>NC_079136.1:38039306-39296942 GCF_945859705.1 Episyrphus balteatus
ATAAGAGATCTTACCTTTGGCTTTTCAGATATCAAAACAAACATTTAAAATATACTGTTTATCTTTAGGCGTATTTAAATTTGAGTAAAAAGAACATCTGAATTGGAAGATTTTTTTTAAGGATCTTCTCTCTTCTACTTATAAAATCCATTAAAAATGTTGTGCATTCAACCCTTTAATATGAATTTATCCAATTTCTCGAACAGAATATTTTACGGTCATTTAACAAAGTGTGAAAATCGATTAGAGTCACAGTATGATCTTAGATGACCCAATGGACCTAACACGTAGAAGAACTAAAACTCTAAAAAAAAACCAAAAAAATAAAATTTCCTTTTAAAACGTTCCTCACATGAGTTCAAAAGTATTCTCTCAAGTTTTCAATTTTTCAACGAAACGGACCAAATAACCACACACATTCAACAACGAAATGTTTTTGCAATTATGCCAGAACGTGACAATATTTTATTATTTTCAATTTATTTCCATGTTTTTCCCATAGAATGTCTCAAGGCTTCACAACTGTTCATACATGTTAAGCTTTCTTAAAAAAAAAAAAAAAATGAACGAACACTCTATCCCATGCACTTCTGGTTTTAATGGCACTTTTCAGTGTTCATATGGACAGACGCATAATATTTCAACAAAAATTGTGAATTAGGGAAGTCTTTTGGTTGGGGGTTTTTTTTTTCCAGCAGTATCCTGAGGGAACATATATAATGCACACACAAGAGAGAAACTTGGTGTGTGGTATAACCGTTGTACCAAGTGCATATGAAATATTGAAACCAAAAATTGCAAAACGTGTATTATGTGTGGTTCTGTTTGGCTGCTTATGGTCCTTTTGGATAGAATAGAGAAATGAGAAATAAGTCTTGAGGATAATTTTTTTTTTTCGTTTTCTCATTTTTTATTCTAAGGAATATTATTCTAGTCGAAAGGAAAGTCATTTATTAAAATTTCAAAAAAAGAAAAAAAAAAATCACAGGGAATAAAAGGACTAACCAACCAACGACGATGAATGAAGGAAAAAAAGATATTAAGTGGATCTTTGGAGAGAAAAGAAAGAAGAAAAAAAAAATTATAGGTATGGCGCATCTAAAAGCCAAACTTTTCACAGAAAAAAAATTTTTTTTTTAATTTCTTTTCTTTTATTTTACTTTTTTTTTGTTCTTTGTTATTGCAGACACTTTAATTACCCGCAATCATTTATCACATTCTTCGCGTTGTCATAATCTCTCCCTAGGGCGATGGTTTGCATTTGGAATTAAAAAAAAAAATATTCTGGACAGCCAGGCACTAACAGTGATGGGAAGCTGAAAAGCTGAAGGATTCGGCAACAGTCAGTGTATTGTGTTGTGCAAGCCAAAATCAACATCACTGAGGGATGAATGACGAAAGAGATAGATGCCACTGAGATGATAATGCACGTCGAACAGAAGAGATAACAAAAAAATTAAAAAAAAAAAAAAAATGAAAACACGAACAAAATTTATCATAAATAATGGAAAATAAATTTTTAAAAAATGATTTAAAAAAAAAAATAAATAAAAAAAAATAAACACTTTGATGAAATGTAATCGCAGGGAATTAACTTTTTTTGTTTGGTGTATTTTTTTTTTTATTTTAAAATTAATGAGAAGAAATGGAAGAAAGGGAAATTAAAAAAAAAAAAAATTAATGTCAAATGAATAAAAGAAGGAGGAGCGAGGTCAATAAACATTAAAAGGACGTCTTTTTGAAATGATAAATAATTATTTCTTTTTTCATTTCATATCGAAAAAAAAGAAACTGAATCAATCAAACCACAGACACAAAGGGAAATCAGCATGAGCTTTGTGGTTGTGGTTTGGTGACAAAAGAACTAGGTGGCAATTTTTTTTTTTTTTTTTTTAAATAATCAAAAAATAGTAGACAGGACCTTTTTTTTATCGGATGCTCAAAATGATTAATTAATCGAGGCATGGAAAATTATTACACCCTTGTGTCATTTTTTTAGTACAATTTTTTTAGTTGTTAAAAAACAGTAAGTACTTTATACTTGTTCTCAATTTGTACTTTTTCTTTATTTTGTTTTCTTATTTATTTTGTTTTTTTTTTTTTTTTGCAAGATTATATTTTTTTTTATATAACTTAAGTAATTGAAAAACAAATAATTAAAAAAAAAAAACAGTTTTATTAAAAAAATAAAGTTTTAAATCGGAAAAGCTTTTTGAAGTAGAGTTTTGAAAATCAGGAAATCAAAAATTAAAGTCTTCAAAACCGCATTTAGAGTCATTTTATCAAAGTGTATGCAAACTTTCATATCATTCTTAATGGCGTGCAAATTTAAAGCAAAAATGATAAGTCTACACCAACAAAGAATCTCTCCACATTTTAATTCTTTGTGTCAAGCTGCCTCAAAAAATTCAAAAGAGGTGGTTATTTATTTATTATTCATTCCGAGATTTGTCAGAAAATAATTTTTGTAGAGTTATTTGTAGACTTTTTGGATTGGAAATATTATGGGAATGCTTGACGGTACTTGAACGCTTCTGGTAGAAAATTATAAGCACTTCAAATTTCATTGAGAAAATGTCTACAAAAAATTGAAAATAAAGAAGATTCGAGCAATTTTTTTAAAGTATTTTTGAAAAATCGTGTTTACAGTTTTTTTTTGTCAAAGAAAAATCATTTTAAACTTTCTCACTTCTAAGGTTTTAAAATTTATGAGCTCAAACACTTATTAAGTTCAAAACTTTGGTATTTGTAATATCGATAATAAGCACATAGTTCAATAACTTTTGTTTCAAGAATAAAACTTGATGTCAAAGTCCTCTATATACATTATACATGTATGTCTTAAATCTTAATATAAGTTCCATCCTTTCAAAGAAAAAACAAGAAAAAGGACAACAAAAATATTCAATAAACCTTCCCATATTCTCCTTAAAATCACCACAAAAGTAGGTAAACATCAAAAGTTTATTGAAAATGCATCAACTTGTCTTAGAAAAAAAAAAATATATAAAAACAAAAAATAAAGAGAATTTTCTTTCTATCTTAAAGCACACAATCATCTTACGATCTTATAACTTTAACTTTTGATTTTTGTGGTTGATATACTACCTACACTGATAGAAAAAAAAAATTGAAACAGAAAAATACCTGAGTGTTTGATGTCATGCATCAATGACTTGCCAAAGCCTTATTAACTTTTAGAAAAAAAAAAAAAATACTTAGCAACCTTCAGTGCAAGTTTGTTTAACTTTTAGAGTTAAATTGGAATTTATCTATCACAAGACAACAATGAATATGATAAAGTATTCTATTTGGTTCCAAGTAATAGCTCTTATGACTTCATAGGCAAAGAAAAATTTTTTTTTTAAGGTAAAATAAAGATTTAGACTTTTATATTTCGAAAAATATCAATCGTAGAGAAAAAAATATCAAGACCAAGAGAATTAAATAATCTTCAACTTTTGCCTTGACAGTTTTAAATTAGAATTAAAAACAAGTAAGTAATTTAACAAAAACTAACTCTCCAAATTCTTAATTGAGATTAAATGTCATTTAAACACAATTCTGTTTAAAGTTCGAAAAATATTGGCTGTAGAGAAAAAATTGTTCAGACAAAAGCTGTAAAGCACAATATTTTTTACAAGTTTTATCTTGAAAGTTTTGGATACAGTTAAAATTATAAATCAACAAAAATAAAGTCTCCAATATTTAATTTCCTTACAAAATTTCAAACAATACATTTTTGTTAATAATTCGCAAAATATCTATCGTAAGGAAAAAATTATTTTGACAAATCTTGTAAAGAATTAAAGTATCTTCAAGTTTTGTTTTGACAATTATTGGGTACAATCAAATATAACCAAGATATTTAACAAACACCAGCTCTCCAAAAATTACTAAACCATACTATGCCTTTAAAGCACCTATACTAAATATGCAAGTAAAACTTATCTATCAGCTAAATGTTTGCTATTCGTAAAGCCGACAGAGAAAAAATACCAAAACAAACAATAATAAAATATTCAATTAAGATTAAAAAAGAATTTTTCAAATCACTCACTAAATTTGGTCATGAATTTTATTAATATAGCCGACGTACACAAGTTTTATTTTATTTATTTTTTTTTCGATATGCAAAAGCAAAATCAGCAAATAACTTTTGCATCTACTACACGATATATGGAGATATGCTCTCCATCACAATCCAAACATGTGGGTAAAATACTTGAGCGTAGTATCTGAAAAATAAATTTTGATGTTTGGCCTCATTATTTATATATATAAAAATTGTGAGTTAAGCAAATTCTTAGCCGCAGTTATGCGGCTAAATAAAACTAAACGACTCTGAGTACATTATTTGTATTTGGTTTTTTGTGTGTGGGTGAATGATTTTGAAAATGAATTTTCATCACATCCCAAAGAAAATCAAGTGCGACTCCACAAACATTCAAAATATTTAAAATTCCTTGTAGAGAAATTCTTTTTTAACAAATTCAAACAAAATTTCTGGACAGTTAATTTTTGTTATTTTTGTTCGCTTGTAAAGTTTTTATTTTTCCCTAAAAGATACGGTTAATTAAAGAAACCAAAACCCCATTTACACTACCGAACAAAATTCTATGAATAGTTTCATATTTTTTCTGTTTTTTTTTTTGTATTTGTTTCGTTGTCAGATACATTTTTCGAAAGAAAAATAATTTCCACTATCGTTAAAGATAGATTTAATAATGAGGTGTGTACGTGAAGATAATTATGTGAGAACATAAAAAAATAAACCGCCACCCGCGCCACCTATGAATCTACAGTGAAAACTCTTAAAGCTGATTTTAGATCTTTAGGCTTTAAAACAAAAATTGAAAATAGTATCTCAACCCGTTTAGAGAGATTTTACTGTAAAATGTAAACGTGACTGACCTAAGACAATTTATTAAAAGTTAAACGAATAGATAGATAGATGCATGTTTGTTTTGTTTTTACTTTTTTTCTGTGCTGTTTTCTGTATCTATATCTGCTGTGTATTTTTTTCTATTTTTCAGATACACTTTTTTGCCTTAGTCAGAGTCAGTTAGTTAAGTTTTAAGTCAGAATGAGGGAATGCGGAGGTGTATTTTGTTGTTGTTGGAGCGAAATATAGCTTTTGCCAAGTTTTTATTATTTTTTTTTTGTTTTGTTATTTATGAGTAGAGCTACTTTTAAGTGGCTAACCACATGTATATTAAATAAAATTGATTGCAATGTGTTGCACTTTGAAAATGCACTGATTTGCTATAAACACAATAAATTTTTATTTTATTTTTTTTTTTTATTCTGAGGTAAATGGTGTGAGGCAGGTCCAATTAGGATACGTTTGTGAGTTATTTTTTTTGTAAATTATGCAATTAAAATAAATTAAAGAGCAAAATTCTTTGAAAAAATGTACTTTACCCGAAATTAAAAAGTCGACTATTGGATAAATTTGTAGATAGCTTACCTGAAAAGAGAGAACAAAATTTTTTATTTTTAATAAAATTTGTTTACATATGATTTGTTGTAATTTATAAAGAATTTTATGTATGCAGTTTGAGAAATAATTTAATACAATTGTTCTGATTTTTTGTTCGTTCTACATTCCTTGAATAAAATTGATTGGAGTTATGAGGAAATATTGTAACTGTAGACACTCCCAAAATAAAATAAATTAAAATATAATAAAATAAAATAAAATAAAAAATAACATAAAATAAAACAAAATAAAATAAAATAAAATAAAATAAAATAGGTAAAATAAAACAAAATTGGGATAAAACAAAAAAAAATAAAATAAAATAAAGTCAACAATAAAATAACATGAAGTAAAATAAAATAAAATAAAATAAAATAAAGTAAAGTAAAGTAAAGTAAAGTAAAGTAAAGTAAAGTAAAGTAAAGTAAAGTAAAGTAAAGTAAAGTAAAGTAAAGTAAAGTAAAGTAAAGTAAAGTAAAGTAAAGTAAAGTAAAGTAAAGTAAAGTAAAGTAAAGTAAAGTAAAGTAAAGTAAAGTAAAGTAAAGTAAAGTAAAGTAAAGTAAAGTAAAGTAAAGTAAAGTAAAGTAAAGTAAAGTAAAGTAAAGTAAAGTAAAGTAAAGTAAAGTAAAGTAAAGTAAAGTAAAGTAAAGTAAAGTAAAGTAAAGTAAAGTAAAGTAAAGTAAAGTAAAGTAAAGTAAAGTAAAGTAAAGTAAAGTAAAGTAAAGTAAAGTAAAGTAAATAAAATAAAATAAAATAAAGTAAAATAAAATAAAATAAAATAAAATAAAATAAAATAAAATAAAATAAAATAAAACAAAATAAAATAAAATAGGTAAAATAAAACAAAATTGGGATAAAACAAAAAAAATAAAATAAAGTCAACAATAAAATAACATGAAGTAAAATAAAATAAAATAATATTAAATAAAATAAAATAAAATAAAATAAAATAAAATAAAATAAAATAAAACAAAACAAAACAAAATAAAATAAAATAAAATAAAATAAAATAAAATAAAATAAAATAAAATAAAATAAAATAAAATAAAATAAAATAAAATAAAATAAAATAAAATAAAATAAAATAAAATAAAATAAAATAAAATAAAATAAAATAAAATAAAATAAAATAAAATAAAATAAAATAAAATAAAATAAAATAAAATAAAATAAAATAAAATAAAATAAAATAAAATAAAACAAAATAAAATAAAATAGGTAAAATAAAACAAAATTGGGATAAAACAAAAAAAAAAAAATAATAATATAATAAAATAAAGTCAACAATAAAATAAAATGAAATAAAATAAAATAAAATAAAATAAAATAAAAAATAAAATAAAATAAAATAAAATAAAATAAAATAAAATAAAATAAAATAAAATAAAATAAAATAAAATAAAATAAAATAAAATAAAAAATAAAATAAAATAGAATAAAATAAAATAAAATAAAATAAAATAAAAAAAATTAAATTAAATAAAATTAAATAAAATAAAATAGAATCAAAAATAAAATAAAATAACAAAAATAAAATAAGATAAAATAAAATAAAACAAAAAAAAAAAATAAAATAAAACAAAAAAAAAATAAAACAAAAAAAAAATAAAATAAAACAAAAAAAAAATAAAATGATATTGAATTAAAATAAAATATAAGTCCAAGCTTGGTGATTTTAAAGAGGATTTACTACTACTGATTCTAATGCAAAAAAAAATGCAAATTGATAGAGCAGCCTTAATTTCAAATGAAAGTTTAACTTTATTCAAAATCCACATCTGTCCCAACAAGGATCTCAATAACTTTCCTTGTAATCCATAGACGTCTAGTTTTATTCAAATATGAATTTCCCAAGAAAACTTTTGTGTATTGAATAAAAAAAAAAGTGCATTCAAGAATTCCTAAAATGTAATGTTTCATGGAAATTTGTTGCAAAAATTTCATTTCGATTTTGAATAATTTTTTTCTTTTTGGATTTAATATGAAAATCCTGCAAAGAAAAAACTCAACTTTCTAAGTCGATTTTCTTAAATAGTTTGTTTGTTTTGTATTTTAAAAGATTTTTTTTGCTACGTGCGTCGTCGTCCTATTGATTGTAACTTTACCTAAAGTACATGATTTTGTTATTTCTTTATATTCGTATCCGTCTGCACACTTATCCTAGGTAAAATTGTAAAATTGGATTGAATGTATAAATATTTAATTTGACTTCGTCGAAGTACACACTGAAAATGGAAAACAAAAAAGATCAAAATTTGAATGAGAAATAGAGATGTTTGCCAGAAAGGTCGATGCATGAATATCTTCTTAAATATATGTATGAGAATATACATGAGTCCCTTTGTTATCCTTTCCAGATATCATATAAGATATGGGGAGCATTGTTTTTATTTTTTTTTTTTCTTATGTCTTTAGGGCAAAGACAATGCAAAGAAAATTTCAAATTGTCTCTGCATATTTAAGAGCGGAGAAGAAGTAGGAGTAAAAGATTCACTTGTTGTTCTTTAAAATAAGTTGATTTTTTTTTCTTGCTGTGTGTTATCAAAAAAAACTTTCAAAAAAGGATAAACTATACACAAAAGTTTTATGTTTGACCATCTGGTTGAATTCAATTAAAGCCAACAGCAAAAGCAGCCAGCGGTAGCGCGACATCAGCGATCTCTACTAAATGGCAGCGACAACGGCAATCCTTTTTAATTAAAATGCACATTCGTCTTTAGTTTGTTTTATGAAACTCCTCAAACCCTTTTATTTACTTAACTGTTAATCCTTTCACTAGGATAAATGAATGGCAGGGTGAGTTTACTTTTTTCCGACTTTGGATATGTTTCATCTTCTCTATCGCGATTCTAGATGAGGAGAATTTCAACGAACCGTGTTTGTTTTTTTTTTTTTTTGGTTGGTTGTTGTTGACAAAACATTGACGCAGTAAATTTTAACAATAATTAACTAAGCGTTAAAATTGTAACGATATTTAAGACAACAAAGATGATAAACCCCTTTTTCCGTCCTTCGTGTTATGTTTGTGTTTTTCAACAGACTTGTAGCATTTGTGTGCATTATTATGATATCCTTGCAGCTAATTTATACACAACTAGCATAACGAGATAGGATTTAAAAACAAACAAAAGTAAAATTGACTATGAAAATAGAAGAAGAAAAAAAAAAGGGTTAAATGAAAATCCTTCATTCATTCATTGACATGCAAATAGATTGAGATTGATTAAAAGGATATGCCCTCAAGGATATTACGCATACAGAAATATACCCCTTGTTTTTGAGGAATTTAAAAAAAAATCATTTTGTGCAATGCATTTCTTCGTTCTTACTGGAAATGATGAAATGATTGATTATAAACAAAGTTACGAGAGAGTATTGTGATTCATGTGGAATAGTGGAATGCAACTCAATCAAACTTTGCGAAACTAAAAGCTATAAATCATTTTCTTTGTGTATGCTAATGTATTCTTAAAAAAAACAAAAAAAAAGGATATCTATACCTCTAAATGCAGCAGTTTTGTGGTATTTCCTCTGGAAATGATTTATTTAAATTTAAAATCAGAAAAGTATCAACACAGCGGAAAATAGTTTTTGGTTATCATTTTCGAGTTTATACAAATTGTTATTCCATCAATCATTGTGTTTGAGAAAAGGGCATGTGTCGTCACTAGATGGGTGGTGTGGAATCTGATCCTTTTATTATTTAAGTATGAAATAGGAGGACTTGTAAGAGATTTTTTAAAAAATATTTTTTTTTATTTTTCAAAATTCAAGTTGTGGAATGTAAGATTGTATTTGTGGAACTGATATTTTTTTGATATTTTAAAATAAATATGAAACGTTTTCATTAATTTTTTATTTTTCATTTCACAGATAATTAAAATATAATTTCAAGTCCATTGAATACGTTCCACAACATGTAATAGCAGATAAAACTAATTTTTGACCATGTACACCGAAGTGAAAATTTTAATATAGTAAAGGGGAGCTAATACCATCTATTCATAACGAGTGGTTGTGGGCTACAAAATTTTTTAAAAACCATTTTTAATGAACAAATTTTTTATTTAGGCTTGAATTATGTACTTGGCTTCAAACTTACAAATTTCCTAATGATCAAGGGGGATCATCAAACGTTCTTTTTTTTTGAAAGCGAAGGTTTGAAAATTTCACCATTTGCTTAGAATTCACCTTAATTTTCATTTGAAATAGGAACTGGACTGGACAAAGTTTCCACCTAAAACCTGGAATTGAAAAATGTGAACGCTTTTTACAACATGTCAATTATCAAGCTTTAACCAGGTTTTAAATATGTGACTCGTAGGAAAATAGCTTAGAATAATTTGGGATGACTTGATATTTTCCTATCAAGAACTTTAATTCGAAATAGAAGCTGTGAAATGTACTGATTTTTCAAAAACAAGAAATTCAAACAAAATTTGATGATTCTATTTTTTTTTCATTAAATTATCTTTAAAAGCTCATTAGTTTACGAGTTTACAAAAAAATTAAGTTATCCCTTTAAACTATCGTAATTTTGAAAACGCTTTGAACAGTTAAATGAGTGTTAATATCCCCTCAAATAACTTAAAGCCATAAACATTTTTTCAATTTACCTTGAACTCAATTCCAATTGTACTTTTATATTTAAACTTGAACTCATGTACCTTTTTTTATCTAAAATTGCTCTTCCAGCATAAAAATAGAAACGCAAAGAAAAAAAAAAATGCAACCATTTTTCAATGTTAACTCATCAATCATTTCCTTTAAGTACTATAATTTGCATACGATTCTTGAAATAAAATTGAAAAACGCCCTTAAACCTCCTACACAATAAAAAATATATAAACTCACACTTCTGTTTCTCGCTCTCAATCTCAATCTAATAGCAGTCATGCCAATATAACCAACAACTTTAATATACAAAACCGACAATTGCCACTTTGGTTAAAAAAAAAAAAAAAATCACTCTCTCATTTCTTGGTGTAAAAGCAAACACACAACACAAAAACACATCCTCGAGATACATTATTTGTGCAAATTTTGCTCTTTTCTTGGTTTGTTGTATTTTTTTATTTTATTTTTTTCAACAAATTTTTATTTTATTTTTCCCTCACATTTGAGTGGAAAATCGTCTCAAGAGTCCTTTTGATTGATTGCCTCGAGTATGTGTGAAGAAGAAGACGATGTTGCTCCTTTTTAAAAAAATTTTTTTTTATATATTTTACTATCTTCAAGGAGCCATGACTCCTTCATGCCCATCAGCATCAGTCGAAACCTACGCTAACAAAAGATACACGTTTAAATTTATTATTATTTCAATTTTAAAAATGCATTGAAAGTGAATTTGCAAAGAAGAAAAAGCAAGATGGATAAAAATACAACAAAAATTAAATTTATCACAATTTTTGTACAAGTGTGTGTTGGTTGTTATAGACGAGAGAGAGGACATTAGCCCCCAGCCACCTTCTTCAAGGATCTCATCTTTTCATTGTTAAGTTCATGAAAAAATAACAAAAAAAAAAAAAATAATAATAAACCAAAATGACAAAAACAGCAGCAGAACACTACCAACTGAGTATTTTTCATTCGTTCTCAGGTCGGTTGGGAGTGAAATGCAAAATTGTCTTGCTTCAACATGACATTTATTGTTACTGCCATCATTTTTGCTGTCATTGTCATTATCGCCATCATATCGTGTCGTTGACAATATCATTGTTGTTGGATTGTCATTTTTTTTTTGTTCATGTCTTTCCTTTCCATATAAAGTATACCCTACACCATAATGCTCCTAGAAAGACTTTTTCTCAGACACACCAGCACCATCTATCCAGGCGAGAGAAATGTTTGGGAATGAGGAATAAAGTACCAAACTCAAAACGAGTTATGGAAGTCCTTTTCATATTTTGTTTGATCCTTGAGAGAAAGTTCTGAATATAAGTGTATGAATAGGTGGTTGGTGGAAGATATTCTGATGGTAGTTGTTTCACAGAACATCATCTCATCACTTCTTGGAGCAGGCAGCATTAATGCCTTTAAATTGCAGTCTACAAACAGGGTGTTCCACATTTTTGTGTGTATATAGAACAATATTCCATTTGTGGAGTTTTTGAGTAAATTTGTCCCACATGATTTTTAATACACAAAAAATAAATTTTGTGGAACGTATTGGATTTAAATTTTTCCAAAAATAAGACAAGTTTTTTATATTATGAAGTGGAAATAAACTTTGGAACGTGTTCATTAAATCTTGAACTTTTGATTGTCCTAACTTAATAACAAAGACAAAAAAAAAAAACATTGTGGAACGCATTGGTTTTCACTTGAAGTGAACATCAGAACTAATGTTGAAAAAATTTAAAGAAAAAAAATATGAAGTGAAAAAATTAGTGGATCGCTTAAAATCGTTTTTCGATTGCATTGCTAAGAAACAAAGAATGAACTAATAAGAACAAAAAAAAAGTATTTGATTGGCTTGTTTAAAAGACCAAATTGGGAACATTTAAAAAAATACAAAGTGAAAATCCATGTGGATAGTATGAATTTTTGCACGTCTACATGTGTAATTTTGTTTTCTCTTGATGTTTAGTCCCAAAAAACGTAATAATCGCAAATGAAAAATTGTGGAACGTATTACTTTTTCATCACCAGAATTTGAACAAACGGAAAAAAGTTACTACTTTTCTCCTGATTTGAATAATATTAAGAAAGTATCATAGGGTGTGAAAAACACTGTGGATCGTATTATTTTTTTCGCTGATTTCGATGTTAAACAAAATTTAACACAAGAAAATAAAAACTATAGATACCTTATATATTTTGATGCCTCAGGTATTTTTCATATTGATTTAACTCTTTTTTTTTTAAGTATGGTTGATATTTCTACGAAAGTAAGAAATTCTCTACTTTTTTAAATAAACTAAAGATTGAAGTGACATGTGATTGTTAGTGAAAATATTTTTTGTTATTTTTCTTTAAGGTTTATCAAACTTTTTCATGTTAATTTTACAATGAAATTATGATAGTTTTACAATGAAACGATATTTTCATAGAAAATTATTAATTTTCAGAAATACAATCCACGATTTCCATTTTGCAACATCTAAACTTTTTAACGCTTTTTTTATACTTTTCACTTGTGATTTTTTTTTTCACGCGAAAAAAACTTTTCGACAATAAGGAAAAACTTGAAATATAATTTGTTCTCTTGGAAACGTATTCTCTTAGATTCCACAATTGAGTTGAATATATGTGAAAAACTTGACATTTTTATTCCCATCAAAACAAAAAAACACCCTGTAACAAAGTGTTCTTAAAAATTACCGCTGCAGGTGAATTATTCGTCTCGTCTTTTGTTTTTTCTAAGAATAATACCAACAATGGAGTAGGTATAGGAAAGAAGTTGCATCTTATAAAATTTTGTGAAAATTATTAATTTATTCCTTGCCAAGAGGCAAACATCGACTCATCATAAGAGAAAACTCACAAGCTCATACCCTAATTTTCTTTTTTGTCTGCAATTTGGCTTAATTGATTTTTAGCGTTCAGGCTATTAAACCATTAGTCTGCTTACAAAAAAAAAAAAAAAAACCAAAATGAGGTTTCCTTTATTCCATCAAAATAATATGATGAAGTAGTTAGTTTCAGTTTGATGATATTAGTAACAAAACAAAAAAAAAAAAAAAATAAGGAAGAAAAAGAGGAGATTGTTTGTGTCGACTAAAAACAGACAGGATACAAGATTGGTGTCTGGTTTGTAAATTAAATTTTAGATAGGTAACAATATAAGAAGTGTCGTTGTGTAGCAAGCAGTTTCCTAAGACGTTCTTTGTTTGGTCCAAAAATAAAAAGATTGAGAACAATGTTCTTACCAACATGAGTCTTAAGTGAAATTATTAGCAACAGTATTATCTCCTTTTTTTTTTGCACACACAAAAATAAAGATATTAAGGTTGTAATAAATGCGATTAAAATATGTTTTGAGGTTTTTTTCGTTCGTATGTTCTTTTTTTTCTACAAGAATATAATTTCACAATCAGAAGTGGGATGGACAAAATAAAACTAGAATTTTAGTTGATTTAAAGACAATCCTTCACTCAAAACCTTTTTTTTTACAAGATCATAGAGCTTAGCAGCCGAATTTTGAAGATGCATTAAGAAATCGAAACATTTGGTATCAGAAGTGGGATATTCGAAATTAAATATAAGACTGAATAAACTTAAAAAAAAAAATCAAACAACTAATAAAACCCCATATTTGAATATAAAGTCAAGACATCGGTAAAGCAATTAAAATGTCATTGAACTTATCCACTCAAGAGATAATAATAATAATCTCATGTCCTGGCACATTTTTTTTTTTTTTTGTTTAAGTCTTCCACTTTTGTATTTCAATGATGAGAACGAGCGGAATCCCTATTCTGAAATGCACTTGCTCAAGTATAGTTTTCTATCTAGAGTAGAGTAGGTACTAGTTGTTGCCATGTATACCCTTTATTTTCGTCTCTGGCGCATATTTTTTAAATCTGCATCTCTTTACCTTGCTGCAGCAGTCTTTTGGCTGAATAGAAATCACAATTGTTCAACCAACTAGTAGCAATGAGGCTCCCTTCTCAAAAGATGGAGAGACAGAGGAGAATGTTTGGTTTCAGTTCGGTTTTTGGTTTCAACTATAGGAATCTTCTTTTGCCACCGAAATGAAGTTTTCTACTGAATATAATACTCTATTCCCCCTTCGCTTTTTTTGTTTTGTTTTTAATGGAGAGAAGGATGTCTCCTGTACCATCTCCTTTTTCTATCCTATATATGTATGTAAATCCCTATTTGTTTGTTCGAAAGTACCAAGGAGTACTTGAAAACAATTTAAGTGAGTTTCTAACGTCCTTTATACGATATTCTTAGGAATCACATGAATAAAATACAAACAAAGAAATAAAAAAAAAATAAAGTATAAAAAATTGTAATATCCTTGTCCTGTGTCTGACTGTGTGTGTGTTAAATTCCTGAAGCAACAGAGTAAAGAAGAGTGTTGTTTAACTTATTTTTTTCGATTTATTTTTTGTTTTGAATGAAACAAGGATACGGGAAGTGTATCTTTTAGATACGAAGAGATTACTTTTGCTTGCATCTACTTTAGATTTCATTTTAATTTAACATATACACAAGTTCGAAGGCAAGAAAGGAACAAAAGCGGAGAGAGGCGGTGGAACACTTTGAATTTTCCAACAACATCATTTTATTGCTTAATGCAATTCAAATGCAACGAAAAGAATTTTTAAGGATTTCCATATAATAGACTCTCATAGACATAGACTTGGAACTTGAATAAAAATTCAAAAGAAAGGCATCAACGTAATTGAATTGAGTTGTTTTTTGTTTTTTTTTTTTATAATTTTTTTTTGGCCCGTCTAGAAAAACATTTTTATCGATATTTTTTATTACCTATTTCCATTTACTATTAAAGTTAAGCAAATTGTTTAGATAGAGACAATGAAATAAGACATCAGCTTAGATTAGAGTGTATAATAATATTTTATTCGCGTGCTTTTGTACGATAAAATTGCAAATTTTTTTTAGTTCGTTCAGCGAGGTGCGTGATAAGGTAACTGAAACACTATAAGATACATTTATTTTGATTATAAACAATATGGTACACTGAGACAATTGAAATGAGTGAATAGCTTTTGACCAAAATGTGTTATTTATAATTTTTATATTTCTTAATGTTTCTTTATATTTTTTTTATATTTTTTCTTATATTTTATATTTGTTATATATATTTTTTTTAATATTTTTTAAATATTTTTTATACCTATATTTTTTAAATACATATTTTTTTATATTTTTTTAATATATTTTTTATGTTTTTATATTTTTTTTTTTACTTTTTTTTACTTTTTTTTTTCTTTATTTTTTTTTATATTTTTAATCCCTTTTTATTCTTTATTTTTTTTTTATATTTTTAATCCCTTTTTATTCTTTATTTTTTTTTATATTTTTAATCCCTTTTTATTCTTTAAAGTTTTTTATATTTTTTATTTTTTTTTTTTATTCTAATTTTGTATTTTATAATATTTTTGGAACATTTTAAGTAGGTCGACATAAGGAAACGCATCCTACTAAATTATGAAAAACTACGTCAACCGAAAATGTCACAACCGTAACCATTATTTGTCACAAATTTTTAAAAGGAGTAATATTCAGATATAGTATTTTAAAGTGAATCAACAGTCGTGCATATATCACTTTGGGTATACAAAAACTTTAATTTTCTAAATTAAACTACGGTTTTTTCGAATGTCACACCCGTAACACAGCTTAGAATTATGTTCAGTTTAGTTTACGTTCTAAATCATTTTATATGTATTTTAGTCATTTTGTAGGATGAATAAATAACTTTAAAATAATAAAAAATAGAAAAAAATCACACCCGTAACAAAGATTTATTGAACGAAACTGAGTATTATTTTTTCAACTAGCTATAGATTTGATAGATTATAGATTTTATGTCATTTAATATGCATTTAAGTAATTTTACAAGAATATTTTATAGAATCTAAAAATGTCACACCCGTAATAATTGAAACGCTTATTTTTACTCTTTTCTACGATTCATAATGTTTGTATTCCAACAAGGACCTGTTGGTCTAATAAAAAATGTAGTGGTGATAGCAAGGTATTTACGAACAGATTGCAAAAATAATTTGCATTTATATGCTTTGCTAATGATTGATGTGTGGGAAATAAATTTGTTTATTTTATATTCTTTCTTTTTTTTCGTTTTGTTTGTTTTCGCTAAAATTCAAAAGCACCTACCTTAATAATATCTAACCCTACCTACGTGTTGTATGTTGTGTATTCAACGACACAAGACATTACAACTATGTGAATGGGCGTTTAAAGTAGACAGACAGATAGACATTAGACATAATATAGAAAAAAAAAAAAATAATAATCATAATAAAATTTGCAATTAATTTAAAAATGAGTTGCATTATTATTCTTGGAAGACAGGCAGCAGCATAGAGAGCTATAACAGCTAAGTGACAATTCTAGGAATGTCTGGTCGGTTTTTTATTTTTGCTGTAAAGAAATGTTTTTTATTTGTAATATTGGCAAGAAAAACAATAATAACAATTTCCATGTTGTCATGTTGGTTAAAGTTTTGATGTAATTTTAGTTTTGTTTTGGAGAATTTTTTTTGTGGTTGTTGTTATTGTTGGAAATATGAGGACGCATGAGTGCATAAATAGTTAAATTTTGTTTTTGTATTTTCAGTTGAATATTGGAATTGTTTCTCGACCTTGAAATTACATTTTAAGTAGCGTGTAATGAAAACCATAAAAAACTACGAAATGTTTTGAAATCAATTTGAGACTTTTTCTTATTAGTAGGAAACTAGCTGACCCGTTCTCACGTTGCTTTGTATATTTAAGAAACTTTTTAAAAGGAGGCAACATTAACAAAATAGTTGCTGTAAGTGTCCTAATAAGGTCCTTCTTATTGATAGCCAACACGAAATCAACTTTTTTTTTTGAGTTCATGACTTTTCGCTCTAGAGGGCGCTATTTTCAATTTAAAGTGACTTCAGCTATATTATAACAAGCGGACAATAAACACGCTTTTAATGATACATCATTTCTCAATTTATGATGAGTATTTTAGAAGTTTAAAGGGAATATATGAACGAACGACACGAAAAAAAACACGATTTCTACGCCTTTGAATGTTGCAATCTATATATTGTTGATTACTTTAAAAAAATTTATAATTCTTTTTATTGCAAATGTCTTATATCATTCAAAATATGATTAACAAGAGATGGAGTAATAAAACCTTCTTTTACAAGGACATTACACACAACCATAATTCCCCTTAGACAAATATCTTCAACATTGTAATAATGTTCATAATTACCATTCAGTAGACACAATATTCCCTTTGCCATTGTCATCATCATCAACATTATTATCATCATCATCATCTGCATTATATCTTTGAATGTAAAAAACACTTAAACTAAATGTACCATGAAATTAAAGTGTTTATACAGCCAGGTAACAGATTTCTAAATAGGATTTTCATTTCTCTTCTCTTTGCAGCAGGAGTGCATCCCCCGTATATTTTGCCTAAGAAACAAAACAGATTAAATGAAAGCAATGCTAGAGTGTCGTCTGGTATTCCTTTTTCTTTAGTTTGAAAATGTCCAGGAATGTGAAAAGGAACACTTTGCATTTATTGCATAATACAAAAGGGATACAAGTTTTTTTTTTTAAATTCAGCAGAGACAAAATTTGTCTGAACGATAAAAAAAAAACTTAAGCAAGGATTTAATGTTCGTCATTTGTTGTTTACTTGGTTACTTGAATTTATATGTTTTGATCAAGGAGAAATTAGATTTTTAAAGACTAAGTCACAGTGGCAAAAAAAAAAATTAAAACTGAGTTACAACATTTCACATTCGTGTAGTGCGGTTTTAGAAAGAATCTCTATACATAATTTGTTTCCTTCAGGTGTTGTGGGGTCAAAAAATAAAGCTTAAGACTATTTAAATGGAAGCAGAGTGCACTTTTTCATAATAAATGCAAATAAAAGAAAAGGTTATCCCACTTCTGACTATTGTATAGGTCTCAAGAGGAATTTTTTTTAAAGTACTTACCTTAACTTGATAGGAATTCAAACGTGTCTTTGGCAGCAAATTGAATGATGAAAAATCCAAACGACGCGAAAATATACCATTGCACCCTGATGTTGAGCTAAAAATAAAAAAAAATTACAAAAATAAGTTTTAAAAAATATCTAAAAACATATTTTTAAAATTTATAAAATTCAAGTTCCTTCTTTTCAATGTAAGTATTTTTATATTCAAATTTAAAATAGAATTTATTTTTAGAATTTTACATTTTCAGTCAAAGAATCCTTTATTTTTTTTATTTAATTATCTTCTATTTGACTTTATAAAATAAAAAAAAATATATAAAAGTAAACAAAAATGTTAGTCTATGCCAACATTTAATGTGTATATATTTTCTCTCTTTTGTAACCACAAGGCCAATAAACTTTGGCACAAGCCTCTCCTATTATATGTGGAATTTTAGAGTGCACACATAACACACATAAAATAACAGTCTGATATGGTTGAGGTTGTATAAATATCCTTTTTTTTTTAACTTAATTTGTATAGAGAATTTTTGTTTTGTTCAAAAAGGACGATGTGTGTAGAAATACATATTTAAAAAACAGCAGAAAGGATTTTGTATTTTGTATATTCCATAGAGAGATTAAATGGCAGACCAAAAAATCTCATACCTTTGTTCATTAGTGGTTAAAAAATATTTCTCCTAACTGAGAGTCAATTATTAAGTGGATTTTAGAACGAAAAAGAAGTTTTTATTTTTTTAATTAAATTGAATACAATTTTGATTTGGTTTTTATAACTGAATTTGAAAGATAAATTCAAGTAGATAAATACAAATATAGTAAAAGAAATTTTGTTACCAGGAAAATGTTTAGTCAAGCTATGCACTTTAAAGACTTTAAAATATCAATATCGAAATAATTAAGAACAAAAATAATAGCCATTAATACTCCTAAAACAGTAAGGAAAATGATAGGATGTGTTCTTTGCAACATGTTGCTTAGTATGGTGCTCTAGAATTTTTAGATTAGTTTTAAGAGTTAGTCAATTAGTTTTTTTTAGAGAATAAATCCTTTGAAAAAAATGCTAATTTGTATATATATCTCGCAATATAACTCATTACAACATGTTGCTTGTATATACTGCAACTTAATCCTATTTTTGTTTATTTTAAATTAATATGTTGCCGATTTGAAAATATATTTTAATTAAAAGACCCAAGTTTTATTTCTCTATAATTTTCTGCTTATTTAAATATACTTGCAACATGTTGCTCATGGTATTGTTAAAAAGTGAAATGAAACTCTTTAAAAAATGAACAAGTCTTTGAATTAATTTGAAAAATTTAAATTTCAATTTTTGAAATTTTTATTATTTTTTATTTTAAAACGTGTTTGAAACATGTTGCTAAGGATATTTATTTTTTAGTTTCTACAAGACACTGAGTTATAAATGAAAAATGTTGCCAAGTGAACAGTATATTTTTATTTTGAAACTGAGTTATAATTCTTCAAAATTTTAATCTTTAAAATACGCTTGCAACATGTTGCATGGACAATTGTTTCTTTTACATACGATACATAATAGAAGAAGAAGTTGTTTCCTTCTTAATTACAATGTAATGAAAAGAAAAAATACATTTTTAAGAAGAATGGTACACTTGCAACATGTTGCTAAGCATTTTCTATGTGTTTAATCAATTTCTTTTATAAATAAAATGTCATGTGATGTTTCTGTCATTTTCAAACAGTTTATTGGCTTTATCTTGTGTCAGAAATATTGTGATTAAAATCACTGCAATTATGGGAAATTGACAGTCGTGTGAAACCCAATTAAGCTACCTAACTGCCTTCCTATGGAAAAAAAGTTCCCAGTAAGTCATCATTATTACATCATAAAACTGCTATCTTAATTCGTGAAAACGAATCTTAAACGTTGTCGATTAACATGAACCACCACTAGGTATACTATTGTTATGTCAAATTTTTATTTTTATTTGTAGGTCTAAGATTTCAATTTACTATCTTATAGCCTAGATAATGGTGCCCTATCACGTCTACAAAATTATTATGGCGAAATGTTTCAATTCATTTTTTGTTGTTGATTATTACAACTTCTTTCTTCCTATCTCTCTAATATCTACTAGATGCACCTCTTAACTTAATCAATTCTCTCTCTTCTACCCATTCACTTTGAGAAATCTAATGGCTTAATGAAATTACAACATCATCTTTCTCACTGAATAATAATGATGATAGTAAAGGAGCAGCAGCAACAAAAAACCACAGCAGCAACATTGCTTCCTCTCAGGCTATTTATCTTTTTGAAATAGAAAAAGTATTGGTTAAGTGTTTTGATTTGATCCTTAACATTCATTATTTCATCGAAGAGAAGGGGTAAGAAAAAATTAAATTATATTTGCTTAAATTGTGTGGTGTGCGCCACCCCTTAAACCATTTAAATTCGTGACAGTGTTCTTCTCTGCAAAAAATTTTTCACTTTTCATTCAAAACCAAAAACAACAACTATACAACAATGAAAAAAAAAAAATTCCTAGGTGCTACCAGAAGTGAATAACCTGCCAGTATAATAATGATCGGTACCAAATCGAAATTTGTTCCCTAGGAGGCCCGGCCCGACCCAAAAGGAGCGTATCGTATGCCATTTGAAATGGAATTGCAGACACAAACTATTACTACTGCCGCAACTCTCTCATAACAACAACAGAAAATAACAACATGACCATTACCAACCAACTGCCATTTCGAATTTTGTAATTTCATTGCTTGTAGTTATATGCTGCACACGGGTCTCTATATAAACACCCGGCTGCCATAGAGAGAGAGATACATCATCTCAACAACCATTACATTACTACCTTTAATGTACAACATTAAAGCGCCTTTTTCTCGGATTCGCATCCGTAGAAGAGTGTTTTTATTGTATGGAACGATAGTTTGGGGAGGAAGGAAGAAAAACCACCATCAACGAACCAACGAACGACCGACCAACCATCATCATCAGAATTAAATGACGATGTCTAAAAGTATTTTCAGTGCGGCAGACACCACACGAAACATATTAGCCAGAGCACCAATCCTTAGTCTTGCCATACACATTGATCCAACGGACCGACCGACACAGAGCCCGAGCCAAAGACTATTATAGCCAAATGGCAAAGTTGGTGAGAAATTCACCTCCAAAATAGTCGAGTTAGTTGTGGTGGCAGATGGTTCACAATACACTTTAACAAAATAATATGAAATTATAAAATTACTTTTAGTTAATTCATTGTTAGCAACATGTTGCCAAATAGTTTTTGTTTTTTTTCTTATTTAAAAACATTTGAAAGAATTTTTATCCCAGGAGAAGACGAAATTCTTGCAAGATTTTGCTTAGTGTTTTTTAATTTTGTTTTCCATTGTTTTTCAATTGGGCTTGTATAAAGTCTCAAAAAGGGCTTCTCAACATGTATTCATTAGGATTTAAAGTCCTAGCAACTATCCAGTTATCTAAAATTTTGCATTATTTAAAATTTTTATGCAAGGTTTGGCATTATAATCTTAATTTTAAGAATTTAACTTCTTCGCAACATGTTGTTAAGTATGGATTCTTTAGAGTTTTTTGACTTGTTCTAACAGTAAAATATTGAAGTCTGTAATATTTTTGTTAGAGATAAAGCCTTTGAAAAAAAATGCGATTATATAAACGTTTCTCGCAATGTAACTCATTGCAACATGTTGCTAAGGTCAGTCAAATTGAAATTGCACTTGAGTCTTATTTTTGTATTTTGAAGGTCTTGCCGAAAACTTAAATTGTAATTTAAAGATCCAAAGTTTTATTTCTTCATGATTTTCACACTTGCAACATGTTGCTCAGCGCATTGTTAAAAAGTGAAATAATACTTGAATGCACAATGGATTTTTGTATTTACTTTGTCGAAAATTTTGTTATTGTAAGACGTTTGCAACATGTTGTTGTTCGTAATTTGTCTTTAGTTACATGACATTGACTAAGAACTGAAAAATTAAACATGTTGCTGAATAATTATATTTGAATTTTGTAACTCAAAATTGTTCTTTTTTTAACGCGCTTGAAACGATTTTAATTGATGCAAAAGTTTAGTATCTTGAAATTCATACTAAATATGGGGCTTAAAATAAAATTTGAGTGATTTAAAAATATTTGCATATTTTTAGTATAAAAATAAAACAAAGAGGTTTTAAGCAAATAAGTGCAAGCTTTTAAGCACCAAATATTGGTATTTTAAAATTTTCTGTGCGATCTTAAAGGGAATCAATTTATTTTAAAGCAATTGATTATAATGGCTTTAATAAAAATATATGTGCCTAAAAGTAAGTTGTCACTTATTTCATGACTAAAATACAATCTTTTGAAATATTTTTATTTTGTGGTTGGTGAAGTCATACTGTAAATAATTGTGTCTTATTCCCAATGTTAATATAAAATATTAAAAATATTGCATACTTTTAGGAGCTAAATTTTAATGTTTAATTGTAAGAAATTTTATTCTGTGTAATAGATTCTGAATTTTTCTAGATAAGGTGGGTGGATGGAAGATACATGAAGTTTGGCCAAAGCGAACCAAAAACTAATTTGATTTATTAGTCTCTTCGAGCTCGTTAAATTCATCTTTCCGTGTGTGTAGAGCGAGATACTAATTTGATTTTTGTTTTTTTCTAACAGACTTTGAGATACTTTTGTGTGTTTTTAAGTTTGTTTTATTTATTTTTTTTCTCCTCTTTATAGTTGCGGGAGTGCCTATCTATGCAACTCATACCTTGTTACACTTGATTTTTCCATTTTTGTATTTTATTTTATTTTGAGAGCAATAAAATTCTGACATGAAATATGATATTTTAATCGTGATTGTTATTGAAATATACTATATTTCAAACCTCTAACAACTCTCGAAAGATTAAATCTCTTGATAAGGATTAACTAATTTAGAATGAAATATATCGATTTTATCTACACAAGAGTAACCTAACTATCTATCTGTTGTTTATTTTTTTTTTATTTTGTTGTTGCACGAAGTGAGTGGCAATTGCTTTATATTTGAATTAAAATATGGTCACACAAGTGTTGTTTCATTTTGATGCGAGAATTGAGTCTGTGATTACTTTTTTTTTTACTTTTTTATTTTATTGCAGCTGCATACGAATACTATAAGCGCGCAGTCAAATGTAATGAATTAAATATTCCCAGCACAGTTATATCATTCAGACTAATTGTATAGAAGCAGTAAAGTAAAAATACAAAATAAAAAAAGTAAACTTAGTTTTGATGACGATATAGACGACGACAACAACAAATCAACTTCACTTTGAATAAGGTTTTGTTTTTGTTTATTGTTTTTTACGTTTTTTTTTATTATTTAATTAATTAACGATGCATGACTATTTTTAGAATGCAAATCCATTCTCTAATTGCGTATCAAATGGGATTTCTCTTAGTTTTTTTTTTGCAAAACAAGCAATAAAAATCACTCATAACTGGGGTGTGAGTAATTGTAATGTTATGTTGTTTTATGTCTGAAACTCTCGGGGCAACAATGTTGATTAGTAACGTATCTATATGGTTAAAATTTTATTCGGTATTGGTTTTATGTTCGTGTTTTTAATTTATTTTTTTATTTGTTATTGAAGTATTTTGCGTTTTGTTCCAGTTAAGGTAAAGAGATGCTTCAAATGATTATAAATTGGAAAGCCTTTTAGCAACATGTTGCGGAATATTTTTTTATTCAAGATTTTTTTTTTATTTTAAAATTGTAAAAATATTGATTTTTATATTGGTCGAACATGAAAATTTAAACAAAAATATTTGAAAAATGTTGCTAAACATTTTGTATAAACAAACACAATTTTTTTAATTCTGCAACATTTTTTTTTTAGATTTGTAATTCAGAATAGTTCATAATTTGAATAATTGAATTCCAATATATTTTTTATAAAAAAGAACGAAAAGTTCGAAAAAGTATAAAGCATTTTGCTCTACATGTTGCTGAGACTAAAAAAAAAACACTCAAATCAAAAATGTTTTTCATTTATGATTTTTTTCGTTTTTTTTTAAATTTTATTTATTGAAAGAAATGTAAGTTTTTTTTCAAAACGAGGTGACCAAACAATGTATCCCAAAAATGACAATGATCTGCTAATCACCTAAAAATAAATAATAAAAATTCCAACATTGTGCAGCTTAACAATTTACAACGACTGTCCATGAAGAAACTTGTCAAAAGTTAATATTGTGTTAAGATTTTTTGCACACAAAAGTTTGAAAAAAAAAAATTGTGCCATTAAAAATCAATCAGCACCAAAATTGAATCTCAAACAAATTAAGCTACAAAATCAACTTTGAAAAAGACGTAAAAATTAAAAAAAAAAATTAAAACTTTACTTGTCTATATAAACAATTAAAATTCCTTTTTATATTTTTTTAGTACAAAATACAGTAAGAGATACAAAAAAAAAAATGTGAAATGTAAACACAGAGAATTTCAGGGAATGCAAAGATTTTGTTAATGAATGGCTGATTTTTTTTTTGTTGTCAGTTAACAAAAGGTTTGCAAAATCAACTCAAGTGTTGTTGTCTTCTTTTCTTTTTAGATTTTTCAAGTATGTAAGTGATTAACTGACATACCAACACTAAATGAAAAAAAAAAAATGAAAACAAAAAAAAATCCAGGACCGGATTTAGTTATACGCATACAAAAATTCTCTTAGGGCGTCAGTAAGTTGAGGTCGCTACAGAAAAACAGCATATTAATAAAAACAAATAAATAAAAATATTTGTGTATTTTGAAAATTCACACTAAAAAAAGTACTAAAATTGTACTAAATACCTTTAATTTTTTTTGTTTCGGCTGAAAGGCGCCCTTTTATTTATTCAAGCTTTTGATAATTATTTTGAATTTAATTTTTTATTACAAAAATAAGGTTAGTAAAACTAGTTCCTTTAAATTTCTAAGGACCTTGAAATTCGACCAAATCCACTCCTGTCCTGAAGAAATGAACATGAAATATATATGTTTTTATTTTAATCTTCAGATCTTGAGATTCAGCCTCGACTGAACGCGCGTCTCTGTCGACCATCCGTCATCTCATTATCGTCAGGTCGGTCTGTCCGTTGGTTGGTTGTCTCTTGTTATAAATTTTGCCAAGGTCGCTTGAAGATCAGTTAAGTAAAGTAAATGTTGAGAGAGAGAGAATTAAAACACAAATATTAATAATTGCCTCGAAGAACGTGTGTAATATTTTCATTTTGAGTTTACTTTTAGTTTTATTTGTTTTGTGTTTTTTTTTTCTTGTTGGTTAATTTTGTCATGCGTCCACACCTCTTTTTCAAATAAACAAATAAGATAGCAGTCTCTCAGGAGAGGGCGCTATATTAATATGATTGACGGTCAAATGTACACCTGGAAGATGGCAAATATGAATGACGACGATTACAACCGGATAGGCCTACTTAATTGTTGGATGGAAATATAACAAAGAAAAATATTCAAATCAAAATAAATTATAGAAAAAGAAGCTTCTCTGTTTGATTGTTTGTCTGCGGAAGTGTAAAGCAAATTTTCACAAGAAAGATGTGGAGGAAATTACTTCCTTGTTACCTAAATAAAAAATGTTTTCGGTACTTTGTCATTATTTTAATTATAATACGAAATTAGTTGAAAATAAGTTTCAAATTGGTTACAAGGAGGTTAATATTGAATTATCTAAACTTTATTTAAAATCAATTTTAAATATTGTTAAAATCTTTTTCAAATTATGTTGAAACAAATCTAAAATTAGTTTAAAACTGGTTGCAAATCGATTGCAAATGGGTAATTTCTGCATTTTTATCAGAAAAGTTTTCTAGATTTTTGTGAAATTTATTTAAAATCAACAAAAAATTAAATACAAAAAGGATTATGATTATGTTGCAAAACGGTTGCAAACTGGTTTCTATTCCATTGTCTTGAGCTATGGGATAATTTTCAAATTACTCGGGAATAAAGTTCAAAATAATTTAAATTTAGTTCAAAGTTAAATGAAAATTTTGTAAATAAAAAAAGTTGAAAATCGGTTGCAAATTGTTTTTTTTTTTTTTTTGTTTTTGTAAATTTAATTGAATATTATCGAAAAAAGTTCCAAATCGGTTGCAAACTGGTAACGAGGTTTGAGCTGTACTATATGCAAGCAATTATTTTGGGAAGTACCTACCTAAATTTAAGTTTATTACGTATTTCAAAATGAATTGAAAAGTTTGTAACAAAAAAAAAAAAAAAACATCGAATTAAGTTTCAAACCGGTTGCAAAGTGTTGTATTGTTCTAAAGTATTTATAAAATTTTCTAGTATTTTGTGAAATTTGTAAAAAATCAATTGTTGGTAACCTTTTGAATTGAAAATTATATAAAAATCAATTGCAAAGATGTCAAAAATCGGTTGCAAACTGGTTTCTTTTAAATTGTCTTATGCTATTGAATAAGTTATCTAGTTTTCCGGAATGTAAGCTAAGCTATTGAAAATAAGTAACAAATTGATTGCAGATTATTTTAAAATTATTAAAAAAAAAAAAAGTTTAGAATTGGTTGAAAATTAGTTTCAAACAAGTTGCAATGCAGTTTTGAATGTAGGTACTTAAAGAAAAACATTCAGTGTATTACATGATTTTCCCGCAAAAAAAAAACTGAAAAAGTAGAAAGCAGTTTCATATAAAAACAAATAGTCTGGAGCAGGTAAATATTTCGACGATAACTTTAAGAGAATTAAAAATAACAAAAATTGTTTTCTTGAGGTTTTCTTCCACGAACCTTAAATAAATGATGAAGCAACTTTAAAATTTACTGCACATTACGAAAGAAAAATTAATGTTTATTTAATAAAAACATGCTACCTTGCCTTTTCTTAATCCTTTTAAAGTCCTTAAAATTTTAAATTGCAATCCACTTGGAAAATTTCTCAAAACTTCAGTTTGGAAAGTTCTTCAATTTATGTCTGTCCATTTCTATATGGCAGAAAAAAAAACTGAAAAATAAAAAAAAAAAAAAATAGAAAAGCAAACAGTCAAGAATTCGTGTTCTGGTTGCGAAATAAGAACAAAAAATCGCACTTTAAATCAAACTTAATTGCATTCAAACTATTTCACCACTCGAAAAGCACTTATAGAAGTTCTTTTTTGTTTGCAATTCGTATAGTCGTGAAAAGGTAGAACTCTTGGCCGATTTTTTTTTGTTTTGTTTTTTTCTATTTTTCATTTTAGTATACGGTAACTCTTCGACATGGACAAAAAGTCGTCGTATAGTCTACTTTGCATGTTTTATATTTTATAGTTTTTTTCTTATTTTTTAATGTCAAGTCACGTACCTACTCTGGCAACGAAGAGAGATGATATACAAAATGCACCCACATGGAAATCATGATATTTGGTGTACGAAGAAGCTGTATATTCCAGCTTCAGCCACCAGAAAGGGTTTCTCTCGTTCGTGCTAAAAAGGGATGAACTTTGTTCTTATTTCATGATGTTGACGAGATGAGGATGAGGACCTTAGCTCAATACAGTACATCTTTGTGTATATTTACCTACAACCACAATGTATGAAATAAAAAAGTTAAGAAACGTGATGCAGCACCGTGATGGCGGTTTTGGCAAACGAAATAAATGTTGTTGGATGTTTTGAGTTTTTTTTTTTTTTTTTTTCAAGTTTGAAAGTCAAAATGTGTGTTGTGTAAAAGTAAGAAAAAGAAGAAATTGTTAAAACAATTTAAAGGAAGAAAAAGTTCCTCTCTGTCAACACAGACAATCTGCTATAAGGAAATCGATGGGTTTTTCTTTATCTGTGTTATGATTGGTATTGCAATTATTTTTATTTTTTTTTTTTATGAACGAACTCGGTTTTGGAAAGAATGCTTTTGTTTACTTCCTGTCGATACCACATGCTGTTTTGAGGATTGGAGATTGGCATCAGCATTTAATTTTGTACTGTTTTTTTTTTTTTGTAAGATTGTTACATATTGTTGTGAATGAGAGATGGGGTATCCGGTGAATTATTATTATTTGCAGACTGCAGCAAAAAAAATGTATATGAAATGAGAGATGTGCCAAGTGGGCAGAATTGTTCTTTTTTTTTTTTTGAAGATAACAAAAAAATATATGGGTCAGATTTTGTGTGGGCGGATTGGTATTTAAGCCAAAACAAAATATTAATCATTTCACAACAATGTACAGTGATGTTGAGAAAATAAATTTTTTTATTATATATTTTTTTTTATTGCAATTTTTTTTTTACATTTTAAACAGAAAAATAGACCAGTCTATAAAGTAAACCTTAGTTGCGACGATGACTATACAAATTAGAGCTATTTTATTGCGGAACTCTTTTCAGTAAAAAAGTCATGGAACCACCCACATTTATTTTTCTTCATTTTTTCTATGGAAATTAATGTTTAAAAAAAACTAGAATTAATTTTATGTAAGCAATCAAAAAAATACGGAAGCTCCAGATCATTAATGTAATAAAATTTTTACAGCTCAAAGAAAATTAAATGTTAACTACTAATAAAACAGTTAAGGCCTTCACATTTCTACGAAAGAAAAGTTAACAAAATATAGACGGCTATTAAAAAAAATTACTATTTTACAATGCATATTATATCTAAGTATTTTTTTTTTACAACTTTAAGGTCCAATTTATTCACTCTCCATTATATTTAAAGGCCCCATTAAAAATAAAAAATCTGTCAAATCACATACAAATTTTAAAATTTCCCGTTTTTAATGGAGACTTTAAATTTAATGGAGTGTGAATAAATTGGGCCTAAGTGCCTTTTCATTATCCTATAGTGTATAAAAATGTGTGAAAATGAAACTAGAATTATGTTTGTGCGTTGAAAAAGAGAAGCTTAAAAAAACTAAAATTTACAATGTAAATAAATGAAATCCGTTTAAAATCGCATGGATCTTTTCTACAAATTGTACAACCCATTTATTATTTCACAATCAACAGGAACTTCAAACAATTACTAATGATCAAAAAATTCAAAAAAAAACTAAGTTTTCAAAATATTGTAGGTATATTAAACGTGACAAATTGTTGATTTTATATGACAAATTGTAGACTTTATTATATAATCGATGGTTCACCTTTTTATTTACTTACTTAGTCATTTTAAATTAGCAAACAATTATATTTAAATTTATTTTTTTAGTCATTGTTGAATGAACTTCAACTCTTTAGACAATTTATCATTATAAGTTTAATCATTAAATAAATACAATTTTACGAGTATAATATGCATATTAATTTTTAACTGGCAGCTGAACTAATTAAATATTTAAACACGATGATATAATTACTATTTAGCTTTACAAAAATCACAACAAAAAAAAAAACCATACAAATAATATTTGTTTCCCAATAAATTAATAGTTAACGTTGCCAAGATAATTCGTCACTTTTTGTTTAGATTAATATCAATATAAGGCAAAATTGAGCTGAGAGTACTAGGTAACTATAACTAAGTTATCTTAGAACTTAGAATTGAAGTGCAAATCTACGCAGTAATTTTTCTACAATTATTACTAATTTTAATTTTAGAACAAATACTCTTCAAAACTAATAGGTCAGGTAATGAAATAAACAAAATGAACTTTGCAGTCGTACGAATTAGCTCTTGGAGTGCAATACTTTTTAATAAATATTTTAAAATTTTTATATTCTTATATTTTTGTTTTTAAATATTTTTACATTTTAATATTTTTATATTTTTAAATTTTTATATTTTTATACTTTTAAATTTTTATATTTTTATATATTTATATTTTTATATTTTTATAATTTTATATTTTTATATTTTTATACTTTTAAATTTTTATATTTTTATATTTTTATACTTTTAAATTTTTATATTTTTATATTTTTATATTTTTACATTTTTACATTTTTACATTTTTACATTTTTACATTTTTATATTTTTATATATTTATATTTTTATATTTTTATATATTTATATTTTTATATTTTTATATATTTATATTTTTATATTTTTATATTTTTATATTTTTATATTTTTATATTTTTACATTTTTACATTTTTACATTTTTATATTTTTATATATTCATATTTTTATATATTTATATTTTTATATTTTGCCAATCAATTGATAACTTAGGCATATGAAGCTTATTTAAAAAAATAAAAATATAAAAGTTCACTAATTAAAAGAAAAAAATAGCCAGTTGCTGTTGACAGTAACCTTTAGTTCAAGTCGCATTTTTTTTTTAAATAAAACAACAAACTATAATCATTTCAACCTACAAATACTATTTTAACCTACCTCACTCTTATCGCTAAATTTACTACTTTGTATATTCTAGGAATTTATTTGTAGCAAAAAATTATAAATGTCATATCTTCATTAAAAGTCACGTTGCCGGGTACAAACACAATCAAATTTTCATGATCTACACTGGGGTAGAAAAAAAAAAAAACAATATTATATTGATATTTAAAAAAAAATTTAAAATACATTTTTCGCACATAAAAGGTGTGTTTTTTTAAAGCTTAAAAAAAATATTTGACAAAAAAAAAAGTTTTACGTTAAGTAGGAAAAAATTATTGGCTGCACATGATAAATGACAGCTGTCATTTGAAGAATAAAAAAAAAAACAATTATTACATAAATTTTATAAATTCATTGTTTATTTTTGAACAAAGAGAAAAAAGAAACTGTTGATAAAGCTGATATTTTTCAATAAAATAGTAAAGAAAGGTCGACAACTTTTCTTTAAACAAAATATATTCAGCCGTGCTCACAAACTTTTTTATGCAAGTGTAATTTTTTTTTTTATTTTTGCCGGCTAGTTTTTGTTTACTTTATTATTTATTTACTTTTTGTTTCTTTCTTCTATTCAACTTGATATTTTATTTGTGTGCAAAAATACAAAAAAAAAAAATAAATATAGGAAAAGAAAAAGCAAAACAAAATAAATTGCAAACAATTTGTATAATTTTGTTTGCTATATTTTTGTTTCGTTTTTTTTTGTGGTTTTTATTTGAGTAATAAAAGAATTCCAACTAAAATTTAAATCTTAAAAAACAACTACATAAATGTTATCATTCAGACATCTCTAGTTAAAATTAGTTAATTTACTAATAACTGTAAAATATTTAAATTAAATATTTCACACAAATTTAAATACCAAAAGAAATGCATGAAATAAGGCATTAGAATAAAAATATATTTTATATTGTGCGCAGTTTTTTTTTGCTGTGTGATTTTTATATATTTCGTTGTTGCAGTAAAGTACGTGCTCGCAAGCAGGAAGTGATTCTATTTGAACTGAATTATGAATTTATGTGGTTTAATTTTTATTGACAAGAGAGAATATCTAAATAGAAATGTAGGTATCTGTAGATTTCTTGGGGTAGGATTTTCTAAAGACGTAAAGAGAGAATAGACGACTTCAAGTAGAATTTGAATTTTATTAGAAACGACGATCGTGATGTTGATCACGTTTAAAATTTTTGCTTTCAATTTAATCATAGGAATTAATTGCTGTGCAAAATGTATGAGTAGAAAAATTAAGAAAATTAAATGCAAATATAATTAAAAAAAAAGAAGCATTTGGCATAGATTCAGGCGTCTTAATGGAACTGACTGATCAAAGAAATTCAACTTGTTTGTGAGAGCATGCAGACTAAAATCCTTATCTGATTTTGATAAAACTTGATTGAGAAATAGATTTAGATCAGACGATGAACAAAGGCCAAATTTTGCATAGTTCACTTGAAACTAACAGTTTTGCTAAAATTTAACAAAAGCTGTAAATCTTTATAGAAGCTAAATTGTCATTTCGGTTTTTAGTAGTATTTGACCATTTTCCAGACAAATTGCTTTTTTTATATAGGAAACTGATATGATATGGATTAATTAACTAAAATCTCAGCTTGTTTTAGATGTTATAGAAGCATTTACTCCGGTAAAGCTTCTATAATGTTATAAATAATTTTTGTTTGTTTTAGCATTGTTGTTATAAAACTTTAAAGAACTTTGTTATACAAGTCTTATGGAAGTTTTTGAAATTGAAATTAAAAACTTTGCAATATGTGTCAAACTTAGAAAAGAAATATTCATCAGGTAATTTTTTTTATGGAATGATTTAAAAATATGTTACCAGAGTTCATCTAACTTCTATAATCTCACAAACCGAAGGCTTATCGAAGCTTGGTTTAGACGTCTTTAAAAACTTTTCAACAACTAAGAACCCGAAATGTATAAAGCTATAACTTCCTTTATAAAATGGGTTCTGAGGTAAGCTTTATAAAAGGCTTATAGAAGTTATTGCCTGTGAAATTAAGTTTATGTCTTCTTTAAGAGAAGATGATGTGTAAGTTGGAGAATTACTTATTTCTGTTAGAAAATTAATCCTTCAACAGCAACGAAAAATGTCATTCAAATGTTCAACGATATTCCAAACTTTCATTTTGTAAACTTCGTTAACAATCATTATAAGGTCTTGACAAATTCTTCTTTAAAACTACTAGGAAATGAAATACTTCAGAAATCCAGTTTCATCTAGTTTGCATATGCAAATGAAGAATAAGGAAGCAAATTATAAGGTTTTGACATCCGTAAGCTTTATAGAAGCCTTACAGAAACTTTTGTAAGTTTTCATTTTTTTTTCTATTTTGTATTTGGGATATTATAATTCTGTCACATAAAAAGAAATCCTCTTTATCAATCACTTGAAATTGTTCAAATTTTTTTTAAGTCAAAACCCTAAAAAACAAACTCTCGTTAACGTGTTCACCTTTTTCATTTAATTTTTTAACCATCTTAATGAAATAATGACATAAGTGGTCTATTACTTTGAAAGTAAACACAAAAAAAAATCTTACATCATCTGATCTTCTATCTATGTAAGATTTACCAAAAACGAAAAAAACAGGTAGCTAAACATCAGTCAAGTTCTCTTTTTATTTCTTCAACTAAACAAAAAAACCCACTTGTCAGTCGTTCTTCAAACCTGACACTTGCTAATTGAGATACAAAATCTTTGTTGACCTCGTTCATCACATTCTTTTTCATTTTTTTTTTTTTCAAGACTTACAAACAATCTTAGCGATCTTTAATTTTTGTTTTGCTTATAATTATTTCCTTGTTTACATTTTAATTTTGGATATTAGACCTAAAAGACTATAAAAAACCATTTCAAATTTTCAAGCACCGTATTTTGTTTATTACAACGAAAATTATAATAAAACATTAAAAGTACGTTTTGACGATAACTTGCGAAAATTATAAATTTTATGACTATTTTGATGTAAAAAAAAAACAGTAAAAAAGTAACACTACTGTTATACGGGTTCGACTGTATCAAAACCATTATTTGAATACATACCCTCATAAAGTACGTCTTTTACCGCATTTAAAGCTTTATCTTTGTTGTTTTTTTTTTCTGGCTCTCAAAAAAAATTAAAAAATAACAACAAACATAAAAAAAAAAAAAAACGAAATATGTGCAAAAAAATAACAACAAACAAAAACAAAATAAAAAGAAATAAAATTAAATAACATCATCCAATGTCAAGGTCAAACAAATTTATTATCTGTTTTTTTTTTTTTTATTTTCGTTGTTGACTCTCATTTGCTTATTTGTATTTTTGTGTGTTTCTTGTTATTTCCTTTTACTTTTTTGTATTTAATCATTTTACTTCCAGTTCTTTTTTTTTGTTCTTTTCCATTCTTTTTTTTTTGATAAATTTTCTTGCACACTCTATTGTTCATTTAAAAGAAAAAAAAAAAATATTGTTTAATAAATTTCTAGCATGATTCGCGTATAGTAAAAATGATTGGCACATGGTTGAGTTAGTACCTAAGTGTGCTGTCAGAATTGTACAAATTTGCCAAAAAAAAAAAAAAAAAACAATCAAGAGAAAAGAAAACGAAATTGCGCTTGAAAAATAAGGAAGTAAGCAAATCAAAATTTAAAATAGAACACAAAAAAGCAAGGTATTTTTTAAAAATACGTTTAAAATTATTTTGAAGGTAAAGGGTCTGGAATCTTAAAGCTGTTAGAAGATGAAAATGCATCTCATTAAATATGATGACTGTTGCTAAATTTTTGTAAGCAAAAACTGATGTCTATAAAATGTAGGTAAGCGATATCTAAACCATGTCGATGATTCAATTCTGTAATCAGTTTAAATTTGATGGCGTATATCTCAAGGTCTTCACGTAGACTTATAACACATTTGGTGAATTCTTAGGAAAAAAAAGCATTTTTGTTATTCTTTTTGGAAATTTTAAGAAATGGAAAATTATCGAGATGATTTGAGAGCCTTATTCTTCTCGATTTTTTAGTCCTTTAACAAAAATATTTTTTTTAAACCTTTAACTGTTTTATTGTTGTAAATCATTAAACTTTGAGAACGAGTTAAAACATAAATTTTTTGTTTCAAAATAAGTTTTCTCACCGTCACGGGTGGGATAGCTTTTCATAATTTTGTTTTTTTTTTTTCTGGTTTTATAATTTTATGCATACAAATCAAATCGACATGGGCCTGAATTAATACAATAGTCGAATGGTAAGTTAATAACTAATGACAAAAGCATTTATTTACTTCTTTTTTTGTCACGGGTGGGACAAATTAGGAAATAGTGTTCTAACAAAACTACTAGACTTACATGTATATCAATTTTTTGAACCCTTAAATTTGAAACAAAATTATTGTCGATAGAAAAAAAATTGATAGTGTCACGGGTGGGACAAGGAGTTTATATGCAAGAAAGTAATTTTGTTTTTGTTTAAATTTAATGTAAAATAAGAAAACCACATCTTAATGTATTTTTATCAAAATGTCACGGGTGGTAAAAAATTAAGTTTCGAGAAAAATTCTACAATCCATATATATTATATTCTATAGTTTTTGTTTTTACTGTTGTGAAATAGAAAACTTTGGGAACGAGTTAAAATATGAATTTTTGGTTTCAAAATCGTCACCGGTAGGACAGTTTTTAACAATTTTGTAGTTTTTACTTTTTTTTTAAGTTTTTATAAATCAAATATTTTTAAATTTCAATTCTATTTTAAAATTTCATTTTTTCAGTATTTTATATAACAATTAAAATTGAGAAGGCAAAGTACACATTGCTTTGCATAGTAAGAAACTTTTTTTTTTTAATTTGAGCCGAAAAGAAAAAAACCTTTGGAAATAAATCAACATCTCCATTTTTTATTTTTAGCCTTTTTTACAAATTTATGGGACGAGAACTGTCTAGAAAAATTTAAATAAACTTTCTACATGTATAAAGCTCTCTAAAGTATCTTAAAGTTTAAAAATCGATTTTTGTTTTCTCATAAAAAAAAAAACATTCAAGAATTTTGCAATTATTCAGTAGTCAAATATTTTAATTAAGAACAAAAGTCGACAAAATTAAGAGACGAAAAAAATATTACCATCTATAAAAGAGCCTTGAGAACGAATAAAACGTGCTTGGAATTTCACTTTTTATTTTGCTATCAACATAATTCAATTATCTTCATCCAAAATGAATGTAAAAAAAAATTAAAAAAATATGTAGATATAGAAAAAAAAATCCAAAACAAACACACTAGTCGATAAATAAAAATAAACGAAAAATATAAAAACAAATCTGGACAAAATAAACAGAACACTCCACAAAAAACCATTCAAATACACACAGAATGCGTCAGAGTTGACTCATGACAGCTGATAGAGTAGAAAAAATATGCTTAAATATATTTGATTTTGCAAAAATTCAAAGATTTTATTGTTTTCTACTTGACTAGATGCACTCAGAGACCCCAGGGACAGATAAACGACCGATTCCAAGAGATAATTATGCAATTTTTTTCTGTATGTCTGTTTGTCAGTAAGTCAATATACTCGAGGGTTCAAATTGAAATTGATTTTTTGAGATTCTTTCAACGAAACCACGAATGATTTGTTGATCGATAGATTTCTTTAAACAAAAAAGTCGATTATTGTGTTTGAAGTGCAATTCGTGACTAAAGATAAGAGATTCCAATCGAAATATAATCGAAAAAAAAAAAATCCTTACGCGAATACCTCCAACAGACCATGAACAAAATACAGACGGACAAAAAAAAAGTGTATCACGACTTTGAATTTAAGTTTCATTGCCAATAGCACAAACAACACACTCCAGTCAATCTCTCATCATAGTCATCGTAGTCATCTGTTTCAGGCCATCACAATGTCCTTGGTTGGTTTTCTAGAGCAAATTAATTTTGTTTTCATTTTTTTTGTTGTCTTCTTTATATCTGAGTGAGAAGGCAAAAGATTGAGATTTCACTTGCTTCACTACTGTCCCCATCTTGCTTCTCATCAAAACAAAAGAGTCTTCCTTTGGCTGTGATTCCCTTTGTGTTGTGGCACAACGATACCAACCAACAAGATCATGATCAAGAAAAATAACAATGCTTTAATGAAAGTCACTGTGTAATCTCAAAGTTTTATATAAAAAAAACAAGTGTTGCCGTGGTGCTGTGAATTTAGTACTTTTTATTTCTTTTTTAAATCAAAGCTCAAGATTAGCAAGAAATAAAATGCACACTCCGCATCAACATTCAAAATCAAAGAAAAAAAAATGCATGTGCAAAATATTTAGCACTAAAATTTATCAGTTAAGTATTTTTGGATAATTTTAGTACTAAAATGAATCATATGCTTTTTGAAGTACGTCATTACTCGTTGCAATCTCACGGTTTTTGAACTTATGACAACAAATACATGAAAAAAACACGAAGTACTAAAATTTAGTACAAAATAATAATATATGTGTTTTTAATATTTGATATTCTTGAAAATGATTCTAATAAAGATAGAAGAGATTGAACACATATTTTGTTCTTTCTGAACTAAAAAAAATTACTATAAAAGTACATATGTATATCTAATCTAAATAAGGGCAAGATGTGATTGTCACCTTTTCTGTGATAGTCATCAGCTTAAAATTTTGCCACAAAGAATCGATTTTTTAAAAATATTGAAAAAAAAAAACGTTTTAGTACTTCGGTTCTAAGCTTAGTGAAAGTTAAATGTCGTTCACATTTTATCTAGTGTTCAACACCAACTCAAAACACTTTCCGATTAATTATTATCAATGGTATACTTAAAAGTACGTTTTAGTACTCCGGAACCATTTTGTTGTTAGGCGATAGAAGTTAAGTGAAAGCAAAATGTCGGTCACATTTATTCTCCTTCGTTGCATAAACTAAGGACACTTCTCTCACAAAAATTGTACAGTATGTTTTAGTACTCCGAAATAATTTTTTTTGGGTTTAATTCAATAAACTTAATCAAAGTTTACTTTGTTATGGTAGATCCAAAACCGATTTATAAACCCCAACAAAAAAAATCGATCTTTTGATAACATGGTTTGTGGAGGATCTTGAAAATTTAGTACAATTTAACTCCCTTTTTAGAACAAATTTTGAAGGTATGCAAACCAAGTTCTTCAAAAGAGATTTGTATAAAAGAACGCCTTTCATGCGTTGAATAAAAATAAAATTTACTAAAAATGCTTCTAGTCTACTACTTTTTAGTACTATTATCCTTTTTAAGTAATATTTAATAGGTTGACTTTATCAAACATTCGTAGAAGTTGAACTTTTCTTCCCTGAAAGCATAGTCAAACAAGCGAAGAGTAATAAATAAGTGTGACACCTCGCTGAAACTTTGTGTTTTAGTTCAATTTTGGTACTTGTTTAGAACTATTAATAAAATCTTATATCAACTGAAGAATATTCATTCCTGGGGAAATATTATTTGTTTGTCAAGTAACAAAAGCATAAAGATCGCTATTTGCAAAGAAGAAACATTCCAAAAACTCGTACTATTACATAATACCATGACAGCACTGATCAGTGATCTACCATCAGAATCATGAGAGTTGAAGTATTTTGTTTTTTTTTTTTCTTTTTTTTAATGTGGCAATCTTCTCACTTTCCATATGTTTATCGTTCTCAGCATTCCTTTTAATTTTCATTCCTTTTTTTTTCAAATGTTTTTGTTTTTTTTTTCAGCGAGACGTCGACAACGACAACTCGATGGTTTCATTTTTCAATGAGTTTGTCCTTGGCAAAGTGCATTGCCGGCGCGTACGAGACTCTCATAATTGCATTGCAACAACGACGACTACGACAACTATACAACAACGTCGACGGACGATGGACTGACTACATACGTCGCGGTCGTCGTCGTCATCATCAACGACGACGACAAGTGCCAAGAGCAGGCAGTAGTAGTAATGGTTGAGTAGTAGAAGTAGTATCTATAGTCGTTGCAAGTTATAGTTGCAAGTTGCTAGGCCAGATAGAAAAAAAAAAAAAACTATGCAAGGCATTTGAGTCAGAGAATAGACTGAGACTCGTATCTGAAGTTAAAGTAACTTCATGAAGAGAGTTCAAGAATATTATTTTTATTTTTTTTTTTTTATTTATAAAAATGGGAGTTAAAAATAAAAGTTGTTATACGCGTTAAAGTCGTGCATTTATTTGCCCCTTCTTGTAAAAGAGTTGTGTGTGTCTTGTTGTGGAAATTTTCTTTTCTTCTTGTTTGTATTATTTTTTTTTTGTTGCAAAGGCGCTATTATTAGCGTAGTTTTGTTGATTTACATGCATGGGATGGCCTCGAGTTGCAAGTCATTTGTAACATTTCCTATAATGGGGGTCAAAAAGTTATTGTGTGTGAATTACTGAGAATGAAATGGTTGGGTATAATTATTTATTATATAGAGACTGACAAGAAGGGACGACTAATGATTCGATGGAAATGAAGAAGGATACAAATATGTTTTTGAATGGGAAATTAATGCCTTTAGGGATTTTTTTTTTTCTTTTTTTTTTTTTTTGGAATGTTCATCGAAATTGACAGAAGGTTAAATAGAAAACTTGATTATTGCAAATGAAAGACGATTTTTTTGTTAATTTTTCTATTAGAATTCTATTTAGAATTTGAAAAAAAAAAATCAATTTAATACTTTAAAGTATTTTAAAATTGTTAAAAGAAGTCTTATCGAAATTGGGACACAACTACACCGCAAGAACTCAAATTTCAAGTTAAAGCTTCTTCGAACCAAGTTTTTTTTATAAAAGTCAACTTCCTTAAAAAAAAAAAGGAAAAAGAAGTGTTTTTGAAACTAGGATACACACTACACAAGAGAATTATATGAACTTATTTAAAAGAATTAAAAACTCTTATCGATATTCTGAGACAGGTCAATTAGAGCTTATTTAACTTAAACTTGTAAAAAAAAATTCTTTCACATCTAGCAATTCGATGAGACCTAAAAAAGTTCGTTGACAAATAAAATATTAATTAGGTTCCTATGTATTTTACTAAGATTAAAGAAAAAAGTGTTCACTTGTATAAAAATTGGCACAAATGTTTCATGTGCAATATTAATGAAGGACCAAAAGAGTCCATTAAAAAAAATCCTTAGAGGAAGGTTTCTTTTATTATGTAAATTTCATAAAAACGATCCCCTTATAAAATCTGGTATAAATGTTTCGTTTAACATATAAATGAAGAAACTCAGGAGTCCATAGAAATATTTTAGGTGAAAGGGTGTTTTTTTTTAAACAAAAAAGAAGTCAGTAAAAGTAAAGGGTTTTTGATGTTACATTTGTCCGAAAATTTACTATAGACGTTCCTTTTGTTGCAAGCCAAGAAAAATGTTGAACTATTGATAAAAATCTTCTCAAAATAGATTTATTTAATCTTTTAGAACGTGGTTCAGAGAACATGTTTCAAAATATTCTTTTATTAATAAATTACAATGGGTAGTATTTCAATTGATCTAAATATCTGAATCATCTTATTTGCAAGACAATAAATTGAAGAATGCAGCTGTGTATAACTCAACTTATTAAAACTATTTCCAAACAAGAAAAAGATAACAACAAGAAATATGAAAAATAGTTAAGATGTTCTTCTAAAGAATTCATTTGTTTTAATTAATTTTTAGTACTTTATCAATCAATCTACGACCAAGTTATAAAAAATTTTTATATTTTTACAGCTGTGATCGCATAAACTTTGATCTCGAAAAAAAAAAATTACAAAACAAACAAGAAATTAATTAAAAACGGCGTTGTGTGGGGTACAAATGTAAGAGACATTCATTTCCATCAGAAACTGTGTTTTTTTTTTTGCAATAAATTTATTTATTTCAACAAAAACAATACAAAGGGCCTATTTATTATAAAAAAAAAAAACACAAAAGCCCTTGAAACGCAGATAGAAAGGTTCCTCAATTGTGTTGGCTTTTGTTCATATAAAAGGGTTCCCAACTAAATTAGCATAAAATATAGATTTAGATGTCCCTATCTTATCTCAATATCAATTTCAATAAATTAATCTAAAAATATAAACCAACAATTTGTGTCGTATTTTTTGTATTTGTATGATGTTGATGATGATTTACGCGAATAGAAAAATTAAGTGATTTGTCTATGTCACTCAATTGTTAAGACGAAAATAATATCTTCAAAAAAAAACCCTTTCAATTTATCTTTTTTCGATATGAAAGATACTATCAAGCCCTTCAATGACAAAAAAAAAAAAAACAAGAAGCCATCTTAGCTTTCACATCCGCAAAGAACTATTGTTGGTTCAATTTAATCAGATAGAAAGATAAAAAAAAATTCGAAAAAAAAAATATTAAGCTTACTTAATTGAAATATTGTATCTTTTCCTATTAACTGCATATGACACCTGAAATTGAATCACACACTACACCATATCATCTCATGACCATCCCACACAAAAAGATTTAAGATACTCAACAGAAGCTAATAAGTAACAATAGTTTGTTGCAGTATAGGATCTTTTTTTTCTGTTATTGTCATCAATAGTCGAAGAGGTAATGTTACTTATATTTAACATCAGAACTTGGTTAAAAAAAAAAAGGTTTCAATCTCATTCTTTCAAGTTCAAAATTTCTAGATACTTTTGTATTATGCATATGAAATTTCGAAAGCTTGAACATAAAATTTGGATCTTTGTTTCACAAAAAGTCAAAAATTCATTATTACCTCTCAGACTATAACAATTTTTGATCGTCTTTTTCATAATTGAAGTTGCACTCTGACGATGATGTGAGGAGATTTTTTTTTTTTTTTTTTTTTTCATCCATTAAAAACCATACATTGTTGTTTATATCGACTGCAATTAATCTGTAAAATTTTTCTTATGAAAGCGAAGCAGATTATTATGGTTTTTAATCAGGCAAATGAGAGCGGAGAACGAGATACATATGAATAAAAAAAAAAAAATAAAGGTTTATACCTCTCGAGTACATACATACATTTTTTGTGTACAATCGGATTGGAATATTAAATAGTAATTTTTAATGAAAATGAACTCTCGTATAACTAAGTTGGTATCTATGGGTTCGAGTTTTCATCGACGACCGTAGAAAAAGTGAAAAGTCCATATGATCAAAGGTACATATAACACCAATTAAAAAAAAAAAACTGAAACAAAAATTGTAGAGAAAATAGGCAAATAATTAAATTTTCAGATTGAAAGTATCATTTGAGATAAATTGCAAATAAAAAATAAAAATAATAAGCAAAAATAATGAAAGCCAATTTAATTTGCATTTGAAAGTTTCAAACGGAAATATATAAGCTATATGGATACAGTAAAATACTGGATGTATTTAATAAAAATCGGTGTGGGTTTCTAAAATATATTTTTTAATTAAAAAGTGCAAAAGGGGTTGGTCTCCTTGAAATATCTACTTTATATAGTTATTACTGCAGCCTTTATACCTGGTGGCAATATACAAAAATTTACACTTGGGTATTATACGTTTTGTAGAAATTTTGAAAAATATATTTGATTTTGTATTTGAATGCTAAAAACGTTCGTTTGGACCACTACCCTTCTTCTTTTTTTGTGAAATATTGAACCATTTTTTTAATAGGATTTTAATTAATTTTAATTAATCTTTGTTTACGTGGTAGATCTACATATTTATATTATTTATGTCCATGTTATTCGAAAAAAAAACCTTCAACTTAAAAAAAATTGTGGACTCTTTAGATGAAACATTTATACCAATTTTTAATAGAATGTCATTTTTTTTCAAGTTCTAATCCTAGATTTAATCAAAATGATATTGTCCTAAAAATATAAAAATGCTTCTGTATCAAGTTTTTTTTTTAAAGATATGTGTTAAAAATAAAAGCATTTGTACTTTTGGTGAAATGTTTGACTTATCGTGAGACACCTTATCCAGTTGTTGAATTATTGATTTAATATAGCTTTTCCCAATTTTTGGTCCATACAAAAAATTTGGCGGCTGATTATCTGAATTACTGTTCTAAGAACTCTAATAAATTCAAATAAAATCATTACCATATCCGTTTTTTTAAGATGATCAACTTACCTGAAAAGAAAAGAAATAAATACATTAGTTTATATAAATAAATGAGAAATAACTATTATTAAAAAACTTGTTCTAATTGCAAATTTTTGTTTTTATTTCAAACATTTTTGAAACTTAAAAAAAAAATATTCAAAAACTCATTTTTTAAAGTAATTTTATACTACTGAAAAATACTTAAATAAACAATTATTTAAAACCCAAAAACTTGTGTTTTTGTTGTGACTCAACATTATTATCTTTCATCCATTTTAATGTTGAAAACGCACATAATTACCCTTTCAAACATTAAATTTAATTGCCTCATTTAAAATGACACATTAAATTACTTTTGTTTTTACAAGAACTCTAAGAAATCAACAAGAAAACCACAAAATTACCTCAAAAATAATTAAAATCTGTCATGAAAAATATACCCAAAGAAACAAAAATTTAATTAAAACATTTAAGTTAAGTTTCCAAAAATAAAAAAAAATACATATCTAAACTGAAAAATTTCAAGACACATTCAAATCACATGCCATATCTAAATTCCTAGAATCCTTCAATTAAATTAGTCATCAACGTCATCATAGCGCTAAGTACCTACTTGACCAACTTTTCCCTAACAAACAAACATAAAAAAAAATAAATTTTCTTCAAAAACTTTATTGAACTTAAACCAACAGAAAAAATAACATGCCTTTGCAAAAGTTTAAATCTGTTCACAGCACTAATTACCGTTAGTGCAATAAATTCAAATTTAGAAATTTAATTACTGTGCACTTTAAAAATTGCACAGTTTCGAGTGCAGTTTGTTGTATTTTTTTTTTTATTTTTTTTTTTCACTTTGCTTTGCTTTTCTTTAGCTTGTGCTTGTGTCATCATGTGTCAGATAAACAGAGAGAGAATTTTTTCATTTGAAATGCAAGAGAAGAAAAAATAAAAAACAAAAAAAATCCAACAACCTACCTCACAGGCCACAATATTAACCCAGGCGAATCCACATTCAAACATCATTTAAAATTATAAAAACAACAACAACAAGACTTGAAAATGAGCATCTCTTCCCTCTCGATCTTCCCCTTACTCGGTCTTGTTACAATATTTAACATGAAAAATTGAAAACTAACTACATGCATTTGAAAAATAGAAAAAAAAAACAAAAATTCATTTCTCTCTCCTCCTTGATTCGTTTGCTTATTCATTCGTTCGTTTAACTTGCCCATCGCCACCTCTCGATTTATATAGTTTTCACATCTAATCACGTTGCCCTCCGATTGCACTATTACCCGCTCATTATTGCACTACACAACCGACCGACCGTATACGATGACTTTTAAACGAAAAGACGTAGTTTGGTCGTGTGGGCAAAAATAGAAAAAATAAAAACACGAGAAACGAAATAACAACAAAAAAGAAAGAAAATTCTCTCTCTCTCGAGCTAGGAGCAAGCTTCGATGAAATAAAAATTTAAAAAAAAAAAGAAAAAAAAAATAGAAAAATGAAATGAAAATCACTTTCCATTTCATGCGCCGCTGGCAACACAGTGCAATGTATTAAAGAGTAGTGTGAACATGAATTACGGCATCTCTGACCATCATCATGTCCCTATTCTATCTCCTCCTATGGTTTGTTCTTCGTTTTCTATTCCAACCACATCGTATTTATGTTTAGAAAATTCTATGAAAATCAAGAAAAAAAAAAACTCATGGATAGTTGTGGAAAATTCTTTCTTTAATTAAAGTTTTTCTTTTTTGTATTTTGTTTTGTGGTTTTATTTTTGTTCTATAAACGAATTATGACGAACAGAGAACGTTTTCATCAAGAATATACAACAACTGGATGAATTTTTACTTCTCAATAATTATAATTAAGTCATAAATAGAAGGAGATTCCAAAGGCATAATGGGTGTAGGTACTTTTTTCGTTCATTATGTGAAAATGTTATTTTTAAATTGAAATGAAAATAATTTTATTAGATTTTCGAAAATTTCGGAGAGCATTTGATTTTTTTTTAAATTTTTATTTAGGCACTTTTTTTTAACTTTAACTATAACACAAATCTTTTAAATAGGTTTTGATCAAAGTTCTAATTTTATGTAATTCATACAAAAAGTTAACTAGGCCAAAGTAGGGTTCCTTGTGGAACTTAGTTTTTACTTGCGATATAGGTACTATATATCAAGTTATGCATTCGTACAAAAAAAAAAGTTGAGATAACATTTTTCCATGACATTACGATGGTAGACAATGCCAAAAAAGTGGGTCCCGGAAGTCCGTCTGTCTGTCTGTCTGTCTGTCTGTCAGTCTGTCTGTCTGTATAAGGACCTACAGCCTAAACGGATGGACCGATTAATGTCAAACTTGGTATGTAGCGTTATTTGGCGACTCTCCAGAGGGGTTTTTGGAATTAATTTTTTTGGACCAAAAATAACGGTACTTGTCATATACCGATTTTAGTAAAATTGAAATATCTCGAAAACGGCTAAAACGATTTTGTTTAAAAAATTCAAATGTTAGTTTCAAGCTAAGGTCTATATTTCAATGAAAAAAATTTTTTTTGAAAATCATTATTAACGGTACCTGCCATAGAACCGTTTTTTTCAAATTCGAATATCTCTGAAACTTCTTATTCGATTTCAACGAAACTTTTTGTGAAGAAGCATTTATATAATTTAAATATAAACCAAAAATTAAATTTCAAAAAAAAGAATTTTTGGATTTTTAAAAAAATTTTGAAATTTTTTTTTTGAAAAATCAAATTTTCGAAAACGGGACATTGAATTTTTTTGAAATTTTGTTTTTAGATGTTGATTACTGATTTCTACAAAATGGCATACCAATATTATTTTCAAACTTTTTTTCCAAAATATTATTTATAAAAAATTGTTTTTTTAAAAAACGGCTCTAACGATTTTGAAAATTTTTTTTCTAAAAATACACGTTAATATATCAATCAAAACTGCATACTTGTTTTGGAGGGCAATTCAATTTCAGATTTTATTTTATTTTTTTTTTTTAAACGAATTTTTTTTTTTTCAAATTTCTATATAAAAAGTCTTCAAAATTTAAGCAACTTTAACTCCAAGAGCAAGTTCGTGCGACCCAGTCGTGCATTTTATTTTTTTTTAATTTTAGCAGCTATCACGGTTTGATGTGTGATGATAAAACAAAATTTAGTTTTGACTTGAGAAAATGTAAGGCTCCATGACAAAAGTAGTCTTAAAAGATTCAAAATACTTAAACGATAAAAAAGGTATGTAAGTTAATGAATGACTCATTGAAAAGTAAAAGTAGGTACACTGAGGGAAAAAACAATTTAAAATCAACGAAAACCACGTTTATTTAACTATTTTTCGGAATGATTTTGCGTTGAAGACGAAAATTTTAAAATCAAAGTAGAATATCGTTAGTTTAAAGTGGTTTGCCGTTATAAAACATTTTTCAATCAAAGTTGTTTCAACTTAAAACAAAAAAAAGCATCAATTTATTAAAAAAAAAGAAAAAATTGGCAGCCGCTGGGGATCGAACCTACAACTCACTAGGGTCACTAGGCGAATGCTTTACCACTGTTGTATCTCACTGTTGGAAATTAGGGTGATAAAATGCTACAAAAGCTGAAGTCCGACAAAAATAAAAAAAATTCTTAAGCTGTTTCAATTTTACTTTAAAGATGTTTCATGTTAGTTTTTTCCAACATTAAATCAACGTTGAACATATTACATTTTACGTTGCGGTTTTTCCCTCAGTGTAGTGAGGCAAAAAATATGCAAGTGAATATCAGTTGTCAATTTGTTTAATAGTTGAAAAAGAGGCAATAGAATAATGGCAGAAAAAAAAACAAAAATGTAATAAAAATAAAGAAACTCAACTCTGTATCAACTAGCAAATTGCTCAGCAAAAGCATTTTGGTTATCAATTTATTATTAACCATAAAAGGAATCAAATGTTTCTTTTTGTAGGTAAATCATTAGCTATGGATTAACTCGACAGTAGCACTTATTCATGAAACTCCTAATTTATTAACAACTTTGAAATCCAAAATCGGTTAAGCCTAATGGGTTGTTTGTTTTTTTTTTCTCAAAACACATGTTTCAGACTTTTTTGTTTATATATTTTTGCATTTAAATATGCATTTCTCAACCAAAAAAAAAAAAAAAAACAACCACACCTGAAAAACATGTAAAAACTATACAAGAATGACAAGATTTCAAAACAGAGGCACAGGATATGGATGTGATGTGTCTGTCTGTCTGTCTATCTGTTTTGTTTGTCCATACATCTTTTTTTTTTTGCAACAACAAGACTACCATAACCATCATCATCAGCAGCAGCAGCTTAAGTAAAAATGACACAGCAACATGTTGCAAAATGATATTCATGTAGCTAAAACAAAAAAAAAAAAAAACTACAAAATAAATGTGCAAAAATCATACAAAAACTTAAGAAAAAAAAAAGAAAATAATATAAAAGGTTTAAGAAATCAAAAAAAAAAAAAATATATAAAAAGTATTGAAGAAAAATTATGTCAAAATGTCACATGCTAATGGCGTGAGGCGCAACACGATTGGTTTCTTTCTTTCTTTTTTTTTTTTTTTTTTGTTGAACAAGTACCATCATCGTGATCATGTTGATGATTTCTTGATGGAGGGCCGGACGTATAAATGATATAGGGATATATTTACATATAGGTACCTCTATAATCGTATGTGAGGTTTTGACAGGGGGACCCAAATCCCAAATGAACTGACATATACACTCGATATCAAATTTATTAGGACAAAATTTATTTGAACAAAAAAAAAACATCTTTTTAAATTCATCAGATATTTGGTAAAGAAAGAAAGAACTAAGTTGGCACTAAAAATGTATTCCCCGCTTCGTTCATGCCTTTTGGCTCTAAAAGGCCCTATATTAGAAGACTTTGCATAGTCTATAACCAGCGAACAAGAATAAAAGTATCAATGATACCTCATTTAACAAAAAAAGTTTAGCAATTTAGAAGATATTAGGGAACATACATACATTAAGGGGTCTTTAACCATATAATGAATGTTTGTTCCCTCATAACTTCTAAAACACTTGCCACAAATTGACAAGTGAAATTTCGTTAAAAGCGTCTTGCTTGTCCACTGGTTATAGGCTATGTAAAGTCCTTTTATATAACGGCCTCTCTTGGTAAAACTCAAAAATGTTGTTCAGTATTATAATGTATTTTTTTTTTTTTTATATATGTTTTTAAATTTTTATCATTTTGTCATTTTGCAGTTTTTACATATTTTTGATTTTCATAAGAGTGTGTTCAATTAAATAACTCAGAGTGTAAGTAAACATTTCGCCAAAAAAATAAGGAGACCTCCTTCAAAAATTTGTTGGAGGTACCTACTACTCCTCCATCAAAAATTATGCACGTTTTTGAACTTATTTTTTTTTTTGCAGTTGAGTGAGACGTGTCATCGAGTGAATATAGATGAGGTAGTTTTTGGATAAACAGGAACATGGACAAATCATCAGTTTTTTTTTTACCTTTTAAAATTTATTTCATCCTTTTTTTTTGCAACAATATATTGGCTTCTCACGAATTTCATATTATTTGATGTTTGACATTAAAATAAAAATTTAATAGTCTTGTAACTGGGTGCATTAATATGGAGTCGTGTTTTAATTGAAAAAAAAAAAAAATCAAATACAGGGTGGGTCAAAAATGATTTTCACATTTAAAAATTAAAAACATGTTCGGAGACCTGACTTGACTTGGAAACATATTTGACCTTTCACAAACAATACAATGTGTTATTTCAAAATTTATGTTAAGCAATTTTATATGGCTTAGAAAATAAATTCGGAAATAAAGGGCCACCCACAAAAAAAAAAAAAAAAAAAAAATACAAAAAAACAGCTCCCAAAGAAGCTTTCGCTCCCTGTCTTGTCTTTTGTCGGTCTTGCTTTGTCATTGAACAAAATCTTCTTTCAAACAACGATTTTCCGCATAAATCATTAAAATTCATAAACATCACCCTTTAAAAGAAGCAAAAGGAAAAAATTGTGTCTGTCGGTCTAGAAAATAAAACAAACAACCAATTCAAATGAAATAAACACACAAAAAAGTATTCAAACTGATATACAAAATTCCATGTTTACCAATTTTTCTTCCACCTCCGCCCCCAAATCAACGCCTTCAAAACTCGCATAATAATAATTACTATACCCACGACAAAAAAAAAAAAAACAAAACCAAATATGTAATAAAAAATTCATTACACGTCCGATTTATTAAAAATTCGTTTATTACTCGCAATATGGGTTAACTTCGAAAAATTTTTGAAGTTCTCTTTTATTTTATTTTTTTTTTTTGGTTTAATTGAAATTCATCGCGAATGGTTGATCTTTGACATATTTCTGGGTGCGGTGGCTTGGGTAAATTTATCATTTTTAATTGTTGCATGCATTTTTGAGTGATTTTTTTGTTTGCTTCTTCTTCTTTATTTGTTTATATTTTATTTTTAAATGCCACGCTTGTTTCAAAAATAACATAAATAAACAAAACAAAAAAAAAGTAAAATTAAATTTTTTTGTTTATTTAATAATATTCTTCTGAGTTAAAGAAGAATAAATAAATTGTATATTAAGGTCACATAGATTGAAAAAGCAAAAAAAAATATATTCTCATTTGTATGCCTGGAATCATAAACAATCAATGATATTGATTTTTGATAAAAACACGTATGAGTTGACGTCAAAACTTGATTCAGATTCGAATGCAAAAAAAAAAAAAAAAACTTGAGTGCAGAAAAAAAAAATCGTGGGAATCTTTTTAACTTTAAGGTTAATGCAATTAATATTTTTACCTTTTAAATTTTTATGGAAAAAATATCAATATTGATAGACCTTCAAGTTGAGTTACATTTTCTACAAACCTCGGCAGAGTAAACTGCGATTTTCCAGAGTGCTACGCTTGGAACTGAGTTTGACAGAGTTAATTGTAATCTGCAAGATTATTACGTGAGTAGACGAGAAAACCTGTGATTTCTAATAATAATCAAATAATAATCTCTCCGCCAGAGTAATCTGTATAAAGAAAAAACTTACAGAGTAACTTTTAATTTTTGGAATTTTTTTTTATAATTTATCAGAGTTATTCATTCCTTTCGAGAGTAACTTGTGATTTACCAGATTTACCCACTATTTTCTACAATAATCTTCATTCTTTGCAATCGTTCTTATAAAGTCAGAGAAGCTAGTAATTTTCCAGAGAATTCTTTTTTTTTTAGGCTTTTAAAATCCATAATTAAAAATCTCATATACTCAACAGAATAATTTGTCATTTACCAGAGTAATCTGCTATTTACCAGAGTAAATTTTGATATTCAGAGTGATATTTAATCTGTTTGATTTAAAACTTGTGAATAAGGAAATAAGTTGCTTATTTTTGTTTTAGCAGAGTTGTAGGTAATTTAAAAAAAAAAAAGAATTTGTGATTTAACAGAGTAATTTTAGATCAAGTAGAATAATTTCTGATTTAACAGAATAATCTATTAGAAGTTTAAGATCTTACAAAATTTAGCAGGAAAAATCTACTATTTGACAAAATAATCTGTTGTCACTTTGTAGAGTCTTTTGTGATTTAGGAAAGTAATCTAAAATTTGAAAGTTACATGTAATTTAACAGAGTCATCCATTATTTTACAGTAATATGTGATTTAATAAATTAAATTGTGGTCCAATAGCATAAATTAGAGATTACAATTTATGATTTGTCGGGTCATCAGAGTATTCTCAGTCGTCGACGAAAATTTTGGAAATATAGTTGGGGTACGGTATTTAAAAGGTTTGATATAACCCATTAGCCAATAAAATTTCAAAATTCAAATTGACCTCATTGACCCTTTTGGATTAACATCAATGAGAAGAACCCTCAAATCAGTCGCGCTATAGAATGACTTGATTTTATTGGTAATTTTGCAACTTGAACCCATTGACTTGATATCAAAAAGGCAGATGTTTAAAAAAATTTATAAAAAAATATATCTCAAAAAAAAAAAAAAACTAATGACACACTCTGGAACAATCAGGAGAAAGAGGTTTTAGTTGATATTATGTTGATAAAACATGTTGGTGGTGGAGATATTTTTTTTTATTATCATAATTTATGAAGGTTCACTCTCAATTAAAATACAAAAGTCTCAGCAAATTGATGTTATTTATTGAAAAGCCAACGAAGATGGTTTTTCATTTTTTTTTTTTTTGGCTTTTTTATATTTTCGGTAAGTCTGTTGTTTTGGGTTTTAGTTTAATGATATTTTTGAGGTTTTTATTGAGATAATAAAAATCGACTTTGGCACCTTTGGCGGGTTGAAATTCTTTCTTTTTTTTTTTTTTTTTGTTTAATTAATAGTCTTAAGTTTATATTTCGTTTAGGTAGTTTTAGGCAAAATTTTAAATGTTTTCTTTTTGTTGAGTTGAAGAACAAAAACATTTAAGGTTATAACCGTAATTATACGGTTGATCATATTAAAGGTGGATTATGTTACAATTTACCACACACGAATTCGGGTCACTGGAAAAATGGACAGAGAAAAAAAACTCTGGGAAATTTTTTTCATAATTCATAAGTAATTAACTTTGTTATCAATAAAATTTGAGTTTTAAGTTTTTTTTTGAGCTATGATATGTTTCTCAATCTTCAAATTGACACCTGGTCTGAGTGAATTCTAAGAATCATTTTTGTTGTGTATTCTTCCTAAAATACCAAAAGTTCGAACATCCAAGAATCATTATCTACTATTAAACATCTAATCCGCAACTTCCTTTCTTGTCTTATGATCTTCACAATCAAAGGGATTTAAAATAAAAAAAATTTATTCAATCTTCTGTTGTTGAACAGTCTTCTCTTTTTTTCTCTCTCATATTCAATTAAATCTGACCTAATTTGTTTCCCCTTTATTTTTTTTTTTTTTTTTCGTTAAAATCAAACATCTGCCATTTCTTACATTGAAGGTGTGGACATCTTTATTGTTCCCGTTTGCACTCAATATGGTCGGTTCGGTTTGGGTATTCACCACCCGCTTGTCATAAGATAAGAATTAAAAGAAAAAAATTACTGGATGTGAAGAAATTCTCAGAAAAGTTTTTCTTTCACCACGACAAGTTACACATTACCAAGTGCTGTTATATTTTTCTGATTATTATTTGTCTTTGGGATTTAATTTTAATTTTATTTTTATAGCTTTTTTTTTCTAATTTGATTATTTTGTGTGAAGCCATTGCACATAAAAAAAATTCCCCTTTGTATTTATTTTTTTTTTTGTTTGGATAATTTATTGATTGCCAGTAAGAATTTCTTCGATAATTTTTAAGTACACTTTAGAACTTGGAACTTAGTGGATGGCAAGATAGACAACATGTTAATCGAGTCGCGTGAGTGGAAACAAAGAATTCCATTCATTCAGAACACAGAAGACGAAGATACATAGATATACTTGAAAGGGAAGTCGGTCATGACTTGTGATATCAGAATTATTTTATTTGCTTATGAAGCAAATGTTCTATTGAGTTTCTCCTCAGAGACTTTCATATGGTCTTGTTTTTATTTATTTACTTTTTTTTATGCTGATTAAACATTATTTGTTGGTTTTGTTTGTTATTATTTATGAAATTTAAATCAATTTTGATAATTTTTTTTTGTTTTGAAACAACAATCCATCTTATTGTTGATGCTGACAAAAAAGTTCATATTTTCAGTCGATAAAATTAAAGACCTAAAAAAAAGTTGACTTAGAAGCAAAGTAAGCATTTGCATTTGAATTAATTGAATTGGAGATATTAGAGGATGATGAAATTTCGATGGAAAATAAAAATGTAAATTTTGTCCGATTGCAATTTATAATCTGAAACACGCCATTGTTATTATTTAATCTTAAAAAATTTACAATTTTTGTTCAGGTTATGAAACAATTTCAAACGATTTGATAAATAACAAATTTCCATTGTTGCGGGTGTGACTTTTTACACATTAATTTTATGAATCATTCTCCCATTTCTTTCAGGAAAGGCTGGGCGCTCTTTATAACAACATACATATATAATTGTATTTGAAAATCTACTTAATTAGGTTTCAATATCAAAGTTTCGTTACGGGCGTGATATGACTTTTATGTAAGGAATAACAAAACATATATTATTCCTCAAATAACACTAGTCAACAAAATTTAACTTTTTTTTTGCCACAAGAACCAAAATATACTTTTTTAGTAGTTTTTGGGGTGCTGATTCCGAATCTGAAGTCGGAAAAATTTGATTGGCCTCCGTTTTTTAAATATTTCCGTTATAAAATGCCAAAAAACGTCATTTTGGCTGTTTTCGAGATTCTGTTTTTATGTGGGGTAATTCATTATAAACAAATTTGTAACGGTTATTATAACAACATATATTCTTCTTTCAAAAACTGTTTAAATTTTCCCGATATCTCTTTTATTGCTCGAGATATCTTAAGTTTCATTTAATAATCCAAAGAGAAACTAAACTTAATCTATAGTATAAGTTACTGGTCACAGAATTTTTGCCACAAGAACCAAAATATACTTTTCTGAAGGTTTTCGAGTTGCTGAACTCAATTCCGCAATCGGAAAAATTCTATTAGCCACCGTTCTTGAAATATAACCGTTATAAAAAAAAAACTCTTTTTTTACATTTTATAACGGTAATTTTTCAAGAACGAAGGCTAATAGAATTTTTCTGATTGTGGATTCGAGTTCAGCAACCCAAAAACCTTTAGAAAAGTATATTTTGATTCGTGTGGCAAAAAAAAGTTTAATTTGGTTGGCCAGTGTTGTTTCTGATTCAAAGACCGCTACTTTAATTTTAAATATCTCGGGCAATAAAAGAGATATCGGAAAGATTTAAACATTTTTTGGAAGAATAAAACTAGCTCTTATAGGCAACGTTACAAATTTATTCATAATGAATTACTCCACATAAAAACATAACCTCGAAAACAGCCAAAATTACGTTTTTTGACATTTTCTAACGGTAATATTTCAAAAACGAAGGCCAATCAAACTTTTCTGTCTTCAGATTCGGATTCAGCACCCCAAAAATTACTAGAAAAGTATATTTTGGTTTTTGTGGCAAAAACCTTGTTGACCAGTGTAATATGAATAATTGAAAAACTATTTAAAAAAACATTCGATTCAAAACTAAATGGGTGTGACAAAAAAGTGTTTCGGGCGTGACAAACAAACGTTACGGGTGTGACAAGCAATTGTTACCGGTGTGTTATAAATAATATTAATAAACAAAATTTACTTAAATAAAATAATACAAAAATATGAAATTTCTAATTACACTACAGTGGTACCGTATTTGAAATCTACCCCTTTGACACTTTCAATGAATCACATTAATCCTTAATCCAAATTTGTCAACTGAAAAATTGCAGAAGTCTCTTCTTGGCTACTCCAAGAATTGAGTACATACATACATAATTTGATTTCCTATTTGAAACTCACGGTTTTTTTAATGTCACACCCGTAACGTACCTAAATTGAAGCAAGCCAAATACTACTCATCTTTCAATTAAAGTAAATTCTTCGACAGAATTTAAGTTTAAATTTTAATCTTCAGCAGATGTGCATGAAAAAAATTGTTATAAATAATTAAAAGGATCAAGAGCAACCATATTGTGTGTGACAATCACTTCACTGACAGTACATTATTGCTAGACTCTAGACTTGACAAAACATGTTTTCTTTATACAAATAATCTGACGTCCAGCCAACACATATTTCTCCGTTTTTTTTTTCGACATATTTCAATATTCAAATGATATTAATCACCAACACGACGACGAATGGCATTTATAATGTAAAAATTCATTATGTCACATTTATTTCCAGAGCGCCTTTTCTTCAACATTCTTTAGATACAAAATACTCATTTTAATCTGCATTTTTGTATTTATTTAATGTCTAAGTACTTCCCCAGCGCTAGCAATCCGATTATTCATAATACGGTTCTCTGTTTGTTATGGATTGAATTGGTTGCTGATGATGATGAAATAAAATTGTGGGGTGAAATATGTAGATATTATTTATTTTTTTTTTTTTTCATTTGTAAAGAAAGTGAGTAATAATAATATTTTTCTTTAATCCAAATAAATAGATAGATAGAAAAAAATATAGCTACTTTACTCATCGCCCCCACAAGTACCACAATAATCAAACCACAACCAAATGTGTGTGAAGTTTAAAAATAAAATTACATATGGCCACGCATCGTATTTAAATAAATGAGTTGTAATTGAAGTAAACAAAGTAGGTAGTTGTTAGGCGCCTTTTCGATATTAATAAAAAAAAAGATTTTTTATGTGGGTTCAAAAATTAAGTAAGTGTCGTATGATTTTGCTCTAAAAATGATTTTTTTTAATTTTTTTTTTTCTACAATTTTAACATGCCCCAATTAAAATAATTTCTGTCTTTAATTCATCTAATAAAATGCGTTGGATTGAATGAAATAAAAAATAATTTATTACATAGTAATTAAGGTTACAACAAAATACAAAGTTATTCTAATTAATTCGAAAAATCAGATTAAAACCTTTGTATCTTTGTTAGATAAATCAGGGTTTTTTTTTTTGATTGAATGTTATTACTCTATTTTTTTTTTTTTGTATTTCCTTGGATTTGAATAAATTACAACAACAAAAACAAGGGACTGGCGTTATAGTAACACAAAAAAAAATATATACAAGCGCCCTCTCGGAAGTAGAAGTCAAAACAACAAACTAGTTTGTTGTGTGTTAACAGAAAAAAAAATAAAATATATTTATTTATAGGTCCATAATCTCATATAGATGGACTGAACAATAAAATCGATGTAAACATAAATAATTTATTAACAATTTGACGCGGAGAATTTGTGTGAGAATTATCGGCACCAAAACTTCAAATGGCGGCACCTTTTTGTCGGCTTTTTTCTTTCAGATTTAGTACAAACAGAAAAAGGTTGTATGTAATAGATTTTTGTGTTTTTGCAAAATGATATTTATGGTCGATTTCAATATGGTAAGCTTTTATTAATTCAAGATACAGAAACCATATTTTAATCCAGGAATCTTTTTTTTTTAAGCTTATATAAGCAAGACCTTGTTTATGTTTAAAGTTTGTTTTATGAGAATAATTGTCAGATAAAAAAATTGTCCTTAATTCACGATAGTTCTATTGACTGATATTCATCTTCAAATACAAAATTGGGAAATAAATTGACATTAGATACAAAGTAGGCAATTGCAAATGATTTTATTTTGATTAATGTTTAAAAGTTCAAATTCTCAGGCCCAAATACGATAGTAAATTGCAATGTTTTTTTTACCTTTGAGAATCCACAGTAGCAATTTGAGGGCGTGTTTATACTTTTCAAAGCAAAATAACAAAATAACGTGAGATTCTATTCAATCTTTTCAATCCAATGTCGTGAATGTCATTCAAATATTCATTAAAGACGACACCAATATGCCCCAATAAGTTCAACGTTCAGGTGGAGATATTTAATGTTTCATGCTGTGCCGGCGCAGTACAATAATCTTTTCGATAAATTTAGATAAATTCAAACCCAAAAACAGTTAACAAAAAAAAATAAAAATAAGCAAAATACATTGTAGCATGATTAATACAATTAAATTATATCTAAAGATTGAGAGGAGATACTTTGGAATTTAGAGCGCAATCAAAACTATTGTGACTCTTTGACCTATACTTGTATAGTTGTATGCCTATTTGCGAGTTGCAAGTGCTTTGAGAAAATGAGTGGAAATTATTAACCCAAGTTAGTCACGTTTTTAAACTTTTCAATCGTTAAACGATTAAACTGCTGACAGGTGAATTGAGAATTACAATACAAAATAAAAAAAAATAATACGATTTTATTTTTTGGCGTTTTCGATTGGCAGTCCGGAAGCGTCCGGAATCATTCTGAAAGCGTTTTATTCGTACAAAACTGACAGTTTTGTGTGAATAAAATTTTTTCAGAATGATTCCGGACGCTTCCGGACTGCCAATCGAAAACGCCATTTATGTTTATGATAATTTGGAAACAGAAATAAAGAAAGAAACTAGAGCAACATTGTTGTGCAACATAATAGATACAAAGGAACAAAAGGAAATAAAAAAGGACATTGATGAATACATTGAAGATTATTATTATTATATCATAATTTTAAGGTCTTGGCTAACTTTAAGTAGCCCTTAATTGTGAATATGGCATGTGAAAAAAATACATTGAAGAAGGATAAATAAGAAGAAGAAAAAGCTGAAGTAGTTGTTTAATTAAGTGAAAAATGGAAAAAGACCACATTAAAAAAAAAAAAGATTTATTGTTAAATTTTCTTAACTTATAACTTAACTATTAAACTATTTCTCGAGAAAATATTTTTGTTATTAGTTATTAGTTAACATAAAATGGCTTAATTTTTTGTAGAAAATTCAGTTCAGAATGTTCTACGAAGCAGTTAAAATGTGTTAGAAGTGTTTTACATGAAACTCCAAGTATTGGTGATTTTTCAAATTTTGACTATTTCAATTTCAAAACCAACAAAGAATGAATAACTGCTATCGGTTTTATTCCTCGTTAGATTTCACACAGCTAGGTACTAAAGTTACCTAAAGGCAAAGTTATAAATCAATAACTTCAAATTATTGACGGTCGTTAATATTTGACAGCAGACAATCCTCAAGAATTGATTAAAAATATAACAAGATTGTTATAGAACTCGTATAAAAAGGTTCTCATGCTTATCAAAGCTTTTGAATAATGACAGTTACTTCCGCTAAAAAAAAATTTGAATAGTAAAAATCTATTTCAAAATTCATAAAGCCCCTTATGACAGACAATAACTGATTTACAAACCGAATTCTAAGAAAAAACATTTTTTATGGGTCCTCTCCAAATTGAAATCGAAAATTAAAAAAGAAAATAAACAATGAAATTATATGCCAATCACGTAGGTGTTGCTGTTTTATAGCAACTTTGCTAAAAATCATCGAAACCTTAACCAGGTGCTCTTTAATGTTTTTTTCTTTTTTTTTTTAACAATTTAGTGAACTTTTATATATTTTTTTTTTTTGTTCAAAGGATTTTACCGACGACGTGTGCATAAAATAATTTTTTTTGTGTAAAATTTCTATTATTTGCCAGCAAATTGGTTTGAAAATTAAAAATTTATATACACAGTCCAGTCACACACATCTTGAAGCACCTTCTTTTATTTAAGAAGTTTTATTTTTTTTTATTTATTTATCAAACAATCACAGTCTGTTTAGTGTTATTATTTTGCGGTTTTTGTGGTTAAGTTTAAGAAAGACAAAAAAAAATACTGATTCACTGAGAATTGAACCAAATCGGAACAAAAGTCATTGCCAAAACCTCAGACACAAAGATAATGGTGGGTGTTAAATATTTAATCGGAAATGGAAATAAAAAAAATAAAAATTCGCTACGAAATTTAACAAAAAATACAAAACAAAGCAAAAAAAAAAAACGTAAGTACCCACACAAATTGAGGGCAAAATAGAAATTCTGTGTCTTTAATTAATTCAAGGACACGCATTTACTCAGTTGGATTACGTTTTTTTTTTTTGTTTATTTTGCCTTCACCTCTGAGTGTAATTTTTTTTATTTCTCACCTCGCTAAACACAGAGGTTTCTATCATTTTGATCGTCAGCACGTTGTTTTGTTGTTGTTTTTGTTTTTTCTGTGAATTTGTTTTGGTTTGTTTACAATCCAAACTTAGTTATACGCTGGACAAGCCGTCAAGGTATAAATTCAAGTGTTATACATTTTACTTAGAGTTTTAAACAATTGAATCGTTACACTTCGTAGCACATCCCTATTTATATTAGACACCAAAACAACATCAGTACCGTCATCAATTTAAACGTCAAAAACTCAGCAGCTAATAATTTAAGACCATTTCACGTGAATTGACCTAGAGCTGTCAGATTTTGGGTATTTTTGGGGGAGATAAGACTAGACTATACAACTAACTTGTCGATCTCAATCAACTAGAGAAAGAGATATAATTTATAGTGAACACCCGTGTCACACTTCGAGACCTCAAGACGAGTAAAGTGATTCAATTTAAGGTGTGACACGAACTTAAGTTTATTGTTTTCAAACGCCATTTAAACTAGGGAAAATTACCATAAAATTGGTATGAAATCAAAGAAATGATATGTGAATTTCACGCACTTTTTTAAGCTATTATCGAAAAATTTTCTAATGCAACATTTCAGAAGTCAGTTATTAGTTATGTAAAAGGGCTTACTCTAATACAGAAAAACCAATTCAGAATGTTTCACGAAGTAGTTAAAAGGTGTTAGAACTGTTTCATATGAAAATCCAAGTATTGATGATTTTTCAATTTTTTTTGTTTTCGTTCATATTTTTCAAAGAATTTTCGAGTGAATAATTATGAATTTAGATGTTTTTTATATCGAAGAAGTTAATCTGTTTGAGACAAAACTGTTTAGAATCTTCCAAGAAGTAGTTAAGATTTGTTAGAAGTACTTAGTATCAAATATAGTTGCGAGTTTCTATTTGCAAAATGTTTTCTAAGAGAGGTGGATTTATAAAAAAAATTAATATATTTTGTCCTAATTTTTAACATTAGAAATAAATTTCTGATTCTTGGTTACCTCAAATAACTTAAGCACTTTCAGAAAAATCTGTTAAGAATGTTCTCAGAAGCAGTTAAGTGGTGTTAGAAGTACTTAGAACCAAGCTCTAAGTATTGGAGATTTTCCAAATTATAGCTTTTCAAGTTTCAAAACCCCTCTGAAAATATTAGCTTTGAAAAAGTATCGAGTATATGATTGCAAGATGTTTTCAAAAAAGAAAATACAAAATAGAAAAATGAGAGAGAGATTTTATTTTCACGGTTTTCCAAAAGTTAGGATTTTATCGTTTTTCGTTTCTGTTAAACCTTTAAAAAAATTTCCAAGGATAGTCCCTTGATTCTTCTGATTTTAGTTTTTGTTATGTCGAAAAATTGAGCACAAAAACTCTTTCCTAATCTGTCTTAAGATCTAAATATTGGTGATTTTTGAAAGTAATTTTTTTGTCCAAACTGAATTGAAGCTATGAGTTTTTGAACTTCATTATTCGAGGAAACGAAGCAGGAATAGTTTTGTAGTAAATGCAAAACGTTTTTAAAAACAAATACAAAAAATTGTCCCGATTATTTCATACATCCATCCCACTATGTTACCACCCAAGTAAAGTAAATTAAGCTACATGTTCATGGTTTCGAGTGTCAAAATATGTTTATGTTAATCAGATGCTCAAGCGTAATTGTCAATGTGTCGAAATTTTTGCATTTGTCAAACGTCAAAGTAGTTTTTTTTCCAAGAAAATAATAAAAAGCTTGGGGTCAAAAACAAAGAAAGGTTTTACCCTTGTCATGACTTGAAACAATAGAAATGTGCGTATAGTTTTATATTTTTTTGTTTACATTTTTTAACAATTAATTTTATTGTGTTATCTTTTTTCTATAAATAATGATACAATTTTCGTCAGACATGCAGAATTGAGTTAAAATGAGAATTGAATTGTTTGGTTAAGCAGCTTAAAAGGTAACAATATCATTAATCTATTTTACAACACATAATTAATTAAGACTGATATCAAGGACATAATTTGTTTTGTGTTTTATTTTAATTTTAGTGAACGTGTTTTAATAGACTTTGAGGTAGTGTTTGGGAATATTTACCAAAGAATTTGAATTAAAGTGTTATCTCCATTCAATCTTTTGATAAGCTGGTAAACTATAGTATTCTTGTAGAATGAAAAATTAACACTCCATTTGAAACATATTCGGGGCTAATTTCAGAGGAAGTCAATTAAAAACCTTGACATTAACAAACAATACAAATTAATTGAAAATGCAATCAAGCTGTGGATTTAGAAACTTAAATTTCACGCTACGCAAGTAAAAAGTTAGAAGACTAGCTTCATTTTACATGAATGGTTTTAAAGATTATGTATTTCAAATACAACTATGCCCTTAAGAAACGTCAAGCTCTGCTGCAACTCGTGCAGAAGTGATAATTTATTAATATAGAACTTTACGATTTTGTTAATTTATTCATAAAAAAAAACAAAAATACAAATTAATAGAGAAGCCCTTCGATTTTTTAATTCTTTGTGTTTGCTTTTGACATTTTCATTTCAAAAAAGAAAAAAATCATAGAAAAATGATAAATTTACAAAAAAAAAAAAAAAAAAACAAAACAAAGAAGCTTATTATTCCCAATATTAGGGATGTTGTTTTCATTTTTTTTGTAGGTACACTTTTTTTACAAGGATCAAAGAAAAAAAAAAAACACCAAACAAATAAAAAAAAAATAAATAATAATTAACACAAACATGTTGACTGGTGGACATATCCTCCTGAGTTCTTAGTGTTTTTTTTTTTATCGAATTCAAGGAGGGTGAACTTTCCTTTAAAAATCTAAAAAAAAAAAAAATACGAACAGATTTTTTACTATTTCAATAATATAATTGACGTGAAAACATTTGACCCCTCTTGTTTTCTTTTTATGTTTGTGCATCAGGTCGACCTGTATGAAATTTGATTTCAATTGCCTTCATCATAACAAAATTACTTTCTAATTAACTGTTGGGTTGTTGAAGAGAATAGAAGAAAATAGAAAACATTGAAAACATTTTTTAATCCCACCCCTTTTAAGCTATTCACTATGATTTTTTTTATTTATTTTTGTTTGATTGACTGATGTAAAGGTTTTTAAATTAAAGGGAAATGTCTTTTTCAAAAAAAAAGAAAATTGGAACAAAAAGGGTGAAATTTTGTTTGTGATTGGAAAAAAATAAAAAAACATCGGATTGGATTTTTTTGGGGAAACAGGTCTGCTTTTAAAAAATTTGTTAAGACCACTGGTTTTCAAAATTCTTTATTCCAAAAATTTGTTAAGCGTTAACAAAATTTTGGAAAAGAGATTTATGAAATGTGAGGAAATTCCTTCCAAAAAATGTCAAAAATTTGGAAAATTATAATCAAGTTTGACAGAATTACAAACTTTTTAGCGCTTAATTGTGACAGATAAAAATGTTAGGTATAAAAATTCTTGAAAAAATTTCAGGTCCCCTAAATTTTGGAGGGAATTTTTTATAGGAGCTAAAACTAACGTCCATCTGGATACTAGACTTAAAGCTTTAATTTCTTCAATCTTAATCATCATCATATTCATTTAACTTGCTACGCCACAAAATGTAACATTAAACGAAAATCTCCCAGTTGAATATTTTATGTGAAGACAATCAAACCATAAAAGTCATTAAAAAAAAATTGCAACTTCCCATCACATATACAAAAGTGAATTGTATTTAATATGAAACATTTCAAGAAATGTACAAAATAAAATAAAAAAACTGTCAAGCTACCAAATTTGGTCTCAAAAATGTTGAATAGCCAGAAGGTACCAACCTCATCAGATGTTCAACTACAATTTTTCGTTTTCTGTCGTGGTCAGTTGTCAACTTCAACCAAAAACCTACAAGGTTGTCACATCTTTTCTGTTTTAATTTTTTTTTTCTGTAAATTGTTTTTATTTTTTTGTAAATAAAAATCCAAAAATGGTCAACATCATCTGCAACCAAAACAAGAGACCACAAAAACCAGTTGAGAAAAAAAAATATCAAAAGAACTCATACTAAAAAAATGGTACTAAAAAGAGCTCTATGTTACCGTGCGTCGTCGTCGTCATCCGTTTCACTGCACTTAAGGTTCAGTGTTCCTTCACGTAAAAACACGACGTATACTTTGGTGTGGCAATGTATTCAATGTGCGTATATAGTTTGTAGTATGTCTGGCAATTGCCCAATTTGTCGGGGCTACCATGCATCATGTAAGAGTACCTACCTACCAATAGTAAAAGCATACAAAACCTGCCAACATCAGTGTCAATTCAGAAAAATATTCACTTGATTGAGTAAAACAACATGATGAACGCGAATCCAGTCTTCAGTCTTCACACAGAAAATGATACTTTCGATGAAAGAAAAACAAAAAAAAAGACAAGATAAATTCGCACATCGATAAAAAATAATAAAAAAAAAAAAATGAGAGAGAGGGAAAGAAAGAAAAGACAAAAAAATTGACATAAGTACATCATGTCTCCTCAATGTCAAATGATGTGTACTTAGAGTGAACGTAATTGAATTTTTCTCCGAGATATCGAGACGGCAGAATGGATTGATTGCACATATATGAGATACCTACTCCATGTCTATTCGAAATTTTCAAGTGAAAAGATAAGAGAGAAAAAAAAAAAACAGAATTTAATAATAATCGTATAAGGATGCTTTCCCTTTTTTTTTTCTCTCCTTTATCAGCAGATACTGGCTTTTTGTTTTTATTTTTTCCAGACAGAAAATATTGAAGAAAAAAATGAAAGAAGAAGAAACAATATGTCAATCTCTTGTATAGATCCATAGACAGAGAATTACATTTGAATTGATTGAGTTGCAATAGCATTTGGTTGATGTCAAACAACGATGACAACGACGTGTAATTTTTTGTTTTATAGAATTTTATTTTTAAATAATCAACCAAAAGTAATATTTTTGAATTACCACAAACGTTTTTATTATGACAGAAGGCATATGTAAATTTCAAATTGATGTCAAATATGAATTTGAAAGTCTAAATTGGAATATGATTGAGGTGTGTTTTAATAGCAATGAAAAAAAGGTTTTGTTTTTGAGCCAACTGTTTGAATACATAACTTCAAGATCGCTTCGAAACAACTTAAAACTTCAGAACTATTGACGAAGATTTCTTGGATTTTATTTGACAAAAAATTGTAGGTCAAAGAGTTAATGTTTTAGAAATGTATAGAAAAAAGCATTTTTCTTGGAAAGTACAAATATAGTTTTAAGGAACAAATAACCCTTTGTGACAGGTTTTTGTTAAAAAACTTACTTGAATAATTCTAACGATAAATACAGAAGAGTTTTCAAGCCTTCAAAAATTATAGGTATTACATTTTTAAAAGATATTGATATCAACTCCTATTTAGAATGAAGAAGTTTGTAGATTAAAAAACATCTTTTTGAAATAAAGCCTTATAGAAGCCTTATAGAAGGTATTGTAAGCCTCTTTAAATACAGCACTATGAAAACTATTATCTTTATTAGTCTTTAAAAATTATTTATTTTATTATTAGCTTAGTACAAGCGGATCTTAAAAATAAACTTATAAAAGTAAACTTAATCTATAACTTAAGTCTAAGGCATGGCAAAGGCAGTTGAAGTGCATTTGAGAGAGTGAGGTTTAGCAGGGAAAGTTCAGAAGAGCGTCTTTTAGAGCGGACTTGCTAAGGCTGGGATTAAAAAAAGATAAATTGTTTGCCTTACGTTGCATACGCGTCAAGGGTTCATTAAAGCCGTAGTCAGTACGATGGTAGGATAAACGAAAGAAAGGCACTGATCTTAGCTGACGATTGTTAGTATTGTAAGATAAGTTAAGGAGCAAACTGGGACAATCTATGATACCATTTAGTAATTGGTGAACAAAAAGAATATCGGCAGCATCGCGACGCGAGCGAAGGGTATGTAGGTTTAAGAGTTTCAGTCGGTCCTCATAAGGGGGTAGGTTAAAAGGATCGTCCCAACCAAGGCTACGTAGAGCGAAACGTAAGAATCTACGCTGAACAGCTTCAATACGGTCAATGTGAACTTGGTGGTACGGTGACCATACTTGGGAGGCGTATTCGAGGAGTGGCCTTACGAATGTCACATAAAGGGATTTGGTGACATATGGACAAGAAAATTCTTTCGACCAACGTCTTACGAAGCCAAGAGCTGAGTTAGCTTTACTTATGATACTGTCGAAGTGCGTACGGAAATTGAGTTGTGAATCGAGAATAATACCAAGGTCACGAATAGATGTTACAACAGGAACAGGTTGGTCATTTATCTTGTATTGCCTAAGCGGAGCAATTGAACGTTTTCGAGAAAAAGTTATAGCTTGACATTTTTTAATGTTAAGCTCCAAAAAATTGTTTTGGCACCAGGTAAAGAAAGTATTCAACTCGCTTTGAAGAATAAGTTCGTCTTCAGATGAGGAAATTATTTTTTATTTTTGATACTTTTATTTTATTTTTTATTTTTATTTATCGAGGATACATCTAACGAACTAGAGAAACTGGCTTAAAAAAACACGATGTATAACAGTCTTACCCAAAAGAATCCTTTTTTCTTTTTAATTCAAATAATGTTAAGCACAATTTTGTAATTCTTGGAAGACACAACCAATTTCTATCCATTTTTGTCTTCAGGCTTAATCTATTTTTGCAATTAATTTACCTTACCACTTAATCCTTTGGCAAACAAAGGCACTCAAATTATAAGTTTCATCAAAATTCAATTTACTCACCTGTAATGAAAAAAGAAAAGAAAAAATTAATTCATAATAATCCACACAAAAATTCTAAAAAAAAGTAGAAAAAAAAAATATCAGTAACAAGAGAGCTTAAGAGGAGCATTCCAATGACCCATAACAATGTTGATGAATATGATGAAGAAGAAAAAAAAAAACAAATCCTTAAGCAACAGAAAATAATAATCCAACACCCAAATATCCTTGACAAAATTCAACCCCATTAGCTTAGATGTTTGAAAAAAAAAACACTTGTAATTGAATTGAAAGTACCCCCATTTTGGAGTGTACTCAACTGGCACCTCCTCCAACACAAAAGAAAGAAAACCAACTTCAAGGACTTTCTTTCTAAGGGTGATGTACAATCTTATATAAGAAATGGAAATACAAAAAAAAAAAAAAAAAAACATGAAAATATGTAATAACAATCAAAATATCTTCACTGACAAAAAAAAATATGTTAAGAAAATTGTTATTATCATCCAAGACGATGAGAGGACGATGTAGTCGTCGTCGACAACGACGACAATCATGCCCACAACATCGTCGAAACTAAAAACCAGCTTATAATCATAAAACCTAACGACACCGAACAAAAAATAAAAACACCAAGAGAAAGTGAGAAAAAGAGGTCCTTTCAACATCCTTTTGCTTTTTTTTTTTGTTCTTCTTTTTTTCAAGTTCAACTCCTCCCAAATATACGGGACCGATTAAAATGCGGGCTTGGTTGCATTCGGCGTGATACTTAACAATGAATTGGGTTACACAACTCCCCACAAAAAAAAAAAAAAAAAAAAAAAACAAGATGCTTCTCCAAATTGACAGGGTAGAGTATCCTTTTGGGCAATTCCAAAAAAATAATCGTTTACTGGGTGGTAGAGTGTTGGTGTTGAATGTCTGTCCACACTGATTTTCACACAAGTTACTCTCCCTTCCCCTACCCATCTATCTGGCATGTGCTTCATTTGGAAAATGGTTACAGCAACACAAATTTGAAATTGGACAATTTTCTGTGTTAATTTCTATGTTCAATTTGTCGCCCGCGATGGCAATTGGACATGAACATGCAAAGTGTTATTTTTTTGGTATTTTTTTTTTTTGTAGTTGTCATTTTGAAAGTAGAGAGAAGGCAAAACTTGCTAAAGAGGTGTTTTTAATTACTATGTGGTTGCACACACAGTTAATGAAAGCAATTTTAAAGCTGTGGATAGTTAGTGGTAATGGCAATGTGCTACTGGATAAAGTTTTTTTTTTTTATAAGTACACAGGAATTTTAGTTTGTGAAATTAGTTGAAATTAGGTATAGGCAGATTTTGACAAATAATAGCATAAATTAAAAGGTAAAGTTAAAACTGATATTACGACTTTTAATGAAATTCTGAAATTCTTTATGGTTTAAATGTTCTGTCATAGAATTCTAATTAAAATAATTGCCCTCATATACAAAATATATTAATTATTAAATGTAACGGGTGGGATAACTTTGGTTAAGGGCAAATTCAAACTTCAAAGTTTAAATAAAAGAGGCTGAAATCAGCAATCTTAACTATTTCAATCGACATCTTTTGTTTCCAAATATTAATATAATGATCAGCAAGTTTCACTCTTTGGCATTCTGGAAAGAATTTTATCAGAAGTATGTTTTTTTATTTTTTAAACAAAACAAATAAATTGAAAACTGTCAAAGATAAATAATCTACATAACTATTTATTAGCTCTTAAATAAATCAATCAACTATTATAAAAATTGAGCTCGTAATAAAATATCCTTAGTAACTCATAAGCTATGAACCCATAATAGATTTCTAAAACATTTTGGTAGATGAATATAATTTATGATTATTATGAGACAAAACTGTCGTAAAACTAACAAAACCAACCATAACTTCCTAACTTGAACTCAAAATATTTAATTTTCAACTAACTTCTGGTACTAAAATCTCTTCTTTATTAATATATTTATTGAACCTAAATTAAGGGCCAAAAACAGCAAGTATAACAAAGCAGAGACGGATTTACTAAGGAAGAACTCAATAAATATCTGTCTTCTACACCATGTTGTAACAAAACAAGTGAAATACATTAATCAATCAAAGTGGAATTATTTGGCAACAGAAACAAATTGAAAAGCAAGTGTGGACTGTGGAACCCATCCATTTACCATTCATTTTACGAGAGACTAGGTTATTCTGGCCTTGAAACATAGTTCCTGTTCAAAGATTGGGTTTGATAGTTAAGTAAAGTATGTTGTGGAACGTATTTATTTTTCATGGAAATAAGTTCCACAATCCCTACATCAAGTTATTTCTGTTTTCCTGTCAAATGGGTTGTACCTAGAGAAATGTTGATACAAAATTTTTCCTGTGAAAATTTGAGCTTTACATTCCACAGATTTTTTTTTTACAAAGATGTTCTGAACAACGTTAAATTCACCTCAGAAGTTGGTTCAATGAGCCGTAATTCGTTGTACTACTTGCTCTATAGGTGAAAAGCGTTGTGAAATTTTCGAGCTGTGCATTATATTAAATTGATGTTCCCATATGAATTATTTTCCCAGAGTCAATTGCCTTCCGATCCGCCTCTGAAAAAGGAACATAAAATCCTGCTGCTCTCTTTTTAAGAGTGTATTTTTTCGCTGCATTCATAATATCCCCAAAAGAAAATAGAAGTCTCGTAAAGCAAACATAATTTTATACAAACTTAACCCACCTTTCTCTCAACCTATACCAGTAATCTGAGGTTATACTACAAAAACTCTACTAAAACGCTCCCAACTGATCATCGGGAATAATTCATTTCAACCAGCAACCAACAACCAAAAACCATCCATCAAGCCATTCATCTTTAAATATACAAACCATACCTCGTCTATGGATGGATGGCGTTCCCAGAATGCTCATAAACTTTGCATAAACTCTGTCCTGCCTGCATACATCTACTAGAGGTTAAGAATCCACCAAAAATATAATCATAACGAGGTGACTTTTCAAAGAATCCTTTACGAGTTAGTAATGGAGGAGGAGCATTTTGTATGAGTTTATATGTGAGTAAGTTTGTGATTTTTTTCGAAGGGAAAAGTTTCACCGCGTAAAATTTTCTTAACGCTCCCAAAACAGCGCTTAACTGGCATTTAAATTTACCATAATTTATAGATGATGTGCTGATCTCAAAAGGCAATAAACTTACCTCCCACTCCTCCTCTCATCATCTCGTCGTTGCATTCTCATCCATTCATAACACAAAAGCACCAGACGACTCTGGTATATGAGAGATCTGAAAACCTTGTAAGAAAGAGGAAAAGTTGTGGCTTCAAGAAGAAGAAAAAATAAAAGTTTAACTCGTAAAAAAGACCAAATTAACTAACCACAATCAAAAAGGAGCAAACAAAAATATATTTTTTTTTAACAAGACCCAAGTACAAAAGAAGCCTTACACATTCGAGTCGTTGTCGTCTTTTATGGTAAAAGAAAACACAAATCCTGTTGCAAAAAGAAAGTGCAAGGCGCAACTATAACTTCATGTCGTCTTTCTTCTAAAGACATGAGAACTTAGAAGGGAATTGAGAAGAAAGGATGGAGTTTCTTTCTGACAGAGATCCTCTTTTGCTTTTCTAAGTACATGTACTCCTCCATACACTTATAATAACCTGTCAGGAAAAGAAACCGCATTAGTCTCGGTTTTGTTTTTTTCTTTTTCTTCTTGTTATTTTGTCAATAAACAGATGTGGAAGTTCTCTTTCTTATAAGGACCTTGTGCACATGCAGGATGCAGAAGAAGGGTCGACCTCGGCAGAATAATATTTTTAAATCTTGTTAAATTGATCAATAAAACAAAGTTTAAATTTTTCAATTAAAAAAGTTTTTTTATTTTCTCCTCATCTTCTTCTTATTCTTTTGCTCTCTATCATGCACTTTGGCAAGAGTTATGAAAGTTAAGCGAAGACACGAATCCTTGTGTCGTGTGTCTGGGTAATATGTATGAGAGTGTGGTTGCCACCCTAGTTTTTTCTTAAAACATGATGTTTTAGTTAATGCAACGATTCATGTCTTCTTTTTTTTTTTTGCATTTTTTTCTTTTCTTCGTTTGTTTTAATATTCTTGTGTACCTTTGAGGTTTTCATGGGATTTCTTTTGCATATTTGTGTAGGAATTGGAGGGGGTGGTAGAAGTAGACGACGACGACGACAACGACGCTGCTATTCAACATTATCATCACAAATTATGCACATAACTAAAGTTTCTTAATGAAAGTAAGAAAGTTTTGTGCCTCCTTTGGAAACCTAACCCAACCCAAAAACCCAACAAAATAAACTAAAAACAAGGATGAAAACGAAGAAATGAAAGTATGTAGTTAAGAGAGACCGAAAAAAAAAGTAAACCCTCTCGAAGAAAAAAAAAAAGGAAGAACTTGAAAAGGAGCAAGTTAACTTCGTACAAGTTTCAGGTTCTAAGGTTTTTTTTTTGTATTTATTTTCTTTGGGGAAAAATTCAAGTTAAATACTTTAATTTGGTAAATAAAACACATTTTGAAGCTTAATATTTTTGTTGTTGAGAGAAAAGATGCAAAACATTTCTATGCATAAGGTTCATGTGTATTATATCGTTGCGTTAAAAAGTTTACGAAAAACCGCACTAAAACAAACTAACATCTTGTGCCGAAACAAAACTGGATCCCCCTTTTTTCTGGTGCAGGCAATTTTCTTGAAACTATGGGTACCTAAAATGTGGTTAGGAGAGTGAAAAGTGTTTTGTTTTCTTGAATATTTTCGAAAGAAGTAAAAGTAGCATACTCGTACATAAAGTACAAGAATTTAAGTAGAAGATTTTTGTTGAAACATGACAGCTTAAATTGTGGTTGAAGATAAATTGTTTGATGGAATTCCACAAGGCGAACATTACAGACTGGTATTTGTTATTTTAGGAGTGAAAAAGTTGTACTTTAATACAGAAGCATGTTCTTGATAGAATTATGGTGTCTTTATTTCTTCTTGACAAAATTTTACTAGACCTTGGACAATGGTGTGGCAAAAAGACAGAGTAGCTTATGTCGACTTAAGGAATTTTTGAAAATTTAATTTTCAATGTTATTTTTTTTAAGGTTTTTTAACTTTAATTTAAACGTGAATCTTGGCTATATTTCTGTAATTTTGTTTTTAATTCAAAACTTATATGTAATGAGTAAAAGCAGATAAGAGTTGACTGGTTTTCAATTTTTTTTTTTTTTTGGACTTAAGCTACTCTATCTTATTGCCACAGATTTATTTCTTTATGATTTTTCATCAATAAATGTTCTGAATGATTGCAATCGTTCAAAAATACAAAAATCACCACCTGCATGTTCATCTTCATCTTCTTTTTGAACGACAAAAGAAAAATGAGTATTTTTCTGTTTATTTTATATGCTAGTAACCATTGAAAGCATATTTTATAAAAGAACAAAAAATGTGTTGAATTAAATTATAAAAAATACACGACCTTTAGCATCATTAAAAAAAAAAAAAAAAACTGCTAAACAGCGTTGATTCATTCTTTAACAATACACAAACTATCTATCTATGAGTGACCACTCAATTTCAAACGTGATGTAGATGTTTCGTATGTATCTCTTTTGGAATTACAGTTGATATGAACATTTCGATTCGACTTTTATGTATATCCCATATGGTCTAGTGGCTAGGATATCTGGCTTTCACCCAGAAGGCCCGGGTTCGATTCCCGGTATGGGAAATTTTTTTTTCATTTATTTTTTTTTTATTTATTTTTTTTTTTATTTTTTTTTTTATTTACTTATTTATTTTTTTTTTCAAAAATGTTTTTTTTTGTATTTATATTATTTTTGTTTTTTATTATTTTTTTTTCATTTATTTTTTTGTTTGTATTTATTTTTTTTTTGTGTTTATTTTTTTTGTATTTATTTTTTTTTTGTTTTTATTTTTTTTTTTTTGTTTTTATTTTTTTATTGTTTTTATTTTTTTATTGTTTTTATTTTTTTTTTTGTTTTTATTTTTGTTTTTTGTATTTTTTTTTTTTTATATTTATTTATATCCATTACTTTTTTTTGAAGTTTTTTAAAAGACCAGCATACCTCTACAGAGAATGCATTTTCTAAAAGAAAAAAATATAACCAAAAGTGTACAACACAATAACTTGAATCAGTTGTTAAACATTTATACTTACATAGAATAACATACATAATAATTATAAACGTGCTGAATTACAGAAATTTTTTTTTTTTTTTTTGGTAAAATCTGAAAGCGAAATTCACAATTTGATAAGAAATTAAGCTCTTAAGGCTTTCTTCGAACATTTGTCATATGATCACAAATTTTGATTGGAGTTCTGAAGTTTTTAGGCGATATAAAAGTTTTCCAGATATAAAAGTTTAAATAAAAAAAATAGAAGTTTACTGAATTTTTATATACTTTTACTTTGTTTGAACACCTTCTACTATTTTTGCGTTCCTTTAATTATTCGAGCAATTTTTGTTTTTATTCTTCAAATATTTTCCAATAACCATGTTCCCCAAGAGAATCCATTCTGGCCTTTACTTTTTTTTTTGCAATATCTGTAAATTGGAATTTCGTATTTTCATTAATTCTCAAAAAAAAAAAAAAGTGTCTCTCCATTGAACACGAAAAAGGATAAACTTTTAAGCCCTTCACAAGCAAACACAATTGCACCCATTGTTTATGTGCAAAATGCATTGTGCGAGAATTATATTTTGTCTCTATTCCTACGACGACGAGGTACCTACAAACATTTTAAACCATTAAAAACGGATGTGCATTCGATAGCAAAATCACACACATATACATAAACACTATAGTATACCGATTCCGCTGCAAGGATACTGTGAAAAGTGAGATAAGCTAAATCAAACCCAGAAACGTCGACAAACAATAAAAATGAAAGTACTAGATGTTGCTGCTGCTTGCTGAGCTGGGAGAAGGGAAATAGTGTACGCTACGTGAATGTGATATCCTGTGTGCATCACACTTTGCTTGTGTTACTGATATATGTACAACGACGAAAAACTAGAGACGACACAAAAATAAACCATTAACATTAGGGACATGTTTCCTTTCCGTAGATATATAGGAGACCGGATTGAAACAACAGGAGCATTTTGCACACAACAAATCCATCCGATAAGGAAAATCATTGGTATATAGGTATAATGTTTGTTTGTAGTCATAGAGTAGATAGATATGTAGAGAATAAAGCACTGAGACTATGTTTTGAATTTTTTTCTAGAAACAACACAGTTTTGTGTTCGAAGCCAAAACCACAAAAACGTCTCCCTACTGTCTGGCTTTTTGTCTATTAATACCATAAACCATATAGAGAGAGGGAGAGGATGGGAGGGAAAAAGAGAGATAGGAGTAGGAGATACTCACTCTGTGTGATGAATTACACTCGATATTATTGTTGTTTTAGATGCACGTATGTGTACACTTAAATATTCCACTCTGCCATAGATAGATATATTTTGCCTCATAGAGATGAGAGGCAGCAGCATCCTCATCAGTAGCGTAATCATTGTCGCCAACACCATGAGCGATGTGGTGTGTCGGTCATTAATCCGTGTGTTACGACAACGACGACTATAACTACGACTATGACGATGAAACTTATGCTTACATACGAGTACGAGTATGTACGTGACAACACAACGCAACGTAGGAGTAAAATGTTTATTGATTAGGAGCGTTCCTAGTTATAAGCTTGTATATGCGTGTAGGAGCCTTTATAAATCCTTTTCATTTGATATGAGAAATAAAAACCATAAAGGGTTAGTACCTAATTGGCAATTTTACTTTGAGCTCTGTGCAACACAAGACTGGGTAATTCAGTTTTTTTTTTTTGTTTTGTTTGTAATCCAAATTGGATTAGATTAAGCAAGTTTTAAATTGCAGAGTGGGAAAATCATTTATGAGCAAAAAACTATTGAAAATTCAGGATAAACCAGCTAGAAGCAGATTACAGGAGTGCCACAGGGATCAATTCTCGGACCAATACTTTTTTTTTGTATATTTATCAATGATATGCAGTTTGATGTTCTTTTGATTCTTATGCTGATTTTATTTCGCTGATTGACCCATAATAAGGTACAAGACATTTGTTGAATTTAATAATTTAAAAATAGATTCAAAACAACTTCGTTTCTAATTAATTTTGTATGGTAACGCAGTGGACCATTAACGCAGTTGTAAATAGCTTATCGTTAATAGGATAAGCTATTAACAAATCAAAATTGTAAGCATAAAAACTCTGTACCTATAAAAATAAAAAGAATACAAATTTTGTCTACACTTATTTTAAAAATGCAGTAACTCAGTGCTTACACAATAAAAAGTCGCGCCTGTTTCTTATTTGTCTGGCTAATTCCCCCAGAACAATGGATATCTTCTATTTTTAAAGTTACAAGTCGAATTAAATTACCTTAACTTCAGTTACTTTTTATTTTTTTCACATGGTAACGCAGGTATTCGAATAAAGTTGCAAATTCATTACTTTGGCAACAATATTCAAGTACAATCCAGTTATTAGAGATATTTTGAGAAATTCTTCATTATATCATGAGACTGATGCTCAGGGAAAGCATATATTTTGTATGAAAAACAACTGCGTTACCACGATAGACCACAATGTAACCATGTAACCACAATTTTCAGATAATTCAATACAAAATTAGGTCATTTTTAGGTCATTTGGTATTTTAACCCATATCCAACAAAGAACTTCTTAGACGAACGGCTCAGGAACTCATTCACTGAGGGAAAACATAAACGTCGTTGATTCAAAGTTGAACTACTTTGATTTATGTGACTTTAAGATACGAAACCATCAAAAATTAACCTATTTTCCACGTTGATTTTAAAATGTTCATCTTCAACGCAAAATCATTCCGAATAATAGTTAAATCAATGTGGTTTTCATTAGTTTCACGTTGTTTTATGGTGGCTTTTCCCTCAGTGTTGAATCTATTATAGAAAGACTTCAGTTGCAGTGGAATTGATACACTCTAGTCTAACATTAAAACATTTAAAAAAAAAAAAAAATACCAGAAAACATATCCCTTTTTATGACATTTTTCACATGTGTCACTAGAGTTAGTTGTCTTCATTAAGATGACTCCTGATAACAAAGTCAATATAAATACATTTTCCAAGAAAACCTTTAGGCTTTATCTTTATTTAAAGTTCATTAGAAATACAAAGCTTATTAGGCAAAGCTAAATGTCACAATTTAACGTATATAGAAAAAAGTAATACCTTAATAAACCCATCATATAGCTAGACCAACCAAAAACCGCCCAATAAAATGTCAATTAAAATAACCAACTTTCCATTTCGCCCACATACATTATGTATGAAGCTTATAAAAAGGAGATTCATAATATTGATAAAAATAAAATACATATTTGTAGACTCTTCCTTAGTTTGGCTATACACCTATGCAACCGCAAATCCTTTCACAAATATTGCATAACCTTCTTCTTCCACTCCTATTGTCTGACCACACAAAATTGACTCACAAAAAAAAGATGACAACAAAAAAAGACAATAAAGTCGCCTCAAAGAAGGAGTTGGGTTGTCATGCATAGCACTCCTCTTCCAATTGAGAAGAACATATTGAAGAAAAAGAAGACACAACAAAAAAAATGGATTCATCAAAAGGCAATCCAAAAAGGAGTATACTGACCTAAATTCTGATTAACAATAAAGAAAAACGAAAAAAGCAAAAATTCGAGATGAATTTCTTAAAATAGATCATCTCCAATTCTTCTGTCTGTCCAACTCAACAGTGGGATCGAAAGATCTTTCAGTTGCTAAAAATAAATATTCAAACTGAAAAAAAGATCATGACTAAGAGTCAAAGGGACTAAAAGAAATCTTTAATTTAATTTTTTGAATTGTGATTTCGAGGTCCTTTTAAGGATTTAATCATATTTCTAGACAAATCAAGGCATTTTTTTCCTCATTTGGACGATACAGTGTCCCACTGTAGTAGATTGTCGTCGTTGGTTTGGTCATCATCTTCAGCTCACCAGAATAAGAAAACATTGATTAAATACAAAAAAAAAAATGTAGTATGTACTATGTATGAATTTATAGGTATTCAAGCAACAGACGACAAAGTAGGTACAACAATTCCTAAGAGGTAAGAAGAGAGCAACCTTAATTCTGTCAATGAAATTTATTGCTTTTAATTGAATTAAACCAGAATCAACAGTGGTGGTTTGCCTGGTGCTTGAGTACGAACCAATGTTTAATATGCACTGGCCATTTTTTTTCTGTGAAAGTGAAGGACATAAAGTCACAAAGATGATGTCAGAAATGAATGAAAACAAAAAAAAAAAAAAACTGCAACATATGTTGCAAAAGGAAAAAATTTTATTTAACTTCATTTTGCAATTTTTTTAACAAATGATTTATTAAAGAAGAGTGGCTGTTGCAATTCAGTTTGGAAACCCCCCCTTACCCCTACCCTGACAGTTTTTTATTTTATTAATTAATTCGAAAGCAAAGAGATGTCAAAAATGTGTGTTTGACAGTTTCCTCTCTTTCAATTCGAATCAACAAACAGAACTTTTATTTTTTTCGTTTTGTTTTTTTTTTTGTATTTTATTCGAAGTGCGAAAAAAGGACCATGGTGGTAATGGATGACGAAGCATGACACTGATGGAGAGTGACTCTTCTTAACCCATCCACATCGTACATAAACAAATACGAAAAAAAAAAATATAATGATGACGGATTAAATATTTACAGTTGAACGTTTATATGCATTCACAGATTGAAGAGACAAACAGACAAGTCAGACAAGCCAGATGCTTCTCATCAAAATAACAAACATCCATCCCCAAGCAAGACAGTATTAAAAAGAAGGAGTAATATGATGTAGTACCTATAGTTGGATGTCGTCTTTTCATTTTCGAGGTTATGACAATGAAGATGATGTCTGATCATATAAGTTGACATTAACAACAACAAAAGGACTTTTTTTTAATAGTCTGTGGCTCATTTTGTTAGTTAAGGATTTGTTGTTATTAAAGTTAACAGTTATGAACTTAAAGACTTGAATGCTAATGTGTGGGGTTTCAATAAATGTCAGATTCTTTCGAAAAGTCGTCATTTAAGGTAAACATTTACAACTGAAAAACATACATTCTTTAAGTTTTCGACGGTTTTAAATCCGTTTTTAATAAAATTTATGGTGTGCCACAAGGCTCAGTTTTGTCTCAAACTCTGTTTCTTTTTTTCATTAAAGTTATTATAACAGAAAACCTTTCAATTGATTTGATGATTTCAGCTTATCATACTTGTTTACAGTTTGAGTATTGAATTGCAACGAGAGAGAATAGTAAACTCGTTAAACTTGAAGCATAGTTGCATGGGGTACCAGACATCGAGTGGAGTTTAATTTTCGATAAAGTCCCTTGCAATTATTTATTAATGGTACTTTTTCCTTTTTCGAATCACCTCCTATGAAATTTTAAAATATTTTCCCAATTTCGGAGAACAATTTGGATTTCAACTAAGATTTTCCGAAAAAAATCCACTCTGATACGTTGCAAAGATTTTTCTGTCTGCTGCTTCGAGTCTTGTCTACATAAATATGCATGAGAACAAGAACGCACACTTCAAATTGTAAAAAAAAAAAAACCCCAAAGCCCAATCTCATATTCTATACCTCCCGACGACTTCAATATACCTACACTGAAAAAAGTATTTTTCTTAAAAACTATGAATCTCGTTCATAAACCAAAATTCATACATTTTTAAGAAAAATTCATTAAATTTAAGCACAAATTCTTTAAAAAAAAGTTTAGTTTTAAGAAAGATTCATAAAATTTAAGAATCAGTTTTCATAAAAATTTTTCTATGGAAAATTTTTTTATGAATTTTTTTTATGAACAAATACGAAGGTTTATGAATAAATTCATAAACTTCTAGCTCCAATTTGATAGAATATTTTGCTGAATCTTAGAATCTGGACATACTTTTATGAATGAAATTTACTATTATTTTCCATTCAGTTGTATTTTGAGTTAAAATAATTTTTAAAATTGACTTTTTTCCCTTCTAAAATGGAAAAAAATCTATTTTCACAATTACATTTGTAAGAAGTTCATAAATTTTGTGTTTTTAAGTATTTTTTCTTAAAATGAATGTATTTTTTCATTAATCAAATAACAAGGAATATTTTACCGTTATCCTGTATTCGGTATTAAGAACTTATTCTTAAAATTTAAGAATTTGTTCATACTTTTTATGTTCGAAATTCATATTTTTCCAAAATTTAAGAATTAATTCATTAAATATTATGAAAGTATACATATAATTAATGAAAAAATTCTTACGTTTTGAGTGTTTAAGTATATTTTCTTAAAGTCTATGTACTTTTTCATCAATCTAGAAAATAATAACTGTTGTTCTGAATCTATGCCTTAGAAAGATTTCTTTGAGTATTAAATTTAAAATCTGATATTCAAAGTGGAAGGTCGTTGCCGAAACAAGTTATAAAAGTTTGTGAATAAAAGACGATATTGTTTATAGTGTTAAGCATTTTAACCACGTAGACAATTTTGAAGAGTACATTGCAAAAGTGTAAAATATTGTTGGTTCCTGTTGCCTCTTTCCCATATACTCAGATAAGTATAAAAACATATAATGTTAAAAATTGCTTTCTTTTATTTATTAAATATATTTTCTTTTTTTTTTGTTATAGGTGCATATTTTAAAATTGAAAATCGTAATTTGATATTTTTGTGAAATATGGAGGCACGTACGTAATCTTCAACTTTGGACCGGCAAAGGGGGAAAAATCAACACAAAATAAAAACCATATTAAAGGCGATTCTCGACAAATCCTGTACAATTGAAATTGTCATTGCAAACTAAAGCAAAACATGGAATTTAGTAAGTGTTTCATTTTATTTTATTTCTCTAAATATTTAAATTTTGTTTTAACTTAATATTATCAAAATTTCTCATAGGTACCTAAATTTTTTATATTTTTATCTTTCCCCAACTTATTCAATTTTTTATTTTTTTTTTTTTTTTTCATATCCAGAGTCTAATGGTGCCGATTATAATAAGGTAAGAATTAGATAATTTAACCTTCTAGCTATTTCGATTTTTTAAACTAAAAACTACATATTCATTTTACTAATACAAACTTTTTTCTATCTTTCCAGATGATGCATCCATTAAAGAAGTAAAATTAAATTCATTTATAGTGAAATTTATAGTGATCAATAAAACATTTTTATAACGTTTAAACTTAATAATTTCTTTTATTTTTAAAAATAATTTTCATTTTTTTGTTTTAGATTTTGGGTTGTTTTCTTCTGCAGTTTGTTTGTTTGGAATACAATTTTTGAGGAACAAATTAAAGGTTTGGAATGGTAATGTATTATATGCATTTATATACATAACTGCATAAATTTTAATGAAAAGTGTAATATATTTTATGAAAACAATCATAAGACTTTAAGAAAAATTCATAGTTTTTATGATTTTTTTCATAAAATTTAAGCAAAATTTCATTTGAATTTTTACGAAATTTATGAAAAAAATAATCATAAAATGTAAGAAACTTTTCTTAAACTTTGTTCTTAAATTATAGAAGAAAAAAAAAGATTTAAGAAATAATTCTTAAATTGTATGAATTTTTCTTAAAATCTAAGAAACTTTTCTTAAACATGTTCAAAACTTTTCGAATTTGTTTATGAACAGAATTCTTAAAATTTAAGAACTTATTCTTAATTTTTAAGAAAGATTCATTCCCTTATGAATTTGTTCTTAAAAAGATTCTTAAATTTAATGAATTTTTACATTGGCTCATTTGCCATGAATTTTTACATTAATTTAATGTACAAATTCATTCATTTTATGTACCTTTTTGGTTCAGTGTATACAAATAATTTCCCTACATTGAAACCCTTAAAATGCAATTTTCATATATTGAATACCACAAAGTCCAGAGCCTCAAAAAAGGCTTTTCTCTCATATAAATACAATTTATCTTTTCAAGTCCAGCATCCAGCATAGCCACTTGATGTGATCCCACAACTCAATATTCATCCATATCATATCCATCCATCACCCATCGATGCATAAACCCTATATTTTGTCAGGAAAAACCTTCAAAATATGTATAAAATATTCTCTGGTGTGGTGTTCATCATCATCATCATCGTCATTGAAAAATGAAATGAAAAGAGGGCTACCACAATCACCATAGCCCTTGACTTTTATAGCTTAACCATGAACCGCATTCAATTCAACACAAAATCTGTATGTGTGTGTTTATAGAAGATAGTAGAGATAGTATCTATAAGCTAAGAATTATTATTTCAAATTCAAATAATAAAAAAAAAAGAACAAAAATATAAACTCAATTCAATTGACTATTTTTTTTTTTTGTATTTAATCTGTTGGTTATAGTGTTATTTCTACAGGAACTCCACAAAAGCCTGAACTTATACGTAGGTCTTTTTACATACCAATATTCATTATATCCCGGGTGCAAGTTGCAAGCAATATGCACTTTAGAGTGCATCATATTATACACATTCAAACACCATTTCAGACCCCCACGAATAAATTGTATGTACATATATAGTTCGGCTCGTAAAGCCTCCCTTATGCCAAATAACCCATGTACTTTTCCATATATAAAGGCTTATATACCATGTACACAATGGAGCCTTTCATAAAGGAAGAATCATAAAGCAAGCAATGAGTGACGTAGAGTGTGGGAGAAGTGCACCCGAGTTGGGGAGCTAAACGAGTGAGTGGGCTGTGTACAAATGGCAAATATCAGCAAAACATGGTTGCCAAATGTGGATGATTTAGTGAAGTTTTTTTTTTCTGTCTTAAAAATTGTGGTACCTATCTGACTTTCCTTTTTTTTTCAAGGCCTTGGAATAAAAACCTTAGCAAGATTGTTAAAATTGAATAGTTCCAATTAAAAAGCCTTACATAGCTGTTTAAGTGATATAAACAAGAGTGTCATAATAGAGTAAGTTCAGGTAATATGGACCACCTTTCTTTATAACACTTTTGTTGAAAGATCTCGTTGCTCTAATCATTCGTTGAAAAAAATAAAAACATTCCGGATTAACCATTCGTTTTGCCTGATCTTAAAGAAATAAATTAGTTCGGGTAATATGGACCACTGACTTTTTTACTTTTATTGCAAAATTGGACTGTTTTTTTATCGTTCAAAGAGTTACTTCCAGAAAAAATATTCCTTTTGACTAATTTCGATGAAAAAGAAGTAGTGGACCACCATTGCTTCTTGTAGTATTTTTTAAAATATAACATTCATTGGAAGACCTAGCTGCTGTAAGCAATCGTTGAGAAGAATCTTCCTCAATTACCCAACCGTTTTTCTTGATTTCAAAGAAATAAATGAGTTCGGGTAATGTTGACCACCTTTTTTCTAGTACTTCCTTTTAAAATAATACTTTTATATTGGAAAAGTCAGCTGTTGGAATCATTCATTTAAAAGATACCGATTAAATTTCCTATCCGATTCAAAAGAAAATAATTTTGTTTGTGTAATATGGACCACCGTTTGTTACTTTTTATTGAAAAAGTGAACTGTTTTTATATTCGTTGACAAACATAAATATTCAGGAGCGACACCTGTAACCTCATCCTGAATAGTAAGACCATAATCCAATATCCATCCAAATTTTAGGCTCAAACGTTAGAGGTTCAGGTGTCCATATTACCCGCCTAATATTACATTAGCCAAATTTCTTTCACCTGAGGTTAGGAGTGACAATTGTAACCTCAACTCAAGGAGTTATACCATTTCCATTCTCATTTAAGGCTTAAATGTAAAAGGGCCATGGGGCCATATTACCCGCCTACTCCATATTAGCCGTACTTCCTCCACTCGACGTCAGGAGTAAAAATGTAACCTCATTTTGAGGAGTTTGAGGATCATTTCCAATCCAAAATTATCTAAAGAAATCTAGAACATTCCATACATTTTAAAATGTTGAAAATGTTTTGCATGATGCTGGCAACCATAGTTGATAGTATAATCTTAGTAATCTCACAATGTGCAGCAATAAAATATGCAATTTTCTGCAGTGACCGTATTCGAGGCCTTTTGTTATACCAAAAAGCTGTCTGTATAAATGTATGCCTATGAATGTGTATGTGTAAAAGGGAATAAAGAAGGGGTTTAATGAGACTATATAGTAGATTGAAGGGCTGTGAAGGTATAGTTAGATATATTTTCTCCCTAAAAGTGGCAACCAGACACATAGGGTGCAGCAAACAAACGCACGTTTTAAGCCCAAATATGTATATGAATGTGGAGGATTTGTGTCTGTGTTTGTATACCTACAGAACAGAGTATTTAATGTCTGCAATTTCAATAGTCAAGTTCAGCCAACCAAGGAGGGAGGAATTGAGGCACGATATATAATGGATATGGAATGGATCCCCCTCCCCCAATTTTCGCCTATCCCGGTTTTATGGCTTTGGTAAATTTTAATGGATTGCAATACACATACAGAGAGAACGGAAAGTGAGGAAGAGTTAAAGCAGAGGAGAATATTCTCATAATGGGCTCCATGCAAACACATACACAGTCTCATGGATATGGATTCGGAAAAATAGTCTACAAGAGAGAAAAGAGGAAATGACTTTGTTTTATACTTTTTTTTTTTTTGTTTTATTTTATTTTTTTTTTTTGTATTCCAACGTTGACATTGATTACATAAAGTCCCAAGGGATGAGGCTGAGAGCTTCAGAGAGCTAGAGCTTGATTCAGTTTAGTTTCAGGAAAAAAAAAAAATGAAAAAGGAGTGGAAAAGAATTTGAACAAACTAAAAAAACTGTAGGCGGCTTATGGGCTACATGTTTGCTATACGAATTGTACTCTGCGTTGTACAACGCCAGAGAATAGAAGGCAGAAGAGCAGGATGAGGAGGCATAGAGAAAAATATAGCAGCCAGGAATATAGCAACAGAGCAAATCCAAAGAATTATAGGATTCAATGTTATTGTGTTAATGTTTGTGGAACGTCTGCGATCTTGGGTATGGGGGCTATAGTATAGCCGAGTTTATATATTTTTTTTTATTTCTGTTTCGTTTACTTTTTTTTTATTGTTGGGCTGGAATATCCCTGCTTTATATCATTTAACACAGAGGAAAAACTCTCTTACAAAAAAAAATATAGCCAGACTGGTTTTCTAGGCTAACTGGATGGACTTAGAGGGATAGGATAATGCGGTGGAGGCTGGTGCAGATTTTAAATGGATTATTCACGACTTGCATAAAACTTATGGGTCTACAATACCTACATATCTGCTGTATGTGGGAGGAAGGTTGATATAGTTGGAAGAAAAAAAAAAATAAAAGAAAAAAGGGACGTGTGTATCTGCAGAAGCATCGCGAGTTGTACAAATTTGTTTCATTTTTTTTTTTTTTTTGTGAAAAAATTTTCATGTAGGTAACTTATTTGATGTTTAAACTTTATTTTGATTACTTTTTTTTAGCGGTTGTTTTTGTGCAACAATGTTATGGTCTTTAAAAGTAAACTGGATTACTTTTTTTTCTCTTTATTTGTCTGAAAAGTTTCAAAAGTCTGTTTTTTATACGTTTCATTTGGTCGTTGCATTCTTGATTGTAAAAATTGTGGTTGAAAATGAAAAAGACTTTCGGAATGTTTGAGTCTTTTCTCCACACGAATGATTCGAAAACAAAATTTTATGTCCGTATTTTCAAAACAAAAAAAAAAAAAAACAATCTTTACCACTTTTCCATTAACGACGTACTGCTTTTATGATCCTTTTCTTCAAATGCATTGAAATCCTGATAAATTATGATTGAAAAAATGAAGAGAGAAAAGAATCTTTAAATCGCTTTGAAGTCCAGTCGAATACAAGCCCGATTCAATGGTGTGCCTCAGAGTTCCGTCTTGTTTTCCAATCTCTTCCTCATATTAACCAAACATTCTTTCTAAACCGTTTATTGGTTAGCATCTAGCTCTTCTCAATCACATAGACGACTATCAACGATACTTAAAAATAAATGGTTTAATATAGTAAGTAATCCCTCAATCTTCTTAAGTTCTATTTCTGAGTTACCAAATGGTTTTTTCCCTAAACTACTTTACTTTCTCATTCCGAACAGAATTATTTTCAAAAAAATACCCTGAACCAGGTATCGAAGGTAATCTCTTAGATCCTAAGCCTTCAAGGGCTTATAACATTCAAGAACAAAAATTTTGGGCTCCCAGACCAAATCTTAAGGAAAAATGTATGCCTAGAATTTTCCTTACAATGTAAATGGATATCATTAAGAAAATGCATTTAAAGACCTCGCTGTGAAAAATAATTTCCAATTTGTAGTTGCCATAATCTCCACCGCAACTTCAAATGTTTGACTTCCTCACTTTTTTCAATTTTGATAGCGACATCCAGAAGTCTCTAGAACTGTAAATTTTTGTTAAACTTAAATATTCTCCACTAACATCTTAAAGTAAAATAAAAAATCAATGCAAGGAAAAAAAAACCATTGTCGCCATTTACAGAATTTTTAACTCGCAAGCAAACATGATTGTGCATTGACCTCAATTGTCTTATTTTTACTGTAGTTGGAGTCATATACAACACAGCCGTATAAACTGTAGTATCGAGTAATGAACTCACCATTTTCATTACAAATTGCAAAACAAAACGTCACTCTGATCACTTCCTCACTCTTAAATCATTGCAATTTAACCCTCGCGTCTTTCCGTTTTTTTTATTTTTCCATTAAACTTAATATTTTTCCTCAACCCACACACTCTACCTACTTTTTTGTATAGTTTTTCTGTATTGTTTCAAATCCAATCTCTTTGTGGAAGAGACGACCAAATGCGTTTACTTGTTGCCTGTATAAGGAGTTAGGAAATTACTCCTGCCTGCTTGGCTTAAAGTTGAAAGTAGGTTTTCAACTATATACGAAAGTGTATGCCTACTCCAATCTACACTAACTAAGTCTAAAATGAAAATGAACCTACGCGAATTTTCATTTCTTCCTGTCAAAATAAAGTAATACACAAGCGTAGGAGTAACATTTTGGATTATAAAAATAAAAAGATTTTCATTTTATATTTTTTATGAAACAAAAAAGGAAATGATATTTATACATATATAAATTTGTGTGCAGAGGATGTAGAGTAGATGGATGGTAGTTTTGTATGTCAGATTATTTAAAGTTCAATTCAATCTTCCCTGCCTGCTTGCCAGAAGTTGAAAAAAGACAAGAGTGCGAAAAATGAGGAAAAGTCATCTCGTATGTACACATTCTTCTTATTTCTTCCTTCTTTATTCATTGTCTCTGGGATTTAAGAAGTGATTCTTTCCAGTGTCAGACTTTTTTTTGAGACAAGTTAGACAATTGCCTATGGACTTTTGTATCTTCAGTTTTTCAGGGCTGGACTTAAAAAAAAAAATAATTAATTTACGTTACGACTTTTGATTAATCTTTGGACCTAGATGAAGTTTCCCCATCCTTTGACACACCCTAATGTGCTACTAACATTCTTCCTTTCATTTATCCTCCTTCCACCCAGCACGCTTTTGAGTGACTTACTGACTTATTATGAACAGCACCTTAAGGCATTCGGTACAATCCATTGTGGACTTGGGTAGGACATATGGAGCTGATAGTCCACTCATCGAGCATATTTATTTCCACCCATACTTGGTGGAAGATTAAAAGCCTTATCACACAAAGAGCGTTATTAACACCACTCCATTTGAGATTTTTCTATTTTTTAGATGGATATTCTTCTATTTGAAAGGAAGCTATTTGATTGAGGGCAGGCCTCTAGATTACCAAAACGGTCCCTGAGTTCCTTTTTTTGTACCCAAGAGAGAAAGGAGTGAAATCAAAATGCGAGGAAAATTAATCGAAATAATTAATTAAGAAAAAAAAAAAAAAAAACAAACGAGTAAAACCAAAATAATAAAATTGCAATAAGAGTAATGCGAAGGCGGCATTAAACAGAGCACCGCAAAATGGTTATCACTTGGTTGGAATCTGCTCGATGAAGATCATCATCACGATCCACGATTTGTGTGTTTTGGAATATTTTTTTTTTTTTTCTTATTTGTATTCTTTTGGTGCTGGTCGTTCTTCATTCTTTTGAGACAGTACAGAAAAGAAGTTTAAATAATAAAAAAAATGCCCTTTATTCTGTCAAAAGATTGCATTTTCATTATTAAACAAGAAAAAGAAGAGAAAAAGAAACTCCCACTCTTACTTCTTCAAGGAGAGACCAACAGCCACAGTACACAGTACTGTGACCAACAGCAGTGTGTTCCAAAAAAAAACTTAAACACAAAAAGCCCTTTAAAAAAAAAAATATAGGGTGAAAGAAGCTGCTGGCTATTGCTTGGTTTGCTGCATTGAGAGGAGATGAAGAAGAAAGCGAAAAAAGAACTCCAAACCAATTACCGGCCAAAAAACCGACAAAAAAAGAAGGAGACTATATATACATTCATTTGTATATACATAATATATAGGTTTGTGTACCCACTTCTTTTTGTATATAATGCTTTTCTGCAATCTGTTTTTTTTTTTTTTCTTAATTTCTTTTCAAGCACCAGAAAAAAAAAAGAGGAGGCTTGTTGTATTGCTCTTGAAGAGGCAACACAACGACGACAACCAACGAAACGTTGAGAAATTGCATTTTCACTTATTATAATATGCATTCGACTGACTCGACGTTGCTTGTTGGAGCCATATGTTTGCATGCTGTTTTGTCATTTTTTATTAATCGGCAAAAACAACAACAACAAAATAAGGATGTAAAAGTTTGCACCTACAAGAGTGAACACAATAAAATATAAAATAAAGAAAGAAAGAAAAAAAGGGCTAGGTGAGTGTGAAAAATTGCCAACTCCTTCGTAATATTTATTCAGGATCTTGAGTTAATCAAAAGATATGTTATTCATGTAGGACTGTAGGTGGTTCATTGTTATACCTATAGTGTGGGTACATAAATAACGTTATGTGTGTAATCATACTGGATCCCTTTAATCCTCATTATTTATTTTGATACCTTCAAAAATGCATGCGTTTTTTTAAGTTTTTTAAAATATATTTTTGAAGTAGTTTGTAATATGACCTCAATCTTTGGCGTTTTTTCTACAAATTAAGACTTTGTAACGGGAACAGAACAAAAAAAGTTTTGTCATGTAATTTGATAATTTTGAAACCTGAACTGAATATCCATCAAGAATACGAGGACTTATCACTTTATGTTCGAAAAAATGATAGAAAATGCAATAAATCCCACAAAAATTGTCATCGACTTGCTGGAAAAAAGTGTTTCAAAAAATAGTAGGTCCCTCTCTCTCTCTATGCTATTACATTCTACGAGCAATTTGCAGACAAAAATTTCATTTCGAGTTTTGAGGCTTTTCGACTTAAGATACAGTTTCCGTATTGAAGAGGTGTTCTTCAATACTGGCTTAGTCTTTGTGTAGACTTATCTTATTCTTCTGGCATATTTTTCGAAGGAAAACAGCTTTTGTTTAGCCTAACCTCCACACTTTCCAAGTTCGTGGAAACTTTAGCAAATTGTCAGATTATGAATTTCTTCACAAACGAAAAATTTTAAACGAGCGTCAGTCAGAGGATGTCCTCCGGGATATCTGATAGTTTATCTCTCCAAAAAAAAAATGGTACCGACGAAAATGGTTTCGGCGAAATGCTCATCAGTTCAACTTGGAGCCTAACTTCGAACGTACGGTAAAATATAGAGATTCGGAGAATACTTTAAAAAACTCGATATTTCCAAACCATTAGAATTTAAACGCATTCAAAAACAATGTTCATCGGTTTCTCCTTTCGAATCCTTTCTTAATTTGTCTTCCTTTGTACAAAAAAAAGTTCCTACGAACAGTATTGAAATCATGCCCTCAAAACTCCGAAATTTAATTCAAGTTCAAGAATTTAGATGAAATAAAGAAAAAAAAAAATCAAAGACAATAATAAAATTCAGTTTTAAACGTTAAATGAGCAAAATAATTTAAGAGCGGCTCTAGACTTTTGGAGATTTTCATTTGCTTGAAGTTTTCGAACTGAATGAAGATTAATTGCATTTTGTTACAGAATTTAACATTTAAATAAAATGCAAGCAAATTCAGAATTAAATTCAGATAAAAGAAAAAATCTGCTCTTCAGATTTAAGGGTGACATTATTTTGCAATCAAATCAAGTCAAAAACTCAAATATTTGCATCATTTGAAATTTTGCATCCATTGGAAATCTTTTTTCTGCTGTATTTGTGCATTCATGAGTCATAAAAACATCACCCACCACAACAACACAACCTCTACCAACAATCTCTCTAACTCTGAATTATCGATTTATATATTTTATACCATAACCCACCCCACTTGCGCAACCCTTGTCCCTTTTTTACACAACAAAAAAAAAATCGCAAATCTTCTCAGTCTGTAATTTCCCTGCGCTCTCTCTCGTTTTCATTCAAAACAACTTCTACTACTTCCATATTGTTAAGAAATTCTCATTGCCAAGTGTACTTTGAAATAAAAATTCACAAAACGAAAGCAAAAAATTATCTCTCTCTTGCAAATAAAATGCATTTTATAGTTTTGTTTGTTTCCCCCTTTGAATATAGTAAAAGATAACCCTCATGTCATCATCATCCTCCTTCCTTCTACAATAATAAAACCCCGTTTCATTACTTCTATATTTTTAATGCCATAAAAACAAATTGATACAATGTTGTTATATTATTTGATTTTCTAAAAATAATATTTTATACAAATCAAAATACGAAATACAACCACAAAGAACCACGAGCCTTTTAATCAGTGAAATAGAAAAATATTGGGGTGGGGTCTTATTTAACCTTGGCATTGGCAAGCGCTTGCTGCTGCTAAAGTGCTTTCCATACTTGACGTTTGGTCTCTCTCAAAGCAAACAGATTTGTTAAAATTAAATTCGAAAAATTAAAATTATTAATCAAAATTTATTATTTTTAGAGATAATAATTTTTGGGGGTGTGCTGTCGCAAATCAAAGAGAGAGAGAGAGAGAAAGAGGCAAATTGATAATTAAGAATTTCTATACCTACCTACAATTTTGTATTAACTGCGATAAGTTGAGGGTGAGATGGTAAAAGGGGTTGCACATTTTTGTCAGTGTGACGTGTTTTTTTGTTTTTACTTTATTGGGGTAGCACAAAAAATATGAGTGCGAGCGTAAATTTATTGATAAAATCTGTAATCGGGTGTTTTGGGTCGAGAGCTTTTTTTTGCTCTCCGGGAGCTATCTCTACCCTAACAACTTTTCTCTCTTCAATTTTTGTTTGTGTTTCTGGTTTGCTTTTTGGGTAGGCATAGGCAGAGCAGACAAATTGAATGGGGAAGTACACAAAAAAAGTAGGTATAATTCAAAATATAATACAGGAAATTTCCTACGTCACAAGTGTTGTGTTTGTGTACACAAATTTGACCTTGAAAAGCCGGCAACAAGACGAAAAAACACCAAAAAGCTTGAGAGAAATATAATGTAGACTTGATTTTAGGCTCAATATTATCCCTAAACGATGTTCCCTCTCAAAAAGAAGAAAAAAGAACGAAAAGACACCGGAAAGGAGGGTGGTGGAAAGGAAGACAAGAATATGGGTAGACATTTGGCAATTTGAAGGTTATACCTAGTTACGAGAGACAGCCACTCTCTACTCAAATGTAAACCTTGACCTTTTTAATAAAAATGTGTTTGTTTTTTTTTTTTTTACTTAGAAATGAAAACAGACATTAAAATGGATTTATGTCTTTATTGGGCCTTATTTAGAGAGGAGAGTCGTTTAAAATTTTTTATTTTGTTTTCTTTTTATTTATTCTTTGCATATGTCTTGTGTCGATATGAACGATGATGATGATGATTTTGAAGAAGAAAAAGAGAAAAAATTGTAGATTTTTAGCGATGATTTATTATAAATTTAAACTTTTTGGCAAATTGAAGCAGCGATAAAAATTGTTTTATTGCTGCGTTAAGTTTGAAATAATTCTTCCAATGAGCCAAATGAAGAAACAAAAAATAAAAAAAGTTTATTTTTAAATTAATTCAATGACGATAATACATAATTTACTTGATTTCTTTTTTTTATTTAATCTTAACCTATTTTTTTTGAGAGAATTTAATTGCACGGGGCAAAAATAACGTAATTTATACCAAAAGTGATAAGCCTTATCCTGGTAATAATAAATGGGGCTCGTGTATACTGGAGTTTATTTTGGCATATTTTTTTTTGTGAGATAACATTTTAATGCAAAAAACATATGATGATAAAGTGAAATTTTTTATTTATAACAGAAAATTTGTTTTTAAAATATAAACTGAGGGGTATGTTAGTGATGCTGAGATATTTCATACAAAATTATTTGCTTCATAGAAATGGTGCAAAAGAAGGAATATTAATATAATTTGTTGGTCTCAAATATGAAACGATCATTTTATATATTTATAAGGGATAACAAACTTGCTACAAAAAAAGTAATAAATTAAGGTTTGTACTTTTTCTGTATGAAATAGCATTGTACCTAGAACCTAGGGCTTAGGACATTTACGTTATGATATGAGTTTATTCAAAATTTCTCTAATGAAAATTACAAGGGTTTTGGCACTTTAAACGACCTATATTTTATTCAGTTCGACCAACAAGCCTTTCGAAATGATTACCTTTGATTGTATAATTATTTAGTTTAAGAATCAGCTGGGAATCAGCCTGTAGACCCCAAAAGTTCGAAAATTGCTAAATAAAGTAGAATTTATTTAATTATAACTACTAATTTGACATTAGAATATTTATTTTTTTTTTACGGAGATCATTTTATAAATATTTTTTTAATACTTGCGCCTTTTTGCATCCAAAAATGCAATTTCACAAAGTTTTAAAGGATATGTTTAGAAAAAAGTGCTATTAAAATTGATTTGTAACCAGATTTATGAAATGCGTTTCTGGTTTAAATAACTTAGGATACTTTGTTTTTTTTTGGAAAATGCATCAAACTTTAAATGCCTAGCATTTTTAAGTTTTCATATAAGTTAAAATTATCAAAAAAGAAGGAGCGGCCATTTGTAAAGGATTTTAATTTTAGTATGTATTTTATAAAAAAACTTTCTGCTCACTAGTGAAAACCTGGACTTAACTTAATTTCGAAGTTATTCAAATAAGCCCTGGGGTCGAACTACGGCATACGTTCGTTAACGTTTTGACTATTGCTCTTTCTATTTAATAAGAAAAAAATGATAGAGACATAAAGCGTCAATACGTTAACGTACGTATGCCGTAGTTCGACCCCTTATTTTTCAATACAAAAAAAAAATAGATATTCCTAGGAATAAAAATAATTGTTAACAAATAACCGCTGGAAGGATACGTCGGTAAATTAATGAGATTGTTATTCATTAGAATAATTATTCGGTCAAACTATCAATTTGTTTCATATCTTACTATTTTGCACTCACTCAGCAAATTCAAAATTAATCAAATCAAAGCAATACATTTGAAAAAAAAAAAATTAAATTCATGTTCATATTTTTTTTTTTTTTCATACAGTTTTCAATTTTCAAACTTTATTTTTGTAAATAGTTTTTGTTCTTCGAAGTTAAATAAAATATTTTAAGTTTCCATTTTATAATTTCTTGATTTTCAATTGGCATTAAAATTTCAGTAAGCTTTTTTTAGTTGGATTTTTGGCTACTACATAGGTATATAAGCTAAGAAAAAATTATTCAGAAATACAAAATCCACAAGTTGATGAGAAAGAATTGAAATTTCTCAAACACCTCTAATAAGCGTTAAAAAATCTTAAAATTCAGAACACTGTTGGTAGGTATGTACATCGATTCCTACATAAGTAGCTATCATTTCTTGGTAGAATCCTGCCAAACTTTGTAAGTTTCTCGGCTTTGGTTTTTAAACTCGATTTGGTAGGGATTTTGGGTCAAAATCTTCTTAAAATAAATTTATGTGTAGGTATTTTTAATTGCAAAAAAAAAAATAATTTTATAAATTATTTTTAATGACTTTTGATGACCAATAAGCGATTTAAAGTTTTTAGATTCCTAAGCGAATTCACTCGAACGGGGATAAGAACTTAAAATACCTAGGTACATAGCAAATTCCTAGATTTAGAGCCGATTTTTCAATCTTCTAATAAACAGTCAGTTCGCTGTTCGACGAATAGCGATATTTTCTTCAAAACAGCTTTGACAATTGACACAATATAATACATAGTTGTTTTATTATTAAATATTTTAATAAGGAATAAGTTGAAAAATTGATTTTTTCTCTATCTGGGGAATAAGTACTAACTGGATGTTAAACTGACTGTTGAAAAATTGGCTCTTAGCGATTTAAAAACATTTTAAATGGAACGATTTTTAAACAAAAAGTAAGCAAAAAACTGTCATTAGCACACTCAGTCACTAAATCGAAAACGTAGCTTTAAACGCGTTGTTTTCATTTAAATTAATTTTATTTATTCACTACGGATTGCAAAATCTTTTTTAAAACGTAGGTATTCTGTGTGCTAAATAATGAAAAATTAAAATTGTACCATTGGTCATTGGATACGAAAATGGTATTCTTAAATTAAATTTTGCTTTGATACCTAAATGTTGGAGAAACTTTTTTAAGAGCTAAACTTTAGCTAAATCAGCATACGAGGCTTTAAAAGATATAAAATAGTGCGTGTTTTAAAGTACTAACTACCTACCTACAATGGCAACTTTTTGAAAAATATAAAAAAAGCAATAAGGTACCAGCGTACAAAAACTGTTTTTGAAACCAAAATCTACATCACTTTTGTGAGTTTTGGACGTTTAGTTTTAACAAAAAAAAATTGTCCTTGTATTTGGCACTTAAACGAAAATTTAAAACTGAAATATTTGAACTAAGCAATAAAAATTGTAGTTTTGTTTAAAAAAAAAAAAAAAATGATTCAAAAATCACTAAAAAACGCACTGTACTTTTGTTTCTATTCCTTAAAATTTTTGAGACACTTTTATCTTTTTTACGTACCTACAAAGCACAGTACACATAAAAAGGTAATATATTCCGAACTGACATTGGTCGCCAAATTGTCAAAACATGACAATTTGGCGACCAATGTCAGCTACCGAATTCTTAATTGCTTCAAATTACCGACGAAAAACGCACAAAAACCGAAAAACCACGCACACCACTAATTTTTCAAAAATTATCGACCATTTTCCGCGAAGAAACACGAAGAAATTGTTTTTATTTCAATTTATAATTTTTTCAAATGACATTTTATAAATTAAAACAAAAACAAATTTCCTGTTTACTGCGATTGAAATATAAAAATTAAAGGCCGACCTGACAGATTGGTGCCTATTTTTGACAAACAAATTTTGACAACGTTCGGAATATATTACCTTATTATGTGTACTGTGCCTACAAAGGTATATAATTGATTGAATTTTTAGTTTCGTTTTTTGAATTCTCAGGACAAGTTACCAAGTACAAAAGCTACAAGAAATCGAAAAAGGTATAAAAAAATAAATTAATTTTTCCTCGTACAAAATATTGAATAAACATCTTTGATTTCTTAAAGTTCAACAAATCAAAAACTACCAGTAGATAATTCGAGGTTCCAAAAAGTTTATTATAAATATTTAAAAATCTTTTAAAAATAAAAAAAATACCTTAATTCAATTTACACATTGTTCTTTGAATTTATAATTTTTGTTTCTTCTTTTATTTAAAGCTTTGAGAAAATAAATAATAAACAATTAAACCATTTTTGAACACCCACTTTTGGTACATTTTATATTAACACGAAATTTTCGTTTTGAAAAAAAAAAAAAATTAATTTTGTACAAAAATCCTTTCACAATTATTATTTAAAACTCAAAATTTGTCAGCTACTTTTTGTTCCTTTTTTACCATTTAACATTCCATTTAAATATTTAATTTTTATATCTTATAAGAATTATATTCCTTACCCAATTAGTTACCCAATTAGACCAACTTACAACAATAAGAAAAAAAAATTCCAACTTACCGAACTCGCTCCGAATAAAGTTCCACTTCCTTATTTTTTTGTTGTTGAACAATTTGTTGTTGTTCCATCGGTGTCAATTGTTTTAATTTACTTCCTGGTGCTAAATTACCATTTGTAATCATAATGTTATTATTGTTGTTGGTGTTATTATTAATACCGTTAATACCATTATTACCGATATTATTATTATTTAAAACAATATTAGAATTTCCATTATTTAAATTGTTATTAGTATTGACAATGTTGTTACAATTATTATTGGAGTTCATATTATTCTGATGAATATGAACTGGTGAAACACTCGATTCACTTGATGCCGAAACTGGTGGCGATGTTGTTCCACTGCTCGATGATAAACTTCCCGTACGAGCTCTCAAATCAATAGATCCTCCTCCATTATTGGTATTATTAGACGAATTATTATTCATCAATCCATTACCAATAACACCAACACCAACATTTCCACCACCATTTGACGACTGATGATGTTGTTGTTGTTGTTGTTGTGGATGATGATTATTCGATGAATTTTGGGTATTTGGATGATAATTACCCGGATTAATCGTAGTCAATGATAACGATGGTTTCTGATTACGATTACGTTTCTTTTTCTTCTTTGTCGATTCCTCATCCGAACCACCATTACGATTATTATTCAAATAAACACCATTATGTGAAGCTTTTGTCGGTGTGGGAGGTTGCCAATCTAAATCTTTACGAATATGTCCTCGACCACATTTACATCCACAAGCTTTATAAACTAAATCATAACCCTTTTTAGTCCAGAGATTTTGTAATCTCTGCCTATCTGACCATGATCTAGCTCTACCAATTGATTTGAGTGTTATCAAAACAGTTTGTTCCCATGATTCAAAACATTCACGATGCATATATTGTCCAACTGAACAATTTTCATTATTGCATAATACACGTATGCAATCGCTTAAATTCTCCATGGAAATAAGTCCATAATCGGGAGATGATGAACTCATTTTAAAACAATCCCCAGTTGGGACACAACATCGAATATAAGTTGTTTCACGTGTCGGCGACATCATTAATGATGACGATGACGATGATGAAGTTATAGACGATTCAGATGAGACAGGTGATGCAAATATTTTGCTTGTCTCAATTGTTAAGTGGTGATTATCTTGATCAACACTAACTGCAATTCCACCACCTCCACCACTAATAACAGTCAATCCAAGTAGATTGTGTACATCAACAACTGATCCAGTTGTAGTTGTTGTTGATGATGCAGATGATGATGATGATGATGATGATGATGAGGATTGGGGTGGTGGGGTGTTTAAGGTCGCTGAGGATGATGACGATGATGACGTCGTATGATGATTGCTTAAATTGTTCCTTCGCGGCGCCATAAGGAGCAGCGGATGATATGCCGTTAAGGTAGCTATTTTGAGTTAGTTTTTTATTCAAACCGTTATAATTTGCAACAAAAAAAAATGAATTTTTCTCTTCTTTTTTCTTTTGCTTATTTAATGCAAATATAGGTATTTTATATGTGTGTGTGTGTAAATATAGTATAAGATTTTTTTGTTCTCACTCTCACTCAAGTTTTCACATCAACTCTTCTTCTTCTTCTCTTTTTTTAACTATGACAAGGACGAGTGCACTTATCTTCATCTGTCATCAACATAACGGGACAAGTTATGATTTTTACCGTTATGTGTCAGTTTATTACTCTTTTTTTTTGGTGTATAAAAATGAACAAATATTTTTTATTTTTGCTAATTTTTTTTTTTATTTTGAGTAAAAAAAAAATATATATTTCCTGAGGTAAAGTGTTGTTCGCTCACTTCTTTTTATTCTCTTCTTTTACAAAAATCAATCCAAAATCGTTCACTTCTACGCGCGTTTTTTTTTTTGTTTTGTTTTTTCTTTAAACTTTTGTTTATTTATGTACATTTTTTTGTATGTTTAAAAATTTTAAACATTTTTTACGGTAATTTCTACAAAAAAAAAAATTCTAAGTGGGGACAAGGTACGTATAAAAAAATTGTTTTCAAATTTTTTTTTGTATAAAAAAATTTTTTATTTTTCTCTTTAATTTTTACAGGGAAGAGGAAGATAATACCGTTAAATTTTTTATAGTAACAAACATTTCATTTTTATTTATATGTATATAAAAAAAAATTATCATCTTTCATTTACACTCTCACGGGTATAAAAATTTTGGTTGTATTTTTTTGCACTCAATCAAAATTGCAATTTTAGCAAAAAAAAAATTGAGAGGGTGGTGGTGGTAAGAGAAAAAGGTTATGGTGAAGAGAAGAGGAAATTTGTAACAAAATTTCTTATAAACAGAAAAAAAAATTTTTTTTGTATTTTTTCTCTCTAACGGATTTTATGTTTTTAATAAATTTACTCTAAAAAAATAAACCGATGGAGTTTTTTTTTTTGCTTTTTTTTCGGAATTTGTTTTTTTTTTTTTGTTGTTTTTGTATTTTTTTTTTATAAGTGTGTTTCTGGAACGAACTGATCTATCGGAAAGCGAAAATGAAACTGAAATTTCACTCGAGCAATGATAATCAATGGAGGCGCACACAAAACAGAAAACACCACCGCCGACATTGAGCAGAGCAGCGCTAGCAAAAATATATACAAGAAAAAACTATACGATATGAACGTCGGTCGACGGATGACGGCGAAGAAGGCGAATGCACAGCTAAAGCATGGTTGGTTTCACAGTTTTTTTTTTTTTTGTGGGATTTTGGTGGTGGCGGCGAGACGAGAAAATGAACTGTCGTTGTCGGTGTTTTGTAGGAACGATGTCGTGCGCCCCGTTTTGTAGAAAATACGGATGAATCAGGGAATGAAAAAAAAAAAAAAAACACCACCATCATTTTACTAAATAACAGCAGAATAGCACAAGGAGATGGAGCGAAATGTGGGGCGAATTCGTTTTTGATGCATAAATTTGTACGAGTGGAAGAGAGATGCAGTTATTCTGTTAACTCAAATTCACATCATTCTCAATTTTCTTTCTTCGTCTTTTTACTCATTCCTGTTGCTGGGTTGTTGCAATGTAAGTGTGTTCTTGAAAATTCCCGTTGCAGAGCAGAATTATTGTAGAAGAAAGAAAAGAAAACCCTTGATGAATTTACACACACATAGATAGAAATCTTTAGTGAATTTAAATTTTGTGAGAGACGAAAAACGAGATAAGATGAAAATGATGAAGATGAGAAGCAGAGATACCCAAAGGAGATGGGAAACTTTCGTACGTTTTACCCCCCAAAACCCATTTTTTTATTTCGTGTTGTTGTAATCTCTTTTGTATTCGTGAATAAATGTGAAAAACACACATAGTGTAGCCACGGTGTTTTTCCGCACACCTAAGCAAAAATGTCAATTTTTCACGCATACTTCGCCAAAAATGTATATTTTTTCACGCATACTTATCCAAAAATGTCTAAAGCAGCTTGTAGGCAAACCGCGTATGACGTCAGAAGTTTCTCATCTCTTTTGGGTATCTCTGATGAGAAGAGAAGTTTTTTTTTTTTGTTTTTTCTGTTGGGTGGGGTGGTGAAAATTGTGTTGTAGGAAAATGCACCTCAATGTATTGTATATTTGTATTTGTATGCTGTTTTCTCAGTATGAGTGTAAAGTGTGCGTAAACTTGAAATTGAAAATGAAACTTTTTTTTTCGCACACACACATTTGTTTTCTCTTTTTCGCCCAAGGCTTTTACGCAAAATATAAAACGCAAGGGCACAAAATTGTTGCGTTGATTCATTTTATTTGAGCTTTGGGTGGATAAGCTTGTGTGTGTTGGTGTGTAAAGTGTGTAGTATTTTTGTGTTGACGCACTCTGCAAAACGGTTTGTTTTTTTTTTGCTTTTGCGATTTCTGTTTTCCCTCGTATAATGGTTTTCTCGTATAAGTCTGGTTGATGTTATGTGTTCTGTTGTATATCGATATCAAGTTCTGCAAAAGCAGGGGAGTTATGTGTGTAGTTTTTTGCACCTTGGATTTTTGTACTCCCACAAGATTTTGTTTTAACTTTGAAGGGGAATTCATTGATGTATCGTAGAAATGTGGTGTTGAAGTTTTTTTTTGCTCGTAAAAATATTTTAATGTGAGAAACGTGATAAATATTGAAGTGCAGAAGAGTGCGTAAGTACCAAATTGGAGTTGCCGTTGTAGGTATAATTATTTTCATTGAAGAAAAATGTAAACTTAATTTTATAGTTCACACATAAATCTCCAGATAATTAGGCATGCAAATGCAAAAATATACGAAAACACAGATATCTGCATGTATGAATATTGGTTAAGAATTATTTAAAACACATTATTAAGTTCACATTGTACTTTTTGAATCAAATTAAAAGCCAACGTTAACGGTGTAGGTCCACTTTTTAAAATTGTTGTGACCTTAGCCCTGTTGTTACCTATTTAACCCTATTATACCTACAACAGCTTTTCTTTTACAAAAAGTCCAGTAATTTTAGGTTTTATCTGCGGAAAAATTCCTACTGGGCTCGATTTTGGTATAGACCTTCGTTACGGCGTTGTTATGAAGATGTGAAAAATCAACATTGATATCGTGTCCACGTTAAAAGTTATAGAGGTCAAAAGGTCACGAAAATTAGTAGCTAAGTAATTTAGTTAGTTAGTTAGTTAGTAACATTGACCTACTATATATGGACTGCTAGTCGTTTGACTTTTCCATACAAAAATTGAAAAAAAAATGATTCCACATCTTTCTAGCTCTACTAGCGGTATAACCTTAGACGGCGAAAAGAGGAAACTTTTAGTGAATGACATCTGTCGTTAAAAGCATTGACTTAATATATATGGACTGCTAGAAGCATATTCAGGTTTCACTTGTTTCTTCGCGATACTAGCGCCCTAAAAAAAAGCAGAGAATAAGTGCAACATTTTTGACGAAGTGCGAAAGGAACAAATATAGAAAAACAGAGAAAGCACTACCTTTTCCAGAGATCAGAAATAAATCTCAACCTTTTGAAAGGTTACTTAATAACTCTTATTTGTCGCCATTTTCAATAAACGTCATAAAATAACCTTTATTTTTAAAAAAAGAAAAATTTCGGTCAAGGTCTGAGAGAAACCTTTATTTTGTATTTTTTTTATGTTTCGGTCAACCAGTGAGATTTTTCGCTGAGAGAAAAAAAATAAATCTCATCTGCAAATGTATCAATTCCTAGAGACATGGGAGTGGTGCCATATGAAAGCTTATATTCTCAGCTACCCGATAGTGGTACATATAATCGGGTTTTTGGATTTTTTTTCAAAATCCCAAGAAAATCGCGTTAGAAAGTTGTGGTAAATTTTTTTTTCGAAAAATCCCCGAATATTTGAACGCTCCTGGAAGCTAAACCGCTTGAGAGCAATTTTTGGGAGTGATGCCAAATGATAGCTTGTGTCATGGGACTACGCTTTGCACATTGTCAGATTTAAAAAAAAAAAAATCATTTTCCAAGTTTAACCCTCCACATCATGCCTATTTTTTCAGAATCGGGCTTAACTTTTTTTTTAACTTTAAGTTCTCCCGGATTGAGAACGCGTGCACCTAGAGGGATGAGTACCCAAATGTAGGTTAGAGTCCCCGCTACCTTTTGGCATCAAAAATTTTTCATTTTTTTTTTTCAAAATTCCGAGATATAGCCGTTTGAAGTTGGGCGGGCGAAAACGCTTTGACCTAGATATTAGAACATCGGTCTCCTGAAACATTTGAAATTGCATTCGTTTTGCTTGTCGTCCCAGCGACTTAAATCACAGTGGAAAACACATTTTAGTCTTTAGATTTTACTTTAAATGAAAAGAGATATAATCTTGGGTCTAAAGAACTTTGAGAGTCTATCTCTATTTAGTTCATACATTATTTAATAATAAAACTTAGAAAAAACATCCTTTTCATATTTATTTTTGCAACATAAAGACATTCTTGACATAAAAAACGGTTAAAGGTTGACCTTTTCCATTTATTTTTTTGTAAAAATCTCAACCATTGAGAGATATTTAAAAAAATAAAAAATAAATCTCAACCGATAACCTTTATTTTTGATTTTTTAAAATAAATCTCAAACCTTAACCGAAACTATTTAAATTAATGTGGTAACTCTCAGAGGGAAACCGATCGAAAATAAAGGTTGACTGTTATTTCCGGTCTCTGCACTTTTCTTTTGGCCCACATTTTTCCAATTTCACTTTGATTTAAAGTCTTTTTCTATTCTACGTTTCTATTCTCTAATGAATTAAATTTTTTGTTTTGTTTTCTTTTACGTTTACAGTTTTTTAATAAATAATTTGAGGACCCAGTCAAATTTATATAAAAGAATAAGTAGGTACATATACTTGCGATGCAATTGTGTATTTTTTTGTCATTTTTTAAGCCTTGAATTTTGTGTTGCCATTTATAATTGTTAGAAGTTCTAGAATAAAAATGTACAGAATATTATAAATGTATTAATCATAAATTCTGTTTTGTATTATATTTTTAAAATTTTCTTATTAACTTAAACAATTTTTGTGACAACAAATTACATACATTATAACTTCTGTGCAAATTGAAATTATTAATTTTTCAATTAAAAATTTAATCAACGAAGTAAATTAATTTAAAAAGTATTTTTTCATTTTTTTTTTAATTATTTTTAAATGTTAAAAATAGTTAGTTTTTATTCTTGTAAAAGTACCCACTTTAAATATTACCTAAGTATCTGAACTTAAGATCAGAATTTCGAAAGTGGCTGATTGATAAAGAAACCATATGAAAGCAGACTAATTTAGACCTTTTAAAATTCTGATTTTAACCTCATATTTTGTATGTTTTAAATGCGAGTAGAAAAAGTATTAAAAGGTCTCAGATGCTTTAGATCAGAAAAAGCTAAGAGTCTCTTGTACCTACGGGTACAAACCTATTTTAAGGTGGTTTCCCATGAACATCAGTGCTCCAAAACTAGGAGTAGGTAAGCTAATATATTTAATATTCAATTTTTAATGAAGGTCATTTTTCGATTAATACGAGAGCAAAAAATTATAAAAGGAAGGTAGGATAATAATAAACAAACGATATCAACCACTGTTAATACAATTCATAATAGCAAATTCGAGATGTAAATAAAATTGGAGAAATATTAATATAAGCTGCAAGACTGTTAAATTCCAACAATTTAAACAACATTAACAGTCAAACTCAAACACAATGTTTCTCCTTTCATTTCAAACATTTTATTTGTGTGTATTTATATCGTAAAGATGAACAAACGAAAAAAAAACGGAAAAAAAGCCCATTCTGTTATAAAATCTCTGTATAAATTCTCAATACACAAAATAAATTCGCCGTAACTTTTTTCCATTTCTCTCTCTCTCTCTCTATCTGTTTTCATTATTCGTATTTCTCATTTTTTTTTCGTTGGTTCATTTTATGAAACCGGCAAAAAAATGACAACAAAAAAGCCGGCTTCCGTTTGTTTTTGTTTTTATATATTTTTTTTCTCTTGTTGGATAATTTCCCCTTTTTTTTCTATATTCTTATTGCTTTTGGTGATTCGTTTTCTTTTAGCTCATGTAGTGCTAGTGCACCGTTTTCTCATTTTCTGCACAAATGTTATTTTTTTTTTACTGTGTGTTGTATTTGTACGACGAAGCAGCTCAACCCCCTTCCAGCACATTTTAATGTACGATTTTCACTTTCGGTTTTGCTTTTGGCATTGAATCAGCCAGCAGAAGAGCAGTAAAGGTGATGGTAGGGTGGCTTAAACATCGATAGTCGGACGTTTCGATAGTATCGATGTTTTCAAAAAAAACTATCGATACTATCGATAGTATCGATAGTTTTTTTTTTTAATAAAATTCACCTTATCAAAACCACAAAAAAAAACAAACAAAAAATGATATTTTAACTTCAAAAACGTTTATGAATATTCCTTGCTAGATGCTTACATTTCCTAATTGTTTAAATACCCAGATGGATTCAATAAATCATAGTCCCAGTAAAAAAGAGACTTATAGCCCTATTCTAGCAAACCTCACAAGTTATGAGGACCTCACAAGGTCAGGTGAACTTGATTTTGTGAAGTTTTCGAGTCACAAAAACTTTCGAATTTGTGATCTGCTCTGAAGGAGGTCACAACTCATAAGTTGGATTTTTGCTTGTTAGAAGTTTGTGAGAAATAAATCCTCACAAAATTGAGTTATGATCACCTTGTGAGGTTTTTGTGACTTGTGAGGTTTGCCAGAATAGGGCTGTTATTTTCGGTATTTTTTCATTTAAGCCAGGTACGCTGCTGATGAGAAACGAAAAATTTTCAAGTCTTCAAAGTCGACAACGAAAATGCTAACGAAAAAATATCATCGAGTATTCTGTCAAAGTCAAAATAAAAAAATTCAAAATTTATTTAAAATCAAGAAAAATCAACAGAAAATAATTTTTAAAGCAAGAAATAAATGAATTAAAGGTGAAAAACCGTCAACATTGTTTTGGACCCAACAAAAATGCACAGGAAAGTAACAAGTTAAGGGGGGAAATCCCTCTGGAATTTTTTATTTTTGCATTATTTTTTTTTTGCGTGATAAATTTATTTATCAACCGAAGAAACTATTTTCAGTGGTCTTAGCCTTAAATGAAGCCTCAAAAGTGCCTAGATAGTGTCGAAACCAATGCGCTCCGAACCTACCATAGTACGAAAACGAAAACTTTAAACGCATTTTTTTCGAAACTAGTTTTTTTCCGCGCCGTGCAATGTAACTCAAAAACTAATGAAATTTGAAGCAAATTACTCCTTAACTTATTGGCCACAACATGAACCTAAAAGTTGAATAAAATTTGTAAAGTAAATATTTTTTTTAACTACTTCTTTGTAAAAAAAAAACATGGTTTTTTTCGTTTTTTTGATTTCTAATTTTTATTTTTCATTTAAAAAAAATAAATTTAGGTTCATGCAATGCGTACTAATATCATCTAACGGAAAAAAATTTCCTTTTCGATTTAAGATGATTTCCTGGACCTGTGCATTGCACGGCGTAAACTAGAGGCGTCAACTTTGAAAGGCTCCAGAGCCGCCATTTTGTTATTTTTTCATTTCAAAAAAATTTTTTTCAATACTTAATAATGTCAGTAATATCTTGTCTTTTTCCAAATATCAATAAGTGCTTTCAGTCATAAAAAAATATTGAAAAAGGTGTCGTCCAGAGGGATTTCCCCCCTTAAGGGGTAATAACACCTTGTAAACCACGAAATTGAGCGTCATTTTCATCAGCGTATAAAACAAAGAAGAAATATTATTATCTTTTGGTGTTTGTTTAGTTAAATTAAGTATATTAATAGGTAACAGAATAGGCTAATGTTAAATTTTTTAATGATGTTAAATTTTTTAAATGGCGGTGTAGTTCAGGATGATAGCAAAATCCTGTGCTCCCATCGGGCGACCAGCTAACTCCTACAGTTTTTAACCGTTTGGGCTGAAATTTGGTGTGTAGCTTAGCAATACTAATCCCTAGTGAAGTACGTAGGATTTTTTTGAAATATTGATTTTTAAAGAAATGGCATTAGTTTGAAAAAATTATTTTATTCCAAAAACAAAATTCGGTGAAAAAAAGACCATAAAATCGTTAAATTTTAATATTTTTAAAAAATCCTACCTACTTCACTAGGGATTAGTATTGCTAAGCTACACACCAAATTTCAGCCCAAACGGTTAAAAACTGTAGGAGTTAGCTGGTCGCCCGATGGGAGCACAGGATTTTGCTATCATCCTGAACTACACCGCCATTTAAAAAATTTAACATCGTTAAAAAATTTAACATTAGCCTATTCTGTTAAGCCTGGTACGCTGCTCGCGCTAAATTTTAGCTCCCATACAAATTATCGAAAATTTTTAGCCGAGATAAAATGGATCCCATACAAGTTATCGATAACTTGTATGGGAATTTTATCTCAGCTAAAATTTAGCGCGAGCAGCGTACCAGGCTTTACCTATTAATATACTTAATTTAACTAAACAAACACCAAAAGAAAATAATATTTCTTCTTTGTTTTATACGCTGATGAAAATGACGCTCAATTTCGTGGTTTCCAAGGTGTTATTACCCCTTAAAGGCAAATGAGCGAAAACTCTCCAATTTTTCGCTTGAGCTGGGAACTGAAAAACGTAAAGCAAAACGAAATTTTTCGTTCAAGATTTCGTTAACGAAATTTTTTATGGAAAATTTTGTTTCGCATCAGCAGTGTACTAGGCTTCAACGAAGAAAGAACACGACTCATTTTTATTTCATATGTATGAAAACAAAACTAAAACTTAAAATATGCAAGTCAAAGCTATTTATTCATATTTTATAATAAAAAAAAACTAAAAAAAAATAAAAATAGGCACTGCTATTTATTCTTCATATAACAAAAATTATAAAAATAAATTATTCAAATAACAAAAATACTTATGTAGTTTCAAAACAACACAAAATAAATATTAAAGATAAGTATCAAAAACAACATACTAAAATTCACAGCTATTCATGTTTTACAATTTTTTTAACAAAAATAGACGTTTACACCGGGTTTCCATTCGAAGATTTTTGTGACGATTTAGTGTTATTTACTTGTGACGATTTTTGTTTTGCATTTTGATTAATTTTTGGTAGTGAGTTTTATAAATATACAAGTGTGAGTTTGAATGTCATTTGAAATTAAACAAAGGTGAAGGTGTACGAAGAAAAACAATCGATAGTTTTTTGATACTATCGATTTACGCGATAGTTTTTCACTATCGATACTATCGATAGACTATCGATGTTTAAGCAACCCTAGGTGATGGGCTGGGATGGAAGGTGGGATAACAGTGATGGCATTATGTGACTTTATGTTAATTTGGTATCAATATCGTAAAAGAGGGAAAAGTATCATTTTATAGTTAACAGCTTTTACGTTTTACCTATTTGGAAAATGTTAATTTAATGTAACTTAAATTGTTAAACAATGTTAATAAAATCGGTAGGTGGTTTAGTAGTGATAAGTTGATGGTGTGGAAAATATCTATGTTTCAACTAAGTAGGCTAGAAACTACTACTTAGAAGTTAATACCCAGCCATTGCCATATCTGACATTGGAGATGGTTCTCCAAAAATCCCACTAAATCGTCATTTCTTTTGGGATTCAAAGAAAATTAGCTATTTAAATGACATAATTGATAACAATCGCTGGCAAAAAAAACGGTTGGCAGTAATACACTACCTCACCTACCTATCTTCACTAACCATTTCCTTACTTCTCTTTCAAAAATAATGACAAAAGACAAGGCACAATAATTATGCGGGAACAATGGCATCAGGCATGACGGGAACGTTCAAATCCCGGACCCTCATTTAATTGGCCTTGAGGCACTTTTGGAACACAAAACGAAAAATACCTAAATTTACAACAACAACAAAAAAATCTATCTAACTAAAACAAAATGGCGACAGTACCTATTGTGATTGTTTCGGTTTTCGATCTCGGTATTTACAGAAATAGGTTTTGTTTTGTCATCGACGTTTCTATATCGGACTTTTATCTTCTATTTTAGGTTGCGTTTGTAAAATGGATGTTGGGCGTATACATTCTTTTGGGAATAGGAATGAATATACGAATTAGATAGGTACCTATTTATACCTACATGGATTACACTGGTCAACAAAATTTAACTTTTTTTTTGCCACAAGAACCAAAATATACTTTTCAAGTAGTTTTTGGGGTGCTGAATCCGAATCTGAAGTCAGAAAAATTTGATTGGCCTCCGTTTTTTTTACCGTTATAAAATGCTAAAAAACGTCATTTAGGCTGTTTTCGAGATTCTGTTTTTATGTGGGGTAATTCATTATAAACAAATTTGTAACGGTTATTATAACAACATATATTCTTCTTTCAAAAACTGTTTAAATTTTCCCGATATCTCTTTTATTGCTCGAGATATCTTAGGTTTCATTAAATAAGCCAAAGAGAAACTAAACTTAATCTAAAGTATAAGTCACTGGTCACAGAATTTTTGCCACAAGAACCAAAATATACTTTTCTGGAGGTTTTTGAGTTGCTGAACTCAAATCCGCAATCGGAAAAATTCTATTAGCCTCCGTTCTTGAAATATAACCGTTATAAAAAAAACCCTTTTTTGCATTTTATAACCGTAATATTTCAAGAACGAAGGCTAATAGAATTTTTCTGATTGTGGATTCGAGTTAAGCAACCCAAAAACCTTTAGAAAAGTATATATTGATTCTTGTGGCAAAAAAAGTTTAATTTGGTTGGCCAGTGTTGTTTCTGATGTCGTTTTCTATTGACGAATCTCAGAATGAGATTTGTGAATTTGACAGCTGAAAGGGGGGGTGAAGAGGGGAAATAGTGGACAAATCTCAGATTTCATGATCTATTTGCGTCCTGAGATTCAAAAAAATGACAAAAAAATGAATCTGAGATTCAAGAATCTGATTCTGGATTTTTATCAAGATTCACGCATACAAACACAAGCACTTTCACATACACTCCTCTGTTTGACATTTGTCTGAACATTTGTTGTTGTTTTATTTTTTTATACGCACAGATTTCGCACACAATTACAAAACTAGATTTCATATTCTATTTGCAGTGGAAAATCTGAGAATTTTACACAAAAATCTCAAAAGTCAATAGAAAACGACATGATTCAAAGACCGCTACTTAAATTTTAAATATCTCGGGCAATAAAAGAGATATCGGAAAGATTTAAACATTTTTTGAAAGAATAAAACTAGCTCTTATAGGCAACTTTAAAAATTTATTTATTATGACTCCACATAAAAACATAACCTCGAAAACAGCCAAAATTATGTTTTTTGACATTTTATAACGGTAATATTTCAAATACGAAGGCCAATCAAACTTTTCTGTCTTCAGATTCGGATTCAGCACCCCAAAAACTACTAGAAAAGTATATTTTGGTTCTTGTGGCAAAAACCTTGTTGACCAGTGTTATTGGTATGTCGAAAATATGTTTACCTACCTTATTGTTTTTTTTTTTTTTATTTTGGACTCATTTTTATTTAAATCAGGCATTGGCATCCAAGTAGGTATGTACCTGCCGTATTTCGTATTCAAGAGGTAGAAATGGAATATCCTTTATTCCCTTCTTTTTGTGCAGAGCTATTAATTGTGTCCTAGTATCTAAGTCCAGTGGAGCAATAAAAAAAAAAATATAAGTACCTACCTACCTATTTCACGGTTGCCACTAATGAAAAAAAATTCCTACCAAAATTACCCAAAAATCCTCGAATTTTTGTTTTTAACTGATAAAATGATTCAAAATTCGAAAACGGTAACTACATTTAAAGTATGTAGGTACATTTTTGCTAGAATTGCAGAGAATAAACATGAAGCAAAACGAAGAAAAAAAAAATTAAAAAAATTCCAGAGAATAAAAATGAAGCAAAACGAAGAAAAAAAAGTTGATTTCTAGGTTTTGAAAATTCTTTAGAAAAATTTCGTTGATTTTATCATTTCAAAACTAAAAATTGGTATTTCAAAGATCTGAAGTTCTGATGTTTTTTTTAAGCGGAGTTTTGGTACCACAAGGTTCATCGGTTAGATGCAAAATTTTGGTCAAATTCTGACGTTATCTGGATGAACTTTAAATTGAAGTTTTGAAGCTATATTATTTTTTCTTACTAATGCATTGAAATTGCAACTTTTAGAAACAGATTTTGTAATCTATAAGAAAGAAATTAAATTAATGTAATTGACTGACTTGAGAATAAAGCGTTTAATAGTTATTCTAAAAACTATAAAATAGTAAGTTTTTTTAAAAGAGGACTGAAAAAAACCAACCAAATCGAGTTTAAACCTACCAACCTACCAAAGCCGAAAAAACCGTGATCCTATTTCTGTTTTCATTTCTTCATTTCGATTAAAATAAAAGTAGGTAAATATAGTAAAGGGTGTCACAAAAGTATCTAATAGGTAGATGAAACGAAATATAGAGAAAGGCCAAAGGCTGTCAGAATTTGGTAAATTGTTTATCTCAAAAATCATTAAGGTTTTCGATTCAATGCAGTTCTTGTGAAATTTCGAAAAATCCCTACTTTTCAACCATTTGTTTGCTCTGAAAAACCTTGTTTTCTTCTATTAAAATTGTAATATTTTTCGATAAAAAAGCAGTGTTTTATTTTCTTCGTGATCCAGATCAGATCATTGTTTTTAGCTTTACAACAAAAGCAGGATTTTGTTTTGTTGATTTGATCTGGATCACGAGGAAAATAAAACACAGCTATAGCTTCAACTTTGGAAACTTTTATACTAAAAGTACCTAAAAACATAAATGAATTTAGATTTCGATCAATCATGTGAATTTGCAATTTTTATTGTGTAGATATTGCAATAATGCAAAGCCAATTAAAAAAATGAAAAAAAATTGTAAGGTTTCATGCTCTGGTTACGGAATGGTCCTGAGATAATCTACAAATTTCATAATACCCCCAAAATCTGGATTTGCAGCAAAAAAACAACTATGTAAAGTTTAACTTTTTCAGGTAAGTCATCACTTTAAATATTTACCATCACTTATATTAAAAATGACATTGAAATCGATTTTTATAAACACGTTTTCAAGTGCAACGATCTCGACAGCCCTTTTAGTCTCCAATTTTATGTTTTGACTCTTGGGCTGGGTCTTTTAGAAATGGCCCAAATCTGTAGCATCTGTAAGGCTTTATACAAGCAAAATTCTTTGACGCCCGCCCGGCTACAAAGGGGTTGAGTCAGAAAAGGTAATTTTGAGGAAAATGAAATTTAAGTTTCAATTTTTGTTTGTAAATCTGAATTAATTTTGAAAAAGTAACGATCCAGAAACATCAACTATAAGATATTTTTCTGCTGTTGACCAGAAAATGAACGTTCTTAAAAAAAAAGTTAGTGTTGACTTAACACTTGAGAGCAATTTAATCTTCAAAAATAAACTTGATCCAAAGGCGTTAAGTCAAGAAAAATCTTTGTTTACATTGATAATAAAGTTTAATTTATAAAGGAAAGTTTGAAACATTAATGTGATTAATTACCATGTGATAATTCTTTTATTACTAATATAATACTGTAGAAAAATGGCTTTACGTTTTCTGTTTTCCTCTTGACTTAACCCCTTAGGACTAATTTTTTTATTTAAAAATTAAAAATTAATGCAAATACCAAAGGATAGTTAAGTTAACTTACGTCCTTATAGTACAATACAATATTAAATTTTTACTTGCGATATATTTTGACTTAAACTCCTTGTACCAAATCATTTCTAGCGGAAGGAGAAACGCTAGAGCTATGGCGATAGGACCAAACGAAAAGGAAAAAAAAAAAACTGACTGAAGTCCAATTAAAATCCGAAAACCGATTTTTTAACTTAACCTTTTTGTATAAACGGTGCTGTCTCCACTCTGTTTATTCACATTCTTTCGATTTTTCTTGTTGTTCAAAAACTGACCAATAATTTGGCAGAACAAAATTAAGCATTCTTAAAAAAAAAAAGAAAGATGAAATAGGGTAGAAATGAAAAATTACGGTTCTCTCTTAATTTCTCAATATGCATAAATCTGCTAATGTTTCTTCGATATTCAGGTGTTACAAAAACTCGATTAAAAAAAAAGATAGATAGATTTAATTTTTTTTTTTGTCAAATGACCCCGGACAAAATTCGAGAAGGCTTACTGCAACCCCACAGATATTTATCTTAATTTTTACGAAACTATAAAGAACCTAATAACAGTACATATTTCACAATTCTTATTTTTTAAAATATTGCTCTTTTGTGGCTTCTTCTTCGAAATAAAAAGAAAGGTAGGCCTAAAAAAAATGCAAAAACACCAGCATTCAGTTGGCCTCAGAAACGGAACAATACAAAACCGGGAGGCTTGCCGCCGATTTCTGAGGTCAACCCGGCGAACCCCACAGGCGGATCACTAGTGTGAAGCAGTAACGTGGGAAGGTTATGATCCCCTCGACATCGAGATCATAACAGCGCCGAGAAAAAAGGAAGAAGAAGAAGCTCTTTTGTGGCTTCTGGGTAAAATTTCACTTATTTTTAGAGTTCAAAGCCCAAAAAGTTGTTTTGGCGATGCCTTGGTAAGAGACATAATAAACAAGTTAATTATCTTATACGACTATACTCCCAATTTTGTTTTGGCAAATAATTGCTAAATGCATCGGATTTAATTTTCCAACCATTCACCTATAAAATTCTAAAATAACAAAAAAAAGAGGAAATTTTAGAATTTTTATTTTTAAATCCAAAAACGATTATAAAATTGTAGGTAGATACCCCTACCTATCGGAATCCCGCTTTTTAAAATCCTGTTTTTCGAAAATCCCGAAAAAAAAGTTTCAAAATCGCGTTTGCTAAAATACCGCTTATTTAAATCCCGTTTTCTGAAATCCAGCATTTTAAAATCCCGTCAAATCCCGAAAATCCCGATTTTTTTTTACAAAATACATGCTTAATTCACAGATAAAAAAATCATGAGAAATAGACAAAAAATTAGTAAAACTGATTTTTTGCGTTGTTAAGCCCACGCAATATGTACCTTCAACACATTATATCAAAATTGTTGAAATGCATCCAAATATATGTTGAAATATATTTAAATGAAATTTCTTTTGATTATGTAGTGTGTACTTAATTTAAGGTGTTGTGATCATTTTAAGTTATTATTAATCTATGGGATTATCACGATTTGATTGTTCTTCTGAAACTTTAAAGTAAATATTAGTTTGTTAATAGATTTCTTTTTAGTATCACATTTCTTACACTGGTTTACAATATTAAACTTTTTTTTGTTGCCGGAACCAAAATATACTTTTCTGAAGGTTTTCGGTGTGCTGAACTCGAATCCGAAGTCAAAAAAATTCTAGCAGCTCGCGTTTTTGAAATATTACCGTTAGAAAATGCAAAAAAACGTTTTTTTGACTACTTCGGACGTTTTTTTTTTGATGTAAGAAATTTTTTTTTTTTAAATTGTAACGGTTTCTATAAGACCTGTTTTTCTTCTTTCAAAATCTGTTTAAATCTTTCCGATGTCTTTCGTATAGGCCGAGATATCTTAAGATGAAGTAAGTGTGTTTTGCTCAAAAATCATAGAGGATGTAATAACTTTATACCAGGGTTTCTGGGATACGAATATGATGTCCGATTATTGTTGGTCTCTTATACGTCATTTTCCAAAGTCAGCACACCAGAGAAGAGCCTTAAAACGAAGTTTTTTGGAAACTAATGGTTAATTTATTTTTTTAAATAAAGTTTTTCTAAGTAAATACATAATACAGTAAAATAAGGAGAAAAAAGTGCGGTAAATCTCGGAATGAATGTTAGTAGAAATTTTTTTTGCTCAATATCTTCCTTTTGCCATTCTATAACATATCTCAAAAGTCTAGAAAAATCTCATGTCCGCTTGTCGCGATTTCAAGGTCAAATCGCGAAATGGAGATTTTCAAAATTAGCAAAAATAGGCTATGGTATTATATACACATATGATACATGATTTCAATGTATTTTTTAATGCTGATTCCAAAAAATCTAAAATTAAGACAATCTGACGTCTCTGGAAAAGAAAGTTATACCTGTTTTTCATCTGTCAACTCATATTATTATAATAGTTGCAAACTTACTGCCGAAAAACCCTTAAAAGTTATGGTAGATGAACCAAATTTTGCATGAAGATTTAAGAATCCATCATTATTAAAAATCAAAACAATCCCTTACAAAAAATATATATACCTACGAAATAATGGTATTATTTGATGTAGGGGCAAATTTTGGGATATGCACTAAAGAAGATTCTTGTTCATCTTAGGAATAAGTGCAAATATTATTATAATAGTTGCAAACTTACTCCCGAAAAACCCTTAAAAGTTATGGTAGATGAACCAAATTTTGAATGAAGATTTTAGAATCCATCATTATTAAAAATCAAAACAATCCATTACAAAAAATATATATACCTACGAAATAATGGTATTTTTTGATGGAGGGGCAAATTTTAGGATATGCACTAAAGAAGATTCTTGTTCATCTTAAGAATAAGTGCTAATAGGCTAATTTTTTCATTTTAATCTTTGTTTGGATATTCTTTAACTACCCTCAAAAATCTAAAAAAAAATCTCATGTCCGCAAGTCCTAATTTTCTTGGTTTGAAAATAAGGTGCAGATTTTAAAAAATTAATAAGAAAAGTTTAAATTTTTATATGTATACCAACATAAGCGACATGATTTAAAGGTATTTTTTAACACTAATTCCAACAAAACTCACAAACAAGTCAACCTGACCATCCCTGAAAAGTAATGCACCTTATTCATGTTGATCTGACACAAATATCTGAAGTGTAGTTTTCCAATTTTTTAAAATCTGCACCTTATTTTCAAACCAAGAAAATTAGGACTTGCGGACATGATATTTTTTAGATTTTTTAGGGTAGTTTAAGAATATCCAAACAAAGATTAAAATGAAAAAATTAGCCTATTTGCACTTCTTTAGTGCATATCCTAAAATTTGCCCCTACATCAAATAATACCATTATTTCGTAGGTATATATATTTTTTGTAATGGATTGTTTTGATATTTAATAATGATGGATTCTAAAATCTTCATGCAAAATTTGGTTCATCTACCATAACTTTTAAGGGTTTTTCGGCAGTAAGTTTGCAACTATTATAATAATATGAGTTGACAGATGAAAAACAGGTATAACTTTTTCCAGAGACGTCAGATTGTCTTGATTTTAGATTTTTTGGAATCAGCATTAAAAAATACATTGAAATCATGTATCATATGTGTATATAATACCATAGCCTATTTTTGCTAATTTTGAAAATCTCCATTTCGCGATTTGACCTTGAAATCGCGACAAGCGGACATGAGATTTTTCTAGACTTTTGAGATATGTTATAGAATGGCAAAAGGAAGATATTGAGCAAAAAAAATTTCTACTAACATTCATTCCGAGATTCCGAGAATCATGTATCATATGTGTATATAATACCATAGCCTATTTTTGCTAATTTTGAAAATCTCCATTTCGCGATTTGACCTTGAAATCGCGACAAGCGGACATGAGATTTTTCTAGACTTTTGAGATATATTATAGAATGGCAAAAGGAAGATATTGAGCAAAAAAAAATTTCTACTAACATTCATTCCGAGGTTAAACCCTTATTTGACTGGATTAACATGTTTTTTTCTGTTTTATATCTACTTTGCTGAAACTAAGAAATCAGAGCTGATGAAAGTCTTTTAATTACATTTTTGAAAAGGGTATTAAATATGTAGTCAGCAACAGCTAAAATTTTTTCGACAACACATATGCTGCTTGGCTTACCAATGTTATAAAGTTATTACATCCTCTATGATTTTTGAGCAAAACACACTTACTTCATCTTAAGATATCTCGGCCTATACGAAAGATATCGGAAAGATTTAAACAGATTTTGAAAGAAGAAAAACAGGTCTTATAGAAACCGTTACAATTTTAATTTTAAAAAATTTTCTTACATAAAAAAAACGTCCGAAGTAGTAAAAAAAAACGTTTTTTTGCATTTTCTAACGGTAATATTTCAAAAACGCGAGCTGCTAGAATTTTTTTGACTTCGGATTCGAGTTCAGTACATCGAAAACCTTCAGAAAAGTATATTTTGGTTCCGGCAACAGAACCCTTGTTAACCAGTGTTACTTTTTCTTATTTTTTTTTATAATATTATATTTTTTGTTAAAGGTTTTAATTAAAAGCGCTTAGAACAATCTCTCATTTTTTAATTTGTTTTAGTATCCCGATTTTGTAAGCAAAATTAGTTGTTTTATTTAAAAAAAATTGCGCGATTTTTTTAAATAAAACAACTAGTTTTGCTTGCAAAATCGGTATAGTAAAAAACGGGATTATAAAAATCGGGATTTTAAAAAGCGGGATTATAAAAAGCGGGATAATGAAAAACGGGATTTTAAAAGCGGGATTTTAAAAGATTTAAAAAAACGGGAATATAAAAAGCGGGATATCGAACCCAATCCGGTACCTACATATGTATAAGAGTTACTAAAAAGTTTTTGTACAAATCATTCCATTAAAATCGGTCGTATCGTTTATGAGAATTTCAGACATCAAAGAAAACGGTTCTATGATAAGTACAGTTAAAAACGGTCCAAAAGTTTCCGAAATTTGTTTTAACTCCTTTTTTTTTAACCCATTTTTACCCTTTTCAAATAATTTCAATTTCTTTTGGGCGGAGAGTAAACGTTTGTATGCAATAAATATTCTACATGAGGACATAAGTCCATAGTGAATGTATGTTCATGGGACATACTAACTCCATAAATTCATCATAATGAACTTGTGTCAAGCCTTGAAAAGTTCATAATTTTATGTTGTTGATATTCTAGCTTCATTCTAACCAAAAAAGTTTTAAAAAGGTTAATAATGCGCTAACAGTGACATGCGTAAAAACAAGCACTACATTCTTCGTAGTAGTAGCACCCAAACTACTTTTGTTTCAACGTCAAAGGAAATGGTTGTATTTCGCCATTTTCTTTTTCAACCGTTCATATCCCGACGTTTGTCACTAGCTAGTTTCGAAAACTTGGTTGTAGTACTTCTAACTTGGTTCTAACCTCTAAATCCGTATTGTCTTGACTTGACTCGATAATGTCTAATCAGTTGGGAAAAAGAATTAGTAAAATGCTAAAATAAGAGTAGAAGTTGTCCCGATTGGTTTAGTATAATTTAAAGAAAATTTCGCTAAAAGTTTCCACAAGCTTTCTATTTCTGATTTAGATTGTGCTTTACTTAACCGGTGATCTTCAGTCCCCCAAACAAAAAACTTCGACGCTAGTAACTTGGTAGGTTCACCTTGATGTTATTCTAGATGCGATTTAGTTGCAATTATTCTATTAGATGCAAAAGTTAGAAAATTATTTAACCGAATGATCGGATGCTACTAATGAGTATTTATTTATTTATTTCGTCAAGCAGAGTTATAAATCTCTTATAGACTACAGAATACAATAAGACTTATAATATATATATTCTACCTACCAGAGAAGAAAAAAGATATAATATTTTTTTTTAAATACATCTCTGCTTAAAAACATATTGAAATCAGTAATGTTACAAACTGAGTTAGCCTGTCTTAAACAACGAGTAATAGCTTCATTGTAACCATAATTCACCTTGTGAAAAGGGATCTCAAATAGCAATCGAGAACGAAGATAACGCTCAGGAGCATACCAACAGACTAAAAAAAATTTAATATCGAATATAACCCCAAGATCTTTTTTTTCTATAATTCTGTCTAAAGGTGTTTCACCTAAACTATATGAAAAAATTATTGGGAATTGACTTTGATAAAAAGACATACACTGACATTTAGAAACATTTAGATGAAGGTCGTTAACTTCACACCACTCGAAAAGCCTATTCAAGTCTCTTTGTAAATTAATACAATCGAGAGTTGACTTGATTCTGATATAGAGTTTAATGTCGTCAGCATACATTAAACATTTGCAATTATCAGGAATATCGTTAATGAAAATAAGAAACAATAGTGGTCCTAAATGACTACCTTGCGGAACGCCAGAAGTAACATTTACAGAATCAGAAAGAATGTTGTTGATTTGAACACGTTGTGTTCTACCTGTAAGGTAAGATTCTAACCATTTTAAAATCGAGGAGAAAAACCTAATTTTTTTCAATTTTGATAGCAATATTGAATGATTTACGCGATCAAAAGCCTTCGAAAAATCCGTATAAACTACGTCACATTGAAAACCACGTTTAAGGGAGTTAACTAAATAGTTATTAAAGACTACAAGGTTCGTAGTAGTAGACCTCCCATTTACGAAGCCATGCTGCAGAGGAGAAATAACTTCTTTCAAAAGAAATACTAATTTGTTATACCTAAACGATTTTTTCGAATAGTTTAGGTATTACAGGAATTTTACAGATCGGACGATAGTTACAAACTTCATTCTTACAACCTGATTTAAAAACTGGGTGAATGTATGATAATTTCCAAGCATCAAGGAAAATACCTTCATGAAGGGAACGGTTAAAAATGACTGAGAGTGGACAAGCCAGAGCTTTTGCACAATTTTTTAACACTAATGGAACAATTCCATCCGCTCCTGGATGTTTATCATCGTTCAACATTTTCAATTCATCTTCAATTTCTTCAGAAGATATTTGTAAATCACCAATGCTTACTAAGTTTAAGTTAGAATCGGAGTTCTCCATGGTTGATGGTACAGATGGTTTGTACACTGAACGAAAAAAGCTTGCGAACATATTGCACATTTTAAATGGGTCACTAGATGTTTCACCATCGAAATGAACTATGTTTGGAATACCAGCTGAGCTCTTTTTTTCATTTATGAATTTCCAAAAACATTTACTATTTTTTTTTAGATTAGTCTCCATATTCAAGACATAGGTATTGTCTATAAAGGAATTTGTTTAAAAAATCAAACTCCTTTTGTAATAGGTAGGTGGTAGTTGATGGATTTCATTTTTACTTGTGAATATTTTCTCAAAAATAAAGCAGATGATAGAAAGTCAATAAGATATACATACATATACAAAAGTATAGTTTTAAGAATAATTCTCATGCCTCCTTGTTAACTACAAAATAAAACTCACACATGCAAAAAAAAATTATTCTATAAATCACGTGGGTCGTATTTACTCTATGTTCACATCGCAGCAGAGTAATCTATCATACTAATTTCACCTCATTCTTCACCTCTCCCGGACCAAAAGATCCATAGGCGTCCCATAAACCAGGTCGCAATCTCATACAATCCCTCCTGGATCTTCCTCTCATAAATCTATCTTATGGGTAGGTATATTCAGCTATAGAAAACCGGTTATGCAGAAACCATTTTCCACTTCCACTTCCGAAGCTAGGATACTCTCGTAAAAGAAGAAGAAGAACAAGCACAATGTATTCATTTTTAATTCTAATTTCTGCCATAGCACAAAGCGCAGCTTTTGATTTATGTCACCATCAGATGATGTTCCACAGGCCAACAAAAACACAAAAAGTAGGACCTGAAGACTGAAGGGAAGATTCAAGGCTTACAAAATATACAAAAAAAAAAAATCATCATCATCATCAAATGCATTGGTATTTGTGCGCGCCGCTGTTTGCTAGCTGCTCCGCTCTGGTTTAGAGAACGGGAAGATGGGATATAATTTTTTTTTCTGATGTCAAACTGTAAGCCCGCTTGGCCCGCATCGCTCTCCGGACTCCGCAACTTCTCACTTTCGCCCTTTTTTTTCATTTTTCTTTTTTTGCCCATTATGTTTCGCAATCAAATCGATCAGGTTTTGTTGGATGGGTTGCTTTTGCTCGTCGTCGTTGCTGTTGCTGCTGCGTGTGTATGCTTTTAATTTTATGTTTTTTTTTCCGTCCGTCCATTTCGTGTTGTTTGTAGATTTTAGGTATTCTTTTCAACTCTCCTCTACGTTTTGCATTTTTTTTTTTTTTTCATTTTGCAAACTTGAAAAAAAGGGTGCGATTTGTTGTGTTGTTTTGTTATATAGGGCTCTCTGGCTTTGGCAATGAAAAAGTTTCAAACCACGTCCCGCTTCCACTTTTGCAGCCTATATATTCCAATTCCAACAACGACACCATATTCCCAGTATACCTACGGCCGTTCTATACTTCATGCTTCATCCATTGCCAATGCCAGCCACATTGTTATCGTTGTTTAACCATCGCTTTAAGCGGGACCGGACTTGAGGGGATGTTAGGCCTCTTACAATATACAAATAGAACTTAAAAGCGGACTATAAGTTTGATGCACTAGAAACTAGATAGTTTAAATGCGTGTAATTCTAGGATAAAAATATTGAATTCAAGTCTTAAAAAATCTACGAAACAAGAACCTCGGCCCAAAATGTTGCAGGCATCAATCCCAGCTGAATTTGTTTTAAAGTAAAGTAGTTTCCTATTTAATGGGCATCATTCTTAGCCACTAAGTTTCCTTTAGAATTAAGCCTACACAAAAGTGAGGCTTCTTTTTGTATACCCCGATTAATTATGTCAAAAATTGCATGTCTTTTCTAGGGACTACTGCGGTTTCACTTTTTCTTAGCAACTCAAAGTTTATCAAGTACTCATTTTTAACCCAACATGCTTTCAGATATAACTATATAAATTTACTTCATTTCAATGATGGCCCCATAGCTTTAGTTCCTTATTATATTTAATAACTATTTCAGCCCTGTATATCATCAGCTTAAAATGTTCACTACAAAGTCAGCTGAGGATTACACTGCTGGCAGCTGGGCTTAGGTCCACTGAATTATAACTTCGAATCTTTTAAAACTCATAAGTAAACTTTAAAAGTGTTGGATAGTTTCAATTCTCTTGGGTGCGTAGTAAAATTCTTTCTAAATTAAAATTTTACAAATAAAAATAAAGCAAAATTTCATTAAAAAAAAATTAACTCATGATATGAAACTATTTGATCTTATCTCTCATCCCTTTTCTGTAACTTCCGGCGTTCCACAAGGGAGTCATTTAGGTCCAATGCTGTTTCTTATTTTTATAAATGACCTTCCTGATGTCCTTACTAACTCAACGTGTCTTATGTTTGCGGACGATTTAAAATTTTTTAGACGTGTAAAAAATTTAACAGACTGTACGCTTCTCCAAAATGATGTTAAAAATCTTATCAACTGGTGCAATATAAACCAATTAGCCCTAAACATATCCAAATGTCAATTTTATTGTTATTTTATTTTTGATTACAAGCTAAACTTTGTACATCATACAGAATTCATGGTGAACAAAGCCAACTCTATGTTGGGTTTTATTTTTCGTAATTCGTTTGGTCTTAGGGACCCATACACTCTAAACACTTTAAAAGCCCTTTATGTTTCGTATGTTAGATCGGTCCTGGAATATTGCTGCGTAGTGTGGAATCCTCATTACAATGTTCATATTACAAGAATAGAAAATGTCAAAAAAAAATTTACAAGATTTGTAGTACACAAACTAGGCTGGAACATTGAAATGCCTTCGTATAACGTTAGATGTCAGCTTATTGGTATACAGACATTAGAAAACCGCCGTAAGATGTTTGCTATAAATTTTGTCAGTGATATTTTATCATATCATATTGATTGTCCTTATTTGTTATTTGTTTTGTGTGTAGCTTTAATTTTATAATGATTATATGTATAATTTAAAAATTTCGTTAGTCTATTTGAGATTGTAAACTCTAATTGATATTAAATAAATAAATAAATGATCTAGTTATTATAATAAAGGTTTTGCTTTACTCCTACTTAATTTTTGAAAATTTTTTCTCAAAACTTACATAGATTTGTATCGGATTGAGACAATTCCAATTCTGGGGTCAGGTAATATTTTTTAGGTATATTTTAACATTTTTTAAAAGTTACTTCAAAGATTTTATAAAAACAAAAAAAAAAACAATAAAATTCGCTGAACCTAGAAAACCGGCAAAAAAGATTCACTTTTCTAAGTTGAATTAATTTTTAAACATACTTTCTTAAGTGTCCCTTTACTGTTGCATTAAATCATTTGAAGGCTCAATAAAAGAACAGCTCTGATTAACAAATTTAAAAAAAAAAAGTTACACATACACCGTAGTGACCCCAAAATTATTTCTAATTTAATTGCTCTCCGAATAGTGGGTTGACTTTTGTAAGAGCATCAGTCAAAAATAAATAGTAGTCGACAGGGTTTTGGAGCAAATTTGACAAAAAAAAAGTGGAGCAAGTGACCGAAATCCGGAGTAGATTTTGAAACAAAAAGAAAATCCTTGTTTTTTAGTAATTTATTTTTTAATGAAAAAAAAAAATTCAATTCATAAAAAAGAATTATAAGATAATTGACCTTCCCGACAAACAATTTTGGTTCTATCAAGCTTTACAGGTGCAATTGTTGCTTCTGTAAAGCATTATAGAAGCAAAATTGTTAGTAGGGCTGAATAATATTATATTGTCTTATTAACTTTATCAATTTAATTGGGATTCAAAAAGAGTTGGGGTCGAAATTCTGTATGTTGCAAAATTCTGTATTCAAAATACTGTATGCCAAAATACTGTATGTCAAAATTCTGTATGTTCAAAATGCTGCACGAACAAAATTCTGAAAGTCAAAATTCTGTAGGTATAGCAAAATTCTGGTTGGTCAAAATACTGTATTTCAAAATTCTGTACATCAAAATTCTGTGTATCAAAATTCTGTAAAAATGCTGTAAAAAATATCGTTTTGATAATGTAAAAAAGTGCGCGTGCACTTTTTTACATTTCTAAGAGATCAACTTAATAAAGAGGCAAGCTTCTAATGCTGATTAATCTAGGAACTTTATTAGAAGCTAAGGAAAAAAGAGAGAGAAAACAAAACTACACTACTTATTTAAAAAAACAATCGGAATTAAACCACGTTGCATACCTAAAACGGATTGCAAAAAAATTAAATTTATATTGATTTTGACATTTTTTTTGTAAAATGTATTTTGTATGTTTAAGAAAAGTTTGATTTGTGTTCCTAGAATTGATTTACTTTTTTACTTTAATAATTATGTTTGTATAAAATAACAACTTTACTGTCAATAATTATATTTAAAGCTAGAATTTAGTGATTTTTTATCAAAGAAAATTTCTCCAAAAATACTGTATTGAAAATACAGTATTTTGCCGTACAGAATTTTACAAACCAGAATTTTGCAAGTCAGTATTTTGTTCATACAGTATTTTGACGTACAGAATTTTGTATTTATAGTATAATGACGTACAGAATTATGGTGTTACAGTATTTTGACCCTACAGAATTTTGTCGTACAGAATTTTGACAAGCAGAATTATGACCCGCTCCCATTAAAAAATCTGCTTGTGGCTGTTAAATAAATAAATAATAAAGAATTTTTCTGTGTGGAAAAAGTGGAGTAAATCTCGAAAAATCAAAGAGTTGAAGTAGACTTTTTTCCTCTGAAAAGTGGAGCAAACTTCATCACAACGGAGCATGGTTGGAACTAAAGTTGTTGAGTTAAAATCAAATTCTGCTAAAATAATAAAAAAATAAATTTTTAATTTATGTATTTTTATTTGTTTGCTCTCATAAAAAAAAAACATTTGTCATTTTTACCTTAAATGGTAAAAATTGAAAAACAAATTGACACACATTTTATTTTAACAAATTCACTATGAGTAATTTACAAAAAAAAAATATTTAAATATAAATAAATAACACGCCTTTGTCATAATGTTAAATGTACCTAGGAAAGACTTGTAATAAAAATAATTTGCTAATATTTGCTTCAAAATCCATAAAGATTGCAGAAAGCAGTGTTGCCAGAGTATTTTCGAGGCAGGAGCCGATTTTGAAAAGTCTTGGAGCCAAAAATAGCCGCTTTCAAAAATGGTCAAAAAAAAAACGCAAACAAATTTTTGTGGCATGAGATTTAAAAATGTTTTTCTTATAATTTTCAAATAACTTATCAGACTTCAAGTGTAATTATTTTTTTCATTTTGTTGATATATTTTGGTTTTCATGTTCATTTACTTTCAATTATAGACTTAGTAAGATACGTCTAATATGATTTTATGTATTCCATTAAAAATGTTGTTCACTGTTTTGTTGCCAGTTAACACATGTATATCTACTTATTAACCGTTTAGACTTTTCAATAGAAAAAAAATGGTACGTATACGCCACAGTGATCAATTCGATCTTTCAGACTAAATGGTAATTCGGGGTGGGTGAAATCCAAATAGTACATATTAGAGACTACTTATGCTCAAAATAATAATTAACTTTTATAAATTTGCGGATTCAGATATTTTCATGTATAGGTATATGGATTAAATTAATGTCTCTGAGTGTAATTATGCTTCTAGATCCATCAACACAATACAAAAATCATACCATGGTAGAGTTGCCCCTTGCCCTTCAAGCATTTCATCCAGGGAGCCGCACATCACAGGGCCTTCTTCCAATTCTGGACTTATATACACACACTATATACAAATAGGATAGTAAGGTTTATATACATACATAGATATACATATATATTTTTTTGTTGGTCTTAATTTTATTTTATGTTTTGTTAATCTGTCGTTGTATATTGTGAAGTTTTTTTTTTTTTTATTTTTATTTTTTGTTTTATTTTAATTTTCTTCCTTTCGTGATGTGTTTTATAACAGAAAGCTGAGTTTGGAGTTGTTTTGAAAACCCTGTTATAGTTACACATACTATATAATCTACTACCTACATATACAATCGGAACAACAAAAGCAGCACTCTAGGTCTTCGGTAAGGAATGTGATACGGAATGCTGCTCGCTATTTTATATCCTATATAGAATATGTAGTTGTAGGTATAGATAGTTAAGTTAGGCATAGGCACAAAACATACATAAAAATTGACAACATGAAGTTTTGTTATGCTTATGCGCCACAGCCGCACATGGATCTAGGTATCCAAGTTCCAAAGTGCTTAAATGCTAAGACCATCCATAAAATAGTTGTTATGTTTCAAGGAATGTATATTTAGCAAAAGGCTTAGATACAAAAAAAAAGATTGAAATACAAAAACAAAACAAACAAAAAATTCAAGTTTCAAGGAACGGGAAACCCTTGAAAATGGAGGCTTTTTTTTTAAGCCTATCATCCTATGTAATCAGCATGTGGTGAAGTTATGTGCTCTTAGTTGTATATAATGTGATCATTTATTTTGTTGTATCTTGTATATAGTGTTACGTAACTTCAGCGTTGGTGTACACAAAGTGTTGTAGGATACAAAATATAACTTTAGCGCGTGTTTATCGATTTTTTATTTGCTCTTGAAGTTTTTCTTCTTTTAAAATTTATATTCGTCGTAGATTGTTTTTGTTTTTTTTTTTCAAAAGTCTATAAAGTTATAGGCACACATGTTAGGTAGTTTGGTTTATATGTTTGTATTTTTATATTATGTGTGTATTTTTGTAAGGAGGATATTTTTTTTGGTTTTTGTTTTTTTTGGCACATTCAAGTGGTTTGCTAAAAAGAAAAAAAAAAAAAAGGAATCTGAAACGAAGATCCAACAAAAAAAAAAAAACAACAGAAAATAAGAAGAATTAAAAACTTTGTTCGGGAACTAGGGCTTCTTGGAAACTTATAATTTTTCTAAGAATTTGTGTGTTGTTTATTCTTCTTTTCTTTCTTTTTTGATTGTCCTTGGATTTTGTTTTCGAAAAATAAGATGATTATTTTGTTTTTTTTTTTTTTTTTTTTTCATTGTATTTTTTGTTGTGTTCTTCTTATCTTGAAATACATACCTATTACGTAAAAATATAAGTGGGGTGAGATCTTAATGAAGGTATAGCTATTCCTATCCTTGTGTAATTATTTTTGGATACCTATTTCATTTTATTTTCCTTTTTGTTTTTTTTTTTTTGATAAGAAGGTAATGCCTAATTCTAATAATGTTTATTTAAATATCCTCTAAGATCGTAGAGATTAAAGTTAGAGAAAAAAGTTGAAGATTTTTCGTTTTGGTAATTTTATTTTAGAACACAAATTTTCACTAATAATATAATAAAATACCTACGAAATAGTAAAAAACGTTAAGTAAACACATTAGAAATTATCATTATAAAATGAGATTGAAAAAATAAAACAAGCTAAGTAATTGCTCGAATCAGAAAGTAAACTTTCTAAACAAAAACTTGTGAAACAACGTTTTCAAAATAAAAAAATGTCGAATTAATTTTTTTGAAATGGAAAATTGCCAAATGAACTCTTCCAATTAAGTAGGTTTATACATTTCTATGGTTTTCATCTAAGAAGAATATCTTATTAAAGCGATAAGATTTTTCTGAACTGAAGACTTTAACTAATTCACCTTCTGAACAAATTTAATACATACAAATAGTGAGTACTACTTTTATTCCAGTGCCAATTTTATAAAATTATGAACTTTTTACTCAAATTTTAAGAAGGTTGTCTCAATAAAAATAATAAGAAATCTCTATTCAAAACCCTTACACCTACATAAACCATTGATTTTAATTAGATTTTTTTTTTAAACAGCTCAATCGCCTTGTTTTTAAATAGTACCTACTTTGTTTTATATAAATAAATAGGTTTTTTTTTTCTTTTAAAATCAACTTTTTAGAAATAATCTACTACATATTTCTTACATAATTTTAACCTCCACAATATCTGAAGCAGATCTATGCAAAGGAAAAATTTAGTCTTTTATCAGAGAAACACAATAAGATCTAATAAAATCTCTTTTTTCGATTATCCCGAAAAAAATTTAAAATCCTGTCTTCTTAAATACCGATCATTTAAAATACTGTTTTTACTTGGTAGATGCTATAGAGAAAGTTTAAGTTTCGTGAAAAAAATTAATAGTAGCTGTCATATGACCATTATGAAAAAGGTTGTTTTTTTTTTCAATCCAGATTTTGATTAAAAAAACTAACTTTTACAAAATTAACAATTTTGATTTATAAAAATCTGTGGAATTTGGCAAATAAGGTATTACATTTGAATTAAAAAAAAAATATTGAACCATTATTTTCTAATACTTTGATTATCAAGCTTTTTATGCGCTGATATTTAATAGTCCAGTGCATTTATAATTTGACCCAGCAGTTTGACCACATCCAAATTTTTTTTACTCATTCGATAGAGCATTGGCTGAATATCATTACCCTGATTTTTCGCACTTGCGAAATTCACCTTTCGGCCGCCATTTTGGATTTTAGTTTTTGTTGAATATCTCGATTTCTATTTATCCTACATAAAAGTTGTGATTACAATAAACGTAGGCAATTAAATTTCGCGTCATTTATGTTAAGAACACTTTTCGATATCCTAAATATTAAAAAAGTTACAAGCCAACAAAGTAAAAAAAAAAAAACAGAAAAAAGTGACAATTTTAAGTATTGAGCACTTTTTATCAAAATTATGAAAAAACGTATCGAGAAAAGATTATTCGCCTAAAAATTCCCTTAAACTCTGCTATACAATTTTGTTTTCTATCGCTATAATTACAAAAGTTATTAATACTTTTTTTTGTTAACCTTTCGAACACAAGCTATAAAAATCAATATTAAAAAATGTTTTTTCGGTATTATCGGGTCAAAAACATCACAACTAGGAAATATGAACAGCAAAAAGTTATTTTCCAAAATAATAAATAGCAAAACTAATGTGTTTTTCTCATGTTACATGTTAGTATCATGCACTGCCTATGACCACCAAAAAAAGTCGGAGAACTGAGAAAATAACTTTTTATGAAACTATAATGTATGCTACTTCTTCTAAGCAAAAAAACAAAACACTTTCTGCATTAACATTTTTTATATCTTTTTTTTCAAAATTATGACCATAAAAAAATTTTTTTTTTTGGAAAAAAAAAATCTGAAAAATCCCTTTCTCGATAAAAAAAAATTAAAGGTATGATATTTGACTAAATTTTTGTAATAATCCAGGAACTAGGCATTATTATCTTTCAATTAAGCCATCGTAACCTAAAAAATTGTTTAATTTAATATTTTTTACGAATTTTTAAAAAAATGTTACATGAGAGTAACGCTGGGTCCGAAAGGGTTAAAAATGCTCTTTTTTTGTTTGTGTTTTTTAACTTTACTTTTTTCTTAATTTTTTTTTACCAAATCTTGAATTTTAAATGATTAGTGAGTATTTTATAGCCTTATGTTAAAAGAGAAAATTCAGGACCTGCAATTTTTTTATATTTAAGTCTCTTCATTGCGTAAAAAAGGGGTAGTTTTTTAACAAAAAAGTATTAATAACTTTATTAATTATAGCGATAGAAAAAAAGTTGTATAGCAGAGTTTTAGGGAATTTTTAGGCGAATAATCTTTTCTCGATACGTTTTTTCATAATTTTGATAAAAAGTGCTCAAAACTTTAAAATTGTAACTTTTTTCTGTTTTTTTTAAATTTTGTTGGCTTGTAACTTTTTTAATATTCAGAATATCGAAAAAGTGTTCGTAACATAAAGGAGGCGAAATTTAATCGCCTACGTTTCTTGTATTCACAACTTTTATGTAGGGTAAATAGAAATCGAGATATTCAACAAAAACTAAAATCCAAGATGGCGGCCGAAAGGTGAATTTCGCGAGTGCGAAAAATCAGGGTAATGATATTCAGCCAATGCTCTATCGAATGAGCAAAGGGGGGTGGTACAAACTGCTGGGTCGCCCATATATGAACATCATAAATGCACTGGACTATAACATAAGGTGCTCAAAAAAGAATAGCTAATACGAGTTTATTTTAAATTGAAGGGCGGATTTTCTTTTTAAATTTTGAATTATTCCTGTTTTCGTGAGCTTTTCTTTAATAAATCAGTTATAAAGTAAGTTACGTACTTTACAATTTTGTGATATACAGATGTGAATAAATTTTTTTATTTTTATGCAACAATATTTCGGAAAATTAAAATTAAAGTTGCAAGAAAACTTGTTTTGAAAATAAATACTTTTTGTTATTTATTTGTTAGCAAACCTCAATTTTTTCACTTTTAAATTTTCACAGTTCGCTTCGGTGTCCATTTTTCTTTGCATGATGAGATGGCCACACATATTTTGAAAACTTATGGCCGATTTCATAAACATTTTAAGGGCTTTTAAATTTTTAAAAGACAATTTTTGTATGAAACAAACGTCATTTCAGGACGTGAAAGCCTGGCTTTTTGCCATTAATGTTTTAAGCTATTTCTCTCACTCCCGTGATTAATAGATGAACCGAGATTTCCGATATCTTCTCATAATCTAACCAAAACTTCGCGCAACATGTATAAAAGTGTCTTGGATGTTGCAAATTGTTATTTTATAGTCAATAAGGCCAATTGAACTCTGAAGACTTTCAAGAATCCATATGATTCTTTGGCCATTATTTTAATCTGATGTTTTGATTGATATATTTGGGCTACATTTTCATCGCAGCTAAATTTTCTAGATAAGAGTATTGATACCTAAATATTGCTCAAAATTTCCTTCTTCTTTGAAGTAAGAATAAACTTCTTCCTGGGACCTAAATTTTGACGTCTAAATAAAAACCCAATTGCCAGCTGTCAAGATCTTACCTTTTTTTAGTGCTGTGTTTTACAACGTCACTTTAACGAAATTTATCGTTTATTGATGAAATTCAGTCAAGATATAAAAAATTTGAAATAGAAATATTAAAGGTTCTTAAATCAGCAGGCGTTGAAGCCTCCTTGAAAATATTAATAAGATAGAAATACTTTTACAAAAAATATCTACACCAAAATTAAATGAGTCACTTCTTTCCCCAATTTGAAACCATGAAATCAACAAAACTTAACCCTTTCATTCCCAATTGCAATAAATTTAAATTTGAAAGAATATTTCGCGACAATTTTAATTAAAAATCTTCCAAAATATTAAAAGAAAAGGGTTCATTGGTTTCATTTTTTTGTTTAATTAAGTCAAGTAGGTATCCTTTTTTAGCAAAAAAAACTTTTCGCTCTAATTAATTGAAAAGTTGAATCATTTCACTTTTGTAAAATCCCATTCCAAAATGTTGTTAAAAAAAATATATATAACTACCCTAAAAAGGAAACTTTGCTAAACCAAGAGTGTGAAGTATCAAACCCACATCGTCGTCCAAAAGCCTACAAAAACTTTTTCCTTCTTAAAAACACTCTCAAAACCTCAAACCCATGCAAGTGTAAACAACAAAAAAACCCAGAGAATATATAAATAATAACGTCAAAGCTATAAAGACGAACATGCTGAAGAAGACGTAAGACGACACATAATACACAAAAAACCAACCCCTAAGGAGCTTATCTTTCTGGTTTCAAAGTCAAACTTTTGGTTTCTTCCAAGAAAGCAAGTATACACAAGCTTTAAAGAAGACAATTCCATTAGGGTACATTCTACCAGAGTCCTCTCAAACCCTCCAAATCGAGTCCAAAATGATGATGAAGATGGTAAAGAAGTATAGAAGCAGAAGAAGTCGAAAATTTGCCACCAAAACCAAGTCAGTCGGGTGTTAACTCAAATAGAATAACTCAATATTAGGCTATGTGTTGGCATACTACGCCCAAATATACCAGGATATATGTTTCCAGCATGTTCGTATGTACTTCTTTTTAATACCTACTCGTCCTTTTGAAGGACTTGAATATAATCCATATAGCTAGGAAGGTATACATATATCCTTTTGTTGAACAAGAGGAAAACCAGGATGCTATATTGTAGAGATTTTATGGATCAGTAAGGGGATATGAATTTATGTAGGTATATCGTTCAAAATCCCATCATATCAGAATTATATGTAAGAACGCTGATGTCTGCTTTTTGCTGAAACGCAAAAACCTGATTCGGTAATTTCGGTGGGTTGAGGTCGTGGTGGTATTTACTACCTTTTCATCCCATTAACCCACCCATTTCAATGTCAACTCGAAATACAGTGTGTTCCCGAAAATTCCAACTAACAAATACTTCAAATCTACACACACAAAAATTTACACACAGACTAACAAAAGCAAGCGAATCAAAATGGCCTACATTCGGGCGCTGCTTTCTCAATTGTGAAAGTGGAACATCCCATTGGCGGGCTATAAAAGGCGCCGAATATTTTGCGGAGCAGCGGAAGGAAAAAAAATTATATTTAGCGCACGCATTAGAAAAAAATAATATCCTTTTACCAAAAAAAAATTTTACCTCAAGAAATATACTACCCCCGCTATTGTCCTTATGGAGTGAAAGAAAGTCCTTCTCGAGGTGTAAGTGTAAAAAGGATAACACAATCAAATAGGAAAAGCGCGCACTTTCTTTCTGCTGCGAAGTTGTGTATGTCATATCTTCAGGATAAAAGAGAGAAGCAGGCTGTCTCGCTTTTAGATGAAAAACTGTGTTGTTGTTGGGTTATACTTTTTCAAGGATTCTGCCATCTATACGCACAATTTTTTATGCCGGCTACCTTTTCTCACCCTTAGATTTTCTTTTTCCACAAATAGCTCCGCCTACAATTTTGCTTGAAATGCAACCCTTAGTTTTTCCTTCAGGATCTCTGCAGTGGTCTTATGTAAAAATGGGAAAATCTAAGTATATCTACGGTTACATCTATACTATATATAAAATTTTGTCAAGGATATATAATAATATTCCCCTGGAGTGTGTTTCCCTTTCTCCATTTTTTTTAGAATTTCTATTGCGAAATAAAAGGGAAAATTATAGGTTACGTCATTGCCGGCTTTACTTTCGTTCAAAATACTGCCGCAGGCATTAGAGAGGGTGCAGAGGGGTTGTTTAAATATAAAATACAAAAACAGCGGTAAAAAAAATAGAGTCCTTCGAGAAGAAAGGAAGGACATTTGAAAAAAAAAATAATAAATGAAGATAGTAACTATGGTGAATCTAACACAGGAAGTGACAGGAGAATTTTACGAGAGGGTAGGTATGAAAATCTATTTCTTTGTAAATAGAATTACATTATATACAACAATCTAGCATATACCTATAGAAAAAAAAAAAATATTTATCCCTTCAGGATGTTATAACAAATTTTACTGATCCACATATTTGTTCGTTCAAAAACAGGGAGACAGGGTGTTTTTTTTGCCTGCTTTTTGTTTGTTGTTCATAAAATGTCCTTTTTTTTCGTTGTTGTTATTTTTGTTCGTCCTTTTTAAGGACTCTTCAGTTGACCATCATTGCGCGTTATTTTCACGGACATAGCAAAAAGTATATACATATATCTAGCTTGGACTTCGGTATATATTTATAGTTAAAAAAGGACTCACACCAAATAAAATTGATATGGTCCAGGACGACATTAGGTAGGTAGGACTTTTTTTTTTTGGGTGAATGCAATATTATTATATTTTTGTTATTTTGTTTTGGGCGATGGCGAATTTTTCATATTGAATCACCATAGAAACTTCATTTTTGGTTGAGTTTTGTGTAACATTATTAGGGGGAAGAATTTAAAAATGGTTGAATGATTTTTTGCTATAATTCATTTGGTAAAAAAAAGGGTTACTTATGCGAGTTGTATAGTTATATTTGGCATAATTTTTGCACTATGATAGGAAGAGATTTGTAAGGATGAGTGTGTATATATAATGCAGTATAGGCAGCCTTTTGTTCTTTGACTAAATATGTAACACGTGTGTTGTGCATCAAATTTTTAGCTTTTGAATTTTGGACATGTGGCGCAGTTATTTGAAAATTAGCATAGATATTAAGTTGTCAGAAACAAAAAAAAAAAAAAAGAATTAAATGCACTGATGGTGATTAAAGAACAAACGACAATATGGACGAAAATTTATGGAGGAATGGGAATTATTTGAATTTTTGGGTTGATACATATTTACATAGGATAGGTAAAGCAAAATTGTTTAAGTCCTAAACAAATTCTAAAGAGTGAAGAACATATTTTTGATTTCGTCATATAAAAATAAAATAATAATAAAAAAATATTTTTCTCAATTCTTTTGTTTTAATTTAGTACCTACCTAGAGTTATTTTTTTAATAAAAGCCCTTTTACATTTTGCTTCTTTTTTAACATTTTTTGCTTAAAATATTCCATTTTTCCATAATTTTTTATTTTTCCAAAATCAAGAGAGTCATTTATTTCACAAATTACATGTGAAATTGTGCAAAATAAGTTAACAATATAAAATACAACACTTAATTCGGAGCCAAGCATTATGTTGCTAATTGAACAAAACACAAAAAACTGAGTATCGAAGGTAAGCATACGATTGGCCAACTTTCTTAAAAATACTCTCGTCTAAGGGGAATATTTAAAAAAAAAATGGTTACCTAGGTTTCTATAGATTTATTTCATACCACTGGGGTTTGAAATTTTTCATAAAATACTTTTTTTACATTTTGCATCGAAAAACAGATTTCAAATTTTTTTTTAAGGAAAATGTGCAATATAGCTATGAAATTTTTAAAGTGTTTATGTACTTATCCAATTATTGTAGAAAATTATAAAAAAAAAGAAATAAATAAAATTCATTCATTCGTGGTTGTAGTGAACGATAACATAAGATGATAAAATTTAAAATACACTGAACGAAAAAAAGCCAATCAATTTATGAACTGGTTGCGATAGAACTTTTTTCTATCTGTTTTTATAACAGTCATAAGTGTAGCTATCAGCCGTTTAAGGGTTGTCCATTTTCTATGGGACACCCTGTATTATATTCGGACATATTCTAAACAAAAATTCCCAGGGAAGTGGTTTCGGGCGAAGGGCCCCAATCGGAAAAATGGTGGAAATTTCCATTTTTTTTTTGCTTTCCCCATTTTCTGAATCATTGAAAAACGAAATTCAAGCTAATAGTAGAGTAACTAAACCAAATTATTAGGGAACCCGGCCGAACAGCTCTGATTTTGACGATTTTTTTTTTTCAAACGTAGGTAATTAAAAATACTTTAAAGTCTATAGATTAAAAATTGCCGGTGTTGCCGTATTGTTTTTTAAAATTAAAATTAATTTCTTTTTAACAGAACCATTTTTTTTGCTTAAATTTCATAAAACAAATGATAGCAAAAGATTCTTTAGGTAATTTAAGGAAAATATATAAAAGGCAGTAAGGGACAATCTTCCATCGTTTAAGCGATAAATGCAATTTTCTAACATTCTGACCTCAAACACAAAAAAAATATTTTGAAAACAACGGCAACACCTACAATACTTTACTTTTTTCCAAACTTTTTCTAATAAAATATGAATTTATTTAAAAAAAATGTTTGGCCATAAATATTATCAGTTGAATTTCGAAGCAAAAAAGGTAAAATATATCACACTTTTGAAAAAAAATGAAAAATTACTTCAATTTCAATGGTTTTTTTTTATTAAAACTGAATTTTTGCATTGAAATAATTAATTTTCTCAAAGACTGTGGTAAATAGGAACTTTAAATTTTTTCTATTTAACTTTCAACAGTAAGGGTTATTAAATGAATACAAAATAATTTTATGTTTAGATGTTGAACTTAAAAAAAAAAATAAGTTACATTTTTTTTCAAAACTTTTATTAAAAAAAGTTCTTCGAAAATGAAATACCTACTTTTTAATTTTTTTCATAAACCGTAATACCTACATATTGACATTTCCTTTTATAATTTGAAATCATAATAAATGCGGCCAAAAAAATTTGAAAATAAATGCATTTTACATTACGACCAAGTTTAAAAAACGACATGTTAAAATTTTTTCAATAATTTTTTTTTCAAAAATCTGAGTTCAATTACCATTCTTTCAAAAGCCGTTCATTCAATTAACTTCATTTTAATTTTACATATATGACTAAGCTTCTAGCTTTTAAAAAATGTATATTTGAATATTGTAGGTGTTACCGTTGTGTTCAAATATTTTTTTTTGTGTTTGAAGTCAATTAATAAGAAAATTGCATCTATCGCTTGAACTATGGAAGATTGTCCCTCACTCCCATACATTTTTTTTCCTTGAATTTCCTAGACAATTTTTTGGCATCAATTAATTTATGAATTTTAAGAAAAATTTTTGAAAAAAATTTGTTTTTGTTCAAAAAAATCTTCAATTAAATTTAAAAAATCAAAACGGCAACACCGGCAATTTTTAATCTATAGACTTTAAAGTATTTTTAATTACCGACGTTTGAAAAAAAAGATCATCAAAATCTAAGCTGTTCGGCCGGGTTCCCTAATATTGCCAATTTTTGAGCTTTAGTTACTCCACTATAAAAAAATAATGAAATTTTAAGAACTTTTCAGTTGGGAGTTTTTTTTTCAGAATAGGCCTGATTATCACGATTACAACTCAACTTCAACTTTTTGAATCGTTATACCTAAGAAACGGTAGGTATTAGGAAAAAAAGTGTCACGACACTTTTTATATATAATAATCTGGTCTACAATTCTCGCATTGAAAATTTTTTGATAAGACTTAGGTACCGTTTTGCTGAAAATCGTGAAAAACCAGTTTTTGTGACCTTTGACCCCAAGTAAATTTTTTTCCAGGTCTCAGATTGATGAGGACTTTTTAGATTTAATATATGATGGTGTTTCCAACAATCCTACCAACTTTCAGCTTGCTGGGAATTTATGTAACCTCACCCCCTTATTTTAGTCTAATTTTACCGGACTAAATGGGCAGGTTTAGAAAAGTTAGGGACTAAATATTTAGGTTATTTCTCGGTCTCTGATTGGTCAACTGTCAAAAAAAATCATTCCTATAATTTTATTGGAAAGCTGACTGGAAAGTTAGGAAAGAAAATCTTCCCTAAAAATTAAGCAAAGTTTTTTTTTGTCAAAATGAGAGATGGTTGTTTTTAATTACAACAGAATTAAATCTGTAAAATTCTCAAATACATTTCGAAATAATAGCGTATCTAAACTGGCTTGAATATCTTGTCCCTAATATTTCCTGAACGTGCCCATTAATGATAAAACTAAATAAAATAATTTTTCGAGAAGAAACACTTAAGGACATTTTAAAAGCAAACCAATTCCCAAAATTTTAGTTAAAATTTCATCTAATTTAGGTACTCAAGTGTGTTCCAGATTGAATCAGCACTATTTATATTGAATGAAAACTTCCGTGAAATTATTTCCCCGCCTGCAAATCATAAATAGATAAAGAAAAACCGCTGCAACTTTTGTTATTTTTCTAGCCTAGGCAAATTTATATATCAAATCGCTTTATTTGCGTGTGTGTCCTTACCGTTTTTATTTAATAGCTCCATTTTTACTCATTTTAACCAAAAATTACCACAACAAAATCGGGTTGGGGTCAAAATTCTGCCGGGGTCAAAATTCTTTTTAAAATTCTGTTTTTCAGAATAGAAAAAAAGCAGAATTTTGAAAAAAAGAATTTTCTTGAAAAAAGCTGAATTTTGTAAATCAGAATTTTGAAGTCAGAATTTTCACCCGCTCCCAACAAAATCATCTAAAAAATAATATACAAATGAATTTCGTTAAATTCAATTTATAAAGTTCGTCAAAGTCCGGGTTTGTCTTGCAAGGTGAAGACAAAATTACATTTTTTTTTTCAATATCTCATATAATTGATTTGTTTGGGTTGCTTTTGGAAAATGAATGAAAATCACATAGCCTTTAACGAGCAGACGCTTCCAACGATACCTTAAATGTCAAACTCTTAACTTTGACATTTATACCCTGCTAAAATCTTATTCCAAAAAGCAATTCTTTGAAAATAAACGTGCTTTAATTTTATAAAACTAAAGAAACAACATTATTTATTAGAAATGCATATGAAATGTAAAATAATCACTTATTTAAATAAAAAATATTTAATCGTTCGGTCTGCCAACTGTTTATATTTGTTAAGCAATTCGAAAAAATTAACCAACTAACTAATTAGACGAGTAACAACTCACATTATAAGTAGGTATATGCTACAAACTCTGTAAAACAAAAAAAATTCAGACTTTGAAATTTTTTTAGAATGATTTTTGACGATTTAAAATATATTAAAAGAAATGTACAAAGAAGAGGGCACTGATAGTAGTTTCTATTTTACTCAAGTAAAAATTGGCCGTTTTCATCATAAGAGTTTTATTTTGAGTAATAGAAAGATTCAATTTAAAATAGTTTTTCACTTGTAGGGAGAATTAATAAACATGTAAAAATACAATTTTTCATTTTTATTTTACAATGTGATATTTTTCTTCTTTTTTTAGTGATTTTTCGAAAAAGTAAAAATAAATAGGTATCAGATTTAATAAATCAGCAACTTAAAAATAGTTTTATTTTCTCCAAGATAAATAATATTAAATTGTATATTGTATAATTTATTGTAAATAAATACCTACCTGGATGACGAAACTGATATGAATGAAAGAGCTTATTATTTTGAAATAAAAAAAAAGGAGATACCTACATGCATTTCCACCTTCCCAGCTTATAAGAAATGACGATATTAAAATGCATTATTGATACCAAGAATAAACAAATTTATTTTGAAAATATAAAATATGTAAATTTTCGACAGAAATGTTGTAAAAGTAACCCTTGTCAGTTAACAGCATTCAATTAAATTTCAATTAATATATGCAAAATATTTAAAACATGCATACTTACTTTAACTCAAAAGTATACAATAAATTTACTCCACAAATCCACAAAATAAACATAATAGCTCAGGGAAATTAGTCAAAATATGGGCATGAAATCGCATTTTTCGCGGGACAAAATTTTTTTCATGGAATGTGTTCGGGTGGTTGTCCTTATCATAAAAGTCAATTTGTTGGGAAAATTGGAGGTTGGGAACAGCCACCATCTTGGAAAAGAGATTGGTATCGTTTTTATTGAATAGCTCCATTGTTATTCATTTTAACAGAAAATGACAAAGGTAGGACTTATTAACAATAAAATTATCTAAAAATTGATATACAAAACAATTCCGTGAGTTGATTAAATAAAATTTTATAGTTGGTCAAAGTGCGGGTTTGTATCGCAAGGTTGGGACAAAATGACATTTTTTCATATATCTGACGAACTTTTGATTTGTTTGGATAATTCTTCAAGAATGAATTGTAGTACTTATAATTACCTATAAAATGAGCCCACAATCGTTATTGTCACCATCGTATTGTAGAAGTAATCTAACTCCGAAACTCTCCATGTACTAGTCAAAAGTAAGAAAAAAGCTGTTTTTTTGCTCATAGGCCGAGAAAATTTTGGGAGTAGAGGTATAACCAAAAATTAAGTACGCAGTTTTGCAGCCATACGCATGTTAATGTCGATTTTAAAGGTCTGACAACTCTAATTTTGAGCTTTATACGGTTTTTGGGGGGTTAAATAACGTAAGTTTTCCAGTTAACGTGAATGGGCTAAATTTATACTATTTGAAATTATAAATATACAAGCTGATGCTCTATCATTTTTCCTAAATCTGGACACCCCAATCTTGAGGATGTGACCAATAGAACTCAAGATATAAGCCGTTTATACGATTATGTTTTAGAGGCTTTTTTGTTTCGATTTTTGTTTGTTTATTTGAATTGAAAAGCCTGATATAGTTAGTTAAAAAAGCTTATATCGTGAGTTCTATTAACCGCATAGCCGAGATTGAGGTGTCCAGATTTAGGAAAAATGATAGAGCATCAGCTTGTATATTTATAATTTCAAATAGTATAAATTTAGCCCATTCACGTTAACTGGAAAACTTACGTCATTTAACCCCCCAAAAACCGTATAAAGCCCAAAATTAGAGTTGTTAGACCTTTGAAATCGACATAAACACGAGTATGGCTGCAAAACTGCGTACTTATATTTTGGTTACACCTCTACTCCCAAAATTGTCTCGGCCTACTAGCAAAAAACTAGCTTTTTTCTCACTTTTGACTAGTACATGGAGAGTTTCGGAGTTAGATTATTTCTACAATACGATGGTTACAATAACGATTGTGGGCTCATTTTATAGGTAATTATAAGTACTATAATTCATTCTTGAAGAATTATCCAAACAAATCAAAAGTTCGTCAGATATATGAAAAAATGTCATTTTGTCCCAACCTTGCGATACAAACCCGCACTTTGACCAACTATAAAATTTTATTTAATCAACTCACGGAATTTTTTTGTATATCATTTTTTAGATAATTTTATTGTTAATAAGTCCTACCTTTGTCATTTTCTGTTAAAATGAATAACAATGGAGCTATTCAATAAAAACGATACCAATCTCTTTTCCAAGATGGCGGCTGTTCCCAACCTCCAATTTTCCCAACAAATTGACTTTTATGATAAGGACAACCACCCGAACACATTCCATGAAAAAAATTTTGTCCCGCGAAAAATGCGATTTAAATTAGGGGAGAGTGGGGCTAAATGTAACAGGGGTAAGAATTAACAGCTAAAAAAAGCGATGTTCCTTTCAATATTAAGAAACGCGTAAAGGAGAAAAATGCTCAATTTTTGCATATCTACCGGCACATTTTCTTCAGATGAAGATTAGACGACAGGGTGAGAAGTTACACTAGTGGTGCCCAAAAAATGCATGTTTGTAACTTTTTTTTTTAATTTTATTTTTGGTCTACCTCTTTACCCGAAAAAGATAGAGTGCTAAGTGTTTTTTTGTTATATGCAACTGTGTTTTGGCTCAAATTGCGTGTATATGTTATGTCTATATCAGTTTCGCTTTTTTTAAAATTGATTTTTTGTGCCAAATTTCATGCTGGGGCTAGTTGTAACATTTTTCCGGGGCAAGTTGTACCATGTAAGAACCTACCTATACTGAAAAATTGTTTACCTAATATAATTAACAACCCTGAATATGAATGCTTGTAATTGAATTTGTATTTATTTTGAAATTGGAAACACATTTTTGAACCACCACTTGAATTCATAAAGCTTATAAAACAATTTATGAATTCGAATAACTTTTATTTAAGACTACTGTCAAATTTTCTCTGGAAATCTTGGATTTGCTCCACTTTTTACAAATTTGCACCAAAATTTCATGACTGAGGTTTGTTTTTATTGTTATTAATTAAAAATAAATAAATATAAACAAGTAAAGGTATTTTTCTCTTATTTTTAGTTCTTGGTACAACCTACCCCGGTATGTGTTACACTTTGCCCCGTATGTGGGGTAAGTTGAAACAAAACGATTTTTTTTTTGGAGCTTTATTTTTCAACATTAACGTTATGTTTTGCTAAATTTTTATGATGGATCTTGGAGCTAAAACATGGGTCTTTAATTTAAAAAAGGTCTGGTTGACCCACTTTCAAATTTGTAGGAGAACCATCGATTTTAGAAAAAAGTGTTACATTTGGCCCCACTCTCCCCTACTAATTTCCCTGGGCTATAAACCAAATTTAAAAAAAAAAAAAAAAACAACAACAAACCGTGTTACAAGAACACTTATCATATCCTCAATCCTTATCCACATACATTACATATACATAGATATGAATTCACAGTTGGTACATGATGTGCAAAACTTCCCTGCATTATTTAACATACATTTTTTTTTTCTGTCCACATTTTCCCAAATGTGACTAAAGTTAATTTAATTAAATTGTAAATATGCATATATACCTACCTACTTCTACTTCCTACAAAACAACTAAATACAATTCTATATGACAGTATGTAGGCAGATATACATACATTATGTATGTGACTGATTTTGGGTGTGGCACTTTTTTCAAAAAGTACGACGCAAAAAATATACCTACCTAACCTACCTATCTTTTCCCAAAAATAAAAAAACAAAACATATAAAAATGGCTAAAAGGTAGGTAGGACCCAAAACCTATCTCTACCTCTACCTTATAAAAAAAAATTTCCAAATTAAATCTACCTACTGCCGGATGAAAATGGAAAGTTGTCCAAATACACAAAAAACCTACATAAGTGCATAAAGATACAAGATAGAGAGTATCCAGTAAAAGGGTAGGGCAGGGTATAACAGAGTTTCCCCCTTCAGAACAAACATCACATCCTGGAAAAACGTCATGCTCGCAAAAATATATAAAAAAATAAAAAATTGTATAAAAAAACTGAACTGAAAAGGATGCTCCATTATAAAAATGTATCTCTATACATACAAACATAGATACATATGTATTCTGATGCATAGATACAAAAGCCACCACAATATCATCCCACCACAAGTTGGAAGCATTAAAACCTCTATAAGCGATATTTTCATACCCACCTACATATCAGTATAGATCAACATATATAGCTCCAACATAATGCGCAACATAAAACTACCCCCTCTAACCATTCCATCAGGAAAAACCCCAACTCAACTTGGTATAAAAACACCTCATCTCACCGTCCAACGCCACACAGCGACCTTAAACTTCTCTCCTGAGCTCTTTTGGGGCCCATACCACGCAAATTCACGGCCACATCAGCGTTATATATCTACATCTATTTATATGCAACTTTCCTATATATAAATTTGTATCTTTATATGCACAAATCTACAAACACTCTTTTTGCAGCATAAAACCATGTATATGCAAAGGTATAGAACATAGCCCAACATAAAATGTTTTAATGCCATTCTTGGTCCCTCGTCAATGCGACTCCTCGCCTCCTGTCAAACCATCACTTTTGTCCAAACACGCGCAGCACATGGCATTCTCTGGAGCGCTTTTTGTATGTAAGGGCCAAGTGCAAGGGCAAGGTGGTATTCCAGCCTTAAGAGCTGGGAGCACAAAACAAAAAAAAAAGAAGGAAAGATAAAAACTCCATCAATATAGTGTGGCGGCCGCTGCCATGTGCAGAAAATGTTCCCGCAGTGGAGGAGAAGGAGAGGTAAACTTGGGGAGCTCGAGCCATCCAGATCCAGGAACCTGGGGTTGTTAAAACGTGTGGAGTATAGGCACACATCTATCAATGGGTGTGGGTGGAGAAGTTCAGAGTTTTTGTACATTGCTATAGCTTTAGAGGCAGCTATGGATAAATTATTCATAAGCCATAAACTCCGATAGGGTAGGGAGGGGATTGAGGGGGCGAAGGATAAACATTAAAACTCCCTCCAAATGCCAACTCATCCAGATTCTGCGCAGAAATTTGTGCTCCAACTTGTCGGTGCATTGACGAAGTGGAGTGCGGAAGAAGACCTCTGGAAGAGAGAGAGCATAGCCAGCAGCAGCAGCAGCATAAAAAATTTCCGTCTGTGTTTGTGTATCTTTTGTTGGTTGGGAATTATTCTAGAAACGTGTGCACAGAGAAGGTTAGTAATTCCACTTAGAGAAAGAGAGATGAAGTTGTATACGCAATGCGAAATGTGGAGGAAGTGTATTTCCCATTTCCATCAAAAATTTCCCCATATTCAAACACCTACCCTCCCCCCCCCCCCCCAACTCTCTATGTACATATAAAATTTCCTCTAGGACTCCATCTCTCTCACCATATCGTTCATGTTCAAGGTTTTGCCCAGTAGCATACAAACTACATTCACACACAAATACATTGTTTTTTTTATCAGTGTGATCATGACCATGATGGGGGTTGGATGGTGGTTGTGTTAATGGCATTGGCATTGCCATCAGGTTCAACATTAAGGGGGTGCCCATCCCCCTTAAATGGTTTCTATAAGGGGTTTTGCATTCGCTTTTGGTTTCATTAGATTATGGTGATATTTTATAGTCGGTTCGTGTTTTGTGTAGATGATGATAGTGGTAGTGTACAGAGATACGAAGGGGTAGTTTTTTGTAATATCGTATTTATTTTACAACAGGGGAGGGTGGTCAATGTCGTCGTCAGCAGTAAGATTTGTAAAAAAAAAGTTAACAGAAGGGGTTTGAGTTGAATACGATGTAAAAATTTTCGTTTTACTATTCCCAATGCCCACCCTGCTGCCTCTGTTACAGTAAATAGTGTATTACTTTGGGTTGTGTAACTGTAAATGGGATGTATAGTACCTATGTATATAATGGAACTTTTACTTTTGTTTGCTAAATTTGAGAGATATTGGTGTCAGAGATTTATTAAGTTAAATAGCGAAATAAGGGTGATGGGGTTGTAGGTATTTATAGTGGGTTTTTATTTATGTCACCCAAAGGGATTATCTAATTTATATATGGTTATATGATATCTTTAACTTGCAGTTTAGGAACTTTGATTTTGAGTAATAAATTAAAGAAGTTTTAAGAGAGGTACGAAGGTATTGGATATGTATGAGAAAAAACTTTGCATTTACAAAGGACCTATAAGATCGCTCAAACCTATTTGAATCTATAAGTAAAAACAAACAGAACTGGTCTAAGATCACTTCCTTGTGGAGCACCACCATTAATTTTGTTAAACCCGTTATTTTGTCTAACTGAGAATAGGTATTCTTTAACAAGGTCGATTCTCACTAACTAAATAATTGAAAAATTGTTGAGAAATATCGACCCAGACATTTGAAATAGAAACAAAGGTTTAAGACATTAAACTGATCTTTGCAAAATTCGTATTCACGGTCTTTTATACACCCTGCATTTTTACTTTATACATTTTTATTCTTTAATACAAAATATTTTGAGTAACTAAGTTAAAAAAATAAAATATTATTTGCCTTGAAGAAAAAAAAAAAAAATAACAAGTTGTAAAACAAAAAAAAAGTAATTTTTTTTTAAATAATAAAAATAATCCACCCAAATATTATCGGGTAGCGGAAAGTTGCTGGAAATTGTTTTTGCATTTACTAAAGAAATATTTTAAGGAATTTAAGAGATCTGAAGCAATCTAGAACAATTCGATATTGTACGTTAAATGTACAATATACTAAAAAAAAAAAACAATTATTTTCACCTTTATAAGGTACCTTGAGATTTTCAAATGACTTCAAATGCCATTTAATTTCAATTTACAGATAAGAGATTGTGAGGAAATCTACTCAAAATAAGAGACAAAAAAAAAATTAGACTAAACAAAAAACCTAATTAAGGGTGGTGCAAAAATAATGTACCTAATAGTTTGAATCGGCTTTGATTTTTGAAAATAATGTCTATTAAATAGACAGATATACAGTAAACTGACAATATCAAGACAAGTTGATTGCCAATTTGGAGTTATATTTTGCGAGTAAACAAAATTTGACAAATAGCAACGCCATGGTAGAAAGCTAACTCCGTGTCAACGTAACGTAAAATGAAACTACTTCTCCTTTGTCCGTTGGAATTCCATGGAAGATTTCAATGGCACTCATTTACCTATATTCGGGATGTCGTTCCTGGTTGGTCATCCTTTTCATCGACAAGTTGGAATGGGTGTTGGTGTTTCTTCACCGATTGCACAATATATTGGCCTAGTGGCTTAATTTTGATAAATTCGTAGATTCGCACTCGATCGAAGATGAGTTCAGTATCGTCAACACACTCTATTAAACTAAAAGACCTCATTTAAAGAGAATATTTCAAAATTTGTTTGCGATTTGATAGTTTTTTCATTTTCAGTGGGGACTTTAAATATAATAGAGTGAATAAATTGACCCTATATATTTTTGTTTTGAATGTTTACTAAACTATAAACAAATGATTTAACAGTTAAATTTAGTAATTAAAATTTCAGTTTCATCTTTTATTTGTAGATTTTTTTTTCAATTGTCCAAACATTATTTAAGACTGATAACAAATTTTTGCTGTAGCATTTGACCCAAAAACCAAAAAATTTTAAAATGTTTTTAAAATTTATGGGCTTCTCTATTAAATATTTAAAAATTTCCATCCATCTATCTTTTGGAGTCTTCTAACTATCGTTTTAATTTTCTCCAAAAAAACATTATTACAGAAATGAGCATAATGAAAATATTCTACATACATAGGTATATTAAGATAAAAAAAATGTTTACTTTATATGCTTTTAAAGGCATATTTGGGAATATTATCATGTGAACCCTTTTTTTTAAATTTCGTCAAACTTAAAAAAATATCTAATAATAATCTCTAACCTGCGTGCAATTAAAATACCTGCAGTATCATTTCAACAAATTAATGTGTACTGCATTTTTAACACTTATTGCTATTTTCATTTTTTAATGATCTGATCATCAAAGTGTTATAACCCAGCATTTTTATCACCATGAGTCCCTTAAATAAGGGCTTTTGTTCCATGCCGTTTTAAACAATGGGAAATATTATTTATTTAAAGAAAAACTCTATTGTCCACCCAAGTTAAATATTATGCTGGTTGACAAAAGACTTCACTTTGTCTAGCAATAAAATTAACAAACAAATTAGATTTGTATATTAAAACAGTCAAATATTTTTTAAGTGTTTCTGTGTTCTTATACCATTAAAAAAAAATAACTCATTATCATTATCACTCAAGCGTCAAATAGTTCATTCATTTCTGAGTAAAAAAGAAAATGAAATATCCAACTAGGTCGCATGTAGTTGCTCTTATCTTATAGTAAATGTTCTCTAATATAATATGTCAATGCATTTCATATAAGTTTTGCTTAGATGATTTATCTTATAAGATATTTATGGTAAAAAAATACCAAAAAAAAAAATTAATGAAACAACTTCTTTTATTGGGTACCAACAAAATTTTAAGAAAAAAAAAATTTTAATTAAAGAGAGTATGCTTTTCAAATTCAAGATGCTAAAATGTTGAAAACTTTTTCTATACAAAAAAAAATTGTGAAAGTTAATTTCTTCTATTAAGATGCATATTTTTAGAAAACAAGTTTTCAAAATCGGCACTTAAAGTTTAAAAAAAACTTACTTTTTATAAATAAATTTTTGAAACAAAATTTTAAAATAAAGTTGGTATGCCATCATATAGTAACTAAATATTGTTCAAAACCTTAAACCAAAATTTCAAAAAATTCAGTCTCCCGTGTTCAAAAATTTGACTTTTCAAATAAAAATCAATTTTTTGGCAAAATTTTATTTTTGATTTTTTATTTTAACTGGGTAGGTAAACAAATACATCTGTAAAATAAACTTCCTTGAAATTGTATCAGTCGAGTGGGAGAAATTTCGCGTGATTTTAGAAAAAAAAAAAATGTTTTCATAGACTTTGTCGAAGACGAAGAAATCTTTGGAACCATTTTTGAAAATATTAAACGTTTCCAAAATTGTTAGTATATGACAGGCCCCGTTATTTTTGGGCCAACAACTATACGAATTTTCAGGGTTGGGGCCAAAATTCTGCCGGGGTCAAAATTCTTTTGTCAAAATTCTGCTTTCAAAATTCTGCTTTACAAAATTCTGCTTTCAAAATTCTGCTTTTCAAAATTCTGTTTTTCAAAATTCTGCTTTTCATAATTCTGTTTTTGAAAATTCTGCAAAAAATTAAAAAAGGGTTTGGAAAATGTTAAAAAGCGCGCGCTTTTTAACATTTTCCAAACCCTTTTTTAATTTTTTGCAAAATTCTGTAAAATCATCTTCTTGAAAAATTATCTGCTTATTTGATTACTTACCTACATAATTTGCATTCTTTGAATGCATATTAATTTTTGCTTTATAAATGAATAAATTTGAAAATATTAAGAAAAGGTTTTTAATACTAAACATTTCCGAAAATAATTCAAAGTTTTTTAATTTGTCAAATAAAGATGAATATTCAAAAATTTGAAAAGAAAAGGAATATCTTGTATCAAACAACATAGGTCCCAACAAGTTATAGATTTTATTTGAAAGATAGTCAGTCTATGCATTTTAAAAAATGTTTGCGACACTTAAACAAAAAAAAATTAGGAAAGTACCAATGTTGAATTACATTAATGAGGTGTATTTTTCTTTAGTCAGCGCATATGCTATAAAAAAAAAAAAAACAGAATTGGCAGAATTTTTTTGTTCAATTATAATGCTGGCAGAATTTTGAAAAGCAGAATTTTAAAAAGCAGAATTTTGAAAAGCAGAATAAAAAAAAGCAGAATTTTGAAAAACAGAATTTTCGTTAAAAAAGCAGAATTTTGAAATGCAGAATTTTGAAGCCAGAATTTTGACCCGATCCCGAATTTTCAAAAGCTGCTGCTTTTATCATGATGGACAGGAAATTTGAAGGCGTCTAAAATTAGATAAAATATGAACTTTCAACAAACAAAAAACGATTTTTCAAAATGCTTTGACTGATTGAAGTTAAACCTCTGAGGTGTTTAAGCAGAATCCAGATTTAGCTTCTATTTTCAAGTTTTCATCTCGAGAGAACTTTCCCCCAAAAATCTTTCCATTCAAAATAATTCGGTTAGATTTTTGAAGCTTTTGCGAATTTCACCCAAAAAAAAAAAAAAAAAAAAAACACTGTCAATTACTTCACATTTCACTCCATAAAAATGAATAACATTTCAGCCGATACTCACAATAGGCGAAAAAAGAAGCAAGCAAATTTGAATAGAATCTTCTTTTATCCTTAATAGAGTTGCCTTTAATTTTTACTTAAGGTGTATCCCAAAATCCACTTCTTTAACTATGGAATAAATTTCAAAAACTGGATATGAAATGAGTTAAAAAAAAAAGTTTAAAAAAAGGTTTAACCTTTAAATCGTTAACTATTGAGAACCCATGCAACTGGTCGACTATGGCAATATTCATAAGTTAAAAGTACTATTGACTTTTAAAAGGTCCATGCCAGGAAAGCGTTAAAATAAAAAATAAATAAGTTAAAGTTTATAAATTATTCACATTGTTGAATTTTGGAACTAATATCACCTTGAATCAAGTCTCCAATAAAAAAATTTTAAAACATTTCACAATCAAAAATCATGAAATTTCCTAATCATAGAAAAGGACTTGGATGCATGTGTTATTTTATTCTTGTTTTTTGGAGTAACTTCAATGGTCCGCTAAGTAGATAACGCGAAAAGGTAGTTTTGCTTAGAAAAAAAAAACATTATGTAAAATAATTGTTGTTTTTTTTCCATGTTCTGTTCATGTTCTTATTACCTCTTATCTATGCACTCATTCAAATGATAATTAAAGTATTGCAACAATAATTTATATCATTTAAAAAGAAACTTATGGTAAAATATGCGTTCTTTTCGAACACAATAGAATTAAAAAGAAGTAGGTACTAATACATTTTTTATCTGATATTATTTTTTTTACTAGGGGCTATTTATTGTTCATAAATTTATTTCTGTGTTTTTTTATTATTTTAATTTAAATGTTAACTGTGATTCCCGAATACCTTATTGCTTCGATCACAAAAATTCAATATATTTCGAAGCAGTTATGCAATTAATTAACCTAAGGGACCTTAAAAACATCTCTCTTAAGCGCGTCACAAAATGAATCACAAAAGTTTATAATAAGTTATTTCGGAAGTATAGCAAGAATCTCGATTTAATCGAGGACTTCTGAGCAATGAATTATTTGAGAAAGAACATAAAACCAAGATGTGGTCCTTATTTCTTAAACGGAAACAAACTGTATTTCAAATAGGTACAAGTATCCAATATTTTGATGCGTGATATTGTTTTCCAAGTGGGTTTGGATTCTTTCTGAGAAAACAATAACAATATTATAATACTTATGCAATAATCTGCATTGATTGTTTTTGAGTTCTTAGTTCTAAACATAATAATAATTTTTTTTTAAGTGGAGGCCGAGCGGTTTGTTTACATATCTGAGTCGTGTCAATCGTGCTGGAATTTAGTTTAGATTTTTTTTTGTTGTTTCTCACTCTCAATTTGTATATCTGCAAACAGTCTCTATATTCTATACACTCTAAGTTTAGTTTAGGTTTCTTTTCTTTTTAATTGGCTTGTATGGCAGCTTGACACCACTTTATGCGGTACGGCGCAACTATAAACTATAAGATTTATATATTTTTGTTTCCAAAGAATTGCGTTGTTTTTTTTTTTTTGTTTTTGGTTTGGTTTGGATCTTATTTTGAAGGCGTAGATTAAAATTTTGATTTATGATGATTATGCTTATTTAGAATTTTATTTTATGTTTTTTTAGGCATGATTGACAGTTGGGGTGAAAGGAATATGATTTGGTTATATGTGAATGCAATTTAAGCTATTTCAATATGTCTTTTATTGGTCAATTTGAATTGCCTATTTAAGTGATCAATATGAAGGCCTAATATAAATATTTTATTGATTTTTTTGTAGCTCATCAGTTAATCGAAAGGAAATTGTTAAGTGGTAAGTAATGAAAATATACATTTTGGGGTACCTAATTGGAATGGGGTAACTTAAAAAATAAAATATCTTATGGTTCAATAATTAAGGATTTTTATCATAATGTTCTGGTTGATGACATTTTCCAAAATTTTAAAAATAACAAAATCTTTTGACAAGAGTTAATTGTTCAAACAAGAACCTTTAACTACTTCAGCTAAAGGTTAAAGGTTAAAAACAATTAATTTCAGTTTTGTTATTAAAAGTTGATAAATATAGGCTGGGCATGTATCTTTCAATTTTTTGTGACAATAAAAAATGAAAAATTTATTTCTCTGTTCATAATAATGGTAGAAAATTTATTATGGTCTTAATTTCTTAGAAAAAATGTTATTCTTTGTAACTACGTTTGAAAATTTTTGATATCGTTTTTGGTTGCTCAGATATAAATTTTAAATACTGTTAATTTTTTCTTGCACATGATAAAATAAGCCCAAATACCTATCTTTATGTATTTTGACGTGCTAAATTTGAATCTGAAGTCAGTTTTGCCTAAACACCCTAAAAATTTTTAAAAATTTCAAAAAATCATAAAAATTGGTTTTTTTTTTGCAATGAATTGAAATTTCTTTCTCGAGTAAAAAAATCACAAGTTCCACAATGTCTAACTAATTTTGATGAATTAAAATTTTTTTTATTCAGCTGTTTATAACTGTTTTTCAAAACACAAAATGTAGCTTAAAACGGTCTCCGAACTCTAAAAAAAAAAACGGTGAAAAAATGTTGTACTTTGAGATTCAGCCTATAAAATCTACACCCAATTTGGTGCTTGAGCATAATAAAAAAATATTTTCAAAAAAAAAAAAACAAGTACCTACTCCTCTGTTTATAACTGTAAAAAAATCTGAAATTGACCGAAAAATGGGTGTGTAAAAAATCGTTGAAATCTGAAAACATTTAAAAACGGTTTTTTGACGATAACTTGAAATATTTATGGTCTACGAAAAATTACAAGTTCCGAAATAAGATGTTGCCACTTCAAAATAAAAATTCTGACCAAGATTGTAAATAAAAATGACCAAACACCACTAAAAATGACCAAAAATTAAGTATAAAAGGAATATACGTAACCATAAATAATATCAGACCGTGCTTAGGATCTTGTAGAGTTGTTAATGTTTACGCCCCAATGATCCTCATTTTTCGGACTCATGTGTCGAAACGGAACATTGTCTCAATAGAATTAAGTGCAGAAAAACACCTGAATTGTATCCCTTCTCATTAAAAAATGATGTCTGTAGAATTATGTATAAATTTGAAATTGAAACTTCCGAAGTGGAGATCATTGATGTTACTTAAAATATTTAAAGATTAAATTAATTGTTTTAATATACATACATATGTAGGTAATCAAAAAAAATTCTCTGCTCTTCTGGACAAGAATTAATATTACATATCTGATATATTTATTTTTATTTCCAACATGCCATTCTTAAATTTTTTCAGGACATTAAAATTGATAGTGGCATTCACGTGAACAAGATTAAACCCGGGAAAATTAACGCTGCAAATTTGGCAGGACAAAAATTTAAAAAAAAATGGTCACAAAGGTTAAGGGTGAAAATATATTTTTTTTAAATTGTGAGTACAATATTCGAATTCCTCATAAAATCAATTTTATTCATGTTTCTCTATAAAATATTGAGACCAAAAAAAGTTCTAGCGACATGAAAAAGTATAAACCAAATTCGCACACTTTCGGAAAACTCTCCGTATTTCGAACTTTTTTTCCGGTAATATCAAAGGTGGTCGACAGCTTGTTTCTCACTTGAATTCTGGTGGTACACAAGAAACTAGTCGAATATTTTGGGTAGAAAATTTTTCACTGGAAACTAAAGATAGTGCGGGCTGATACTTTGTTTATGTCTTCAGAAAAAATGACCAAATGGAATAAAAAGTGACCAAATGACCAAGTGCATAAGAAATGACCAATTTTGGTAATAAATGACCATTGCGGCAACCGTGCCTACAACCTCTGCTAAGTCATTTCCAAAGTAATTGACATGATTTTTATTTTGTAACACATTGTTATCAATTTTAAAATGATGGGTTGGCTCTAATATTATGATCTAAGTATTAAAGTGCTTGAATCTACGACTATACATTAGTACCATGTTTATTTCCATTTTCGTAACATTTTTACACTACCGCATACTTTGTTAAGAAACAAAACCAATACCTATGAAAAATATATCCATTCCATATACATACATTACGTGACTACTGAAAGATCACTGCAAAGAGTTTAAAAATTTATAAAATTCGTATCGTTCGCTGGTAAATAAAACCTTCCCACGGTCTCGAACGTTGGAATTATAAACCTCCCAGAAGCAATTTCAGACCAAATAATTGCACTTTATTTACGAGATACGAGTATATCTGTGAGATATGACAAATCATCTGTGCCTGAATGTATTTTTTTTTTCAAGCCTCTTCCTCTGAAGCATCTGAATTGCATTGATATTAATGTGCAAAAAACTCATTCTCCAGAATCCCCATATGAAAGGAGAGTGTTTCTGTTAAAATTAATTAAAAAAAATATTAAATCTCATTTTGAATGCAAAGATTAACAGCTGCAGGAGATCCTTGTCGTCGTCGTCATCCTCATCATCATCATTTTCACCATGTCGACCGCAGTTAATTTACGTTTTCACATTAAAAGGACATTGTTTCATATATGAGTGTCGTCGTCTGAATGGTCCATTGAAAATTCAATAATTACTAGACATGGTTTTCCTCACCTTCAATTTTAGCAATACCACCTCCTTCATTGGCAACTATAATTTGTCTTGGCGAAACCTATCGGGATACACCTTAAAATTTCCATCTGATGGATTGAATTTCATTAGGCAGCTCATAAATCATGGAAAACAGTTCAGAAGAAGTCAAATGTGAGACCACATAATCTTCCGCTTCGAGATATTTCGTAATAATGTGTTCAGAGTACCACAAGGCAATACACATACACATACATAGGTATATCAAGAGATCCTAGATTCATATAGCTTTATGTATGTACTACCCGCATTATTCAGATATATCCACTCCACACCTAGTGTTAATACATTTTAGCCATATAGCAGGGTTATTCACATGGAAAATATCTTATTGACTTCTTCCCCTTATTCGTATACCTAGAGACTAACATTTGAAAATTTGTGCAGCCTAAAATAATCTTAACTTGACCAGTTGCAACATATAGTTGATTCAACAAGAGCAAATGGTGTTACCATAGGATTGCTTATCATTTTGCTTTTTTCACACATACCTCTTAATCTCAAGTGGGAGTAAGTCGGTGACATTCGTTTGTTCAACTCAAACGGGGAGTCTTCATGGTATTTTCTTGTGATCCAATTAAGCACACACATTAAGGGTTATGGGTTGTAAATTACTAGTCCTTCAGGTTTGGTTCTTCATGGGCTGAAGAGGCACGAATTTATTAATGAAGGAACTTATAATCTCTGCTGTTAAGAGGGCTCCACAATGATAATTCAAAAATAGGGCCCAAAATAAGATAATATTCTAATTTTATTCATTACAGGTAAATTGACTTAAATATAATTTGTAATTTCCACTTCAATTTCTCTAAAACTATGTTAGAAAAAAGGGCTGTGGTTAACTTTGCAAAAATTGTTACCAAAATATTAAAATAAGGTACGAAAAAAAAAAATAGAAAATAAAAAGTGGTTAGAATGATCTAGCTTAAATGTTAATCTTTCATAAAAAAAACACACAAACTGTGCACAAGTTTTTTAATTCCTTCTGTTTCTCAAAATTTTGTACGGAATGGGTTAAAACTAGATTAATTTTCTAAAAGATTTGAAATGCCAGTCTACAGTTTGAATTTTTATCAGATCACAGCACTGTTCTACTTTCGCTAACATAATAACCGGAAAAGATAACAAAGTTTCACTCCTGTGAAGTCGGTACCCGAACTTTTAAAATTTAACTCTTTTTAACAGAAATAAAAAAAAAGTTCCAGCAAAAAAAAATAAAACATAAAAAGGAAGTGTAAAGAAGGTACCTACGACAATTTAATACTACCAGTTTTCAAATGGTCCTTTTTCATTACACTGAAAAGTACAACCTCTGGAAAATTTCAAGTGCCTTGCCTCTAGCCACATATTGAAATTAAATGCTCTTATTAAGCAGTAATATTGAGAAAGAGACAACTAGGGAGTCGAAAGGGTCCCATAATTGGGTCTCAAGAAAAACCTTCTTTATTCTTCTATTCTAATGGAAACATTGCAGATAGGTCGTGGAAGTGCAGCTACTGACATTCTGGGATTGGCATATGGGCAGGAATGAAACGGATTAGTTCCGATGAAAATTTAAGTACCTATAGGTATGGAACCTGCTAACGCAAAAGTCGGCAGTTAAATTAAAATCGACAAATTATGGATCAAAATTGTCAATTTTGGTTACCAACTATCGACTATTAAGTGAGTCCAACCCCAAAACCTATTTAGGGATCGTCCTGTGAAAGTCCCGATTAGATGTAGGTACTGTATTTTTAGTTGTTTTCATTGTTTTGAGCTATGATAGTTTTTGGAAAAGTAAACTGAAGAAATTAAACTTTCTCAGCATCACGTTTCCTTTTTTGTGTTCGGATAAAGAATGGATAAATAAAGTAACTTATTCACCTAGAAAAGATTAGACAAAATCAATGACTAAGTCTTTTGACATTAAGGGTCACCCACACCAACAACGACCGACGACAAAAAACACCACTGACGGCGTTTCTGCAGAAAACCTTATAAAAGTCCTAAATTAGCTGCTGAAAAAGATTTAAGCTTAGTTACAGGTTCAAGACAAACTCAAAACTATAATTAAAAATATACCCTGAAGAATGAAGACACTTGTTGCAACACAAAGGAAATATTAGGTAAAAAATTTCCAAAAAAAGGTGTTTTTCCCTTTTGTGCATTATTTTTACCTAAATGTGTATATTTTCTTTACTTGTACTTGTAAATCCGTTTTAATATAATAAGCATAAGTAAATGAGAGCAACATAATGTAAACTACTTCGATAAAACTCTCAAAATTGAGCAATATTAACCAAGAGGATGTATTTTCTCGTATGTGATTGATTTCTAGTCGCTATCTCAGAAAACGCTTAATTTTACAGAAAAATGTTACGAACAAATTTTGTAGAGAATTTCACGAAAAACAATTTTTATAATGAACTGTATTGACTTCCGACCAATACGACGCGAGATATTTGTGAAAAACTGATTTTCGTGACCTTTTGACCTCAGCTCTGTGAAGTCAGAACTGCGACCTCAACATTTTTGAACCAAACTTGTCTAATTTGTTTGTCCACCGTTTGTCCATGTTTGTCTAACTAGAATTTTCGTTTTTCCACCCTTCAAAAAAATTTTAGAGCACATTCTTTTTTTCTGAAAAATGACAAATCGTCTAAAACCCTCAACATTTGAGATAGGCGTATAAAACCAACTGCAATCGTTTGTCCACCTCGAGTTCTATATACATACCAAATATTATCGTTTATCCACCCTCCGTTTAGGAGATATTCCAAAAAAAAAATTTTATAGCAACTCTCATACATATTATCATTTTTTCTAACATCCCCAAAAAATATTTTGTTTTTTTTTTTTCAAAAATTCAAATGGTTATCGTTTGTTTACCTCGAGAAATGGATACAAACCAAAAAACCATCGTTTGTCCACCCTAAGTTTAGGAGATATTAAAAAAAAAAAACAAATGTTATAAATTCCCAAAAAAAAAATACGCATATCTACACCACAGTGTAAATTACAAAGTCCCTAAAATGCCCAAAAATTACTTTTTTTCAAAAATTCAAATTTTTTTCTATTTTCCACCGAGATTTTAACTTATACCAAAAATCGTCGTTTGTCCACCCTAAGTTTAGAAGATATTTAAAAAACAAATTTTGTACTGACAAATTCAACGACAGAAATTTAAATTTATGAAAAAAAGTAATTTTTGGGTATTTTTAGTACAGGAAAGTTAGTAAAAAAACAGGCACTTTGTGGAACGAAATACAGGACGGCTGAATTTTTCAAATCTGAAATAGGGGTATTAGAAAAGCTTAAGTCCTGGTTCTCGGGACGCCACCCCCCTGGCGAAATCCGCCATTTTGGAAAACGCGAATCACTCTATATCTCCAAAACTATGAGTCCTATAGAAATGGTTGTCAGACCAAAGTTCTTGGAAATTTAATTATCTTTTTCTTTGTAGTACATTATTTTTCTCAGCGGGCAATAGTTTTGAGGTTATGTGTTTTTAATTTATTTTTTTTCGGTTTTCTTAAGATTATAACAATCCCAGTACTAGTTACATAATTTTTTAAACAGTAAAAGTTATAGACCATCAAATTTCCAATAATTTGGTATATTTTTGAAAGTCATGCGATGTATGAGTCGAAAGTTATTGAATTGAAAACTATAGTCTAAGTACAGGAAAATTAGTAAAGAAATCAGGCATTTTGTGGAACGAATTAAAGGGAGGCTGATTTTTTCAAATCTGAAAGAAGGATATTAGAAAAGCTTAAGTCCTGGTTTTCGGGGCACCAACCCCCTGGTAAAATCCGCCATTTTTTAAAACGCGAATTGGTCTATATCTCCCAAACTATTGGCTTGATCGAATAAGTTACTGAACCAAAATTGTAGTTAATATAAATATCTTTTCTTGTGCATGCACTGTTTTTCAGCGAGGATATCACTTTTTAGGTTATGTTGTTTAATATTTAATTTTTTTATAGAAACATAATTTTTTAGCATCATAAAAGTATGATGTTTGACTTAAAACAAAATATGTGTACCTCAATATTGTAAGTTTTACCATTACCCACCTTAATAACTCCCCCTCATATCATATTTTTCTTGTTTTTACATTAGGTACCCGATTTAGCCTTTTTTTCATACCTTATGCAAAAACATATTAGTATATTTTTTAAAATATTGAGAGGGATTGCTCTTTAAGTTTCGTATCTTTGGTTTGAAAAGTCATATAATCTTCAAAAGTATCCCAAATTAATGTAAATTTGATGTTCTACAACTTTAATGATGCTACAAAATTATATTTCTATCATAGAGACTGAGAAAAATTAAAAAAACAGAAAAAATAAAAAATAAAACAACATAACCTAAAAAGTGTTGTCCTCGCTAAAAACAGTGCATGCACAAGAAAAGATATTTATATTACCTACAATTTTGGTTCAGTAACTTATTCGATCAAGCCAATAGTTTGGGAGATATAGACCAATTCGCGTTTTAAAAAATGGCGGATTTTGCCAGGGGGTTGGTGTCCCGAAAACCAGGACTTAAGCTTTTCTAATACCCTTCTTTCAGGTTTGAAAAAATCAGCCTCCCTTTAATTCGTTCCACAAAATGCCTGATTTCTTTAATAACTTTCCTGTACTTAGACTATAGTTTTTAATTCAATAACTTTCGACTCATACATCGCATGACTTTCAAAAATATACCAAATTATTGGAAATTTGATGGTCTATAACTTTTACTGTTTAAAAAATTATGTAACTAGTACTGGGATTGTTATAATCTTAAGAAAACCGAAAAAAAAATAAATTAAAAACACATAACCTCAAAACTATTGCCCGCTGAGAAAAATAATGTACTACAAAAAAAAAAGATAATTAAATTTCCAAGAACTTTGGTCTGACAACCATTTCTATAGGACCCATAGTTTTAAAGATATAGAGTGATTCGCGTTTTCCAAAATGGCGGATTTCGCCAGGGGGGTGGCGTCCCGAAAACCAGGACTTAATCTTTTCTAATACCCCTTTTTCAGATTTAAAAAATTCAGCCGTCCTGTATTTCGTTCCACGAAAAAGTCTATCTTTCCTGTACTATTTAGGGACTTAGTAATTTTCAGTAGGTACACATTGCGGTGTATGCGTATATTTTGTTTTTTTTGGGAATTTTTAAAATTTATTTTTATAATACCTCCTAAACTTAGGGTGGACAAACGACGATTTTTGGTATAAGTTAATGTGCTTTAATGTGGCCACACTATTCAAACTAATAAATGGAACTTGCGACTTAAAAAAAGATACTCTTTGATGCAATGATAGACGCCAGTTAACCAAAGACGACGACACACATCGACGACTATTTGGCGACAAGCTACAAGATATCACAGTGCTAACACAGACCTCTCCAGCAAAAAAAAAAAAAAAAAAACTCGACCCAGTGATGCAGCTTGTGTTAGAGAAAAGGCAAACTAAACGAAACAAAAAAAAAATAAAACATGAATAATACCAAAACCTGATGATGAATTAGTATGCAAATGTGAGTTGAAATGTTCAACATGCCGTGGAAAATGTCCACCTCCGCTGCACTGCACCGCCATCATATGATTATTGCAAACGCATGTTCTAAAAGTATATATAATATATATACATATTATGTACTTTAACTAGCAGATACGAATCAAGTACCTACAACTACACTCCACACAAGAGTACACATAATCATAGTTCTAAAGTTATGCCATATCTATCTTTTCTAGAAGGCTCTTTTTGCTTTTGATATACGGGTGCCATTGGAATCGCCTCGTCTACAGAAAGTGAGTATGATGGGGTTTTTAAACTCCTTCATGGTCACAGTGCACTTGATGGTTGTTTGGATAATGTGCTAGCTAGCAACACAGCGACTCGTTGTTCGTTAGGCAAAAGGCATGCAGAATTGCATGCGAATCACTGTGAAAAAAAAAGTGAAGACGATGATGATAATGATGAATTCGTGCGAGGAAGAGTGTCTTGGGTAAGGTATTTATAGAGTTGGGTAAACATATACCTACACCATTAGAGAACTCGTTAGAGCTAGGCTATATAGAGAGAAGTCTTGATGTTGTTTGAAAAAAAGTTCAAAGAAAATCGAAAGCGAAAGGAAAAGCAGAAGCGGAAAGAAAAAGTTGATCCCTCTAGGGGAAAGGAGACAGTACTTTTCAGGAGTCTTCTATATAACTTTCGGGCAACCGGAAGCTAAATTTGATGAATTTTGCAGAATATACCCTGGGCGGGTGGATAATTTTATAATTTACTGAAACTCGAAAGACTTTGATTCCAGGGTAAAGACATGGTCTAAAAATGGATTAGTACGATTTTTTGTTCCTTTTCTATTTCTCAAGAAATATAGTCTCAAAGGCTTCTTCTTCTTCTTCTTCTTTTTTGCAGCATGACTGCCAAAATGACATTTTAAGTGAGTGTTTTAGATTTTGTGTGCGATGACATCCTTTGATTTGGTTGGTATGTTAATTAGCAGGCAAAATGGTAGAAGATAAATGAAAATGGAAGTGAGCCATGTGCGCAGATGAATGTGATTAGGCAAAAGGTGATGAAGTCTTTATTTGGCATAATGATATGGGAACATTGATAAATCTTGTCTGGTTGCTTTTTTTTTTTTTTTGAAATTCCATGACTGTGGATTCTTTTATAATATGAATATAATGTTAAAAAAAAAATTTTGAAATTTTTGTTTTTGTCTATAAATTGAGGAATTTATGAAAATAAAACAACTTTTGATGGATAGTTTCACTATAAGCTTGTAATAAATCCCAAAGTGAAGTAAAACTTATTATGAATTGAAAAAATTCAATACATCATACGTAGGTAGGAAATTTCAAAGAAAATTCAAAAAATGTAAAATATGAAATTCAACAATTTGGTAAATTTTTTACAAACTTAATCCATCTAGATCCAAACAAAATAAAATAAAAGTCATTTTCGAAATGATTACGGAAAAAAAAAAAAATTAAAAAAGAAGGTTTGGATAAGAGAGAAAGAAAAATAACAGTTATGAGATTAGGTAGCTATGAATTTTTTTTAAAAAATTAAAAATTAAAACTAATTTTCATATCAACTTCGGTTCTTCATTAACAACACATTCCAGGTCTTGGTTCCTTTCTTTGTTTGAATTATTTCTTTTATTAAAATTTGTAAACAGTTAAATTAAAAGCCTTAAGCATTTTTGTGGGATAAATAATATGACCTTAGAACTCATATCCACAATTACAGCAATAGTACAGAGATGAAAGGTATTGTCACTTTGGCCAAAGAATAATTACTGATCTATTTATGTATTTTAAATGAAGTTACGAAGTGCTCAGGTAAAACATAGTCCATCGAACAAACAAATGATATATCGTATATAATAGTAGAAAGAAAAATAATTTCAAGAATCTCTGAAGCTATAGGCTGTTTATTTAAGTAAACAGAAAAATAACTCACTCTCAATCTTAATAACAAAAAAGTATTTTTATTTATTATAAAGTATGGAAGAATTTCGGTTTTAACATTGTTAACAATCGTAACGCAAAATTACAGGAATTTTTAAAAATTAATTTTTTTTTTTAAATTTATTCGATCAAGTGATCTCTACTATGAGTAAGGTTGTAAAACTAAGGTGTATCAAAAGCCCTTAAATTTAAGTTGAAACATGTTTGGTAAACAGTAGAACCACAATCATAAAGGTTCAAAATTTGAATTCTAGTATTTTTTTTTAAATAATATTAATGTAATGTTACATTAAAGTTTGTTCTCATTTACCGATTTGGCTTATATGCATGCATCTAAATATGTATTATTTTTAAAAAAAAAAGTTTTTTTTTTCTATTTTATTCCAATATATACATTAGAGTGACCGCAACTCCCATAGAAAAAAATTTTTGTCGAATTTTTTTCGGGGGAACCCCATAAAATGTTCCGCCTTTGCAGATTTTTAGATAGCCAAAATTTCAGCTCGATTGGATAAGTCTAAATGGTGCCGACACTCGCTCAAAGTATCAAAAATCTCTGTTTTTTCACTGTTTTTCGAAGAAAATTAGCTCTAGCTCCCAAACAGATGGGGTTATTTTCACTTTTTATATATTAAATGAAAGGTAGTGCTTATTACACATAATTCAGATTCAAAATTTGTTTAGTTTTACAAAAAAAAAAAAAAATATTGTCATCAATTTAAATTTTCAGTACTTACCTCAAAAAGAGCTGAAGTGCAAACTCGATTTAAAATAAAACTTTCTATGTTATAGATTGATGTTACCTATCTAATTGAAATGCTTCTCGTATTATATATAATAATATATAATAATTTTATCAATTATAGAAGCACAGAGTAAAATTGACTGAAAAAAAAAACAAAACAAAAAGGGCACCCAGTGGGGGTTGAACCTGCTATGCCTGGATTGATAGGCGAGCGCTTTAACATCGGGCTAACTCAATGTTGACAATTGTCGTGACAAACTAAAACAAATCTTAAGATATTCAACGAAGTGTTATGGAATTTTCAGGATTTAAGCTTTTAATAGAAAAAAAATTAAATTTTAGAGAAATAATTTTTCTGTTTATTTACGTTTTTTTTTTATAGAAACAAAATAAAATGCAGTTGTAAAATACATATTTGTTGTTTTTTTTATGAAGTTTAAGCTTCACGAGTCGTTTCGTTGGTAGTTCAATAATTTTATTAAGATAAACTCTCGCTTTTTGCTAATTTTCCTTTGTATATAAAATAAATTAACTTAAAATAAAATGTGAGTATTAATTCTGTTGCGTTTTTGTTTTAAGATTAAAAGAAGTTTTAAGAATTGTTAGTGTTTTCCAGATATATTTTGTGTTCGTTGATATGGCATTGGCAGCAAACACCCGAGAAAAAATTTTTCTTGTAGGCTATCCGTCTCATCAAATTACAGGGTGTAAATTACCCTCAAATCGTCAAGTTTTGTCAACACTATTTTTTAATTTGCGAATTGTAAAATTAAATTTAAAGGAATCTGCAAGACTTGTCATTCGAGAGGTACTTATTTTTTTTGGGAAAAAGCCAGAATTCAAACAAAATATGAAAAAGATGCCATTGTTAAATTAGAAAAACTTTACAATGAGTGGAGAAATCACCAACGAAATAAAAACAAAACGCTTGAAAGCACCAAAAATAAAATAAAAGAATTTGCGTTGAAAATAGACGATCTCTTTGATATAGCACATCGAGATGCCTTGACCATTACTGAAAAAAAACGCAGAATTGAAGAATTCAGATTTGATATTGGTAAGCTTTAGTATTATTATCATTTTAATTAGATCTTTGCTAATGTTGACTGATTTTAAAAGATACTGAAGATGACGCGGAAACACAGGGGACGGAGGAGGAAGCTCAAGAAGAAGTATATAGCCAGAATTCTGCGGATTGGGATAGAATGGATGTTTCTCTATCTCAGGCAACCTCTGGGCCATCGGGTAGCAGGAAAATGAGATGGAAGCGTAGTTGGATTCAGAACACCAGGAGCCACTCATCCTGCTAGGTGGATGCCAAAGCTATTTATAGCTTAAAAATATTCATGTTTCGAAGCCAGTTTAAAATGAGTAACGAGGAACGTAACGCTCTCGGTGATATCTGCGTTTTCATCGTAAAAATTTACTGCAAGGCTTGGTTTAATGCCCCAAGAGCTTATCTGGCTCCTAAACAAGATCTTGATCTTTTGCGTGATTTCATTGAATACCGCAAGATAGACAAAGACATTTCAGAGAAGGCTCTTGCTAAATTCTCAAACCATTTATGGTATTTGAGTTCAGAGCTGGTAGGTCTGGCGTTCTTTGACCCAACTTTACCAGATGGCGAAAAATCAGAAATGGCCAACATAATTTTAAAAAACAGAGAAACAGAAACCAACAGAATAGTAAATCCAAAGCTACATCCACATGAAATTGAACAATTTGTCACAGCAGGGTTAAAAAATATTGTGAACAAAGAAACATTGAACTTTTTCGGCCGATTGAAAATAGACACAAGTTTTCTCAAAGAACCTCCAAATCTTTGGCCCGAAAACCCCCATTTTAAAGAAGGCTTTAAGAAAGTGAAAACACTTAAAGTCGTAAATGACATGGCAGAAAGAGGAGTCAAGTTAATAACCGATTTTAATAATCTTTTAACTAAAGATGAGGAACAAAAACAATATGTACTTCAGGTAGTCAGTGAGTGCCGAAAATTATATCCTGATGCTTCCAAAACTACTTTAAGTAAGTCACTTGATTAAATTTTTTAGTATTTACTTCAATAATTATGTATAAGAAATTTAACACGATGTTAAGTATTTTGTTTTTTAGAAATCTGTTAAATGTTTCGATTTTTTTTTAAATAAAACAGTAAAAAAAGTTTCATTTTAAATCGAGTTTGTACTTCGGCTCTTTTTGAGGTAGGTACTGAAAATTTAAATTGATGACAATATTTTTTTTTTTTGTAAAACTAAACAAATTTTGAATCTGAATTATGTGTAATAACACTACCTTTCATTTAATATATAAAAAGTGAAAATAACCCCATCTGTTTGGGAGCTAGAGCTAATTTTCTTCGAAAAACAGTGAAAAAACAGAGATTTTTGATACTTTGATCGAGTGTCGGCACCATTTAGACTTATCCAATCGAGCTTAAATTTTTTCTATCTAAAAATCTGCAAAGGCGGAACATTTTATGGGGTTCCCCCAACCAAATTTCGAAAATCGATTTCTTGCGGACACTCTAATATACATACATACATAATATATGTATTAGGGTGGGTCAAAACAATCGAAATTCTTTTTTTTTATTTGGTACTCCGAAAAATCGACCTCTAGAATATACACACCAAATATGAGCTATTTATATTAATGGGAAGGTCCTCAGCATTTAAATTTTCCATTTTTGCATCAAGCTTCTACAAAAAAAAATTATTTTTTTTTATAAATCGACTTTTTTGCAAATTTCTTTGCTTATTGAACGCTCTACAAAAAAGGGCCTAAACACTTTTTTCGTTTATCTAACCGTTTAATAGATATTTGAGGTCCAAAAATCGAGAAAATCTTTAAAATTCGTTTTTTGTTCTTAATTTTGTAACAAATTGAAAATTATAATAAACAAACGCGCAAAACTTATTCCTGTAGTAAACAGATTGGTCCAAAAAAAGGTCTTAATAATTTTTTTCAATAATCTAACCATTCTAAAGATATTCGAGGTCAAAGTTAAAAAAAAATATGAAAACATTTTTTGCTTTTCAAAATTTTCTAATTCACTGAAAATTCAATATTTTCAAATTAGCAAGATGTTTTCTTGTAGGGGCTTAAACGTTCTATAAAAAGTTCCTTGGCAGCAAATTAATTGCTTTAACCGTTAAGAAGATATTCGTATCCAAACCAATGTCCACTGATTTCAATAGTTTTCTTATGACATGTATGCATTGCCATTTGAATACGATTATCTTCTAAAAGGTTAAAGCAATTAATTTGCTGCCAAGGAACTTTTTATAGAACGTTTAAGCCCCTACAAGAAAACATCTTGCTAATTTGAAAATATTGAATTTTCAGTGAATTAGAAAATTTTGAGAAGTAAAAAATGTTTTCATATTTTTTTTTTACTTTGACCTCGAATATCTTTAGAATGGTTAGATTATTGAAAAAAATTATTAAGACCTTTTTTGTGGATCAATCTGTTTCCTACAAGAATAAGTCTTGCGCGTTTGATTATTATAATTTTTCATTTTGTTACAAAATTAAGAACAAAAAACGAATTTTTAAAGATTTTCTCGATTTTTGGACCTCAAATATCTATTAAATGGTTAGATAAACGAAAAAAGAGTATGAAATCTTTTTTGTAGAGCGTTCAATTTCCTACAAGAATAAGCAAAGAAATTTCGATTATAAAAAAAATATTTTTTTTTTGTAGAAGTTTGATGCAAAAATGGAAAATTTAAAAGCGGAGGACCTTACCATTAATATAAAGAGCTCATATTTGGTGTGTATATTCTAGAGGTGTCTAGCAATCGATTTTTCGGAGTACCAAATCAAAAAAAAAAATTTCGATTTTTTTGACCCACCCTAATATATATATATTCCAAATAATAAGATAGCTACATTTAAAAAAAACAGCTATTCGTGTACCTACCTTAATAAGTATAAATTTTTCAAAGCGATTTCCTTCGTTAAATCCAAAACAACCAACAATTTAAACATCACGTCACCCTTCTCCAATTATCTTTCTGTCATGGTCTGATTACAAAAAATAATGATTTTTTAAAAATCCTTTGACACAATCATTATCTTTATAGCAAGTGAACTTTCATTTAAAATTAAATACAAAAACAAAAATTTTAAAATTCAAAAACCCCTTTACCATCAGTGTCAAAGAGATTTGCCAAAAAATCGCTGAACCAAAGAGCAACTTTTGGGGTATTCTTTTTTATTTCTGTGTTCCACTTCAACATCCTGGCAGCAGAAAGACCAAAACCGCATAATTTCTCATTTTCATTTTTATTCAACAATCAACAAATGCGATGCGATGTGAGTATAATAATGAACGCCAAAAAAAAAAAGTCGTAAAACATGCAACAGTTGACTGAGTTTTCTTCCATTTTGACTTCCTTTTATTTTGTTTTTGGTTTTAAACTTTTTTTTTTTTTTTTACAATTAAACACCAAAAGAAGATTCGAAATGAATACTTTTTCTTTTCTTTCTTAAATTTTTATATATTAAAAGAATGTATACTTTTTTTTTGTGGTTTTTGAAATCATTTTCACACGAAATTCATTTGGGTATATTTGGTGGTTTTGAAAGGGACTGTTCAACATTTTAGCCGGCTGATTTTTTGTGCAGTGGCTAAAATGTGATAAAATGTCACATAAATTCATTTATTTTTTCTTGAGGATTATAAAATTGTGAGGTTTATTGTAAACTTATGTGCAGCTTGCATATATTTGCCGATGATGGGATGACGGAAGAACAAAATACAGAAGGACTTGTTCCATTATTGGAAGATCATTAAAATTGTAAAACAGGTTCTTAATCAATAAATTGATTTCAAGAAAAAAAAGTGGCATCACTCATATTTTATTTTTATATTTATTTTTTCATTATTTTACTAAACAAACATCCTGCTCCCCGTTTGGCGATCCACTTTTGTTATGATGTCATCCTTATGCCATCAAAAACTGGATCTCATAAATTTATTTATAAAGTTTCGTTTTTTGAAGTCTCCAAGTGAATCCACTTCACTTTTGCCCATCATTTTCCCTCCTCCCTTCTTCTGCATTTGCGACAACACATACATTCCAAAATAATTTTATCGCCATTCAACATGAAGGAGTAGCAAAAAGTTCTCAACCAATTTCAAGTCCCATTATGACAGTGAAAAAAAGTTACAAAAAAGCAAAAAGAGGCTGTTTATAAATTTCTTTGCCCATCATCATTATCAACATCGTCATCATCATCATCATCATCATCATCATCATCATGATCATCAAACAACTTCAACTATCTATGCCCATGTGAGGAGTTAAAGTCGCAGTATTAGGAGACGAAGGCTAAAAAAAATATGTAGAGGTACCTTCTTCTTGACTCAATAATATTATACAGATATACAGATTTTAACTGCATGTTTTTCTCCAACACTTTGAAAAAAAAAATTATTTTGTTTGTATTTTATACACGATGACGACGTAATCACTCCTGCGACTACGACGACGACGACGACGATGAAAAGAGAATTTCAAGGCCAAACTTCTTGATATTTATTTATAGCAACACACTATACAAGTCGTGCCAGGAGGAGTGCAAATATTGTCCCATTATATGGATGGACTTGGTAAAACTCTCTCACATTCACATACACTCTTGCTTACATACAAACATATTAGTTTTGAAAAACCTTCTTAGCAAAGAAGCATCAAAGCGATGTGCATTTAAATGCAATTTTACTGCGAATGAAGTGTGGAGGAACATCGCGCAGTATACCTTCAAGTCGCGAGCAGCTAAATAAAAGTGGTGTTTGAAAGTTTTCGGACCAACTTTTTAACAGGACTTTAAAAACTGACTTTTGTTTTTTGCTATTTTAGGATTGGCAATGAGATATTCCTTATTGCAAAAATATCCTTAAAGTGAATTTAAGCATTTATTAGAAATATGCATGAGGCAGTTTCCAAAGAACCCGAATTAAGGAAAGGATCTACCCATGTGAGTTTATTTTCATAGGTTTTGTGGTGCTCAAAATATGTACAAAATGTTAAAATTAAGTATGAGTTTGAGGACCATTTTTTCAAAAATTCTTCATTAAATTTAACTGAGTTTTTTAAAAATTGAGAGTTTTTTAAAAATGTGTATTTTTATATTGTAGGTGTTGCAGTAGTTGTGTTCAAAATATTTATTTATTGTGTTTGAAGTCAATTTGTGAGAAAATTGTATCCATCCTTTTTTGCTTAAATTACCTAGGGAATCTTTTGGTATCATTTAAGTTTAAACAAAAAACTGTTTCACACTTGGTAGAAGTGAAACCTTAAAAAATCATTTATCTTGCCAAAAAAAATCGAAAAAATCTAGGTACTTTATTCTATCACCTTTAAATCCATGTTTTTTATATGACAACTTATAATAATAATAATATTTTCATCATCGAAAAGCTTTCTGTTTCAGCTCGACCATGTCGATACAACATCTACAAAAAGAGCTAGAATTTTTTGAACCCAATCAGTTTTCATCAATAAAGCAAAAAAAAACAATCTTTTTTCTCTTTTAACACCATTAAATATAATTTTTTAATGATAACCTATGATAAATATTATATCATGTGAAAGCATATTTTTTCACCTTTTATATGAAGCTTCAATCATTTATCTAGGATGCCTACAAAAAAAGTAAGATTTTTTTAAGGTCAACCATGTAAAAATTTCAAACTGAGATTATGGTACTTTCTACACTAGTGGTTGGTCATCGGCAACAGATCTGCATTTGAGGCATGGGCGTAGCTAGAGATTTTGTCTAGGGTGGGCCAGATGATATCGTCCACCTGAACCCATGCATTTTTTTTTTACTTTGCTCCCTACAATGGCAAATTATTCGCCAAGTTCTGTTGTTGTAAATAACTTAAATTTTGTCAAAAATAATGGTTGTGTAACTCAATTTTTTTAAAAAAGGTGTTTTTTGATTAATGGTATCGTATTTTGTTAATATCATTCAATATAAAGAGGAATCAACTCCAATTACGCAATATATCTTTGATAGTTTAGTTACTGTTTTTTGTTTTTATATTGTGTGGTGTTAGGTATATGGAATTCCTTTTTTTAAAAGCTTGTTATCTCGAAATGCAATTGGATGGAGTTACAGCACTTTTATTTTGATGGACACACATGTTGAATTCATTCAAAATATATGACAGCGATTGGCTTTAAAAACTGACCTTACCAAGCTGTCAATTTTATTTTATTTGCTTTTTATTTTTTACTTTAAAACCTAAGCCGAAATGTAGGAAATTAAATTTTGGGCATTGGTTTAAGTTAAGAAATTTGAATGTCTGGTTAGTAAAAAAATTATCTTTGGCTTAATTTACCTGTGTGAATTTGAATAAATTTTTAACGTAGATATATTTTTTTTTTCTGCAAAACAAAAGAATTAATGATGTCAAATTAATTTATAAATATTAACATAAGCTTCCAACACACATTTTCCTGTGAATTTTATTTTTGTGTTGCCATTGGGCACGTTCAGGAAATGTTCAAGTTCAGGAAATATTAGGGACTAAATATTTAGGCAACGTCATTTTCTGAACGGAAATTTGAGTAAATTGACTAAATTAGTTTGGATATCATGTTATTGTCAAATTTCGAAATTTAATTAAGGCCACATGGGGCAAACACCGAATTTAACTTTACTTTAATAAATAAATAATATTAATTATAACCGATACTACACTTTTAACGCGTTTTTCACACGAATAAATTCAATTTTGCTAACGAAATTCTGTAATTTAAAACAATCAGCTGTCATGTTGACAAAAAAAACTTTCCTAGATTTTTAGGTAAAATTTTCTTGCCTAATTTTCCAGTCAGCTTTCCAACAAAATTACCTAAATTGGAAGAATTTTTTTTGACAGCTGACCAATCAGAGGCCGAGAAATTACCTAAATATTTAGTCCCTAACGTTTCTGAACCTGCCCAATATTAGGGACTAGATATTTAGGCAACGTCATTTTCTGAACGGAAATTTGAGCAAATTGACTAAATTAGTTTGGATTAGATGCTATTGTCAAATTTCGAAATTTATTTAAGAATTTTACCGGTCGCATGGGTAAGACACCAAATTTCACTTAACTGTAATGAATAAATAAAATTAATTATAACCGATAATGCACTTTTTAGTTGTTTTTCGCACAAATAAATTTAATTTTGCTAAATTAATTCTTTAATTAAAAACAATCTGCTGTCATGTTGACAAAAAAAACTTTCCTAAATGTTTAGGGAAAATTTTCTTGCCTAACTTTCCAGTCAGCTTTCCAACAAAATTACCTAAATTGGAATGATTTTTTTTGACAGCTGACCAATCAGAGACCGAGAAATTACCTAAATATTTAGTCCCTAACGTTTCTGAACCTGCCCATTCACTAACAATTTTTTTCATCATCAATAAAATAAAATATGTATATTGAAAAATATTAATTTTCCCTAATACACACTCATAATGTTTATTTTGACAACTGAAATTATCTTTTCACCTCAAAAGTGTCAAAAATGTATTCTCGTCTAAATATTTTACCCGATTCACACACGGCCTAAATATCAAAATAAAGTCTTGTGCCAAAATTTTAAGTTGAAAAAGCTAATTATTGAATCCGGCCTTTGAGGGCCAGTTGTACAAATATTAAATCCATGGTTCAGCAACTCTTATCTTCTGAATTCGGTGGTAAATTTGACTTTTAGCACTGGTTCTAGGTCCATATAGGTTGAAATAGCTAGATCCATTCTTTAAATAAAGTTGATCCACTGCTCATCCGCCGAAATCGACGAGTTAAATTCCTGATCCGAAGCTGAACCACGTTTGTACAACTGGCCCTGAGTCTGCTCATATAAACGAGGTATGTACTTATACTATAGCAAACAACCTTATAATTCTCAGCAAGCGATATTATGCAAAAAAAAAAAAACTGTCAGTGGGAGCTAATACCAGACTAAAGCCAGAACTATAATTGTCGGATGAACATAAAACGGACGGCAACAGTGCTCGCAACCGCACTCGACGGATGAAAACTTATCAAAAAGACAAAGAAAACAACAACAAAAATGTGAATTTGACATAAGCTTCCGACTGCTTCCTCCAATTATAGTTCTGGCTTAAAAGTTCCATAGTACTGTCAATTTTTCTAGAGTGGGCCATGGATTTTCTAGGGTGGGCCTGGCCCACCCAGGACCCCCCCTTTCTACGCGCATGATTTGAGGTCTGGTGTTTTGAGGTATTTTTCGAGTTTTTCTATTTAAGATTGTGTAACTTGTAGAGCACTTTTCGTTATTTGTGATATATCAAGTGAAAGGTAATATTATCAGATCTAGATCAAAAGAAACATATAACGTAAAAAATTTGAAATTTGAAGATTTCAGCGATTTCTCGCATGAAAGTAAAAAATTGCTAGGAAAAACATACACTCCTTTTCATCAGAATAGGTACACAACTTTTCAAATGTTCATTAACCGTTTGTCCCCAATAGTGGTACGTGACCTAACAAGTTTTTATTGTTTTTTGATAGTTTAAGATGTTGGGAAAAGCAACAGCTAAAATTATTTCAAAATGGACCATAACTTTCGCATTGTTTTTCTTGTAAAGTATTTTTTGAGGAAAAATCAACTTATTTTTTTCTTCATCAGAAAAGGTACACCCTTGTTAACTTTAATGTTTTTGTGGATTTCGAGCAAATTTACCATTAAAACAAATAACTGGACTTTCCTAAGTGTAATTTAATAATCATGCTACCATTTTGGAAAACATGGGTGGATTAAAATTGCTAAATTTTGGCGAAAACACCTTAAGAGAAAAAAACACACAATGAAGGATCCACCAGTACTGGTATGATTAAAAAAAATTACGAATTGTGAATATGCTCTATCCAGACTTCAGATACAAACATTCTGGGGTTAAAAAAAATGAATGGTGGTAAAAAATATGCACAAAACTCACTCTAAGACCAGTAAATTTTTACATGTGCTACCAGTTTTGGTAGATTAACGACAAGAATAAAAGTGAAAAACAGTTGTAATTTGTAATTTTAGGACAGTAAATAGAATGGTCATTAGTCCCAATCTTCTAAAATGGCTGAATTTTGAAAAGACACCATTACTACACCAAGAACAGAATTGTATGCGTTTAAGGTTTTTGAAATCCTTTAACACATGAAAAGTTCAGTGGTATTTCTTGTTATTTTTGGATCAACGAACATTTAATTTTGATGTCGTTGGTGAGTAAAACTATCAGTTTAACATTCTGCGAAAGGAGAAACCATTTTGAGACCAACTTCATTGTTAAAAAAGAAGTGTTAAGGCATGGAAGAAAGTAATCTTCTACGATAATACAAATAATGAATTTCAAACGTGAAGAATGGTCACAATTATTTGTAAATGCATATTCAAGAAACTTTTCCTTAATTCTCTAGTATTTGTGAACCAGTATTCTGAATTTTTTAACAGGACCACGCCTCCTACCACAAAAAATGCTCTGTAAAATATTGGGAGGAAGTGCAAATTTAGAAAGAATAGAATATTTTGTTAGATAATTGCTTTGTAGATCTATTTCAATTTTAGTTATTACAAAAATAATAACATAATTTAATTTTACGTGGGGTGTTCATAACTAGAATATAATGTTCAACGAAATTCAGTGACCGACACTGGTGTCCATAACTGGCTCAATTAGACACGTTTGATGATATTAGTTATGGACACCGTTCTTTTTCTGCAGAATAGCAGTATGAAAGATCTCGCCGAATAGGCCCAATTCTTTTCAAACCACTTTTTGTTTGCTCTTAAGGCCTAGTTTACAGTTCACCGTGTAAAAAAACAAAAGATTCAAAGCATCGCGTAGCGCTTTTAAATAAGTTTATAAAGTGGGTTTACTTTACTTTAAAAAAGTGTGAAAGGATTCTGAAAACGATTCATTCGATTTATGCAAGGTGTGTGTATTGTTTGACAATCATTTTCATGCACACGCTAAAAACTTAGCCCTTGTTTGCCTATTTTTATTTCCCTTAAGTTCACACATACTAGCTTTTAATTTACAAAGAAAACTTCCACCTTCAAGTTTGAGGTCAAATCTTCTTTGTGTTCCGAAATCTTTCTTTTTAATTTTATGGCATGTAACGTTTTGTCTGGGTCCTTATTCTGGTTCCGTGAAAAAATGAAATGATAAAATTTTCACCATTTCATTCGACTTTTCATTTTATCATTCCATTTTTGCTTTTAATCTACCTGTCCCTACATATTTCTACTGATTACATAGATACGGCAATAGTCAAAACGTTAACGTCTGATCGTAAAAATATAATTTTTAAAAAAGGATGTATTTCCTTTTTCCATCAAAATTTGTGTCTTGATATAATGTAGGTACGCAGTTCAACGGTTGTTTGTATTGCTCGACTGCTAATCTTTTTATGTGGGCTCGAGCTCCTTTTTTTTTTTTGTTATCATGGCAGGTACGTATTGTTCTTTTCACAGAAAATATTTCGATAAGAAAATTATTTTCATGTGATAGAATTTTGACTTTAATTTCATGTTTCCACTGAATCAGAATCGATGAAAACTATTTTCATTAAACTTTTTACAGAACCAGAATAGCCCACCTAAAGTAGAACAGAGAACAGGGGTCGAATCACAGCACACGGTTGTTAACGTATGAACGCTATCTGTTCCTACCTTTTACTTTTACCGTGATTCGACCCCAGGTATTGATAATTAAGTTTTGTTATGCGTTGAACTGTAAAGCATCGTATTTTCAAGTACTTGAGTGTTCGTGGGCGTCGACATTTCAGGCTATTATTTAAAAAGGCCAAAACATAAGCAAAACAAAGACGAAGATCTGCAAAGTGCATTAAATATAGTTGAATGCTTAGCTGCATTTGCACTCTCAGTTTTATCGCCGGTGTACGATGTTCCTTCTTGAAGTAACACCGTACAACGAGAGAATGTCAGTAGTGAAACCGTCATGTAGTTCGGTTCTAATTCAAAAACATACATCTTACACACCGGCGATAAAACCAATAGTGTAAATGCAGCTTAGATATGGGTGTCCATTACTAAAAAAATCGGGTGTCCACTACTGAAAAAATGGTGTCGGTAACTAAAAAACCGGTAAGGTATTACATTTTTCATTTTGATATTTTTAAGGAATTACTAAATTATTTATGCTTTCATTATACTTAAAAACCATTTCTTATAGTTAAATTAACCATTTAAATAATTAAAATTGAAGCAGTGTAGGGAAAGTTATGAATTTTCAAACACAAATTATCCCTTAAGGGTGTCGGTCACTGGGTACGTTACCCTATCTACCATAGAAAACAACTCTGAATCTTGTTGAAAATGTTTGGAATTGGCTAGCCCGTACTGATAAAATTTTTGATATTCGATTTTAAGACAAAAATATTTCCTAACCCACCATTTAACAATTTAGGGAAGAGATTCAGATAGATTGCAGAAAGAGATTTAACAATGCAGTTTCTGGACAGTTTTGTTATTTTTTTATGAATAAAAACGCCACTTTACAAAAAATAAAATTATTAAAATACATTTTTAAGAAGAACTTGGTTTAAATTCGTTTCATGGACCACTTTCACATCATTCTTTATGTGTACCTATTCTGATGAAACAAAAAAATTACTCAGTTTTTCGATGTGAAATGCTTTGCCATAGAGAAACAAGAAAAATATCCACACGTTTTGAATTATTTTTTTTGCTGATTCTGCTAACATCTTAAACAATGACTTGACATCAAAAAATTATTATTTTTCCTACACTGTGAGGAAAAAACGAATACTGAACATTTGAAAAGTTGTGTACCTATTCTAATGAAAAGGAATGTAAATATTTTTTAGAAACTTTTACATGAGAACTATGTTCGAAGAAGATTCAAATTTATGATCCGTATGAGCAAATGGGGCTGAGACTTATTATTATTTTATTGTATTTGGAAAACTCATCTTATATTATTTTTATCGTTATTACGATCAGTTTAAAAAAAAGTTTCGGATATTTCTAAAAAAAAAACACATAATTTACAGTTTTGTTTTATACGTGCATGTGTAAAGTTAATTATTTTTTTTTTGAATAATAAACATTTACCTGTGTTTTCTTCTTTTATTTCCTATTCAAATCTTTCGGATAAAAAAAAGGGCAAAGATATGGTCTGTGGGTCACTGAGGCGTATGTGGAACATTTTTTTCTATTGAAAACTAAAATGACCAACAAAACATTTTCTGGTTTTGAGAAATTTATACTTAAAATAAATTGATTCTGTGTGAGTATTCCTCTTATCGACAAGTGCTAAGTTTTCGGAGGAGTAGATAAAATAACTAGCAGAAAATGAGTGATGAAGAAATTAAGGATTAATGGTATAGGTAAATAAGGCCTTAAATCGATTGGAGGGTACTAGACAGCCGAGAGTGTTGTTTTTTATCTATTTATAAGTAGTCTCCTAAACTTTTATGTAAAAAAAAAAACTTTTTTTTAATACGCTTTTATTAGCTTCACTTGTAACTGACAAAACTAACTAACTAACTAAATAACTAAGAATAATGTAATAAAACACCCCAAATCAATTTAAGCTTACTTTCAATTATTGGTATCCCTCCCAGGGTTTGGACCCTGGGGAGGGGCATTGGGGGTCGCAACACCCCAAATCAATTTTTGCTTACTTCCAATCGTCTCAGATAAGACTAAAAAGTAAAAAATAAGTTTATAAAACTAAAAATACGCTTTTATCACGCACTAAAAACTAAAAAATAATTTTAATTGACTTATTGAAAATGGTTAGATCAAAAAGCGTAGAGCGCTTATTTGTTACATGTAAAAAATTTGAACAAAGCGCTCGATGCTTTTTGATCTAACCATTTCCAATAAGTCAATAAAAATTATTTTTTAGTTTTTAGTGCGTGATAGAAGCGTATTTTTAGTTTTTTAAACTATGTATTTTATTCCGTCAATTTCTATAGATTCCAAAATTCCATGGTGTGATTCCACTCAGGAAATAATATGCAGGTGCCTGAAATCTGCAGAAAAGTTATTCCATTTTCCAGATAAGGATGCATATTACTGTCAGAAAATGTAGGTACTATTTAAAAACTTAGTACACATATACAGGGTGTCCCACAGTCACCGCCCCAAACGAAAACCATGGATTTCTGAGTTTCTTTTTAAGTCGAAAAACTTAAGAGGTAATTTTCTCGTTTTCGTCCCGTTTTCGAGTTATGACGGTTTTTATGATTTTTGATTTCCATTCCCTTAAAATCTTTCAAAACAGATGTATTTTGGCAAAGTTAAAGCCATTTAAGGGAATGGAAATCAAAAAAACATAAAAACCCTCATAACTCGAAAACGGGACGAAAACGAGAAAATTAAGTTTTTCGACTTAAAATGACATCAAGAATCCATGGTTTTCGTTTGGGGCGGTGACTGTGGGACACCCTGTATTTAAAAAATTTTTTTTACAACCCACAAAAACCGTAGGTAATATTTTTGATAAAAACTTAAATCCAACTAAGGGCCAAAAGGTGGATTTCGAGAGAACGAAGAGCTTTGGAAATGTTGAGACTAGGAAGCGTTACATTTAAGTCATTTTTACCTTTAAATTCTTTCTTTTTTTTGAGTATGTAAATAAATGTTTTACGATATACAAGATCCACTAAAAAATCGAAGCTACCACAGTAGACATTTTGATTTTCTTTTCTTTTCAGGGGAGATGACTTTAAACATAGATCATGAAATTTTAATTAAGGACATTTTCAAGCAATCATCCAAACAGAACCTTGATATCAAGTCAAATAAGTAGGGATCATCAATCAATCATAACTTTTAAACCCCTCTGTGAAGAGCAGCAGCAGCAGAGAGCCATTCGGCATGCACAATGCACATCCTCTTTCTGTCTAGATAGCAGTCCATGATAAACTTGGTCTTTGCCAATTCATTTCACTTTTTTTCTCGTTATGTTGTATATATTTACTGTGTATGTTTTTCTTTTCTGTTTGCCAGCATTATTGCAATCGTTAGTTTAGCTTCCTTCTGACCTCGCTGCTCCTCCGGCCCCTAACCCATTCAAACGCCCATCTATCCAGAGAAAAATGTTCCAGACTTTTCCTATAAAATAGCTTGTACCTATATACAGAAACGGTCGGGTCGCGATATAATAACGAGCCTGATGGCAACTTGGACTTTGCTCCAATGCTCCGCACCACTACACTTTCTGCGTTCCTATATATACAATTTTTCAATGCCGGCCGTTTCAGCAGACTGGTTTCCATGTTCCAGCCAATAGAGGGACACAAAAGAAATCTTCGCATGCAACCCACTCTTTCAACGGGGAGATGCAATTGTTGTTACTGGGACTTGCAATATGGCTGGATGGTCATGTAACCGCATTTTAATAGCTATTGCATGATGGTTATGCCCTTAGCCTTTATCCTCCTAGCATACATACAGACTGGCAACTTTTTTTGTGCCGACTTGGTGCCGTGCCGAGTCGAGAGTCGAGCCGATTTCCATCAGCCGACTATTCGACGACCGACCTACGAATATGGGGAGCATTCTTCAGAGCTGCAGAGTGAAACGAATTTCCGTCCGACTGACAACTTTCCAGAATGGCGGGAATTATAACAAAAGTAGGTAACATTTGACTTTGTAGTTTGTTGTTTTTTCTCTCCGATTCTCTTGGTTTGCACAGTGTGTATGGCCCTTTTGTTATTCCATCTTGCTGGCAGGCGCGACAGGGCCCGACCATCAGCAGGGAACGTTTATTGCCGACGACGCTCTGGCTCGAGTGGTGCCGTTGATGATGCTGTCCAGCAGCAGTTGGTGCCGCGCCACGCCGCCGATGCCGCCCCCTGCCGACAACTAAGAGTACCCCCACTATAATAATAATGGATGATTCTGCAAGAACACGCTTGGAGCAACACTCCTGATGCATGACTTGACATTGGGAGACATTGAGGAGTATCTCTATACTCCACCAAATGGTTAGCAGAGTTTAACAATGTGTAACTTGGCTCAGTAACTGGACGATGACGATGATGACGATGTTGATGATGATGATGGTGAAGTTTATATTTGCACACGCAATGCGGTTGAGTCGACGAAGAGATACTTCTGGTCAAATGGTGGTTAATTCGAAAGGATTGCTTGTTAATGACTAAAATACGTGCTCGTTACAAATTCCGACATTGTTCGATCACTTGAATAGCATCCAGACCAAGCCAGACGACCATAGCAATGGACCCGAACTCGTCGGACGGCGAGTTTTTGTAAAGGAAGTATCATGACAATTGCAATATGCTTGCGGCAATGTTTGACAATGGTTACCATTGGATTGAATGTTTGGATAGCAGTTTGCTATATTGAGTTAGCTGCGTTACATAGAAGATGTATTGTTGGGCAGGAAATTCAACGGATTTTCATTTCATTTCGGCAAAGAGTTTTAAAATTCAGTTTGTGATATTTGTGTTTAATCAAAGAAGGACTGAAAGCAATAGGCAAAGAAATGAGGAGGTCATTTAAGGGTTTGAAGATGTCTAAACTCGTTGAAGGTTTTAGAATAAAAAATGCGGATCATAGGGTTAAGAGTATCTATTTGTCGGGGTTTTGCAGTGTCAAGTAAAAAACATTTTTGTGAAGATTCACTAACGGTTTAGAAAGTGTAGTAGCACAAGCTACCCTCTGGTGGCCATAATGTCAAACATTAGAAAATTATTAAAAATCAGTTGTGAAATGGAAGAAGAACTTTTCTTCCTTGTTTAAAGCATGGTCTTTTATAGGAATTAACAACCACAAGTTCAAATCTAAAATTGTAGTGTTAATATTCTCTCGATAATCCCTTCAAAATATGGCTTTTTTATTCCGTTCAGGAAAATATTTTTGAGCAGATTTCAAAATTATGATAATAGAGAAGCCTAAAAAAGTGTGTGTACGTACAGTAGGGCGTTCGTTATTTTTAAATGAAGTTCCTAAGTGGAAAAACTGTTTCTAAATAATAAAAAAAAAAAAATCCTCTAATTTTTTCAGATTTTTTATTTTGACACTAGGTTAGGTTAGGTAAGGTTATATGGGCTGACAGTTGATTTTGTTACCGTCACACTTAGATCAATGTAGATCCCTTGTGATACCCTGAAGACTGAAGTATTGTAACTTCATGAAAAAGTGTTAACCTATGAATGCTATGATTGTTTGAGCCATTTTGAGGACTTGGCAAAGTTCAGTAGGCTATTGCCTGAGAGTTAAGAATTTTTTCCTAGTGCGACAGAGTGCTGGGCAGTGACAGAGGAAGTGAACAGTGTTTTCCTGTTCTTCCTCATTGCGGTAGCCTCTGCATAGATCATCCGTACTAAGCCTCATTTTCTTTTTGTGGTATCCTAGTAGGTTATGTCCCATTAAGACGCCTATTAGGGATCTTAAGGAAGGTTTACTAAGTAGTAAGATCTTATTTGATTTTTTCTCGTCGAAGTTCGGCCATAGTTTCCTGGTGTGACCGCAGGTTTCTAGGAGGTTCCATCTTTCATTGGTTTTTTGTAAAATATTGTTGACGATATTTCGCTTTATTTCATATTGTGGGATTCTGATTTTATGGTCTATGAGAGAGGGATCAAGAACTGAGCCTTCCCTTGCAAGCTCATCCGCTTTTTCGTTGCCGAACACATCACTGTGACGGGGAACCCAGCAGAGTCTTACATTATGCTGCATTCCAAGAAACCTAAGCTCTTCGCGACAGCAAGAAACAAGCTTTGACTTGATTAAGGTGGCAGAAATCGCTTTTATTGCCGCTTGGCTATCAATGAAAAAGGTGATGTCAGCTGGTGATATCGCCATCATGGATATTTGTTTAGCAGCATTTTTCACTGCCAACAGCTTGGAAGACACTGCTGTGATCGGGGAGCCTGAAAGAACTGGCAAGGTTGAGGTTTTCTGAGTAAAAACCTGCACCAACCCCAGTGTTCATTTTCGAACCATCAGTAAAAATGGCTATAGTCGACTCATTTGAGAAAGGTACACTGTTTTCCCAATCTTGTCTGTTAGGGAAACTGACATTAAAATACTTGTTGAAGTCTAAGTAAGGGGTCTTGTAATCTGTACTTACGTTGTTGCCAACGTAGTTAGAAAGGATCGTAGTATGGCCGTTTTGACTAGTATTCCAAATGTTGGTTTGACTGTGTCGAAGGGCACTGTTTACTGCTAATTCTTGTACAAATAGATCTAAGGGAGTGAGATTAAGGATTGCTTCCAGACTTGTGCACATAGGAGTATTTCGATCAAAAACCTGGATAAAATTATTTTTTGAAGTAAAACAATTTATTTTGCTAGAAACTATTATTTATGCAATGAAAGGCGGTTTTATGTAAATAAGTTGAAAAACTTTAAAAACGCTTGTGATAAGAAAAACTTAAAAAAAAATAGTATAAAATTTCATACACCCAAAATGTGAAAAATTATAATATCTAAATTAATAGAGCTTCTAGAAAGGAACCATTTTTAGGCTTACTGAATCCAAATGCATTAATTTCAATAAAAAAATTTCTGAAAAATGTTAACAACCAGGAAGAAAAACACGTAGGGCGTATGAGTGCTTTTAAAAACCGTTACTAAATATGATCAAACAATTTTCCTTATATAAAAGAATAAGGTCCGAAGTACTGCATTTTCTAACGGTAATATTTCAAAAACGGGAGCTGATTAATTTTTTTGACTTCGGATTCGAGTTCAGTCCACCGAAAACCTTCAGAAAAGTATAGTTTTGTTTCGGCAATAAAAAAAAATTAATTTTGTTAACCAGTGTTATCATTATTTAAGAACCTGGTAATTTTTAATCAAATACCTAAGAATTCATTCAAATAAATATCAAGGAAGAAATAAAAAACTGAAACCTACTTTTTTTTTCCTGAGAAAACCATATCTTAAGAATATTCTGTCAAAATTTTAGGTGGATTGGAACCAAATTGACAAAGTTATGAGTATTATAATACATCACTTATTAACGTTTTATTCCAGAGTTCAAAATTTTAAATCGTTCTCTAACATTTGCAAAGCCTCATAACTTCAAAACTACTACACTGATTCTTTTGAAACTTCAAATACTATTTCTGTACATATTTTTCCAGGAAATATGAGGTCAAAAAATTATTTTCATGGCTGCTCCAACCCCTTTAGTCCATCGAACTTTTAATCAGTTGCATATATTCTGCCTGGGTTGAAAATGTTTAAAATTTTGTTCTCAGTCAACAGATTTTATGAAAAATACACCGTTCAAAAATGTTTTTTTCCGAAATTTAAATAACATTTAACGATAGTAACTAACTATGTACAATTGTACACTTAGAGAACAAAATAGTTAAAATCGGGATAACTATTAAAATTGTAAAAAAAAAAAATAGTTATTTGTGACTATGTATTTTGATAGTCAATCGAAGTAGGGGAGAGAAGGGCCAAATGTAACACTTTTTACTAAAACCGATTGTCCTCCTACAAATTTGAAAATAAGTCAACTAGACCTTTTTTAAATTGAAGACCCATGTTTTAGCTGCAAGATCCATCACAAAAAATTAGCAAAACCTAACTATAATGTTGAAAAATAAAGCTTTGAAAAAAAAAAATTCGTGTTGTTTCAACTTACCCCGTATACGGGGCAAAGTGTAACACAGACCGGGGTAGGTTGTACCAAGAACTAAAAATAAGAGAAAAAATACATTTATATGTTAATATTTATTTATTTTGTATCGGTTATAATAAAAACGAGCCTGAGTCATGAAATTTTGGTGCAAATTAAAAAAAAAAACTAAATCCAAGATTTACGGAGAAGGTTTGACAGAAGTCTTAAATTAAAGTTATTTGAATTCATATTATTGCAATTCCAAAATAAATACAAATTCAATTACAAACATTCATATCCAGGGTTATTGGTTATATTAGTTTAACGATTTTTCAGTATGTAAGAAAAAAGTGGGGTACGTCCCAAAAAATCGTTAAGTTGAACGTTGAATTAGATGTTTCTTCCATGAAAATTGGGCAAAAAGCAAGGTTTGATCTCTGGTACTTATTTAAAAATTATTTTACACTAGTTGATAACAAACAGCCTTGTTGTAATGAAAAATAAATATAAATAATATAGGTAAACGAAAAATCACAATTCACTTTAGTAAAAAGTAAAAAAAAGTCGAATGAATATACAATAATAAGAGGAGTTTTTATCTGAGTCAAACTTTATGCAAACATAAATACCTAAGCAAACAGATCTTTTTGGGCACTACGAGTATAATTTCTTAACCTGCCGTCAAATCTTCAACTGAAGAAAATGTGTCGGTAGATATGGAAAAATTGAGCATTTTTCTCCATTACGCGTTTTTTAATCATGAAAGGAACACCGTTTTTTTACCTGTTAATACTGACCCCTGTTACTTTTAGCCCCACTCTCTCCTACTCGTATTCTCCTAATTAACTCTTAAATAGTCAGTTTTACTCTTAAAATAGTTATATGTGAATATTTAAATAGCCAATAATGACTATTTAAATAGTTATCCTGGTTTTAACTATTAAAATAGTTTTTTTTTTTCTCTGAGTGAATATGATACTTTTGGTTACTACATAAGTACTTTGCATTCAACATTAAACATTAAAACGTATTTCATTTTGAAAATGTCTCATATGATTAATTGTCATCATCTCAAAAAAAAAAACTCATATGCTTCATAAAACCTGCAACCCATTTAAATGTGCGAGATAAAAACCATATGAAAACCATGTTTCATGCGATATTTTCTTCGCACAATTAAAACATTAACAAACTAAAAAAAAAAAAAAACAGAAAAAAAATACACAAACTGATATAAATTAATTGCGACATAAATCTTCCAATAAAAACAAAATGAATCCAACAACAATCAAACAAAATAAGAAATAAAAGATATATCCCCTTAACCGATGACGACCCCATACCGATGGTTCATATTTGAATATAAATCATTCATTCCACTATGAGTACGCACACCAAAAATGAAAAAAAACACAAAAAATAGATTTGCACAAATTAACCAAACTATAGACCCATATAGCCCCAATCTGAAGGCCTATATCTATGTCGAGAATTATTATAAAGAACATCAAACGGACCGCTTTTGTTCAACTCTGATGATGAGGCTGACCCTCTCTCTCCCAAACCAAATACAATACTCAGCATTCATTTGCATGGGAACCTTCATATAACGATTGAGGAAATCTGGAAGCCTGACATTTTGGATGAAGCACTAATAATAATCTTCATTAAAATATCAGTTTTTTTAAATTTTATTTTTGACAATCCAAGGCTACATGAAGTCTCTTTTGGAGTGAATTACGGAACGGAGACGACAGACGCACTGGAACATGTGCTCTTAATCACCCATATGCTCTTTGCATATTGTAATCAAAACTGAGGCTTATGGACAGAGAATTTAAAAATAACCTTATTGAAGGAGTGGTCTTTCAAAAAAAAGTGTGTATACCTACAACAAAGCTTTGTATAGAAACCTGTCAATCAGAGATTCTTGATGAGCTCCCAATTGACTCCTATTATCAGTTTCATAATTTGTTTTTTAGTTTGGTCTTTTTGTGATAGCCTCTGGTCTCTCGGAACTGAATGAACCCCAAAGTTGGGCAAATTATTATAGTTGCAAGCAAATGGGCCATGTTTAAGTGGATCTTCTCTATTCCAAAAGACTCCGAAGACTATGACGACGACGTCATTAATGAATAAGTGCCTTACATTTCTAGGAATGTCAAGATTATAATTCGTATTCTTTTGTATATTTCCACATAAACAAGAGTATTTTTGGGTTAAAATTAATTGGACGCAATAAATTCAATTTCGGCCCAAAAAGTCGAATGGTATTTACACTTCATTTGGATTTTGGGATTACAATATATATATCTCCCTCAACTCTAACCTATTTAATATAACATCGAAGAAGTTGAAAAAAAAAGCTTTAGCGGCAGTGGAATCATTTAAAGAAGAACAAAAAGTATCCAAGGGAGTTTTGATTTATGAAAATGTACCCGAAATAGAACAGTTTTTTGATGAATGACCAGAACCCTCGATTCTGCATAATGATTATTTTATTCACATCACAACTCGTACCAACCGCTATGTGAATATGATACAATCGACTTTGGGGGAATTGTTATGTTCTTTGTATTGAAAATATGGATTCAGGAAAAAAAGGCAATTTTGATCGTAACTGATCGATAAAATTGGGTTCAAATAGTTTGGTGAAACAATACTTTTTTTTCTACTCAAATTTTTTTTGAAAATAATTTTTAAAGATCGGTCGATTATATTAGCGGAACATGGAACAAAATAAATCAACGACATATGTATGAAAGAATACAAAGTATCTAAATATATTTATTGCTTTGAGCAGAGTGTTATTCGGCTGTGGCAGCTTTGAAGTGATGAAAGAGGTAGTAAAGTTAAAATCCTTCTATTTTTGATAAAATTTTTGTCTCGGAATCGATGAAAATAATAGTTTTCAATAAGAATTTGGAGTTTTTTTTTTGTTTCAGGTAAATTTTATCACAACAAAAACATTACTGTTAAAAAAAGAGCCAAGTTCTCCTATGTTGAAGTTATGCTGGCACAAAAAGTACTGAAATGTAAAAGTGTACCAAGTTCTAAAGCTTGGCTTTAAATTTGTACAAGTAAAATGTTGATTGTTTACTTGGCAATTTTTCAAATAGCTATAAAAATTGGTAATTTAAAGAAAAATTGTCAAGAGAACAATCAACATTTTATTTATACAAATTTAAAGCCAAGCTTTAGAACTTGGTACACTTTTACATTTCAGTACTTTTTGCGCCAGCATAACTTCAACATAGGAGAACTTGGCTCTTTTTTTAACAGTAATGTTTTTGTTGTGATTTCACTACTTTTTGCAAGGTTTTGCTGTAGAACTTAAAATCTCTATAATTGATGAACAATCAGAGAAAATGGAGAAAACGCCCCTTTTCTAAAACTCTCAAATTTAAAATTTTTTCTTTTGTTTAAACTACCAGGTCTACCATTCTACCAAATTTTAAGGTTCTACGGCAGTTAGAAATGCTCTATAATATTTGATGAAAATTCTGCAGAAATGGGCGGTTGCCACGCCCCCTATTCAAAATTCTCAAATTTTATATTTTTTATTTGGTATAACTTACTGGCTTTACCATTCTACCAAGTTCCAAGATTCTACGATAATCAGAACAGCTCTATAATATTTGATGAAAATTCAGCGTTAATGGGCGGTTGCCACGCCCCCTGAATTGAAAATCTCAAATTTTTTCCTTTGTATACACCATAAGTCCTATCACTATGTAAAATTTCAAGTTTCTACGATAGCGGGAAGTTCTCCATAATTTTGATGATCTGTCAGTGAGTCAGTTACGGCTTTCGCGATTTTTGAAGTCCTGTATCTCAGAAACTACTTATCGTAAGAAGCGGAAAATTTTGTGAGGAATTTGGGTTAGGCCATCTCAACAAATGTAGCGAGTTTGAATATTCTGGCATCTTTGGTGTGGAAGTTAGAGGGGGGTCGAAAATGGCCTGAGTTGTTTCCTGTAAATAAGGGTGTAGTGCCAAAGTTGCCAGAGAACTTGGCTGGGCACTACCGTGCCCCTTGATTTTGATGATTTGAATTCTTTAATATTAGCACTTTAAAAGCAAAACACGAATTTCAGAAAATTCGACGCTTTCTATCTTCTTAACCATTAACAATAAAGCTTCCAACCTATGACATAAAATCTTCGCTGTTCAAGAAATTTCATAAGTAAGTATAAAAAAATAAAATCTGTTTTTATAATTTTTTTAACCCCTTTTTAAATGATGTTTTACAAAAAACCAAGTATGCCATTTTATTACTTGTACAAGAATATATTTTTAGAAAAAAAAAATTCGAAAATCGTTAGAGCCGTTTTTTAAAGAAATAATTTTTTATATATAAAAATTTTCTAACATTTTTCACAATAAAAGTTGGTATGCCATTTTGAAGAAATAATTAATTTACACATAAAAACGAAATTTCAAAATTTTTCATTGGACTGTTTCCAAAAAAAAAATTTTGAAATATTTTTTAAAAACCCAAAAATTATTTTTTTAAACATTTTCTACAATTTTAATATTACCTTTATCTAAACGCTTTTGTATAAAAATTTTCGTTAAAATCGGGTTAATCTTGTACGAGATATTCAGAAACCAAAAAAACCATTCTATGGCAGGTACCGTTAATAACGGTACAAAAAATATTTTTTTTTATTTCAAAAGTTGGCTCTTATGTTAAATAATACACACAAAAATTTTAATCAAAATCGTTAGAGCCGTTTTTGAACAAAATTAACTTTTCTATTTCCGTTATATGGCAGGTACCGTTAGTTTTGGTCATAAAAAAAAATTCAATTTCCCCTCTAGGGAATCACCAAAAACTGCTAACTACCAAGTTTGAAGAAAATCACTTCACTCGTTTAGGCTGTAGCTTGAGATAGACAGACAGAATTGCCGGACCCACTTTTTTGGCATTCTCGGTCATCGTAATGTCATGTAAAATTGTTATCTCGAGTTCGATTTTTTTTACGAATCCTTAATTTGCCCTATGCTATAGTACCTATTTCGCAAGTAAAAATCAGCTGTGTGGTAGGATGTAAATCTTTTAAATTCATTCTGAGTTAACAAAAATTAATAATGTATTTTTTCCAGTATATTGGCATTATTACTAAAAAACAGAATTTTTGAATTATGCCGGTTTGCTTTAACAGCGACGAAATGTGAAATGAACTCTAAACCACGTATGCAATTTAATTTCTTGTATAGCAAAGAATTTTAAGAATATTTTTTAATGAATGGTGGCGTTTAAAAAATTTTTTTTTTTAATTTTCAAAAAAAAAAAAATCCAAAATAGTTTGGTTCGTTTTCGAACAATTTAAAAGTTTGTTGCAAAAATATTTAAGTTAACATAACGGTTCTATGGCAGGTATCCAAACAACTGAAACGATTTAGTTAAAACTTGGTTATAGTTGTTATAGTTATGTGTTTTGGGAAATTCCCTATAGTCGGAGAGGCGACCGTCGAGTTACTTAGCTCATAAGGTTAGAGGTTAAAATTGGTGTCAAATGAAAGATAAATTGATACTGAAAATAAAAAAATAGGGTTGCCACTTCTAAAATGGGAACTTCCATGTGGCAACCCTATTTGAAAGGAAAAATTGTCACATAACTAATACATTCATATCTTTGTTATTTGGCCAGATAAAAGTTTTTTTTTAAATGCCAAACGAAAGTCAAAATATTAAAAAAAAATAATAAAATAATATAAAGAACGTAACCCTACAAATGTGGCAACCCCATTCAAATGAATACAACACTGACAAAAATCTTCTTTGCAGAAAACAGTATAACTTTTTATGCACTAGAAAGCTAAACTATACGCCATATTTTAGATAATACTCCCTTCTATCTAAAAAATGTCGGGTGCCACCTCGCAAATGCAGACAAGTACTCGGCAACCCTACTCAAATGCTAAAAAACCCAAAAATCACTTGTTTTTTGGCCAAAGTGTATAATATTGGCTAGAGTTAAAGGCTATAAAATACATCCTGTATAGCTTAGACTCTCTTCTATCTAAAAAATGTCGGGTGCCACCCCGCAAATGTAGACAAGTACTCGGCAACCCTACTCAAATGCTAAAAAACCCAAAAATCACTTGTTTTTTGGGCAAAGTGTATAATATTTGATCGAGTTAAAGGCTGTAAAATACATTATGTTTAGCTTAGACTCTCTTCTATCTAAAAAATGTCGGGTGCCATCCCGCAAATGTAGACAAGTACTCGGCAACCCTACTCAAATGCTAAAAAACCCAAAAATCACTTGTTTTTTGGGCAAAGTGTATAATATTTGATCGAGTTAAAGGCTGTAAAATACATTATGTTTAGCTTAGACTCTCTTCTATCTAAAAAATGTCGGGTGCCATCCCGCAAATGTAGACAAGTACTCGGCAACCCTACTCAAATGCTAAAAAACCCAAAAATCACTTGTTTTTTGGGCAAAGTGTATAATATTTGATCGAGTTAAAGGCTGTAAAATACATTATGTTTAGCTTAGACTCTCTTCTATCTAAAAAATGTCGGGTGCCACCCCACAAATGCAGACAAGTACTCGGCAACCCGAGTACTTGTCTGCATTTGCGGGGAGGCACCCGACATTTTTTAGATAGAAGAGAGTCTTAGCTAAACATGATGTATTTTACAGCCTTTAACTCGATCAAATATTATACACTTTGCCCAAAAAACAAGTGATTTTTGGGTTTTTTAGCATTTGAGTAGGGTTGCCGAGTACTTGTCTACATTTGCGGGATGGCACCCGACATTTTTTAGATAGAAGAGAGTCTAAGCTAAACATAATGTATTTTACAGCCTTTAACTCGATCAAATATTATACACTTTGCCCAAAAAACAAGTGATTTTTGGGTTTTTTAGCATTTGAGTAGGGTTGCCGAGTACTTGTCTACATTTGCGGGGTGGCACCCGACATTTTTTAGATAGAAGAGAGTCTAAGCTATACAGGATGTATTTTATAGCCTTTAACTCTAGCCAATATTATACACTTTGGCCAAAAAACAAGTGATTTTTGGGTTTTTTAGCATTTGAGTAGGGTTGCCGAGTACTTGTCTACATTTGCGGGGTGGCACCCGACATTTTTTAGATAGAAGAGAGTCTTAGCTAAACATGATGTATTTTACAGCCTTTAACTCGGTCAAATATTATACACTTTGGCCAAAAAACAAGTGATTTTTGGGTTTTTTAGCATTTGAGTAGGGTTGCCGAGTACTTGTCTGCATTTGCGAGGTGGCACCCGACATTTTTTAGATAGAAGGGAGTATTATCTAAAATATGGCGTATAGTTTAGCTTTCTAGTGCATAAAAAGTTATACTGTTTTCTGCAAAGAAGATTTTTGTCAGTGTTGTATTCATTTGAATGGGGTTGCCACATTTGTAGGGTTACGTTCTTTATATTATTTTATTATTTTTTTTTAATATTTTGACTTTCGTTTGGCATTTAAAAAAAAACTTTTATCTGGCCAAATAACAAAGATATGAATGTATTAGTTATGTGACAATTTTTCCTTTCAAATAGGGTTGCCACATGGAAGTTCCCATTTTAGAAGTGGCAACCCTATTTTTTTATTTTCAGTATCAATTTATCTTTCATTTGACACTAATTTTAACCTCTAACCTTATGAGCTAAGTAACTCGACGGTCGCCGCTTGGACTAGGGTAAATTAGGGCATTATGGCATACCTAAGCACAAACTCAAATAACTTTACTACGGACTACAATTTTTACTTCAATCATTTTTTTTAATTAAATTTCATAAAAACATAACATGAATAAATTATTTAAGAATAAAAATTCAAGCTTTTTAACAAAAAATAAATTAAATTAAAAATAGTCCAAAAAAAACCATATTGCCCTATGTACGGGCAATATGGCGAACCCCATTTACTTCGGAACCCTTTACTTTTTTTACGTATATTCAGCATTTCTGAAATATAATTGTAAATAAGTTTCATAAAATTAACGTTAAATTGAGGTTATTTTCAAATTTAAAAAAATGCAGAGATACTTTTGAAATTAGTTTTACATAAGGGCATTATGGCGCAGTCGGGTATAATATAGCGCCATAATGCCCTTATTACATCTGCGCCATATTGCAAAATATATACATATTCACAAAACTCCAAAAACTAAACACAATTCTTACTTCAGTTAAAATATAACAAGTGATATAACCAAACCAAAACTGTACTCTGCATTCCACTCTTCACAACGAACACGTGCACTGTATAGTTACCGAGATACACACAAACAAAAACAAAGCGATATTATATTGGAACCCAGAACCGGTATATTTTTTTTGTTTTCTTTTTTGTTTGGCACAAAAATAATAGCACTGACCTGCGATCGTCACAAGGCTAGTGTTCGACGAAGGCCAAAGTTTCTGCATTGGTTTTATTTAAATGCGAGTATTGGAAGTATGGTAGTTGAGAGGTGCGCCATAATGCCCGGTGCGCCATAATGCCCGAAGTTACCCTACTAGAGAAGAAATTGGAATTTCTTTTGAACCAAAATTTAAAGCTCGGTTTTTTTTTTTTTACAAAAATACGTGTATTGTTGTTGATAAAGTCCTTCGTTTGAAATACAAAACTGTTTTTTGGACCATTGCCCTAGAGCGACTTTCTTGATTTTCACCTAAATAATCGGTTAGATTTGGACAAACATTTTTATACAAAAGCTTCTAAATGGCTAGAGTGGTCCAAAAATTTTTTTTTGGTCTGGCGCTAAATTAAGTAGAAGAAGGTGCTGATAACAGTTCAATTTTTAGGTTTTGAACGCAATCTTGATTTTTTTTTCAGTTTTTTTTTTTTTGAAATATTTTATTTAAGTTTTACTTGTCTTCATAGAACATATAAAATATTTAATAATCAATAAAATAATTAATAAGCAAAACGTGCAAATAATAAGTCTGTGTACTCTCTGTTGAGGAAATTTACTTAGAAGTGGCGCCAGAAATTATTATTTCCATGTTTTTCAGAATAACAACACCAACTTTCAAGCATTTTTGAACTTAAAAAAATTATTTAATTTACTTTTTTTTCCAAAAATACAATTTTTCAATATCGATCAGCACTCCTTTCTACATATTTAAGATAGGAGGCTGAAAATCCAACAGTATGATACTAATAGAATGTGGAACCAAAGTAGGGGGTGATCCGACGACTTTTTGAAAATTTTATTTTTCCCATACAAGGGTGGACCACCTTAGTGGTCATAATACCAAAACCATCAGTGTTCGATTTTCGAAAAATAACTTTAAGCAGGTATTGCGACAAATTGCTAAGATTTAATCCAAAACACCTCGTGAGTTTTTAAACAAATATACATAACCAGTAAGTCTCTTGAAGATGTGCAAAGTTTACCTACCTGAAAATTTTCGCTCTTGTTGGTGACTTACCTTGCTAAGTGATTTTCCATACAAATCTGGAAAGTGTTTCATTTTTTAAAATGAAAGAGAGCAACGAGTAAAATGCTAAAATAGAACGTTTTGTTAAAATTCTAAGCTTATTATTCTATTAGAACTTAACTTAATGTTCTATAGAAAATATCAAAACTCAAACTATAACTATGCAGTTCCATTCAAAATCTCTTTTATACTCCTGACTCTATTCATATAAAAAAAAAACTCTGCCACAAATTTTCGCATAAGCCAAAAGCTAGCAAAAAAAAGGGAAACTATTGTTCCACTTAATGAAATCACCAGACCGAAAGGCACAAAACTAGACGCATTGGTACGGAGTACAACGAGTACCTAGAGTACAACCAGTACCTAAATGGCATCATTCTTTCCTGAGGTTCTATCTATATAAAATGGAATGAGCCATAGGTTAGCAACGTGATTCTAAGGCGCGCCGCATCAATTCATATGTGGGGAGCACTTTTAATTTCCATTAAAGAAAACCTAAACGAAAGCAAAATCAATAAAAACAGATTAATTAAATGGCTCGAACGAGAACGAGAATAATGCTGCAGAGGGCTTGTAGCTATCACAACTCCCAGAAGCAGCCAATGGTTGGGAGATTGGAAGCAGCAACTATTGAAAACGAAAAAAAAAAAACAGAAAAGAAAAACAAGCAGGAACACACAAAAAAAGTAACGATTGTCCGTTTCGGATGAGTACTATATGAACCAGCAAGCAGCCTTCTCCGACAAACCTCCTGCCTTATATCCAGAACTACGAGTAAGAGTATTCATTTCGCTTCACCACGATCCCATTTCTCGATCCCAAGGGGCCTTCGTGTAGAAGTATTGCATGTTCGAGTCTTCTCGTTCGTACAGAGTCTCAGTCTCATCTCGCTAGATCTTGATCCCTGGCCTTAGCAACGTCAAGCTGAAGGCTCTAAGTGAGGATCTTAATGGTCATGCATGCTTACCATCAATTTCGCTATGGGCATTGCTATTTTCAAGTTCTCAAGTGAAGACCCTTTGAAGCTGCCTGGTATTATCCAAGTATTTGTTGCTTGGGTCTGGCAGAAACTGAATGTATAAAAGGGGAGACCTTGGCTTCTTTTCAGTCACGGTCACGGATTTGGATATTTTTAGGTTTCTTTTTGAAATGATTTTTATCTTCTTTTCTGCTGTAGCGCTGCACACGTCAAGCTTTTTTGTTTTGCTTTTTTTCAGTTTGCTACAGTGCTACTCTATAGAAGCAAAACGCTATCAAAAGGCAAGTTTAGTTAAAAAAAAACAAAAAAAATAAAACATTCAAAAAGGAAGTTGTGGGTTTTAAAATGGTGATTTTACTTTTCAGCTTCTCTTTCATGGGTATATGCGGGTCTTGAGTCTTTGTGTTTGGGTTCTTTTTTTTTTTTTTTGCAATTCAATTTTTATTTTACTGACTGTCATTAATAAAATAATTGACATTTCGGAAGAGATGCACTGAACGTGCTGGGAATTCGAATCGATTATTATTAGAGCCAATAGTCTGAGTCAAACATAGGTTAGGTATAGGAATATCTATACGTGGAAGTTGCAAATCAAAGACTTTATGGTGTTTTCAATATGAATGTCAATGCTAGATTTTGAATACTATTTATGTAGATGATCCATTGTTGTCATTGTCTATATATTTTTTTGTTTGAAGGGTTAAACATTGAATTGAAGGTTTTACCAGGCAGACCGATATGGATTAGGAGTAGGTTTCAGGTACAAATTTGACACTAAGTGTATCCAGAGTCACAGTACGATTCACTGGTCGGCAATGAAAATAGAACATGAACCAAACCCTATTATTCTTAAGGATTTTTGTGTGCTGAGTCCGAATCCGAAGTCAAAATTTTACTGGCACACCCCATTTTTGAAAAACTTGAATATTTATGCGAAAAAACTTGTCCTCGAAAGTCCGTCAGTCTTTCAGTCGGCAGGATGTCTGTTGGTCTGTATAAGGAGCTACAGCCTAAACGGATGGGCCGATCTACTTCAAACTTGGCATATATAGCAGATATTGGATCCTGTACAGACGGGTTTTTGGAATTAATTTTGCTGGACCAAAAATAACGGTACCTGTCTACACCAATTTTGAAAAAGTTAAATTTTCTCAAAAAGGGCTCCTACGATTTTTATTAAAAAAATCAAGTACTTATAAGTTTTTGAATAAGGTCTATCTTTTAATGAAAAAAGTTTTTTTTTTCAAAAAATCCTTATTAACGGTACCTCCCATAGAACCGTTTTTTAAATTTCAAATTATCTTCCAAATTACTAGTTCAATTTTAACGATTTTTTGTATGCAAAAACACTTATATTTACGGTGACCATATTTCTGGAAGCCAAACCCGGGACGGATAAAAAATTAGTTGGATCGTTTTGAAAATATTGATTTTTCAAAAAAATTTAAAATTTGTTTAAGAGCCGATTTTTCAATCTTCTAATAAACAGTCAGTTAACTGTTCGACGAATAAAGTTATTAGGCTCATAAACAATCAGATAAAAACATTGAATTTTTCAATCAAGAATAATTTATTCTACAGAATAACAAAAAAAATTGTCAAATTCAAAAATATTTAAAATTAAACGTCATTTTTATTCATGATTGTTTTTGTTTTCTTGTGTTCCACTGTATTTTTTTTCAAAATTCTTTCAAAACAGCTTTGACAACTGACACAATATTTGTGTTCATATTATTCCTTAGAATAATTTTTATTCGTCTCTGAAAGAAGCAGATAAGTTCTATTCTTAGGAATAAGCTATATCTGCCTGTTGAAAAATTGATTTTTTCTCTATCCTTAGGAATAAGTACTAACTGACTGTTTAACTGACTATTGAAAAATCGGCCCTAAATGAGTTTTCATAATTTTTCCTTTTTTTGATATTAAGATTTCCTAAACGATTTTATGGGAGCGTTTTTGTTGAAATCATATAAGTCGTTTACGAAATCAGAAATCAAGAAAATGTTTTTTTTTGGTCTGTTAATAACTTCTAAAAAAATATTTTTTTAATCAAAATCGGGAGAGCTGTTTTTAACATTTTTATTTAAATGGTTTTGAAGTTGTATGAACCTTAACACAACTTTTGACATGTCCTTAAAAGTTTTGAAACTTATCTGGGTTCTTTACTCTTCCATATGTTGTTCTTTATTCGAAAACATTTTTCCTGGTGTACCAACCTGACAAACAGAAGCTTGAACTAAATAATTGTTGAACATTAAAAAAAAAACTAAAGCCTAGTCTAGAGGCAAAACGAAAATTTTCATACAAAACCAGCAAAACGAAATCGTAAACCAAAATTTTGCTTTTCGTTGCACATACGCAGCTTAGGCAACGAAATTCTTACCTGTGCTAGAATATATGGAGAGTTTTTAATCGTTTTTTTTTACTTTGGAGAGTTAGAAAATTTTTCATTTTGGTTCAGCAGCGTACTAGAAAAATTTTAATTTCCAACCATTGTTTTCTTGTTTTCCGTAAAAAGTATTTAAAACATTGAATACAAAAATCAGAGAATGTGCAAATACGGGAAAATCACGGGACAAATTACAAAATACGGGACACTTATACGTCCCGGGTTTCTTAAATAAAAACCCGGGACAAGCTGTAGAAATACGGGACAGTCCCGGGTAAACCGGGACGGATGGTCACCGTACTTATATTGCCTTAATATAAATCAATAACAAAATTTTGAAAAAAATAATTTTTGGATTTAAAAAAAAATTTAATTTTTTTTTTGAAAAATCAAATTTTGGAAAACGTGACATTGAATTTTTGTTTTACATGTTGATTAAAAGTTTCTACAAAATGGCATACCAAATTTATTTTTAAATATTTTGTTCAAAAAACTATTTAGGTATAAAAAATTACGTTTTTAAAAAACGGCTCTAACGATTTTTAAATGTTTTTTTTTAGATACATCTTTATAAAAGAAATTAAACTGCATACTTGAAGAGCGAATTTTAAGTTTTTTTTTATATATATATTTACCAAATTTGTTCCTATATAAAATGTTTTTAGTTCTATGAGCAAGTTCGTGCGACCCAGTCATGTATTTTATTGGTTTTGCGTAAAAAAAAAGGTTGGAGGTTTTAATAAAAACTAACATTACGATTATCGAAAAGTTCAAAAAAGTAGTTTTGGTCATGTCGTCCGTCAATCAGTGTATCGGTTTGTCTGTGCGTCAATCTGTACAATAAGCTAAAGCCTAAACGGTTGGACAGATTTACTTGAAATTTGGTGGAGATAATTATTTATACATTTTTTTTTTAATTTGTAAGGTTGTTTTTGTTTTTGATTTTTAATATCTCACTTAGATAATGTACCTTATAGTATACACAATTTTTCAGTTATTACAATATTCCCGTACATCGTTAACGGTTAAAACTTTTATGTAGACAGTTTGTGTAAAAATAAAGGGATACATATAATTAACGATTAAACTTATTAATTTATTTAACATTTTGAATGATTAACTAACATAACGGTACTTTGAACTACATAAGTAGGCACGTGCGATGTTCATTTTATTTTAAGAACAGTTCAAAAATGTCTATTTTGTATGGTCGGTACCAAAAATTTTCAATTTCTTTGTTATTTTTTTTTAAGTTTATTAAGAAATGCTTTATTTTTTATTTTTATTATTTATTATATTATTGTTTTCTCTTGGCATTAAAGCGTCGATAGATAGACCAGAAGGCTGGCCTTTAGTTCCTCATCTCTGACCAAAAGTTCCCAACAAAAAAAAAAAGCAGGTGAATTTGCACAAAATAAAATTTACCTGAGTCTTAAAAAAAAAAAAATATCTCAACCTTTTCCTTAAAAAAAACTCAATTTATATTCACAAAAGGAAACCAACCACCATCACCTTGCAAGAAACTGCTTATTCATCTTCTACGCCCACCAAAAACAAAACAACGAACAGAAAAAAAAAAAACAGAAAATTAAATTAGCAATTAAAATTCAGCCGAATAAACTATTAAAAATGATATATCCTTTTGGAAACCCCAAAAAGCCGTATGCGTTTACAAATAAATTAGACAAGCTAAACAGAAAAAAAAAATCCTTTGAAAAGGACTATTTTTAACCCTTTTTTTCGGGTGCTTATTTATTTTTTTTCGTTTTCTTTTTTTTTTCTGCTCAATCACCTCAACCCTTTTTCAATGACGTCAGCTGTTTTTATTGTTTAATTGTCTTCACCCAATTTTCTATTTAATTTTTTTTTATATGTCAAACGTTTTTTTATTTTTTTGTTGTTGTTTTGTTTCCTTCACATGCAAAATATCCCTTTCATCCTTTAGCGATGGTAAATTAGGACACTTGCGTGTGCTGGTGTTTTTGTTTTTTTTTTTTTTTGATCAAGTGGCCACAGGGGACAAATACAAGAACAGAATTTAAAAAATAATGCAAAATGTTAAAAAAAATCCTTCTTGAAGCTCACAAAAAAAAAATAACAAAACTGGCATAAGGACGCCTTTGAAGAAAAAAATACAAAAACATGGTTTATGTCCTGCATGTGATTTGTATTAGAAAGCAATTTAGCATTTAGATTCTCAGCATGAATAGGATACAAATTTTGAGCCAAGAAAAAAAAAAAAATATTTTAATTACCTTAGTCCTTTGTATCCTTTCTGGTGTCGCCATGCATTTTTTACACAGTGAAAAAAAAAAAAATGAGAAAAAAATAAATTAAGGATAATTCCTTTGGAAAAAAAAAATGAAATCAATTTTGAATAAAACCAAGGAAACTGAGTCAGCAACTCTTGACACAGCGAAAAGGGATGTTGATTAGATTTTCAAACGGAATTCAATGTTTTCGTTTTTTTTTTTTTTCTTATTTTTAACTCATATTTTGGGGTTAAATGAAATTTCGGAAATTAGTTTTACAATTTATAGAGGTGGAGTGGTGAACATGAAAAAAAGGGGTGGAATAAATTTTTATAAAGGCAATTTAAATGCCTTGAATGGGTGGTCAAAAATGATTTAGTGAAATGGCTTCCTTGGGAGTTTGTTAAAACGTTTAGTTACAAGGATTTTAAATAAGGATTGTTACTCAATGGAAAGAAAATAATTAGAAAAACTAAAGAAAGTGTTTTTCTTAGATTTTAATGTCAATTTTGTTCAAAATAAAAAAAAAATAAAAATAAACAAAATGTGTTAATTATCCAAAGTACCATGGAAAAATAAACACTTAACAATTTTAAGATTTATGAACTGAAAACATGCGTCTTCTCAGTACTCCCATAGTCAAAAGCAAGTTTATTTTCCCAATAAATATACACAAAAAATGTCTCCCCAAACAAAAACAAAATCTAATTAAATACCATTTCGCAGAACTAATTCAAAATCCGTTTCAATGGTACCGCACCATTAGACATGTATTGTATAGAACTCTAAGATACAAAACACCCAAATGTGCCGCATAAGACAACATTTTAATGTGATATAGTTTTAAAGAAATCGAACAGCAAGGGACATCTGTCGGGGAACTCTCTATGCCAATGTGTGTTTTTCTATATTGATATAAGAATATTTGTATTATAATATCAATCCGGGAGACGCAGTTTCATTTATTTTCTAAATGTTCTTGTTGTCATTTTAAAAAGAAGCACTTCCCATCACCGGAATGAGTTATGGTCTTTTTCGATGGTGTTCTGAAAAGAAATTAAATTGCAAAACAAAATAAAAACATACAACAACTTACTGAAAAGAGGATGTGTGTAGTTGTAGAAAGAAAAGAAGACAGAAGAGTATCTTGAAGCTGAGACCTTGAGCTTAAATAACAGAAAATTGGAGGAAGTTCTTTTTGAAAGAAATTAATTAAAACCGAGATAGAAATACAAAACGAACAGTTCAAAGGGGGATTTGTATGATAGTTCCCGTGATGAAAGATTTAAGGCTCCAGAGTCCAGACTATTCTCATCATAATTACAGTTGTGAATTTGAGGGAAGCAACACGCTTACGTTGGATTTTAAAATCTATTTCAATTATCATAATATTAATTTTGGTTGAACATTTTTTACCAGCATTGAAATATGATTAGTTTAGTTTAACCTTTTGAATGAATGTTGTGTAACGCTGTTGAATGTTGATACAAACATTTCAAGCCAAACAAAATTTGAAAAATTTCACTGTATTTCGAAATTCGAATGCGTTTTGACTTACGGAAATGGTTTCAGGCTTGAAATTTAACTTAAGTTGGAATAAAAATGTCAAACAAATTGCAAGTTTTTAGGAAAGTTAAAAAAAAAAAAACCATTAACATTTTCTTAAATTTTTTTTCCCATTTTCTAAGTTGAATGCAAATATGTACTAGTTTGATTTTTTATGCAATTTAAAAAGTTTTGTAAAAATATAAAAAATTTATTTTTATAATTACCTACCTATTTAAAAACTATTTGAAATGAGTTTGACCACGAAACGAAGTATGTTATTTGATTTCTAGTTAAAAAAATTTTTTTAATCAAAAAAGTACCACTTCATTTGGAACAAAATTTTTGAAAAAAATATTCCCTCTGTGGAATGCCACTAAAATGTTAACTGACGAGCTTGGAGATAATCGCTCTTAAGTCTTAAGTTCGAAGCAAATACAGACAGACAAAATTGTTAGACCCACTTTTTTATTAATATAATAATATTTAACCGTCTTATAAAAACAGTGGAATAGTTACACTAAAAATTTAGTCAAATTCAACTAATAATAATATAATATAATATATTTAGTTTGCAAAAAAAGTTGTTTAAAGAATATCACTTAGAGCGTTTTGGTGGCTACCCAGAACTTTTGTCAGATTTTTTTTTTTTTACAACTTAACTGTCCAATGAGTCAAATATGACTCAAAATATATGTTTTCTCACAAGCCTACAGAGTCCCATGTATCATATATGACTCATATACATATTTCACTAAAAACAACTTCACTGTCCCCATAAAATCTAATTAAAAACCCTCTCTACGTTCAATATTATTTTGTTTATTTGAAGGATTCATCACTCCACGTCCAATGAGTCTTATTTGACTCATAGAATGTTTTCTGTATCGTGTTTCTAGAGTCCATGAGTCATATATGATTCATAAAGACGTCTTTCTAAAAATGTGTTTGCTATATGAAAATATGGCTATAGAACATAATTTATTCATGAATGTGTATTAAAAGAAGAAATACTTTTCCAAACTGCAAAAAAAAATGGAAAAATGTTTGAGCAAAAAAAGCTATTTCATAGAAAAATCTTTGATTTTTTTTTGAAGATTTTTTTTTATTTTGGGAGAAGTTATATGTAAACCTATGGAAGAATATTTTTTTAACTACGATTCACAATTATTGTATGGGTAGGTACATAATAAGAAAATTAAAACACCATTAATAGTACAGCGACTGAAAAAACAAATCTAGTCAAAATTGTAGAGGCATAAAATTTGAATGCAGGGTAATTAAAAGAGGCTTGATAATGTGTTTTGTTTAGTACGGCTTTCCACACGCCAGCCTTTTTGAAAAATACGTTTTGATCAATACCTCGAAAACGACTCGTCTTACAGAAAATTTGCAAGGACGTTTTTGACATTAAATTATATTATCTTTCTTTTTTAAATTCACAATTTTCCTATAGAATGAATACTTTTTAATTAGAGAGCCAAACAAATAATACGTGCTTTTAATTTTTATTTTTTACTCGCCAAGGCTGTTGTAAGGGGTAAGAAGTAAGGGAAACATACACAATTTCCAGACAATTTTTTTTTTTTTTACTACTTTTTATCTCAATGTGTACATTTTTGCACTTTTTTTAGAGAATCCATATAAAAATAATAATCAAAGTAAATGAGACCAAAAAATATAAGCAGCTTCTATAAGAACCTCAAAAATTGAGCAACATAAACCAAAAAGATGTGTTTGTTCGTAAGTGCAATCTAGTTCATCTTCTCTGCGCTCTACACCCGAAACGGTTGATTTTAGAGAGAAAATTATATTGTATATAGGTTTACGACGAACCATGCCCTCTGATGATCTCCGAGAAATAGGTCGCGAGATATTTGTGAAAAACTGATTTCCGTGACCATTTGACCCTTATGAGTTATAACTTTTTCTAGCCTATACGGTATCAATGTCAGTTTTATTTTCATTACAAAAATAAGCATTACTATTTACAAATAATGCAATTAGAATTGGTTTCTTACCTGAGTAATTGGTAAATATTGTTAAAAAATGGGTTTAGTTTTATGCTCCTATAGGATTCATTGGACTTGTGGCGATGAAAATCAAATATCATACGTCCATGAATCATATAGGAGCATAAAACTAAACCCTTTTTTAAACAATATTTACCAATTACTCAGGTAAGAAACCAATTCTAATTGCATTATTTGTAAATAGTAATGCTTATTTTTGAAAAAAAGTACTGGACGTAGAGATGATTTTGAAGGAGTTTGTATGGGGGCAGTAAATTCTATTTTATGAAAATATGTGTATGTATCATATATGACTCATTGGACTCTGGTGGCAAGGGAAAAAATAAATTATATGAATCCAATGTGCTTCATGGGACTTATAGAGTTGTTGATGAGAATAATGATGGACGTATAAGGTTTTATAATGAGTTTCTATGGGGACAGTTAAGTTGTTAATGTTCAAACTTTTTGTTCAATTTGGCAGAACTTTTGTCCAGTTCCTAGTTCAGAACCTTCGTTTCCTACCTTGAAGTTGTGCATATTTGTTCACTGAGGGAAAAAACAACTTAAAATCAACGAAAACCGCGTTGATTAAACAATTTTTCGGAATGATTTTGCGTTGAAGACGAAAATTGTAAAATCAAAGAAGAACATCCATAGTTTAAAGTGTTTTTTCGTTATAAAACATCTTTAAATCAAAGTTGTTTCAACTTTGAAAAAAAAACATAAATTTATTAAAAAAAAAAAAATTGGCAGCCACTGGGGATCGAACCTGAAACTCTTGGGTCTCTAGGCGAATGCATTACCAACGTGCTATCTCACTGTTGGAAAATAGCGTGATAAAATGCACGAAAAGCTGAAGTCCGACAAAAAAAAATAAAATTCTTACTTTGTTTCAATATTAATTTAAAGATGTATTATGTTAGTTTTTTCAACTTTAAATCAACGTTGAACATTTTACATTTTACGTTGCGGTTTTTCCCTCAGTGTTCATTTTTCCATTTCCTTGGACTTTTGAACTGAAAATGGTTTTACCTTTACTTTTTCTCAATTTTGAAAAAACAAAAAATTAAGTCAGTACATAAATCTGTCAGTACCTAAAAAGTCAGTTTTTGCAACTTTTCAGGAGAGCGTTTTGAAAGTTTGGCTTTCCATTACAACTCAATGCTTATGTCATTTTTCGTTTACCTGTAATTCATAAACCGCTTGAGATAAAAATACGAAAAAAATATGGCAGACAGAATTGGTTATTGTGCATCAGATTTTGTAAAAAAACAATTGATTAAAATAACTTCATTTTAAAATTAATATTAAGTTTATAATTCTAGCTTTTGAAAAAAGTATCAGTCAAAACTGTAAGTGTTGTCGTTGTTTTTTAATAATTTTTTTTTAATTTTAAGTATTTTTTTTAGAAAATTGCCCCTCCCACCAAAACGGGGGGACATAGACCCCCCCTCCCATAGTAAACAATGATTGTATTTAACCCCTCTACAAAATCTCATTATCAGTTCTTGGTGCTTAAGTTATCGTACTTTCCCCTCAAATGTTTCTGTTTTACTTGAGTAAAACTAAAAATGCGAAAAAAAGATATATTAAAATGGCCATACTTCGGTTAATTTTCAATGAAAAAATTTAGTGAGTACAGCATTTTGAAGAAAATTTAATCTTCTTTTTTTCTTTCGAGCAATGTTTATGTCTATCTCAACCCAAAAAAAATGTACAACTAAAAAAGCAAAAAAACTCAAAAAATCGATTTTTTTGATATTTTTTTATGATTGTTTCGACAATTTTGGTTTGGAAATTTTTTTTTTTTTCAATTTTTAAAAAAACATTATTCTAATAGGAAATTCAATTCTCTACAAAAAGTTTTGAGAGCAATATATTAAAATTTTGCTCGGTTTATGAGATATATTGAAAAAACCAAAAAGGGGGCTTTTACACCCCTATCTTCAGTTTCCACCCTCTCATTTAATAGCACTCCGCGGTTTTATGTTCTTTTATAACCCATTGCACAATTCCTACAATAAAAACCCGTGAACGTCTTAGTTCCTTATTGCCCTGTTTTTTTCGACATAATCAATAGCCTATAGGGCAAGTATTGGTTTTGTGTCCAAAAATCGTTTCGAAATCATTTGAAAATAAAAAATACGATGATGGATATTTTATAAAATACATTCCCAAAGAACTTACTCCGTAGCTACGTTGGGGTTTCAGATTTTATAAGATCAGAAAACTGAAACCTAATAGACCTCCATAGGTTAATGTCCTAAACCTTAACCACTTTATTAAGAGATCAAAGTTCGTAGAAGATTCCATTCCCTCTAATATAGGTCACTTAAAAAAATTTACCAAAACAAAAACTTAACAAGGGATGTTGTATAGCAACCTACCTTCTTCCTAAATCATCATCGTAAATAGGTTATTGTTGAATAATTTTGTTAAAGGGTAAGTAATTTGAGTACTCCACACAAGGTCAGTAGTGTAATTCAATCCCTCAAAAAACAACATGACTAAACCATAAACACATGCCTTCATAACTATCATGATGTGCATCCATTTCCATACCTCCTATATTTTGTTTTTCTTCATTCAAACGTGATTATGATCATCATTAGGGTATCAAGTTGCCCTTGGATAAAGGTAAACAAAATTCCAAAATCAACGAGTAGGTAGAAAAAAAAAAAAAAAAAAATACAAAGAAAACTAAAAAAAAAAGTGTATAAAGGAAGTAGGTCAACCCTTCTGATGTTTTTTTTTTTTTTTAATTCCGGAAGACGGAAGCGTCGGAAGCAATACTTGTGCAATCCACATATTGGATGGATTTTTTTTTTGTTCAGGTCTACCTAATACCTCTTCTTCCAAAGGTGTTATTTCATTTTACTGACGATTTGGTTTCATTGTCAGGAAATAAAAAAAAAAAAAATGCTTTATAGGCTGATCTATAATTATGGCCAATTAAGAAGAAAACCTTTATTGTTTTAAAATTATAATCAAGCGATTTAGATAAATTTTTTCCCCAAAAAATTGTACTAATTTGCATATAAATTATTATTTTGTGGTGTTTTTATGTTCTTTGCTAACGCCTACACACTTTTTTTTTTTTAAATATAATTGCTTCTTCCTCATATCGTGATGTTTGGCCATCATCATCGAGGGTATCAGCGAAACCCATAATGGCAATTGGGAGTGACTTCTTTTGTTCTTTCCTAAATGATATTTTGTTAATAACAAACTTTTGGCCCGTATATTTACCTAATAATTTCACAGTGTATCGAAAATAATTGTTTCTAAAAGTGATTCTAGGTATTTGGGAACACAAAAAAGAGACTTCTCTTTGTTCATAATTTTTATTTTTGTTCCTAATAAAAACCGAAACGTAGTATTACGTCTTTAATTTATTCGTCAACAGGCTTTTTGACAGACAAAAAAAAAAAAAAACATTCAAAATAATTTCTTTATTGAATCATAAAAGATCCACGAGATTGAATTGAATAGAGGAGGGCTTGAAGAGTATGCCCTCGCTCTTTGATGGCAACTTGATCTATTTCGATGTCAATGTGATAAAGCACATTTCTAGTATTTTTGATTTACAACCAAATTACTCTATGACAGGAAACGACTCTCCAGATTCAAATATTGCTGGATTATATCATAGATTCGAATGTAAAAATCTATGCAAGGATAAAAGTGTCGGTCTTTGAGAATAAAAAAAGTCCAATAAACACGGAATAGGTAGGTACTCAAAAGGTATGTTTTTTTTTTGTGTTTTCTTCTATGATAATCTGATTAAACCAAAAGAAGCGAGGTCCTTATATGGGTGGAAGCCTTTTTTCTAGATAAGGAATTATTGTTCATGCTAAACAAAGGGGATATTTTTATTTATGGTTATGCGCAAAAGTGCAAGTCGTTAAAAGGAACAAACAAACTAAAACACTTGATAACACTGCCTATACCTACCTTAAATAGTACCTACCTATCCAATACCTACACTCCGTCTTTAATCCTGCTGTTGTTGCTTGATGGTAGCCTGAGGGAATACATTTTTAACTTTTTTGTGGTTGATTTTTTTTTTTCTTATTCTTCCTTTATCGAAAATTCAAGTTCTTGGTGTATTTTTTTCTTCTTTTTTTTTAGGTTTTTAGTTTATCGTGTGGTTTTTATTTTTATTTTATTTTTTTAACTTAATTCAAAAGAATGATGATGTGAAGGAAATTGTGCAAAAATGCTAGTATTACGCAAAAGGTTCTTTGTAGGTCACAAGTGCATACATACCTTTGTAATAATATGGGTAAGTTTATAAAAAGGATAACATAGTTTTTTTTTTTGTTTTTTTTTTTTATGTTCACTTTTGATATTGAAAATGATCGAGATTGTGTGCATGTGTGTGTTTGTGCATATTTTTGATACTACAAAGTTGCAAAAAATAATCAGATTTTTGTATGAACTTCTCAATTTTACTGCAATAAAATTTTTGCTTGTCAATTTCTTGCGTTTCAATAGAATCGCATTAATTATTTTGGGTTTAAGGTTCTGTCCCGAGGTTTTATTAATCATATTTTATTTCCAATTATTACACGGAGAGAAAAGTGTCACCTTAATTTAAAGTGACAGTCATCTTAGCAAAAAACCATGCAGAAATCCGCTTAAATTAAGGTGCCTTATTTTATGTATTCTGTTTTCTCCGTGCATTAAATTTAACTGAGTTTAAGTGTAATCACCTTATTTTAAGCGGATATCACTTTAATTTAAAGTGGTGAAATTTAATGTGCGCATCATCTTATTTTAAGGTGACACTTTTTTCTCCGTGTATGATAGCAACTTTTAAATAGTTACATCAATTTTCTTACTTTCCTTCTTGTTATACAGTCTTCGAACTTATGTATAAGATTATAAAAATGTTCAGAAAACAGCTGCACTGCAAAACTATATAAAATACGATATTGATTTTGTATCCGGACAAAAATAATTGATATTCAGAACAAAATTAGATTGATTAGGTTGGATTCCAACAAAAACTTTCTGTAGCAGCTTGAAAGTCTTTCGCACTAATTGTTTAATTGCTTCTGCAAAAACTACATCAAAATTGAATTCTGAAAGCATGGATTTGGATCAGAATATGCCGTGTCTCAAAGAGAACTTCTTCTGATGAAGAAATAAAGCCTTCTAATAAGAAGGTGGTTGCCATTTACAAGCACTAAATTTTTTGCGTAACTGGTGGTATTATAGATACGAGTAGATTGAACACTTTAAGCTGTATTTTTTCATACAACATCCAAAAATATTGACCACTCTGGATTGGATCTGATACGACCATTTAATGACAAGAACTAAGAAAAAAGTATGTCTGCCGATATCCTTATGATGGGTTGGGGTCAAAATTCTTTTTTCAAAATTCAGCTTTTAAAATTCTGCTATTCAAAATTTTGTTTTTCAAAATTCGGCTTTTCAACGCACGCTTTTTAATATTCTCCAAAACACTTTTTTAATTTTTTGCAGAATTTAGTAAAATCATCATCTTGCAAAATATACTGTTTTTGATTACTTACTAACTTTTTATTTTTTTTTTTATGTATATTAATTTTTTGTTTAATAAATCAATAAATTTGAAAATATTAAAGAAGGGTTTAATATTAAATATTTTCGAAAAATAATAACAAATTTATTAATTTATCAAATAAAGATGACACTCAAAAACTTGAACAATAAAAAGAATATTTTCTAATAAATTAGTATATGTATGTTTATTTATTTGCGAAAGTTAAACCAAAAACCTTTAAGAAAGTACTAGTGTTGAATTACGAAAATGAGGTGTATAGTTTTCCTTAGCTATATAAAATAACTGAATTAGCAGAATTTTAAAAACCAGAATTTAAAAAACCAGAAATTTGAAGACAGAATAGAAAAAAAGCAGGATTTTGTAAAAACAAAATTTCGTAAGACTTAGTAGAGCTGGACTTTATCATGAGAATGACACGTTTTGAAGATATTTGTCAATTCATCGCAAGAGACAGTACCCCTGAAAAAAACTTATGAGGTGGGTGGGATACGAACCCAAACCTCTATCGTAACAGTCCATCGCCACATCAAAATTGACATGCTTATTGAATTTTCTAAAAGACCGTGTCCAAAACCTTAAACAGTTAAAGCAAACAAAAAAAGAGGACACCGTATTTCCTAAATTTCCATTTAGCAGACCATACAATTCCACAATAAAAGCTAGAAACGTGTTCAGAAACTGACTTTGGAACGTCAAGAAACGTTGTCAAGAAACAAAAACAAATTTTGACAACTTTTCATTTAAGTTGACCTGTCTTCTGCAGGTCCAACACAATTTATACATTCCCTTTATTCCCTCTGTGCATAGTATATCTCAATTTCTAAGTTTTGATCAAAAATTTTTTTTTTTACTTTTCAAAAAGAAAACGAAAAAAAAATTGTTTTCATTTTTTCTTCTTTTTTGATTGCCCTTGTATTCGCATTCAGGTTATTCGTGTTTTCAAATGCATATTTGAAGTTTTTATTTTTGCTGCGCGTGCAATTTTTTGCTCCTTAGACCTTGACCATTAACATAGAAAAAGAAGGAGATTGCATAAACATGTACATACACACAGTGTTTCTGACGAAAACTGGTTCGTCGTAATCGGTCCTTTTTTTTATAAGCACCATCAGCACACTTATGTTTGTGTGAATTTGTATGTTGTCTTTGGAAATGTATTAGTAAAAAAACTTAGATATGCATTTTGCATGAAGATGAGTAGGTAGGTAGTATTTTATTGGGAACGAAATGCAATTTTGCACAAACTGGTTTAAAAAAAAAGGGTTCTCACTTCTAACATCAGAATAAGGAACTTAAAGAAGGTAGAAGAGGGACTATTGCAAGAAGGGATTGAAGTCTTGGATGGAAGAACGAGGAAACCACTTATACATATTTTTGGTATGCAATATGTGTCAAAATGCAAGTGCAATTAGATATTACCTAATATAAAGTCATTTTTTGATAAATTTGTTAAAATAAGCTACAGCTAAAATTGGACACAAAATTAGCTCAAAAAGACGAATTTCCTGGTTAAAAAAAAATCTTTAATATTTTTTTATGATCAACATTTTTTCGTCCATTTTACCATAAAACTTTCTTCAAGAAATAACCTTCATTCCTATAACATTTCAAATTTGAAACGTAATTAAACAATTGAGCCTCACTATCTCCTTCTACGATTCAATACATTTCTATTCACCAGCTGAAATTCTTATTCTGTTCAATTCAAGTCATCTTGAAAAAAACCTCGTGTCTATTAACAAAAACTATAAACCGGATGAAAAGAATAATCAAATTGCTGGGACAACGTATACAGAAAGTTCACAATAACTCTACAAAAATCTCAACCCTAACACAAATAATTCCTTGTCATGATCCTGTTAAGAAATTAAAAAAAAAGTAGGAAGAAAGAAAAAAAAGAACTGGCATGGTGAGTCCTTTTGTAACTTTACAGCACTTTTTTTATGGTATTTCTAATGCGAAGAAAATAAAGTCATATAGGTGAATTAAACGACTTCAGGTATTCAAGTATAACACAATACACTACACAACAACACACAAAAAAAAATCTGATAATAATTCCAGTTTTATTAGTTTTTCCAACCCCAACCCCAGTAGGAATTCATGCCCAACAGGGCATAGTTTCCCTTTACAATTTATACTTACTTCGTCTTCCATATCGCCTTGTTTATATGAGTTACACTTCGACCGACCGACAACGGATATCTTCCTTGCAATTTTCCAAACAACAATGTAAAAATTGTGATACTTTTTTTTTTTATTACGTACTTACAAAAGGACTCTCACTTAAATTTAGATTCCTTTGAATGCTTTTGTCCGGTTTTTGAAAACGACGGATGGATGAAAAAAAAAAAATTGATGGTTTTATGACATCTTATTGTACTTTGTGGACTTTGGCAGTCGGAAAAGTATTGTATGAGAAGGTCGTATCGCAATTTTTTTCTTTTTGTATGAAGTTTATTACGCCACGAATGTGTGATGTGTTTTTTGACAGGGGGTAAAGAATTTTGTTTTTTTTTTTTTATTTTTATGAGCTTTGGCACTTTTTTAAATTAAAGGGAAGGAAACAATTCATTTTGTGCTCTTCCGGATTGCTTAAAAAAAGTACCCAAGAATTTATTAATGAAATTGATTGCGCATCAAATTTAAAGAATGAAAGAAAACATTCATGATAGTGATAGGTAGGAAATTGAGATATCTTTACTTTAAAACTACATATCGAGAAATTTGTTTTCTTTTAATATTACAAAATTGCATTTCTTTTAGTGGTTTTGACCGCATGCTATAAAATTTCTTGTATAATAAAGAATTTTTAGAATTTTTTTTTCTTTGAAAACCGTAAGTGACTAGGGCAAGTTTAGGATTGAAAAAAAAAAAAAAAAATAGTCATGTGTGGAATTCAAATCATTTTTCTTGCAAAAAACATTCAAAATCCATTTTTTTTTATATGACAACTTATAATAAATTTTATATCATCTAAAAGCTTATTACTTCACCTTTTATATCACGCATTAATCATATTTTTACCATGCCTACAAAAAAAGTAAGAATTTTTGAAAGCCAAACATGTCGAAATTTCAAACTGATATTACGGTACCTCCTACACTGGTGGCTGGTCATCCACAGGTGGTTTAAGGTATTTTTCAAGTTTTTCAATTTAAGATTGTAGAAGTTATTTGTTTAAAAATAAGCTGGCAGAATTTTGAAATGCAGGTATTTAAAAAAGCAGAAATTTTGAAAGACCGAATAGAATAAAAGCGGAATTTTGAAAAACAGAATATTCGTTAAAATAGCAGAATTTTGACCCGCTCCCAGAAAATATTATTTATTAAAAAAATCATTGACTCATTCTTAAAAATTTAACTGGCCAGAAAATTTCTGGCAAAAAAACTGGAATTCTGGAAAAATTCCAAGAAACTTTGCACTATTTTCCCTGGAAAAAAAGCCAGAATTTGTATGAAGAATTTTTTGCCCTTTTTTTCACAAAAAGTTCTGGCGTAATTTCATCTGCGGTAATTTGATTTGGCGTAATTTCCGCGAGCAGTTCTTTCAATAACTGTCACAATTTTTCTCCTTTCTCTCCTGTGGCTGTGGCATAAGCTTTTATCTTAGCAACAGCTTTAATCGAGAAGCTATTCCTATATTTTAAGTTCATCTTCAAAGTAATTTTGTCTGAATCTTAAATTCTTTAAGGCAAAAAGCCATTGCTCTTTGATGAAAGCACTCGCAAAAAAAGTCCGAAATTCTCCAAAATTGAATCATATGCTTCAAGAACTCTCACACAAAATACACAATGTTCCCATAGTATAATATTACCTCTCTGTTAAAAGAATATAAGAACATTATGAATGGCCCGTCGGATGGAATTATTTCCCATAAATAGCTCGATCTTGGCGAACTAATTAAAACCCTCTCCACATCACCACAATTTTGCCACCACTTCAGTCGTAAATAAGTTTCAAGCAACAAGAAATCGGAAAAATTAGCAATTAACAGCAAAAAAGACATAAAAGTATGCAATAAATCGCACCACCATCATATCTCCATCGCTCCCGCCGCCATCGCTACTAGAGAGTCGACGACGACGTCAAGCTATAGAAAAAAGAAAACGAAGAGAGTCACACAGTTCAGCAGAGTCCCAGTACTGGACGAATGAAGAACTCTTTTGTTTCAATTCCTTCCTCTTGAACGAACTTGTATGTGAATCTGATGGCAGAGCAGGAAGCCTTGACTTTCTCACTACCCAGAATCAGAACCAAGACCGGTGCGGTGGTGTGGAGGAACTACCGCCACATAAACTCACTCCCAGGAATATTTACCATTGAACTTGGCCTTCGACCCCCGCATGACTATAGCTTAATGGCAGCAGCCAGTTGTTTTGGTTGTTGCAATAAAAGTTACTTGCTCAACACCAAAGGAGCAATTAGGGTTGAATTCATTAACTGCAAGGGCAGAGGACGTGAAAAAAACCAAAACTGAACACAATTAAAATGCGAAAACGACGACGACGATAGCTTCCTTCGTCGTCGTTCCATTCCAAAGCAGCACTATCGACGCGGTGTAACTCACTTACTCACTTAACCACCGCCCACACTAGGCCAGGAGTAGAGGAACAGTACATACCTATATGAATTCTGCCGACTTCGACACGAGTACACAACTCAAACATCGTGCTGGTGATCCTAAACCTGGCAGAAGTAATTTGTAAGAAGAGTCTCAGTACTTGCACCATGCCAGCAGCTAGAGGTGCGCTTTGCTCCTCCAAGCAATCACCCCAGTACCACCGCCACCTTCCGTCGTCGTTACTTCATATCGTAATCGTAACCCATTCTTCTTAAAGTCACGTTGTTGCGAAGAAAAGCATAAAATTCCTTGTGTTGTGATTTATGAAAATTCCTCTTGGTTTGTTCTGGTAACTCGGCGAATCGGAATTGGAATCCTTCTCTTATGATACCTATTTTACGACCATGCTGGTGCCTGGGTGCTGTTGTTGATACTTTTGTGGCTAGATGATGGTGTGGTTATGATGGGGGCAGAAGATTTAAGCTTTGGAATTTTGCTAATGTAATGCTTGCGTCTGCAATTTTGTGAGTAATTAAGGAATCTTTATAATTTTATTGTGGCGGATCTGAGCCCACCTTAAGAAGTTGGAAACTAAAGAAATATTTTCAAGTGTTCTTAAGGGTGAAGAAATGGTGCACTGATGCTTGAAATTTTGAATTTTCTATTGAAAGTTGGAGTTTAAAAGTTCATTAGAAAATTAACTCAGTAATAATTTAGGAAATTTAATTTTTATTGCATAGTTTCTTTTTTTGGAACATATATTTCTCTCCCTCAATTTGCACTAAAAATAAAATTCTCAACGATAACTTTTATGACGTGATAACGTCTTATAAATCGATGAACAATGGCAGCCATCACAAAAAAGTGACGCCATTTTCTAGCGTTCCACTCTCGCACTTTTGCAGTGCGGCAAAAATTTCAATTAAAAATAAACTATTAGAGATATTAAATATCTTCTATAGCTTATTTGAAAGATAATAACCTAAAGTTAAATACATTTGAAGGATTTTAAAAAATTCTATCTTTTAATAGGGTAAATAGGTTTAAAACAAAATTTCAAAAAATTGGCTATTTTCTAAACGCGACAATGTAAGAGTTGAATTTTTATTTAATCAATAAATTAAAACAACATTTTTCGAAATATGAATTTTTGAAAAACACCTACTTATTTTGGGGTATTTTTGGGTGAGTTTTTATTTTTTTTAAAAATTTTTTGTAGAATTCCAAAAATCTCAAGCTTATAGAACATGTAGTCTATGACTGTGCGCATACATTTGCAAAAAATTGGTATTTCAAAATGGTTTTTCACCGAATAACGGGAAAAACAAGTTTTTTGTCCCAAGTTTTTTTTACTTTTTTTAACCGTTTTTTATTTTTATCTTTTTATATTGTATATAGATAATATATTGTAGATAGATAATAGACAGGACTATACCTGTTCAAAATTTCAATCAATTTTGGAGTCACAATTTTGAGATAATGGTAATATAAAGTTTTATTATTCAACAGTTTCTAACTTTTGATCTAAAGCAAATACAAATTTGATTTTACTTTATTAAGCATCCTGATGTTACCTTTCATTTGGTATATCACACATAACTGTTCATTCACTACAAGCTACACAATGTTAAATTAAAAAACTTGCGAAATACCTCAAAACATCTGTGGAGATCTGTTGATCATGAACAACCACCAGTGTGGGAAGTACCGTAATCTCAGTTTGGAATTTCGACATCGTTGGCTTTAAAAAATTCTTACTTTTTTTCTAGGCATTGCAGAAATAAGATTGAAACGTCATATAAAAGGTGAAATTATAAGCTTTTACATGATATACAATTTTTAATAGGTTGTCTAAAAAAAATTCATTCAATAGCGTAAGAACATAAAATATATGTTTTTTTACTTTTTTTGATGAAAATTGATCTTTTTGTAGATGCCTAATAGACATGATCGATGTATATATTAAAGCTGAAGCAATAAGCTTTCAGGTGGTATAAAATTTATTATTGGTTGTTACATAAAAAAAATGAATTTTTGAGTGATGGAAATGATTTTTTCACTTTTTCATAAGAAATGATTGTTTTTAATAAATTATTTTAATTCTTTTTGTGCATTGTAAAAATTTAAAAATAGTTCTATTATTTAGAAGAAATATTTGGCTTTTTAATGGTATCATTTTTTTTTAAGCTTTTAGAATAAAAAAATTAATATAATGAGAAAAGAAAAAAGGTAATTTTTTTTAAGCTTTTTCTTGTAATAATTGTTTGAAATAAATAAACTCTTCAATTGACTCATTTTAAAAGCACACAACGTGTTTTCTAACGACGTTATCACGTAAAATCATCGTCCGTAAACCGGCTTTACAGATACTTTTTCAATATTTTATTTTCTTGTACACTTTGAATTGTATTGCTGTACCTATATGGGTTTTTTTTTTGAAAAAAGTTTTGAGTTCTGCATTTTTAGCTGAACAATTTATTTTTTTTTACAATTTGCTTAACTATTTATCAGAACTGCGATTAGAATTTCAACTGAATAACTATATAATTTTGATAATAAATGGAAGATCAAAAAAAGTTAACTTGTTTCACTTTTTGTCAGCCATTAAAATCGGCAAAATATAGTGGGTCACTGTGGCGTATGTAAAACTTTTTTGTATTTAAAAACTTTAAAGCTAGTTGGTTCTTATTAATCAGCTCAAATGTTTTAATTAGTAATAATTGCAAAGATGGAATTTCTTGTGTTAAAAAAAAGATTTTTTGTACGTAATTTTTACTTGCGATATAGGTACTATATATCAAGTTATGCATTCGTACAAAAAAAAAAAGTTGAGATAACATTTTTCCATGACATTACGATGGTAGACAATGCCAAAAAAGTGGGTCCCGGAAGTCCGTCTGTCTGTCTGTCTGTCTGTCTGTCAGTCTGTCTGTCAGTCTGTCTGTCAGTCTGTCTGTCTGTCTGTATAAGGAGCTACAGCCTAAACGGATGGACCGATTAATGTCAAACTTGGTATGTAGCGTTATTTGGCGACTCTCCAGAGGGGTTTTTGGAATTAATTTTTTTGGACCAAAAATAACGGTACTTGTCATATACCGATTTTAGTAAAATTAAAATAGCTCGAAAACGGCTCCAACGATTTTGTTTAAAAAATTCAAATGTTAGTTTTACGCTAAGGTCTATATTTCAATGAAAAATTTTTTATTTGAAAATCATTATTAACGGTACCTGCCATAGAACCGTTTTTTTAAAATTCGAATATCTCCGAAACTTCTTATTGGATTTCAACGAAACTTTTTGTGAAGAAGCATTTATATAATTTAAATATAAACCAAAAATAAAATTTCCAAAAAAATAATTTTTGGATTTTTAAAAAAATTTTGAAAATTTTTTTTTGAAAAATGAAATTTTCGAAAACGGGACATTGAATTTTTTTGAAATTTTGTTTTTAGATGTTGATTAGTGATTTCTACAAAATGGCATTACAATTTTATTTTTAAACTTTTTTTCCAAAAAATTATTTATAAAAAATTGTTTTTTTAAAAAACGGCTCTAACGATTTTGAAAATTTTTTTTCTAAAAATGCACGTTAATATATCAATCAAAGCTGCATACTTGTTTTGGAGGGCAATTTAATTTCAGATTTTATTTTATTTTTTTTTTTAAACGAATTTTATTTTTTTTTCCAAATTTCTACATAAAAAGTCTTAAAAATTTAAGCAACTTTAACTCCAAGAGCAAGTTCGTGCGACCCAGTCGTGCATTTTATTTTTTTTTGTTTAGGGTTTTGTTTGGTATTTTAAAAATTTAGTTTTTTGATGAAACGTGGATAATGTTGTTAAAAAATAAAATTTAAAATCAATATTAACAAAACATAATGATATAATGAAAAACAACAATGCTCAATGAAAGTGAGTACATATTAATTTTTTCGGTGAAACAAAATATACTTTGTATTAGATTTTTATATTTTAAATTTTGAGGTAAAAAGTTGTGCTAATTTAGAAAAATCCATAAAATGGCATAGTAAGAGTAGACCAGTGCCAATCCGGTTTTCAGAGGGCAAAAGTTATTAGCAGCATAAAAGGGTTGTGGGAAAATTTAGGATAAATGGTGTATGAAAGGGGCAAAATAAATTGCCCACAAACAAATTGGGGGAAAGGGGGTGGGTGGGCGAAAAAGTGGGGTGGATTTCAAAAATCGTGGTTTTTTACGATTTCTGTCAAAAGTAGACCTCATATCGAAAAAAGTTAGATACAAAAGTTGTAGATTGTAAAAGTGTCTACAACAATGGTTGGATTTTAAGAAACCCTGGTCAAAAATTACTTTGTTATATTTTCTATCTACATATATTTAATGTTTTTTGGGCAAAAAGTTAATTTTTGGATATTTTTCAAACAAAAAAGTTACCGAAAAATTTTTGATTTTTGAAAAGTTTAGAATGCAATTATTTAGATTAAAATTTATTATTTAAGATTGTGTGAAAAAAACTATACTTTAGTTTTAGAAATTATTGAGAAAAATTGAAAAAGAAACAAAAAAACCATTTTTAAGATCGATTTTTCCGTAAATGACAGTGATATTGGCCAGAAATAATTTTCCATAGAAACTTTATTATTCTTTTCTAATGGTCTTTGACCTTCTTAATTTTAATCTAGCATTAGAATAGCTCTAACGTGAAAAGTTATTGAGATATTGAATTTTGAACGTCCAAAACACTATTTTTGTGATGTTTTGCATGGTAATATCTCAAAAACGCGATGTGATAGAATTTTTCTGACTTCGGATTCAAGCTCAGCGCACAAAAAACCATTAGAAAAATATACTCTGATTTCTATAAAAAAAAAACTTTTTGACTAGAGTGAAATTGAACAAGACATTCGATTGTTTCTTTTTCGTATAGAACTCTTTAGAGGTGGAGTATTTTAAGTAACGTTTAGAGGTTATGTTATTCTTTTCTTGCGATCAATTCTTTAGAAGATATTTCTACTTGAAAAAGTTTAATAGTCAAAAATAACGGTTTTTTGTGTAGAACTCATAAAAGGTATGTGCTATCGTGGTATAGAAGATTGGTTCAGCGAAATAAGTAGATTTTGTGGTTTTCTATAAAATAAAATTTTCATTCCTAAGAACATCGTAATAAAAATACCTTTTTTAAAAATTTGTTTATGAGACAAAAATTTAAGTTTTTTTGGATTTTAGTCTATAAAATGTGTCTGAACTTTGCAGACAAGTCACCAAAGACGAAAAATTTAACAGCATGCGCTTCGTTTCATAAAAAGTTAGGGCAATATTTTTTTAATTTTTTATATTAGTCTTAGCAAAAAAGCTATGGCCACAAAAAAAAACAAAAAAGAGGTTGTCTGTAAAGCCGGTTTATGGACGATGATTTTACGTGATAATGTCGTAAGAAAACAGGTTGTGTGCTTTTAAAATTAGTCAATTGAAGCGTTTATTTATTTCAAACAATCATAATTTACAAGAAAAAGCTAAAAAAAAATACCTTTTTCCTTTTCTCATTATATTAATTTTTTTATTTTAAAAGCTTACAAAAAAAATTATACCATTAAAAAGCCAAATATTTCTTCTAAATAATAAAACCATTTTTAAATTTTTACAGTGCGCAAAAAGTATTAGAATAATTTATTAAAAACAATCATTTACATATGAAAAAAGTGAAAAAATCATTTCCATAACCCAAAAATTCATTTTTTGGGACAAAACAACTTGTTTTTCCCGTTATTCGCTCAAAAACCATTTTGAAATACCAATTTTTTGCACATGTATGCGCAAAGTCATAGACTACATGTTCTATAAACTTGAGATTTTTTGAATGCTACAAAAAATTAAAAAAAAATAAAAACTTACCCCAAAATGAGTAGGTGTTTTTCAAAAATTCATATTTCGAAACGCAGAGACTTAAAAAAAAATCCGTATCAGACCCCTTACTTTTATTTTTATTATCTTTCAAAATGTAAAAAAAAAATTTCCCTTCAAATAATCACTACTTTGTCAAAGGTCTACCTCATGTTTTAGTTTTAGAAAACCATTTATAGCTTGGTTTTGAATTTTTTTTTAGAATTTTTTCAATACCATTGTCAGTCTTGCAATAAATTTATCTATTGATTAAAAAAAATTCAACTCTTTATGTACATTGTCGCGTTTAGAAAATAGCCAATTTTTTAAAATTGTGTTTTACCCCTATTTACCTTATTAAAAAATGGAATTTTTTTAAAATCCTTCAAATGTATTTAACTTTAGGTTATTATCTTTTAAATAAGCTATAGAAGATTTTTGTATCTCTAATAGTTTATTTTTAATTTTGAATTGAAATTTTTGCCGCACTCCGAAAGTGCGAGAGTGGAACGGGAGAAAATGGCGTCACTTTTTTGTGGTGGCTACCATGGTTCATCGATTTATAAGACGTTATCACGTAAAAAAAAAAAAACAAAAAAGTATTAATTTAAAAAATTTTGGACTTTCCTAATAATGAACCGATTTTCATAAAACGGCAATCGCTTTATTTTATCAAAACCTAGAGGTGATATTTTATAAAACTCGCTCCATTATTACAGTGGTGACGAAAGTCCATTTTTTTTTTTAAATTGTTGATGTTTTTGTGAATTTTTGTAAATTTTAAAACAAATTAAATTTTTTTCAAAATCGGACTAGGTAGTTTTGCCACTTTAGTGGCTATTTTTTTAGCTTTGTACACTAGCAAGAAAACTTTAACCATGAAGATATCCATTTCAAAAGATCATAAAGAACCCCTGTGGTGCAAAACTTAGGCTTAACCAAGAAATAAAGATGTCTAGTTATAATTTTGGCAGCAACAATTATTTAACTTTATTGTAAGCCATTGCACTGTCAAATTTAATTTCAATTAACACATTTCGTAAATTGAAAGGTTTATTATTGTTAAGCCTGCGCTTCGGAATGCAAAGTTCCTTGTAAGCCATTAAAACCATCTTAACTATAATAAAAAGATACCAATAAGAAAATGTAGACAGAAAACAACAAGTCTTATTTATGTATTTCAATGAATTTGAATTAAAGGTATTTAAATTTGTTTAAATTGGCTCTAAATTTATTGTGCGGCAGCACGAAGTTTCACTTTGCCCAAAAAAACCAATTGACATTCCCTTCAAAATAAATTGAGGATGTGTTGGAATAAAAAAAAAACAAAAACAACAAAAAATACGCTGTTCATGTTGCGAAATTCAACAATAACCATTAAATGTAATTTCCATTCCATTGACAGGTTGCAACGCCTTTCTGAACATCCACATGTTCTGAGGTCACTCTTTTGATAAAAAAACCAAAAAAAAAAAAAACAAAAAAAGAACTTTGTTTCCCTTTTCCTTTGGTTATCATGTTGTTTTGCAGGCAAGCAGCTTTTGTTGCAACCATTTCTTTATAGCCTTTTGTTATTTAATTTTGTTTGTTTTTTATTTTTTGGAGAATTGCACCAGCAGATGTAGCGGATATAAAATGCCAAAATGATATTAAACTCACATAAACCAGGTAACACAACGGTGGCAATAATTGTATCCAGGTGAGGGCGTTGAGAGGAGGCAAAAGTCAGCCAACAAACACCACCACACCACTAACCAAAACCATTCAAAGGGAAGAGAAAAAAAATGTTAAAACCGAAACATGGAAATGGATAGAAATTGATGAAATTTCGGAAATGAGTTTCGGTTTTTTGCTTTTAAAAAAATTTGTGTGTATTTTTTTTTTATAAATTTTAATTTTGGGGGAAATTTTCGCACGGAAATTGTTGGCGTGGTGACATGACGCTCTTTCAATTCGGTTCGGGTCTAATGAATGAGCGGTGCCGGCAGATGTCGCCTTCGATCGTTAAACTGCTGTCTCATGGTGGCGACTCTAATGAGCTTCACTCTGGTGGCAGTCGTTTTTGTTCATCATTACGTCCATCGCCTCTGCGTCATGTCGTGTCGCGTCGCATAGTCGTTGTCCTATAAAAGTGACTAAGGTAGTAAAAGTCCAATGTAATTGCGCGCATTTTGGTATTATAAACGATTAACGAGAAACAGCAGCTTTAACAATACCGAAATGCAGGTAGAAGGTTATGTATTGTGTCTTTCAAGGCTATGTAGAAGGAACTGTAGACGATTGTCTTGAGAAAGCAGGAGCCTCAAACGAGAGTGCTTGAAACTTATGCACTAAGGGCGCTTTGAAACTAAGAACATTTTTCCTTACAACTAAAGGATGGTTAATATAATGCACGACTTTTGTCTAATGTCGAGGACACTCTAGAAACTTGCTGCGACCCAAATATACATCCTAATTTTACCAGGCTCTTGAAAGGCTTAATCCGGTACTGATGGATTTGTTCTTTTATGTTGTTTTGTACTCAGAGATAAAGTTAAAATTAGTATTCTTTGCCTTTGGTAATGAAGATTAAGATTAACCACAGAAATCGTTACTCATTCGCGTGCTAAAGGATTCATTCCTATTTGTCGTATTTCTATAAAATACCATCTGGCGGAAGTGGTTTTTGTTGCTAATATAAAAGTAATGGAGTGTAAACAAAAAAGTAGTTAAAAGTTATAAAAGAAAGACACCTGCTTATATTATTATTAACGCTGTTAAAGGAATCCTTGACAATTCATTGTCATTTTTCTAGTACCTATTGAAATTTGTTCTATATGAAAGCACAATGCGAATGGGAACATCTGAACATACAAGATATTGAATGAACCTTCAATTATGCACTTTTGCAATCAGGAATAGGTGGTTTTAAGTACGGTCAATTCAACTAAGAATTTTGTTTTAATAAGGCTATACTTTCGCAGGGTCTTATAGGGAGAGCCAACACGTCTATGGGCAGGTACGTGCTTTTCTGCCCTCAGTCAAATTTTTTTTTTAAATTATTGTTTGTCGTTAAACTAAGAGAGTCACTGTGGCGTATGCATAACTTTTTTTTTCAAGTTTCAAAAAATTAAAATTTTTAATTTCTGATATATACCTATGTACCTATGATTCCACTTAATTTGTACGGCGTACCTTACCTCAGAAAAATGATTTAAAAAAATTATTTTCTTAAAACAATCGTGCTTTAAAATCAATAGTAACAGCCTTATTTTTAACCTTATTTTTCAATGCCATCTTTTCACTTGTTCCATTTGGTTGAATAATTTGTCTTTAAGTAACCTCGATATAAATCAAAACTAAAATTTTGAAAATCAAAATTTTTGAAAAAATTTTTTAATTTTTTAAAAGCTTTGAATTAAGCTAGAACTACATCGAAACACAAAGGCAAAAAAGTATTATAAAAAATAAACAAAAGTACAAAATAACAAAAACAAAATTTATTGATGGGACATTCAAAAATATAAATTTATTTGAAAAATTAGAAATTTTTTTGAACTTTGTTCACTTTTTGTTTCAAAGTAGTTTAGACTTGTGTTTATTTTTTAATTGTTATTGTAAGTTTTCTTATTCCTCATTGTAAGTTATACAAAATATTTAAGAGACATGAAATAATTATTTTTAAATTCCTATACAAATTTTCTAACATGGAGTCCAAGGCCATTAGAACCAAAAATTTCCAAAAAACTCAGTGGCCAGTTTTCAAAAAAATATTTCTCAAAAATTGCTCAAAAATATGTGGTTTCCCATACAAAGAAAATTTTACTTAAAATAAAGTTTCAAAAAAATTCATTGATCGGTTTTCGAAAAATTTATTTTTCGAAAAATTGACCTAGGTAAAAAAAATTTTTGTTTTTAGATCGAAAAATTATTTTTTTGAAATTTTTTTCTTAATAAAATAATTTTTTTTTTATATCAAAAGCAGGACCTTACTCACATAGCATGTATGTATTATTTTTTAAAAATCAAAATCGTTCGTGCAATTATTTGTCTGAAAAAACAATTTTGTTCATTGGTAGATTTATATTATAGGCAAGCTCCATATTTTGTTAAATTCTAATTTGAAAGCAAATAAAAAAACATTATTTAATTTTTTCCCAACGATTCGTAGTTATACACAACTTCTTCAGGTTTTTTTTTTTATTTTAAAAAATTGGTTAGTCGTATGGCAAGCACCATTTATTTTGTTCTCAAAAAAAAAAAAAAAAAAAATAATAAATGTCCCCTTAGAAAATCAAAAACAATTCTTAACCACGAAGTTTAAAGTAAATTACTTTACTTTATGAACATATCTTACTCTTAAACTGGGTTGTAAAAAATCATTTTATTTTTAATGCATTTGCTCTCCATTACAAATTTAAAAAAAATATTTATTGCAAATAAAAAAAAATTGCATTGAAAAAAAATATTTTTTGCAACTGAAAAATATTTGCATTCAGAAAACATTTTTATTGCAACTTAAAAATATTTGAATTGTAAAAAAAAAATATTATTGCAACTAAAAGCATTTTGCATGAAAAAAAAATAATAATTTATTTCAAATGAAAAAAAAAAATTGCATTGAAAACAAAAATTGTATTGCAAATAAAAATATTTTGAATTAAAAAAAAAAAAAAAAATTTATTGCAAATAAAAAATTTTCTGCATTAAAAAAAAAATGTTTACAATACACACGTGGTAGAAGTGAAACCTTAATAAATCATTTTTCTTCCAAAAAATAGAAAAAAAATCTAATTTTTTTTTTATTCTATTACCTTTAATCCATGTTTTTTGTGTATTTTTCAAGTGTTTTGAGGTATTTTGAGATATTTTTAAAGTTTTTCAATTTAAGACTGTGTAACTTGTAGAGCACTTACCGTTATGTGTGATTTATCAAACGCAAGGTAATATTAACATGCGTATTAAAGTCAAATAAAATGTTTGTGTGCTCTAGATCAAAGGATATAACGTGTTTTGAAAAAGAACATCTTTTTAACGTTATCTCAGGATATTGAATATGAAAGTAATTGAAATTGTGCATTATTATAGTTTATTTAATTACCTACACTGAACCAAATCCTTACGTAAATACAACGAAAAAATTCGTTGAGCCAACGAAAATTTAATTAAATTTTCAGCCGATGAAAAATTTAATTGGCTCAACGAAATGACTTTCATACGTTAATGAAGAACTTCATCAATTAACGAAAACTTTCGTATTTTAATGAAATTTTTCATAAAAATTTTTGATCGAGAATTAATGAATTTATACACCACTTTACGAATTTTTTTTAATCAATTAACGTAAAATTTAATTAAAACTTTCGTAAGCTAACGAAGTTTTTCGTAAATTTTATGAATATTTAAATTAAATTACGAAAAAATATTCATTAGCTAAGGAAACTTTCCGTTGTATTAATTATTGTTTTAGTAGATTATTCTTACATTAATTTCGTAGAATTACGAATTTTTTCGTTAACCTACGAATTTTTTCTTTCATTTTTCTTCTTATATTTAATTGGACTTGTTAAATTATTGATTTAATATAGCTTTTTATGGCCTTTAGTCCAAACAAAAAATTGGCGTTTGTCAAGGTGGAACTCACTTGGACTCATCAGTTGACTGACTTAAAGCAGAAACACAATCACGCTTTGCCAGACGCATCATCGCGTTACGTTGAGAAATCCTCAAAGAGCGCTTCTGTCACTTTGACTTCGAACAGCTGATTGAAACATAAAATCTGCTGTCAAATAAAAAATAAAACACAGTCACTCACAAAATTATTGGGCCAAGTCTTTATCTTGATTTAATTGTGGAAAAATGAAAAAGGATATTAATGTGTTTAAAAAATACATAGAAATTTGTTTATATAGTTATAAAAACAAAATCAATCAAAATAAATTGTTTTTTACCAGTAAAACTCAGTCTACAACATCATTGAATTATTTTTGTTTTTAATAAGTAAATTGTTTTCATTTAAAATATCTCGATGTCGTTTTTATGTGCAACATCTATAAAGAGAAATTAAAAAACACACCTAGTTTTGCAATAATTTATTTTTTTTCATTCACATTTGGCGCAATAATTATGTGGGTGACTGTAACTATGTCTGATAAATGTCAGAAAGCAAGCAAAAGTTCAGTCTGGTTGAACTTTTGCTCGCTTTCTTACGTTTCCTTACGTTTGTCAAAAAAAAAGCGTACGTAAGAAAAGCGTCATTGTGGGAGGTTACACAGATTTCGTATGGTTGAACTTTTGGTAGTTGTCAAAATCGACGTCAAAGCGTGATTGTGTTTCTGCTTTTATCGTGAGATACCTTGTCAATAAGCAAATATTGTTAATATTTAGGTCAACTTACATAGATTTTTAAACAAAAACCTAATGTGAACTATATCCAGCAAGATTAAGTTTTTCATCATTAAAACAGAAATGCACGCAAGTCTACGTTTTCTTTTTTTTTTTGTTTGTGAGGCAATAATTTTTTTTCGTTAACTGATGTATTTTTTCATAAGCCGATGAAGAATTTTCATAAGACAATTATTTATTTTCATAAACTTATGAAGATTTTCGTTAGTTAATGTTGAATTTCATAAGATAATGAATTTTTTTCGTTACTTACCTAATTAAAACTTTAATAAAGTAAGCTAAAAATTCTTATTTTTATTCTTTAAAATGAGTATGAAATTTTTCGTTAAGTGATGAATCTTTTCATTAAATTGGATTTTTTGGCACTAGATAGGGAGAAAAAGTGTATGAAACGTTTTCATTAATTGATGAAGGTTTTCATATTACGAAAAATTACATATTTTCGTTGAGCCAACGAAAGTTTCGTTGGGCCAACGAAAATGTAGTGTATGAAGGTATTTTCGTAATTTTACGAAAGTTTATTATTTTTAGTGTATCTACAGTAGAAATTTCATTTATCTGTCTATTAAAACAAAAAAGTTATAATCAATTGATTTTTCCTGTCGCTTTTTTGTTTCATCTTGTTTCAAATCACTACGATATTAAAGAAGTTTTCACTTCAAAATTCAATGCAAAAAAGTGTGCATTAAATATTTTTTTTTAATACTCGTCGAATTTCTTACAAATTTGACTTTTTGACCTTAGGTTATCTTCAATATTATAGTTAAAAAAGTTTCTGTATGGTCAAATAGCCAAATTTGTAAGAAATTCGACGAGTATTAAAACAAATATTTAATGCACACTTTTTGCATTGATTTTTTTTTTCAGTGCAGAAAATTTTTTATTTGCAATAACATATTTTTTTTCAATGCAAATATTTTTCAGTTGCAATAAATATTTTTTTTTTTCAATGCAAATTTTTGTATTATTGTTTTTTTTTTTTTTTTAATTTCAAAAGCATTTTTTTGTTTAAATTGATATTTTTACAACCCTGCTCTTAAATATGCATGTTCGTCTACGAACGTTTGTACCTATCTATAAATAACCTATACAATTATTATGCTGAAAATTAACAAAATTACAAGTGGTACACGGGGGTGTATGTGTAACATTTGTTTTTTTTTTCTTTAATTGCTCCGTAAATCATATTTTTTTCTTTTCTTGTATTAAACTCAAAATAAACTCATAAATAACTTAACTTTTAATTTGCATTAAATGTTCTATTATCGAAACTCTTTCATTCAATAACTTCAAAATTATAGTAAGGAATTCAGAGGATTTTATTGTGTTCTAAAAAGAACAAAACTACCTATATTTCGTCTTAACTCTTCAGATTTAATTTTTAAACTTTCAACAAACCTCTCCAAACGATTGTTCTTTGTCACTTCACCATCATCAAAAGTTAATAGGTACTCCTAACAGTATGCAGCAGTAAAAAAATCACAAAAGAAACTTTTCACTGACATTTCTCGCCTATTAATATGCCAAAAGCTTTAAACTAAAAGCTTTTACCCTTATAGAACTTTACTGATACAAACATTATATCTACATCTACACCACAACAATTATTAAAAGTTTAAAATATATTCAAATGAATCTGTGTGTATGAGTAGAATGTGTCACCAAAACTGAAGCCAATTTTAGTAAAACACAAAATAATGACTCAACAAATCTATTTTGATTGCATTCTATTAGAATTTTTTAATTGAACTTGACGGAAAATGTTCAATGGACATGTAGCTGTCAAGAGGCAGCGTGGCCGAGCGGTCTAAGGCGCTGGTTTTAGGCACCAGTCCGAAAGGGCGTGGGTTCGAATCCCACCGCTGTCACACTTTTTTTTTTGTTGAAACTTTTTTGTTATAATAATTGGATTAGTCACAATTAAGAATGTTTGAATATTGTATCAAATTACTATAAAATGATTATTCACTATATTATAGAGTATTTAGAGCAATTTAAATATTTTGACATATCTCATTGATTTATTAATAGGATTTCCTTTTTCGATGAGAGTGCAACATAGGTTTTCGATTTCCGGATGAAATGAGGATCTTGGGTAAATTAGAATTGTGAAAGTGAGTTGGTTCAAATTGAAATTAGTTCTTCTTAAAAAATTATGAGTGATTGATATAAATCAACTTAATCCGTAAAGGTATCAAGTTTAATTTTAAAAGAATGCGCCATTACTTTTTAGAGGACGATGATGCATTTCTTTTATTATACGAACGGATTAAAAACTGAATTATATTTCAATGAAAATTGTACCTGTTTTAGAAATCCACGATTCGAATGCAAAAACAATTATTCAAATAAGTGGGACAATAATAATTACAAGCGCGTGTGCGCGGGTTTTCAGTTTATATTTGTTTTGGGAATTTGTTGTTTTTTGGATTTAATAAGTTTTTCTGGTTTAAATTTGTATCTTTTGTTTTTTTTTTTTGCTGTTGTTCGGGGTTTTTTGATGTTGTGCTTAATGCAGAAAAAAAACTCCAAGTAAAATTAAATTTGGGTAAATTGTTGTTCGGAAATTCTGGATACTCGTGCCAATTTCACAAGAATATGTAAATAGTAGGTAAAGGTGGGGTCCATTAACCTATATCAATTTAACTAATTATAATTAGACCCAAATTTTGAAAGGTCATTGATAAAACAAGTAACTATGGGAAGGGAAACAATGAATTAGATAGAGAAAAGTCTAGCAGGTGTTTAAAATGTTCAAATGCGAATTGTTTTTTTTTTTTTTTTGTAATGTGGTTTTGAGGAAAATTTGTAAAGGTTCTTCTGACTTAAAAAAATGGTAAAGTGGTCCTTTGATTTATTGCTTTCAAGAAATATTTTTAATAATATTCAATAACAATTTTCTTCAATATTTATTATTTTAATTTAAGTTTTTCTTACCAAATCAAGTTGTTTTTTTAGTAAAATCTTGAAAATAAAAATTCAAAAAACTTCAGTCAATACTTATTTTATTTTTCAAAATTTTCTAGTATCCTCGTCGATTTTCTAAAGTGAGATCGTTTGTCAAATCCGGTAGTTGTGAATTTTGACAAAGTTGTTTATAGTTTTGGTCCACTGAATATTTTACGATTTACGAATGAAAAATTGTCCAAAATAGTAAATTTTTTCAGTTTTTCCGGATTTAAGCTCTAAAAAACTAATTTTTGACAAAAAAGATGTGGAGTGTGGACATGTTTACAGCATATGCATTGCTTTTCATTACAATTTTATTTGCAATCCTGTTTTTAGTGCCTGCAGGTTAACAATTCAGAAGGTGAATTCCATACATTTTGTTATTAATATATTTGGATTTTGAATCTTATGAAAACTGCAATCAGAAAAAAAATTACCATCATTATTACCTAAATATTTTGGGTTCAGATGTTTAAATCTTTATCGGTAGCATTTGAAATAAACCGAAATTAATAAAAACCATTTTATTATATTGAAAGATTGATAAAAACTGCAAAAATATTGAAATCCTGCAGTTTTTAGTAAATCTCATATGAACAAAAACACCTTAACGCCCGTTATATTTAAAAAAAAATCAAATATGTAAAGAAAACTACAATTAAAATTCATTAAAACAAATTTATGCGAGTTTTGTAATTTTATGTACTATTTTTCTATTTAAAAATATCTTATTTGTGATAAGATAAGGCATTCAAAAAACTGCCTTGGAAAGCTTCAGATTTGTTTCTCCTAAGAACAAAAGTTCTTTTCTTATGGATTTTGCTGTGCTTAGTTCGAATCCGAAGTCAAAGAAATTGTATCGCGTCAGGATTTTGAGATATACGCATTGAGGGATCACAAAACCAAGTTTTTTTTTAGAAAATCTAAAAAAAAAACTACTATATCCCAAAATCGAAAGCTGACGGATTCGGATTCGAAAAGAGATATTGAGAAGATTGAAACTGAATTTTAAAGAAATAAAATGCACGACTGGGGTAGCACGTACTTGCTCTTATGCTTAAAGTAACTCTAATGTTAAAGCTTTTTATTCAAGAAAATTAGGAAAAATTTGATATTTTCAAGAAATTTCATAGGTAGTGTAAAAAAATAAAATCTGTTTTTATAATTAATTAAACGCCGTTTTAAATGATGTTTTAAAAAAAAACCAAGTATGCCATTTTATTACTTGTATAAAAAGGTATTTTTAGAAAAAAAATTTCGAAAATCGTAGGAGCCGTTTTTTTTTAAAAATAATTTTTTATATATAAAAAATTTCTAATATTTTTCAAAAAAATAGTTGGTATGCCATTTTGAAGAAATAATTAATTTACACATAAAAACTAAATTTCAAAATTTTTCATTAATCCGTTTTCAAAAAATTGATTTTCAAAAAAAAAAATTTGAAATATTTTTTAAAAATCCAAAAATGCGTTTTTTGAAAATTTTCTAAAATTGTAATATTACCTTTACTTAAAAAATTTTGCATAAAAATTTTCATTAAAATCGGGTTAATGGTGTACGAGATATTCAGAAACGAAAAAAAACGTTCTATGACAGGTACCGTTAATAACGGTACAAAAAATATTTTTTTTTATTTTAAAAGTTGGCTCTTATGTGTAATACTACAAACAAAAATTTTAATCAAGATCTTTAGAGCCGTTTTTGAAAAAAATTAACTTTTGTATTTCCGTTATAAGGCAGGTACCGTTAGTTTTGGTCATAAAAAAATATTTCAATTTCCCCTCTAGGGAATCACCAAAAACTGCTAACTACCAAGTTTGAAGAAAATCACTTCACTTGTTTAGGCTGCAGCTCCAGATAGAGACAGACACACAGACAGACAGACAGAATTGCCGGACCCACTTTTTTGGCATTCTCCATCATCGTAATGTCATGTAAAATTGTTATCTCGAGTTCGATTTTTTTTACGAATCCTAAACTTGCCCTTTAGTATCTATATCGCAAGTAAAAATGAGTTCTTCCATAAATTGAAACAAATTTAGATGAAAAAGATTACCTTATGCCAAAACATTGCTTCGAAAACAGCAAAACAAATGGGTTTTTTGAGATTTTCTAATAGGAATATCTAAAAAACGTGACGTGCTAGGAAAATTCTGACTTCGGATTCGGAATCAGAACACAAAAGTAATTTAGAAAAGTATAGTTTTATTAAAAGGAGAATTTCCTTACAACTATTACAAAAGAAAAGGTATAAAGTTACCTTTGTCTGGAGAAAAAATTTTTTTTTTTCAATCGCTTCTCGAAAAATGCATTTTAAAAAGTTCAAAGACATATCTGATGAAATAAATACAGCAAATATCACGTTTTTTTTTTAATTGGATGAAGAGTATTTTTATTGTGGTTTTATACAGTTTTTATCTTTTTAACGCACAGCTGTAGTTAAAGTTACTTAAGGACGTGATAAAACCAATTAAAAATAACATTATCGGGCTAACGGCAGTTTTTCACAACTAAGTCCTAATAGTAATTACCTCTGACAGCTGTCAGTACCACTGCCAGGCATCAAGAAACAAATCACTAAACTTTACAGCAATTAAAGCTTCATTTAATTACTTCTCAAGGCTTTTAACTAAACCTCAATCTGAAATAAAACTGTCCAATATAGATTTATAAAACTGCCATCTAATTTAAATGTTTTCGATAAGAAAAGTAAAACACGTTTAACACCTTTAACGTCGTCGTACCTCCGGCACACGCCAAAAACTGTCACGCGGGTATAAGTCAAATCACAGCGCTCTAATTGTATGGAATTGAACCCTTTTCTTAGATTTTTTGGTGTGAGGAGTGTATTATTATGCCATTGCTTCGCTTATCTTAATTATTCGCTTCGCAAGAAGTTATCCTGAATTTCAAACCACATGCAAATAAAAATAAATCACGCTTCAGTCCCTCCCACAGTTTTCTATAGCTGCCGCGAAATGCGTTTTTCAACTAATTAAAAAAGCACGCACTATGATTCAAGTTAAACTGTACCCAAATCGACATTGCGTGGATGATGTCACACCCAATAACTAAAAATGGAAGAAAAACTAACGCGTAACGCGACTTTATAAATATAGGAAGAGGAAACATCCCCGCAGCAGGACATCCTTGTATATGCCGCAGCACATCACGCAGCTTGAAGGCAAAAAAAAAAATACTTTACTGCCATAAACACCATTACCACCGATGTTATCCTAAGCCTACTATCCTGGCAACGACAGGAGGCGACTATCCTAAAAACGAAAAAGGGTTAAGCAAGCCTTTCAGATGTTTCTTATTTAACCCTTTTGCCAAACGTTGCTGATGGCTGTTGCTTTTGTGAGGAAGAAGGCTTGGATCTTTTTGTATATTCTTCAGTCGTAACCACCCTCATGGGCATTCGTCTTGTTAAGACATCAAATTTATTGTCGAAAAGGAAATTAAAAGGATTTTCTTAAACTCTGCGAGATGTTAGGGAGACAACCCACTAAAATCTCTTTCTGCGGGATGGCCATAGCAATGATAGCTCTGCTGGAAAAAAAAAGTATCAAATTTCAAATTTTAGGTCGTGGATAGAGGAAAGGGTTTTAATTATTAAAAATGCTGCAACTCTTTTTAGTTTTTTTTTTTTTTTTCTTTTATTGAGAATTTTGTATTTCAATTGGGATTGGGATTTATTAGGAACATGAAGCCATTTGGGAGTTGTTTATTTGAGAATTGAGATACAGACAAAGAACTGACCGGTTGGCATGGAAGGTAGTCATGGTTTAAGCCTTCTTATCACTAATGGACGTGAACTTCAAATGGACTTTGGTTACAATTTGGCAAAAAAAGGAAGGATTTCTTCCTTTTCGGTTGGTGTACCTATATGGTTGGTCATTTATTATGTATGAAGGAAATTAGTATAAGGACTTGTTAGAGTGCTAATCCTATTTCTGATGTGCGTGTGTAGGTACCGCATGATGAAATATTGTATTTTGACACTTCAAACGTGGACGAGGGTCAGTAATGTTTGTTTGATGTTTAACAAAATATGGTATCAATTTCGGTTTCGTAATGATTAGTGCAATGAACTGTAAAGGAAAAAATTCTGAGTTCAAAACTATCCTCTATAACCAAGACTTTTAACTGAAGAAACTAAATTGACGAAAACGCCCCCACAAGTGTATGGGCCAAAAGTGTATGGCTAAAAAATTGTCCCTTTGGTTGAATTCAACTTTTCTTGGAGAAAAAGTACAAATTACCAAAAAAAACTTAATTGAATTATAAAATTAACACTATTAACGTTTACAACAAAATACAATGAAACCCAAATTTTTATTAAATTGTTTGCAAATCACGTAACATTGTAACGCAGTAGTTTTTTACATCAATCTCATGACATTAAGAAAAATTTCTTAAAATATCTAAGTTTTAACTTTATTCCAATCACAGTAGGTAGGTACTAATTTTACATAATATTCAAAAATTTAAAAATATTTTACATTTTGTCCCCAGCAAGAAATAAAATCTTATCTACACTGCGTTACCATGTGAAAACAAACTAAAAGCTACTGTAATTTAATATAATGTACCTCACTTAGTTCGACTGGTTGTAACTCTTTAAATAAATGATAGCCTTTGATTAGGGAGAATAAACTTAAAAAATGAATAGCATCGAAGTCACTGAAAGAGGTGCTAGTGTTTATTGTTCAACCACTGCGTTACAGCATTTGTGAGATAAGTATAGAAAACATTTGTCTTGTTGTTGACAATGACAATGTTTTTCAATTAATTTCATATTTACGATATAATAAGATATTTACAACTGCGTTACTACTCCACTGCGTTACCAAAAATAGAAAATTGGTAAAGCAGCTGTTTTAGAAAATATGCAACAAATTGCATATAAATAAATTGAATTCAGCTTGTTGTGGAGTATTAATTTAAAAATATTATTCATTTATTACAATTTAAAAGATTTATTACATGACAATGGCAAGTCACTTAACTTAATCAAAATATTCACCAAAAGCTATGGATTATAATATAGATACTATACAAACACTTTGAAGTCTTATGAAAAATGTATATGATAATATGATTAATATAATATCACATAAATAATATTGTCATTTGGTACTATTTGCAATGTGTTCTTTTCGTTTTTTGTCAAATTTTGGATTTATAAGGTTCGGCGGGTCAAACTTTACCTTAACTATAAGAGTGTACTTTAAAAATTAACAAACAATGTACGATACAGAAAAACTTGAGTCAACACTTCCGGATCGAATACCAGTCAATTTTATTGATTTATTGTATTAAAACTTTCTAGATTTGTTAATTTTAAGGTATTTGAGTTATAACTGAAGAAGTAAGGCGGAATGGTTTTTTATTTTGTTTTCCAATCTTTTTAAAGAACAAAATTTTGTAGGTAAAGTAATACTCTGGTACTAAGATAACCACTGCGTTACCTTATGTCACCAGTTTTTTTATAGCATTCTTCTGATTCTGATTACTTAAAAATGTCCTATCTTCATACGTCCCGATTTTACATCGTAACTTGAAGCTTCTAACTGTAAGATAAATTAAGCTTTTGCTATTTTTCATCCGTTTTTAGAAAATTTAAAGTCTTTAACCCTTTCGAACCCAAGCTATGAAAATCAATATTAAAAAATGTTTTTTCAGTATTATCGTGTCAAAGGCATCACAACTAAGAAATATGAATAGCAAAAAGTTATTTTCCAAAATAATAAATAGCAAAACTAATGTGTTACTCTCATTTTACATGTAAGTAACATGCACTGCCTATGACCAACAAAAAAAATCGGACAACCAGTGCCGGTTTAAGCACTACCGGCGCCCCTGGGCAAGATTGCAAGTGGCGCCTCTCAAAAAAAAAATAATTTTAAAACAATTTTTAAAATCACGAAAAAAGCAATAGCAGATTACCTCTCATATACTTGTTAATGCATTTATTGACAATGCACAGTGGTTCCGTAGTAGGCCATAGGCCGAAATATCGATGTCAATATAATGACTTAATTTTTCGTTATATTTGTTATAAAAATCCTATTCTTTAAGATGGCATAACAGAAATTTTGAGAAAATAACGGAACTTTTCATATCGACCATGAAAAGTTGTCGAAAAAAGGCTGTTTTCATTGCTTTATTTTTGGTCCCGAATCAACTTAAACTTTTAAGTGTATTTTCCGGTTAAAATTATTTTAAAGTTTTTTTTTTTTGTTATGGAACTTAAAGTTGAAGGTATGTACTATATTTAAAGAGTTTAAAATTCTATTTTATTTAAAATTTTCAATAAAAAACAGACTAGAAAAGGATTGGTTCAAATTCCATACTTTTGTTTTTCTTCTCACTTTAACGGAGCTTTTAACTATGTTGTCATCAATATAAATACATGATTCATATATATAAATTTTCTCTAGCATGTGCAGTTTCTTAAACAATTGAATCTGTCTGCGAATAAGTGCGACGGGCTACGACTGACCCTTTCACACCCACTGTTTCAATTTACCCGTATTTCTCATATTTAAAACTTTTTCATAATATTTTTTTTTTTTAAGTTTTTATGTTTTCCGTAAGTTTTTGTACATATTTTTATAAAAATATATGATATTAAGCAAGCTTTAAATCTAAAATGTAACATAAAAATTATGACTGAAATAAAAAAAAAAAAAACAAAATAAATAATTTCAAAAAAATAACTTATCATTTGTTTGTATGTTGATTCAAGGCTTCTTTTTACATATATAATATATACAAGATTTCTTTATAAATCAATTATTGTTTTTCATTTGAATTATTCTTTTTTATTGCTAAAAAAATATATTCTCACACATATTCAAGTATATTTTGTTGCTATCCTAACCATAATCCCCTATGGCCGCCCTTCTTAGCAACCGGTACCACTGTGCAATGTGCAGTTTATTAAAGTACATAAGGTTAACTTTAAAAAAAATTAAATATTCATGTCATTTAGGCTCAATTGAAAAGTTTACCTTTTTTTCTGACTTTTTTGTTTAAACACATTTAAGGAGTAGGTACAGTTGGTTTTATTTGAACAATATTTTTTCAAAAACTTTTTCAACTAGGTACATTAATGTCGTTTTCGATTGGAATAGAAAAAAATTGGGGCGCCTTTGTGAAAGTAAAAATAAATAAAACATCGATTGGATAGACTTCGTTATTTATAAAACTTTTGTAAAAGTTCGGGGCGCCTGCGGCGCCCCTCAGTGCTTGCGCCTCTGGGCGACGGCCCAGGCTGCCCCCCCCCTAAAACCGGCCCTGCGGACAACTGAGAAAATAACTTTTTATGAAACTATAATGTATGCTACTTCTTCTAAGCCAAAAAACTAAACACTTTCTGCATTAACGTTTTTTTAATCTTTTTTTCAAAATTATGACCATATATAAAAAAAAGAAAAAAAAAATGTGAATTTCAGTCCCTTTTTCGATAAAAAAATAAAGGTATAATATTTGACTAACTTTTTGTAATAATCCAGTAACTAGGCATTATTATCTTTCAAATAAGCCATCGAAACCTAAAAAATTATTTAATTTAATATTTTTTACGAATTTTTAAAAATATGTTACATGAGAGTAACGCTGGGTCCGAATGGGTTAAGCTAATTTTTGGTTACACAATGAAATAAACTATTAAAAATATTTAAATGAAATTAATTTTTCTGTGATTTTACTTACGTTGTCAGAGAGCTAAATCATATGATTTAATAAATAAAATTGAAGTTTTCAGTAAAGTAACGCAGTTGTTTAGTTTTATAAACCTATCATAAATATACAGTGCTGCTAAAAACATTCCGAATTTTTTTGTCATTTTCATCAAATAAAATTTTAAAATACAAAACTGGAACAAAATATTGTTTTAGTATTTTTTCTACATCCTTAATATATCAATTAAGGAATTTGAACACAAAATAATGTTCTTTAATATATTAAAAAAATTTAAAAATCGAAAAATGAAGGAAAGTCAGAATTTCGTCTGTGCAAAACTAACCGGATTTTTCAAGGATTTCTGTCACTTCTGTAAAATTTTTGTTTGCAGTGACAAACAAAGTTGTTAGCTTTGTGAATTGTACAAATTATTTAATGGAATAACGGAAAAAACGCATTATAGTCATAAAATTCGTTACTAAGTCGTAGAACACTTTCAAGTCGAAATAAAACCAAATGTTATCCCTTTGGGATGTTGTAAATTGCAACGTCAAGTGAGTATGATATCGTCAAATAGTAAAAAAGAGAAAAATCAGTTAAAGCAGATCACTAGGGTGGATGCGATAACAAAATATACCTAAAAACTGATAGGCGAATAAAGAGTTTTTGATTAAAGATCCTTTTGCGACTTCTTAATCGATTTGTGAGGCGCTTAATCTGCTTTCAACATCAAGTACAGTAAGGAAGGCTTTGAGAGATTTGGTATTAATCTCTTTCCGCTCGGAAAAAAGCCATTCCTTAATGCTAAGCATTGTCTAAAGAGGTAGGCAATGAAAGGATCTTAAGAAAAACTTTAAATTTTAAAATGAAAATACTTCATCATGCTTGTATTTACAAAAAATCATCTGAATTGCTTGATAACAAAACGGAAAATATGTTTTTTCAATGATTAAAGCAATTTTAACTTGTTCTATTCCGATTGTAAAATGGCAGCCAGGCGCTAAAACATAGACATGTTTGAAACCAAAAAAATGTGCTCCCTACCGTGAAACTCAGAAGAGGATCATTGATGGTTTGGGGTTTTTTCAGCTGCAGGTTCTACCCCGTTGCACTAAATCAACGGATTTATGAATCATTTCCAGAATGGAGAGATGTTGGAGTCGATAATGGCTCCATAAAAGGAGAAAGAAATGCCATTACATTGGCTTTTCCTGCAAGTTAAGATGCCAAAAATTCTTAAAAGCTCGTAAAACGGTATTTCGGGGTAGACAATACTCCTGGTATGACATAGCCGCAACAATTATCCGACTTGAACCCGATTGAAAATTTGTGGGTCATCTTTAAGTGACAAGTAGAGAAGAAAAAGCACACCTCAGCAACTAACGTACTTGTAGCTTTGAAAAATAACTAGGAGCATATTCCTAGTTCTATTTTATTAAATTTGGCCGAGTCCAAGTCTCATTGGGGCAAAGCAGTTTTCGAAAACAAAGGTTTCTCAACAAAATATTAACTTTAAACATTAACATTAAAAAATCCGGTTAGTTTTTCACATCCGTAATTCTGGCTTTGCTTCATTTTTCAATTTTTAAATTTTTGTAATGTGTCAAAGATCATTATTTTCTGTTGAAATTGCTTAATTGATATATGAACGACCTAGAAAAAATATTAAAACAATATTTTGTTTCAGTTTTGTGTTTTAAAATTTTATTTGATGAAAATGGTAAAAAAATCCGGAATGTTTTTAGCAGCACTGTATATATTCAAAACATCGCTGAAAATGTTATTTTATAATAGATTAAAGTATAACCATTCTATATCATTTAAAAATAAAATGCACGACTGGGTCGCACGAACTTGCTCTTAGAGTTCAAATTGCTTAAGTTTTTAAGACTTTTTATATAGAAACTTGGGAAATGTAGGTATATATAAAAAAAAAAAAAAAAAACAAATAAAAAAAATATAATTCATTTTTCAAAATAATAAAACAATATCTGAAATCAAATCGCCCCACAAAACAAGTACGCAGTTTTATTTGATATATTAAGGTGCATTTTTAGAAAAAAAATTTTCAAAATCGTTAGAGCCGTTTTTTAAAAAACTAATTTTTTATAAATAATTTTTTGAAAAAAAAAGTTTTAAAATAAAAGTGGCATGCCATTTTGTAGAAATCACTTATCAACATCTAAAAATCAAATTTCAAAAAAATTCAATGTCACGTTTTCGAAAATTTGATTTTTCAAAAAAAAAAATTCAAAAGTTTTTTAAAAATCCAAAAATTATTTTTTTCAAAATTTTATTTTTGGCTTATATTTAAAGTATATAAATGCTTTGGTATAAAAAATTTCGTTGAAATACATAAAGCAGTTTTGCAGAAAATCAGAATTGAAAAAAAGCGGTCCTATGGCAGATACCGTGATTTTTCGTAATGATTTTCAAAAAAAAAATTGTTTAAAAACTAACATTTGAATTTTTTTTAGCAAAATCGTTGCAGCCGTTTTCGTGAAATTAAACTTTTCCGAAATTTTTGTATGACAGGTACCGTTATTTTTGGACCAAAAAAATTAATTCCAAAAATCCCTCTAGAGAGCCTCCAAAAAATTCTACATACCAAGTTTGAAGACAATCGGTCCATCCGTTCAGGCTGTAGCTCCTTATACAGACAGACAGACAGACAGACGGACTTCCGGGACCCATTTTTTTTGGCATTCTCTACCATCGTAATGTCATGGAAAAATGTTATCTCAACTTTTTTTTTTTTGTACGAATGCATAACTTGATATATACATAGTACCTATATCGCAAGTAAAAATAATAAAATATTGATACAAATTTTCATATTTTTTGATAATTCACTGCCCTAATTAGACATCAAAAAGTATTTTTGCCAGTATACTTTCTTTTATCGATTTATGTAGTAGCAGTAGACTCAAAAGTTTCCATTATTTTCATGAGACCAACCAAAAAATACCTAGGTAAAATGCATGGCAAAATCAAAAAGGAGTTTCTAAAGAAATAAAGTCAAATCTTGAAAAATTATACAAAAAAAAACAGCATTTCAAGGGAAAACCATGAATATAAAAATTTGTATTAAAAATCTTTCCTAAAAACTATAGAACAGTCATAATTTATGCCGACAAGTTCATTTAACTCTTCTTCATTAATATGATAAAGACCCCATTCGATTTCTTCAAACCATAATCTTTTGTTTTAAGTTAGATGACTAAGCAAAATATTAAATTACCTAATAAAATTCCCTTTCAAATAATATTATATTCTTGGTTTGAATATTTTTCGAGTTAAAAGTCCATCTCTCAAATATTTCTTTTTTAATTCAAGGTATTTGATGGCAATGTAAATTGTAAATCACTTTTGATACAATTTTGAGAATATTGAGGTTTGGATTTATTTCCTGACAAAATAAAAACCACTACAACTACCATTCATTAAGATATTATTTCCGACCATATTGACTTAAATGGGTTAAATGGGCTAGTCTTTTTTAGAATCTCTGGGCATCCCCATAATTCTGACGAAAATTGTTTCTATGTAAATTCAGTTGAACGAAAGGTTTCCATTCGTGGTTAGATGATTGAGCAACAACTGCGCACTGCGATTATAATGTTCTTGTTTTTTATAAGAAAAAAAAAAAAAAAAACAAAAACAGCAAAGTTAAATTTTTAGCATAAAAAACAAGTTCAAGGCAAGTTTCTATTTTGAGATGTTATCTTTTTTTCTTTGTTGTTATTAACACCTAAAAGAATAATTCCTATCTTAACAGCTAAATGTTTTAAACAAGAAAAAAAAAAAACAAATAAACAATCTAAATAATTAGGAATGTTAGCCTAGGTTAAAATGTCTCATCCTAATCTAGCTTAACATTGTCTTAAGGGGCAAACATATTTATTATATTATACAGGGTGTCCCAAAAGTTAACGATGAAACGAAAACGGTACATAGGGTAGGTGGTGACAGTTGTCAGAAAAATAATAAAAAAAAATCGCAGCCATATATTTTGTGAGTTGTGGGCATTTGAAAAAAATTCGAAAAAATGGTCACCCTGTGACGGTTTTTCATGTTCCGTGACTACAAATCTTAATTTTTTTCACTTTTTTCTTTTGTTACACAACCTTAAATAACCCTGCTACCAAATGCATTCAAAAATTTTAACTCAGTTGCATCAGTTGAAAAGCAAATATTACTTTTTTGCCCAATTAAGTAATAAACATTTTTACATGACTCTAATTCAATGAACCGTAGTGTAAAAAAAATGCACTATGATGTTTCGGCAAGTTACCTTAAAAGTTGGTGTGTTCAATTCTCTTTTCAAATGGAACATATCAGTACTTTTTGTGCCAAAATAACTTCAACATCGAAAAACTTGGCTCTTTTTTGACAGTAATGTTTTTGTTGTGATTCAATTTTCTACAAAATACTTCAACGCAAATATAAATTGCTCTATTGTAATATTCATTTGATAATTTTAAAAGTGTCCTAAAAAGGACATTACATCTCTTGTTTCATTATATTTTCTTTTGTTTTTCATTTTTACTTGCTCTATAGGGCAAGTATTGGTTTCGTGTAGAAAAAAAAATCGAGGTTTTAATCAAAACCAACATTACGATCGATGATGAGGAAGATCAAAAAAGTGGTTTTCGTCATGCCGCACAGTGGCCCATTTAGGCAAAAGTGCTTGCAATATTCATTTTTCGGGTGGGTCTACAATGAAAAACTTTTTAGATCAGTGCATTCACAAATGTTTGGAGCTCGAGTATTCGAAAAAAAATTTCAATTTGGGTTATTGGTTTTTTAATTTTTTTTCTTAACTTTGAGTGTTTAAACTAGGAAGAGGACTTCTAAAACGTTTTGATTTTTATTTTTTTTCATATGCTGTGTAATTATTAAAAAAATAAAACATTTATTTTTTAGTTGTTTAATTTAATGTTTTTTGAAATTGCATAGAAAAAAAAAGATTCCTACGTAATCAAACCAAGCTCAGCTGATTCAAAATCCTTATATATTTCTTAATAAAAATCAAAAAGCTCAGCTGCGTCATTTTGCATCCAACTGAGCTAGAGCGATTTGATTTGATAAAGTCAGTCATTTTTTCGACTTTTTTTCTCATGTGTAAAAATAAAATTTTGGAAAATTAGAGTTTTTTGTTTTGTATGTGATGGATTCCAATAACATGACTTTTATTTAAAAGGAAAAACATATTTTATGTATATTTACTACCTAATTTGTCTGAAAGGGTTTTATAGCTTATTTCTTTTAAACCTCTAATAAAACTTTTAATTAATATCATTAAATTCCTATATCATTAAATTTCTACAGACAGGTAGTTTTCATGGGATGTCATAAAATTATAAGTAATAAAAGGATTAGAATATTTTTTGGTGCTGGTATTTATTTTTAAGGTATAAAAAGATGAAACACTAAGATGAAATGAAATTTAAAGTTTAAAAGAGCGGTCGCATAGTTCAACAAAAATATTTAAAAATAAAATATTTTTGTTGAAAAAAAATGGATCGCAGCCAATAGATCGAAACATAACAACAGAAGAAACGGGTGATCTTCCAACTACATCAATGTTATCAGTAGGAAGGCCAAGGAAACCAGTCGATGAGTGCTCAACATTCACAAAAAAACAAAAACTAATCAAAGCTACAAGGGAGATAAGTACTGAACATCTCTCTGATACTTTAAGTATTAGATATAATAAGGACCATCAGAAAGCGAAGGGTGATATAATTAAGGCAACATCTACTACAAAGAAAGCTTTCCCACTCCACAACAAAATCCCATTAAATATACTAATGAGAACGCGTTAGCTTTTTTTATGGATTTGGGTCTCTCCAAAGAAAAATACAAAATCCTGCGAACTTCGTTGAGACACCACAACATAGATGTTTTGCCATCCTATAGTGCAATAACAGCTGCGAAAAAAGAAGCTGTTCCAGATAACTGCGAAGTCACGGAAATGTCAGCTAGAGTGAAACTTCAAGACATGATGGACCATACTACAAGGAGCCTATTAGAAAGCAAAACTGAAGATCAAATAACTGCACTCCCAAGAAGTTTGACGCTACTGAGTAAATGGGGCTGCGATGGATCTTCTGGACAAAGTGCCTACAAGCAAAAAATATCATCAAATATCAATCACTACCACTTGGAGAACTGTCAGAAGAAGCCCAAGAGTGCAAAAATAAAGACTACAAGAAGTACAGATATCAAAACACGTGCAAAGTTTCAAGGATTCGGCAGAATGAAGACCTATTTAACATGCTTGCAACCTCATCGGATCCACTTATTTCTTTCTTAAGGCATGTAAGAACCCAAAAAGATCTGAAAGAACAATACTCTCCAGAAATGATGAGTTTATTACAAATTACCCCGGACTTAGATGATTAATCCAGTCAAATAAGGGTTTAACCTCGGAATGAATGTTAGTAGAAATTTTTTTTGCTCAATATCTTCCTTTTGCCATTCTATAACATATCTCAAAAGTCTAGAAAAATCTCATGTCCGCTTGTCGCGATTTCAAGGTCAAATCGCGAAATGGAGATTTTCAAAATTAGCAAAAGTAGGCTATGGTATTATATACACATATGATACATGATTTCAAGGTATTTTTTAATGCAAATTCCAAAAAATCTAAAATCAAGACAATCTGACGTCTCTGGAAAAAGTTATACCTGTTTTTCATCTGTCAACTCATATTATTATAACAGTTGCAAACTTACTGCCGAAAAACCCTTAAAAGTTATGGTAGATGAACCAAATTTTGCATGAAAATTTTAGAATCCATCATTATTAAAAATCAAAACAATCCATTACAAAAAATATATATACCTACGAAATAATGGTATTTTTTGATGGAGGGGCAAATTTTAGGATATGCACTAAAGAAGATTCTTGTTCATCTTAGGAATATGTGCTAATAGGCTAATTTTTTCATTTTAATCTTTGTTTGGATATTCTTTAACTACCCTTAAAAATCTAAAAAAATCTCATGTCCGCAAGTCCTACTTTTCTTGGTTTGAAGATAAGGTGCAGATTTTAAAAAATTGAAAAACTACACTTCAGATATTTGTGTCAGATCAACATGAATAAGGTGCATTACTTTTCAAGGATGGTCAGGTTGACTTGTTGGTGAGTTTTATTGGAATAAGTGTTAAAGAATACCTTTATATCATGTCGCTTATGTTGGTATACATATAAAAATTTAAACTTTTCTTATTAATTTTTTAAAATCTGCACCTTATTTTCAAACCAAGAAAATTAGGACTTGCGGACATGAGATGTTTTTAGATTTTTGAGGGTAGTAAAAGAATATCCAAACAAAGATTAAAATGAAAAAATTAGCCTATTAGCACTTATTCCTAAGATTTAACAAGAATCTTCTTTAGTGCATATCCTAAAATTTGCCCCTCCATCAAAAAATACCATTATTTCGTAGGTATATATATTTTTTGTAATGGATTGTTTTGATTTTTAATAATGATGGATTCTAAAATTTTCATGCAAAATTTGGTTCATCTACCATAACTTTTAAGGGTTTTTCGGCAGTAAGTTTGCAACTGTTATAATAATATGAGTTGACAGATGAAAAACAGGTATAACTTTTTCCAGAGACGTCAGATTGTCTTGATTTTAGATTTTTTGGAATTTGCATTAAAAAATACCTTGAAATCATGTATCATATGTGTATATAATACCATAGCCTACTTTTGCTAATTTTGAAAATCTCCATTTCGCGATTTGACCTTGAAATCGCGACAAGCGGACATGAGATTTTTCTAGACTTTTGAGATATGTTATAGAATGGCAAAAGGAAGATATTGAGCAAAAAAAATTTCTACTAACATTCATTCCGAGATTTACCCCTTTTTTCTCCTTATTTGACTGTATTAGATAGTTTTAAAGAAATCTAGTGTTTTTTATGTCTTAATTTGTTACTTTTACCCTTTTCCACTATTTGACTTGTAATATATCACTAAAATACACTATAAATGTACTCTTGTATAAAGAAAAATAAAAAATTGCATACAAAAAAAAAAAAATACTTTTTTCCCCACTGTTTCACTCGAATTGGTTCTTTTCCTTTTTCCCCACTGAGTCACTTCACTCAGATTACTTCAGAAATTGATTTTGACGATTGTATATCAATATACCATAGTGTTTATGACCTTATCTAAAACTTCTTACATTAACACCAAATTCTGAAACACCCTGTAAAGTTTTTTTTTTTGAAACTCACAATTTTCATAGCCTTGGAAATTTCCTTCAATTAAAAAAAAAAAAAAAATTGTGGCGATATCTTTATTTGTTTAGAAGATATTAATTTTGCAAGCAAAAAAGTCAAAACGGGCCACTGTGTGCCGTCCGTCGGTCTGTGCGTCTGTGCGTCCATCTGTACATCGAGCTAGGGCCTAAACGGATTAATGGATTTGCTTGAAACTTGGTACAGATGATTTTTACGTAATTCCCTAGACCCGTTTTTTTTTTTTATTTTTTTAATATCTCCATTTTAACTCATACCTCCCATATAACGTTTTCGAGGTATTGCAAATTTCTCGAAAACGACTCTAACGATTTTGATCAAATTTGGTGTGCGGAATACTCTTATTGATTCTAACAAAACTGCGTTTTTAGTTTTTCTCAAAAAATGCGGAGAACGGAAATATGGCTTTGCCGTTTTTCAAAAATTTACATATTTTTTAAGTTCATATATTTCATCAAAGCATTAGTTATTTTATTTAAAATTTACAGAGATCATTAAGTATAAAATGTTAAAAAAAATATTTTTAAAAACATTTTTGAAAAAAGAAATTTTTAATTTAATTTTCAAACTTTTGATTTTTTTTATTTTTTTTCTACAAAATCTTAAATTTCCAATAGATATTTAAGATAAAGATACTGTGAACTACAAGAGCAAGTACGTGCGACCCAGTCGTGCATTTTATTTTTTTAAACTTTATACTTCAATAAAAATCTCAAACAAAATAAGAAAGCAAAAAACATACAAAAAATTTCATTAAAATTTCAACAGAAACAAGATAATTATCAACTTAAAAAATTAGTAAGAAATTACGGTCACATAAAAATTTATTTGGCACCGTTGATGACTTTTAACATCTCTTTGTTACCACTTCATCAATCACTCTTTTGTCTTGTAAATCACTTCACGTGCTTAAAACTTGAAACGAATATTAACCTCAATATTTTTGATATAATTGGTTTCTTAAAAGCGATTATTGAAAAATAAGTTAATATACAAACAAATGTATGCCATTTGGTTAAACAAAGGATAATGAGATAATTTTTATGAACTATGGATGTTAGGCTGATAGAAATGTAAAAAGGGAAGCATTCAGAAGCCTTCTGAAAGTGTTTTATTCGCACGAATATGATAGGCACACGGGTGCGAATTTGGTTTATACTTTTTCATGTCGCTAGAACTTTTTTCGGTCACAATATTTTATAGAGAATCAAGTATGAAATTGATGTAGAATATTCCGAGGAATTCGAATATTGTATTCACAATTCCGAAAAAAAAAATATGTTCACCCTTATAATGAGACTTTTTTGTAACCACTTTTTTGAAAAATTGTAATTTTTGTATTTTTTACCTGACAAATTCGCACCCATGTGCCGACAGAGTGTTAAACGTCAAAGAAAATTTCTTAGTAGTATAACAAAAAAAATCATATTTGATTATTCACCAATACAGATATAAAATTTCAAAATTGAGTGGAAGCGATTCAAAATGTTTTATTGGGAATTCGGAATGAGTGAATCCTTGAGTGAAACCAATCAAAAAATGACAATTATTAAAAAGTTATACATTTTTTTGGAAAACCAGATTTATTTGTATGAAGCGGATAATAGCGGATAATGCCGCCATACTATTTTGTTGTCTTCGTCGTTGTTTGTTATCGCCATAGCTTCAAAAAGTACCGGAACTGACTAGCAGATAGACTTATCAATGTATACCTATACAAATCAAAAACATTAGGTTAAAACGGCGACAAGTCGTTCAAGTCCAAGATGATCCGAAACGGATCATTATTTTATTTGTTTCTTTCGCCAACGTAGTTATATTTCGTACTGCACCGGTTGAGTCGTAGATACTTTTTGAAAATTAATTTTAAGTGATTTTTTGTAATTTTCGTGTCCTTATAATTTAAGAATTTATAAAAAAAAAAATTATGAAATGTATTTCAAAACAAGTTTAAATATTTGTTTTACAATTTTGGGATTTATTTATATTCCCCAATTCACAAGTGCCCAGTGTAAGTGAAAGAAAAAAAAATATTCAAGGTGTATCTTTTGCATTAAAACCAACTTTCGAAAATATTTTTTTGCAGCTCAATGTTTGAATCCAAACCAAAGAAGCGGTAATTGCATTTCGATTTATGATTGTCCATCACTTTTAAGTGTGGCGGCACGTAAGCCGCTACAAGATATTGATAGATGGTTTTTACGGAGTTCTCAATGTCGTGGAGGATTGGGAAATGGACCCCATGTTTGTTGTACCGATGACACAGATTACGTAAGACAACCAACGGTCTTATTTCCTGCAGAAAATGTTAACCAATCACAAAGAGGAGAGTTGCCAGAACTTTCGGCTTGTGGTGGAGTAAAATTGCAAAATAAGATCTTTGGTGGAGATGATACGGATTTATCTGAGTTTCCATGGTTGGCTATGTTGGAGTATGAAAGTGAGTATAAGATGCAAGTGTGTATTATTGAGTTAATTACTTATATATCTCCTAGTTTTTTTTTTTTTTGAAAACAAGAGATTTAACAAGCACGAGATTTCGGACAAAGCAAAATTGTTATGTGTGGAAAATTAATTATTCTGACTTTTAACTTTCGTAGATGCGTTAGGGATATTTTATGCTGATAAAATTTTAAAAATTAATTAACAAAAATTCTAAATTATTTTTTTTTCAAATATAATTATATTGGATTAATAAAATTAAAGAACAGAAAATTCGAAAAAAAACCCAACCTTTGTGGTGCAAGGCATTAATTGTATATAAGAAGTTTGAATTTCATTTTTTTTTTTTTACAATTTAAACTTGCTATGACAATATTGGAGTTAGTTAGAATGACAAAGTGTCAAGTGCTAAAATTAACTAGGTTTTTTTTTTGACTTTTACATAAAAAATTATAGCTTTGAGCCAAAAAATTACAAAAGCAAGTTTTTCGCAATATTCCAAGACTCCAAAAAAGTCTCCCGTGGCATTTGTAACGACTTGTGACCTTTTTTCGTCGTCCAGTGTTTCCTGATCTACGAATGCTCTGTCATTATAGGGCTGTAAAAGTAACGACAAAATGAGTACCCGCATGCGTACGTTACTTTTGATACTAGTACCCGCATCAAAAATATCGTTACTCGTTACTTTCGCAACGAGTGTGTTTCGTATATTTCGTTGCCTTCGTAACTTTCACATGCTTCGTATGTTTCGTACATTTTCTACATTTCATGTATTTGATACGTTTCGTACCTACGTTGGTATGAGGGTGTAAAAATTTGAATTTTTTGAAAAAAAAACCAAAAACATTAAAATTAGTTGCGGCGTTCACATGTAATAAGAGTTTGAAGTTAGCTATATTGAATTTTTTTAGATTTTTTTTTAAATCAAATGTGGAAACTTTTTTGAATTTTTTCCTCATTTTTTCTACAAAACTTTGGATATTTTATGTTTATATTCGTTCAGTTACCATATCACAATTCTGAAATAATTTTATCCTTTTTCTGAAAAGTACATCGCGCAGATCTCGAAATATTAACACTTTAATACAACCATTTCGAACAATTTTTCATTGATTTTTTTCTATTGAGAGTGATTTTGAAACCTTGTTTTGTCTGCTTTTTTTGTGTTGAAAATTTTGCACCGAAAATAAAAAAAATTTTTGAAATTCCAAAAAACTTTTGTACATTCTTAAGCTACATTTCAAGACCAATAACACCAAGGCCATAAACAGATTGGTTGCGGTGTGGGTATATTCCGGGCACATTGAGAAAATTTCATAACGTCTCTTTTCATATTTCTGTATAAATTATCGATAACACAACGATTATTGAACCTTGGCACTATTGTTTTTATCGAGACAAAAGTAAACTATAGATTATTAATTGCAGTTAGCATTCTGACCACGGTAAACGGTAATGATACTGATACGAGATGCGAAATGCGACAAATTGAGTGTATCACTTCGTTTCGTATCTCATACATCGGATTTAGTATTGAAATTGGAATCGCGTTGTTACTCGTATACTTCGTATGTTTCGTAACATCAAGTCCCAGTAACGAAACATACGAGTAACGATACTGTTTACAAAGTATCGTTTCGTTACTCGTTACTGAAGTAAATACGAATACATACGATTTGCTACAACAGCTCTAGTCATTATTACTTTGTTCATTTTTCCTAAATAAAAGTATTTTGTATTGAATGAATGAACATACATTTATTTTTAATTCCTTATTTTATTGGCTTATTTATTTCTTATTTTTAACTTCCATTAACTATGTAGTTTTTAAATTTAAGACATTTGGAAAAATATCTTTTTGTGGGATTTCTTTCTGATGGCTAGATTTTGTACTTCTCAATCTCAGTTAATTGTGTGTTATTTACATAATAACTTATGAGTTTTTTAGTAACTTAAAATAAAATATGACTTTTTTAAAACTACAGAAATTTAATTTGTGTTTTCAGAAAATGGTCAAAGAAGCACAAACTGTGGTGGTTCATTAATTAATCGGAGATACGTTATAACTGCTGCCCACTGTGTAACTGGACGAATCCAACAAGATGTTGGAACATTGTGAGTACCTATATTTAATTTGTACACAAATGTGAAGAACTAAATCTAACAACTCCGAATCACTTAAGTGTGTTCTTCCCTTTGACTTTGTTGATCTTTGGGGATGTACACTCTAACATTTTCATCATGAATTGTTTATTATTCTTGTTATGTTATACAAATCTCGGTCTAAAGTTTGAGCTCAATAATTTTTATTTAAGGTATATACTAGCTTCTAACAAGATTGGAACTATTTCATCAATCTTGATCAAGGGAGCACATACAAACTCTATATCAAAATTGTTGTAGATTTCTTGAAAAACTATCTTAAAATACTTTGTAAAAATGTGTTTTCTTTAATCAAATTCAAGAGTAGGTGTTATTCTTGGAGAGCACGACACGACAAAGATAATTGATTGTGTAAATGGTACGTGTGCGGGTCCAGCTTTAAGATATGGCGTTGAGGAAGCAATACCTCATGAATCTTACAATGACAGACAAGTACATCGTCACAATGACATAGCTTTGGTGAGATTGGATCGAAATGTCATTTACTCAGACCAAATTAAACCAATTTGTCTGCCATTTACTCTACCCAACGAACAACTTCCCAGTGGAACTATGCTAACTGTTGTAGGTTGGGGAAGGACACAAGATAGTAAGTTCAGTTAGGCAAAAAAATATAATTTTTCTGTAATATTTTTTGTTTTATTGTTGACAGCTCAAAGAAGTACCATCAAACAAAAAGTTCAAGTCCCATTAATCGATCAAGATGAATGCCGTGAAAAGTTCCGTAGGGGTAATATTCAAATTATTGACAAACAAGTATGTGCGGGTGGTAATTATGAAAAAGATAGTTGTCATGGAGATTCCGGTGGACCATTGATGAGTTTTCGTCAAGGTGTTTGGGTGTTGGAAGGTATTATTTCGTATGGTTATGAGTGTGGACATAAAGGCTGGCCAGCAGTTCATTCAAGAGTTCCAAGTTATGAAAATTGGATAAGGGGAGTGATACGAGCTTAGTTAAGTTTGTACAAAAAAAAATTAAGTACTTTTTCAGTAAAGTGTGATTAATATTTATTTTTTAGGACGAAATAATTAAAGAAACAAAAAAAAATTAAATTTTAACCTAAACTTACAAATTATGTAGATTAAAGTAAGTTGTAAATTTGTGTTGAAAGTTTAGCGTAAATTATTATTTTGTGAATAAAACTGAAGATAAAGTACCTATGTTTTTGTGTTTTTTTTTTTGTTATGTATGTTTGATGTTGAAAAAAGGCAATATTTTGTATGAAAGCCATTTAAAACTAAACATTGTGTTAGCACTCCAATTATACTGAATTTTGAAATATCAACTTTTTAAATTTTAAATAAGTAATAGTAGAGTAACTAAAGCAAATTATTAGGGAACCCGGCCGAACAGCTCTGATTTTGACGATTTTTTTTTCAAACGTAGGTAATTAAAAATACTTTAAAGTCTATATTTAAAAAATTGCCGGTGTTGCCGTATTGTTTTTTTAAATTCAAATTAAATTTTTTTTTAACAAAACCATTTTTTTTGCTTAAATTTCATAAAACAAATGATAGCAAAAGATTCTCTAGGTAATTTAAGGAAAATATATAAAAGGCAGTAAGGGACAATCTTCCATCGTTTAAGCGATAAATGCAATTTTCTAACATTCTGACCTCAAACACAAAAAAAATATTTTGAAAACAACGGCAACACCTACAATATTTTAAAATACATTTTTAAAAAGCCAGAAGCTCATTCTTATCTCTTAAATTTAAATCCACTAAATTTAATCAAGACTTTTTGAAAAAATGGTCCTCAAACTCAGAATTCAAAAAAAAAATGTTATTAGAAAAATTTAAAATGACTTTTTTCCAAACTTTTTCTAATAAAATATGAATTTATTTAAAAAAAATGTTTGGCCATAAATATTATCAGTTGAATTTCGAAGTAAAAAAGGTAAAATATATCACACTTTTGAAAAAAAAAAATGAAAAATTACTTCAATTTCAATGGTTTTTTTTATTAAAACTGAATTTTTGCATTGAAATAATTAATTTGCTCAAAGACTGTGGTAAATAGGAACTTTAAATTTTTGCTATTTAACTTTCAACAGTAAGGGTTATTAAATGAATACAAAATAATTTTATGTTTAGATGTTGAACTTTAAAAAAAAATAAGTTACTTTTTTTTTCAAAACTTTTATAAAAAAAGTTCTTCGAAAATGAAATACTTTTTGATTTTTTTCATAAACCGTAATACATATTGACATTTCCTTTTATAATTTGAAATCATAATAAATGCTGCCAAAAAAAATTGAAAATAAAAACATTTTATATTACGACCAAGTTTAAAAAACGACATGTTAAAATTTTTTCAATAATTTTTTTTTTCAAAAATCTGAGTTCAATTACCATTCTTTCAAAAGCCGTTCATTCAATGAACTTAATTTTAATTTTACATATATGACTAAGCTTCTAGATTTTAAAAAATGTATATTTGAATATTGTAGGTGTTGCCGTTGTGTTCAAATATTTTTTTTTGTGTTTGAAGTCAATTAATAAGAAAATTGCATCTATCGCTTGAACTATGGAAGATTGTCTCTCACTCCCATATATTTTTTTTCCTTGAATTTCCTAGACAATCTTTAAGCATCAATTAATTTATGAAATTTAAGAAAAATTTTTGAAAAAAATTTGTTTTTGTTCACAAAAATCTTCAATTAAATTTAAAAAATCAAAACGGCAACACCGGCAATTTTTAATCTATAGACTTTAAAGTATTTTTAATTACCGACGTTTCAAAAAAAAGATCATCAAAATCTAAGCTGTTCGGCCGGGTTCCCTAATATTGCCAATTTTTGAGCTTTAGTTACTCCACTATAAATAATACAATATTTTTATAAAATTGGATCAGTGAAAATGAAAAAAATTATCATTTCTAAGTACATATTGAACAAAAATGGATACTGAGGCGTATGAGTAATTTTTTTTTTCTGTTTTAAATATTTAAAGGTAAATACAATGTTTTCTAATGAAAATAGTTTGGAACTCTGATCATACACTGAACCAAATCCTTACGTAAATACAACGAAAAAATTCATTGAGCCAACGAAAATTTAATTAATTTTCAGCCGATGAAAAATTTAATTGGCTCAACGAAATGGCTTTCATACGTTAATGAAGAACTTCATCAATCAACGAAAACTGTAGTATTTTAATGAAATTTTTCATAAAAATTTTTGAACGAGAGTTAATGAATTTTTACATCACTTTACGAAATTTTTCATGGATTAACGTAAAATTTAATTAACCACGGTGATATTTTTCGTTAGTCAATGTATTTTTTGATTAATTTATGAAAGAACTTTCGTTAGCTAACGAATTTTTTCGTAAATTTAATGAACATTTTTATTAAATTACGAAAAAATATTTGTTAGCTAACGAAACTTTTCGTTGTATTAATTGTATTTTTTTATTGGACTTGTTAAATTATTAATTTAATATAGTCCAAACCAAAAATTGGCGTTTCGACCCGGTGGAGCTCACTTAAGTCAACTGATGTCCGACTTATCGTGAGACACCTTGTCAATACGCAAATATTTTTTATATTCAGCTCAGCTTACATAGATTTTTAAACAAAAACCTAATGTGAACTATATAAAGCAAGATTCAATTTTTAATCATTAAAACAGAAATGCACCCAAGTCTACGTTTTTGTAAGGCAACGATTTTTTTCGTTAACTGATTTATTTTTTCATAAGCCAATGTAATATTTCATTAGTATATGAAGAATTTTCATAAGCTTATGAAGATTTTCGTTAGTTAATGTTGAATTTCATAAGTTAATGAATTTTTTCGTTACTTAATTAAAACTTTAATAAAGTAAGGAAAAAATTCTTATTTTTATTCTTTAAATGAGTATGAAATTTTTCGTTAATTGATGAATCTTTTCATTGAATTAGATTTTTTGGCACTAAAAGGGGAGAAAAAGTGTATGAAGCGTTTTCATTAATTGATGAAGGTTTTCATATTACGAAAAATTACATAATTTTGTTGAGCCAACGAAAGTTTCGTTGGGCCAACGAAAATGTAGTGTATGAAACGATTTTCGTAATTTTACGAAATTTATTATTTTCAGTGTATAATTTAATAGGTTGGTCATTCAAAACAGTTTAAACAATGAGTCTAAAATTACGAAATCGTCAAAATTGAATTAAAGATTTGGTTAGGTGCAATATTAAAAAAGAATAAAGATTTTTTAGTTTTTTTCGTAACGTATGGTACACATTTTTGATTTGCTAAACTGTATTTAACGAATTGTTAATTGGCAGAAAGATACTTCAAAATATTTTGTGGTGGCAACGTCTTATATAAATCGATGAACCCCGGCTGCATCCACGACGCCAATTTCTCCCGCTACGCCTGAAGTTATAACCTTATCTTGAATACTTATAGAGGATTTTAAAAAATTCAATCATTAAATAGGGTAAATAGGGATAAAAGGAGATGGTTTATTTACTCTATAGATACATTTTATACAGAAATATTATAGGCTTGAAAAAACTATAAAATAACAAAATTAAGTTATCAAGTGTTTTCTAAAACAAAAAAAAATATTGAAATTTTTTTGACAATTTGAATGATGCCACTAGAAAGATAATGAAAAAAAAAGTAAGCCGTCTGGTACGGATTTTTTTTACTACTTTGAAATATGATTTTTTGAAAAAAATTAAAATTTTCTCTTAAATAAAAACAAAAAATTTATAAAACAGATACCAGTGGATTAGTTTACTCGGTAAAATGCAAATTTTACCGAATTTCAAAAGTTAATGAAGGGTCTACAAACGGAAGCATCGCTCCCTTGGCTGATCATGAAACTGAGCATTGGGCATTCTTTTGAATTTGATGAAAAATATAATAAATTTAAGTTACAAATTCATGTCATTAGGTTAACCGAATTAAAAAGTATGAAGAACCCAAATCAAATCATTTTGGTTCAACTCATACTACCCTAAATAACCTTCATCCAAAAATTTAGTTTACTTTTGAGTTGGAAAATAATGGAGAACTTCCTTGATGCGATGAAAAAATAATAATAGATTAGAATTTGATGAGTATAAAAACCAACATCATCAGGTCGTCAGAGTATTGGATATCAGTGACATTGTCTTTTTTCAAAAAATAAGTGGTTGTCTGTAAATCGGTTTACGGATTATTTTAAAAATTAAAACCTTAAATATTTATATTTGTATGTTTAGTAGAAAAACGTAATATGTTTTTGATTCCAATCATATACACCGAAAAAAAAACCAATATCAATTTAACATTTTTTAAATATTAAATTAACATTTTTTAAATATCAGCCAAAAATGCTCTATAAAATGTGTTTTATGATATTTAAAATGTTAAAGCAACATTTTTATTATCAGGATGATATTTAAATGTCACATTTTGTAAATTTTTTTTGATATTTTATTATCATTTTTTCATATCAATTTCTCATTCCAAATAATTGAAAAATATTAAATAAAAAATTATTAATGTGTACTAATTTAAAGGGGCTTTGTGTTTTTTCGAAGTAAAATGTATGATTTACTGAGAAAATTTGATCGGCACTAAGATTTTACTTCACATAGTTTGGGAGAAAATAACAAAACAATTATATCACCTATAATAGAAAATATAATATTTTGTAAAGAATATTCCCTTTCAGCAATGTTTTGAAAAAAGAAAGAAAATTATTAAAATAATAAAAATAATAAAAATGAAAAGGAAAGAAATAGGTTTCATTATAATAAACTAAAACGTAAAATCTAGTCAACATTGACATTTTAATTGTCAAAGTGAAATTTTCACTATCCACTTAAACTTAAAAAAATGTCAAAATGATATTTTAATTGTCAAAGTGAAATTTTCACTATTCCACCTGAAATTAAAAAATGTCAAAATGATATGATAAAATATCAAAATTGATATTTTAATTGTTGGACGACTTTTGTCACTGAAAAATGTTAATTTGATAGCTGTTATTATCAATTTTTTTTTTCGGTGTATTACAAGAAGAAGCTAAAAAAATACTTTTTTTTTTCTCATCATATCAATTTTTTTTTATATGATAACCTTAAAACAAAATTATACCATTTAAAACCATAATATCTTCTTAATCAAATAAAACAAAAATTAAATTTTTACAATGAGCAAGTATAAAATTAATTTATTAAAAACAATAATTTTTTATGAAAAAATTTTCTTCCATCACCCAGAAATCTATTTTTTAATATGACAACCTATAATATATTTTATGTCATTTTATGCTCAAAATGTTCATATCAACCATGTCTGTACGATTCCTACAAAAAGAGCTAGAATTTTTTGAACCCAATCATTTTTCATAAAAAAAGGAAGAAAATCTAACTTTTTTTAAATGCATGGCCTTAAAGTGGCTTTTTTTTTATAAAGCAGCCTTTATCTTATCTTATCTCAAGTCATATTTTTCCTTATAACTGGAAAAATATTAAAAATATATTTTTGAAATAAATTTCATAAAAAAGATCATAAAATCTGACATCTAAATGTTTTATACAATAAAATCTACACTTGAAATAATTTTTGGGAGGCAGCTTTGAAGTGTTTGTTTGCTCTCCTGAAAAATCATCAAAATTGACATAAGATACCTACTTACCTTTTCAGTCGAGAAATAAAGTAAGAATTTTTTAAAGCCAACCATGTCGAATTTTCATACTGAGAATACGGTACTTCCTAGACTGATGGCTGGTCATCGGCAACAGATTTCCATAGGTGTTTCATAGTATTTTTGAAGTTTTTCAATTTAAGATTGTGTAGCATGTAGTGAATGTACCGTTATGTGTGATATATCAAATAACATGTAATATTATCAGAATGCTTAGTATAGTTTAAATACATTTTTATCGTGTTAAAAAAAAAAACCATTATATCGAAACATATGAATACAAAATTGATTGAAATGCACAAATACAGTCCTGCTTACTGTTATCTGTTAAAGAAAAAAACGGTTAAAAACACCAAGAAACTTATACAAAAAAATTTGTTTTTTTAGGGTTGGGGTCGAAATTCTGTATGTTGCAAAATTCTGTATTCAAAATACTGTATGCCAAAATACTGTATGTCAAAATTCTGTATGTGCAGAATGCTGTAGGAACAAAATTCTGAAAGTCAAAATTCTGTATAGCAAAATTCTGGTTGGTCAAAATACTGTATTTCAAAATTCTGTACATCAAAATTCTGTATATCAAAATTCTGTACAGAATTTTACAAAACAGAATTTTGCATGTCAGTATTTTGTTGATACAGTATTTTGACGTACAGAATTTTGTATTTACAGTATAATGACGTACAGAATTATGGTATTACAGTATTTTGATCCCACAGAATTTTGTCGTACAGAATTTTGACAAGCAGAATTATGACCCGCTCCCGTTTTTTTAGTCAAAAATCCAAGTTTTGCACATGCATACGCATGTCCAATTTTTTACTAAATATTACTAAAAATAAAAACCAACCAAAAATACCCCTAAAAAAGTAGATACCTACGTAGTAGTTTTTCAAAAAATGCATATTTAAAGCCTTCTTTTTTATTATCTTTCGAATGGCATTTTTCAATAATAAGAACAATGATCTGATCCGGATCACGAGGAAAATAAAACACAGCTATTGAATCAATATTTTAATCCCTTGGTGATACAGACAAAATTAGTAACAAATATTAAACATTTTTCATACAAAAGCATTCTATACATTCCAAGTCTTTCAAATACAATGTTAAATGCTGCTTAAAGAAATAAAGAAAATAGCTGCTTTCCTTTGGAAACATTCATCCACTGGTTAGTAGTTAGTAATTAAAGTCACTTTCAATTAAGTACTTTTACTCAATTGAAAAAGTAGTTTAAAGCAGTTTAAGTACTAAGCAGTAGATAAAATGTTTTCAACGCAACGCTGCTAATATTAATTTGATTTTTAAAGATCATGTTCGATTTTGAAAATCAAAATTTTGAATTTATAATCAAATGTTAAATTTAACTTAAAAAAAAAAAAATCTTAAAATTTATTATTTGAAAAATTTTGTAAGTAAATATTTTAATTTATCTTTTGTTTAGTATTTTAACCCTCTGTAGGCACACCTTTTTTTGTGACGTGAAAGGCACACAGGTGCGTATTTGGTTCTTTCTTTTTCACGTCGCACATAGGAGTATTTGCAGTAAAAACCTGGTCATAAGTCGATTTTCTGAAAATCAAAATTGACACCAAAAATTTTGGCAAAGTGGGTGCAAAATAAACCTGTGTCAATATGCTGCACTCATTTTTTTGTTTTTCGATCGTGTCTTTTTAAAAAATGCGTTCAAAGTTAACTGTTACATCTCCCTCATTTTTATTTGAATTCGAAGTATTTTGGTAAGTGTTATTTTATATGCGATATCGAAGTGTTGTAATAGAAATCTAAAATAATTTAAATGGAGAATTTTTCTTCAGTTATTTATTAACGATATTAATAAAGTTTTGAAAATGTTAGATGGTTTTTTCTATTTTAATTCGGGCTTAGAACTAGTACCTAAAAACTTGATATTTTTGTTAAGTTATTATTTGAACTTTAATGATTTTGTTTTAGTATACCCCGTTATTCTGCGATGAATTGAAACTTATGAGTTAGTTTATATATTCTTTAACACAATGCAACAAAAATTGGGTGCTCTTAGGTGCTCTTTAGAGAATCGAGGGTCAATTAGTTTTTCACTTTCTGATAGAAAATACTCCTTACTTTATGCAACGTTTTTTTATTTTTAAATTAAATTTACTGATGTTATTAGTGTATTTTATTTTGGGTGATCTTAATTAAGGTTGGGGAAGAGAGAAAAGAAACTGAGAATTGCGTATTAGGGATGAGGAAAAAATTTTGGGAAAAATAATGTCGACAGGCGGAGTACAGGCCATTAATCAATTTTTTTAGTTTTTCGTAAAAAAATAAAAATAACAAAAACTAAGTTTATATTGTATTTTCTTGTAGGAATACTCATTTTAAACAGAAATAATAACAAAAACCACGAAAAATAATTATGGCCAGGTTTTTGATGACAATACTCCTATGTGCGTCGCGTCGTTATAACTTTTTTCGGTCTCAGTATTTTATTGGGAATATGCATATGAAAATGACATAGAATTTTTCGAAGAATTCGAATATTTTATTCACAATAAATACTTGTTAAGTTTTCTTCTAATCAATAATATTATATTCAAAATATATTGTCACTATTTTAAAGAGACTGTTTGGCGCACACTTTTTTGAAAAATCGTTAATTTTAAAGTTTTTGCCTGCAAAATTCGCACCAGTGTGCCGACATAGGGTTAAGAATAACAAATATTTACGTAAAAATCCTAAAGAAGGGAGTAACCACGTCCGAAACGTCGATTGCAAAATTTCCCGGCCTTTTAGCCAGCTAAAGCTTACGGGTTGATATTGTCATAGCAAGAAGCATAGTTCTTCAAATTGTCTCAGACCCTTGAGTTTATTTAAAAATCTATATCAAACCTGTTATTTCAATTAAACCTACCTACCTAATACAGTTTTAAGTGACTACTTAAATGATACTCGTAACTCTGTCGAATTATCACTTTGTCTCTATTTATAGGTAGATACGTGTTCAAAACGGAACCTATAATAATTTATTTCTAAATAAGATTTAAGTCCCATTAAAATACCTGCTCGCTATTTTAACTGATTCACATACTAATTATATGGATTTAGATCTAAACGTTTATTAGTCAAGTTCATGAAATTACTACCTACAATATAAAGTACCATCTTAAAAATTCAACTTGACATCAGGGGATTCCCTCTGTAATTGCATCTCTCCAACACACAAAATATAAATAATAAAGCACCTGGTCTTCTAAGTGCTATAATGGATGTGCGGATCTAAAAGTGACACAGACACACAGTCAAATCTTACTTTACTTAAAGCAACAAAATTTATAATTAAAAAGTTGTTATTTTTTTTTTTTTTTTTGGAAAACCAGATTTATTGTATGAATCGGATAATGCCGCCATTCTACTTTGTTGTTGTTGTTGTTTTGTTGTCGCCACTTTGATGATCGCTCTAAACTGGAAGCGGTGCTGAACTGACTAACTGATAGACTTATCAATGTATCTCTTGTACATAAAAATGAAGAACATAAGTTTAAAACGGCGACAAGTCGTTCAAGTCCAAGATGCTAATAAAGTTGAAGTTCAGTTGTTAATGTGATTGGATCCGAAGCGGATCACTATTTTTTGTATTTCTTTCGCCAAAGAAGATATATTTCGTACTGCACCGGCTAAGTCGTAGATACTTTTTTTTTTAAATTAATTTTAAGTGATTTGTAAATTTGTATGTCCTTGTAATTTAAGTATTAAAAAAAATGTATTTCAAAACAAGTTTATATATTTTTATTACAATTTTGGGGTTTATTTATATTCCCCAATTCACAAGTGCCCAGTGTAAGTGAAAATAAAAAAAAAAAAAAACATATTCAAGTTGTATCTTTTGCAATAAAACCAACCTTCGACAATATTTTTTATAGCTCAATGTTTGAATCCAAACCAAAACCGCGGTAATTGCATTTCGATTTATCAATGTTCATCACTTTTAAGTGTGGCGGCACGTAAGCCTCTACAAGATATTGATAGAAGGTTTTTACGGAGTTCTCAATGTCGTGGAGGATTGGGACAGCCACCATATGTTTGTTGTACCGATGAAACAGGTTATGTAAGACAACCAACACCATCTACGGTCTTATTCCCTACAGAAAATAGACCTAATATAAATCGAATCAGAGGTCAAAGTTTTAACCAATCACCCAGAGGGCAGCTGCCAGGACCTCCGGCTTGTGGTGGAGTAACATTACAAAATAAAATCTATGGCGGAGATGATACGGATTTATCTGAGTTTCCTTGGTTGGCAATATTTGAGTATAGAAGAAGTGAGTATCAAGTTTTTCTATAGGCATTAAGTAAGTCACAAAAATTATGAGGTCCTTAATCCATACTATTACACTTTTTTCTGTTTTCGAAATTTTTTGAAATTTTAAAGAACTAAAAATTAAGTTTTAAAAAAGTGTTAATTTCACGTAAAATGAAACAAGTTTATTTATCTTATTTATCCTTCATTTTTTACTTGCTCTATAGGGCAAGTATTGGTTTCGTGTCGAAAAAAAAAAAAAATTGAGGTTTTAATCAAAACCAACATTACGATGATGGAGAATTCCGATAAAGTGGGTCCCGCAATTCCGTCCGTGCGTCTGTGCGGTTGTGCGTCCATCTGTACACATTTCCACAGCCTAAACAGGTGGATGGATTTTCTTCAAATTTGGTACAGATGATTTTTATGGAATTCTGCAAGTTGTTTTTTTTTTTTTTGTTTTTTTTATATCTCGTTTAGAACGTATACCTCCCATACAAAAAAATACGATATTACGAATTTATCGAAAACGGCTCTAACGATTTTGATTAAACTTTGTATACGTAATATTTAAAGCAGTGGCAATAAAACTGCATTTTTATTTTTTCTCAAAAAAGTCAAATAACAAAAAAAAATTTTTTTCATTTAACAAAATTTTGCCCTAAATGTCGGCTCTTCCCCAATATCAATTTTTTTTTAAATTTAGATCCAGCTTTTAAAATCTACAAGTAGACTTACATAAAAGTGCTTTGAACTGCAAGAGCAAGTACGTGCGACCCCAGTCGTGCATTTTATTTTTATTAATACAAGAATTTAATAAGCATGACAAAAAAAAATTGATTTGTGTGGACAATTAATTATTCTGAATTTTGGCGGCGACATATATTCTATGCTGATAAAATTGTGAAAATTATTGCCAGATTATGATAGAAAGATTTTGTGTTTCAATAAATAACACATGAGAATAAAAATATTAATTACCTAAACTTTTTTGCTGATTTTTTTATTTAAGTATTATTTGGATTAATTTGATTAATACGCAGTTGGGAAAAACCCAACCTTTGTTAAAACAGAGACATAAGATTAATTTGACCACTTGATACAAAGCCAAGATCATCATTTGTAGATAACAATTTGAACCATTTAAAATTTGGTATACTATATTTAGCGCTATCGAAATAGTCTTGAATATCATGTGCCAATTTTTTTTTCTTCAAATTTGTGTATAACTCAATAGTTAGAATTTGAGATTTCTTGCAGGCTTTAGGCTAGGCGCACACATGCGATTTTGGTCGCGCGATTATTCAGTCGCAAAAATGGATCACAAGGATTTCAATGGCTGTGAACACACATGCTTCCCGCGATTAAAAATTTGAAAATTGTGTTTACAGTCATTGAAATTGTTGTCATCCAATTTGCCTAGCCTTAGGCTAGGGACACACATGCGATTTGGTCGTTGTGATTAATTTTTGCGATTGAATAATCGCTCGACCAAATTGCATGAGTGTGTCCCTAGTCTTAAAGGAGGCGATTGCGAGTTAAAGTAGGTACATTAATAATAAAAATGCAGTTTAAATTAAAAAAATATGATATACCAGAAAGATCTTTCTCTCAAAATACCTACTATAAAATTAATTTAAAGACTCGTAAAATATCAATTCAAACTTTGTTATTGAGGAAATGATTCTTCACCAAAAATTATTTAACATGTATTTTTACACTGCAAAAAAATTCATTTGCATTTCTAACTTTTCAAAAAAATAATTTCCTGCAAAAAAAAAAACAAAATAAATAAATTTTTGGAAAACTGTAGGATTTTTTTGAAACGATTTTCAAATTTTTATTTCTGAAAATTCTTTAGGTATTACACGAGAAATTAAATGGCATGTTTAGTTAACAATTTGAACCAAAGAAAAAAATTCCAATACCTCAAAAAGGATATAGGAAGGAGATATTTGAAAATAAATAAAATGCTTTTTATCTCCAAAATCAGTAGGCTATTAAATTTCTAGTTTTTTAAATACAAATTTTTAAAAATAAAAAATAACCCACATATGTATAAACAAAATTACAAAAAATTATAAATTCGTTTTGGAAATTGATTTTTTTTTTAAGTTTGGTTTTCTATAAAGTCGGTTAACGAACGATAAGTTTTATGTCATTGCGAAAAAAGTTTACAAAAAAAACATATACCATCTAAAAGATTTATAATTTTTCGGAAGAATAAAACTATAAGTATTCAAGTCTATGTTTATGTTTATTCGTGAAAAATATTATAATGATTTTTTCAAATCACTAATCTTTCATGAACTTTCTATAAATTTTGTATCTCCGCAAAGTTTATTATTTTATCTTTAATTATTATTATTTGTTTCAATCATAATATTTATCAGAACCGGTCTTTCAAACCTGCAAACTTGGTTTTAAACTACTGGTGTCTATCATAACAATATCTTAAAAAAATCAGTACATTGCACTCACACTTTGTCAAACAATTTTGCATAAAACTCATTTGGGTTATTTCCCGTTTTTTTTTCAAGAGAAACTTTTCGTTGGTCGTTGATTTGACATGAAATGTTATTTGCGGTCATTCAAAATAGTTAAAAAAAATCGCAATAAATGTTTTTCTATGCGATAGACCAAGTCTAATGGCTATCGCTCGACCCATTCGATCCGTATTTAAAAAAAATACACATACACAAAATTGTACACAAGGCCATAAGGATGCAAATAAATTTTTTTGTTTGCCATACTTAGTTTATATTTAATCAATTCCTCGAAGTAAAAGTCTAAGGGCCGGTTTGTTGACACTCGATTATCTTTTAATCAAGGATTATTCCATACAAAAATCCTTGATTAAAAGATAATCGAGTGTGAACAAACCGGGGCCAAAACTAACCAATTATTACGATTTTATCGAATTTTAAAAAATTGCTTTGAACTAAAAAAGTCAAAAATATAGAAAAAGTGCTAATTCTGTCGTTCTTGACAAAAAAAGAGTGTGTGTACACATGTACACGCGACTGAAGTTATACTTCTCATTCAGTATTATGTAAATGAATTTCATTTGATATTTTTAATTTCTATTATTAAATTAATTAATCCACACTTCGTTTTTTATATTTTGATCAAGTGAACAATAAATTAATTCTTTCATCCTCCTTGCGTCCATGTAGTTTTCAATTTATTTTGTGAAATTTACTCATGTTGTGCGGTTCAGAACGTACGGTATATGCTTAACGAAAGTAAACGAATTGCGTATAAAATATGCGATATGGTAATTTTATGAGAATTGTGTGTGCTTGAGCACTAGTAGTAGCAATATGCAACTTGCAGGGTGATCTTTCCTCTTGGTTTTTTTAATAGTAAACATATTTCTATTTTTTTAGTAAAATATTTCTTTTTTTATCATAAAAAAAATTCCGGTACAATCCGGTTTTTCGACTTTTTTTTAAAATTCCGAGAAAATCGCGTTTGAAAGCTGGGGTAAATTTTTTTTTTTGAAAAATCCCCGAATATTTGAACGCTCCTGAAAGCTAAACCGCTTGAGAGCAATTTTTGGGAGTGATGCCAAATGATAGCTTGTGTCACGGGCCTACGCTTTGCACATTTTCAGATTTTTAAAAATCGCCTTCCATGTTAAACCGCCACATCATGCCTATTTTTTCAGAATCGTGCCTATTTTTTTTTTACTTTTAAGTTCTCCCGGTTTGAGAACGCATGGACCTACAGTGACGGGATTTGTACCCAAATGTAGGTTAGAGTCCCCGCTACCTTTCGGCAACAAAAATTTTATTTTCATTTTCTTCAAAATTCCGTTATATAGGCGTTGGAACGCTTTGATCTAGAGACAGGAGAGTGGTGCCATATGAAAGCTTATATTCTCAGCTACCCGATAGTGGTATAATCCGGTTTTTCGATTTTTTTCAAAATTCTGAGAAAATCGCGTTTGAAAGTTGGGGTAAAATTTTTTTTCGAAAAATCCCCGAATCTTTGAATGCTCCTGGAAGCTAAACCGCTTGAGAGCAATTTTTGGGAGTGATGCCAAATGATAGCTTGTGTCACGGGCCTTCGCTTTGCACATTGTCAGATTTTAAAAAAATCGCCTTCCATGTTAAACCGCCACATCATGCCTATTTTTTCAGAATCGTGCCTATTTTTTTTTTACTTTTAAGTTCTCCCGGTTTGAGAACGCATGGACCTACAGGGATGGGATTTGTACTCAAATGTAGGTTAGAGTCCCCGCTACCTTTCGGCAACAAAAATTTTATTTTCATTTTCTTTAAAATTCCGTGATATAGGCGTTGGAACGCTTTGATCTAGAGACAGGGGAGTGGTGCCATATAAAAGCTTATATTCTCAGCTACCCGATAGTGGTATAATCCGGTTTTTTGATTTTTTTTCAAAATTCCGAGAAAATCGCGTTTGAAAGTTGGGGTAAATTTTTTTTTCGAAAAATCGCCGAATATTTGAACGCTCCTGAAAGCTAAATCGCTTGAGATCAATTTTTGGGAGTGATGCCAAATGATAGCTTGTGTCACTGGCCTACGCTTTGCACATTGTCAGATTTTTAAAAAATCGTCTTCCATGTTAAACCGCGACATCATGCCTATTTTTTCAGAATCGTGCCTATTTTTTTTTTACTTTTAAGTTCTCCCGGTTTGAGAACGCGTGGACCTACAGGGATGAGAGTTATACCCAAATGTAGGTTAGAGTCCCCGCTACCTTTTGGCATCAAAAATTTTTTTTTTCATTTTCTTCAAAATTCCGAGACATAGGCGTTGGAAGTTGGGGCGCTCACTTTCAGCTCAGCTCACTTTCAGCTCAGCTCAAATGAGCTAAGCTATGGTACCTGGCTCAAATTTGAGCTGAGCTGTGAGCTGAGCTAAAATGTGAGGTTTTTGCAACCCTGGCAACTTGCCACATGGAAATTACCACATGCAACTTGCCACATGCTACTTGCCACATGTAACTTGCCACATGCAACTTGCCACACGCAACTTGCCACATGCAGCTTGCCACACGCAACTTGCCAAATACAACTTGCCACATGCAACTTGCCACATGAAACATGTAACTTGCAACGTGTTGTGTGTTTTATGTTTGCCGTTCTGTGGCGTGCTGCATTTTTAAATACTAAAGTACTTCCTACTCTAAAGGTGAAACGACAGCCCTGCTACCCAGGGTGATCGCGTCATAATCCCTTTGACATTCTTGTCAAAAAGTAAATTTTCATACCCACCCTCCCATAAGAAGTATAACTTCAAAAATAAAAATTGCATATTACACGGTGTTACAAAAATGAGGTTTCAAAATATACGCGGGCGGAGACCTACCAGGTTTTGTAGAGCTAGTCGCACTGATTACGAAACAGTATTTGAAAATTCCCTAACACCCCCAAAATCTAGAGTTACGGACAAAAAACGGTTTTTTGGACCTTCACCCATTGAAAAAATTCTAGCTTCGACAATTTTTTACCCATTTTCAATTTGTTTACAGTTTCTGATGGAAGATAAATATACCTTTTCAACAATGTATAAAACATGTAACTCGGTTAAACCACTTAGAATTTATAAGCTGTCAAAGTTCAAAAATTCCATTTTTTTCGTCATTTGCCCAACTTCGGCATCAATTTAAAGTATATGTTTTCATAACAACATGCTATTTAAAAAATATATTCTGAAACTATATCTATTTTTCAATCAATCGAGGTATTTTTTATGAAAATCACTTTAAAATTGGCTTAGAAAAAAAAAATTTTTCGATTTCAACCCAGATACAGAAATTCGAACTTTTAGGTATAGAACAAAAATGTTGTTTCGGCACGTAGTAGGATAACTTGGGCGCCAGGATTTGATAATGGGTTTTTGTAAAGGAGCTCAATACAAACATTTTTTTCTTTAGGAGGGGGGTCTATCTCCCCCCATTTAGGTGGGAGGGGCATTTTTCTAAAAAAAAAATTATAAAAATAAAAAAAAAATATTAAAAAACAACGGCAACACTTACAGTAATAAATGATACCATTTCCGAAAGGAAAAATTGTACATTTGATTCTAATTTTTAAATCAATATAATATAACCAATAGTTTTTGAAATAATCGATTTCAAAGTGAAAAATAGGTGAAACAAAAATATTTTAAACTCATTTTATACTATTTTTGTCCAGACTGTGAATTTAAGTAAAAAAAATTACTCACACAGAAAACTGCCTCAGTTGATTTCTTAAAGAACAGTGAAAACTATATGTTTCTATGTCTTCTAGTTTTTGAGAAAAATGGAAAATAAAAACAAATAAAAACAAAAAATATTTTGAAAAAAGAAAAATCTGCTAAAATAATTTTTCAATTTTCTCAAAAACTAGAAGACATAGAAACATATAGTTTTCACTGTTCTTTAAGGAATCAATTGAGGCAGTTTTCTATGTGAGTATTTTTTTTACTTAAATTCACAGTCTGGACAAAAAAAGTATAAAATGAGTTTTAAACATTTTTTTTTCACCTATTTTTAACTTTGAAATCGAGTATTTCAAAAACTATTGGTTATATTATATTGATTTAAAAATTAGAACCAAATGTACAATTTTTTCTTTCGGAAATGGTATCATTTATTACTGTAAGTGTTGCCGTTGTTTTTTAATATTTTTTTTATTTTGATAATTTTTTTTTAGAATATATATTTTGAGTGTTACACCGTGATTATCAAAGGATTTTACCTCTACTTTATATTATAAGTACAAAGTTTGGACGTACCAGATTCATACACGAAATGCCTCTTGATTTAGTAAAAAAAAATTAAATCCTCAATTTTTTAACTTTTTTTCATTGATTTTAGGTTAGAATTTTAATCAAAAATAATTTTTATAATTTTTTAACCATCTTAACTTGATAGAAAATTTAATATTCTATAAAAAGTGTTTTCGAACCATTTCAAAGTAAGGCTTGGTTTTCGAGTTAAATCAAAAATACTGAAAACCGAACAGTGCTGCCTTTTTCTCAGAAATGCACTAATAGATTTAGTAGCATTTTTGACTGGAGTATTCTTTTATGCTAAAGAATCACATTCAGCAATAAAAACTCTTGAACGAATTTGTTCTATTTTTGCTCTGGAGCTCCTCCGGTCTATTAAATAGACTACATATAAATTTTCTAATTTAAATTACCTCTGAAAATAATTGGCCCGTATGCATAGAAAATAGTAAATAAAAGGAAATTAATAAGAAGTATAAAGATAAACCTGTATATATGGACCTAAGAGGTCCAATTCACTCTCCATTATATTTTAAGTCCCCATTAAAAATTGAAAACCTGTCAAATCGCATACAAATTTTAAAATTTCACATTTTAAATGGAGACTTTAAATTTAATGGAGTGTGCATAAACTGGACCTTGATGCCTTATGATTATTATTTTTAGTAAATTTTAATAAAATATGACTTTTTTAAACTTCACAAATTTAATTTTTGTTTTTAGGAAATGGTCAAAGAAGCACGAACTGTGGTGGATCCTTAATTAACCAAAGATACATTATAACTGCTGCCCACTGTGTGGCTGGGGCTACCGAGCGAGAAGTTGGACCATTGTAAGTATATTAAAAATTTATAGAAAAATTCTTTTGGGAGTTATTCCATTTGAATTTGTTTGATCTGTGGAGTTCTACCAAAAAGTTCATTGATTGTTGAATATTTTTTTTTAATGTTTAACAACAATTATATTGAAACTAATATGATTTTCATTCCAAAAATACACCAGTCATCTTAATAGACAGGTTATGCTACTATATTTGTTGTCATTTATCAGCTTACTTCACCGAAGGTTCATTGGCCATTGTTATTGAATCGTGTGAATAATACTTCACGATGACGATGAGGATGACCTTTACCAAGTTGAAGATTAGAAAAGTTAATGTTTAGAGACACACGGTTTCAATAATAACAAATAAGCTCTTGTGTTTTAATTACTAACCGGTATTTGTTTATTTTTGTGCATTTAAAATTAAAATTAATGCATATTCCATATTCTTACGCTTGTATAACTTGAAGCTATACAAAGCTATCGGTCCAAAGTATATATTATATGTATATACCGGCTTCTAACAAGATTGGAGTTATATCTTCGAACTTGATCAAGGCAGAACATACAAATTCTTTTTCAGAATTTAGAAAACCTTCACGTGCTGAAGTTTTATTGAAATACCTCAGGGCTATTGTCTTGGACCTATTTTTGTTATAATATTTACCAAATATCTTAAAATACTTTGTAAAAATTTGTTTTCTTTAATCTTATTCCAGGGTAAGTGTTATTCTTGGAGAGCACGACACAACGAGAACAATTGATTGTGTAGGTAGTACGTGTGCGGGTCCAGCTTTAAGATATGGTGTTGAGGAAGCAAGAGCTCATGAATCATACAGTGACGCCCAACCACATCGTCACAATGACATAGGTTTGGTGAGATTGGATCGAAATGTAATTTACTCAGACCAAATTAGACCAATTTGTCTGCCATTCACTCTACCTAATGAACAACTTCCCAGTGGAACTCTGTTAACTGTTGCCGGTTGGGGAAGGACACTAAATAGTCAGTTCAATTAGCAAAAAAAATACATTTTATTTGTAATAATTTTTAATTTTGTTTTATTATTTATAGCTCGAAAAAGTGCCATCAAACAAAAAGTTCAAGTCCCATTGACCGATCAAGGTGAATGCCGTCAAAAGTTCCTAAAGCGTAATATTCAAATCATTGACGCCCAAGTTTGTGCGGGTGGTGTTTATGCTGAAGATAGTTGTGATGGAGATTCTGGTGGGCCATTGATGAGTTTCCGTCAAGGTGTTTGGGTGTTGGAAGGTATTGTTTCGTTTGGTGTTAAGTGTGGATTTCAAGGCTGGCCAGCAGTTCATACACGAGTTGAAAGTTATGATAATTGGATAAGAAGTGTGATACGAGCTTAGTTAAGTTTGTACCAAAAAAAAATTTAAGTACTTTTTCAGCAAAGTGTGATTAATTTAGTTTTTAAGATGATATAATTATAAAAGAGAAAAATTAAATTTTAATCTATGCTTAGCTTACATAAAAATGTAAGGTTGGTTGTACATTTGTGTGTAGAAAGTTTAGAGTAAATTATTATTTTGTGAATAAAATCGTAAATAGTGTATGCTTTCGTTTTTTTTTTTATTTTGTATGTTTGAAAAAAAAAAAAAAACAACTAGCTCCTACTATAGAGTGACTCTGGCTAAGGTAACAACTTTTAACTTAGGTATATTCAGTTTTCGGACAAGGCTGATTGACAGATTTTGAGCTTATCTCTTTGGATTGTCTTTTCTAAGAGTTTGAAATAAAAAAAGCTCACTGTGACGTATACGTAACTTTTTTATGTTGGAAATATTTAATGGCCAATAAAGATTCTTCGCAAATCTGACCATAGAAAAAATCTTTTCACAATTGTGGAATAATTAATCAAAATTTAAAATACTGAGTTGGTTAAACAAAAAAAAAAAATAAATAAAAAATTGATATTATTTTTTTTTTCAAGAAGACATATTTTCAAGCTTTTTTAAAAAGTGTTAACAATATGATCCAGGGAGCCACCTTTAAGTCCAATTCAAATATGGCACAAAGCACAATTTAGTCAGCCATTTGAAATCGAGGAATAATGAAAATATAATTTTATTTGTATATGGTTTTCAATTATACTTGCCTGACAAGCATTGATATTTGGTTTAGTTATATGAAAAAACCGAAGATTATAAAATTTAAGTGGAATCTCAGATTTTTAGTAAGTATTTAGAATTTAGTTTTTTTTCAAATGCAATTAAAAGAAATTTTTTAAGCGATAAATTTAAACTGTTTTGCACTGCTCTATTTGAAATGAAAGGAAAAATATATCTATTTTTTTTTGGTTTTCCCACAGAAGAAGGCTTAATGGGAAACGAATCTAACGATTTTGATTAAAAAAATATATATACATTTGTTATTTACGTTATTTAACGTTACCTGCTGTATAACCGATTTTATGATTTATGAATTGTCCACAAAAACATTTTCTTAACCTAAATTCAAAGAAATAATGTTTTGAATTAAAAAAAAAAATTCAACGTGTTTTTTTTTAAATCAATTTTATTGAAAACTAAGAAATTAATCTTATTACAACTTTGTTTTTACTTTTAGATTATTATATTCTTTTGAATTTCATAAAAAATTTTAAAACATTTCTTTTTTTGTATACAAAATTTCCTGTTGTGGAGATTGTTTAAATTTGTTCTTTTGTTCGATGAAATTTGAAAAAATAAAATTTCAATTTCACGTGTATATTTTCATAAAATACAAAATTATGATATCTCAAAATCTTAGTGCTTAACGTAAGAAATGGTTTTTGAAGCAGATTTAAAGTAAAATCCAGTTTTCGACTATTGATTTGGTTAAAAAAAAATGCAAAATAATACGGAAAAATATATATTTAAGACCAAACATCAAAAAGTATTTAATTCAAAATTAGTTTTTGAGACTTGAGTAGAGCTTAAAAACTAGACGTGATGGAATAAATCTGTAAGCAGTTTTGACTTCAGCACACTCAAGTCAATTATGTATAATCACTTTACAGAGTTCTTACTCCTGAACAGCGCACAGTGGGTCCCGCCATAGGTCAAAAATAAAAAAAGTAAATGTCAATTTTTTAAAATCCAATGATTAAACAACGTTCTACAATCTCCCATCGAACCAAAACCAAAAAAAAAATTTGACGGTTACCCTTTTTTTCATTTCTTAATAGCCATTCAAAGTCGGTATATAAAAAAAGGTACAGTTTTTTAATCGCTGCAGTTATAAGGTGTGAACTTGCGATAGTGATAGTGGGTGTTAAAAATTGTGAACAGTATTAAATTGTTATGGATATTAAACGAGAAGGTTAATACTTTCTAAAAACATAAATTATATTGTTAAATAACATTAAGGCTAATTGTAATGGGGCTCGTTAGCGAAGCAATTTTAACCATTTTTATTTAGCTCAATTTTCATTAAATTAGAGATTTAGTTGGTTTGCCTTCGAGTGCCCTCTACAATTTAAGTTCTCAAATGAAGAATACCGTCCTACCTTTCGAAATAAAAGCGCCGTTTTTTCCCCTTTTTTCCCCTTTTCGAGTAATACGAGTTTAAATGACGATACACGGAGAAAAAAAAATTACAACGTAAAACTAAAAAAATTCCTTTTTGGCACTATTATTTTTATAAAAGACTGAACTAGAGGGTAAGGGTAAAGTGCTCGACTGACAGGCAGGTCCATTTCCGGCATTAACCATTTTTTTTTTTATATTTTCAAAAAAAAAAATTTTTTACCTTTTTTTATTTTTCTTAAAAATAACCAAAATTTTAAAAAACTGACTTGATGCATTTTTTTGCAATAATAAATCATATAAAATGATAATACAGGTGTTTCATTAAAAAAAAAATGGTCATTATATTTTTGACCGCACTTTGTATGGGAGGTGACCCACTGTGCAGCGTGTTAATATTCTGAACGCCTCAAATATTAATTTTATGTGCTCATATTTTGAGAAAATTTTAAGCAAATTGAAAAAAACTATGACAACTATAAATTGTCTTATGTTTTCCCAAGCTTACAGTGGAAACTGGTTTAACAGTCTCTAACAGCATCTTCTTCATAGCTGTCGTCTAGTTGTCAGATCGACTTGACGCTCGTGTCCTATCACTCATTTTCACTGTAAAACAAAAATGTGTATGAAATATGTACAATGTACATATGTACATAAGATCAGAATCCATTTAATTATTATATTTGCATATTTTTTTTTACCAAAAGGTAATCACGAAAACACGATTGTGATCTACAATAAGTTCTATAAAAAATTTATAAAACAAAACAGCTGACACTTCATTACATTTCTTCGAGTTGTCACAATGACAACAATAACGTCTCGTGGTGCATTTAAGTTGGTGAAGTTAAGCGTTTAGTTGTTTAAAAATGTTATTATTGGTATAGTTTTGAATTAAGAGTTGACTTGAATATTTAAACAAAAGAAATATAACTCGAAAAAAGTTACACATACACCACAGTGACCCATTTAAAAAATTAACAGAAAAAACAACCCTACTAACAATTTTGCTTCTATAATGCTTTACAGAAGCAACAATTGCATCTGTAAAGCTTTATAGAACCAAAATTATTGTTCGTCGGGAAATGTACTGCCAAATTAATAATGAAACTAGTTGATGTTTGTTCTCCATTTGCTGCCATGTGTTCACTGAAATTATAAACAAATTTCGGAAACAAAGTACAAATCATCTATCACAGATGCACAGATCCAAGTACTTTGACAGATAGGATAACAAAATCCACTTGTGACTAAAACACCGAACTATTTTTCCTTTAAAAACCATAATATCGGGCAATCGGCTGCTAATATATGATCAAATTCCGTTTTGGTTTGTAAAATATTAGTTGTTAGAAAAATGAAAACACACAAAAACTGACTCCAATCTTTAACTTTCATAAACAATTTCTCCTAAAAGCATACAACAAACTTAGCGAAACACTTTCCATTCCAATTGAAAGTGAAACCAAAACAAAGGCCCACCAATTTTGTGTTCCACTGTCGCTCAGCCGTTAACTCAAGCTTGATTATCTAATATACCAGTTTTTGAACGTCTCTGTGCGTCTTCTTTGGTTTTGGCTGTATTTATCGTTGTCTTTGTTAATAGGTTGATCATTTCGTTTGTTATTGCAAAACGTCATGCAACCAGCCGTTTCGTTGCTGGTCGTCGTTTGGTCGCCGCCGATTCGTGGTTGTTATAGTCTCGACCAAAAAAAAAAAAGCTTCTGACATAACGCCTTTAACTACTCCGATGAAGTCTGAATATATAAATGCAAACATTAGCAAAGAGCGAAGCTTTTTTTGATTCGATTGCTATCTCAACGCGAACGTTTGCCGAACAGCTGATCACGAATTTTAATAATAATAATTATTATTTATTATTGGTGGCTGTATAGCACGCTAGCTGCTAGCAAACTTCAGCCATTGTCACTGCCTCAAGCACGTACGAGCGCTAGTCTCAAAGTCTGTGTTAAACGATCGGTCTCGAGCCGATGTCATACACCAGCAACGATACGGAGTAAGCGGGGTCGTCTTTTAAAGTCTTTATAGTCGAAGTCGGTTTCCACTCATAAAATTGAGGTTTTCAAAAAGGCTTGACATTGTTCAAACAAAAAAAAACCCATACTTACCGTTAAACAATGATCAAAGCTCAATTGACCCTGCAATGGCTGGCTTTAGTTGCGGTTGGTAGTTTGTCGCTGGCAGACGTCGCTAGCATCGTTACAAACGACAATGCCCGTACCGATTTGGTGTCCTGTGATATTCCAAATGAGAGTGTGCGTGGGCAATGCCGCGACGCCGCAGACTGCGAGGCGTTTTTGAAAGTGAACAATGAAACGAGTTACGCTGTCGATAATGATGATGAAGTGTCGCAACCGGAATTGTTGCGTTTCCTGGAAAAAGTGCAATGTGAAAGTGAAAGTGGGTCGTTGTCGTCGTCGTCTTCTTCAGAGTCGTGGAAGAGATCAACGACGACAGCGCCAGTTATTGTGTGTTGTCCTTTAAATGGACGCGCATATGCCCATCCGGCGTTAGAAGTGCCAAAAAGTAGTACCAATCAAATTTTTTCCTCGAAACTCAATAAGTCGCGAAATAAGATCAAAAAGTTGAAAAGACGTATTCAGAAAGTCGAGAATTCGGAGAATTTTAACGGTTTATTTAGCGATTGCGGCAAGCAGGTGACCAATAGGATTTATGGTGGCGAAATTGCCGAATTGGATGAGTACCCTTGGCTGGCGTTGCTTGTCTACAACACAAGTAATAATTCAGAGATGTGGCATATTTTTTAAGTGTTTCTCGGATTAACCTCTATAAAATTTAATCTGTTTCAAGTAGACGATTATGGATGCAGTGGAGCGTTGATAGACAATCAACACATCTTGACAGCTGCCCATTGTGTCAAGGGTAGCGGAGTGCGCGAAAAAAATGGATTGTAAGTGAAAGTTACATAAGTTTTTTTGTTGATATTGTTGTTGTTGGTTTTTATAGAAGGAAATGTTGTTAACACATAAAAGTTTATAAACAAACAAAATAGTTTTGCTTTGTCATTTTGTTTATTCTTAATATTATTACATGTTGAATGTTGTTTTTTGTGTTCATTGGGAAACAGCTGTTTGGCCTTGACTGAGGGGTGGCGGCGGGTTATGAGGGTATTGGCGGCGGCGGCGGCTCGCTGCTTTTGTTATTGTGACGCAAATCGATTTTAATTCTTGCATCAGTTTCAGTTTTTTTTTTTTTTTATTTTTCTGTTGTTGTTTGTTTGTTTTTATTTCTTAAGAAATTCAACACGCGCGTGGTGTGTATTTGTGGATTTAATGTTCAACGTGTGTTTGCGATTAATCGAAAGAAATTTGTTTGGCTTCCAACGGAAGCATGTGTTTTGAAAATTGAAACTGAAGTTCAAGAATTATTAAAATCATTGACTTTTTGTCTGATTTTGTGTTTTTTTTTTTTTTTTTTGTGTTTCAGTCTCATTTGTAATCTTAACTGAATGATAATAAGCCTTTTACTGCAATGTCTGCTGCATTTATACCCACATTTAGAAAAAAAAATTAAGACACCCTATAAACCAATTAAAAGTTAAACAGACACGCCCACTGAAAACAGTAAATATTTCATCAATCCATTAAATGACAAATGGGAACTGTCATTTGATGGCGAATAAATTTCAGCTGATCTAAGATAATATTGCATCTCAAGATATATGAATCAGCTGTTATAATAATCCCCAAGTAATTTTCTTAAAAATTGGCTCTACAGATGTTTTTTAACTTGAAAATTTTGTCTGCAAAAATCTTAGGGCTGTGCATGTTCGCACTCAAAATACTCTTCAACACTTGTTGTAACCCCGCGTTGCTAGCACTTTCTAAGCATTTATATATGCAATTATTTACGTTTTTGGAGTCTTTACACACTACAAACTTTTATTGGCTGATAGTTGAATTGGATTGGGCTGCTTGTCTGCATAAACTCGACACTTAATAGTTCGCTAAGTAATAAAAACTTTAGTTTGTTGAAGAATTTGTAGGACAATACACTTTTCTTTCAGCCGATCCTTATAATCGTTGTAGAGTGCGTTCTTTTATACATTTTCATTCTAATAAATGGACGGACTAAGCTATCAGTCATAGAATTTTTGCGGCTGAAATATATGTTTTGTCAAAATTGGAATGTAAAAATTAACACGATTTCAATCCATACGGCCCAAGAAAATTATGTTTATAAATTCAATTTGGTCACACCGTTTCGTGAGAATCAACAAGAACAAATACTTTGTCTTAAAGCAGGTCATGTGCAAAAATGTTTTTTTTTTTTTAATATTTTAAAAATATTTACAATTGTAGCTTATTTAATTTTACAAACTTAATTTGAAGAATTAAACAAAGTATTTTATTTGTTTATAATCAATATCTACCCTCATCTGTTATTTGCAAATGAAAATGAGATTTTACCCTCATCGGTTGTTCTCAAAAATCGATCATTATCTTATAAAACATATATTTTGAACTTTTACTAACAGTAACTGACATAGAATCGTTTTTTTTTTTTTTTTATTTCTGACTTTCTTGCAACTGAATTTGCCGATTTCAAGCGAAATTTTTTTTACTAAAGCGTTTAATTATTTAAAAATGGGATAGGATCGGGTCAAAATTCTGACTTCAAAATTCTGCTTTATTAAGAAAATTGTGTTTTTCGAAATTCTGCTTTTTTTATTCTGTCTTTCAAAATTCTGCCAGCATTTTTTTGAAGAAAAAAATTCTGCTAATTCTGTTTTTTTTTTTTCAAAGCATATGCGTTTACTAAACAAAAATACACCTTACTGATGTAATTTAAGTTTGATACTTTTCTAACTGCCTAGAAGACTGACTTTCTTACTACCCGCATATATATAGGGTAAAACTATACAATACGCCCCAGTTTACAAAACGCCGTTGTTAAGCAAACAAAACGAAAACTGTTCAAACTAATTTAAGTTGCTCGTCAATTGTGTTATTGAGTTGTAGTATTCTGTGTGCCCTGAAAAGAAAAAAACTGCAAAACAAAAATTTGGCACCAAAGCATATTGCTTTCAAATTTCATTTTTTTCAGAAAGTATAAAGACCATATCATCAATTGATATATATATTTAGAAAGTTCAAAAAATGGGCTTCTTAGTTCTTTTTTGGTAATTCCTTGAAATCAGTTTGGGTTGCTATATTTTTGCATGCGCGTATTGCACTTCGAAATTTACAAAACGCCCCAGTACAGTGAGTGTAATACGCCCCAGTAAACTATGAAGTAAAATACTTATCAACTTTTTTTTTATTTGCTATATGCATTAAATTTTGAATTGAATTGCATTAAATTACAAAAGGACGACACTGCGGCCATTATGGTCAAAAAGGAAAATTATTACAGGACCGTTTTGAAAGAAGTTTAGTTTTCAGCGCATATCTTGCCATATTGCGTTGCACGAGTTTTGTATATGTTTTATATATATGTATACATACCAGATTGCAACATTTGCGACCGCAAAATATCGCAAAATTCTATATTCCAAAATCAAATAATTTAATTTTTCTACTTTAATACATTTGTACCTACTTTTTCTTTAGGGGCGTTTTGTCACTGGTGTGGGGCGTTTTACCCAGCAAATGAGTTACAAAACGCCCCACTTGAACTCTTTTTAAACGACTTATATATAATACATGCTAACATATTTTAGTACATATGAATATGCAAAAAGTAAGAAAAAAGACTATATACTTTTTATATTTACCAAAAAAACTATTAATTTCCTTTATTTTTTTTTTTGTTTTATTGGAGATTCAAAAAAAGTGGGGCGTATTGTAAAGTTTTACCCTACTGTTAAGCTAATTAGAAACAATGTTGTTGGGTTGTAAAAAAAAATAAAAGGGATTGGAAAATGAATTATTATGAAAAGCAATATTTTGAAAAACAGAATTTTGAAAGCAAAATTTTAACAAAAGAATTTTGGCCCCGATAGAATTTTGAATGAATTTATTATGAAAAGCAGAATTTTGAAAGGAAATTTTTAATTGAAATAATTTTGTTTTTGAAAAATCAATATTACTACGGATTAATTTTCTATTTTCAAGTATGAAGATTAATAATAATTGCCTCAGAACTTTTATACACAAAAATTGTTTTTTTTTTATAATTTTTTTTTTTCATATGATAAATTAAATGACATACTTTATTTAAAGGTTAAAACCATTCAAATAAGTGTTTTCGTTATTATAAAAAAAGACAACGTTTTGTATTTTTTTAACATTTCTTTTAATTATTTTTAATGATAAAATCTATAAAAATTATTTTTCTACGAAAAGAATTCTAAGCATTTTTTGCTATAAGAGCAAACACGTGCTTCCCAGTCGAGCATTTTATTTTTATTTTATGCAGTTTTTTGTATTCAAAATCTTAGAAATTAAAAGTATTCAAAAACGAGTTTTTAGAAATCAAATTTTATGAATCAAAATAAAATTGAAATTTCTTTTACAAATCAGTTTTCTGAAAACTGAATATCTGAAATTATATAGTTTTGAGTATTTTGTTTCTTAACCTGCATATTATTAGAATAATAAAGGTGGCATACTTTTTTTGCAACTGTTTTTCATTGTTCTTTTTTTTTTCGTTGAAAAACAATTTCGTTCATTTTATGAAAAATAAATTTATTTTTCGCTTTTCGGCTTTGGACCAAAAAGACAGTCGTTAAGTAATTAATATACAAAACATAAAAGCAAATAGATACACACATGCTTGTAAGTTCAATTTTTTAATAACCAAAATAGAACAGCCACTTAAAAATCGGTTAGTAGAAACAAAAAAAAAAGGCACACACTAAATAAAAGCTCAAACTATAAGAAATTAAACAATAAATTTTTGAAAAAAAAAAATTAAGGAATGTATTTTTTTCCCTGCTGCATACATACACATTAGTGATGGGAAATATCGAATAAAAACTTTCAAACTAATACCCAAGCCTTTATACCCTTTAAATATTGTTATTGACGTGTGCTTAACAGTTTGTTCTAGCATCATTCATCCAATAGTTTGACAAAAAAAAATAGGCATATAATGATTGAAATAAATTCTTATCATTTTTTACATGTTAACAAAATTTAAGTTTATATGTATAAATATATGATATAATGACTTAAAAAACATTGATTTAAACATTTGAAAAGTCTTAACTCTTTAGGTGCTGTGAGAGCCTGTTTTTATTGTCAATCAAAATTACACCTAGAAGAACATAGACAACCAATTTTCAACCAAGTATTAAAAAAAAAAAAAAAATCAGAAATCACCTACCAAAAATTTTATATGCGTTCTTATGATCCATTTTTGAAAGCTTCTATTTCTCAAAAAAAATTTAAAATTCCAATACTTGCTTCTGAAATATTCTGGCAAACACATGAGAGCGATAAAGTTCACCCTTCAATTTATTTAATTAAATGAATTTAAACCATACTAAGAAAACAAAATAAATCAGGTTCAGAGCTGAACTCGTGTTGTACAAAGTTCAACCGAACTAAACTAAAAATGACTGTTAAACATGCCATATATTTTGGTTTAAATTAATTAATAATAGGTATTGCTTAGAGTATAATAAAAATTAATCATGCAATTTTTCATGTTTTAATAACAAACTATATTTGCCTTTGTGTCACTTTATTAGTAAAGGCAATATTAAAATTTTAGAAAATTTTCAAAAACCACATTTTTGAATTTTAAAAAAATATTTCAATTTTTTTTTTTTTTTTTTTTTTGAAAAATCAACTTTTTGAAAACCGGTTGGTAAAAAGTTTTGAAATTTCAGTTTTATATGTAAATTTATTATTTCTACAAAATGGCTGACCAATTTTTGTTTGAAAAATGTTAGAATATTTTAATACATAAAAAATTATTTTTTTAAAAAACGGCTCTAACTAATTTCGAATTTTTTTTTTTTTTAAATTCCTTTTGATAAAAGAAATAAAATGGCATACTTGTTTTTTTTTTTTGTAAAAGATCATTTAAAACTGTGATTAATTAATAATAATTTAAAATAAAAATAATTTTAATAATTTTTTATTATTTTTGTTATTATTTTCTTCGTTATTAATAATAATTTACTATAATTATTATAAAAAACGATTTAATTTTTTTTTTTGTACTACTTATGAAATTCCTTGAAAGTATCAAATTTTAAATTTTTAACATAAAAGTAACTTTTACCATAAGAGCAAGTACGTGCAACCCCATCAGTCGTACATTTTATTCTGTACCGCTTTTGAAAATTTTTCTAAATCAGCTGAAGATTGGTTAAAAATTGAAAATTAGGATTTTTGGAATGGCCGAAGTTTCAAAAAAACGTTTTTGGTCCCTAAATTCTTTATTTTTGTTTTTTTTTTGGTGTAGGTAATGAAATTTGTACACAACGTTTTGTAATCAGTTCGATAAGCTGTTAAAAATTCAATAATTGTGTTTCAAGAACTAACAAACAACTATTTTCTTTTATTTTCAGAAAACACATTCGCTTGGGCGAATTCAACGTTAAGACTGAACCAGACTGCATTGAAGAACCAAATTACCTCAACTGCAATGATGCAGCTCTCGACATGGCTATAGAGCGGATATTTGTTCATCCTGCATACGATGAATACTCGGTGAATAAATACGACGACATTGCAATCATCCGACTGAAAAGCATTGTGCCATTCACCCACTTCATCATGCCCATATGCTTACCCTTATCCAATGCCGATGATGGAAACAGCTTTAAGCCAGGTCATATGTTTTCAGTTTCCGGTTGGGGCCAGACAGATTTGTGTATAAATTCAAAACTTTTCGCAACATGCTCCTTTTTATTTAAAAAATTTATCTTTCCAGTTGATAAATACTACCCGAACATTCAGAGTCCGATCAAGTTGAAACTTCGTGTTCCGCTTGTTTCCAAAGCAGATTGCGTTAAGCTCCTTAAACCTTTCGGAGTCCAAGTTGGTCGTAATCAATTGTGTGCTGGCGGAGAATTCGCCAAAGACACCTGCTCTGGGGACAGTGGCGGCCCACTAATGTCTTTCAACCGAAAGCGTTTGCGTTGGGTAGCTTACGGAGTTGTTAGTTACGGCTTCACGAGATGTGGCATGGCGGATCATCCGGCTGTGTACACAAATGTCTCGGCATACCTCGATTGGATAAACGACACAATAAAAAGCTAGCAAGAGTCTTCTCAATCTTAGCTGTGTGTAGGTTTAAAAATATAAATAGTAATAATTTTATTGTATATTTAATATTTGTTTAGCTAAGTGTATCTCATATTCTCGAATAATATTTATGATGTTTTTTTGTTTTTTATAAAAAATTTAAATTTTTCGCGAACAAACTAAATGTTTTTTTTTTTTTTTATTAATATCATAATTTGTTTTTATTATTACGTCATGTTTGTATACAGCTGTTTTGCATGGAGTATGTTTAAACAAGCTAAACGTGTGTTTTAGGTTCATTGGAAATTAACCAACAAACAAACAAACAAGTAGAAGGTTTGTTTTTCTTAATTTTATTTTTGATAAAATCTAAAATTTTTATAAATTTGAGTTTTCCTTATTTATTTTAAGGTTTCTAATAAAAAAGTGGTTGTCTGTAAAGTCGATTTACGGACGATAATTTAACATGACAACGTCATAAGAAAGGGTTGGGGTCAAAATTCTTCCGGGGTCAAAATTGTTTTGTCAAAATTCTGCTTTTCATAATTCTGTTTTACAAAATTCTGCAAAAAATTAAAAAAGGGTCTGGAAAATATTAAAAAGAAGCGCGTTTTTTTAACATTTTCCAAACACTTTTTTAATTTTTTGCAGTATTTTGTAAAATCATCATCTTGCAAAATTTGCTGATTATTTGAGATTATTTACTTACGAGTACTATGTAAATTTTTGTAATATTCTTTTTTTTTATTAATCAATAAATTTAAAAATAATATGTATTGAGAAAGGGTCTTGAATGATAAATGTTTCCGAAAAAAAAAAAAATAATTGAAATTTTTTTTAATTAATCAAATAAAAATTTATATTCAAAAAAGAATATTTTTTATTACACAATACAAAAAAATTACACATTCAAAAAAATTCTAGCAGAATTTTGAAAACCAGAATTTTGAAGTCGGAATTTTGACCCGATCAACATAAGAAAATAGGTTGTGTGCTTTTGTTAAAATAATTTATCCAAAAATTATTTATTTGTCAAATTTCTTATAAAAAAATTTATAAGATAATTATTCTTATAATAAAGTATTTAAGCTAAAGATTAAGAACTTACATATATTTATGTTTGTATGTTTTGTAGAAAAACGGAATAACTTTTTGAATCCAATCATAATTTACAAGAAAAATCTAAAAAAAAATTTTTTTTTTTCTTTTCTCATTAGTATATCTATTTTGATCGTATAAAAAGCTTACAAATAAAATGCACCAGTAAAAAGTTTAATATTTCTTCTTAAGAATAAAGCTATTCTTACATTTTTACAATGCGTAAAAAGTATAAAAATAGTTTATTAAAACAATCATCTTTCATGAAAAAATGGAAAAAATTGAACTATTTTTCTTCTAACACCATTAAATCCATTTTTTTATATAACAACAATGCGTAAAAAGTACAAAAATAGTTTATTAAAACAATCATTTTTCATGAAAAAATGGAAAAAATTTAACTATTTTTCTTCTAACACCATTAAATCCATTTTTTTTAATATAACAACGTATAATAAATTTGATACCATCTGAAAGCTTATTGTTTCAGCTTAAAATATTCATATCAACCATGTCCTTACGACATCTACAAAAGGAGCTAGAAAAAAAATTACCAAATCAATTTTCATAAAAAAAATCTAAAAAATTATACTAAAAAATTTTTTTTTTTTTTAAACTGGTTGCTCGATCAACAATCTAGGCTTAGTACCAATCGAAAACAAATTACTAGTTTGAAAGCTGATACTAAAGCCTGTCTGCACATATATTATTTAACTCTGGCGTTGTATCCGCTAAACAAATTTTAATAGTTTACAAAATTTTGAAAATTAATTATTAAGGTATATTAAAAACGAAGATCTTCACACAAATCTTGGAATCCCCACGGTTTGCGAAAAAATAAAAACTTTTGTCCAAAAGCATAGAAAACGGTTTGTCGAACATACAAATAGAGCAATGTTAAAAATTCTCGACGAGACAACATTTTGTACAAAGTTTGCAAAGGACTAAACCTTCCGATTTGGACAGTGAATTTGTTTTTTTTTTAACGGGCTGATAATTTTTTTTTAAATTTGATTTCTTAGGGTTGATTAATACTTTCTAGAAATAGGATAGCTCATTTTTTGAACAATGTTATTATAGGTATATAAAAAATTATAATAATAATTTTTTATTAAAAAAACCAAAACCAACTTCTATGGATCGAAACTTAGATTAATGGTTTTCTTTTGTATTTTAAAGACAGAACTGGACGAAATTGAAATTGAAAAGAATCATCAAAATCAGTTCACCCAGTCCAAAGTTATGAGGTAACAAACATAAAAAAAAAAAAAATACGGACGAATTGAATTCGGTTAAGAAAATCCTCGACTTTGTAATTTTTTTGCGTTGTGAGGGCAAAATCATTTAAAATGGCGTTGAACTAATTATAAAAACAAATATCATAATTTTTTTTTAATTTGCTTTGAAATTCCTTAATAAGGCCAATTAAATTTACATTAAGAATTTCATGACAACTGCAAACGAATATACAAATTTTCTAACAGTTTTCCAAAAATAAATCGGTTTTGATGAGCCAGTGTTCAATATTTCATAAATGATATACAACAAATAGTGGAGTAACTAAAGCTCAAAAAATGGCAATATTAGGGAACCCAGCTCTGATGGTGATGATCTTTTTTGAAGTGAAAACTTCTTTAGTATTGATTTGAAACAAGATGAAACGAAAAAGCGTCACGCAAAATCAATTGACCAGAACTTTTTTGTTTTAATATATAGATGAATAAAATTTATACAGTAGATAAGTTATTAAATAAGTTATGATTGTGCTAAATTTCAATTAATTTCATATTCAAAATTCTGAGATAACGGTGAAAAGATGTTCTTTTTCTAAACACGTTATATCTAACAACGGCAACACCTACAATATTTAAATATACATTTTAGAAAAGCTTATTCATATTTTTAAAATTGAAATTAAGTAAATTGAAGAAATTGTTTTTAAAAAAATTGTAGGTACATTTATGTAATTAAAATCAGATTAAAAAAAAAAATTATTGAAAAAAATTGTAGCCTGTCTTTTTTGAAACTTTTTCTAAAAAAATGCATTTATTTTTCAATTTTTTCTAGCCACATTTATTATGATATGAAATTATAAAAGGAAATGTCAATATGTATTACAGTTTATGAAAAAAAATTAAAAAGTATTTCATTTTCGAAGAACTTTTTTTAATAGAGGTTTTGAAAAAAAATAGCTTATTGTTTTTTTTTAAGTTCAACATTTAAATAATATAAAGTTATTTCTTCTTCACTCAATAGCCCTTATTTTTGAAAGTTAAATAGCAAAAGTTTAAAGTTTTTATTTGCCAAAGTCTTTAAGAAAATTAATTATTTCAATGCAAAAATTCAGTTTTTATCAAAAAATTCAATGAAATTGAAGTAATTTTTAAATTTTGTTTTCAAAACTGTAATAAATATAACATTTTCCTCTTTGGAATTCATCTAATAATTACAACGAAAAAGTTTGAAAAAATCAATTAAAAATTTTTAATACCTAATCTTTTTTTTCCAAAGTTCTGAGTTGACTAGCATTCTTTCGAAAACTCTTGTTTAAATTGTTCTTTATTTAAATTTTTCCCCAAAAAATTGATATTCTGGCTTTCTTTTGGTATCATTTATTTTATGAAATTTAAGCAAAAAAAAATGGTTTTGTTCAAAAAAAATTTAATTTTAATTTTTAAAACAACACGGCAATATCGGCAATTTTTAACCTATACACTTTAAAGTATTTTTAATTACCGACGTTTGTCAAAATCACAGCTGTTCGGCCGGGTTCCCTAATAATTTGCTTTAGTTACTCCACTATAAACCGATTATTCAAAAACAGACATTTTGTGGAACAAAATACAGGAAGGCTGATTTTTTCAAATCTGAAAGCCTTTCTTTCAGATTAAAATAGACCGATTCGCGTTTTTTCAAAAAGGTGGATTTCGCCAGAGGGTTGGCGCCCCGAAAACCAGGATTTAAACTTTTCTATCAGCCTTCCTCTTTTTTTTTTTTTTGTTCCACAGAAAAGTCTCTTTTTCCTGAAATACTGGGTAAGAATTGAAAATAAATACTCGTTTTAATTTTTTTTTATGAAAGAAAATTAAATTTTAATCAAACTGCATTAAAAACGTAAACGAATATGGAAGCAATTTCTGAAATATTTTGTTAATTTTTAAAGAAGTAAGAAAGAAAATAGTTAAAATAATAAAAAAGAAAAAGAAAGAAATATCATTATAATAAACTGAAACTTTAAATTTATAAAAATATCCTCGATTTTCCATACAAAAAAAAAAAAAATTAAATTTCAATACATTTTTTATTAGACTTAAAAATGCAATACAATCAAAGTACACATTAAATTTAAATAAAATTTTGGTGTTGCCTCATATGTACCTAACCCAAATTTTGGGGAATCTACAATAACATTTTTAACCCTGTGCAGCTGTACCGACTGCACCTTCTATAGTTCACCGACTGGACTTCATAGTCCACCAGCCACTCCACCGACTGCACCTCCTAGTCCACCAGCCACTCCACCGACTGTATTTCCTGATCTACAAGGCACTCCACTGACTCCACCTCCTAGTCCACCAGCCACTCCACCGACTCCACCTCCTAGTCCACCAGCCACTCCACCGACTGTATTTCCTGATATACAAGGCACTCCACTGACTCCACCTCCTAGTCCACCAGCCACTCCACCGACTGCACCTCCTAGTCCACCAGCCACTCCACCGACTGCACCTCCTAGTCCACCAGCCACTCCACCGACTGTATTTCCTGATCTACAAGGCACTCCACTGACTCCACCTCCTAGTCCACCAGCCACTCCACCGACTGCACCTCCTAGTCCACCAGCCACTCCACCGACTGTATTTCCTGATCTACAAGGCACTCCACTGACTCCACCTCCTAGTCCACCAGCCACTCCACCGACTGCACCTCCTAGTCCACCAGCCACTCCACCGACTGTATTTCCTGATCTACAAGGCACTCCACTGACTCCACCTCCTAGTCCACCAGCCACTCCACCGACTGCACCTCCTAGTCCACCAGCCACTCCACCGACTGTATTTCCTGATCTACAAGGCACTCCACTGACTGCACCTCCTAGTCCACCAGCCACTCCACCGACTGTATTTCCTGATCTACAAGGCACTCCACTGACTCCACCTCCTAGTCCACCAGCCACTCCACCGACTGCACCTCCTAGTCCACCAGCCACTCCACCGACTGTATTTCCTGATCTACAAGGCACTCCACTGACTCCACCTCCTAGTCCACCAGCCACTCCACCGACTGCACCTCCTAGTCCACCAGCCACTCCACCGACTGCACCTCCTAGTCCACCAGCCACTCCACCGACTGTATTTCCTGATCTACAAGGCACTCCACTGACTCCACCTCCTAGTCCACCAGCCACTCCACCGACTGCACCTCCTAGTCCACCAGCCACTCCACCGACTGTATTTCCTGATCTACAAGGCACTCCACTGACTCCACCTCCTAGTCCACCAGCCACTCCACCGACTGCACCTCCTAGTCCACCAGCCACTCCACCGACTGCACCTCCTAGTCCACCAGCCACTCCACCGACTGTATTTCCTGATCTACAAGGCACTCCACTGACTCCACCTCCTAGTCCACCAGCCACTCCACCGACTGCACCTCCTAGTCCACCAGCCACTCCACCGACTGTATTTCCTGATCTACAAGGCACTCCACTGACTCCACCTCCTAGTCCACCAGCCACTCCACCGACTGCACCTCCTAGTCCACCAGCCACTCCACCGACTGTATTTCCTGATCTACAAGGCACTCCACTGACTCCACCTCCTAGTCCACCAGCCACTCCACCGACTGTATTTCCTGATCTACAAGGCACTCCACTGACTCCACCTCCTAGTCCACCAGCCACTCCACCGACTGCACCTCCTAGTCCACCAGCCACTCCACCGACTGTATTTCCTGATCTACAAGGCACTCCACTGACTCCACCTCCTAGTCCACCAGCCACTCCACCGACTGCACCTCCTAGTCCACCAGCCACTCCACCGACTGTATTTCCTGATCTACAAGGCACTCCACTGACTCCACCTCCTAGTCCACCAGCCACTCCACCGACTGCACCTCCTAGTCCACCAGCCACTCCACCGACTGTATTTCCTGATCTACAAGGCACTCCACTGACTCCACCTCCTAGTCCACCAGCCACTCCACCGACTGTATTTCCTGATCTACAAGGCACTCCACTGACTCCACCTCCTAGTCCACCAGCCACTCCACCGACTGCACCTCCTAGTCCACCAGCCACTCCACCGACTGTATTTCCTGATCTACAAGGCACTCCACTGACTCCACCTCCTAGTCCACCAGCCACTCCACCGACTGCACCTCCTAGTATACCAGAATCTGCACTGACTGCACTAACTGCAACTGCATTCACTTGGAAAAATGCAAGGATGAAAGCGAATACAATATAGAAAAAGAAATTGCTCATTTTGCTTTTAATTTTGGAAGGTAATGTCTGATCTCTTAGAATTTTAATATTAAACTGTTGATGATTGAAAAAATTGTACTCCTTTTATATATTAAAAAAAAAAAGATATTAAATATGATTTATAGTTTTATATGTTTTTGTTTTTAATTAATATTCATCTTAATTTTTAAAATAAACCCAAACACACGAGTTTTATGTTTTATGACACTAGCAATTCAAATGATGCAGGTGAAATTTAGGAAGAAAATGTTTAATTGCTATTTATAAGATATAATAATAATATGGCTTTTCAAGATAATATTGTTATACATATATGAACTTATTTACCTGTGATATTGTTTGACATTACGATGATAAGAAATGGATTCTTGTCTATCTTATATTTTTGAAGTGAAAACTTCTTTTTAGTATCGTTGTGATTTGAAACACGAGAAAACGATAAAGTGACATAATCTAGTCCCAATTTTTTTTTTTTTTTTTTTGCTCATTCGATAAAGAATTGGGTGAATATTATAACACTGATCGTGAAATTCATCTTTTGGCCGCCATCTTGGATTTTAGTTTTTATTAAATATCTCGACTTCTGTTCATCCTAGGTAAAAGTTGGTACAAAAAACAATTATATTTCGCGTTTTTTATGTACATAACATTTTTTCGATACTCTGAATATTGAAAAAGTTACAAGCCAAAAAAGTAAAAAGAAAAAAACGAAAAAAAAAGAAAATTTTCAAGTTTTGAGCAGTTTTTTATCAAAATTATAAAAAAAAACCTTCCGAGATTGTTCACCGTAAAATTCTCTCCTTTTTTCTACGCAACATTTTTTTTTGTACCTATCGCTATAAAAACAAAAGTCATTAATACTTTTTTGTTGCAAGAATATCCCTTTTTTACCAAATGAAGAGACTTAAAAATAAAAAAAAGCACGTCTTGAATTTTCTCTATAACACAAAGTTATTTGGTTGAAAAAAAAAAAATTTAGGCAACAAAAAAGTAAAGATAAAAAACACAGACAAAAAAGGGCATTACTAACTTTTGTATTTATAACGATACAAAAAAAAAAAATTTAAAGCTAAAAGTAGAGAATTTTAAGATGAACAATCTTCTTTCAAAAGGTTTTTTTCATAATTTTAATAAAAAGTGCTCAAAACTTAAAAAATTTCTTTCTTTGTCGTTTTTTTTTTTTTTTTGTATTTTTCGGCTTAACTTTATTTACTGTAGATCATCATATAAAAAGTTGATGTAAGAAAAAAATGTTTGAGGTTGAGAATCTAATCCAATTCTAGCAACATCTGGCATACCACAAGGATGCCATTTCGGGTCTCTGGTTGTAATACAAAACAAATGGGTCGTACTAAAACAACGATCAAAATAATATCTAGTGTTTTATATTATCTAAATTACAATTGCTCAAATTTAGAAAATACATGTTCGATTATTTTAAGCTATCTTTACAAATTTGAAAGTTATCCACCAATTTATAAACGTTGAGGCGTTTATGTGACTGTACACCAAGCCTTAAACGTTGGGCCAAAAATATTTATTCGTAACCAAAAAATTGATTTTCTTTTTCTATGATAACCGCAAAAAGTATTAAATCAAAAGTACTGGGGGATTTTTTACCTTGAGCCATTGAAAGTATAAACGATCGAAACTGTGAGTTGAGATGATGAGAAGAAGGCGAGAGGACATCTGGGCATCGTGTATGTTCAAAAAAAAAAAATTGCAAACAAAAAGAGAAAGGAAAAACAATTTTGACAAATTTTTTTTTTTCGACAATTTGAAAAATATCACTAGAAAGTTAATACAAAAATTAGACGGCTGATATTGATTTTGTTTAAGTATTCTGCAAACACAAAATTAGTATAATTCCTAACATATTCACAAAAATGTTTAATCTTTCTTCAATTATTTAATATCTTTAAACACTTAGATTTGTTTTTTCGTTTTTTTTTTAATAACAGATTAGGTACACGGGTGTTTGCTTTATTTAAAGATGAATTTTGGAAAAAAAAAATTGGCAAAATTAAATGAAAAAAAAATACCAATCAAAAACAATGAGCTTGTGCATAAACGGTAGCGGTACTAGTAAACTTTTAGTATTTACTACTTTTCATATGGACTTTTCAGATGGAAGAATAATATTTACTAAAAGAAAAATATTTTGGATGAATTTTTATAGACAGAACAAACCACTCCTCAGTGCTGCATTTGGCTCCGCGAAACTAGGCCCCAGGAAATAAGGCCCCAAAAGAAAAAATGAAATAAGGCAACAAATTGGGGTATTTTTTCATAATGAAACTATGATTCAATGAAACAGGGCCCCATCGAAATCAATAAAATGCCCCAAAAATAAATGCAATAAAGCCCCAACTTGTTTTGAACATTTTTAGAAAAATGAAATAAGACCCCAATTTTTCGTTTTCAAAATTATTTTATTTTAGATAATGAAATATCACCCCAAACCAACAGAATCATCTTTATTGACGGAACTTTTAAAATTAATCCTCAAAATATGTTTCAAACAGTTGTTGCGATTTTTTCCAGCTATTCTGTTATTTATTAGATAACGTTTTTTTTTTCAATGATCCCTGATGGTTTACTGCACGATCCTTACATTGAAAAGCATTAGTTTGCAACACGATGTTTACATTGAAAAGCATTAGCAAGTAACAGAATAGCTGAAAAAATCGCACGTTTTTTTCAACTATTCTGTTATTTAATAATGCTTTTCAATGTTAACATCGTTCTCCAAACTAATGCCTTTCAATTTCGTACAGCTATTCTGTTACTCCCTTCTGGGTCCTTGATAAGCGAAATTTTACAAAAGTTTAGTTAAGCGTTTAGTTTAACACTTAGTTTAGCATTTTTATGTTAATTAATTAAAGATAAAATAAGGCTACAACTTGTTAAAAAAAAAAATGAAAGTAAGCCCCAAAATTAATGTAGGGGTATTATTTCATGGTAGCCTTATTTGATAATGAAATTATGCCCCAAAAAACAAAATGAAGCAAGGCCCCAAAAAATGAAATAACATCCGAAAATTTGAGAAATTTCGTTGTTGTTGTTTTGTGTGTATATTTTTGTTACCATATTTCATTTTTTATTGGGGCCAATTTTCCTGGGGCCTAATTTCGCGGAGCCCAAAATTTATTTCATAGCCTCTTAGTTTTTTGACTCTTCATTGACTAAACTATACAAATGTATTAACCGTCCTCAAAGTTATTTTGATATAAATAACAAACTGCCAATTCATATAAACATGGATTGCATTAAAAAAAAATAAAGCTTTTTTTTCTAGAAATGTCGTCCAAACATGATTGAACTAAATATTGAAAGCTAAAATAATAAGCTTTCAGATGATATAAGATTTGTTACAGGTTGTCATGTAAAAATATTGACATTATGATGTGTAGAGAAAAAAAAAAGTTAATTTTTTTCACTTTTTTTGATGAAAAATGTGTGATTTCAAGAAATAATTTTTATAGTTTTTACAAAACATGTAGGCTTTAGTAATGGTAATGGTAATGGAGAAATACTAATTCTTAGTTTCATTAATTGTAATTATTTTCAAAAATTAACCGATTTTTTTTTCTTTCACATTTATTGTAACTTGAATTCCTATCAAAGAAAAAAAAATACAGCATAAAAGTCGAGTCAAATTAGACATAAAATTTGTAAAATCTCGGAATCCGGGGAAAGTCGATGCATCTGAAAAAAATCGGAATTTTAGATTTTGATCAAACTTTGTAGGGATGTTCTCTAGGACTGTAAGGAAGCAAACCCATGATGATTTAATTTTAAGTTGCGTGGTTTCCCCGCTACCCGCATTCGAACTTTTTCAGAAGGTCATTTTTATGTTATTATACCTTTGCGTCTATTAAAGATATCTTTTTGTTTGAAACGCCATTTTAAAGCTTAAGAGTAGTAATTTTTGAATATATATTAAAAAATTACGTAATAATTATCCCTGAATTAAAAATAATTTTTGAAAAACTGGTAATTTTGCTGATTTTTCATGGTTTTTGACTGGCTCCAGAACCTTGGCTATTATATGTAGGAAGCTTATACTTACCAAATATTAAATATAGATATTTTTCAACAAATTACATCTAAAATGAACTCGATGGCTGTACTCCTTATGTTAAAATTTTAAGTTCAAAGTATTGAGTATTTTAAAAAAGCTAATTTTTATACTGTCATTTTCTACGATTTGACTAAACAAAGAAATGTGAAACTTACAGTGTGTTAAGCTAAGAGTACGATCTAAATATACTATTAATTTCATGCTTCTATCTTATGTCAAACATAGTGCAGTCATAGCCTTAAGTAGGGGTTTTTTGGCTTTTTGGCATTTTTGCGAATTTTCAAACAAGCGGTACACTAAGAAGATATGAAAATAACACAATTTTATTTAGAGGACTTAAAGTTAAAAGTTTCAACTTAACACACTGTTAGTTTCATGTTTCTATCTTTAGTCAAATCGTAAAAAATCATAGTATAAAAAATTATTTTTTCAAAAAACTCAAAACTTTGAACTTAAAATTTTTGGAGTACAGCCATCGAGAAAAAAAATTTTTGTCCAGACTGTGGATTTTAGTAAAAAAAATTTCTCACACAGAAAACTACCTCAATTGATTCCTTATCAAACCGTAAAAACTATATGTTTCTATGTCTTCTAGTTTTTGGAAAAATTGAAAAATTATTTTATCAGATTTTTCTTTATTCAAAATATTTTTTGTTTTTATTTTTCAATTTTCTCAAAAACTAGAAGATGTGGAAACATATAGTTTTCACTGTTTGATAAGGAATTAATTGAGGCAAATTTCTGTCTAAGTAATTTATTTACTAAAGTTCACAGTCTGGACAAAAATAGTATAAAATGAGTTTTAAAAAATTTTTTTCCCCTATTTTTAACTTTGAAATCGATTATTTCAAAAACTATTGGTAATATTATATTGATTTAAAAATTAGAATCAAATGCACAATTTTGCCTTTTGGAAATGGTATCATTTATTACTGTAAGTGTTGCCGTTGTTTTTAAATATTTTTTTTTTATTTTGATAACTTTTTTTTAGATAAATGCCCCTCCCACCTAAACGGGTTGAGATAGACCCCCCTCCCAAAGAAAAAAATGTTTGTATTGAGCTCCTCTGCAAAAACCCTTCATCAAATCCTGGCGCCCAACTTATCCTACTACGTGCCGAAACAACATTTTTGTTCTATACCTAAAAGTTCGAATTTCTGTATCTGGATTGAAATCGAAAAAAATTTTTTTCTAAGCCAATTTTGAAGTGATTTTCATAAAAAATACCTCGATCAATTGGGAAATAGATATAGTTTTAGAATATATTTTTTAAATAGCATGTTGTTTTGAAAACATATACTTTAAATTGATGCCGAAGTTGGGCAAATGACAAAAAAAATTGAATTTTTGAACTTTGACATCTTATAAATTCTAAGTGGTTTAACCGAGTTACATGTTTCATACATTGTTAAAAAGGTATATTTATCTTCTATCAGAAACTGTAAAAAAATCGAAAATGGGTAAAAAATTGTCGAAGCTAGAATTTTTTCAATGGGTGAAGGTCCAAAAAACCGTTTTTTGCCCGTAACTCCAGATTTTGGGGGTGTTAGGGGATTTTCAAATACCGTTTCGTATTCAGTGCGACTAGCTCTACAAAACCTGATAGGTCTCCGCCCGCGTATATTTTGAGTGTTACACCGTGTAGGTACCTAATTATAATTGCATAAGTTGATAAAAACAAAATGCAATGCAATAGCTTAACCGCGGCAGTCCCCAAGTGCCAGAAAAAAAAACTTTTTTTTCGAGATTTCTATGGGTTTATTTTTACAAAGTAGTAAAAAAGTATATTATTTTTATTTCCTTTAGGTAATTATGAAACATAATTTCAAGATTTTAAACCAATGTTTGACATTCATTCTTTAATTGTACTATCCATTAAACCATTTCCGTTGAATATTATTTAATAAAAACCGTATAATTTCAAATCAATAAATGAAAAAAAAAATATAAACAAACATAACCTACTTTAAAAAAGAAGACACAATTAAATATGCAGCGACACGATGTCTTGTCAAAATCTTAAGTTGCGTAAGTCAATAAAAACGAAAAAAAAAAAATGGTGACACACACTGCATTTAAATTTATTAATTTGTGTTTAACACACCGGCTTACAGCTTAAACTCATTTGCATTTGCACAATTTGACTATATGCATGATAACTGTGGTCATTATAATAATATCAAAACATTTGTAACCAAACACAACTCTAAGTCAAGTTCACAAGCTTTAGACCAACAAAAAAAAAGCTTTCAGACACTTTCACTTCTTGTGATTTCGAGTTCTTTTAACTTTTGTGCATCAAATTTATTCAATTTGTTATTTGTAGGCCAACAACCGAAGTGACTTATGTTGATGACTATAATGCAGCGTTGCATCATCGAAGATTGAATGTCCTAAACCAAAGTGTTAATTAATTACATAGTGGAAAAGTCTTTGAAATGTTTGGTTCTTTACCTTCTTATTTTCTTCTAATAGATGTATCCTGTTGCTATGGGATATTCTATTTCAAACCCCGAAATCTTATTCCTTACGCAAAATAACAAAAATGTTAGGTAACGGCATTCGTGCAGAAAACCACGGTCATTATAACTCCATAATCCTGTAACTGTACAATCCTGATTCCTGCGTAGCAAAAACAAGTCCGGTAAGTTTCGGTTGGACAATGACGGACGTTTTCCTTCCACAATAATAATTCCCAAAAGAATACAAAAAAACTGATCCTTCCGTTTCCCCCTCGTCATGTGTAGAAATAAAATCAGTTTTTTTTTCTTAATGTTTTTTGATTAAGGGATATAACATTACATCAAGGATGACCGATTCGCATGAATAGATGAAGAGAAAATGCAGAATTCAGAATTCTTTTGTTGGTAGTTTTGGTAAGGTTAAATAAAGAGATTTTAATTTTTTGATTGTCCTCGTGGCTATTGCGATAACTTCGATTATGTTGATAGCTTGAAAAGTTGAAGTTAATCGATGAGAGCAATCCGAATATCATGCACGTATAAGTAAGTATATATCCCTTTTGGTCAGCCTGAATAGGATGGGATGATATTTTTTTATGCGAAATTTACGATTGAATGGGAAATCTATATAAAGTCTGAGTAAATTAAATAACGTTTATCCTTGAGTGAAGACGTTTGGCATACGTTCGTCGTCTATTATGTTCTTTTTTTTAGGATTTTTTTTTTTACGTATTAAAGGATAATCGACTGATTGGACAAGGTGACCAACCAAGCATGTGAGGTATGAGGAGGAAGACATTTAGTTGACAGGTTGGACATTATGAATGTGACGTGCATATCTGATTTCTGATTAGTGAAGAGATTTAATTGAATCGATCTTTTTAAAAACCTTAGAGTCAATAATTTTTTTCAATTGAAACAGTTTATTATTCTAAGCCCTCATTTTTCAATCGTCAGTTAGACTATCAGAAGAATAAATATCAATATAAAAAAAAAAAACTTTTATTCCTAGGAATACGCTCTATCTAAAGTTTATCTGACTATCGAAAAATTGGCCCTGATTGAAATTTTGTATTAACTTAAAAATGGGGCTTTATACAAAAAATATTTTTAAGAGTTCACAAATTTATTTTTAGTGTGTTAGAGTTTTATTTTCAGGACCAATTTTAGCGGCACCTATACCAAATGACCAAAATAGAAAATCTTGTTGTTTATTTAAAAAATCAGATGACTTTTTGAATTAAGGTCCTACTAGTAGAGTAACTAAAGCAAATTATTAAAGAACCCGGCAGTAGGTAATTAAAAATACTTTAAAGTCTATAGATTAAAAATTGCCGGTGTTGCCGTATTGTTTTTTTAAAATTAAAATTAAATTTTTTTTTAACAAAACCATTTTTTTTTGCTTAAATTTCATAAAACAAATGATAGCAAAAGATTCTCTAGGTAATTTAAGGAAAATATATAAAAGGCAGTAAGGGACAATCTTCCATCGTTTAAGCGATAAATGCAATTTTCTAACATTCTGACCTCAAACACAAAAAAAGTATTTTGAAAACAACGGCAACACCTACAATATTTTAAAATACATTTTTAAAAAGCCAGAAGCTCATTCTTATCTCTTAAATTTAAATCCACTAAATTTGATCAAGACTTTTTGAAAAAATGGTCCTCAAACTCAGAATTAAAAAAAAAATGTTTTTAGAAAAATTTAAAATGACTTTTTTCCAAACTTTTTCTAATAAAAAATTTTTTGGCCATAAATATTATCAGTTGAATTTCGAAGCAAAAAAGGTAAAATATATCACACTTTTGAAAAAAAAAAATGAAAAATTACTTCAATTTCAATGTTTTTTTTTTATTAAAACTGAATTTTTGCATTGAAATAATTAATTTTCTCAAAGACTGTGGTAAATATGAACTTTAAATTTTTGCTTTTTAACTTTCAACAGTAAAGGTTATTAAATGAATAAAAAATAATTTTTTGTTTAGATGTTGAACTTTAAAAAAAAAAATAAGTTACATTTTTTTTCAAAACTTTTATTAAAAAAAGTTCTTCGAAAATGAAATACTTTTTAATTTTTTTCATAAACCGTAATACATATTGACATTTCCTTTTATAATTTGAAATCATAATAAATGCGGCCAAAACAATTTGAAAATAAATGCATTTTATATTACGACCGAGTTTAAAAAACGACATGTTAAAATTTTTTCAATAATTTTTTTTTAAAAATCTGAGTTCAATTACCATTCTTTCAAAAGCCGTTCATTCAATTAACTTAATTTTAATTTTTCATATATGACTAAGCTTCTAGCTTTTAAAAAATGTATATTTGAATATTGTAGGTGTTGCCGTTGTGTTCAAATATTTTTTTTTGTGTTTGAAGTCAATTAATAAGAAAATTGCATCTATCGCTTGAACTATGGAAGATTGTCCCTCACTCCCATGTATTTTTTTTCCTTGAATTTCCTAGACAATCTTTTGGCATCAATTAATTTATGAAATTTAAGAAAAATTTTTGAAATGTTCACAAAAATCTTCAATTAAATATAAAAAATCAAAACGGCAACACCGGCAATTTGTAATCTATAGACTTTAAAGTATTTTTAATTACCGACGTTTGAAAAAAAGATCATCAAAATCTAAGCTGTTCGGCCGGGTTCCCTAATATTGCCAATTTTTGAGCTTTAGTTACTCCACTACTACGAGTACTTTTCAAATAAAAAAAAAATTGAACCATTATACAAACGGTATTTAACTATACCTGTCATAGAACCATTTTCTTGATTTCTGACTTTCTCCTAAATCCTAGTACGCTGCTGATGCAAAACGAAATTTTTCGTTGGTCTCCACCAGGACAACTAAATGCTTGCGAAATCTCAGAAAAATGTTCACAAATTGTAAATAATAATAAAAAAAAAATAATATAAAAGCAAACTCGAGTAAAAATTGAATTCCGCCGCACCACCACCGCACGGCTTTTTGACCGCCACATCACGTCCGCATCATGATCAGAAATTTTGAGTGCGCTGCATCGCGGACGCCACGCCGCACCATAGTCAAAAAATTCTTTAATACAAAATTAAGGTGCAGACGTGGTTTGGCGGTGGTGCGGCGAAATTTACTGCCAAACGGCGGTGGGGCGGTTGTGGTGCGGCGGTCAATATTTTTGTTTTGTTTTTTTTTTGTTCTTTAAATATTCGATTTCTATTTTTACTCGGGAATAAGAAAGGCACATCTCGGAAAAGCTTAAAATATTTAGCACGGCTTAAGTTTCATTTTATATTAGTGTAAAAGAATTTGTTTTCTTCATTAAATTTCCTACTAACAGATAATGTGATGTACCTAATACAAATTTTTTTTTTTTATATCTTCTTAATTGTTCCTACTGTATAAATGGACTATACCACCATATCATCATATACATATCACCATATTCTGTTGCGTAATTCCATCTAAATTTGCTTTTCAGATTTCGTCAAAAATTCTTTTAGATTTCGAACTTTCAATACTTTCTTTGTAGTTGACCCAAAATCCATTTAAAATAAGAAAGAATAAACTCAAATATATTTAAAATTCAATTAAAACGCAGTGTGTTTCAAAGCTTCCAGTTAAGTCATTCACACATCTCAGGGGATGAACCAAAAAAAAAAAAAAAAAAAAACAATTTAAAAGTAATGTTGAAATAGGCTAAACAGAATTAGTTTTTCTCGATTAAATATCCTGCGGCGAAATTACTGCTAATTATCCTCTTGTGTTATTTTCTAATTTTTTTTACACAATTTTTTCCGTTTTTCTTAGGGGTTCAATGCGGTTGATGTAATGAGAATGATCTGGTTTTTATTTCACCAAAAAAAAAACTACCTTCCTGAAACATTACCCCGCGGGATTATAATTTTTTTTTTTGCTTTTTGACAAGAAAAACTCCTTTTTTTTATTAAAATAAAAGTCAACATTGAGTCTTTTTTGTTATGGAAATTATTTTGTGTACTAACAGCTGCTCTATATTCTTTTGATGACAATTTTTTGTTGTTGTTCTTGTTACGACTTGTAATCATTTTCAAAGAAAAAATCATTTTGTGTTTTAAATTGTAATTACGTACTATATGGTTGATAACATAGACTAAGTGAGTACAGTTGCATCTTGAAGAAAATAAATGATTTGAGAATTTCGAAAAAATAAGGTCAGATTTAAAGAAAATTTTACCAAAATTTTAAAAAAGTTATATATTAAAAAATATAACTTTTGTTTTATTAAAATTAGCAAACATTTTACTAAGATAAAAAATTTCAGTTTAACAACTTTTACCCAATGATCATAATCACTTTTGCATAGGACTTAAAAAAGGCAAGATATCAACGAAAATCTGGGATCCAAGATGGGTACCGTTTGATACAAAATTCCAACTGAGTTTTGCGACTTTACGTCACAGACTATCCTTTTGATTTTTTTTTTTTTGTCTTCAAAGGGTGTCCACTTGAGCGTTAATCTCATCTTCATTGGACAATATAAAAACTCTCACTTTGGCTAAAGTCGATACACATCAACAGAATGACGATGTAAGTCGATAATGTGCTCTTGAGGTGAACTTATATCACAAAATTCAAAAAATAAAAGCCTTCAAGTGTCATGTGTGTGTGAGTTGAGTTTGTTAAGAGGTTGTCAAGAGCCCACTTCAGGCCCTGCGTGGTATCGGAAAATTGTCACATTCCATGGCTTTGAGATGAATTTTTTTCCATCATCACGTATATGTTGGGGGTTTGAAGTGGCAAAATGGTATAAATCAGTTTTGCACACACATCATAGAAAGCTCTAGCTAAAAGATAGAAGATATGTGTACCTCATTTGACACAGATGTGTATTGCTTCATTAAATGCGTATATTCTCTTGATTCTCTTCTAGAATATTGTACAAGGCTGTAATGAACCCTTCAAGTGCACAACTAAATTACGTATTCGATGGGATGTGATGGTGTAGAACTCTCTGACGACATACTTTTCCAATCGAAAGCAATTTACGTCTTCAATGTTGTGACTTGTGTCGTTGTTGGAACTGCAAATGAAAATTCAATTTCAATTTCCTTCCTTCGTGGTACATTTTGTATAAATGCTTTTTTATTAGAAAACCATTTGTATCTAAGGCTGAAGGGCAAACATTACTTTAGAAAGGGTGTCGTTAAAGGATGTGTGGTATTAGCTTATAGGTGAATATTCATTGTCCTTTATTTACAAGAGCTTATCTGTTTAAGAAAAATATAATTTTAAGACAAAAAATTACTGTTAAATTTTTATATTTCAAAACTCTATAATGGTTCAAAATTACACAAAATAAACCACTTGACCGAATTCAATGAACATTTTTTGGAGCTGTAATATTGAAATTTACCAAACTTAAAAAATAAAACACACAAAATTTTGTGAATGCAGTTTCATTGTGAAGACTTTTGCGAATTCTTTGTTTGATTTTTATTTGAGTTTTTAACAATGTTCTATGAAAGGATATTTTATGGTTCTTAATCATTAAAAAAAAGGGACGAGACAGTTTTTTTGTATCACGAAAAAGAAGGATTACTTTTTCATTTTTTTTTTTTTGTCTTCTATTTTTAATGATTTAAAACCAAACAATTGTATGTCATTGTCAAAGCCGTTTTTTGTTCTTGTATCCATTGTTAAGGTTTTTGTTTCTTTTCAAAAGCAACAATAGACACATTGATGCATTATGAGGCGCAAGGAGATGAAAAATGCATTAAAATGTGGATTTGGAAAAAAAAAGGACGAAATAAAAATATAAAAATCTGTCTTTCGGTTGGATTTTATGATAAGGATATGTCACGAGACACAAAAAAACTTCTTATGAATTTGGCAATGCGAAAGAAAATAATAATGTTGGGGGCCTATGAATATTATGAAGACTGTATTATGGAATGTAAAGATTATAAAAATAAAACAAGAAAAAGACGAAATTTAATATTCTTAAACAATATGATTTTTTTAACGACAAGAAAAATTGTACCAGAGTATCTTCATCAAAACAATTAATCAATATACTAAATTTTGAGCTTAAGAGAAGTGATAAGAAAATTTAGGTTTTAGATGCATTAACAGCATAACATTTAATAATATCAATCTGAGTTTGTTAATTATTAAAAAAAACATTTTTGTGGTTTTTTGGATCAGGACTTAAGGTTTGGTCAATATCATTTTAATAAAAAGAAATTAATTCGACAGCTTTTTTTTCATGGGACAAAAGTCATAAAGACCAAAAAAAAAATTGTCTGTGAAATGTCACATAACTTTGACGGATAACTATGTTATGTAGGTATGTAAAGTTGGAACTAAAAATTTAATTTTTGGCATTCCATACCTTTGGAGAGGTTTTTGAATGGGAGCTTAAATGTAGCGTGATCTGTGTATACTAGGTTTATAACATTTATAAGGTCTTATAATGGGGTATTTAATTTCATGCATTCCAGGCAAACTTTTAACCTATTTTATTGAGACTCATACAGTTCCAGAGCGTAGTTTTAATGTTTAATTAATTTTTAATTTTCTTATTAACCCTTTCGAACCCAAGCTATGAAAATCAATATTAAAAAATGTTTTTTCGGTATAATCGGGTCAAAAACATCACAACTAAGAAATATGAATAGCAAAAAGTTATTTTCCAAAATAATAAATAGCAAAACTAATGTGTTTTTCTCATGTTACATGTAAATAACATGCACTGCCTATGACCACCAAAAAAAGTCGGAGAACTGAGAAAATAACTTTTTATGAAACTATAATGTATGCTACTTCTTCTAAGCAAAAAAACAAAACACTTTCTGCATTAAGATTTTTTATATCTTTTTTTCAAAATTATGACCATACCTATATAAAAAAAAATTTTTTTGCAAAAAAAAAAAATATGAATTTCAGTCTCTTTCTCGATACAAAAAAAATTAAAGGTATGATATTTGACCAACTTTTTGTAATAATCCAGTAACTAGGCATTATTATCTTTCAATTAAGCCATTGTTACCTAAAAAATTGTTTAATTTAATATTTTTTACGAATTTAAAAAAAAAATGTTTCATGAGAGTAACGCTGGGTCCGAAAGGGTTAAAATGGTGTTGAATTGGTCAAAGGATATTTCAATTAAAAAGTATTTCATTTTCGAAGAACTTTTTTTAATAGAAGTTTGGAAAAAAAACTTAGCTTAAACTAAACTTAAACTTAATCAAACATTAAATTTTAATTTTAAATATAAAGTTATTTTGTATTCGTTCAATATAGCCTTTATTGTTGAAAGTTAAATAGCAAAAGTCAAAAGTTTTTATTTGCCAAAGTTTTTGAAAAAATCAATTATTTCAATGCAAAATTTCAGTTTTTATCAAAAAAAAAAAAAATGCAATGAATTTGAAGTACCTAATTTTTAACTTTCTTTTCAAAACTGTAATATATATCACCTTTTCCTCTTCGGAATTCAATACATATTAATGACCAAAAATTTTTTTTTTAAATAAATTCATATTTTACTACGAAATTTAAAAAAAAGAGTCATTTAAGTAAATTTTTAATGGTTTTGTTTTCCAAAATTTTGAGTTGAGGACTATTCTTTCAAAAGTCTTGATTAAACTTAGTGGATTTAAATTTTACAGATACAAATGTATTCTGGCTTACAACTTATTGAATAAAAAAAACGTCTGGTACTGGTCAACGAACGGTTGGACGTTGGAGAACAACGGCGGATCCAGGGGGGGGGGGGACCCGTGCCCCCCCCAGAACTGGTTTATACTTTAAGCAAATCAAATTAATAGAGTTGTTAAAATATATGAATAATAACAGAAAGTACTTGAGTGAAACTCTTGTCTATTTCTGGCTGGAAATGCGAATTTTATTGTTTGTTGCATCCCTTTACCACCTCACAAATAAATAAACATATATTTTTTTTTTGGGTAAACACGAATTTTTTTGTCGATTTAAAAAAAGTCAACACTTAGAAAGTGTTTTTTTTTTAACTTCAAAGTGATTTTGGTGAAAAATTTTGATACCTATGGACATCAACAACCAAGGTATGAATGGTATTCTAAAAAAAATAAATTGCACGACTGGGGTCGCACGTACTTGCTCTTATGCTTAAAGTAACTATAATGTTAAAGCTTTTTATTCAAGAAATTTAAAATTTGATATTTTGAAGAAATTTCATAAGTAGTATAAAAAAATAAAATCTGTTCTTATAATTAATTAAACTCCGTTTTAAATTATCTTAAAAAAAAAAATATATGCCATTTTATTTCTTGTGTAAAAAGGTATTTTTAGAAAAAAATTTTCGAAAATTGTAGGAGCCGTTTTTTAAAAAAATAATTTTTTATATATAAAAATTTTTTAACATTTAAAAAAAAAAGTTGGTATGCCATTTTGAAGAAATAATTTATTTACACATAAAAACTAAATTTCAAAATTTTTCATTGATCCGTTTTCAAAAAATTGATTTTTCAAAAAAAAATTTTGAAATATTTTTAAAAAACCCAAAAATGCGTTTTTTGAAAATTTTCTAAAATTTTAATATTATCTTTACTTACACACTTTTGTATAAAAATTTTCATTCAAATCGGGTTAATTTTGTACGAGATATTCAGAAACGAAAAAAACCGTTCTATGACAGGTACCGTTAATAACGGTACAAAAAATATTTTTTTTATTTCAAAAGTTGGCTCTTATGTGTAGTACTACACACAAAAATTTTAATCAAAATCGTTAGAGCCGTTTTTGAAAAAAATTAACTTTTCTATTTCCGTTATATGGCAGGTACCGTTAGTTTTGGTCATAAAAAAAAATTTCAATTTCCCCTCTAGGGAATCACCAAAAACTGCTAACTACCAAGTTTGAAGAAAATCACTTCACTCGTTTAGGCTGCAGCTCCAGATAGAGACAGACACACAGTCAGACAGACAGACAGACAGACAGATAGACAGAATTGCCGGACCCACTTTTTTGGCATTCTCCATCATCGTAATGTCATGTAAAATTGTTATCTCGAGTTCGATTTTTTTTACGAATCCTAAACTTGCCCTATAGTACCTATATCGCAAGTAAAAATAATTGTATATGCAACTCTATTTTTTCATACAGAGGGGTTGAAGTGCACACTTAAAAAATTTGAAACTTTTTCGTTGTTTTTTTTTTTTTAAACAGTAGTGTTTTTAAAATATGTATAACGAAAATAAAGGCCCCTTGAAAAAAAAAAACTCTTCAAAAGCGACCCTTACTTATAGATTTTAATAAATATTATGTTTTCGAGAAAATTTCTCCAGGGATACCTTTAAAAATATGGAAAGAAATAGTATTCCAAATTTTAAAAGTATCGGTGCAATAGTTATGAACAGGGATAGGATCTTGTGGACCTAAAAACTTTAAAAAAGGCAAAATAGAACTCGAAAAAAGGCATAAAAAGGCATTTATTGATTAATTGTACCTAACAATTTTGACCAATCATGACTTTTTTTTAAATAAAGCGCCTGCGACTGTCCCTTAATGGAGAATGCCGTGCGGCGAATCTTTTCAACTCGTGTGAACGTAAGCTGCAAGTCGTGCGACATATCGTCCGGATAAAATCGACTCGTGAAATGTCGGCATAAGAGTGCTTTAAAGGAGCTAAAGATTAAATTAATTAATTAAAGCACTCGAGACTCGACATCACCCACTTCAACATTTGCCGGGAGCTCTTGATTTGTGTCCCCATTTATTACTCAATTTACTTGTTCAACTCTCTCGAGTCCCTTATTGCCCAAAAAAACTGATTTGTACTTCTCAAAATCTTTTGCGACTGCTCCTTTCGCGGCTTCCAAGTCTCTCTTGATTGTCAAAATCTGGAGAACTTCTCCAATCGAATATAGTGAATTGAGTAAGTTAGTGAATCCTTAATATAGATATATTGAGTAAGTAATATATTGAGAAAGTTAGCTTTTTGTTTGTATTGGAGTGTTTTGTGTGTAAGCATTTCTTTAAAGACGCTAAAAAGATAAAAAACATAGAAAAAGGCAAAAAAAGGCAATAACGAAAGAAAAGGCAAAAAAAGGCAAAATAAAATACATATATTTGGCACGAGGGGGACGTGAAACGTGTTTATTTTTAATCTATAGTGTCGTACGACTGAGCAAGAAAAAAAGGCAAATTCCACAACATCCTATCCCTGGTTATGAAGTTATGAGGTGAACCGGGTTTGAAAACATTAGTTGTGGGGAGAACGATTTTAAGTTTTGAACTCTGGACTAAAACGATCGTAAGCAAAATATTTAAATACTCATAACTTGGCCAATTTGGCTCCAATAGACCAACAATTTGAACACAATATTTTTGAGATATAAAAAATTTTAATGCAAAAAAAAAAAAAACTGGGTCTTCCGGGAAAAAAGTAGCTATGTTTCAGTTTTTTTTTTTTATTCTTTGGAATGTCTTTAGTAGTCTTTAGTATTCGACTAAAAACTACCAGGTCATTAAATAATGGTATAAATATGTCCATAATATTGCAAAATTTTATACAAAATCAATTAAAAAACGAAAAAATTTTTTTTTTAGAAATTTCATCTTTAATACTTATTTTCTCAAAAGCTATTTAATAAAACAACTTGAATCAAAAAATAAAATAAAGAATAAATTACTTACTTTAAGAAAAGTTATAGCACAGGATTGTACGTGCATTTTATGATTTTTAATATTATTTTTTCTCCCGGCTAATCGGGAGGTAAGTGGGTAAGCACTTAAGTGGGTTTTACTATACCAAGAAAATGAAAATTTTTCCTTCCGAATAACTTTTTTGTCATTTGGTACCTATTTCATGAAAATATGCCCAAACATGTTTGGCTAGGTCTTAGACCAAAATACCGCACTGTGCATCGTTAAAATTCGCTGCTTGTCAGTCAGTCGTATGGTACTTCACTTTATTTCTAACTGTTATTGTTGATTTTTTTGCCAATCCGTCCCTTGTGCCCCCCCAGAAAAAAATCCTGGATCCGCCCTTGTTGGAGAATGCTATGCTTTCTTTCTACTGTTCTGAAGAACTATATTAGTAGTTATAGGTTGAGTAGGGGTACAAATCAAATTAACGTGGTTTAAATTTGGAATTTGTTTTCACATAATTTCTAATAGCATACCTATTTGTTGAAATTGAAGAATAATAAAGTATTCAAATTCATTGTTACCTTAAGTAGGTCAAATGCAAATCATTTTTAAAGAGACTTATCTTATGGCAGGCACCAGGCACAGTCAAATCCTTCTAATACTGAAACATTTAATTCTTGAGAGTTCTCAAACATGCCTTATTTTATTCCATTGTCCTTTGTAATTGCTTTTCATTCAATAAGACCAACAAAGAACAAGAATATATTTCCTTATTATTTTTCTAAACGTTATCGTTTTATAAGATCCTTAAACTCAAAGACCCATAAGCAAATATCAATTAAATGATTCTATAACCTTTTTTGAATTAAAAAAAATGCAACAATTCAACTATCCCAAAATCAAAACACTGAACTATACACAACAACTTTAACCCTCTGATCTCTGATGGTAAAATATTATATGCAAAACTATTTCAATTATAATTATTATTATTATGATGTCGAGAGGGTAAATTAATGATATATCCAGCCGTGGGAGAATGAATCATCTATTCGTATAAAGGGCGCTGGGGGAGGGGTTCTAGATTATGTAGCAGTTCGCGGTACTCGAAACAAAGTCCATACAAATGTTGTGTTTGTATGTTTTTGGGTCGAAAACACACATCCCCTTTGACAAAAATGAAAACAGTTACAAACTGTTGCCCACACACCCTAACAGACGTTTGAATGAAAATAAAAATAGCCTTGTGGCAGTTTTTGCATTGACATGGTTGCCAAGTAGGTACTCGAAAAACAAGAATTATATAATATATAATTTTATTTTTGGTAAAATGTGAAAAAAAATTAAAAAAAAAAGAAGGAAAGAGCTTGCTTAAAATCCGATTGGATGGTAAAGAAATAACAAGATTTTGTCTGGAGATCAAGGCTTGATTTTGTTTTTCATGAAAATTTTTATTTAAATTTGAAAGTTTTTCACAGGCGCAACCTCATCTTACCCAACCTGGCAACCATATCCTTATTGCATATCCTTTTGGGAATTACTAACCCACCGACCGATTTCAGATATAACCTAGTTGAAAGTACAGTTACCTACATTAATGTGTAGTAAAATAGTCATTCGCAAAATTTGGTGGTTGAAATAGGAAAATTTCGGCGTGTCCTTTCGGCATTTTCGGGTTAGCAAACTAAACTTGAACGATTTTCAAAATATGTTTTATTTTTTTTTTCATAGAAAAAGGACTTCTTTTGTGTTCGTTTTGGCTTCGGAATTAATGTTGATATGTAAACGAATTTAATATCAAATACGCAAGCTATTCGAGAATGAAGTAGCATGTAAAAGGTACAGTCCCATTTATATTACTTGTTGTTTCTGGCATCAGAAAAGGATCTGAAATAAGGATTTTATTGTTCTGTCGTTTTTTTTTTGTTGTTGTCTGGAGAAGAATAGAAAGCCAAGAATACGAGTATAATGTAAGTAAGTTGTGTAGTCAATTTCAATTTCTTATATTCGCGATGTTCATTCATCTGCATATGAATGAAGAAAATCAAATCAAAGGCTATGCTATGAGTTGTGTTGTGAGTTTTGAATATGTTGAAAAGAAAAGGAAACAACCAGCTAAGGAAGGAAAAGAAATTAAAAATTAGAAAGAGGCACAATACAATGGAAATTCTTTCTTCTTGTGTAAGTAATCTTTATACCTTTTACTATAGGTATTCGTTTTATTTTTTTATTTTGTGCCTTAAGGATCAAGGAGCATATTGTATAAATCTTCGACTCAATTGAGTGTAATGGAAATTTGTTGAAAATTAAAAATTTACATTAAGTCTTGGGTAGGTACATATAGAAATTGTATGGTAAAGTTAAGTGCATATTCTTGTTTATTGCGCTATCAATCTTAGAGGCTTAGAACAGGTTAACTTGATAAAAGTTTATGTGTTATAATCCTGTTTTTTTTTAAGAAAATATGACTGAAGACGAGCATTCGTAATACCTGAATAGATTAAGTGAAAATAATCTTTTTTATCAAAAAATAAAAACGACTTCCATGGATCAAAACCGGGTTTTATGGTTTTTCTAATAGTTCCTATGGCTATAACTGAACGAAATTGAAATGCACATTGCAGCCACCAGCTTTCCAATACTAAAAGAATTATCAAAATTGGTTCACTCAGTCCAAAGTTATGAGGTAACAAACATAAAAAAAAAAAAAAAATCAAGTGTGCAATTCACACGTGGTAGAAGTGAAACCTTAAAAAATCATTTTTCTTGCAAAAAAAAAAAATAGAAAAAATCTACCTATTTTTATTCTATCACGCTATTAAATCAATTATTTCCCTAACAACCTATAAAAAATTTTACACCATCTGAAAGCTTATTGTCTTAGCTCAAAATATACATATATATCGATCAGGTGTATCAGACATCTACAAAAAGAGCTAGAATTTTTTAAACTCGATGAAATTTCATCAAAAAAGCAAAAAAAACATTTATTTTTATGTTCTCATGCTATATAATCAATTTTTTTGTTTGACAACCTATAAAAAATTTTATACCATGTTAAAGCTTATTGTTTCACCTTGTATAATGATGTATAAATCTTATTTCAAAGATGTCTACAAGAGAAGTTAGAATTTATTAAAGTCAACCATGTCGAATTTACAGACTGAGATTACGGTACTTCCTACACTGGTAGCTGGTCATCGCCAACAGATCTCCACAGGTGTTTTGAGGTATTTTTAAATTTTTTCAATTTAAGATTGTGTAACTTGTAGAGCACATAACGTTATGTGTGATATATCAAATAAAAGGTTATGTTATCAGCATGCGTATTAAAGTTAAACCAAATTTGTATGTGCACTAGATCAAAAGATATAACGTGTGTTGGAAAAGAACATCTTTTTACCGTTATCTCCGAATTTTGAATATAAAAATTAATTGAAATTTTGTACAGTTATAATTCATTTAATTACCTATCTACAGTACAAATTTCATTCATCTATCTACTAAAACAAAAAGTTTTCACTTCAAAAATACTTGCGAAATGAATACCTCCTCCTTTTTGGAAGTCGGTAAAAAATAGTAATTTTTGTGAAAAAATTGGTCAGTTTTTGGTACTACATCGCCATCGTTTAGAAGATATTAGGTTTCAGAGAGATGACTATAGGTATCAAACAAATCGCGTATTTTGTTTTTATTCAAAAAACATTTTTTAAATATTTTCTCTATTAAATTTCTATTTTGACCAAACTATGTTATATCGCAAATTCCAAAGAGTGAAAAATTCGACCTTTCTTTATTTTATTGCACTTCATAAAAGTCCGCTATAACTCTGATAAATCAAGGGGCACGGTAGTGCCCAGCCAAGTTCTCTAGCAACTTTGGCACTACACCCTTATTAAATTTCTCTAGTACACTTATGAAAACGCATTACACTATCGGCTCTTGAAAAGAATATCACAACAAAAACATTACTGTTAAAAAAAGAGCCAAGTTCTCCTATGTCGAAATTATGCTAGCACAAAAAGTAGGTACTGTAATGTAAAAGTGTACAAAGTTCTAAGGCTTGGCTTTAAATTTGTATAAATAAAATTTTGGTTGTTTACTTGGCAATTTTTCAAAATTTAAAGCCAAGCCTTAGAACTTTGTACACTTTTACATTTCAGTACTTTTTGTGCTAGCATAATTTCGACATAGGAGAACTTGGCTCTTTTTTAACAGTAATGTTTTTGTTGTGATATTCTTTTCAAGAGCCGATAGTGTAATGCGTTTTCATAAGTGTACTAGAGAAGTTTAATTTCTTGCCGAAGAAGACTAAAAGAAGTCCTCCACCTATATACGATACCTCAGAGTATACGTACTGCATATTATTATACAGTATCAATTCAACTTCTAACAAAATCGCTTGCATGCCAAACTTCAGGAAAAATCTAATGCACTTTTCATTAATTAGTACATAATATTTCAAGTTCCGTTACTCCGCTGGAGAATTTCCAAAAAACGGTACCTACACACCAAGTTCAGGAGAATCGAATGATCCGTTGAGGCTGTAGATCTTTGTGCTGAAAAACAGACAATATTGTGGACTTTAAGTTCGTTCCAAATTTTCAAATCTTTGACAACTTAAAGGCTTAACTACATTGGCGGCCACTTTTTGAAAAAGTACAAAAGTGAAAATATTTTTTTTCTGGCTATCGCAATTGTTTTGTGGAAAAGAGTATACAAATTGTTTATTAGACCAAAAAATAAGCTTTCTTCATCATTTGTTTTAATTTTTCATCCCGAAAAACTATAGAAAAATGTGTTTGACAATTTTCACTTTTGTACTTTTTCACTTTTTGAGCCAATGTAGTTAAGGCTTAAGCCTGCGTATATTAAGATGAAATTATTTTTGAAGTGAAAACTTCTTTAGTATCGTAGTGATTTGAAACAAGATGAAACGAAAAAGCGACACGAAAAATCAATTGATCATAACTTTTTTGTTTTTATAGATAGATGAATGAAATTTAAACAGTAGATAGGTAATTAAATAAATTATGATTGTGCAAAATTTCAATTAATTTCATATTCAAAATTCTTAGATAACGGTGAAAAGATGTTCTTTTTCTAAACACGTTATATCTTTTGATCTAGAGCACATAACAAATTTATTTAACTGGTAATATTACCTTTCATTTAGTACACATATCACACATAACGGTACGTGCTCTACAAGTTATATAATAATAATAAGTGATGGAATAAAAAAAGTTATATTTTTGCGATTTTTTTAAAATGATTTTTAAGGTTTCATTTTAACCACGTGTGAATTGCACACATGATTTTTTTACTTGCTCTATAGGGCAAGTATTGGTTTCGTGTCGAAAAAAAAATTTGAGGTTTTAATCAAAACCAACATTACGATGATGGAGAATTTCAAAAAAGTGGGTCTCGCAATTCCGTCCGTGCGTCTGTACGTCTGTGCGTCTGTGCGTCTGTGCGTCTGTGCGTCTGTGCGGTTGTGCGTCCATCTGTACACATTTCCACAGCCTAAACGGGTGGACGGATTTTCTTCAAATTTGGTACAGATGATTTTTATAGAATTCTGAAAGTTGGTTTTTTTTTGTTTTTTTATATCTCGTTTAGAACGTATACCTCCCATACAAAAAAATACGATATTGCGAATTTCTCGAAAACGGCTCTAACGATTTTGATTAAACTTTGTATACGTAATATTTAAAGCAGTGGCAATAAAACTGCATTTTTATTTTTTCTCAAAAAAGTCAAATAACAAAAAAAAATTTTTTTCATGCCCTAAATGTCGGCTCTTCCTCAATATCAATTTTTTTTTAAATTTAGAGCCAGCTTTTAAAATCTACAAGTAGACTAACATAAAAGTGCTTTGAACTGCAAGAGCAAGTACGTGCGACCCCAGTCGTGCATTTTATTTTTTTTGTTTTTTAATGCGAATCTATCAAGTTCACTTCATAAAACCATAGTTTATAATAATTTGCAGCCACCTCGTCCTATACCTATCTACATTACATCGCATTTAAAGTTTTTTTTCTCTTGTTTGACTTTATGATTTAATTAACTAATTGAAGAAGTTCATGTCATCGCATCCTTCCGCAGATGTTGTATCTATGCAACATAACGCTATACAGACATGGTTCATCGATCACATTCTGATGATGCTCTTCCAATCACTCAATTACTCCTTTATGACTGTCATATGATTGAAATTGAATCTTTCTGATGGGACCCGTGTATCGTTACCCGATGACTGTGCACAACATCATGGTCCTTGTTAACTTAATGCTATATACCTTTCCATTTCGATTCACATGTTGTAGATTCTCTCGTCTCATCTCTGTGACAGATAAAAAAGAAGGCGGGATGTGCACAGATGAACTCTTCTATTAAATACAAAAAAAAAAAAAAAATAAGGAAAGAAATTACCCTCACCGAATCCCCTTTCGGTGGGATATTTTATTTTTATTTCGTTCAAATTGCAAAGGAATGTCATTCTTATATTTATTTTTTTTTTTGTGGGATTGAGGAGAGAATCCTTGTGCATTTTTATTGTTATTATATTTTCCTTCAGGCGAATTCATGTTTTCAAAGAAAAAAAAAATCAACCAATATACAAAACACTCTTGAGCGTGAATAAAAATAAAATAAATACAAAAAAAAAAAAAAACAAGGATACTTTAATGTTGACATTGTCCTGTGTGCGCTACTCAGAGTGAATATGTTCGTATACCGCCGCACCTAGGTTGTTTATTGATACATTTATGATGCAACAACATACCGATAGAAGACATTTAATGGATTTGTGTCCTTTCAGCTAAAACGCGTCTGTCGTCGCTGTTGTAATAGTTGCTGATGTGAATCACCCTTCTGTTTTGGACCAAATTTAGTGGTGCAAATTCAGATTCTTTTTTTTTTCTGTTTGCCATGTTTGACGATGACATTAAATGGGTGTTTATGGTTGTCGCGAATGTGTTTAGTGAAGTGAAATTGCACAGCAGTAATGCAATTTATGTACCTATATCGGGAAATAATCCCATTTTCATTTTTGGTTAAATTAAAAGGAACTTATTTATGATCCTGATGGAGATTGAGAATTTCGAAAATATTTTTAAGACAGTTTATGAAGTTTTCTATTAGAAGTAAGTACATAAATAATGTAAAATCAATTTTAGTAATTGGTGTCAAGGAGGAATTTACTTACGATTTCTGAAGTTTTTTCCGTCATATCAGGTAAACTGGTCACAACTAGAATATTTGTTGACGAAATGTTCGCACGTTTTAAACATTTGGCTCGTGCTAAACACTAATTAGTGTGCCAGACCTTTTTCGAAAAGCACTCAACATAAACAAATACCTGCTAACACGGACATTAAATGGTTGCACTTGAGCAAACTTAACTACGCCAAAACAGCTAAGTCAATTAAAAACTAAACCATCAAAACACATAGTTTTTCTGATCACCCCAGAATATTGATTCAAGTGTTTTGAATTTGAGATCATTAGTTAAATTTTGTCAGAGAAATTGAGTATATAAAGGAGAAAACTGACCGATTTAACAACAGTTTACAGCCGAAGAAATAAACGAAAGCTTAACTATCAAAATGAACTTCCAGTACATTTTTCTATTTGCCTTAGTTTTGGTATTCCTTGTTGGACCTGGAGCCGAGGGTAAAAGTATTTTCAATAAAGTTGGACACGCTGTAGTGAGTATTGAAAGATTAGTTCATTATTATCCCTGCCAAGTTCTTATGTTAACACATACATTTATAACCTAATTTGTGTTTTTTTTTTTTTTTTTTAGGAAAAAGCTGGAAAGAAAGTTGGAAAAGTCATTCACGATGCTGCTCCAGTTGCTAAAGATGCAGCAGCTATAGTTGGTGCTGGTGCAGCAATAGGTGCAGTCGTGGGAAAGTAAAAATAGAAGTCGATTTATGAAATATTGTCAATGACAATAAGTTAATAAACGATTTTATAAAAAAAAAACTCAAAATCGTTTTTGGAAAAATTGATAATTTGGAGAAAAAAATTCAATTTCAGTGCTATATTTTTAAAGACATCTGTTTTTATAAACTATCCGTGTGTTTTGATGATGTTATTGGCACTGTGATGAAATGGTGCCAAGCTGTGAATAGAACAATAATATTAAGTTTGGTTATAATCAGAGTTTATTTTCTGTCTCCGGTGGCCCAGCCAAGTTCTCTATGAACTTTAGTCCTACACCCTTTGGGCCTGTTTCGAATCCTTCTAATTTCTATTTCAATAATATTTAATGTGGTAACAAAATCAAAATCAAGCTCCTAAGAAACTTTCAGCTACGTAGGATTAGTAGTTTCTGAGAAATAGGCCTTCAAAAATCGCTAAAACTTTAGCTGATTGACTCACTAACTTTCTAACTAACATATAATAAAAATGATGGACAACTTCTCGTTATTATAGAAACTTGTTATGGTGATGGATCTTTAAGTACATACAAAGGAAAAAACCGAAAAATTGAGATTTTCACATTCAGGGGCGTGGTAACCTCCCATTTTGGTAGAATTAATATCAATTATTAAAGAGTGTACTTCTGAATACCCTTAAAAATTGGTAGAATTGTAGTTAATGCAAAGGGAACATATTCAAACTTAAGATTATCTACCTAGGACGTGTGGTATCCGCTACTAAATAATAGAAGAAAGATATATAATATTTAATAAATTAATTATTTATCAAACCTTAGAAAAATTTATTTTTTTTTATTTCTCAAAAACGACAAAACATTTTTGCATCCGTTTTTCTTTCTTTGTTTAAAAAAAATAAGAGCATTGAATTTTAAAAACTTAAAATGTACTTAATCACATAAAATTTTGAAAAAAAATTAGTTCGGAAATTAAAATTTTTTTTTTTTTTCAAAATATTGATATTGAAAATTAATTTTCCGAACCATTTAGCACCTATTAATCACTGAGTCTTTTTGAAAATCCAAAAAAATGTATGAATAGTATGACAAAATAATCAATAAAAAAAGCCAACAAATGAAAAAACCGATAAAAATGTAGTTTAATTTTTTCATAAACTTGAGGACATAGAGTCATGTGGTTTTCAGCGTTTGACAATAAATTAATTATTTTATCAGGAGTAAATTTTGAATTTAAATTCGAACTCTTGAATAATATACCACTTATAGTAGAGTAACTAAAGCAAATTATTAGGGAACCCGGCCGAACAGCTCTGATTTTGACGATTTTTTTTTTCAAACAAAGGTTATTAAAAATACTTTAAAGTCTATAGATTAAAAAATGCCGATGTTGCCGTATTGTTTTTTCTCCAGGTAATTTAAGGTAAAACAATATAAGGGAGTAAAGGACAATCTTCCATCGTTTAAGCGATAAATGCAATTTTCTCATAATCTGACTTCAAACACGAAAAATATATTTTGAAAACAACGGCAACACCTAAAATATTTTAAAATACATTTTTAAAAAGCCAGAAGCTTATTCTTATCTCTTAAATTTAAATCCACTAAATTTAATTAAGAGTTTTTAAAAAAATGGTCCTCAAACTCAGAATTTAAAAAATAAAATGTTATTCAAAAAATTTAAAATGACTTTTTTCCAAACTTTTTCTAATAAAATATAAATTTATTTTAAAAAAATGTTTGGCCATAAATATTATCAGTTGAATTCCGAAGCAAAAAAGGTAATAATATCACACTTTTGAAAAAAAAATAAAAACATAAATTTTAGTAGGTAATTGGGCTCAAGTAGCAATTTACTTGTGGTTTCTTAAGTTCTTTCTATCAATTCAGCTAAAATGGTCACACTATAAATATTGTTGACGAAATGTTCGCACGTTTTAAACATTTGGCTCGTGGCTAAACACTCAATAAGTCTGCCAAACCCAGATAGAACTTCTTCAAGACCCACTTAACACAAACAAATACATACTAACACACAAAAGTGGTTGCACTTCATGAACTTAACTATACGCCATAATAGAACTCAGCTAAGTATTTGTAAAACTAAACCTTCAAAACAGATATTTTCTGATTAGCCCGCAGTATATTGATTCAAGTGTTTTGAACTCGAGAAAAATTAATTAAATTTAGTCTGAGCTTAAGCACATTAGAACTTGAAGTTTTATCATAAAATATGTGCTTATCGTTTTAAAATTTTGATAAAATAAAACTATAAAAAAAAAATTAGTAGGTATATAAAGCGGAAACGCTAGAAAACTGGCCGATTTTATTTTACAGCTTTTAGCCTGAAAAATACACATAAACAAAAAAAAAAATTTCAAAAATGAACTTCAAATACATTTTTCTATTTGCCTTAGTTTTGGTATTAATTGTTGGACCTGGAGCAGAGGGTAAAAGTATTTTTAAGAAAATCGGAAAAGCCTTAGTAAGTATTAAAGGATTAATTCATAATGTGCCGAGTTCCTTTATTACCGTCATATCTATTTTTTTTAGGAAAAAGTTGGAAAGAAAGTTGGACAAGTCATTCACAAGGCTGCTCCAGTTGCTAAAGATGCAGCAGCTATAGTTGGTGCGGGTGCAGCAATAGGGGCAGTTGTCGGAAAGTAACTTCGATGTTAGATGATGTCGGCTTTTAAAATGTTTTTGAATAAGTGAATAAACGATTTTACCAGAAATATCAAATGAATTTTGATAAAAAAAAGTTTATCCCGTTGAAGACAATAAAGTCGTGGTTGTGAAAGAAGTATTCGCTAAATTTTCGAAACTGTCTCCAGGATATTTTGTGTTGATCAGGATTGTATAATAAATAATCAATGGTGGCCAATTTTATCTAACCATATAGTTAAAAACTTTGGACCTATATACAGTGCATATTTTGAAAAGTAAAAAATGTTTTTATAATTTTTTTTTTATCTTTGACCTCGAATATCTTTAGAATGGTTAGATTAATAAAAGAAATTAATAAGACCTTTTTTGTGGAACAATCTTTTTCCTACAAGAATATGTCTTGCGCGTTTGTTTAGTATAATTTTTCAAGTTGTTACAAAATTAAGAACAAAAAACGAATTTTTAAAGATTTTCTCGATTTTTGGACCTCAAATATCTATTAAACGGTTAGATTAACAAAAAAAAGTATACAAGGCCTTTTTTTGTAGAGCGTTCAATTTCCTACAAGAATATGTAAAGAAATTTGCTAAAAATCGATTTAAAAAAAATGATTTTTTTTATTAGTAGAAGCTTGATGTAAAAATGGAAAATTGCGAAGCGGAGGACCTTCCCATGAATATTAAGAGCTCATATTTGGTATATTCTAGAGGTGTCTAGCAATCGATTTTTCGGAGTACCAAATCAAAAAAAAAAAGAATTTCGATTTTTTTGACTCACCCTAATATGTACCCAAATACTCTTTTTATGCATTGCCAAAAGGATCCCATTAGTTACTATTTTTAATATCAATAATTGTCTTCAAGCACTTGTTGTGTTGAATGGTTTCATTTTCAGAATATTTACACACGTTTATAATGTGTTCGGAGCCTTCATTAAACAAATAAGATGTCAAAATTCGTATAAACCTGTTACTGTGCACTTAAATTTACTTAATTTCTACGCTCATTTATAAATAAAACGAATATGGGTAGAAATTTTATTCATGGGCTGGTTGTTTTCAAGAACTTTATAATATTTGCCTTTATTCCGTTAAATCTGCCTACTCTATCTTCTCTTCTTTTCTAGGTATATCTATATCATCCACAAGGACTCAAAAATATTTCATATACAAATTGAAAGGTTTATTTGCCTTCACTGAAGCTAGAATAATTATTATTACGAGAGAGAATTCGAGAGTACACAGATAAAATATATCCTTCCTATTTTATATACGTTCTATGCCTAGAAGAGATAGATACCTATAATGCCAGTGCTAGTACCAAACAGGCAGGCTGTCATTTATAACAATTTGTATATACACATTGAAGAATAATTTGTAACAAAACGAAACGAACGAAGAATCCAATTATTGTGTTTGGTATAATTCTCTTGGGGTTTTATTTGGCTCAATGAATCATAAGTCTTTTCGTATTTTGTGATTGTGAATTCAAGTAACTGGAAGGAGTGTGGAAAAGTGGATTAATTTCATTAATTCTCTTTTCTTGTTTTTTTTTTTTTTTTTTGTTTGTGGTGGATTTTTAATGATTTTTTAGTCAGTTTGTTTTTGTATTGTCATTTTGAAACTTATAAATCATCAATCTTTATTAAAATTGTTCAACCATCATTTGTTTTAAGTTTCAAACTATTAAGAAAATTGTTTATGAACATCTGGTCTTTAAAATGACAAAAACCAAAGTAACTTAAAAGTGCTTATTTCACTTGAAAAAAGGCAATTATTACCCGACATTCAAAATTCGGCATTTTGGGCTAGGTTTTATTTCTTGGCGCGCTGTGGTAAAGTACTCATAGTTAGATACATGGACGGAAGTAATATTATCAAATTATTCTTTGATAATCATATACCTTAACAGAAACCAAAGCCAAACATCCCAAAACTTCTTTAGTATCGTAGTGATTTAAAACACGATGAAACGAAAAAGCGACAGGAAAAATCAATTGATTATTTTTTTTTTTGTTTAAAAAGATAGAAAAATGAAATTAATACTATAGGTAATAGTATAATAATAAACTATAATTGTACAAAATTTCAATTAATTTCATATTCAAAATCCTGAGATAACGGTGAAAAGATGTTCGTTTTCGAAACAAGCTATATCTTTTGATCTAGACAACATACAAATTTGATCTTACTTAATACGCATGCTGATAATATTCCCTTTCATTTGATATATCACACATAACAATACGTGCTCTACAAGTTATATAAATCTTAAATTGAAAAACTTGAAAAGTATTTGTGAAGATCTTTTGCCGTTGTTGACTGGTCATCACAGTGCAACTGTAGGAAGTACTGTTGTAGTCTCAGTTTGAAATTTCGACATGGTTGGCCTTAAACAATTCTTACTCTTTTGTAGGCACCGTTGAAATATGATTGAAGCGTCATATAAAAGGTGAAATAATAAGCTTTCAGATGGTTAACAATTTTATATAGGATGTCATTTAAAAAAAAATGGATTTAATGGTGTTAGAAGAAAAAGATACTTTGTTTTGCTTTTTTCATGAAAAATGATTGTTTGAATAAATTATTATTTTTTTTACTTTAACGTATTGTTAAAATATAGCTTTATTCAAATGGTGTAATTTTTTTTTCAAGAAAAGTGATTTTTTAAGGTTTCACTTCTACCACGTGTGAATTGCACATATGATTTTTTTCCTACAGAACCACCTTGAACCATGAAGCTGAGTTGTTGTCTATAAACATTCAATATTCAATACCGTGCAGTCCACCTTAAGAATTCAGCTGATGATTCCAGCCTAAATGATGATTATTACAGATACATACAAGTTTTGATGATTTGAAGAGATGGCACATTTTTGGGTTCACTAATGAAATTGGTATCAAATGAAAGGTGGGTAAAATATTTTCAAATTCGTTGGTGGGGTTTTGGAGATATTTGAGATTGAAGATTCGGTTTTTTAAATCAAGATTTCAGCTATTTCTTCAAACAATTAATCGTAGAATGCGTAGTAATGGATGTTCAAAAATAATATCAAATGAGAGGAAACGGTAACGGAGTTACGAATAACAGAGTTACGCGCGACAGAGTTACGGCCGTCAAAGTTACGCGAAACCGAAGTTACGAAAAACTAGAGTTACGAATTCTAAATTTATGTTAAGCTATGACATGTGATTTTTGGGTTGGCAACAATTGCGAGGAACGATATGGAGTTATGGAAACATAAATAAGAGAATATCGATACGTAGGTGCAATATTAGTTGGACATATAAGAAGTTAAATTCAATTATGTCCCCCAAACTTACATAAGTAGGTATACAAATGTTTTTTTTTCTATTTCAACGTTTTTGCGATCTTCCCACAAAAACAAAACCATATATGTATATCTATACCTATCCAGTCAAAATTTTACAAAATTAAATAACATCCATTTTCGCTTAACTCATTTAGTTCTGACCAATGAGAAAAATGTTAATATCTTGTTTGTATTTCCATAATTCCATATCGTTCCTCGCAATTGTTGCCAACCCAAAAATCACATGTCATAGCTTAACATAACTTTAAAATTCGTAACTCTCATTTTTCGTAACTTCGGTTTCGCGTAACTTTGACGCTCGTAACTCTGTCGCCCGTAACTCTGGTATTCGTAACTTCGTCGGTTTCCCCAAATGAGAGGTATTTCTCTTGTCTAAAAATCTTTATCAAAAGTCTTTTTCTACGTTAAAAAAAATGATGCTTAGGTACAAGGTATTTACTTCTCAAAAGATGATTTTCTAAGAGAGGCCTTTGGTAACGGTCGTGAAAATATTTTGTCAATGTATGAGCCTGATTTAAGACCATTTAAATTAAAAAAATATTGGGACGTCCCAAAGACATTAAAAGTTTTTGGTCATTTGCAAAAAAATACGCTAAACCACTTCGTCCTCGGTTCCAACGCTCGTTTTCAATAACAATCGTTTTGGTAAGTCTGCTGAGAAAGCAGGCAACTTCGTTGATTTCCTATAGCAACGAGAACTACGTAGTTTTTAACCAAGACTACGTTCTTTTAAATACATTTTTTTTTTCAAACAAACAGTTTAGACAGTGTTGCCTCCTACAAAAACAACTGTGTGAAAGTGTAACAGATTTCTTTGTTAATTTCTAAATAGACTAAATTATTACCCTTTCATTCAAGAATATCAATCAGACATTTTTGGATTTGGAAATTTCAAAAAGTTATCGAATCATGCCACCTGTTTCAAACTAGATATTTCTGCAAACGAGCAATGAAGTTAGTTGAATCAGTATGATACCTTTACAAAGGCCATTTTAATTAAATTAGTGAGCAAAAAATTCTACGTAACACCCTTTTTTTTTCTTTATTTTTAGAAACACCCTGTTACATTTCAGACAGAAACAAAAAATTCCCGTCATTAATTTCATTAAATGGATGCCATCATCGCATCTCATCGAACTCATTTATTCCTTCATTAACTTAATTTCCCAAAATGCACAATCGCACAATTCACAACATTTCGAGCGTATCTACTACCTACGAGCTACATGACGGCAAACGAAAGTACACATTTATATTATCAAGGATATACCAGAATTTTTTCTCCTTCATTAGTCAAGGGAAAGAGGTATAGAACAACGTCCATCATTATATCGTCGTCTACTCTGACTGACCAGACTATAGTCCACCCAACTCGATGGGGGGAAAACGAATTTTTTTTTGTATCGAAGGACGATTTCACAATTGATTAATGTAATCAAGTCCCGATTTGATGCTTAATCAGCTAAAGAATTCGAATAAATATACTTCAAGATTTGAGTGTGGTGCTCATATCACAAGGGAAGTTGATTTTTCTTTGCCTTTCTTTCCATCTCAAAGCTTACGATTTCATTAGTCTAAGAAGATTTCTTACAACAAGCAACAAGACAAGAAGTTCCTTCTGCCCAAAAGGGAATTCGAATCCTGTTCTAGGGTGGTCACCATCAATAACATGATGGGCGGTCGTCGACTTATACTCACATGTAAATCGTAAATTTCGTAATCCGTCTGACCAAAAGACCAAAACCAACCAACCCACTTAGCCTTTTTTGATATGGCGAACAACTAGAAAGTCGACTTTTCTCTCATTACTAATCCTTGGCGCTGTTGGTTTAATTTACTGAAGTCCTGTTGAGTGTTTCTTGCAGCATAAGAAGTTGAGTAATATTTTGTTGCCAAGTCATATTGATTTTGTTGTGGGGGTTGATTTTAAGAACAATACTTGTTGGTGGGTGGGTGTGCCGAAGGATGATGATGACCAAGTGAAATCTTCAGCTTAACTTTTAATTTAGTTACGACTTTTGGATTGAACCTTTTAGGACTTCTTCCGGTGTAAGGATTTGTTATACTTTAAGGGCAAATTAACTCAGCTTGAGGGGTCATAATTCATTATACGAGTGGTGCCAATAATTGGCAAGTCTTCAAAAAGTCTGTTTGATCTAAGGGATATCCAAGTAAGTAGATATGTGACACACTCCGGTGATTTTTCTTAATTATTCATAAATGTCAAGTAGAAAAGTAAATCCCACAGCATACTAAAATATCTCTTCCCAACATAATTCGGTCTTGTGGTTAGTTCACTTCTTCTGATTAAATTATGATTTCTTCTCCTATTTCTATGATAATAATACGAAATTTATACATAAGTTCAAATGCACTGATAACCTTCTTGAGTTCTTTTTCTGGGATTCCCATTTTGCGTGCTTTATTTGAACAACTGTCTTTTTGGGCTTGTTTTGCAAAGGAATCCCCGTGACTTAGTTCGCGAGATTACTTTTTTGTATATAAACTGAATCTCGCAGCATCTGTGTTATCATAATACTCACTGCCTTCAAGCATCACATACTTTTACTTAGTCAAAGAAGTAAATTCAAGAATTCTAAGATTTCATTATGAATTTCTCAAAAGTATTTATTTTTGTTGCATTTGTTTTGTCTGTGTTTGCTGGACAAACTGAAGCTGGATGGTTGAAGAAAATTGGAAAAAGATTGGTAAGATTGTATATAAAAAGCAATATATTTAATTATTTTATTTTAATTTTTATAAAATATTTTTTTTAGGAACGCACTGTCCAAAATGTTCGTGATGCAACAATACAGACAATTGGAGTTGCTCAACAAGCTGCCAATGTTGCTGCAACTATCAAAGGATAAAACGTTGATTTTGAAATGTTAGATAGTCTGAAAATTAGAATAAGTTTTTATTTATTTTATAAATTTAAGGAAAATAAAATTATTTTTTTATGAAAAAAAAACAAAATTATTATAGTTTTGTTACAGGAAAAAGTTTTCTGTTGATACGAGTTTATGTGGAAGAATAAAAACAATATGGACATTATGTATTTGTATGGTGTTTTCTGATTTATGTTAACCAAATAAGACAAATTAATATTGATATCAACAAAAATGCTATAACAGCATTTTTAGAGAAAATCGCTGCATAAAAATGATAAAAACAGAATTTTATCCAATTTTAATGAAAAAAAAAACAAAAAAAATGACGATAAACGGTTTTTCAAAAGCGATTTCTTCTTTATTTTTAATTGAACAACTAGTTCTTTTCAGAATTTCCTATATCTCGTTTAAAAAATTGAACATTCAAAATTTTTATAAGGGGCTACATGATCAACTTGTTATTTTAAAGTGCTATAATTTTGATATTATACATACACATACGACATACATGAACTTGAAATTTTCAAAGAGAAAAATCTATATTTTTTAAAAGGCTCCTTTCAAATTTTGGATTTTAATAATTAAAAAATATTGCCACTCTATTTTAAAAAATATATTTTTAGATAAAACAAAAAAAAATTTAATTTTTTTTTTTATGAAAAATCAATTTTTGGAACACTAAAAAAAATAAATTTTCTTAAATAAATATGAGCTGTTTTCAGAAAAAATAAAAACTCGTAGCTCCGCTTTAGAATACCTATAAAAAACTCGTAGCTCCGCTTTAGAATACCTATAAAATAATTTTTTGAAAAAAGTTTGAAAATAAAGTAAGTATCTATGTCATTTTGAAGATTACTTAACAACTTTTAAAATTAAAATTTATAAAAATTCAAGTTTTTGATTTTTCAAAAAAAAAAATTCCAAATATGTATTTTTCAAAAATTCAAAAATTATTTTTCTTTTTTAATTTTACCTCTGATTTATATTTAAAGTTTATAAAAAGAAATTCGTTGAATTAAAACTAAAACGATATAGGTACTATCATTGAATAATTATATATAGAAGTGACACCGATAGTTTCTAGCGCCAAACAATTTTATTTTTTTCGGCAATCAAATGTACTAAAAAATCCCCAGAGAGAATGGAGCTTGTCCTAGAAAATAATGTTTCCAAAAATGTGTTTTTTAAAAAAGGAAATTTCACTAATACACAATAAGGAAACAAATATCAAATAAAAATAAATCGTATCGACACGTCAACATTCTATAATAGAAAAAAAAATAAGGAAATTTTACTCACACATTAAACATAAAACAAATATCAAACAAAAATAAATCGTATTGACACATCGACATCCTATAAATGAAAAAAGAAAATAAGGAAGTTTTACTCATACATACAAAACTTCACAAATATCAAACAAAAATATTGAAAAGTTAGTTGACATTATAAATGTATCCATAGTAACTCGATATTAAAAACAAGAATTTTTTTATTAACGACGAGAATTTGAAGAAAATTAAATATTATTGTTGTATATCCTAGGCTTGTTATAGCTTATAGGGCATGAAAGTTACCCTTATTCCAATAGTCCTATGAGCGTAGGTGATAAGGTGATTGCTTTTTAATTTTGCTCTCTGAGTTCGTATCCCCACAGAGATTGCTATTTTTTTATATTACATTTTTTTTGGCAATATTATGAAATGCGTAACAATTAGCGCCGTTTTTTGCTGAATCGAAACTTAAGCATTTAATTACAACATAAATCCTTATGTGACAGTTTACGCCGAGGAAAAAGTAGAGCATAAACATAAACTGTTCAAAATAAATTATTTAAGGTTCGTTTCAGCAAATGGCCCTTAAAGAAAAAAAGAAAAGCGTTAAGAAAAACTCAACGTAATATTGTAAGAGGAAAGAGCTGAAACCAATAAGTCGATTTGGCTCAAACTTTTTGTTTATTTTTGATTCCAACGAGGGGAAATTGAAATTTTTTAACGGTACCAACTAGAGATGCTGCAAATAATGATTCGGCCGAATACCGAACATTCGAACACGCTTATACATTTACTTACTATTAGGCTAACCTACACCTGATAACATTACTTCATGACAGATACATTTGACGAAGATGGAAGTTATCGTTCACGCCAAAGAATTTTGAATAAGAAGTTTTATTCACCAAAACTTATCATTAGTAAATTTTATTTTCTACGGGCCTTACCAATAATCAAATTTAAGGCTGACTTAAATATAAAAATTCAAAATCGTTTGAACCTTATATATTATACAAATAAATTATTTTAAACAAAATCACTGGTACCGTTTTCAAGAAAATTAAACATTTCCGAATTTGATATATGACCAGGGGTCGAACTACGCTTTATGTCTCTATCATTTTCTTCTGATTAAATAGAGAGAGCAATAGTCAAAACGTTAACGAACCACGAACGTATGCCGTAGTTCGACCCCAGGTATCGTTATTTTTGGTAAAAAAATTAGTTCTAAAAACCCCTCTGGAAAGTCTCTAAAAAATGCTTCATACCAAGTTTGATGATAATCGGTAGATGCGTTTAGCTGTAGACAGAGAGACAAACGGAAATTCCGTGCCACTTTTTTGCATTTTCTATTATAAGCCCTGTTCCTTTGGGAGGTGGCAAAGTACTAATAGTAGTTTACTTGCAATTTTCAATGGAACGCACTTTCAACGAATTCAATACAAATCGTATCCACTCGGGAAGAAGAGCATGAGTAGATGATAGTACTAGATTAACCAAAAAATCTACTATTAGTAGACTACCACCTCCAATGGAGCTTTTCCAATTGGAAAAGTACTAGAAGAACTTTTTTCTCATTGGTCAACCTCCATTGGTGAAGAGGTAAACAAACATTTTTTAGAAAAGTATCCAAAAATGGTACGAAAAGATTTTTTTTTTCAAAATTTAACATTTTATAAAACTTTAAATTATCATTAACAGCATTAACATAAATCAGTTTAAGCAAATAAACTAGGTACCTAGTTTCGTATTGTATTAAAATACTTTGAAATATGTATTAAAATACTTTAAAATAATGTGTTATATGACCATATTGTATGAACTTGATCCTTACCTACTCTTTCATTATGTAGTTTAAGAAAATAGTAAGTATATGCCACAGTGCATGTGGACAACATTCAAATAATGTGAACTACAACTTTGGCCTAGATGTTATTACAAAAAAGCACCCTAATCAAAATTAAATAAACACTTCCACTCTATAACTGAAGAAAATCTTCTTGTCGTTAATAAAAACAAAAAACAAAATCCTTTCAAATATACACAAAAATCAGACATTCAAAAATAAATATTCAATTCAAAATATTACAAAAATTAAAAATAAATTCAATTTGAATATTACAAAACAAACAAAAATAAACAAACACACTACTAACACAAAACAAAACTAATACAAATACACCAATTATAAATAATATTATAGTTTTGGTTACTTAGTAACCAAAAGTCCTTTTCAGGGATTTTTCGGCCATCGAATACACAATCCTAAAACGATTGTGGCGCCACTCCTCAAACGATTGTGGCGCCACCCCTCAAACAGAGCGGATGTTTTTTCCGGTGTCACTTCTATATATAATTATTCAATGGTACTATAGGGCAAGTTTAGGATTCGTAAAAAAAATCGAACTCGAGATACCTAACAATTTTACTTGACATTACGATGATGGAGAATGCCAAAAAAGTGGGTCCGGCAATTCTGTCTGTCTGTCTGTGTGTCTGTCTCTATCTGGAGCTGCAGCCTAAACGAGTGAAGGGGTTTTCCTCAAACTTGGTATTTAGCAGTTTTGGGTGATTCCCTAGAGGAGAAATTGGAATTTTATTTTTATGACCAAAACTAACGGTACCTGCCATATAACTACGGTGACCATATTTCTGGAAGCGAAACCCGGGACAAATACAAAATTCGTTGGATCGTTTTGAAAATATTGATTAAAAAAAAAAATTTTAATTTTTTTAAATGAGTTTTCATAATTTTTCCTTGTTTTGATATCAAAATTTTCTAAACGATTTTATGGGAGCGTTTTTGTTAAAATCATTTAAGTCGTTTACGAAATCAGAAATCAAGAAAATGGTTTTATAATAATGTCTGTCAATAACTTTTTTTAATCAAAGTTTTTTTAATCAAAATCTGGAGAGATGTTTTTTAACATTTCAATTTTATTTCAAATGATTTTGAAATTGTATGATCTTTAACACAACATGTCCTTAACAGTTTTTCAACTTATCTGGGATCTTTACTCTTCCATATGTTGTTCTTTATTCGTTTTTACCTGGTGTAGCAACCTGAAAAACAGAAGCTGGAACTAAATAATTGACGAACATTAAAAAAAGCTGAAGCCTAGTCCAGAAGCGAAACGAAAATGTTCATACAAAACCAGCACAACGAAATCGTAAACGAAAATTTTGCTTTTCGTTGCACAATACGCAGCTAAGGTAACGAAATTCTTACCTGTGCAAGAATATATGGAGAGTTTTCAATCGTTTGTCACTCCCATTTATTTGTCCAGGCAATTTTTCTTGCAGCAACAGTTTTTTGACTTTGGAGACTTAGAAAAATTTTCTTTTTGCTTCAGCAGCGTACTAGGCTTTATCCGAAAAATTTTAATTTCCAACCACTTTTTTCTTGTTTTCAGAGAATGTGCAAATACGGGACAATCAGGGGACAAATTACAAAATAGGGGACACTTATACGTCCCGAGTTGCTTAAATAAAAACCCGGGACAAGCTGTAGAAATACGGGACAGTCCCGGGTAAACCGGGACGGATGGTCACCGTACATATATAACGGAAATAGAAAAGTTAATTTTTTTTTCAAAAACGGCTCTAACGATATTGTATAAAATTAATGTGTGAAGTATTACTTTTGAAATAAAAAAAATATTTTTTGTACCGTTATTAACGGTACCTGTCATAGAACGGTTTTTTTGATTTATGCATAACGACGGTTAAACTTCATAACCTCGTAAGTCGAAAAATTCGAAAAAATATTATTAATGCAAACAATTCAGAAAATTCAGAGCTATCTTTTGGTATATTCAGTTCAAAAATGTTGTTTTGAACATTTTCAGGAATGCCGAAATTCAAAAGCTCATATTGATAGATCCCATATAAAAACAAGAAACACAACAAAATGGTTTTTTGATTTCTGAAAAACTTGCATAAACGACTTACGAGGTTGTCGTTTTTAACCGTCGATAACTCGTACAAGACTAATCCGCTTTCAACGAAAATTTTCATACAAGAGCGTTTAAGTAAAAGTTATATTAAAATTTAAGAAAATTTTCAAAAAAACACACTTTTGGATTTTTAAAAAATATTTATTTGAAGAAAAATCTTTAAATTTCGTTTTTATGTGTTAATTAATTATTTCTTCAAAATGGCATACCAACTTTTTTTTTGAAAAATGTTAGAAAATTTTTATATTTATAAAAAATTATTTTTTTTTTTTAAACGGCTCCAACGATTTTCGAAATTTTTTTTCTAAAAATACCTTTTTATACAAGAAATAAAATGGCATACTTGGTTTTTTGTAAAAGATCATTTAAAACGGTGTTTAATTAATTATAAAAACAGATTTACCTACTTTTGAAATTTCTTCAAAATATCAAATTTTAAATTTCTTGAATAAAAACAAAAAGCTTTAACATTAGAGTTACTTTAAGCATAAGAGCAAGTACGTGCGACTCCAGTCGAGCAATTTATTTATTAACATAAATTTATTTATGCACAGAAATAATGTCAAATTAGGTTGGAAATGAATTTTTTTTGCGAAATAAATTAACACAAACAGACTACATAAAACAAAATCCAACAGTAATATAATACATAAACAGAAAAAGTACCAAATTAAGAATTTTATCAAAATGTAAGAAATTGTCTTTTGGAAACTAAAAAAATTTATTGCTTCATCTATAGGTACTTCTTCAGATTAATGTGATTAATCACACTGTGGTTGGACCATTTTTTGATAATCTATACATAATATTCTGGGACTCCCATTTCTTGCAATTGTTTCTGATATTTGAACATCTGTATTTGTATCTTCCAGAATTTTTTCAACAAGAAACCCCCGAAACTTAGTTCATTGTCTTAATTTTCTGTATATAAACTGAATCTCGCAGCATCTGTTATCACAATTTGCCCTGCCTTCAAGCATCGCCAACTTTTCTTAGTCAAAGAAAGAAATTAACAAAAATATTCTCAAAACTTAAAAATGAATTTCTCAAAAGTGTTTATTTTTGTTGCATTTGTATTGGCTGTGTTTGCTGGGCAAACTGAAGGTGGATGGTTGAAGAAAATAGGAAAGCGATTGGTAAGATTGCAACAAATTATTCAAGTGTTTATTTTAAATTAATAAAATGTATGTTGTTTTAGGAACGCACTGTTCAAAATGTTCGTGATGCTACAATACAAACCATTGGAGTTGCTCAACAAGCTGCAAATGTTGCTGCAACAATCAAGGGATAAAACTTTTCATATAAGTTAAAGTTTAAATTTTAGAATTAATTTTTATTTATGTAAATATTTATAATAAAACTGATTAAATTATTGTAAAAAAACAAACTTTTTGTGGGAATTTATTTTTTAGGTTGATTAAGGGAACATTACCTATGAGAGGCGAATATTTTTTGTATTAAGTCTTAACATCAAGAGAGGTAAGCTAGAGGAAGTATCTCAATGTACTATATTTCCTGGATAATAACTCCTCTCCTCTAAGATTAGTTGTTCAATTGTAGGTATTCTGAGCAAGTTCTATAATGAAAAAAAAAATGTTATAAGATTCTTGTGCAAAATGCAGTTTATTAAATTCTTAATTTACATTAAAACTCCATTGCCTTTTTCAGAGAAATTTTAAGTTTTTGGATTTCAAAATACACTGTAATCCAGGCAAAAGTAAATTTTTACTGCACGAGATACTTATCTCCACAATGTTTAAAGTTTTTTAGTTATAAAAAACTATTTTTACCGATTTTCAAAACTTTGTTTCGAAAGAGAAATAAATGACATACTTATGTAGTAAAGGGGTTCAGCACGTTCAAAAAGATTTTTTGTTTTTTGTTATTTAAAAATCAAATTTCATATTATTTTTTAAATTTCTTATAATATTAAATTTTCAAAAATATTCTTCCATTAGGTTTTGCATATAAAACTACAATATTTTAAATATACATACATGGCATTTTTTTACAGCCTAAACGGGTGGATGGATTTTTTTCAAATTTGGTAAAGATGATTTTTATGGAATTATGAAAGTTTTTTTTTGTTTTTTTTTATATCTTGCTTAGAAAGTGTAACTCCCATACAATTTTTTTTCAATTCATACCTAATATCTTGAAGACGACTTTAACGATTTTGATTAAACTTTGCAGACGTGATATTCAAAGCGATTGCAATAAAACTGCATTTTTATTTTTTCCAAAAAAGGCATATACATTTTTTTTTTGCCCTAAATATCGGCTCTTCCCCAATAACAATTTTTTTTTTTTAATTTCTATATAGCCAGCTCTTAAAATCTACAAGTAAGCTAACGTAAAAGTGCTTTGAGCTGAAAGAGCAAGTACGTGCATTTTATTTTTTTGTAGGTCAAAACCACTTAAAAATATGTTTTTGAAATTTTAAAAACACACATAAGTTGGATGTAAGTTTCAACTTCAATTTTGGGAATTATATCCTTCCCGTCCAGACATAAGGCTCGAATAATATTGAAGAGCTTAAGGCCCCTCCCATTCATTAACTATACGAGTTTCGAGAAGTGATAATAACCAGACACGATTTTTGGGTTTCAAACTGTCTAAAATAATGATCCTGAACATTGCAGACAATTTGTCTGCTGAGGTTTGGACAGCCACCAAAGTTGCAAAACTCGTCTGATTTCGAAAAATTTAACGCCAATCGCTTCGTTAAATCAAAATCTAAGGGCGATATTTTTTAGTTTTTTTTAGTTATGGCCAAAAAAACGCAAAAAAAAAAACACCAAAAAATTAATTTAAAAATTTTTGGACTTTCGTCACCACTGTAATAATGGACCCATTTTCAAAAAATAAATGGCAATCACTTCGATTAATCAAAATCTAGGGGATACCTATATTTTTTAGATTTTTTTTATTTGTCTTAACAAAAAAGTTATGACCAAAAAACACCAAAAATGTATTAAACAAATTTTGGACTTTCGTCACCACTGTAATAATGGACTAATTTTCATAAAACAAATGGCAATCGCTTCGATTAATCAAAATCTAGGGGTGATGTTTTTTTTTATTTGTCTTAACAAAAAAGTTATGGCCAAAGAACGCAAAAAAAATCATCAAAAAATTAATTTTTTAAAATTTTGGACTTTCTTAAAATCTAAAATTGAATTAAGTGTCCTCTCAGTCAATTTAAGCGAACGCGTTCAGATTTCGTTTTGCACCTTTTTACTCCCCAAGCCCAAGGCTCCTAGTGGAGCTAAGGAAATATGTAATTCTACTCAGAATCATAATGAAAAATTACAATTTAGCTTTTTGTGTTTTTTTGTTTCAATTTTCTGAGAAGTGATAAAGTGGTTTTATTTCCGTTTTTAAAATTCATGTTAGTCACTATGTGCTACATGAATGGACAATAGTTCCCATTTTACTTTGAGCAATTTTATTATTTATCGTCTGAGAGTAGATATACAACTTTGACTACTAGTCCACTTCCGAGTTACTCAGTCGTATAAATTTTATAATACATATATGAGTCAGGGTCAAATCTCACCGAATAATAGGTTCCCCTTATAATGGTAAAAAATTGTATTATACTGACCATTTATCTGAAACTTTATTGTTTTAATTAAATACAAGCATATTGCAAAAATATGAAATCAAACAAACGTATAAAATACAAAATTTAAAGATTTGTTGCTATCATAAAAAAGTTGATACAGAACCTACAAAAATTCAATTCTTTTTCATGCTTCATTTATTTCTTCTGATTTAGTCCATCACAAAGATGATTAATCACATTGTAGTTGAAAAGTTCTTTGATTAGCTATCTTATTCTACATTTCATTCTGGGATCCCCATTCCAGGCAATTGTTTCTTGCCTATGTCTTTTAAGACATCTGTATCAATTTCGCTAAAAAATCCCCGAGACCCAACTCTCAAGATAATTTTCTGTATATAAACTGAATCTCACAGCATCTGTTATCATAATACTCACTGCCTTCAAGCATCACATACTTTTCTCAATTAAAGAAAAAAATTAAAAAATACTCACTAAATATGAATTTCTCAAAATTATTTATTTTCGTTGCATTTGTGTTGGCTGTTTTTGCTGGACAAACTGAAGCTGGATGGTTGAAGAAAATAGGAAAACGATTGGTATAAGATTGCAAACATTAGTGAATTTTTTTAATTAAATTTAATAAAATTTCTTGTATTTTTAGGAACGCACTGTTCAAAATGTTCGCCGTGCTACAATACAGACTATCGGAGTCGCTCAACAAGCTGCCAATGTTGCTGCAACTCTCAAGGGATAAAAACTTGTTTCCATCAGATTTTGATCAAAAAATGTTTAAAAGTCTGAAACTTATTTTTAAGTTTTATTTATTGTCGAGTTTTAAGAAATAAAAATAAATATTTTACAAGAAAATTATTTATAGTCTATTGAATAGACCCTTTTGAATGGAACAAATTCGTTCAAGAATTTTTATTGCTGATTATGATTCCTTGGCATTAAAGAATACTCCAGCCAAAAGTGCTACTAAATCCATTGGTGCATTTCTAAGAAAACGGCAACACTGGTCGGTTTTCAGTTTTTCTTTATTTAACTCGAAAACCAAGACTAATTTTGAAATGGTTCATTTGAAATATTTCAAAGACACTTTTCATGGCAAATTAAATTGTCTGTCAAGTTAAGATGGTTAAAAAATTTAAAAAATTATTTTTGACTAAAATTCTAACCTAAAATCAAAGAAAAAAAAATGTTAAAAAATTGACGATTTTTTTTTTTACTAAATCAAGGGGCATTTTGTGTATGAAGCAGGTACGTCCAAACTTTATACTAATAAAATAAAGTAGAGGTAAAATCCTTTGATAATATGCAATTTGTCCCTTTTCAAAAATTTGAACTTTTTCTACATTTTCGACTTTTTTAGTTAAAAGCAAGTTTTTAAAACTCGATAAAATCGTATTAATTGGTAACTTTTAGACTTTTAAAGTAAACAGACTTCGAGATATTGATTTAATAAAAACTTAATATTACAAACAAAAAAATTTATTTGCATCCTTATGTCCTTGTGTGCAATTTTGTGTATGTGCATTTTTATAAATACGGATCGAATGGATGGACGGACAGCCATTAGCTTTGGTCTATTGCATTATTGCATAAAAAACATTGGCCTGAAAAAACAATTCTTGTAAAATCAACGACCAACGAAAAGTTTCTCTTGAAAAACGAAAAAAATACTCAAATGAGTTTTAAACAAAATAGCCGAGGCAAATTAGTACCTAAATCAAATTGCATTTTCATGGAACGTGCTTTGGTGTATGTCCTTATCGTAACAGTGAATTTTTTAGGATGTTAGGACATTGGGAACAGTCGCCATCTTGGAAAAGGCATCGGTGCCGTTTTTATTTCATAGCTCCATTTTTACTCATTTAAACCAAAAATGTCCAAGGACAGACTTATACACAATGAAATTATCTAAAAAATGATACAAATGAATTCCGTGAGTTAATTGAATTCAATTCAAGTCCGCGTTCTTCTCGCAAGGTTAGGCGAAAATGACACTTTTCAAATATTTGAAGAACTTTTGATTTTTTGTTTTATCAAATAAACAAACAAAAAATTAAACACAATAGTCTCGAAAACATAACGGCTTATACAGCTCATATCTTGAGTTATACTAATCGCATCGCTGAGATTAAGTTTTTCAATGTTCAAAATGACAGAGCATCAGTTCTTATATATTTAGAATTTAAAATAATACACAGAGAAAAATAGACCACATAAAATAGAACAAAAACAATAAGATTTCTCTATGGTTTTCATCCAAGAAGGAAACCTTATTAAAACAATCGGGTTTTCCTTATTGTTTTAAAATCTGCAAAAAAATAAAAAAAACGATGACCAGGCTGGGATTCGAACTGGAGACTTCAAATCATTAGTCGCCCACCTTACCACCTGAACCAACCTGCCATGAAAATATTGATCGCGATTTTTGTTCTAGTGCTAAGTTGCAAAAAAAATCAACTTTTCAGTCAAATTTTAATAAGATTTTCTCTATAAAAATAATAAGAAATCTCCTTAAAAAAACCTTATTAATCGTTGATTTTAATAAGATTTCCTTATGAAATGTATGGACGGTAAAACAATATGGCAATCTGTTAGTTTTTAGCGGGTCATATTTTTCTCTGTGTATCACTTTAGCTTATTCACATTAATTGGAAAACTCACTTTATCTAACCCCTCGAAAACCATATAAAACTTAACATTAAAGATTCCAAACTTTGAATTCGATATTTAGACGCATAAAGTTAAGAAACTGTTTACTTATATTTTGGTTATAACTCCACTACCAATATTTGCTCGGTCTAATAGAAGAAAACTTGCTATTTTCTCACTTTTGACTAGTAAAATGTGAACTTCGATGTTCGATTGCTAATACATTATGATGGTTACCGACCAGTGTTGCCGTTTTCTCAGAAATGCACCAATGGATTTAGTAGCACTTTTGGCTGGAGTATTCTTTTATGCCAAGGAATCATAATCAGCAATAAAAACTCTTGAACGAATTTGTCCTAATTTTGCTCTGGAGCTCCTCCGGTCTATTAAATAGACTATTATTCTGTTTATAAATTTTGAAAACCTTCTTCTCCAATAAATAATTGATTCACAATTCAATTTCAAAAATAAAAATGTCATATGGATTCGTTCACATGAACTTGTCTCTTAAATGTAGCATTTGACTTTTTTTTAACTTAAATACACATCCATTGCCATTGCTACACACATCCATTTAACTCAAGTGGCAACATATGCTATTGCTATAATCCGAATTCACTTAAAACTCGTATCTCTCGATGGAAATCTACGATATGTTTGCATGTTGGAATCCACTTAGGATGGTACAATCCAATTGAACAATGTGTCTACTTTATATTTCGCGAAAATTCGCATTTGACATGATATTTCCATTTAAAAGAGAACAAGGCGTAACGTTCTAGTGTAACGCCTTAACCTTTAAAATTTCATACAATTTGAAAACTTTTAAAGTGAGTTATTGGCGGGGAATTAATTCAAAATATTTGCACCCAGAACCATCCGACCTAGGTTCGCTAACTTATCTAACCATTATATTTAGTCAAGACAATATTCATTTTTCGGGTGGGTCGATAATGAAAAACTTTTAGATCACTGGATTCACAAATAGTTGGAGCTCGAGTATTCGAAAAAAAATTTTCAATTTGGGTTATTGGTGTGCCTTATAGAGCAAGTCAAAGTTAATAATTTTTTACTATGAAAAAAAAATCTGTTTTTTTATTTTTTTTCTTAGCTTTGAGTGTTAAAACTAGGAAGAGGGCTCCTAAAACGTTTTGATTTTTATTTTTTTTTTCAAATGCTGTAAATATTTAAACCAAAAATTAAAAAATTTATTTTTTAATTGTTTAATAAATTTAATGTTTTTAGAAACACTGTTTTTTGCACACTTTTTCGACTTCAAATTGCATAGAAAAAAAAAAGATTCCTACGTAATCAAACCAAGCTCAGATGATTCAAAATCCTTATATATTTCTTAATAAAAATCCAAAAGCTCAGCTTCGTCATTTTGCATCCAACTGAGCTAGAGCGATTTGATTTGAAAAGGTCAGTCATTTTTTCGACATTTTTTTTTCATGATGTGTGAAAATAAAATCTTGGAAAATTAGAGTTCTTTGTTTTGTAAGTGGTGGATTTCAATAACATGATTTTTTATGAATATATTGGGACCAAGGAGATGGAAAAGAGAAGAAAACAAGCGATCCAAACGCGTTTTCGAGAAGAGCTTGGACTTGATGTGGATAAACCAAAGAAAGGCTATGGAAATACTAATAATGGAAACACTTCAAGGAGAACAATCAGATGCAACCGCTCGAATAACTGGAGTCAATGGAGAAGTTATTATGATGCTGAAAATAATACCTAGGTACTGAATGTTTTGAATTGCAGGGAAGTAGTGAATGCAGTTAAATTTGGAGAGTATACTAAGAAAACAGCAGAGCTTCTAAAAAAAAGTATCCTGAAAAACTACTCACGCCTACTCTTCACAAAATAATGGTCCATAGTCAAAATATCATCGAATATCAATCACTTAAACTTGGAGAACTGTCAGAAGAAGCCCAGGAGTGCAAAGTTAAAGACCACAAGAAGTACAGATATCAAAATACGTGCAAAGTTTCAAGGATTCGGCAGAATGAAGACCTATTTAACATGCTTGCAACCTCATCGGATACACCTATTTCTTTCTTAAGGCATGTAAGAAACCAAAAAGATCTGCAAGAACGAACAATACTCTCCAGAAATGATGAGTTTATTACAAATTACCCCGGACTTAGATGATAGTTTTAAAGAAATCTAGTGTTTTTTATGTCTTAATTTGTTACTTTCATCTTTTTCCACTGTTTGACTTGTAATATATCACTGAAATACATTATAAATGTACTCTTCTATAAAGAAAAATAAAAAATTTGCATAAAAATAAAAAACAAAAAAAATACTTTTCTCCCCACTGTTTCACTCGAATTGGTTCCTTTCCTTTTTCCCCACTGTGTCACCTAACTCAGATTACTTCAGAAATTGATTTTTGACGATTGTAATCAAAATACCATTATGTTACAACCTTATCTAAAACTTCTTATTTTAACACCAAATTCTGAAACACCCTGTAAAGTTTTTTTTTTGAAACTCACAATTTTCATAGTCTTGGAAATTTGCTTCAAGATAAAAAAAAAAAAAATTGTGGCGTTGTCTTTATTTGTTTAGAAGATATTAATTTTGCAAGCAAAAAAGTCAAAACGGGCCACTGTGAGACGTTTCTTGAATTGTTTTCTTAATTCCCAAGAAACCAAGCATCTTTCAAACAACAAAGCACAGGACAAATCATACAAAACATTGAACAATTTATGACCTTTAATATTCTGTCAAGCCATGGACATAATGGAACTCAAACAACGCAATGACATGCAACATTTACATTTCAATCATTACAACCTCTTCTCTATGCAAACAAAAGGGCCTACAATTTATGGATATTAATAATGCGTATAATCCTCTGCAGAGAAAAATCCAAAAAAAAAAAGTATCATGAAACTGTTATATAATAAGTTTCATCCAGTCCAGTGCAAATATAGGAAAAAAAAATCATCATAATCATCACCAGCTCATATAAACGTCTCATAAATATCATCGGCAGCACTTCAAAACCTAATAACGTTCTAGAAAGTGGCTTCTGGAGAGAGCGATATGTTGCCAAATGCCATGACAGTATGGACCATCAACAGCATGCCAGCCACACCGACCGCCTTGCCCTTGCCAATCACTTATAACTCCTCTTGCAACACAGACTCATGACACTACTCTGCCACGTCACTGCTGGATGATTTCTATTTCTAATACAATCAAGAGCGTTGCGAAATATGATAGTTTACCATCACAGGGCAGCTAAGCAGGATCATGACGCAGCAACAACTATACACAACTTTTCATTGTGTCATTCATAAGTTTGTTTTTATCCTTGGGGAGGGTTGAGTTTGCATGCTCATCTCCATCAAGGATTGCTTATTAATTGTCAAAGTAGAGCAATGATGTGTTTGCAACACCATCATCTCGAGGAAATGTCAAACAGAAAACAATCATCAAGCGTTCAGAGAGAAAAACAAGACAAGTCCAGTGCTAAGGGTGCGTTTGTGGGGGTTGGAAAGGAGAAGGAAAGACGATTTTTATAAACTCAAGACAAAGAACTTTTAACCCTCTTGTGTGGATGAGAATGAAAATGAAAATCTCTGTACCTAAATCAATTGCATTGTTCTTTGGCAGAGGAGCGAATTTCCGTTCATTTGCGGCAAGACAATGACAAAGCCAGAAGCAAGCAAGCTCAGTATCATTGAAACCCTCCCCCTTTCGAATTCTAAGAAGAGAGATAGTACACAGCAGAGCACAGCCGGAAACCGCACTCATTCCCCATGCCATTCTATACTATCACCCAGTTAAAGCTAAAACCAAGTCAAGCTATATAATGGAAACGACAAGGAAATGAGCCACTGACAGTTTGCATAGACTTTAGACAGCTAAAGTCAGAGAGATATGTCAGATTTTGATTTTGTATATATTCTATCTGAGTGTGTGTGTTAGGAAATTCCAATTTCCATGCAATGTCTTGTCTATGCATCCATTGCTAATCAACCCAACAACTGACATTTTAGCTATTAAAAGGCAAATCCATGAAATCTTTCACCAAAAACCAGATGATGCAGTTTTGTGCCATGAAGACTCAAGAGAGACTATTATACCCCATCCAGCATCAATTCGAATCAGTTCATTGTTTTGTGAAAAGACAAAAGGGTGTTGTGTTTTTGTGTTCGACTGTGAATGCGGATTGGATTAATCCGATGAACATTTCCCGAAAACATCTCTTTTTGGATATTGTAATGGACCCTGTTGTTGTGATGAGGTTGAAAATTTTGTCTTTAACTTGAAGGGAATAACATTTAAATGATCTTTAAAAATTAAGTGAATTGCGAAAAACAATGAAATTCTAATATCGAAATAAATTTCAATATTTGGGATTTTTCAATTTCTATTCGATGCTTATTGAGAAAGAGGGTTGTTTCAGCCGGACACGGTACTATTGCAACTAGAATTAAGTAAAATTATAAACTCCAATTTCATAGTGAGGCGGCTTAGCAACAAAATAATGCACTTTATGATAAAAGAATAAAATTGTATAGTTGCTCAACTTACAAGTGATTTTGAGAAATTGTATCATCAGTACAAGAGTTTTTCTGTGTTCCACTAGCTTTGCTATATTTTATTGCTTGTTATTATTTTTTATTGAATTTTCATTGAAATAAAATTTTGAAGGGGTGATGAGGAGCCCAAGTAAAACTATAAAAATAATTTTAAGGGTTTTTATAACGATGCACAGAAAGCAAATTAAATGAATTTGTATGAAATATGTGATTATTAGAGGACTCATATACATTCTTCTCCTCTTCTAATCTTTTCCGCTCTTAAAAAAAAAAAAAAAAACATAAAACAAGAGCAAGTATACGCCACAGTGCACTGGACAACGTGCAAATAATATGAATTTGGCCTAAATGCTGACACAAATTTATAGGAATTATTCGATCTCCACAATATTTTAATATTTGATAATAATGAAAACATTTTTCTTCCAAAACCAATTTTTGATCAAAAAAAATTTTTCAAAATAATTTGTTAAAAAGCTTATGAATGGAGTTTTATTAATGGTATCGCCAAGATAAGGGTCTTTAAATTTAGTGAGTTTTGACTGAATAACGGGAGAAACAAGTTTTTAAAAAACACGTTTTTTTGACAGTTTTTAACCGATTTTCATCGTTTTTTATTTTTATATTTTGTTCTTTAATAGATGCAGGAATAAAGTAGGTATATGGAGACCATGACCACCACTAAATGTGTGAGAAGTTTCAATCATTTTCGTAAATATAATTTTGAGATAACGGTAAAATAAAATTTTAGAATTCAACAGGTTATAACTTTTGACCAAGAGCAGATAGAAATTTTATTAAACTTTAATGAGCATCCTGATACAATTACCTTTCATTTGGTATAATCACACATTACGGTAGACTAACTACAAGCTACACAATGTTAAATCAAGAAACTTGCAAAAAACCTCAAAACACCAGTGGAGATTTGTTGCCCCCGAACAGCAACCAGTGTGGGAAATACCGTAATCTCATTCTGGAAATTCGACATGGTTGACTTTAAAAAATTCTAACTTCTCTTGTAGGCATTTTTGAAATGAGATTGATACGTCTATTGAGCTAAGACAATAAGCTTTCAGATGGTATAACATTTTTTATAGGTTTTTAGGGAAAAAATCGAATTAATGACGTGAGAAGATAAAAATTTATGTTTTTTTTGCTTTTTTTTGATGAAAATGATTGTTTTCAATAAATTATTTTTATACTTTTTGCGCATTGTAAAAATTTAAAAATGATTTTATTCTTAAGAAGAAATACTTGGCGTTTAAATTGCATAATTTTTTTTTTTGTAAGCTTTTAAATTAAAAAAAATGTATATAATGAGAATAAAAAATAAAAAAGGTAAAAAATACCTTAGCTTTTTCTTGTAAATTATGATTGTTTGAAATAAGTAAACGCTTCAATTGACTCATTTTAAACAAAAGCACAAAACCTGTTTTCTGACGACGTTATCACGTTAAATCATCGTCCATAAACCGGCTTTACAGACAACCTCTTTTTTTAAATAAAATAAAAAGATTTTGTTTTTCAAATCAACTTTTTTGAAAACGAATCCAGGATTTTTTTTGAATCTTTGTTTTCGTGTTTTTCTAATTTCTTAATAATGGCTCACCAATTTTTCTATAAATTCTGTATACAAATTTTATTTTTTTAAGAAAAAAATTTGGTAAAAAAAAATCCAAAAATTAATTTTTTTTGGTTAAAAATGTTTGGAAAAAAAATCCAAAAATGATTTTTCTAAAATTGTTGTTACTTTTAAATTAAGGATTACCAAAATCGAGTAGTTCAGTTAAGTTATGTTTTGGCAGCTTAAAATAATATAAGGACGTTCTTTGCATTTCATTGTTCCTTAAAAATTCGATGTTCCTCTACTATTGGTTTTTAGAGTCGCCGATGTAGTAAATGTATCTGATTTATGTAGTTGATGTATTTGACGAGAAATAGGCCTCTGACGAAGCCAAACGGACCTCCGATTCGGATTCAGCTCATTAATGCATAATCCTATAGATGCATGCCGATTTAAAGTTTGACTTTTGGTCTAATTTGACTGTACTATATTGACGAATTTTCGATAAAAAAAATTGTTCTCAATAATCTTTATTTCATCTCTTCCATCGACATTTTTTTTTACACTTTTTTATGCTGCATTAGTTGTTTCTGTTCCAAATCAAAAGTCATTACAATTATCATAACTGTACCTATCAACAATACAATTTATATCTACGTGCAATATTGCTTCCTTATACCTCACCCTTTTCAATGAAATTTTTTTTTCTGTTAGATACCAAACAATATCTAATTACAGTGACGCGTTGGGTACTTCACCACCCCTCGCACGTACTTTAACAATATGATTGCGTTTTATTTTTATTTTTTAATATTTTTTTTTTTTTGTTTTGCTCAGCACGTGTCAAGTACTTAACTGTTCGTGATAATGCGGCAATTTCTATGTTTTGTAATATGTGGCATCTAAACACTATAAGAAAATATGAATATGTTGATTGCAATAACGCCGTATATTTGTGAAAAAGAAAATTTGCATATTTGTTCAATATTTATTTTTTAATATTCAAAGAAAATTAGCTGCAAAAATGTGGGGATGTAAACTGGCGTTTAAGTCGTGTGCCATATTTTTTTTATCATTGTTGATTTCTTTTTTTTTTTTGTTTTCATCCGAGTGAATTTGGAACGACTGGGAATTCTATTTAAACAAAAAATTGCTATTGACGTATTTGAAAAAAAACTATCTTGGGTTGGATCTGCAAAATACCAAAAGTCTCCTGCCAAAAACATATATTTATTTGCTATAGCCACTTGAAAAATTGTTATGCAACCAATTTATCACAATAAATTTGTATTGAATTCATACAAAAGTATCGACTTGTCCTATACAAAAAAATACAAATCTTTAAAAAATAGTCCTTACTGGACCTGTCAAGTCCATTTAAACTACACACTTTCCCCCTTTAGCAATGCAAAGAATCGACAACCCATTGTGAAAGTAATTCACAAATGAGTGTGTTTCTATTGTGAATTTTTGTAATTCAATAAGGACACATATTGAAGTGGTCAAATGGAAGAATAAATAAAAAAAAAAATAACAATAAAAAATGTTCAAAAACTTCACATCGACGACCATCAACGAGGACAACGACCGACGTTTGGACTTGAAAATTGTCCTTAATTGATAATTGACATGGAGTGGTAACAATCTAAATTTAACAGAAGACTGCAAATAGAGAAGTTTTTAAATTATACTCAATGCGTCTTTCAGTTCAGTCAGGGTATAATTTTAACAAAGATTTGCTCAATGCGAATCCTCACAAGGACTCTCTTTAGATTCTACATGAAACATCCTACTGCCGATTGTTGAATTCAATTGTCCGAATTTGGTGCAGAAAAATTTCAAAGAAGAAAAAAAAAAGGTTTCGCATTGTTAATCGCAAATTGGAAATGGTCGGTTGATGGTCAACGGAAATCTATTTCCCAACAATTTGATTCCAATTAAAGAGTGCGCCGTTCAAAGAATGTAGACGTTAGGAAGGTATTGGAAATTGACTTAAAGATTTCTTTGCATCATTGTTGGGAAATTGCCGAGGGATTGCGAGAGTCATATTTAATGGGTCAACTACAGAAATTGATAAAGGAAACCTTTGAATGTCGGGAAATTGGGCGGAAACAAACAAAATCTTGAAAATCAATTGCAGACATTCGAAATGGACAGTGGAAATTCATGTATCCTCTCATTACTATAGTGACAATTTGGCACATCAGAATTTGGCATTTGGATTTGGTGAGTCACTTTTTCACTTCTTCTGTGGCTATCCCATCGCCTCGTTAAAAAAACATAACTTCCAAAGTCAATTGATTATATAGACGAATTTTGGTAATTTTTTATTTTTCGATTAAAAACCCATCACGCAGTTAAAAGGGATGGAGTGGCAACAGTTTCACATTTACTTTCACTTTCATCGTAAATTTACGTAGCGCTGCCGCGGAAATCATCTCATAACGAGAGGGTGTCCTTGTAATAATAATCTATTATTATTTTTTTCTCTCATCCTGTCACTGGGCGGCACACACATTATGATTACGTAAAAAAAATTTGAATTGATAGACATTCGAGAGCACAGGAGGAGGGCCGATTCGCTAACAACCTAAAATATAGAAAGTAAACTTTTCAAGAGTGTCTTTCAATGAGTCCTTTGTCCTGTGGATCATTTCTTCATCTTCTGTTGCTGGCTTTCTTCATATAGTCAAATGAATTACACACAAAAGATGATTTCCCATTCAAGAGGAAACAACGGATGAAAACAAAAAAAAAAAGAAAATTTGCATAATAAAAATATTAAACTTTCAAATCGAGGAGCACCGCATTGGTTTTTTGAAATGAAAAAATAATTCTATGTATCCGCTCGTTCTGCCTGGTATATTGCGTTATATCCTGCGCGCAGGCATATACACAAATTATTAATTTTCCATTTTCATCTTTTAGTATTTTTGTTGTTGTTGGTATATTATTTGTACGGCCGTGTGTATGTTTTTTATTATTTTGTTGCTTTATTATTATCGTTTGGCTTAACGCATTTAAATGGAGAGAAAAATTCTAAAGGAATGAGTGAAGATTTCTAGGAAAGACATTTCTTTAATTTTTTTTTTCCTTTGAAAGGATATCCGGTTGAATTAGTATAGACTCATCTTGCAATTTGGAGTTCTTTAAATTCTAACTAGAAAGAAAAGGGGGATTTGTGGAATTTGCGAAATTACTTCAAAGTTTATGCTGGTGGAAATAAATCTTTTGTGACACAATTAAAATTGGCGAACAAGGATAAGCCGTGAGAAGAGCAGGAGAAATAAGTTCTTTTTCGTTGGTTGCCAAAAAAACGTTAGTACTTCTTGAATCTTATTACCAGAGATGAATTTTTGAAATACTCGTAAGGGCGTTTGGAATCAAATTTTCACTGAATTTTCGTTTTTTTTTATTCGTGTTAGTGTTAGAGTAAAAACAATTAATGATATAATCAGTTTTTTTTTTAGTACTATATAGGTACCGAACTTTTTCACGCATACAATTTAAATCCAAAGGAAGAAGATCGAAATTTAGAACCATACGTTTTTGAGTAATTTTTTTTTTTTTTGTAGTTTCTGGGAAATATTTCCATTTACCTTAGAGTAAGAGCAAATGTGTACAAACTTTTTAATTGTATATATTCCATTTATAATACATAGCCCAGTAATTTTAGGCATTTTTCACCCCAATCTGCGGAAAAATTTATACTGGGCTCGATTTTGGTATAGACCTTCGTTACGGCGTTGTTATGAAGATGTGAAAAATCGATATTGATATCGCGTTCGCGTTAGAAGTTATATAGGTGAAAAGGTCACGAAGGTTTTTTGTATTTATCTCTTGACCTGTTGCTCGGAGGTCAATAGGGTTCTATCGAAAATCTGTTCGTCATAAAATTATCAACAAATATTGCCTTATGCATTTTTCTGTAAATCCAACCGTTTTCGGAATAGAGCTGTCTCAAGCGTAGGCATAATACATGATACGTAATAATACTGAAAAATACATGTGTAATCTCTTTTGCTTTTTATTAATACGTTTTTATAAGTTTCACTTGTAATCGGTATTCAAACTAACTTACTAACTAACTAACTAACTAAGTTACTTAGCTACTTACTAACTATTTAATAAAATCTTAGCAATTAATTTTGACCCTCAAGTCAAAACTACCTGAGACGTTTTGGTCTCAGGGTAAAAACCTTTGAGGGTCAAAACACCCCAAATCAATCTTAGACTACTTCTAAGAGTCATATCAAAACTTTGACCAAATTTATGTAGTTTGAATGACTACGTTATAATATAGTCCGAAATCGGTTGGAGAAAAATGCATAAGGTAATATTTGTAGATAATTTTATGACGAACAGATTTTCCATTGACCCCTATTGACCTCCGAGCAACAGGTCACGAGATATAGGCGAAAAACTGATTTTCGTGACCTTTTGACCTCTATAACTTCTAACGTGGACGCGATATCAATGTCGATTTTTCACATCTTCATAACAACGCCGTAACGAAGGTCTATACCAAAATCGAGTCCAGTAGGAATTTTTCCGCAGATTAAACCTAAAATTACTGGACTAACAATCCTCTTGGTTGAAAAGTAATACTTTTAATTGGGTTGGGTACGATTGACCGCATTTTAAAATCTTGTTCTTAAAACCTCGCATCTTAAAATCTCGCATTATGAAATCTTTTTTATCGAAATCTCGCAATTTCAAAATCTCGTTTACCAAAATCTCGCAACATTAAAATCTCGCAAACTAAAATCTCGAAATTTATAATCTCGCATTGAAATAAAATATTTATTAATTCTCGCGCGCGAATTAATAAATATTTTATTTCAATTTGAGATTATAAACCTACATGCTTAGGAAAGACCAGAACATCCCTCTTCTGTTTTTTTCGTTTTGTTTTGAAGAGATAAATAGAAAAGGAAAAGGTTTGTTAACTGTCAGGCGCCTATGCCAGTTTTTTAAAGTGTTCAGGGTCAACTGTTGAATGTTGGAGTCAAAAGGACTTAATGAATGTGAATTTGTCGTATTCGACCTTCTCTTTTCATTTAATCTGTTGCTTATACATTTTGCTGCCAAAAAAGCAATTTAAATTTAATATACTTTACGCTCTAAACTAATTCTTCTAATGCGAGATTTTGATATAGCAAGAATTTAATGAACGTGCGAGATTTTTTCTAAAATGCGAGATTTTAATATGCAGGATTTTGAAAATGCGAGATTTTGTTATGTGAGATGTTAAAAATGCGAAATGTTGCTTTGCGTGATTTTTGCAAAAATGCGAGATTTTGTTATAAGAGATTTTAGTTTGCGATCAATCGTACCGCTCCCCTTTTAATTATAGGCAATAGCCAGACAACATATACAAAAATTGGAACAGCATCACATTTTTAAGAGATATATAGGTATTCTATATATTTTTCCTAAACAAAAAAGTACTGGAAATAAGACCACTGTAGCTGTAGGTCTTACTATAATACACTCATGAAAATATTTTCAATTATATACAATAATCACTACATAAAGTTATCTATCGATGTACGTAAAAGTTATAGATCTATCTATTCTCTACAAAATACTCAGTTTGAGTGATTTTTTTTTCTTAAAGTTACCGTTTCAAAGACAGATAACTATTGCGTTTTCAAAAATTTCAAAAATATTAGATTTTTTTTCTAAATTAGCTCTTGAACGGTTGATATGTATTGAAGAGTTTACCAAAATAAGATGTTAAGATACTGAAATTTCTTGTCGTTTTAAAGAAGCATAGGACTCCTATCAATTATAAAAATACTAGCTGACCCGGCGGACTTCGCTCCGCCATTTCTTGTGTTTATTTCTAACTTTCGACCTTGTAATGAGTCATAATTTCCAATAAAAAAAAGGAATCAAAACTTGAAAAGTTCGTAAAATGACTTTTAAAATATTCACTTTTAAACTTTTAGCAAAAGTGGCCTATGTAAAATATGGCCCATGTTAAAAACGGCAAAAAACTTGGGTAAAAAAAACTTGTTTTTCAAGTTATTCAGTCAAAAATAATTTTAAAAATTCAATTGTTTGTACATGCATGCTCATGACTAAAGCCTATATTTCCTACATAAAAATTTGAGATTTTTTGCAGACTTTTAAAAATTCCAAAAAAATAAAAGACTACTTAAAAATGTATCTAAAAATTAGGTTGTTTTTACAAAATTTTTATTTCAAAATACAGGGCCTATGAAAAAAATCCGTTTTAGACCCCTAATTTTTTTTTAATATCTTTCTCATGGTGTAACTCAAATATCTGTGCAAAATTTTGCGTACCTGTAATTAGTCTTTTGTAGAAGGTCTCTGACTGTAAAAAAACCTTCACAACTTGGTTTTGAAATTTTTTTGAATTTTTTCAATACCTTTTTTAACTATTGAATAAATTTGTCTATCATTAAAAAAAAAAGTCAACTCTTTACGGCTTACCGTTTAGAAAAAAGCTTTTTTTTTAATGTCTTGTTACCCCTATTTACCCTATAAAATCTTAAATTTGTTTTTGCCTCAAATCTTCTCCTCTTATGCCTCTTTGATTTAAAAAAAAAATTAAGAAAATAAGTCAGTCGGTGTGGCCGGTTAGCAAACGTACACAAAACCAAACTTTAATATATATAATAGATTAGTCAAAGCAGCTGATAGGTTTTGTGTTGACGTAATAAACAAGTTTATTAAATCGCAGGAATTTCGGAATTTTTTGGATGTTTTTAAGATTTTCTTTTTAATTTGACTGGACTAGGTATGCATTTACGTATACTTGATCAATGATTGATTTGTTCACACTAAGAAGCACTAAGCTTCTTAATTTTACTACTTTTCTGACATTTGGTAACAAGATTAATTTATTATTTATCATTAACAACTACACTTTTATGTTTTTATACTATGAAGTAGTTAATTGATTCGTTGTGTTTACCCAAAAAAATAATTAGGTGATTTTTGATGATTTCTATTTGTTTACGATACATCACTATGAATGAGTAGGTACGGTTTGTGGTATTTTGAATATGAATCATCACGAAGAGGAAATACAATGTTGGAAGCTGTAAAGATTCAATTGTTTGATATGGTAGGTATAGGTACATGTTTCTCTATATGGGAATTCCGTTAGTTACTTTAGTTGTCTAAATTTTACAAAACAAAAATCCCCCATTTCTTTTTTTGAACATTTGGTCCAATAGAGTATTTAACCATAAAATTTTAAGGAAAGTGTATCATTCACATGACTAAGAGCCATAAACATATCTTATTTAGTTGAATTCACTTCAAAAATCTATTAAAATACGAAGATGAATTTCACTAAGGGATTTCTACTTTTTATTGTAATCTTGGATGTTTTTACAGCCCAAACTGAAATCGGAAAACGATTGATATGTAAAATATTTAACAAATAATTTTTAAAAAATTTTAATATTGTAAAATTTATTACAGGAATGAACTGTTCAAAATGTTCGAGATGCATCTATTAAAACAATAGCAATCGCTCAACAAGCTGCTAATGTGGCTGCAACTTTAAAAGGATAGTTCTACTCAAATTACTTAAATATTTTACAAAACAACTTTTATACGACTTATTTTTTAAATTAATTTATTGAAAATAAAAAAAAAAAATAACAAATGAATGTATTTTTATTTGACATAGTTTGGATATTAAAGAAAAAATTCCATTTTGATTGATGATTTTTGGTTTAACTTTTTTAATTTGGAACTGCGATATCGTAGCTTAAACTATATAACCTCGTAAGTCGTTTTTGACTTTTTTTTTAAATCTAAAAAAAGCTGTGAAAACAATTTTTTAAAAATGAAACAAATAAAAAAATAGTTGATTTGTGTTTAAAAAAAAAAAAACAATTTTTTTATTTTTCATTTTTTTAAAATGTTTTAAGAGGTTTTTTTCGATATCGAAAAAAAGTCAAAAACGACTTACGAGGTTATGAAGTTTAACCGTCGATATACCTAACATATTTTCTGTTTAAAACGAGATTTAGCTTTATTCGGGTCTTTTACAAAGTCCCAAAGTTTTTATTGAACATTTTATTTTTAGTTTTCGTTTTGAAACCAACTAAGTCATTAACAAGAAATTCAGAAGTCAAAAAATAGGTTCTATAACAGGTATCGCTAATAAATGGTTCAAAAATATATTTTTATTCAAGAATTTGAAATCAAAATCATTAGAGCCGTTTTTGAAAAAAAAAATTCCTTTTCCCCTTTGGTTGTATGGCACGTTATGCCGTTAAATTTTGGTCATTAGAAAATAATTTTAGTTTCATGTCACCACAAACTGTTTACACTTATTGAGAGGGCCATTATAAATAAAATGCACGACTGGGGCCGCACGTACTTGCTCTTGCAGTTCAAAGCCTTTTTATGTTAGCTTACTTGTAGGTTATTAGAGCTGCCTCTATATACATTTTTAAGAAATTTGGTTGATGTAGGGGAAGAGCCGGCATGGAGGCCAAATGTTAGTTAAATAAAATTTTTTTTTATTTTACTTGACTTTTTTGAAAAAAACTAAAAACGCAGTTTTACTGCAATTACTTTGAATATTACGTATGCAAAATTTTATCAAAATCCTTAGAGCCATTTTTGAGAAAATTGCAATAACTCCATAATGATGTACGGGAAGAGCCGACATCCGCGATTTAAAAAAATGTAAAGACCATATTTCCACTATCCGTATTTTTTGAGAAAAACTAAAAACGCAGTTATGTTAGAACTATATACAGCATTACGTGTGCTAAATTTAATCGAAATCGTTAGAGCCGTTTTCGAGAAAATTGCAATAACTCGAAAATTTTGTATGGGAGGTATACGTTCTAAGCGAGATATTAAAAAACAAAAAAAAACCAACCTTGGAAATTACGAAAAAAACATCCATACCAAATTTCAAGAAAATCCGTCCACTCGTTTAGGCTGTAGCTACTTGTACAGATGGACGCACGGACGCACCGACGCACCGACGCACAGACCGACGGACGTCATGACGAAACCCACTTTTTTGGGCTTCTCCATCATCGTAATGTTAGTTTTGATTAAAACCTCGAATTTTTTTTTTTACACGAAACCAATACTTGCCCTATTGAGCAAGTAAAAATATTAATCAAAGTTTTTTTTTGTTTCATCTTTTGACAACGAAAACCCGAAAATTCTTTTTATTTCTCAAAATTTTGCAATAAATTTCCGTGTAAACCGAATTTTCAAGCAAACCTTTTCTCTCTGGCCCTTGACTAACATACAATCAGAATATGTGTGCAATATTTCATAAATAATTACTTCCTCCTTCACATACAAATAACACAAACGAAACCTTTTTACAAAAATATGCCATTTAAATGGCCGATGGAAACTGTTTTTATGACTGTTCATTTCCTTGCTACAGAGTCACAGTCGCACAGTAACATCGACCAATCTAAACCAATTTCACATTTGAATTACATCTGATCCCAAATCTCGCCAGGATATAGCCTGTGATTAGTGACACAGAGTGATAGAGGCAAAAAAAAAACTTAATATGGAAGGCGACAAGAAGAGCAGTGAGGCCTCGAATAGAAAGAAATGTCTTCCTTTGTAACCATTCGACAGGAAAAACCAAACCGGAAATTCGGTCCGTTAAGCCGAAATTCACTCAACCGATAGCCATTCACCCCACCCCATTACTCCGATGCTATTCCACTCTCACTCCCCTTTGTCATTCGCAATACTTATTTTGATGGATGTCAAAAATACATATTTTCGAAAGTTAAGTTAAGAAATTCATGACATTATCCTGGCGACTATTGATGGACTTTTATTGTCCTTTCCACTCAAGTTTTTGGGTAGAAATATGTGTGTAGGCAGAGGTGGGTATGTTATATCGGAAAAGGATAATCACCAAAAAGGGGGTGGTTATTTATATCGATGCATTGAAATGGTATAATTTTCAGGATTAAATGACTTGTATCGTTATGAGTGTCTTCTATCTATCTCGTATCTGTTGGTGGGACATTATCCCCCGCATCATTCTGGGGACCTTTTTCACAAGGATCAATTTCAAAATTACCATTAAACAACAAATCATTTACACACAATGAAAAATCTCGAAAAGCCTCTGTGAAACGTTGCGAAGCAACTTGTTTTTTTTTTATGGCTTCCCTCGGATTGAATTTTAAGATACTTAAAATCTGACAGTACCGCGGCGGCGGAGATTGTCATTCACAGATTCTTTACGGTTCGTCGAATTGATTTAATAATTACAGCAAAATTCCTCAGGACTTTGGACTTTTTCAAAACACAAAAGGACTCATCGCGCCTTTTTGTGAAGGTTTTCATTTTATCTGAAAGCAATCAGTTCTGGCACTTCATGCTGCTATAGTTACGTTGTTTATTGTTTTTTATGTTTTTCTTTGTGGACAATTGACGCGTTATCAATCTGTCACACTACCAACCAGCCTATCATCAGTCCTACAGACTAAACCAGCAGGAGCTAATTTATAATAAAAGGAAAAATGTTTTTTAGGAAAAATTTTCCACTTGGCAAGGTAACACCGCGTGAAACACGAATACTGACTCGCGCTATTGGTACTTGTGGATGCGTCACAAAGATAGATTTATTTTAATTTTGTATCTCTGAAGTATTTTCCATTAAAAAGTGATGAAATTGTTTTGTGGGTGGTTGTCTGTATTTCCTGGTGGCATGGACAACATTTAAATTTAGCGCTTTTTTTGACAAATTTGTTTGAGAAGTTCGTATCGATAGAGTACACCCGTGTTTTCTAGAGTATTTGAATAGATTCCCCATGGAGACTTTCAATGGCAGGATAAAATAAAGATTATTTCTTAAATAAGTTGGTATGGCTATTGTTTGATTTGGGGGTGTTTTTGTCCAATGCAATAGGGGAGATTATCCGCTGAGTGCTCAATAAATTAGTAATAGATTCTGGTTTGAGGACCTAAAGATACTTAGTTGCTGACTTGCTAGGCAGTACATACCTTAAGCTACATTTTAAAGAATTTAAAAATATTTAAAGATTACAGTAAGAAAGCAACAGAGCATAAGTAGAAAGCGCTAATAGTGGCTAATCTCGTGGCCGCTTTAAATATGTACCGCCACCTATAGCACAGGAAAAAATTTGTAACAGGCTGATTTTTGGTACACACCTTGGTGTTAGGATGGTTTAAAATCTGTGAAAAGTCCTGAAGATTAATCTCAACATTTTTTATTTTAAAAACGGTAGGTTTTAGACAAAAATTATGTTCTACTAAATTGTAGTTTAGGTTATTTTACAAAAAATTGTTATACAAAGTTTTTTTGTATCACTTACCGTTTAGGCATTACAACATTTTAAACTATCCCATGTAATTTGTTTTAAATAACAAACATACGATTATCAAGAAAATCATATGCGAGTTTGAAGTGATATAATTTCTAAACGGTGCGTGAAACAAGAAAACAATTTTTTTTTTTTAAATAACCTCAACTACAATTTTTTAGAACATAATTTTTGTCTAGAACCCACCGTTTTTAATATAAAAAATGTTGAGACCATTGACCCTTTATAATAGGACTAGCAGACAGAGGAAAGTTCAAAACTATTTGTAGCATTGAGCTCAAATTTAGAGGAATTATTTCTCGTAATATGGCCTATCGATTGACACCAAATATGTCATATTTATTTACTCATATTTTAAAATACTGATTTATAAAAAAAGCAGAAATATCGAAATCCTTTACATTTTAGTAAATCCAACATGAACAAAAACACCTTAATTAAGGAAAATGTAAAATACCCATTATATTTGAAAAGTCAAATATGTAAAAAAAACCATAGTAAAATACATTAAACAAAATTTTTACGTGTTTTTTAATTTTATATACTATTTATCTATTTAGAAATATCTTATTTGTAATAAACCATTCGATAAACTGCCTTGTAAAGCTTCAGATTTGTTTCTCCTAGAAACAAAAGTAAACTTTTCTTAAAGTTTTTGATGTGCTGAGTTAGAATCCGAAGTCAAAAAAATTCTATCACTTGAGGATTTTAAGATATTCGCATTAAAGTATCACAAAATCAAGTTTTTTCTTAGAAAATCTCAATAAAAACTACTATATCTCACAAACCAGAGCTGACCGAAATTTTTTGAGTTCGGATTCGAAATCAGCACACTAAAGTCCATTAGAAAAGTATATTTTTGTTCTAGGGAGAAATATATATTAATTTTTAGAGATCAGTTTTTTTATGATAAGATATGCCAAATCTACTAAACTTACTTAAATTAAGATATCTCGGAGAAGAAAAGAGATATTGATAAGATTGAAACTGAATTTGAAAGAAAAAAATAAGTTCTTTTAAAAAACCGTAACAATTTTAGTTGAAAAATATTACATTATTCCAAAATATTTCTTCGAAAAGGGCAAAAAAATGGGTTTTTGAGATTTTCTAACGGGAATATCTAAAAAATGTGATATGCTAGATCAATTCTGACTTCGGATTCGGAATCAGCATACTGGAAAAGAAAAGTATAGTTCTATTTAAAGGAGGATTTCCTTGCATTTCTTACTGGACTAACCGCATTTTTAGCCGGTAATGTATCAGTATACATAAGCGTTTTTTATTATTAAACTGATAAAAAGATCACAAAAAACATAGAATTCAAATTTGTTCATTAAAGGTTATTGTTGGAAGTGTTAGGGACCATATTCAGCAGCGCTCACAATTTAGATAATTCTAATTTTTACGGCCACAGGGGCATGTATCATGGAACATTTTATAGATGTGGCATCGCATGACCCACGAGCTCAGTCTTTGTAAATCTTTCAGAAAATATTTACCGATTCTATCAGAAATGTAAATCCCAAAATGAATAAATTAATAATATTGGGAAAAATTCCATTGAAATTTAAAAAAATTGTATCATGTAAAATTTGTAGGTATCTCTACCTTGTGATTTATTTTACTTTTATAATGAATCATAATATTTACCACGTAATCAAAACTTGTATACATAATTTAAATAAACGGGTTTTGCCGTGTTTGTAGTCATTTAAATAAATTTGTAGATCTCTGCAAGCGCCATCAACTGTGAATGAATGAAATATTTGGCTTAACAATTAAATTAATCAAATCAAAAATAAGTACCTACAAATTTTGGAGATGAAGATAACAAACGAGTTGTTTGGGGTTCACATTTATGTTTTTTATATTCTTTTTGTCAGTTAAGAAAATTTATTGTAACATTTCCGGTCAAAACAATTTTTGATCAAATCATAGAAATGTATCAAGTTTTTATTTAAATTATGTAGGTACACTGTAAAAAACTCTTAATAATGTTTCTTTTTGTTTGCATGTTTTTAAAATAGGTGCTAATTTATTTGCTGCATCATTTTAATAAAATTTTAGAAATGATTTTTGTTCTTATTTTTATTGTTTGTGTTCTATTTTATGTGGTACATATAATTCAATTGGAATAAGGTAAAACAATCAGAACTGAATTACCATATCAAGAGAAAATATAAAACATGCCTACATGACGACTTGCGGCGGGATCGGGTTATAATTCTGTTATTCAAAATTCTGCTTTTTTAACGAAAATTCTGCTTTTCAAAACTCTGCTTTTTTTCTATTCTGCTTTTCAAAATTCTGCTTTTTAAAATTCTGCTTTTCAAAATTTTTCTAGCATTATAGATACTTGAACAAAAAAATTCTGCCAATTCTGTTCTTTTTATAGCATATGCCCTGACTAAAGAAAAATACACCTCATTAATGTAATTCAACATTGGTACTTTCCTATATTTTTTTGTTTAAGTGTCGCAAAAATTTTTTAAAATGCATAGACTGACTTTCTTTCAAATAAAATCTATAACTTATTGGAACCGATGTTGATGTTGATAGATTAAAATATTTTGAATTATATTCGGAAATGTTTAGTATTAAAAAAGCGCGCGCTTTTTAACATTTTCCAAACCCTTTTTCAATTGTTTGCAGAATTTTGAAAAACAGAATTATGAAAAGCAGAATTTTGAAAAGCAGGGGTGGAATCGTATAAGATGATTTTTGATAGTTGACTGTCAAATTCAAGAAAATTCGTCCGTGTAAGATGATAGTCAAAAGTGACTATCATATTTTTTTGACTTTTTCAGCTGACACCTATTTAACATTTGTGGCATATTTTTTTCATGGCTTTCGTGGTGCTTTTACTTTGTTTGGGAAAAATGAATATTTTTGTGCCTGTGCAATTATTTTAAGACTACAAGATTAAAATAAAGTAACTGAATATGAAATAGAAAATAGAAGAGTCAGACTTGAGGAACAAATTAAATTATATTTTACATCCCCGACTCAAAGTAATGTGCAATCACACCTTTGTACACAAAAAAAAAAAAAAATAATTTGAAATAATATTTAGTGCTTTTTATAGACTCGTACAAAATTTTCGAATAACATAAGATACTTTTTATGAGTATAATACACATTTTGGATCTGCCATCTGAATTCAAAGTTTATACAATATTTTGTGGGATTCTTTTCAAGCGATCCTTTTCGAGTTGTGTTTGCTGGATAGATATTAAAGTTATAAATTATTATTTTAAGCGTTTTAAAAAATATTAACTTACGTTTTTAATAATTGTCTTCTCAATTACTGTAGCTATGGAAGTGAAAAACTGAAACTTGACTTGTAACAACAAACATATTTTAATTTTTTATGTTGTATTAGTCTAAGAGCCGGGAGCAGATTTTTTGCGTGAGAGGTAACCGATTCATATTAATATTAGAATAAGTCCCAGTCATGGTGATGACGAAAACGAACGTCTGCCAGCATGTGTCTGCGCCTTTGCTGAGAAAAAGTGCATCAAAAGTACATTTTTTCTGAAAATTGATTTAGTGAGGGTAACCACCTGGAAACAATTGGAACCTGACGCCCTCGTCGCCCTGATTACAAAAACACCCATGACAGACGTTTTAACCGCGCCCAAATACCCGACAGACGAGTCCGAAAACGCGTTTTTTTACACGTTTTTAGGGATTGGGGTAACCACCTAAAAACAATTGGAACCTGACGCCCTCGTCGCGCTGATTACAAAAATACCCATGACAGACATTTTAACCGCGCCCAAACACCCGACAGACGAGCCTAAAAACGCGCATTTTTACGCGTTTTTAGGGATTAGGGTAACCACCTAAAAACAATTGGATCCTGTAGCCCTTAACTCCCTGAATGCAAAAATACCCACGACAGACATTTTATCCGCGCCCAAACACCCGACAGACGAACTTGAAAACGCGATCTTTTACGCGAACGCAAGGGCTTGGGGCAACCACTTGAAATTAGTCTCATTCTGTTGGTCTTGACTCTCTGGTTTCAAAAATACCCATGACAGACGTTTTAGCTGCGCCCAAACCCCCAACAGACGAGTCCTAAATCGCGATCTTTTCGCGAAATAAGAAACCAAGGACTTGAGGTCACCACTTGAAATTAGTCTCATCCTGTAGCCCTTGACTCCCTGATTGCAAAAATACCCATGACAGACGTTTTACCTCCACCCAAACCCCCAACAGACGAGTCATAAATCGCGATCTTTTTCGCGAAATAAAAAAGCAAGGACTTGGGGTAACCACTTGAAATTAGTCTCATCCTGTAGCCCTTGACTCCCTGATTGCAAAAATACCCATGACAGACGTTTTATCCGCGCCCAAACACCCGACAGACGAACCCAAAAACGCGATTAAACTTAATTGAAGATTTTTGTGAACAAAAATTTTATTTTCAAAAATTTTGCTTAAGTTTCATACATTTACTAATGCCAAAAGATTGGCTAGGTAATTAAAGGAAAACAACTATATGAGTGAAGGACAATCTTCCATGGCTTAAGTCTAGTACGCAGATCACGCTAAAATTTATCTTTCATACAAATTTCCTCCAAAGATAAATTTTAGCGAGGATTTTTAGCCAGGTAGTACGCAGTTCACGCGCTAAATTCGAATTGTCATCTACTACTTTTGCAAAAAGTCTCCACACAATTTAGCTCGCGAAATAATGCTGAGCGCATTTTTTCACAGATAAATTTTGACATTTTTGTGGTCGTTGTTGTTGCTGCAAGGAATAAGAGGCAAAAAAAAACCTTGGAATATATAAAAGAAGAGGAACAAAACAAAATGAGAGCGTAAAAAAGGTATTCTGCAGGTAAAAAAAAATATGTATGTAATATTGAATGTAAGCAGGTATAAGTAAATGAAACTGTGATTCAGCCGTTTTTTTTAAATTTAAATTTATCTTGGCTTTTAGCGAACGTGTGTAGAGATAAAAATTGTCGAGATAAAATTTAGTTTAGCGCGATCTGCGTACTGGGCTTTAGGCGATAAATGCAATATGTAGAAATGAGATTCTGGCTTTTTAAAAACGTGTATGCAAATATTGTAGGTGCTGACCATTGTGTTCAAAATATTTTGTGTTTGAAGTCAATTTGTGAGAAAATTACATTTATCGCCTAAACGATGGAAGATTGTCCATGACTCTCAAATAGTTGTTTTCCTTTAATTGCCTAGCCAATCTTTTGGCATTAGTAAATGTATGAAACTTAAGCAAAATTTTTGAAAAAAAATTTTTTGTTCACAAAAATCTTCAATTAAGTTTAATCGCGTTTTTGGGTTCGTCTGTCGGGTTTTTGGGCGCGGATAAAACGTCTGCCATGGGTATTTTTGCAATCAGGGAGTCAAGGGCTACAGGATGAGACTAATTTCAAGTGGTTACTCCAAGTCCTTGCTTTTTTATTTCGCGAAAAAGATCGCGATTTATGACTCGTCTGTTGGGGGTTTGGGTGGAGGTAAAACGTCTGTCATGGGTATTTTTGCAATCAGGGAGTCAAGGGCTACAGGATGAGACTAATTTCAAGTGGTGACCTCAAGTCCTTGGTTTCTTATTTCGCGAAAAGATCGTGAAATAAGGGCACAGCTAAAACGTCTGTCATGGGTATTTTTGAAGCCAGAGAGTCAAGACCAACAGAATGAGACTAATTTCAAGTGGTTGCCCCAAGCCCTTGCGTTCGCGTAAAAGATCGCGTTTTCAAGTTCGTCTGTCGGGTGTTTGGGCGCGGATAAAATGTCTGTCGTGGGTATTTTTGCATTCAGGGAGTTAAGGGCTACAGGATCCAATTGTTTTTAGGTGGTTACCCTGGTGTTTGGGCGCGGTTAAAATGTATGTCATGGGTATTTTTGTAATCAGCGCGACGAGGGCGTCAGGTTCCAATTGTTTTTAGGTGGTTACCCCAATCCCTAAAAACGTGTAAAAAAACGCGTTTTCGGACTCGTCTGTCGGGTATTTGGGCGCGGTTAAAACGTCTGTCATGGGTGTTTTTGTAATCAGGGCGACGAGGGCGTCAGGTTCCAATTGTTTCCAGGTGGTTACCCTGACTAAATCAATTTTCAGAAAAAATGTACTTTTGATGCACTTTTTCTCAGCAAAGGCGCAGACACATGCTGGCAGACGTTCGTTTTCGTCATCACCATGACTGGGACTTATTCTAATATTAATATGAATCGGTTACCTCTCACGCAAAAAATATGCTCCCAGCTCTCGGTCTATATTGACATTACTCAATTAATCTCTTCAGTGCTTTATTTACTTTGAGTTGATATGCCAAAATTGATTAATGATTGATTTGTTTAATAGGCCAAGCGTGTAAAATATTAAGCCTTAAAAATCAGTAATCATTTAAAATGATAAAACCGTTTTGACAGTTGGTTCATTTGGTTAAAAATCACAATTACTTCAATATTTGTAATTTAAAGTAATTTGTGTAGCGCGTGTGGGGAAATTGAGATCAGAATTTAAAAAATGTATTAAATGAATTGATTGTTTGTGTTAACAAAAAAAAAAAAACAAAAATAATTATTATTATTAATAATACCTATGCCAGCAACAGGGGCGGATCCAGGATTTTTTTCTGGGGGGGGCACAAGGGACGGATTGGCAAAAAAAAAAACAGCAATAACAGTTAGAAATAAAGTGAAGTACCATACGACTGACTAACAAGCAGAAAATTTTAACGACCCACAGTGGTCTAAAACCTGGCCAAAAATATTTAGGCACATTTCCCACATCAACTAGGTACCAAATGACCAAAAGGTTATTCGGAAGGAAAAATTTTCATTTTCTTGTTACAGTAAAAGCCACTTAAGTGCTAACCCTCTTACTCCTGGAAGAAAAAAAATATGAAAAATCAGAAAATGCACGTACAATTCTGTGCTATATTAAAGTTAGTAATCTATTCTTTGTTTAATTTTTTGACTTAAGTTGTTTCACCAAATAGATTTTGAGAAATTAAGTTTTAAAGATGAAATTTAAAAAAAAAAATGTTTACGTTTTTTAATTGATTTTGTATAAAATTTTGCAATATTATGGACATAATTATACCATTAGTTAATGACCTAGTAGTTTTTAGTCAAATACTAAAGACTTCATTCTAATAAATATTAAAGTTCCTAAGAATAACAAAAAAAACTGAATCCTACTTTTTTGCCGGGAAACCCATTTTTTTTTTTTTCATTTGCATTAACCTTTTGTAACCCAAGGTCGTAAATTTAAAAATTAATAAGTCAATCGATTGGCCTTTATCTTTAATAAAACACGTATTTTTTAAAAATTCAACAAAGTCATTATTTACTTAGTTATTTCGATATTTTGGGAGTAAAAAAAAAAGTTTAAATAATTTATTTTTATATAAAACTTCAAAAATTCAAGCAAAAAACTATCTAATATTAATTTTTAGGCACTTTCCTAAAATCCAAAAATAAAACCCAGTGGGGTTTACTAACAAAAACTATTTTTTTTCTGAATTTCGTAGTTTTTATACAAATTTGCTTATTTTCAAAAAAAGCCCAACTTTCAACATTAACTGTCAATTAAAAACTATTGGTGCTATTTATTAGAAATTTGAAGTACTATTTCGATAAAGCAATACTTAAAGATTATAATATTAGAAGCTTCAAAACAAAAAAAAATAGTTTGTAGAGTTTTTATGCAATCTTTTTCGGTTTGTTACAGAAATGTCACATGGGGCTACAAGGGGTTAAATTGTTTTGTACCTCAAGAATATTGTGTTTAAATCGTAGGTCTCTTGGAGCCAAATTGACCAAGTTATAAGTATTTTAATACTACCCTTAGGAACGTTTTAGTCTTTTAGTCCAGAGTTCAAAACTTTAAATCGTTATCCTCACAACTAATGTTTTCAACGCCGGTGCTCCTCATAACTTCAAAACTACTGCACCGATTCTTTTGAAATTTAGAACACTATTATTTTTACATATTTTTAGAGGTATCCTTGGAGAAATTTTCTCAATAAAATAATATTTATAAAAATTTATAAGTATAAAGGCTTGGCCACACCGGAGGGTACGCGGTAGCGGTACGGGTAGCGGCAACGATATTTGTATTAAAAAAATTCCACACCCGAACGTTGATGTGTCAGTTTGGAATTTTTTCCATACAAATACCCGTACCGTTACCTGTACCTCTACCGCGTACCCTCCGGTGTGGCCAAGCCTTAAGGGTCGCTTTTGAGGAGTTTTTTTTCAAGGGGTCTTTATTTTCGGGGTGCAAACTTGGGCAAACTTCTGAAATGCAAGTTTGTTCTACATATATAGCAGTTCTATAATGTATAGTTTATGCAATTTTGTGACTTGTTCCGCTATTTTAAAAACACTAATGTTGAAAAAAAACAACGAAAAAAGTGCAAATTTTTTAACCCCTCTGTATGAAAAAATAGAGTTGCATATACAATTATTTTTTTTATATCATTCAATGTCATTCGATGTCCATATCAAAATTTTTCACCAAAATCACTTTGAAAATTCACTTGTTTTTTAATCGAAAAATCGTTTATTTATTTGTGAGGTGGAGCTTTTCATGGGAAAGGGATGAAACAATCAACAAAATTCGCATTTTCAGCCAGAAATAGACAAGAATTTCACTCAAGTTCTTTCTGTTATTATTCATATATTTTTAAAACTCTTATAGTTTGATTTCCTTTAAGTATGAACTTTAAGTTCTGGGGGGGGGCACGTGCCCCCGTGCCCCCCCCCTGAATCCGCCTATGGCCAGCAATATACAATATTACCTCAATACAATGAATTAAAGTGTATCGTTAGTGATGTTTTGGCTCTAATATTAGTCATCATGAAGAAAGAAAGAAAATGATGGATGCTGTGAAGATTTAAATGTTCGTTATGTGATTGACGCTTTTTATATGGGAATTCCTTTTGGTACTTTTTAGATTGCACCCATTTATTATAGTTGTCTTCATATTGAATAAAAAAAATCCCCAATTTTATTCATTTTTATCCGAAATAGTATTTAACCATGATCTCTTTTGAACAGAAGTATCATTCACTGAATTGAGTACCTACCAACATTATATTTCATTTAATTTAAAACAGTTTAAAAAACAATATTTGTATCTAAAAAATGAATTTCGCTAAAGGATTTCTACTCTTTATTGTAGTCTTGGCTGTGTTTGCAGGGCAAACTGAAGCTGGATGGTTGAAAAAAATTGGAAAACGATTGGTAATACAAAACTCGCATTATATATAGATTTATTTTTAAATTAACAATGTTTTTAATTTTACAGGAAAGAACTGGTCAAAACCTTCGAGATGCATCTATAAAAACGATAGCAATAGCTCAGCAAGCTGCAGATGTTGCTGCAACTTTAAAAGGATAAAACTAGGGATGGGCCGATATTTCGGTAACAGGTATTCAGTAACAGGTATTGGAAAGTAGCAATAACAACTTGCTACTAATCAGGCAATATACCTGTTACTGAAATAAAAGTTAATATTATCATATCTAATATTACTTTCAATTAAATTATTTTTTTTTTGCAATCCAAAAAAAATTTCGGTAATAAGAGCTTAATAAAATGAAAAATACCTGCTTTTAATCCAAACAACTTTTTCTTATCCTACAATAAAACTAATTTTATCGGTAATAATCTGTAATACCTGTTACTCGTATGAAAAAATCTGCTTTATCAAAATTATCAATGAGCTTATAATACCTGTTACTTGCGATAACAAGCAGTGGCGTACGTTGAGTTGCTGGGGCCCCAGGCAAGACTAAATTTTGGGGCCCAATTGATATTTGGGTTCCTTTTGATATAGAAAATAAGAACAAATAAAAAAGTACGTAAAAGCCCTACTCCTTTTTTTTGGGTTACTGATGTATCATTCGTTGGTCGCTTAGATTATTCAAGTAATATTTTTTGGAGCTCTAAGATAATAGGCACCTATATAATTTTTCTTTCAAAAAAGCTATTTATTTGTTTGGGGCCCCTGAGGTAATATTTTTTTGAGATGAAATAAATATGAAGTCGGCCCCCGATTTATTATGCATTACACTGAAGAATATAATTTGTCTGTGATTCATGTAAAACATCTTATCTTTTTGCTTCGATATACAAATGTATAAAAAGTTGCCTTCTCTGCATTGTCTCCATTCGGGCCCCTAAGACGTGTCGGGGGCCCCGGGGTACTGCCCCGCTTGCCCCAATGGTGTGTACGCCCCTGATAACAAGCATTTGATTTTTAAGCTGATTATTCGCCTGAACTACAAATATCAAAGATGAATTTTATCGCAAGTAACAGGTATTACCTATAAGTTCCTTGATAATTTTGATTAAGCAGATAATTTTGATCCGAGTAACAGGTATTATAGGGGCATTTGTGTTTTTAACAGATTATTCGCCTGAACTGCTAGTATCTAAAATTATTTTTATCGCAAGTAAAAGGTATTATAAGCTCATTGATAATTTTGACGAAGGAGATTATTTTCATCCGAGTAACTGGTATTATAGGAGCATTTGTTTTTTAGCAGATTATTCGCCTGCAAGTATCAATCAATAACTTTCAGAGCTACCAAAATAACAGAAAATGTCTAGTTCAGGCTCAGAAGGACTTTGGAAGCACGGAGCTATTAAGGATAATGATTAATTAACAGGCAGGAAAATGTGTTTTTTTCTCTTCCTTTATGTAAATTTTTTTCACTAACTGTTATATCAGTAACAGGTATTTATACCTGTTATTGTAAAGTAGCAATAACAGGTAGTAACAGTTATCGAAAAGTAGGAACTAAGCCCATCCCTAGATAAAACATAAAAAAACATTTTACTTAAAAGTAGAACAGTTTAGAAGAATTCAATTATATTTATAGACCAGTGCCGATGCCTTCAAAAACATTAAAAAGTACAAAAAAATCATAGTAGGATGAAACCCATTGGAAAAGGAGGGGAATATGATAAGAATGAAAGGAAAAATAAATTACGGGCGAGCCGAGTTCGGGAAGTGGGTGGGTTGAGTTTTTAATGGTAAAAAATGGTATATCTCGATTTCCGGCAAAACTACAAATCCTATAGAAAAAATTTGTATGGCAAAATTGTAGGTAATAAAAAGATCTACAACTTTTGTATCAACAATTTTTTCACATAACCTCAAAATTTATGTGAAAAATTAAAAAAACCTAGTTTTTGGTTTTTTATTTTTATCTTTTTCAAAAACAAAAATTTTTCTACGAAATTTGGTGAAAACTTACCTTATAATGTCTCAAATACACTGTAATTTATTTGATTTAAAATATTAATTTGTTCACCTTATTTTGACTTAATGCCAAAAAAACACCCTTATTTTCAATCGAAAATTCACGTGTCAAAATATAAGCTTTTTTCAAAAAGTCCGTGAGCATGACGTTCGTTAAAATGTCTATTTTCTGATGGTGAAAAAAAATTTTACATTAGTATACTATAGAACATGTTCTAGTAAAATTCAAAAAATGAAAAAAAGCTTGAATTCGAAAAAAAAAATTTATCGTTGTTTACAATTTTGGCCTATTTATTCAAATTTACACTTTCATTACTCAAAAAACGTAAGATTAATCAATGTTACATGAAATCTTACGTTTTTTGAGTAATTAAAGTGTAAATTTGAATAAATAGGCCAAAATTGTAAACAATGATAAAAATTTTTTTTCGAATTCAAGCTTTTTTCATTTTTTGAATTTTACTAGAACATGTTCTATAGTATATTAATGTAAAATTTTTTTTACACCATCAGAAAATAGACATTTTAACGAACGTCATGCTTACCGACTTTTTGAAAAAAGCTGATATTTTGACACGTGAATTTTCGATTGAAAATTAGGGTGTTTTTTTGGTATTAAGTCAAAATAAGGTGAACAAATTAATATTTTAAATCAAATAAATTACAGTGTATTTGAGACATTATAAGGTAAGTTTTCACCAAATTTCGTAGAAAAATTTTTGTTTTTGAAAAAGATAAAAATAAAAAACCAAAAACTAGGTTTTTTTAATTTTTCACATAAATTTTGAGGTTATGTGAAAAAATTGTTGATACAAAAGTTGTAGATCTTTTTATTACCTACAACTTTGCCATACAAATTTTTTCTATAGGATTTGTAGTTTTGCCGGAAATCGAGATATACCATTTTTTACCATTAAAAACTCAACCCACCCACTTCCCGAACTCGGCTCGCCCGTAATTTATTTTTCCTTTAATTTTCATCATATTCACCTCCTTTTCCAATGGGTTTCATTCTACTATGATTTTTTTTGGTTTCAAAAATTATCGACCCTGGTCTATTACCTACATATTAATTTATTAAAATTATTTATTGAAAAACAAAAAAAAAAAAATTAAAACAAACTCAAACAAATTATTTCATGAACTTTAAATATTAATTTAATTTAGTGATTGAACTGCCTCATGAACTGAGATTACATATCTAGGCTCAAAATTGGGAATTTGAAATCTAGCTACCACAACAAAATCCCAAATAGTTTCTCTAATCGTTGCGTTGTTTTAATCTGATTACTATTTTTTTTACTACATACATAAGTAAGTTTGAAAAGAAAAATAATATTTCATAGATCAAAAAATTTAAAATTCAATAAAACATCATTAATCACAACTAAAACAAGTCTGCATAATATAATATGACTCACAAAGTGTAAGTGTATAGAAGACGGATTATTTTCCACTTTGCCATGTCGTCTTTATTCGACATCTTGCACTGCGTAGTTGTTTGAATGCAATCATGAAGTTAAGTAGCTTCTATATTCCCTCCCCCAAGCTTAATTCATTTCACAAGCAAATCCACCTTTAGTCACATATAATACTAGAATTACCATCACCCAAAAGAAAGTGCTGTATACTTTTCAACAAAAAAGAAAAAAAAAAACGACACAAAATCATTAATTTTAAAAAATTGTCTTGTATGCTAACACGGTCTGGTGACAGTTCGTCATCACACACATCCCGAGGGATGTGTATTTGCTAGGATAAAGACGCACGTGAAGACAAACTCTCGCTGTACACCAGTGACTTGGTAACATACACCGACACCGATAATAATGGAAGTTTGGAGCGAGGTGAACCGCGATTTTCTTTTTTATTTCATTTTTGCATTTTTCATCATTTTCCAGCGAAATAAATGATCTCACATTCAAAAGTCGAAAGCATGTGTTACCTTAGAGAGGGTGCACTTCGAAAAAGGAAGGAGAAATAGTGAAAGCGATTTTCAGAAATTTCCACATGTTTATTCAGTTGATGTAAATTTCTTTTCTTTTTTTTGGTTTAACCTTTCTGTCAAAAAATAAGGATACACGATGGAGGATAACTCACGAGCTTGTTGTGTATAGAAAATATACCGTTAACAACAACACGAATGTAAGTGACACATCGACCATGAAAAATGATGTGATACAATGTCATTTTTGAATTTTTCACATCCTTCTCCTCCTGCCATCAAATTGCTAACGCGACAGCTTCTTGAAAAAAAGGATAAAAATTTCACGAGAATGTATAAAGTGTACTTAAGTGAGGGGGTGTGATGATGATGATGATGATAGTTCAAGTTGAAACCGAAAGGATATGCAAAAAAGAGATTGATGGGTGTGGGAAAATGGCTAGACTTTTTTGTGGTGTGATTGTTAGATGACTTCTTGAGTCTTGAGGAGGACTTAGTTTTTGAATAAGTGTGTGCTACGCTGCGAAAGAAGTTCATATTTTCTTATAAATGATTCCAAATGGTTTCTTTGAGTATCAGTTGACAGGTTTATCATATGTGAAGGATTCTTAAATCATTCGGGTATAAGAAAGAGTTTTTTTTTTGTCATGGTTTTGCATGCAGAAGTATATATTTTTTAGTTTCATGAACTTTCAAAAGGGTAAATAGCCCAATTGTGTGGAGTATTGAAATTGGGCTTAAGTTCAAAATTCTTGAACTGAAAACGGTGCATTTACATTAGTTTCAAATGTTTAAGATTTGTTGCTTCCAGTTTGTAAAACAAAAGAAAATTGCAAAATAAATATTGTTTTTTAAAATTTTTTTTTTAATAAATAGTAGTTAAATATAATTTAGGTAAATATAAAAATTAATTAATTTTTTGTAAAAGAAATTTTCTAATGAAAAGATCCATATCATCCTTTTAATGTTGCAGCAACTAAATAAAAATACTCATAAATTACAAAATTTGACTTAGGTACAATTCTGGGGGAAGTTTTGTATATTCTTTCATAAAACACCAAGATATTTTGATAAATTTAGTTCATTGTAAAAGTTAGGTAGAGAGTGATTCCCCTTTGGTTGGTTAAAGAGTTATTCCCATTTTAACCATCACATTTGTCACAGCATCCATTAGAATTATTTTTTGATTCTTCAAGATGATTCATTTTGAATTTCTGAAACGATGAAGAACCCAGGTGTGTACCCATTATTTTGTATTAACATATTATAAGGAAAGCGTCATCAATCAAAATTTCATTGCTTGGATATTTGTTGGGTAGTTTTACTACAATAAAAAAAAAGAACAAAAAATGCTGTTTTCTGTTTATTTTTTAACACTCACGACAAAAAAAATCATGTGTGCAATTCACACGTGGTAGAAGTGAAACCTTAAAAAATAATTTTTTTGACAAAAAAAAAATTAAACCATTTAAAAGCTTACAAAATTTTCCTAAATAATAAAGCCATACTAAAATGTTTATAAGGCACAAAAAATATAAAAATAATTTATTGAAAACAATCATTTTTATCAAAAAAAAGCGAAAAAACAGGTAGTTTTATCTTCTCACGCTATTAAATGCATTTTTTCCCTAACAACCTATAAAAAATTTCGTACCATTTAAAAGCTTATTGTCCTAGCTCAAGATATATGTATCGATCAGGTCTATCGTCTATAAGACATCTACAAAGAGAGCTAGAATTCTTTAAACTCGATGAAATTTCATCAAAAAAAAGCAAAAAAAACATTTATTTTTATGTTCTCATGCTATTAAATCAATTTTTTTGTTTTACAACCTATAAAAAAATTTTATACCATGTGAAAGCTTATTATTTGACGTATCAATCTCATTTCAAAGATGCCTACAAGAGAAGTTAGAATTTTTTAAAGTCAACCATGTCGAATTTCCAGACTCAGATTACGGTACTTCCCACACTGGTGGCTGTTCGGGGGGCAACAGATCTCCACTGGTGTTTTGAGGTTTTTCGCAAGTTTCTTGATTTAACATTGTATAGCTTGTAGTTAGTCTACCGTTATGTGTGATATACCAAATGAAAGGTAATTGTATCAGAATGCTCATAAAAGTTTAATAAAATTTCTATCTGCTCTTTGTCAAAAGTTATAACCTGTTGAATTCTAAAATTTTATTTTACCGTTATCTCAAAATTGTGTTTACAAAAATGATTGAAACTTATCACACATATAATCGAAGTCATAGTCTATCATTACTCCATATACTTTATTCCTGTATCTATTAAAGAAAAAAAGATAAAAAGAAAAAACGATGAAAATCGTTTAAAAACGGTTAAAAAACGTGTTTTTTAGAAACTTGTTTCTTCCGTTATTCAGTCAAAACTCACTACTTGATTCCAAATTCACATTTATGCATAAAACCAAAACCTACATGTCATATAAGTTTGAGATTTTTTGAACGCTCCAAAAAAAAGCTATAAAAATCAAAAACTACCCAAAAATACCCCTAAGAAAGTAGGTATTTTTCAAAAATTCATATTTCGAAACGCAGAGTGTTGGAAAAAAAATCAGTATCAGTTAGTTATTCTTAAATTAATCTCATCTATCTATAGGAAAAAATATTAATTCTCTACGACTTCGCGTTTAGATTTTAGCCCAAATTTCATCTTTCCGTTTTACCCCTGTTTACCCTATTAAATGACGGAATTTTTAAAAAGCCTTCATTTGGATTAAGCTTAGAATTATTATCTTTCAAATAAGCTATAGAAGATTTTTGTATCGCTAATAGTTTATTTTTAATTTTGAATTGAAATTTTTTGCCGCACAGCGAAAGTGCGAGAGTGTAACGTTAGAAAATGGCGTCACTTTTTTGTGGTGGCTGCCATGGTTCATGGATTTATAAGACGTTATCACGTCAAAAAACATTATTGCAACTGCAAAAAATTTCATTAAAAAAATTGTATTGCAACTGAAAATTTATTTCTATTAAAAATAATATTTATTGCAAATTAATAAATTTGCACTAAAAAAATGTTTTGGCAACTAAAATATTTATGCATTGAAAATAAAATTTGTTTTGCAAATAAAAAAATTTTACATTAAAAAAAAGTTTTACTGCAAATAAAAAATTTTCTGCATTGAAAAAATTGGGCATTTAATATTTTTTTTGTATTGTCGTCGAATTTCTTACAATTTTCGCAGTTTGACCATATCTTAGGTTCAATATTATAGTTGAAATGGCTAATGTATGGTCAAAAATCTAAAATTTTAAGAAATTCGACGAACATTAAAAAAATATAATTAATGCACACTTTTGCATTGATTTTTTTTTTCAATGGGCAAAATTTTTTATTTGTAATGATTTTTTTTAATGCAAAATATTTTTAAATGCTATACAAATTTTTTTTAACGCAAATATTTTTCAGTTGCAAAAACTTTTTTTTTAATGCAAAATTTATTTATTTGCAATAGGTACCTAAATATTTTTTTTTAATGTAAATTATTTTTCAGTTGCTATAATTTTTTTTAAAATGGAATTTTTTTAATGGAAAACGTTTGCAATACATTTTTTTTTTAACACAAAAATTTTGTATTTGCAACGAATAATTTTTTTAAAAAATTTATAATGGAAAACAAATGCATTAAAAAAAGTGATTTTTTGAAGTCCTCCAAAATACCCCTATTGGCTTTTGTTTCAACTGCAAGAGTAGGAGATAAAAATAGAAAAAGGAGTTTCCCCGGCCCCGTGTGTAAAGAAAGAAATTTAATATCAAATGAAAAGTGGCGTTGACGTTGAGCTTGTTTAAGGTGTGCAATTGTTTCAAAATCGTTCATGGGAAAGTTGAGATATTTTAAGTCAAAGTTGATAGTTTCAAAATCAAGGTTTCAGTAGTTTTTTTGAGCGTAGAATGTGTAGTAAAAACTTACAAAAATTATATTTGTATCAAATGAAAGGCATTGTTACTGTCTTTATATCTCAAAAATATTTTTCTACTTTTAACAAAGAAGTATTAAACACTTTATATTATTTCATTATTTATTGTAGGGCTAAATCCTGTGAAAAAAATGCTATATTATTGCAAGCTTTACTTAAATTTGTATTTGGAAAGCTTCAAGTAAAATTTTTTCAAAAGATTAAAATTTAGTTTTTTTTTTTTTTATTCAAAGGTAAAAAAGTTTCAAAGTAACAAGTATTAAAAATAAAGATTCAGTAGTTTAATCGACATTATCTCTCCCACAGGTTTGTGAAAAGGGTAAATCCTTACAAATAGCAACCGACACCCCAGTAGGCAGAAGTTATTCCCCAAAGAACACAACATTATATCCTCATCATCGTTTTCATTTTGATTTACCTACCTACCAAAAAAAAAACAAAAAAAAAAAAATAAAATACCCAATGCATCAACCCTTTTCATCCTGAATAAATCCAGCAGCAAAAAAAAAGGAGCCAGGAGACACTTTCCAAAACAAAAACACGGTTGAGTGATTTTTTCGCAAACGATTTATCCTTTTCGATAAATTTTACATTTTTTTTTCCGCCGAAAATAAATGGATAAACATCCAAAACGTTGATATGGGAAATAAAATACAATAATAAAACCTATTTATTGTGATGGCTTGGATTTGGGCTTTGCTTTTGAATATTCAAAGTGAAAAGTAGTGTTTTGGCGAAATCATTATACCGCGCTAAAACATCCCCTCGAACATCGTTTACTAACTTTGGATGCAGAGATATTTATATGCTGGGAGTTGACACATGCTGAATACAACCCGCTCATATGACACATTCACAAAAAAAAAAAACAGAAGAAAATTCCTCCGGGAATGACAACGCGCCTGCCACTGTGCCGCCTTTTGAGTAATGATTGCTGACGAAACGAAATCATTTCCTTATGAGAAAAAAAAATAGGGAAATTCGCGAAAAAAATAAGGAAAAAAAAAACCTGATGGAAAATCTCATTCAATTCAACACCGCATGTGGAAAAATCTCTTTCATTTTCCCATATTCAATGTGTTTACGCATCATTTGGGGATGGGCTTGGTATCATCGGTAAGGGAGAAAGAGATGATCTGGGTTCATCTAGGAATCTGGGTGGCGATGTGATACCCCGGGGTGCGCTCTGTAGTGATAGGAAGCAACAAACTTCTTGCATGTGACATCATCACCTCTTTAGAAGTTGGAATTTATTATTTTTTTGTTCAACTTTTCTTTAAGGGGTGGGGAGGAATAAAAATGAAACCCTCGTATTTTTTTGTTGCCGATTTTTTTGAATGTTAAACTTTGGGTAAAAGCATTGTGTTTCTTTTACTTTTTAACAACATTTTAGATTTGCAAAAGATTGTAATCTGCGAATATTAATTTTTAACGAGAACACTGCTGTGAACATGATTAATAGTTCGACAGGATATTATCCGTTTTACGTCTTTTACAGAAATTTTCGTTACGCATCGGAAAGGGGTTGAGATGCGTTTTGTATAAGATTCGTTTGTTAAAAACCATTAAACTGTTTTTTTTTTTATGGATTCTAGTTGGAAGGGTTTTGGCATTCTAGAATGTCATCAAACAGGTGAAGAAGTTGAAGGATACACTTTATAGGAGTCAAGTTTTTTTTTAATGGAATTCAAAAGGGATGGTTAGGAATGGAACGAAACACAACATCAATGGTAATACGAATTTAAATCAGTGTTGCTAATAGTTCCTAAAGATTTTTTCCCTATTAATGCCACAAAAAGAAAAGTGCTAGAATATAAGATTTAAAGTAGTTTTTTTTTAATTTTTTTTACATTGAATCACGTTGCAATTTCCTCTCAGTGTAATCTTTAACGAAATATACACGGTCAACCAAAAAAATTTTAATTTTCGCAAAAATTGACAAGGTAAAAAATATCCGTTATTAAAATTCTTTGAAAATAAAATAAAAACTTATAATTTTGTTAGAATCACGAAGACTTAGATCATTTAATTGAAACCAATTTAATTGAAACCGGTGTATAGCCATAAATTCGAGAAAATTCCATTACTTGGAAAACGATATGTGGGAGATAAGACGTAGGTAATAAAATTTTCAAGAAATATATTTTCGAATTTTGTTTTTTGAAAACAATCAATTTTTGGAAAATTAGTTGATGATTTTTTTCGAAATTTCGTTTTTGAGTGTTGATAAATATTTTACTAAAAACGGAATACCAAAATTTTTATATATTTAAAAAATTAAATATTTTTCCTTTCTTCCCAACAAACAATATTCCTTGTATACAGTTTTACAGGAACTCCATTAGCACCTATAAAGCTTATAGAAGCAAATTTGTTAGTCGGGTTATATATGTTTTATGAAGTTTCTCAACTGTCTTTTATTAATTTGGCATCGCTAATTTGAAATCTAATCTCAGTTTTTTTTCTAGCAACTCTAGTAGTTTGGAATATCTCATAACGCGAGCTGATAGAAAAATTCTAATTTTGGATTGGAATTCAACACACCCAAAACCTTTAAAAATTTTGTTTTGCTCCTGAAACAAAATCACTGTAAGCTAAATGCTTAAAAAGTATAGCAAAAAATTAATTATTGAGATTTTGTAACGGGATTTGGATTGGGATTTGGATTCTAGTTTATAAAACAAAGCAATTGTTATTCAGTGTAATATACATAAACCTTAATGATATCTATTCTCCATCGTCATTTTTTTTCCAATGCTTCTTTTTTGTTTCATAGACAAACGAGGGCTATTTTCGATTAACCAATATTTTCAAAACCCAAATTTTCGAAGCTTTGACTAATTTTTCTAAGACTTTTTGGAACGCGATTCTTAACAACTTCAAAGAATCTGTTAACTTAGTTAAAAAATATATTTATTCTCAAAAAAAAAATTATAAAAGGCTTATAAGCTATAAGCCTTTCAGATTTCAATTTTTCTATTACGAGATCCTCTTGTCTTGGTTACGAAGAAGTTTATTGGACTTTCAAAAATTAGGCAAAACCTGAATATCTTCTTCCATTAGATTATTATCATTTACTAGCTATATGGAAATCAAATATTACTTCAAACTGCAGAGTAAATTGGCTCAGCGAACTAGTATTTGGAAGAAAGGAAAATGTACCTAATTTCTGAAAGCTTTTAGGTATAAATTATTGAGAAAACTGTGTTTTCACATTTTAATGGTCTGATATCTTCACAATTTATTTGAACTTTCTCCGAAATCTCAAAGCAATCTTAAATCTTAATATTGATTTCTTGCTAGACCTCAGCCTGCGGCATTATCACAGTTAATTAATTTCCATTACACCCTCGAACAATCAAAAGCACAATAATAATAATTAGATTCTGCCACAAAATGCCACGCAGCACAAAGTTGGTAAAGAGAAGCCTGCCATTCAACTTAAACGTCTCATTACGTAAAGACGCCTCTATCATCAGTTGGTGACACCCGCAAAAAGCAATGAAGACCTTTTTCTATTCTGACATATGTCAAATTTTAGTTCGACTCAAATTAATTTTCACCGATGTGTGAACATCTGATTCCTGGTACAAATCAGAGAAAGTATAATGCCTACAACTCCCAATAAACGAACCGGAACCAACCCTCATTACTCGGGAAATGAGTTCTTCAACTTTATGACGTTTCACTGTCACCCATTGCCAAACTTAACTACAAAGCACTTGAAATGATTCCTTCGCTCATTACCAACGATGTGGTATCCTGATAAAAGCCTGACGATAAAACGTGTCCGAACTAATTTCATTAAGTAAAGTGTGAATATACCAGTTTGTATATTGTTTCGTCAATAAAAACCACTTCATCTAGTCTTTGTACGATAAATTCAATACCAAGGCTCTACCAGATAAAGAAATGATTTTTCCTTACACCATTTCGGGTAATCATCAGGGCTTCATCTCTCTATCACGGTGACAGATGAGTCAAAATCCATCAAACGACACCTTTGGTCGGCTTCTACTGGCTGTTTCGCTCAACACAATAGAAACAACGCCTGTGAGTTCTTTGATTAGTTAGGTGTGGGAAATTAATTCGAAAGTCATCTCCTGATGCAAGAGGACTTTGCTAAAGGATTTGTCATGGTTCGCCCCCAACACAAAACAATAGAAGCACATCAACGTAAAAATAAAAGAAACGACAAGCACGAGAAAGAAAAAAAATTACGTCAAATCAAAACAAAAAAAAAAACGAAGAAAATTAAGGACGAAATGAGAAAAAATTCAACAGGATTACGTGAAAGTCCTTGAAATGAAAACGACGACGAGTTTTTCCTCTCAAGTTCGACCTGACTTTCATGCATAGACATAGGCATCGACATCATAGCTGGTAGATAGTGCCAGGCGACCAGAGGCGGCGCTAGACCAAAATGAGGCGTGTGCGAGAGTAAATTTGCGGGGCCCCTAGGAAAAGGATTTTGGTTTATCATTTTGAAAAAAGTATCAAATATTCCGTCCAAGTTCAAGTTCAAAATTGTTATAACAAACTTAAAGGTGTTTCATTTTAATGTAGATCAAAAACAAAATGCACGACTCGATCTCACGAACTTGTTCATTAATTACAAATTGTTTTAATTTTTAAAACTTTTTATATAAATAAGATTTATTAAATGTACGTACATATCAGAAAAAAAAAATTAATTCGTTCTTCTACGAATTTTTTTTTATCTACCTATACAAAGTATTTTTAAAATCAGTAAAATACAAGGAAAAATTAGACAAAAGGTGTTATGCAAATGTTATTAATATGAAAAACGCTTCTAAATTTAAAACAGGCTGCATGATCTATGTTCCGATTTCTGACTTGAAAGACCTCTGGTTTTTAAAAGTAGACATTATTAGCTTTAATTTGAGATTAAATTTGCCTTTTAACTCCATAATTTCAAAGGGGCGCAGCGTTTTTTATGAGACTTTTTCCTGAATTATTTGTAGTCTTGCAATTGACAACCTTTCACCCGAAAAAAATCTAAATTTGAGAAGAAAATGGCATTACCTTTAATTTGACACCAATATTGTCTTTAAGCACAATGCACTTTACCACGTTCCTGCAGTGGCTACCCTGCCTAACAAAATCTTGAATGAATTTGAGCAATTTGATTTATTAAGGCGCATTTGTATAAAAAAAATCAAAATCGTTAGATATCTTTATAAACATTAAGTGAAATTGGTATGAAATTTTGCAGAAACTATTTATCTACATTCCAAATTTCAGAAAAAAATTAAATGTAAAATTTTCTAAATTTGCCTATTTAAATAAAAAATAAAAATGAAAATCAAACTTTTTTCATCAAAATATAGAAACTATTAAAAACTAACACTTTTTTCATAAAATCGTTAGTCATTTTTCAGTAAATTCTACTTTTCTTAAATTGGATATTTATTTTATAATGTAAAAATTCTTGTTTTTCGCCAGTTTGTTCTCGGCCTTTTTTTAAAAATATAATAATTATTATTATTATTTATTATAACTTTACAACAAATGTACAGTATAATGTATATACATAGCCTTTAGCTGCCGAGACTTGAGGCTGTTAAAAATATAAAAATATCAATTGAAACACCATTTGGAAAAAGGGAATAAATCCATCTCATCTTATTGTTGGCAAAACGCAAATAACTGCAAAACTTCTTTATTTGACGGTTCTAAGAATGTGGTTAGGCTAGTCTCATGTTAGTCATTTGAAAATTGACACTTTTCAAACAACCTGTAGTATCGCTGAGTGCCATTGCTTTATTAAATTGAAATACAAAATTAAAATTTATCAGTAGGAAGAAGCCGGGATTTGTTTCTTTCTTTAAACTATTGTTTTTTAAAATCACATGTTTTATTTCTATTCAAAACAAGTTTTTTTCTTTTTCTGGGCTTACCGATGCAATAGTTCACTTTTGAGTTGAAGAAGAAGAGACCGGAAAAAAACAAGGGGCTTTCCCTGCTAAATGCAGGAAAATATATAAAAAAAAGTTGTGCGATTATATTCTACGTTTTCCGACCTATTGTTTGTTTTTTCCCATCATCAGGAAGTTTTTCAATGAAGTTATAATGAGTAATGGGAATTGTTTTTGTTGATGAAAGCTTTCCTCTGTTAGAAACTTATCAACAATTTAATATTTTTTTTAAGAAATAATATAAGTAATAAATACATGAATTATTCACTTTTATGTTTGAGCAAAATTGTTAAATAAAATTGGGAAAAGTTTGATGGATTGTGAATCCGTCCGTATTTTGAAACATCAATGAATCCGCAAAATGTATTGGAATACGGAATTTGGAACAACGAAAATTCAAAAACTCCACTTAATAGGATGGTCTTTTTTAATCATTTTTCGGGAGATCAAAAAATTGGCGGAGGAAAACAGAAAAAAGTCTTTAACAAAGTGCGAAAAATCAGGTTATATAAATTGCGAGCGTTAGCGAGCAAACAAATTTTTTTTACAGGAAATAAAGTTTACCCATTCTTAAGCTTTATATATAACATACAATTTTAAACACATATACAAAATTGAAAAATAGAAAAAAAGATTTTGTAACAAAAAATTTATACATTTCATTCGGTTTTAAATTAAATTGAGAATCTTAAGATCAAAAACTTTAGATAATCCACGTTGCTTGGCAAACTTAATATGTGCTTCACTTGAGAAAAAAAAAGTTAAACAATAATCTTAAATTGTTTAATTTTCTCTTTCTTGTCGAAAAAACAAATATTTTTTCTTTCGTACTTTTGCAAAAAGTGGCCAATGTAGTTAAGACCATGCTTCGACTCATCTCAATGCAATTATGGAAATCGAGTGGAAACAGGCCAATTTCAATTATTTTTTTCTTTGATTGCAATAAATAAAGAAAATAGATATGGTTTTTCGGATTTTATAATTACCGAAACATTTTCATTTGACTCCCGCGGGGCCCCGCCAAGCGCGGGGCCGTGTGCGGGGGCACACTCCGCACACCCCTTCCGCCGCCTCTGCAGGCGACTATGGCCTCTTATGTGACCATCCGTCTGGTCGGTCGTTTGTGCCGATGACATTTTCTATTGTCATATTTAATTTGTAGCTCTTGAGAGCAGAGAACTAAGGAAAAAAAATCAGAATTTCTTGCCTTCAATTTATGGAAATATGCATTTCTGTTGAAAACAGCTCTCTCCACCGGATATTCCGTAATTACGGGCATTTTTGTATATTTTTGTTGCTGAATTACTTCTTTTTTTCTTCTTCTTTTCTGGGCTTTTGTATAAGAAAATAAAATTAATTGGACTTTTATATCAAAAATTGGGGGAAGAATTGAAAGAAAAAAAGGTTGAAATGGCTTCCTTCCGCTTAATAAAACTGGACACAAAGCTGAATGATAAAGGAGAAAGCTAGAATGCCAAATTGGTAAGTGGATTCTTTTTAGAAAATAATAAAATTGTCATTGGCAACTAGTGACCATGCACACGACTAATATACAAAAGGAATTGAAATTATTGACTTCAATTTGTTTTTGAATCTTTTAAAGGTCTTTTGTTTTTAATTTTAAGAATTTCAATCAATCAAACCAAAATCATTTCAAAAATGATGGATTACTGTAAAAGCAACCTGAAACAACGTACAACTCATCAATTAAACCTATTTTTGATATTTTTTATAAATATAAAATAACAAAGATATTAATAAACAAACAAATTCATAGATATCCAATACACAAGATAACTTTTAGGTATAAAAGCAGCAATTGCTTTCCGAATATCAATCAGTAAAATTATAACTTCAATAAAACTAAATCGTTTGTTTAAACACAAATTACACCATGAGATTCTTCCAAATTTTCGCTATTATTGCTATTCTTGTTCTTTGCTTGACTGCATCAAGCGAGGCAGGATTTGGCAAGCATTTAAGGAAGGAAATGGTAAGAATTGGCTAGGAATTATTAATTTTTGTAAGTTTTTAATTATTAAATTCTATTTCAAATTAATAGCATAAAGCTGGCCACAAGATCGAAAGTGGTGCCAAACACGCTGCACACACACTGGACAAAACTGCTAAAGCCACCGAAGATGCTGGTAAAATTGCCGTCGCTGGAGCCGCAGTTGCTGGTGCATTATCTTAATCTGTTAATCTTATGTAAAAAAAAAATACTTATTGCTTGACAAATAAAAACTTACCAAAAAGAGGTTAAAAATACTTGAGGATTTTATTATTTTATTAGTAAATTTCTTCGAAAAGTGATGTAAGCAAACACTTAACTGGTGTTAAGATAATCCCAAACAAATTCTGAGTGCCATGTCTTAAATACGAGCAAATGCAATCCTAATCAAATGTTAAAAACATTTATTTTTAGCCAAAATGTAGGTATGTTATTTCATAGAGTAAAAAAAAAGTTGAAATTTTTTTTAGAACCAAAACTAACTGTAGATACTGAAGAATATAGAAAATGTTTTTTTTTTTTTCAAAAACTGGTGTAATGATTTTGTGTGTGGTGGGTTTTTCCATTGGAACGTGTGTGACTTAATTTTTTGTTTCTAATTTGTGTACTTTTCAAATAAGTAATTAAAGGCATTTAATAGATTCAACACCTAGAGCGGAATTCAGAGTCGTCACTCAAGTAAAAATTTTACTCAAGTGATCATTTCCTCTTGCGTTTGGCCCACTTCAGCTACTCGTTACGTTAAGAAAACCTAAAGGTTTCTTTATTTTTAGATTATGAATTCCAACTGAGGAAATTTTGATGTAAATGCTTGAGCAAACACTCAGAAAACTCATCTCAGACTTGTGCTTGAGAAAAATTTTACTTGAGTGACGACTCTGAATTCCTCTCCTAATGTATTGACTTGTAATAGTATTTTTTTAATATTAAATTTTGTTGACCTGTCATGACCTGTGTTTTTAAAATAATACAAAAATGTAACAGTTGTGAAATGAAATGTATATTAGGGTTTTTTTTTTAAAGGCGACCATCGATTTTTGTCACTCCCATTTCTAAATTCGGTTGGAAATGCAAAAAAATTCCCTTAAAATTTGAGCCCTTAAAATTAAGATTTATCACTCATTTAGCATTATGATCATGTGCATTATGATCATGTGTCTACATATAACTCTTCTGTTTTCAGAAATATTTCAAACAGCCAAAACCAAAAAGAACTTGCATTTTTCTCCAAGGACGAAAAAAAAACATTGTCGATTGGTCTTCCCGAAAAAAATACGATTTGGGAGGCAGCTGAAGTCCTACAATTTGAATTTGAATCAATATTGTATTATTTTATATATGGCACCCAAGGAATTGAAGAAGATAAAACTCTATTCCCCAACTTTTAATTTAACAATTGTTTGGTCAATAAATTTATTTTTAAAGCCAAGCAATTGTTTATTTTTTTCTATAGGGAACTTGATGCTTTTTAAATTATAAATTTCTCGTAACGATTAAGCGGATTAGTAACTCTATTATTTAAATTTTTAAAAATGTCTAAGTAAAAAAAAAAAAAAAAACACTTTTGGATTTTTATTAAAAATACCAAAATTTTTGTATGAAAAAACAATATCTGGAAGTTGGGTAGATGAACTTTTTTTAAGTGATAATTAATATTTTCTTAGAAATTTGGCACAATAATTATTTTTAGTAAACTTTTATATATGTGAAATATTTTTTATTTAAAAAACGGCTCTATTTTCAATTTTTCTAAAAATTTCTTTCTATACAAAAAATCAAATAATTCAATTCAATTTGTGGTCAAAATAATTAAAATGGGGTTTGAAATACTTATTATTAAAAGAAATGTTTATTTTTCTACATACATATTTTAAAACGCTTAAATTTAAAGTCACTTTTATCATACGCGCTTATTCGTTTAACTTCTGGTGTCTATAGACATTCATTCCAACTGGTCGTTCGAATTAAAATAAAATGCACGACTGGGGTCGCACGTACTTGCTCTTGCAGTTCAAAGCACTTTTATGTTAGTCTACATGTAATTTTAAAAAGCTGGATCTAAATTTAAAAAAAATTGATATTGGGGAAGAGCCGACATTTAGGGCAAAATTTTGTTAAATGAAAAAAATTTTTGTTTGTTATATGACTTTTTTGAGAAAAATAAAAATGCAGTTTTATTGCCACTGCTTTAAATATTACGTATACAAAGTTTAATCAAAATCGTTAGAGCCGTTTTCGAGAAATTCGTAATATCGTATTTTTTCGTATGGGAGGTATACGTTCTAAACGAGATATAAAAAACAAAAAAAAAAAACAACTTTCAGAATTCCATAAAAATCATCTGTACCAAATTTGAAGAAAATCCATTCACCCGTTAAGACTGTGGAAATGTGTACAGATGGACGCACAGACGCACGGACGGAATTGCGGGACCCACTTTTTCGGAATTCTCCATCATCGTAATGTTGGTTTTGATTAAAACCTCAATTTTTTTTTCGACACGAAACCAATACTTGCCCTATAGAGCAAGTAAAAAACTGGACACTATGGTGAAATTGAAATATTCCAATATTTCTTGCAGACGGCACACATTGACATTTTGTTTTTTTTTTTTTTTATATATTCTAAAAATGATGAATTACTGTGAAACATCACAGCTCATCAATTAAAGACTATCATCTAATGATTTTTTTTTTATAGGTATTTAGAATTCTTTTGTTTATCATACAATAAATTAAAGATAAAGAAGTGATAGATAGAAAGAGTTTAATATAAAAGCAGCTAGCAGTTAGCCAGTATCCATAAAAAAAATTATTCAATAAACAATCACTATGAAATTCCTCCAGTATTTCGCAATCCTTGCTATTCTTGTTCTCTGCTTGACTGCATCAAGCGAGGCTGGATTTGGCAAGCATTTAAGGAAGGAAATGGTAAGATTACGGTAGAAATTTTTGTTTGCAATTTTTGTAATTCCCTTCACAATTTTTAGCATAAAGCTGGCCACAAACTCGAAAGTGGTGCCAAACACGCTGCACACACACTCCACAAAACAGCTAAAGCTGTCGATGACGCTGGAAAAATTGCAGTAGCTGGAGCTGCAGTTGCTGGTGCCTTACCTTAATCTGTTAATCTGATGTAAAAAATGCATTATTGTTTGACAAATAAAAACTAACCAAAAAGTGATTAACCAAACTCAAAGACTTTATTAATTTTCTTAGTAACATTCTTTGAAATCAGATGTAATCTAATACTTTACTAGTACCTATTAACATAATTCTGCGTACAAAATGTATTGATATTGTGAACAGTAAGCGATTGCGATGGACAGTATAAATACATTTATTAGAAGACTCATTTGATTATATCGTTCGTTATGTTAAGGTCTTTCATGCCAACATCATGTTTTTGAAATATTGAGAATCTTGTATAAGATAACGAAACATTTTAATTTCGATTCACAGAGATTTATCCGCATTACACGAGTACGAAGAAAACTTTTAATAAAGTTAAGGTCAGATACTTTTGAGAAAAAGAAGAATCTGAAAACCTAAATACGCGGGCAAACATTTTTAGTGAAAGGCAAGTCGTTCTACTTTAACAGAGAAAACAATATAAATTATTGTGCTGGCCAGTGTGGTATCTGGAATGTCATTGCTAGATAAGATAGTGAATGACGTTCCTGATGTATGCGTTCCAGGTTCGGGTAAAAACATCTATTTACACACGATTTCTTTCGTGTCTCTACCTAATGTTTAGTTAAGGCCGTCTGCCCATTTAATTTAAATGTAAGTAATGTCAAAAGTTTAAATATAGAAAACAATAATAAATGTATTAAAGTAGGTCTAAGTAATAAGGGTATATTTAACAATTTGTATATTTCTATACCAATTGAAATATTTAAAAAAAAAAAATTGAAATATTTTTTAAAAGTTCAAAAATCAGTTTTTTGTAAATTTTCTTAAATTTTAATGTTACGGCAACTTAAATTCATTTGTACAAAAATTTTCGTTGAAATCGGGTAAGACATATTCAGAAACTAAAAAAAAGCGTAGGTACCTACTATGACCATGGATCCATTCTCCAACAGTACAAAGAGGTCCTAATTTTCAAAATCCACTAAAAAGGTCACATCGAAGAACCAGCAAATTACATACAAATATCGTTTTTGAATTCAGCCTACACATATACAATTTTTACAGAGATAGTCGCTTTTTACCAGTTTTTGAGGTTATTTCTTAGCGTTTGGTTATTTGTTCAAACTAAATTTGTAACTGTTTCTAAAAGTTCTGTCTTTCTAAATCCGTTTAAATCTTTTTAATGTCATGAACATGAGATATACCAAACACATTGGTATTTCTCATCTTGATTTCAACTTAAGGTTTCTCGAAGCTCGGATATTCGAGCTCAGCACACAAAAAACCTATAGAAAAGTATATTTTGGATTCTGTAACAAAAAAAAGTTTAATTTTGTTGACCAGTGTTATTTTAGTTATGTAAGGGACTGAATTTTAATAATTTTACATCAATAAAACAAATTATTAGTATTTCAAATCAATATCAACAAAGGCAGACCGCAATGCCATGCTTTTTTGTCGATTGCCATATAACAAATTGTATGATAACTATTTGTAACGAAAATAAAAAATCAATCTAATCTATAAATCTAATTTAATCTTTTGTTTAATCATAAAATAATTAAAGATAATGAAGTGATAGATAGAAAAATTACACCTGATTATAAAAGCAGCTGTCAATTAACCAGTATTCATTTGATAACTTTCATTCAATAAACAATCAATATGAAATTCCTCCAGTATTTCGTAATCTTAGCTATTCTTGTTCTCTGCCTGACTGCATCAAGCGAGGCTGGATCTGGCAAGCATGTAAAGAAGGAAATGGTAAGACTTAACTAGAAATTTTCTTTTTCGAATTTCTAATTAAATTTTTCAATTTAAACTTTAAAGCATAAAGTTAGTCACAAAATCGGAAATGGTGCTAAACACGTTGCACACACAATCCACAGAAAAGCTAAAGCTAAAGCTGTCGATAAGGCTGGAAAAATTGCAGTAGTTGGAGCTGCTGCTGCCGGTGCCTTATCTTAAATAACTTTTATCAATAAATTTGATATCTTTACTGTTTGTTAAATTAAAACTTATTGGAGTTTTTAGTGATGTGTCACGGGTTGTTAATGATAAGTATCACTGGTTCCTGCTAATTTGATCAACTGAATTAAAATATAACTATCTTAAGGCTTCAAAACACAACTTAAAATACTTTTCTTCATTGAACAAAAAATTTACAATTCAAAAACACTGTCCCTCTAATTTCTGCATCAAATTCAACCCTAAAAGTCATGTTTAACACAACATACTTACCATTACAAATTTAAATTTCTCCATTTAACAGCATCTGTGCAGATAACTTTCAAAACAAAGTATCAAAAAAAAAACTTCACCTGTCATTCACTCATCTGTCATTACTCACTTGTCAAATTCTAAAGCCAATACATTCATTTATCATATCGCCACATACAATTTTCTGCTTAGTCACTTTGACCATTATCTCGCACAAAATGACAACTTCTCATCTCTAAACATTTCTTTCCATTTTTTTTGTGACTTAAATTAGCACAATGACTATATTCTGACCAGTTTCACAATTGTTAACAAGTTGCTATTTATTCCAATTCACCGCCCACCAATGCCAATTCTAACCTACACATTTCTTCACGTTCCGTCACAGATGGTCAGCTTTGGACCCCGTTTATACAGTTTACATCATTTCTGAATATTTTAATCCTTTTATTTCAACTCGATGACTTTCAATAAAGTTGATTAAAAAATTCCATCCCTTTTTTACTGATGGTCTCCAAATTAACAAGCAACCAGGGATGAAGTTGAAGTTTTTGGGTTTAGGTAGATATATTGTGAGAATGGCGCCCAACGTGAGGTATTGGTCAGTGCTGACATATTAAGTCGTATGTGTGTGCACTGAATTTCGATGTCCTTTTTCTAAAGAAGGAAGAGGAAACGTGCAAACATTCTCTACGACTATTGCCCACTTTTGAAAACATGGTACAGCCCCTCCCACTTCTGAAGTTTTCTACCCTCTCTCTGATTATGCATGTGTTTACTTGTTACTTTGTTGCTATACTCCGATTAAATTGAAATTTATTGCCAATTCTCATAAAAAATGAACATGGGAACATTGATTTCGCATACGTTACGATATCCGGACGAAATTACGCACACATCTGTAGAGAGAGAGACGGTCAACAACAAACCTCATCCCCTTTTTTGAACGTTGATTACTTTCAGAAGAAGAGTGCACTGAGTTTGGCCTTTGAGCCGCTGTGGTTTTCGATCAGGCGTCGTTATGTCTGACCCATGGTCGAGGGGTTTGAGTGTTGGTTCAGTAATTGGAAAAGCATTGTCCAAAGGATATATCACGACAAAAAAAGGACATTGCCGCCACCCGAAATCGAAAGTGGCCTTATAGAGATACCTAACTACCCTTATATGGCGACGCTACACACCACGAGAAAAAGGATTTTATTTTTGCAAAAAAAAAAAGGGAAAAAAAACCGGAAAAACGTTTATCATTTTTATCCGGACGTTGCGGATGATTGCGGATATGTGTGCGACTGTGTAGTGTATACCTTTTTCGACTCAGAGTATTGGCGGTCGGGTTGGTTGGCAAAATGTTTATATGCACGTCAATTTAACCGATGTCCTTTTTATGATTGTCTTTTGTATTTGTATTTTTTTTTTTTTCTTCTGTTTTTATTAATACGTTTCGATTTTTTTCTCATTCAAACAATTTTTTTAAATTGCTTTTCGGATGAGTAAACATTTGTCAGTTATGATTGTTTTTCACTTTTATTTTAAAAAATAAAAGGGTTTAGAATGTAAATACAACTTGATAAAAAAATGTCCTTAATACAGTTTGAATTTGAATCAAGTTTTTGTGTTTTAATTAACTTTTTTTAAACTCAAAGTCTGAAAAAACTCAGTGCAGCGTGCCGGACTGCCTAACGATTTCACTGAAGAGTGAAAATGAATTCGATTCAATTAACTTTTATTTGGATTGCATGGCGTTAGATTAATTTTAGGGATTATTATCGTTTTATTTAAAACTTTAGTTTTTTTTTTACAAAATGTGTCCTAGAAGCTCTCATATTAGTTAGTGTCAATTCTTACGCATGCATGAATCTTTAATTAGATAATATATTCATATTTTTTGTATTAAATATTCTAAGTGATTTTTTTAAACCAGATTCGTGTTAAATTTTTGGGTCGTAAATCTGCTGTTTTTAAAGTATGTATAAATGTGGAAAAGCCCAATTTCGCGGCATTTCACTGCAAATATTGGGCTGCTTAAAATTGGTACTTTTAAGCAAAGTAAAGCAACTTCAATGACAATCTTTGTACTGAAAACATTCTTTTCGAATACTTAAGCTTTTTGTCTCTTTTTTAATAATACTTGCACCCCTTTGAATTATGTATTTCTGTTAGGGACATTACTCACATCTCTAATTTTTACCATAATCAAATTTCAAGCTTAGCTTGTGTACCATTTAAATTCATCAACCAAATGCATGCATAATCCTACCACTTTGTCATTGCTCCTTTATTTGATACCGAAAATTTCCAATCCATATTTTTTTTGCACATATTTTTTAGCTAAAAACATTCATCCCAATGTTTGACGCTCTTGCAACCGTTCACCCTATCTGCGTTTTGTTATCTATATTCATTGAGACGACACAAAAACGATGTCGTCCTTGTTGGATTCCAATATTTCATCGCTATCCCGACTATCAAATATAATAAAAGGATTCAAAATAATACAGAAAAAAAAGTACAAAAATTCATAACCTTTTCTTCTTTGGACGGTTGGTTGGTTGGTTGTGAATTCGATTGGAATGTGCGTGAATTCACTCGATTATGTGCCAGGATTTTCTTATAAAACATTGTTATTACACAACAAATAATAAAACACCAAATAAACGAAAAAATTGATTTTGTACTATACACGGGCTTTGTCACGGGGTCACGTAAAAATATAAGACCCTTGTCCTTATAGATGCTGAACTGACTATGACTATACTCTTGTACCTTTATTAGATTTTTTACTTGCGATATAGGTACTATAGGGCAAGTTTAGGATTCGTAAAAAAAATCGAACTCGAGATAACAATTTTACATGACATTACGATGATGGAGAATGCCAAAAAAGTGGGTCCGGCAATTCTGTCTGTCTGTCTGTCTGTCTGTCTGTCTGTCCGTCTGTCTCTATCTGGAGCTGCAGCCTAAACGAGTGAAGTGATTTTCTTCAAACTTGGTAGTTAGCAGTTTTTGGTGATTCCCTAGAGGGGAAATTGAAATTTTTTTTTTATGACCAAAACTAACGGTACCTGCCATATAACGGAAATAGAAAAGTTAATTTTTTTCAAAAACGGCTCTAACGATTTTGATTAAAATTTTTGTGTGTAATACTACACATAAGGGCCAACTTTATAAATAAAAAAAATATTTTTTGTACCGTTATTAACGGTACCTGTCATAGAACGGTTTTTTTCGTTTCTGAATATCTCGTACAAAATTAACCCGATTTAAATGAAAATTTTTATACAAAAGTGTGTAAGTAAAGATAATATTAAAATTTTAGAAAATTTTCAAAAAACCCATTTTTGGTTTTTTAAAAAATATTTCAAAATTTTTTTTTGAAAAATCAATTTTTTGAAAACGGATCAATGAAAAATTTTGAAATTTAGTTTTAATGTGTAAATTAATTATTTCTTCAAAATGGCATACCAACTTTTTTTTTGAAAAATGTTAAAAAAATTTTATATATAAAAAATTATTTTTTTAAAAAACGGCTCCTACAATTTTCGAAATTTTTTTTCTAAAAATACCTTTTTATACGAGAAATAAAATGGCATATTTGTTTTTTTTTTTAAGATATTTTAAAACGGAGTTTTATTAATTATAAAAACAGATTTAATTTTTTTATACTACCTATGAAATTTCTTCAAAATATCGAATTTTAAATTTCTTGAATAAAAAGCTTTAACATTATAGTTACTTTAAGCATAAGAGCAAGTACGTGCGACCCCAGTCGTGCAATTTATTTTTATATATTCTTCTATCAAATCCTTTGTAATAAATAATAATACGAACAAAAAAAAAAAATTGGCAAAAATGTCCTTGCTATGGAAGACACAGAAGATTTTCCACTGCTTTTGTGTGAAAATTGAATTGTTCCACTCGTCGAAACATATCGAAGATGAATGTGGAATTTTTTTTGTTTTTTTTTTGTCTGTTTTTTTGTGATTTATGTCCGAAGGAGTTTAATATGACATTGGATATTATTTGGTATTGGAAAATTAGATTTATTTTGGAGAATTTCATGCAACAATGTTCTTGATCGATTTGGTATACAAAATTAGAGTCTGGATTTGATTATTGATTTAGATAGCGTGTGGATAGAAATAATAGTACAAATCCATCAGTAAAATATGATTAATTAGGTGCTTAAAAAAGGATGCGCTGAAGAACCCTATTAAATTGGGAACAACAATGAAATGGTTTTAATTGGCAATTTTACTACATAATTGTACAGTACAATCAAATATCAAACAATATAAATTGGACTGAAGTCCTGACCAATAATAAAATGAGAAAAGTACAAAACTATTTACAGTAAAACCCGGATAAGTGCCTCTCGCTTAAGTGCCTAACCCGCATAAGTACCTTTGTTTTCTTAGAACCAAAATTTTAAGCATTTTTTCACATAAAATTGATCTTTTAAGTACCTTTCGCTTAACTACCTTCCCCGCTTAATTGCCTGGCTTTTCAAATTTTATAATTGAATTTACTTGCAAAAAATTCTTTTAAGTACACATTTGAAACAAATTTGAACTGTAAGAAAAACTTCGTTTCCTAAACCGCTTTAAAATTCTAAAATTCTACCATGGGTAGAAATTAGTTAGTTAGCTATTTTAAACATTCAAAGTAATTTTGTTTTCTGAAGATTATGTTTTTAGTAATCAAACATGTTTTTTTTATTATTAAATAAATATAGAGATAACTGCCTATGAGCACTTAAGCGGGTTCTTGTAAGTACCTTACCCGCTTTAGTGCCTATCAAAATGGGGCATTTAAGGTGAGGTACTTATCCGGGTTTTACTGTAGTTGAAATCGTCATTTTTGACACCAATATAGAACATTTGTCTAGGACTAACACGAAAATAAAATAATTCCCAAAGAACAATTGAGTCCTTATATTTGAAAGTGGTATAAGTCCATGTAAAAAAAAACATTAAGTTATTAAGTTTTTTTCTGTTGAAAAAACGACTCTAATATAATTTTTCCAAAAAAAATTTCTTAAAATTCTTTGTTACATCAGAAAAAATTGTTCTGAAATGTTTGGAGGTCAAAAAATAAAGGATGCAATAAATACAAGAAAAAGGTTAAGTATTACACCTACATATATTATATTCCAAGCATATTGGTATTTTTGTATTTATTAGATCATTTTTATATTTTCTTCTAACTGTTACAGGTAGGAAGAAGAACGTCGACAAGGAACTTAATAAGTTTCAATACCGACCTCAAATTTGAAGACAAATCACGAAGACAGAAATAATAATTAAAACAAAAAAAAAATAAAAAATTAATTTATCAAATGAATCTGAGCTCTCAAAAAACCTCACTGGATTTTTGTTATTATGGCGCTGGTTTATTGAACAAAATAAAAACCGTCAATAATAATAATACAAGAGATGGTTTTCCAATTTAATTATTTAAATTAGCATTTTTACATTTTCGAAAAATGTATTTTTCAAGATACCTACTTATAAAAATTCAAAAAACTTATTTTCCGAATCTTAAGTTTTTTATTTTGCTACTTGAGGGTTTATTTTAAACTAAAAATACGGTAAATACTTGTCATAAAAAGTTAAATATTTTGGAAAACGACTTCTACAATTTTTATTAAAATAATTCAAGGTTTCAGACAATCATAATTAACGGAACCGTTTATTTAAATGTCTGACTGGTTCAATTTTAACGATTTTCTTTTTACAAAAATATTTATAAAACCCTAAAATAAATTTTAGAAATATAAAATTTTGGACTTTTAATAATATAAAATTCATGACCGAGTAAGGTAAAAGTGGCTTTAATGTTAAAACTTCTTATAGGTACAAACAAAATAAAATGCACGACTGAGGTCGCACGTACTTCCTCTCACAGTTCAAAGCACTTTTATTTTAGTCTACTTGTAGATTTTAAAAGCTGGATCTAAATTTAAAAAAATTGATATTGGGGAAGAGCCGACATTTAGGGCAAAATTTTGTTAAATGAAAAAAATTTTTTTTGTTATTTGACTTTTTTGAGAAAAAATAAAAATGCAGTTTCATTGCCACTGCTTTAAATACTACGTATTCAAAGTTTAATCAAAATCGTTAGAGCCGTTTTCGAGAAATTTGTAATATCGTATTTTTTTGTATGGGAGGTATATGTTCTAAACGAGATATAAAAAATTAAATAAATAAATAAAAAAAAAAAAAACAAAAAAAATCCAACTTTCAGAATTCCATAAAAATCATCTGTACCAAATTTGAAGAAAAACCATCCACCCGTTTAGGCTGTCGAAATGTGTACAGATGGAATTGCAGGACCCACTTTTTCGGAATTCTCCATCATCATGTTGGTTTTGATTAAAATCTCAATTTTTTTTTTTTGACACGAAACCAATACTTTCCCTATAGGCTATAGAGCAAGTAAAATACACGTTCTTGCTCTTATTGTTCAAAATCAAAAAATTTAATTTTGAAAAATTTTCCAAAATGATATGATACTCAAACGCTTCTGTATTTCTTGAAAGAAAACGGTTCTGATAGTAACCGTAAATAATCACACAAAAAATATATTTTTTTATTTTCATTTTAATATTATTAACCTAGGTATTAGTCTTTTATCGAAAACGGATTTTTTACTTTGATATTAGGTGTTTATTTAAAATTTCTAAAACAATGCCATATCAAAATTAGGTACACTTATTTAAAAAAAAAAAATACTTTTATTTTACATTCAATTTACCAAACTTTTATAGAAAAAATCTTTTAAATCCTAAGCTTTTGAGAGAAATTTCGTAGGAAGTTGTAGTGCATTTTATTCTTATCTGGAATGGGTCTTTTCTTTTCAAGTAGAACGTATTTAAAATAGGTATTAAAGATTATTTCCCTGAATGAGTTTTAAATTTCCCAATTTAGGTTTATTTTTGCATCCATCATAAAAGAAAGATAACGAAATCACAAAAAAAAAAGTAGTAAAATAAGAAATTAGGATAAAAAAATCCTTTGATTAAGTTTTACAGTTCAGTGAAATTGAAAATTGCAAATTTAGGTAAAATGCAAAAATCAACCAAAACAACCCCTTTGAAAATTTTAAATTTGTCCTTTCATCTTTTGTACCTATCTTCTTAACAACAAAAAAAAACCTTCACCATACATCTCTATTTTTTAAAATTAAAATTAAAACCAGCAAAGGACAAACAAAGACCAAAACCGCCATACGGTCTGTTTCTTATTTCTTTCTTTTTTGGCAAACATCATGTTTCATGTGAAAAAAGTTCATATACAAAGGTGAGTCCTTTCTATCTTCCTTCCGCATTCAAATAACATGAGAAAAGGATTTAAAGTGTAATTTGACTATGCATGTCACATTATTTGCAAATTAGCCTCACCCTTTTTTAGAAGAAAAAGAACTCCACATACGTACGTTCGACATATCTATCATATGTGGAAAGCACAGTAAAATCTCTCTTTACAAACAGACAGTCTACCAAATTAACTGGTAAAATCATGGTCTTAGAGGATTTCTATCTTACAGAGATTTTACTGTTTCATCTCTAAAAATGTTCACTTTAAAACCATTGCTCAAACTTACTTAAACCCACAGGGTGAAAGACCATACAATGTTTTGACATCCCGATTTTCATCTATATATCCTCAGCCATCAATATATGCATCGATAAATTTAAATAACAAGGACATGTGTGCCACAGCATGCAAAAATACAAAAACACAAAAAAAAAAAACAACGACCGACGACAGGATAAAGTCAAACAATAAAATGGGAAAAAATCAAAGAATCTTTGATCTTGGGTATTGGATAAGAGCAAAATAAGATACATCCAATAAATACCCTTTGACATGACATACTCGTTGAGATGTTGTATAGAGAAGATGGCAAATGTTTGCTTTTGTCGTTGTTCTTAGCAAACAAGGAGCAATGGACTGCAAAGGTCCTTTTGTGTACTTGAAAATAATTTTCTATTCTTTTATTTTTTTTGAAAATTGCTATTTCTTATCAATGGAGGTAGTTCATATAAGTTATATGAAGAATGGATTCTGGAAATGACATTAGGAAGCATTTAGAGCTTTGATAGTTATTTAAATGCCCTTTGGTATTATTTTCAAATTAAAAAAAAAAACTTGTAGCCCAGTTTTTAAATTTTGAATTGCTATATCTTAAAGGCTTAGAAGTTATCAATCCTGTGTTTCAACTTAAAAACAATTTAATCGCAAATTTTAAAAGATTGTTTTATAAATTGATTTAAACTCTGTTCGAGAACCGTTTGAATCCTCAAAGGCCGAAGTATAGGTACATAACTTAAGGATCCGAAAAGTATGCAATGTATTTTAAATGTGTTTTTTTTTTTTATCTGTTAAAATTTCTTGGGCTTTTAAACTAGTATAATTTTGCACAAAAATTTATTTTATTTAGGTTTTCATTTTTGTAGGTACTAATAAATTCTTCATCCCTCAGAGAAATATGAAATCTGATAGAATACTTTTATGGGTTGGGGTCAAAATTCGGCAGGAATCAAAATTCTCTTGTTAAAATTCTGCTTTCAAAATTCTACTTTTCAAAATTCTGTTGATCAAAAGTCGATATGGGCAGAAAGTCGAAAAATGAACAGTTTTTAATATAACGGGTTTTTTCTAATGACTATCTTAAACCTTTTAAAAGGGATAGTAACCTCTTTTTAGGGTCTCCGAATCCGAATCCGAAGTCCATTTTGCCCTATCACGTCAGGTTTTTAAGATAACCTCAAAAACTGTCACAGCCCCAAAAAATTTTTTTGTTTGAACTAGGAGTGCGATTATGTTTATTAGGTATAGGTTTTTCGGGTCGCTTAACCCAGATTCGAAGTCTATTTTGCCTTATCACGTCAGGTTTTCGAGATAACATCAAAAAAGTAATGAACATCTTTTTTGAGGTTATCTCGATAACCTGACGTGATAGGGCAAAAAAAACTTCGAATCTGGTTTCAGCGACCCGAAAAACATATAATAAACATAGTCGCACTACCAGATCAAAAAAAAACATTTTTTGAGGTTATCTTGAAAACCTGACGTGATGGGGCAAAATGGACTTCGGGTTCGGTTTCAGCGACCCTAAAAACCTATGCATTTCACTAAAAAATAGCGCAAAACACAATATAGAGAGTTACTAACCCTTTTAAAAGGTTTGAGATAGTCATCGGAAAAAACCCGTTATTTTAAAAACTGTTCATTTTTCGACTTTCTGCCCATATCGTCTTTTGATCAAGGGCTTCAAGAGAACAACATACTAAAATTTCAGACAATTTCACCGAGGGCCACTTCCCATACAAAATGTGCGGGGTCCTTTTAAAAAGCGCGCGCTTTTTAATATTTTCCAAGTCCATTTTTAATTTTTTGCAAAATTTCGTAAAATCATCATCTTGTTAAATTTGCTGCTTATTATTAGGTACTTACTTACGAGTACTATGTCAAAAAGGTCTTTAATGATAAATATCTTCGAAAAATAATACATACATAATTGAAAATTTTTTAACTAATCAAATAGTGAGGCGGCTAAGCGACAAAACCGTGCACTTTGTGATAAAAGCATGAAATTGATATCATTGGTACTACTCAATATAAGAGTTATTTTGAGATATTGGACCACCTTGTATTCCATTCAGGAGGGTAGATACAAGAGCTTTTCTGTGTTGCACCTGCATTGTTGCATATCATAGTATAGCTAATAAAACCTTTTTATTAATAGAATACATGATTTCGTTATAATTTTTAACGCCCGATCGAATAAAACCAATACCAATGTGCCTGGACCGTCATGATGTATGTTATTGCACTCTTTATAAATAGTCATTTACTTAAAGAACAAGAGCCAAAATATTAGCAAGTTCTCCTTGAAAATATGTGGTAGCCTGATGAAATTTTGTATGCACGTTTAATATACCATATAAAAATAAAATGCACGACTGGGTCGCACGAACTTGCTCTTAGAGTTAAAGTTGCTTTAATTTTTAAGACTTTTTATATAGAAATTTGAAGAAAAAAATTAAATTCGTTTAAAAAAATAAAATCTGCAATTAAATTGCCCTCCAAAACAAGTATGCAGTTTTGATTGATATATTAACATGCATTTTTAGAAAAAAAATTTTCAAAATCGTTAGAGCCGTTTTTTAAAAAACTAATTTTTTATAAATGATTTTTTGGAAAAAAAGTTTTAAAATAAAATTGGTATGCCATTTTGTAGAAATCACTAATTAACATCTAAAAACAAAATTTCAAAAAAATTCAATGTTCCGTTTTCGAAAATTTGAATTTTCAAAAAAAAAATTTCAAAATTTTTTTAAAAATCCAAAAATTATTTTTTTGGAAATTTTATTTTTGGTTTATATTAAAATTGTATAAATTCTTCTTCACAAAAAGTTTCGTTGAAATCGAATAAGCGGTTTCGGTGATAATCGGATTTGAAAAAAACGGTTCTATGGCAGATACCGTTAATAATGATTTTCCAGAAAAAAATTTTTCATTGAAAGATAGACCTTAACTTAAAATTAACATTTGAATTTTTTAAACAAAATCGTTAGAGCTGTTTTCGAGATATTTTAATTTTACTAAAATCGGTATATGACAGGTACCGTTATTTTTGGCCCAAAAAAATTTATTCCAAAAACCCCTCTGGAGAGTTGCCAAATAACGCTACATACCAAGTTTGACATTAATCGGTTCATCCGTTTAGGCTGTAGCTCCTTATACAGACAGACAGACTGACAGACTGACAGACTGACAGACTGACAGACTGACAGACTGACAGACAGACAGACAGACGGACTTCCGGGACCCACTTTTTTGGCATTGTCTACCATCGTAATGTCATGGAAAAGTGTTATCTCAACTTTTTTTTTTTGTACGAATGCATAACTTGATATATAGTACCTATATCGCAAGTAAAAATAATAAAATATGCTCATCAAAATATTTCGGGTTAAAGGGTGTTTTTTTTAGTGAGAAAGAACACTTTCGAAATAGAAATTAGTATTAAAAAATTGAATAAGAAAAGGAATATTTTTTATCACCCAACATCGTTTCTAGATGTGGCATGTGGGTTATAAGAAAGTCAGTCTTTTGGACAGTTAAAAAAGTACCAAACTTAAATTACATCAATGAGGTGTATTTTTGTTAAGTAAACGCATTAGCAGAATTTTGAAAAGCAGAATTTTAAAAAGCAGAATTTTGAAAGACAGAATATAAAAAACCAGAAATTTGAAAAACAGAATTTTCTTGAAAAAAGCTGAAATTTGAAAACCATAGTTTTGAAGTCAGAATTTTGACCCGCTCTTTACTCTTATATCAGAATACAAAATATCAGATAGGTACATACTATTTACATCCATTGTTCAAATAAACTAATCATATTCTTTCTTGAACTGAAACTCATAAAATATTGTCACACACAGGTATGGACTGTAAAATCGGCTATACGAAACAGCCCTCTGTATCTGTATCCTCCTCTTGCCAATTCTCACATACATCAAGATCAAAGTCATTACCGGGATTATTTTACGTGCGTAGCCAGTTTTTAAGGTAAAGTACGTCACTAAGCCAACGACTTTATACCGTTGATTTGCATCAAATACCCATTTACCGACCAATAAATTGCCATTGAAACATCAGAATATCATAAAAATTGACACAGAAATTGCCTAAAAATGTAAAACATCTTTCTTCTTAGAATCCTGCTGTTTTCGTGTGACCGCTTTCTTCACTGAATATTTTACAGAAAAGAAAATATAATCCAATGTGCGATGTATCTTTCTTGTGAGTCAAATAAATCTTATTTTTTTTTTACCTCCAGGATATAAATAAGAAGAAAAATAACTTTAAAATTTCTTCCTTAAAAAATTGATATGATATACGCAACCAAAGGAGTGCAACTGTTTTAAATGGCCGCTCATATAGGTAGTCCCATATGGATCTACTCATAGGAATACCTATTCCCTCGTTTATATTCTAAAATATTGCCAACGACGAAGATCCTTAATTTGATTTATTAGCCCAACGTGCGAGGTGAACCCTCCTCGTACATCGCTCGATTGATTCACACCGATTTTAAATTGACATGACAAAGGACTAAAACGAACAAAAACAGGAGCAGAATCTGGGCCAAAACAGTGGTTACTGGTGTCAATGATTTGAAATACTTATGGGTTCATTATTGGGAACAAAGTCGACCTGAGGTGAGGGAACACCTCCCTCATATCACATCCAGGATGATGCTTCAATTACACAATTTAGAAAGAACGCTATGTGTCCTTGTTAGAAATTTTGAAATGGTGTAATTTCGCATAGGAAAGTCCTTGTTCACACGTCTGTCTTTGGTGTGTGTGTGTCTTATTGTAAAGTGGAACGAATTGCGAAAAAATGCAAATTGACACACGCGACAAAATACTTTGCAACTGACTGATGGATACTGCTGGCAATGCTAAAAAAAAATAGATGTAACATCCTCGTACTTTAGCCTATTTGCGAATGTTTGCAAAACAATTTAATATCGGGCTGACAAGGACATTGAGTGTGTGTGCTATTGGGAATGGGAGCTTGGGAAGATGACAAAAAAAAAAAAATGTGGTTTGAGTGAGGGCGAACAATAGCTATGACGAAGAAAAGACAAGAACGACGTGCTCTATTGTTCTGTTAAAACATGATGCACGCGGGACATGAGAAATTGCCAAGTTTATTTGGATCATTTAAGATTGGTTATCCTTTGTGATTTTCAATTAAATTAATTTTGATGAAAAATTACCAGAGCGGAGCACAAAGATTGAATCATGTTTTGATGATGGTGTCATCATTGATGGATTCCGAACATTTATCAGTGAAATTGATTATTATAAAAGGAGGGTTACAAAAACGAAGTCGTCAGAATGGTGTACCTTTCTGATTTTATTTGATTTTCATTTAGTTTACTTGAATAGGTTAAATATATTAAATGATGATTTGATTCAAATTGATTTATTTATTTGGAAAATATCAAGTAGGTACCTACTATCTACTTTTGTATCCAGTTCTTGACGCGAATTAAATTTGGAATACATTTTTGGAATAAGGATGGTTATAAAATGCATTCAGGGCTACCTTCGTAGATTTTCAAAAAGAGGTCAAAAAAGAGGATTTTGATAAAAAAAAGAGGCCTCAACAAGAATATGTGAAAATAAAATAAGTTAAGTACGACAGTCACACAAAATACCTCATTTGCGCCTTTCCCGCAACTCAAATTTATTTGTGGTGTAGTTTCCATGTTGTGTGTATGAATGTATAATATTAATAAAAATAAAAATAAAAATAAAAATAAAGTGTATATTAAAAAACTTTTAAGTTATTAATATTTTTATAAATAATTTTATTTAATTTTAAAATTTTAAAATTAATTAAAATTTTATAAAAAATATTAATAACTTAAAATTTTTTTTAATATATTCTTTATTTTTATTAATATTATACACAATAAGAATAATATAAAAACATTACCTGGGCATAATTTCTTCAAGAAACGACACAAAATGTATCAAAAATAATCTTATAAAAATCAAATCAGCGCTAAACAACAGCAACTTATAGTTTTTTTTACAATTGAGTCGTTATAATTTAAAGTGATATAAGTCACATTTTCCTTGATTTTCAAAAAAATGTAAATTTTTTTAATCAAGCGTAAAAAAGAGGAAAAAGAGGAACCAAAATTTCAAAAAGAGGGATTTTTGTCAATTTTTAAAAAGTGGGGGGAAAGTGGATTGGGTGAAAAAAAAGAGGAAAAACAACTCTTTAGAGGCGCAAAGGTAGCCCTGAATGCATGCACTTTAATTCCTTAAAATTTAATAGTTCGTTATGACCTTTAGTCTAAATGATACGTTTAGCCTATATAATATAGGTTTTTCATGTTATCACAGGGTCCCAGAAGATACAAACGCATTATTAGGTACTCTTTTCAGACTTTCTCAAAAATTTTTGAAAAATCAGTTTTTGGTGCCGAAGGTATAACCACATGAGCGATAGGTATACCAATAAAAGATTTCATGTTTACCTGCAATTTGGTTTCCAGGGCCCATTTCACCAAACTAACAAATTTGTAATTACAAATAATACAATATGTAAAAAAATCGAAAAATTTTGTTTCACCAAATTCTTGTGATCAAAAAATTGTACCTACTTGTAATCTACAATTTTAAATTTGTGAAATAAGCCATTTCACCGAAACATGTATTTTACAAGTAACAAATTTGTGAGCTTTTAAGTTTCTTGTGGGTTTCTGTTTCACAAAACAAAATAAATACAAATTTCTATTTATTTGTGAAAATTTTCTACAAGAGTCAAGACGTAGGAATGTCATTTTTGATACAAATTTGTAAAAACCTTATTTAGAGTGATTAAAGTGTTTAAAATGGCCTTACGCCTAATGCCATTATTATTATTTTTAGAAAAGCTGTGTTATTATTATTCAGGTTTGTAAAAATATAGGAAAATTAAAAAAAAAACATGAATTTGAAATAAAAACTGAAAAATATTTGCATTGCAAATAAAAAATTTTCTGCATTAAAAAAAAAAATCAATTCCAAAATGTGTGTATTTCCTTAAAGTTCCTTACAGTTTTGACTATTTGGCCTTAAATAAGGTTCAATAGTATAGTTGAAATAACTTATGTTTGGTGAAATAGCCAAAATTGTAAGAAATTTGACGAATTTTAAGAAAAAATATTTAACGCACGCATTTTGCATTGAAATTTTTTTATTTGCGAAAAATTTTTTTTTTATGCAAAATATTTTTATTTCCAGTAAAAATTTTATTTCAATGCAAATATTTTTCAGTAATTTTCTTATTTTCTTATACTTTTTTTAAGGCAAATATTTTCAGTTGCAATAATTTTGTTTTTTTTTAATACAAATTTTTTAGTTGCAATAAATATTTTTTTAATGCATTTTTTTTTATTTGTAATAAATATTTTTTTGAATTTGTAATACAAAACAAATGCATTAAAAATTTGTATATAGCATTTGTGTTTCAAATCGAATGAAAACATTAAAAATATCTACCTTTTTAAAAAATTTAAGCTGTAAAAATTCGTGTAAAAATTCGATCTCTTTTGATCAAAGTAGCTTTAATAGTGTTTCTATTTCTCATTCAACAAAGATATAAGGTAATGAGTAAACTAACCACTTAAACCTATTTTTTCATATTCAATATCAACTTATTTTTAATTTTAAACCAATTTTAACCTCTGTCGTTATGAGTTAAGGCTATAACGAGCTTTACAAGTTTGTGAGAGAAAATTGTTGTTTACAAGAAAAAAATATAATTGGTGAAACGGTAATTCTACAAATTTGTGGTTTTCAAAAGTTAGTGTTGTATTTTTTTTTTTTCAATAATCACAAATTTGTGAATTCCTTATTTGTACTTTTTGAAACAGAATTCCGTTGTATCTACTTTGTACTTGTGATCTACAAGTTTCAAATTGGTGCTTGTAACTTGTAGTTGGTGAAATAGGGCTCAGGCGTTTCATTTTCGGTATATGACCTCTCCAGACTTGTCTGAAATTCTAAAATGCATTTTTCAACTAATATGAATTCGAAAAAAAAAAATCAATTAAAATAAATACTTCTAGAACCTTATCTAAGCTTTAGTATTTTGTAATCAAATAGTAAGATTTTTATCGTTTTTATAATTTTATTTCAAACAAAAATTCAGTTCAATTCACCTAAGGAAGCATTTTAAAGATAAGCATTGATAATAGTTATAATGTTATTTTTGGTATTTGAATAGCTCGTAATGAGTTTTGAAGACTTTGCAAAAGTGATATGGGAATCTGGAAAATAAAAATTAAAAATAGTAAAAAATATCAGATACATAGTTGTCGATCTATTACTCACCTCTAGAAGATTGATAGATTGTTGAGGTATATAATGCTCGTTTATCTAGAATGAATTGAAAAGATTTTTATATTTTTATAAAAATAAATGTAGTCAAATATGTATTACCATTGGTGGAGCAGCAACAACTATGGTTATCAAAATCATAAAGATTAGAATACATTTCATCATTTTTGTTTTTTATTAAAGTGAAGATGAGAACTGAAAGCAGCTACTGTATTCTGAGGACTGTCTTGACAAATTGATAAGAATCGATTTAAATACGTAGAAAGCAGGAAGTAAATCAACGAATTTTTTATTTATTACGTTTTAACAATGTTTTTGACGCGACATCATGATTTATTATTTTTTATTTTATTATTTTTTTTATTTTTTTTTTGTCAAATCAAAAAGGATTTGTATGAAAACAAAAATGACCGAACCACGTAAACACGATTTAAAGTCCACAGAACTTTATGTGGAATGAAGTTTGGCTTTAAAAAAATTTGAAATCATTTTATCCTATTGAAAAAAGTGCATTTGTCATATTCATTTAAAGAAGTTAAGACTTTGTACTATGATCATAAAATTAATTGTTTTTAATTTTTTTTTTAAACTGAGGTTCCATTAACATTACACTTTACACTCATTTGTGAATAAATTGGCAAGAAACTAATATTACCATAAATAGTCTTATTGTAAGATTCTTACAACCACAAAAGATTTGGCATTACGCAAGATATTTTTTTTTATTTTTATTTATTTATTTTATTTTTTTCTTTTTTTTTAATTTAAAAAAGTGATATTTTTGGTAATTGAACTGGTTTTAATGAGTCCTGAACATTCTTCAAAAGTGATAATGAGCTCTATAAAATGATAAAAATAAAAATCAAATAATTTATGTCAAATTGTTATTGCGTATACTAACATCTAAGACGTTAAGTGAACCCGAATTTGATTGCTGATAAGGATTATATTGATGATTATATTGATGATTATAATTACGATTATAATCATTCATCTAAAAAACATATACAAAAACAAAAAAATTATATTTTATCATTATTTTGTTAACAAACTTACATCCATATAATTGATTGATTCTCTCCTTCTGTAGTATTCATTTATCTAAAAAATAAAATAAAAAAACCAACATAAAAGAATATCATACCAAAAATATTTGTGTTACCATTACCATTGGAGGTGTAGCTAAAGCAATATTTATACAAATAACAAAAATAAGAATATAACGAATGAGTTTCATGATGATTTTACAATATTTATAGCAAATATGCAAATTTTTAATAAAGACTGTCAGGAAAAATCAATACAAATTGCCTTAAGTACTTGAGAATCCAGTAAACCTACACACATAACCCAGTTGTCAAATTAAAAAAAAAAAAAATATAAATAAATCTCACTCTTTAATTGATAAATTAATATTTTTTGTATTCAAATTGCAGTCACATTTAACATTTTGATAAGAAAGTTCATTTATAGGCTCCAATGTCTACAGCGGGAATCACCATGGAACCATATTTCTATATTCGCGAATTGCGATCACCTTAAACTAGCTATTGCCAATCTATTAAAAGCATTGAATAAGCACATCACGATCCTAATGTTGATATTATTGTTGACATGTATTTATTGTTATTGGTGTACCTATACACAAAATTATGTCACAAATAATAAAGTTGAACAGCCTCAAAATTTTGATTTTAGCTTATCTTCTCGAGTAACACATTATCGTGACTCAGTGTATCAAGTTGAGAGATTATGTTTGTTTACCATACAGGGTGGATTAGTAATGAAATAAAATTGACAAGTAACTTTTCAAAAGAAAAAAAAAAAAATATGAACTTGTTGTCATTTTTGAGAAAATTAAAAAATAATAGCGAAGTCCCTGAAAAGGACTTTTTGGTTACTATAAGTACCAAAATCTTTAATATAAAAATACTTATTATATTTAGTGTTTTTTTTTTTGTATTGGTTTCGATTTTTATTAGGTTTTTATTTAGTCGTTTTTTGTGTTTGTAATATTTTGAAAATTATGTAAGCGAAATGATTTACTTTTTCTAGTATATTAGAAGATGAATTTTTTTTTTTTTTTGCTCCATTTGTTTTTTTCTTTTTTTTCTGAGGCCTCTGTTTATTTAAAAAATTTAAAAAAAATTTTGTTTGACTAATATTCTAATCTCAGATTTTATGACAACAAAAAAAAAAATTTAGGGTTTAATTTTTTTTTTGTAAAAGCCTAGTACGCAGCTGAAGCGAAACAAAATTTTCCATACAAAAATTCGATATCAAAATCTTGAAATTAAATTTGTTTTGTTTTTGCTTTCAAACTTATTTTCTGATGTTTTTAATTATTTATATTTTTTATTATTTTTACTTTGCTGTACACTGTTGACTTTGGAGACTTCAAAATTTTTCGTTTTGCTTCAGCTGCGTACTAGGCACTTTTTCATTCCTGAACCCGATATGTCAAACTTGGTACTTGGTACATACTAATAGAACAATACTAGAAATTCTCGACGAGACAAATTTAGCACGACGTTTGCGAAGGACTATATCTTCCGATTTGGTACAGTGAATTTTTTCAATTTAATTTCTTTATTTCAAAATATCGGTATTGATTAATATAAATTTAAATGTTTTAGAGATTTTATTTGTTTAACATCCTTTAAAATTTATTTAAAACAAATGTTATTTATTTATTGTTAAATATCATCAGTAAGAACTTTCACCGGAAAGTTACCTACAACACGCAACTTAACTTCGAGAAAGATTAATTGCTAGATAAGTTCCATCTGAACTTAGTTGCAATCGGGAGGAAAAGGTGGTTTTAGTGGTTAAGAGTCCCACATATTTAGGAGCACGCGTTTTCCGGTCCTCATAGAATCTTTTGAAGATTTCAACACCTACCCACCTACAAATTGGACAGTTAGCACTTTTTTCTTTTTTTGACTTTTGACGAAATTGTATACGGTTAAAAATTCTGGAGTATTTTATAATACTTTTTGTTTTACTTATAGGTCTACACCAAAAATGTATTGAAATTTAATACATGACAAATATTCAAATTTTTTAGTTGATAAAAAATGTATTAAAACTTAATATAGTTCTCCAATTATGGTCTAAGTGTATCAGCTCTCTTGCTGATTGCCACGTTAACCTAACCTATAATATATTTCTATTAAAAAATAATTCAGTTTATATTAGAATTTAATACCAAATGTATTAAATTTAAAGTATATTAAAACTTAATCTTTTTATATTAATATCTAAAAAGATTTTTATTAAAAGATAATACAAAAATATTTCAATTCAATACCAAATATATTTGAAGTTAATAAGATATATTCTTTTTCCAAAATTCATTACTGAAAATAAATATAAATCATAATATTAATATTATTATTAATTTTAATATTGAAATTTAATACAAAAAAGATTAATATTAATTTTAATATTTTGGAAGAATTAAAATGTAATATTTTATATATTGAAAATTGCTTTAATACAAGAGCTGTATTAAAAAATACTCCAGAATTTTTAACCGTGTATAAAATAGTAGGACCTACTAGTATAAATAGTCATCTACTATACCTACAAATGGGTTCTACTATTTCCATGAAATTTCCAGTAAGAAACTTTTTCGAAACATTTCATCCAGCAGTTATTATTTTTTAATCGATCGCAAAGTTTAATATTTGTTTCAAAAAATCGATAGCAATCAAGTTTGAAAACGGCTGCATAAGTTTGGGAAAACTTCATGCATATGTCAATGAAATATATCTTAAAACCAAACATAACTTCCCTGTATTAACGTTTAATCTGCCTGAAGCATTACTTTTAGGAATACTCTATCCAAAGTTAAGTATGAAAGATACCTTCGTAACATTGAACTTATAATTTCTCTGCTCTTCTCGTGACTCGTGATCTATCTTTTTCATGGCAAAAAAAACTAGAAACCCAAATGATATAAATAGGAGTATCTTTCTAATCTAACTCTCACTCTCATAGACTTTCCTACACCCAAAGTATAAAAACATCAAAACAAACAAAAATGCAAATCAAAAAGATTTTCGTTTTAATTTTAATTGTTTTAACAATTTCAGCTGTGCAAACACAATCAAGCTGGTTAAAAAAGTTTCAAGCACGATTGGTAAGATTTATCTAAATTTTTGTTTTGAATATATTTTGTAATTGCGAATTTATAATTTTGTCTTATTCTATTAACCAGGTACGTGTTCTTGAACAAACACGTGATGCGTCTGCAAAAACTATTGAATTAACACAACAAGCAGCTAATGTTGCAGCAGCATTTAGAGGATAGAAAATATAAGAACGAAAGTACTTTCAAAATAATTATATTGTTCTTGTTAGTTATTAAATTAGTTAGTAATTAAATTTGTATGCGATTTTCTGAATTTTGGTTCCAGAATAAAAAATGAAATCTGTAAAATAAAAATGAACTAATTTTTCTTTCCTAAATATAATTCATTTGCTGATTAAAAGTCCTGCCGGGTTAAGGCTTCGCTAAACCCTAAGCTGATTCATAAATTTGTTGTTTGCCAATCACTCAATTGACTTTTGTTTTGTTTGTCGATCTGAGTGACTACCGATAGACCTACTTAAAAAAATTGTCAATTCACATCATCATGTCTAAAATTAGCTACAAGATGCAGGCAGGCATCATCCAGGACCTCCAGAAAAACCAAAAATCCAAATATTGACTTTATCTCAAAAAAAAAAAAAAAATAGAGTCCTTATCGAACTCCCGCATCAAGGTTTGTTTTATGATATTAAACAATCAAGAAATAAAAAACGCTAGTCCTAGAGAAACAGGATACAGGTTCCATAAGGATATTTCTATTTCAACAAAAAATAAAAAATAGAAAAAAAAAATTACAAAACAAAGAATTGTACTCTCTTTGATGGGCATATCCTTTCCACTTCTCGAGGGAATTCACTTTATTCGCTTTACCGTTTTTGTGTGTGTACATTTCCTATTATTATATCCTTGTTGCCGAAGCGGATAATAATAACAATAATCACGAAATAGAGAAGTGCGTTTGTTTTTTTTTCTACTCATATTATCCAAACAAAAGGACATAGTAGTCCTAGTCGTCATCGAACAATATTTATAAAAAAAAATTAAACCATATTGGCTGGATAGCTATTCCCGGCCTCTCAATATCATGGTTTCGATGATGATGATGGCACATGCTATGCGCCAGGACTCAGAGACTCAGGACACTTGGCGTATTAGTCAAATAATGAGTTTTTTTTTTCTTGCGTTTATTGTTGTAGGTATATGTCGACAGTTAGGTCCTAGAGGAAGGCAGGTATGTGGATCTGGGTAATGGATATTGGAAATGAATCGATTTGAAAATTATCCAGAGAGTCCTGCCTGTCGTCCTCGGGACAACAATGGAATGCAGCGCTCACCCAAAATAAAATTCAATCAAAAGGTGGTTGAGAGAGTGGAGGCGAGAGGTGGTCTTGGTTGGTTTGTTTGATGGATATGGACGATACGGCAGGATTTAACAAAAAATAACGTAATTTGATACGGTTCGAGAGTCCTTTGTTTTGTTGTTTTTTTTTTTTCGATTTGATTGAAAATTGAACGGAAGCTGCAAATTGGGTGGTGGAATCGTCGTGGTATATTTTGGTTAAAATTGCGTAGGGTGTCGAATGGTTTTTTTTTTCGTTTTTTCGTTTCGTTTGTTCTCGGCTGACAGTTGGAATTACCTGCTAATGGTTGGTAAGAGTAATTGAACAATTGTATGGATACTAGGGGTTAGTCAAATGTCGTATAGTGGATTTGAAAATCATTTGAACGTTGGTAGGTATGGCTACTCAGCTATATATAATATATCGGATTTAATGATTGACAGATGAATAAGAGTTTACCTTTATGAATAATAAATAAGTTGTTGAATAAAAATCCTTTAAGCTCCTTTATAGAAATAAAATTATTTAAATTTATTAACATTATTAAAAATGCATAATTTTGATTCAGTCATAATGTTCTTAAATTTAATCTAAAAAAATTATATCTATATATACAAATTAATCCTCATTTTGCGATTGTTGAAGAGTAGCTTTTACGTTAGCAGCTTGTTGTGCTATTTCCAGGACTTGAATTGTTGCATCTCGTGTACGTTGGCCAACTCCCTCCTTAAAAAAATAGAAAAAAAAACATTTTATTTTTTTACATTTTTTGATAATTGTTTAGAAAAAAAACTTACAATTTCTTTTCCAAGTTTGCTCCAAAAATCAGCTTTTGAGCTTCCAGTGCACACAACTAGAAAAACGACTGCAACGATCATAAAATATTTGTTGAAGTTCATGTTGAGCAAATTTATTTTATGATTTGTGTTCTAAAGTGCAACAAAATCTGGTGAAGATTGATGTTGAAAGTATAAAAAACATCTGTTTATATACTCTGTCTGTCTAGATGCTTTGGGGATCCACTATAGCCATTGTCTTACAATCAGTCCGGGGATTTACTTTCGACTCGAAGTACAGAAGGAGAAGAAACTAATCTATTTTAAGTTTTTATTTCTTTTTTTTTTTTTTATTTGGGATTAAAATGTCATCATCTCTGTTATCATTTCACTGAAAAAACTTTAATTTTCTATTTTCAAATTAAAGTCCAATTCTTGCAATAATTCAACCGCAAAATATTTTGAACCTAGAGCAGTATTGAAATTACGAATAAATAAAATGATTTATCAAATTTTAACTTCGAAAACTTAGTATAAGTAGTAGTATTGTGACTTGATATTGTTATTAAAAATTTTTTTAAAGTTTTTTTCACAACTTTGTTCTTGCTTTACCTTCCTACATATTTAGATCAAAAACATTTTGTACAACGTTTTTTTTTATTCTTATTTTACCTTTTTGTTTTGCTTCTTTAATTCCATTAAAAACGCAATTTATATTTTTATATTATCGATATATTTCGAGGGCCTTTTTGCCTCATCATCAGGATCTATAGTAATAAAAACATGCGTTTAATACTAAAATACATTAATACATTTATAATAATTTTTTTATGATATAAAAGTCCTGGGCTAAAATTTTGTGTAAACTATTAAAAAGAAGGTATTTATTTGTCAGTTGTTTTTCAAATCCTTATTTATTCGCCATCACATATTTTACCGACATAAATATAGTTTACAGCCAAAATGGTCAAAAAGGAAAATTTTAATAAAATAAAAAGGGAAAAAAGGTAATTTTACAAAAATGCATCTTTTATTTATTAATTTATTTTCATAAGTGGATAAGAAATTTAAAATAATTAGGTTAAAGAATATGACGGAAAATAAAATAAAATGTACGACTGGGTCGCACTTACTAGCTCTTGCAGTTCAAAGTACTTTTATGTTAGTTGACTTGTGGATTTTAAGAGCTGTCTCTATATAAATTTAAAAAAAAATTCGTTGATGTTGGGGAAGACCCGACAAAAACAAAAAAAATCAACTTTCAGAATTCTATACAAATCATCTGTACCAAATTTGAAGAAAATGCGGCCACACGTTTAGGCTGTGGAAATATGTAAGATTAATCAATGTAACATGAAATCTTATGGTTTTTAAAGTGTAAATTTTAATAAATAGGCTAAAATTGTAAACAATGATAAAAAAAAATTTTCGAATTTAAGCTTTTTTCATTTTTTGCATTTTACGAGAACATGTGCTATAGTATACTAATGTAATATTTTGTTTACACTATCTGAAAGTAGACATTTTAACGAACGAAATACCTACCGACTTTTTGAAAAAAAGCTGATATTTTGACACGTGAATTTTCGATTGAAAATTAGGGTGTTTTTTTTTTGATATTAGGTCAAAATAAGGTGAAAAAATAAATATTTTAAATCAAATAAATTACAGTGTATTTGGGACGTATCAAAAATTTCTTTTTGAAAAAAAAAATAAAAATAAAAAACCAAAAACTCGGTTATTTGAATTTTTCTCATAAATTTTTAGGTTATGTGAAAAAATTGTCCCTACAAAAATTGTAGATCTTTTTATTACCTACAACTTTGCCATACAACTTTTTTCAATAGGACTAGTAGTTTTGTCGGAAATCGAGATATTACATTTTTTACCGTTAAAAACTCAACCCACCCACTTCCCGAACTCGTAATTTATTTTTCCTTTCATTCTTATCATATTCACCTCCTTTTCCAATGGGTTTCATTCTACTATGATTTTTTTTGGTTTCAAATATTATCGACCCTGGTCTATTTTATTTTGACACACAAACACATTTATAATACCAACAATGCGTCAAATTAATCAATTTTATTTGTTGATAAAAACCACATATTTGTTGTCACTTTCACTATTTTTACTTATTTCCGACAATTTAAAAGCATAAAATTTAATATTTTTTACCAAGATTTTTGCATTTTATAAGTTAAAATTGCTCAAAACAAATACGAAAAAAAATGACTTTTCTCTCGATTTGACATTTGAATTCGAAACTTGGAATAAACTAAGTTAAACATAAAAGGTATGTTCGACCTAGCTAATGATTCTGATTTATGATCCGTTTGAGCAAATGGGCCTGAATCACTTAAGAAGTTTAAGTCCAATGAGGCAAAACATTTTTAAAAAATTGTTTTTTATACCATGTAGGTATTGGTATATACTTCTTGCTCACAGAAATGCACTTAGAAGCTTCATACTATAACAAAACTGTCCTTTCGGCTGCTTGCTCAAACCCAGCTATGGTGTGGCAGTTTTTAAAGATAATTAAAAAAAGCATTGTACCACTAATGCGGTTCTTCGCTGTGGAATAGCCATTTAACAAAAAAAAATTGTCTTAAATGACTAATTTTGCGTTTTTGGTGCTGAAAAATAAAATCGGAACCTGTCCTATAAAATTTCTAGCAGTAAACATTCAAAATTAATGAAAACAAAATGAGAAATTTGAGGTTTTCATCTTCTTTCGAAATAACTAAATTGACGAATAAGCCAGTGACATTCTATTCATTTTGCAGAGCTTTATACCAATATTTTCCACCAACACAGAAAAAATTCAAATACAATTGGGTTGAAGGTAAGTGTCCTTGACAACAACTATTACAGTCAAGTACATTCGAACAAAAAAACCAAAGTTCTGTTTGACATTATTTCCCATTAAACAAAAATGTCAACTCAATATTCAATAACAAATATTTAACCCCAATTCGCGTTTATAATTCAATTTTCAAGTATATCGAAGAAAACTTAGCCTCAAGTTATAAACCTCGTTCAATATAGGACACATTTTCATAAGTTACAAAAACGCGTGTAACAGTTTCCATCCTGTTCAATTTTATTTCCACCCGCTGTGAATGTTATCCTAGTTCCGCTTAGGGACACACACATAAAATTTATGCATACACGCACATTGAAATCCTCTCAACGAATTCTGCCATATTTTCAAGTGTCGTAATCATCATCGCCATCACCATCAGAGTGCGTGTTTTAGTATACTGACGCATTATCCTTAACTCACACATATTGAAATCATCCCCAAACAAAATATATATAATAATCATGTTTTCCAATTGAAATTATTATCGATTCAGGATTTTTTAATATCTAACGCATATAAAGTAGACAAAAGCATCAGTATAATATTGGTACAGTTACTTTTTTTTTCTAATTCGAAATTTGTCACAAGCCAAATCTTGTCTAATACCAAAAAGGTGTGTGGGGTAGGTAAGCAAAAAGCGAACACAAAAGCCTGAAAGCGTATTATTATTCAAATTAATTTTCATAATCCTGCCTCGCTGTGTTATACCACTTGTTTGTTGCTTTAGGCATATAGAAAAGCAAGTCTATGTCATAGACACGTCAATCTTTATAGCTCAATATTCAGCAGTGCTCAGTCACTCGCAGGACTCCGCGGAAAGGAACATTTTGAATTTTAATCAGGACAAGCATCAGACCAGGATTGGGGCGTCAATGATTCGTCGAATATTGTTTGAAATTAAGACAACGACAACGAATATAGAAACCGTGGTAGATGGCGGTGTTAGTTGCATTAAGTCTCACAAAATGGCAGGAGGAGGGATTTTTTTTTTTTTAAATCATGACAACCTGTCAATTTCCCATGAGGCATCACATCAGAAAGTTATATACAATACAGTTTCATAGTCTTTTGTGTTTGTGTGTTCATCCTTGGAGTTTGTGTTCCTGCCAATTCGTTACTTTCCAATCAATTCTACATTCTTAATGTTGAGTGATTACACCAGGCGGTGCGGTGTAATTTTTTTTTTCACATTGCTTTCGCATGTTGGGATTATATGCTGAATCCTTAAGCCACCAAAGTCTTACAGTCAATTACGATTTTAGCCATATTTGTTCTTTTTTTCTTCTTTGCTATTTTGGGGAGAATATCCGATTCTGGTTGGGTGATGGTTTTAATCAGGATGCGGAAGCACAGGAGATGGAGGTAGATATATGTCATGTTAACTGATATTACAACAACAAAGTCGCTTGTAGAATTGTCACGTACACACAGAGAAAAATAGACCACATAAAATAGAACAAAAACAATAAGATTTCTCTATGGTTTTCATCCAAGAAGGAAACCTTATTAAAACAATCGGGTTTTCCTTATTGTTTTAAAATCTGCAAAAAAATAAAAAAACGATGACCAGGCTGAGAATCGAACTGGAGACTTCAAATCATTAGTCGCCCACCTTACCACCTGAACCAACCTGCCATGAAATTATTGATCGCGATTTTTGTTCTAGTGCTAAGTTGCAAAAAAAATCAACTTCTCAGTCAAATTTTAATAAGATTTTCTCTATAAAAATAATAAGAAATCTCCTTAAAAAAACCTTATTAATCGTTGATTTTAATAAGATTTCCTTATGAAATGTATGGACGGTAAAACAATATGGCAATCTGTTAGTTTTTAGCGGGTCATATTTTTCTCTGTGCAGAATGTTGAAAAAAATGAAGATGGGGTGACAGAGCAAAAGGACAAATGGGCCAAAAGGCAACTGGGCAACAAAGCGACGAGGTGGCAGGACGACAAGGCGAAGGCTTCAATGCGACAAGGCAACACAGTGACAAGGCTACAAGGCTACAGGGCGACAGTATAAAAGCTGCGTTCCTTTGGAAATATTTATCTACTGCTTAGTACTAAAAGCTGCTTTGAGCTACTTTTTCAATACCTACAGCAAAAGTAGTTCAAAGTAGTTTTAACCCTTTTGGACCCAGCGTTACTCTCATGTAACATATTTTTAAAAATTCGTAAAAAATATTAAATTAAATAATTTTTTAGGTTTCGATGGCTTATTTGAAAGATAATAATGCCTAGTTACTGGATTATTACAAAAAGTTAGTCAAATATTATACCTTTATTTTTTTTTTTTTATCGAAAAAGGGACTGAAATTCACATTTTTTTTTTGCAAAAAAAAAATTTTTATATATGGTCATAATTTTGAAAAAAAAGATTAAAAAAATGTTAATGCAGAAAGTGTTTAGTTTTTTGGCTTAGAAGAAGTAGCATACATTATAGTTTCATAAAAAGTTATTTTCTCAGTTGTCCGATTTTTTTTGTTGGTCATAGGCAGTGCATGTTACTTACATGTAACACATTCGTTTTGCTATTTATTATTTTGGAAAATAACTTTTTGCTATTCATATTTCTTAGTTGTGATGTCTTCGACACGATAATACTGAAAAAACATTTTTTAATATTGATTTTCATAGCTTGGGTTCGAAAGGGTTAAGTACTAAGCAGTCGATAAAAGTTCCCAAAAAGGAACGCAGCTAACGAAAACAACAATTTTTAATTTTTTTTTTAATAAAATAATTTTAATTTTTACAAATACATTTTTATAAATAAATATCCAAAATAATACAAATGAAAATTTATGAAAAATATTAACGATTTAGAACACAGACAAAGTTGCCTTTTATATGCGCAGAAAATCGTTTTATCCCTGTCTGGCAGTTGCTGCAACATTAGCGGCTTGTTGGGCAAGTTGAAGAGCTTGGAATGATGCATCTCGAGTTCGTTGACCAGCACCCTCCTAAGAAAATTTAAAAACAATTATGTTACTTTAAAAAAAAATAATATAATTTTAAAAGAAAATTAAACTTACAATGCTCTTGCCAAGTTTCTTCCAAAAATCAGCTTCTGATTTTCCAGTGAACATGACCAGCACAATAGCAGCAATGACTAAGAAATATTTAGCGAAATTCATATTGGTTTTGATAGGTTTGTGAGTGTCAAATAAATGCTCAATAGCTTTACTGATTGATGGAATTATCGATGTACTTGGTTTATATACTCTCAGAAAATTGTGTTTTTCAGTCAGTCTTTCTTTTGTTTCAAGTGGTGATTTTTTTGTTGGGAAACATTGATTTCGTTTAGTGCTATAAAAATTAAAATTTACCTATTTTACATTACGCTTGTGCAATTTTATTAAGTTTATAAAGAAAAATTGTAATGAAGAAAAATTGTAATGGAAAATTGTAATGGAAAATTGTAATAAAGATTGATCAACCCCTTTACTGGGTCCAAACTAAAAATAAAAAGTTAAAATGGTGGGGCGTTATATATATATAATACATAAATTGCAATAGTTAAGTCACATATTTGCTGCAACCCCATTATAAGGACAAAATACATTATCATTGTTCCTAAGAAAAATCACACATCAATCAAAAACATTACCCCGCAAAACTGATAACACAACCGCTGCAGTCTTAAATAACCACATGAACATCCCTCAACAAGGGAATCCCCAGTTTTATATTATATTGTCAAGGTATAAAAAGCAAATGCATCTTAAAGTCAATCAATCAGTAAAGCTATTGAGCTCTTGCGAGTAATTGAAACGTACAAATCTATCAAAACCAATATGAATTTCGCTAAATATTTCTTGGTCATCGCCGCTATTGTGCTGGTCGTGTTCACTAGAAAATCAGAAGCTGACTTTTGGAAGAAACTTGGCAAGAGCATTGTAAGTTTGATTGTTTGTGAAAGTTGTGCCATAAAATAATTATTTTTAAATTTTCTCAGGAGGGTGCTGGTCAACGAACTCGAGATGCATCATTCCAAGCTCTTCAACTTGCCCAACAAGCCGCTAATGTTGCAGCAACTGCCAGACAGGGATAATTTTATTTAATATGCCAGCGTTATTTACCTATTTTTGTATTTCCTAAAAATATTTTTTTTGTATGTTTGGTTTTGCTAACGATGTATTTATTAAAAATTAAATAATTTATATTTTTTGAAAAAATCGTTATTTTTATTTCGAAAAATGCATAATGCATGTTATATCACTTATAATTTGAATACAGCTGAAAATTGGTACAGAGCATTGAAATATTGATCAAAGTTAACTGTCAAAAGTCCCCAAAAGTCCCATGTGTGCATTAAAATTTATTCAGGTTTAAATGTCAAAAATGTAGGTTTTTTGTATATAAATAACTTTGAAACGGGGAAAGCTAATAAAAAAAAAGTATATGGAAGACCTGTAGGTTTTGCATTTCTCTAAAAAAAATGTGATGACACTTCTTTTTCATACGTGCAATCGTTTAGAAGATATCGCGATTTTAAATTTGTTAAATGTCAAAAATAACGGTTTTTTGTCTATTACTTTTAAAGGCAAGTCCTAACGAAAAGTTTTCTATGAAAGCTTTTATTTAAAAACATTTTTTTTAAAGTAGTTAGTCGTTCCAAAAAAAAAATTGTTTATACGGTCAAAACGCAAAAAATGCTAATTTTGTACCTACCTATGTAACTTCTAAAATATGAGTTTCTTGAAATATATTTTTAACTCACTTCATAGACTATAACGTTTTCCACAAAAAAAAATTAAAATAAGCTTTAGTAATACTTATCGTTTAAAAGGTATTGCGCTTAAGAGTGTGGTATAACTATTTCGAAAATATCGTTTCTTGTCTATTTTCGTTAAACGGTCAATATAATCTAAAAAATTCAAATTATGTGTACATTATGTGCTGTTTTTCCTATCTGCCATAGAACCTTTTTCTAGATTTCAGATTTTCCCGATTTCAACGAAAATTTTTGTCAAATTTAAATTAAAAAAAAAAAAAAATCGATTTAAATTTTTTGTTTTTTTTAAACATATCAATTTTTTTTGACACTTTGTTTTCATAAGATTCCTACGATAACTATCTTCTTTTTAATAGCACCATTTTTTTAAATATCAAATATTATGTTGTTTTTTAGGTTTTTAATAATTAATTATAATTTTAATAACTATTAATAATAAACTAATTTTGTTCGATTTAAATTTTCTTGTTTTTTTTTTTCAGAAATGAATTTTTTTAAAACAAAGCAATTTTTTTGACGCTTTGTTTTTATTAGATTCCTATGATAATTATTTTTTTTTAATAGTACGATTTTTGTTTTCAATATATTGCTATGTTGAAATCAAATTTTTTGTTGTTTTTTAGGTTTTTTAATAATTAAGTATTTAACTAAATAATTAAGTTTTTAATAAATTTCCAAAAAAAAAGTACGTGCGAGAAAAGCATTTACTTTGCTTATAATTAAAAAATAAAATTCTAATGGCCGATTTCATGAACATTTAACAGGCTTTTAAAATTGACGTTTTTTTTGTGTGGAATAAACTTTCATTTTAAGATGCAAAAGCCTGATGAATATTTAAAAGAGCTTTATGAAATTGGCCATACAAAAAATAACTTAGGATTTAAAAGAAAATGGAATTTTTCTTTGAAAGCAAATTTTTGAAAACTGTATTTAAAAATTTTTAGTTTTTGGTGTTGAATATGAATTGCTTCAAAACGGCAGCTTAATTTTTTTTTTTTGGAAAACTTTTATTCTTAGAGCAATTTCGTGCGACCAGTCGTGCATTTCATTTAATTTATGATCAAAATCGCGACATTGGTTTATTTTCGAGTAAAACAGAATGTTTGCAGTTTGAAAATTACTTTTTTTAATTTAAATAATAAATATTATGTACATTTTTATTTGTTAGTAAATTCTAAAAACATTATGATAAATCCCTTGAGGTAGTTTCGTAGTTTTGAGGGGTTGTAATAAAGTTGGAGTCTTAAGTTTATTTAATCTGAAATTTCCTTCATTTATTTTCCTTGCCTTGTAGTTGCTGCCACATTAGCAGCTTGCTGTGCTAAAGCAAGTGCTTGAAAAGATGCATTTCTTGTGCGTTGTACTGCTCCCTCCTAAGAAATTAAAAAAATTATTTAAGTTAAAATTTTACTAAATTCTTATACATAATTATATCTTTTTATAACTTACCAAACTTTTGCCAAATTTCTTGAAAATATTTCTAGCGTCAGTTTGTGTAGCCGACATCATTAGAATCAAAGCCAAAGCAAAACCAAAACATTTCATGAAATTCATATTTCTAGTTGTTTAAAGTTGAAAAGTTGGTGTAGACGATTAGCTGCAACAAGATTGATTGATGATTATTCAGAGTTTGATTAGCTTTTATAGTGATTGGCGATCAGTGAAAACAACTGTTTTAGTTTAGTAGGGGTTCCCTGTGTTGTAGATTGTGTAGGTAGTGATTTACATTTAGTTTCTTTATTGATAGAAAGAAAAACGTCATTTGAAAAATGTGAAGCTTAGGAGGTTTAATATCAATAAATTCCCAAGAAGTTTGTTAAAAAAATAGAAACTACCGAAGATAGAAAAAATGGGTCCATATCTTCAATTTTTTTTTTATTAATACGAGTAACATTTAAAATTCCATCTTCTGGTTGAAAATAGTCTTTAAACTTGTATTGCTCATAAAATAAATTAAACGCAGACAAACTGTTAAAAAGAAATTATGAACCCTGCATAATAATAATTATTCTAAACGACTTTTAGAGTCCTTTACACACTCTACTCCCCTATTGTATAGACAAATTTAACATATTTATGAGTGTGCGACACTTGAAACCAGGACACTCTTAAGTCGTCGCGCGAAAAAACACAAAAATTCAAATTTGCAAAAATAATAATTTCTTTTTGCGTACCTTCTTTTAAATTCAACCTCCCACTGTCAGGAAGTTTTTAAATTCATAAAAGTTAAATTTCTTTCTATCTACTATAACTCGCGATGTCACCCTAAGTTAAGTTCATGGACTTTCCTGTTGATAGGACATACACAACTCGTATAAAGGAGTTCCCACAACGTCAGCGTCGCGCGACTTTGACTTGGCACTCGTGTGTCTGTGCTGGGCGTGTATTTTAATAATAAATAATTTTAATGGCGCCTGATTTCGCTTTAAATTGTTCATAAATCGCGTATTATAATGATAAATTGCCCCACACACAAATTGTAATCCAATCTCTTGTGCTGTTGATGTTTTATTTGAAAATCACTGCTAACCTAAATTTTTTGAAGTGTTGGATGCATGTAGAACCGATTCGATGGCGACGACGCGTTTCAGGGTTGTGTGTATTTATGCGGGTTAAAAAGGGACATTTTAATGGATATATCCTTGAAATCTTTAAGCTAGAAATAATGTTAAAATCACATAGTTTCCAGTACTCAATGGTGTTCTAGTTTCTTGGGCGGAATTTTAATCGGTTTATTAGGATAATGGATTTTGGAAATGTGTTTGTGTTTTAGAATGGCACATTTTTGTATCCTTAAAGTATTTTATGTGTTTTAGATGTTGAAAGCAGATCTGCATTATTTAATATTTATTTGCTTTATCTTTAAATTTTAAGGAATAACTGCAAGGATTAGAAATATTATCTTCCTCCAAATGTGGAATAGTGAAAAAGCTTTCGAAATATTTTTCATGCATAAATGGAATAGGCTTTTCAAAACAAACGGAGTTAAATTTTTGTCTGATCAATTTTAACTAATTTTGAAAATGGATTAATTTTTTTTAAATTAATTTAACGGCTTTAATTAGGAACAATTAACTTTGTTTTTTAATTTCAACTCCAAAATTTTATTATTTTTTAAACTAAGGTTTGTATTCGAAAATGTTAAAAATTTTATTTAATGACACTGACTGGGTTTTGATATCCACGCTTTCTATTCACTTAGAAAAGTTTCAGAAAATGGAATTGGCCGCTGTTAATTTATAGATTTTTCATTTTCTCATTGAAATATCAGAAATATTTTCTAAGGAAAAATTAATTGTCTTCAGATATGTAGTTGCCCTGGTGTGAAGTTGAATAAATAATAATATATATCTATTTTAACGAGATACATCTGTGCAAATATGTTTATTTAAGATTTCCGTATTTGCTCAGAAAAATCAATTTGTAAACAAAAACAGTATTGGAACTGAAACGCATAACTTTCAAAGTATAAAAAGCTCATGTGGTCAACAAACCTATCAGTAAAGTTATTGAGCTCTTATTTGAAACTCTTCAATCTATTAAAATCAATATGAATTTCGCTAATTATTTCATAGTCATCGCTGTTATTATGTTAGTCATGTTCACTGGAAAATCTGAAGCTGATTTTTGGAAGAAACTTGGCAAAGGCATTGTAAGTTTGTATTTTGCAGTTTTCACATTAAATTTTAAGTTTTCCTAATTTTCACAGGAAGGTGTTGGTCAACGAACTCGAAATGCAACAATTCAAGGTTTTCAAATTGCAAAACAAGCTACTAATGTAGTTGCAACAGCCATCAGAGGATAAGTTCGTTGAAAATGCAAACTTAATGTATTTTGTGGTCTTAGCTTTTTTGAAAAAAAAAAAAAAAATTCTGGCACTCGAGGACTGCAGCGGTAAAGCTATTGCATTGCATTTTTTTTTTCTTTGATATAAATTCAACTTTTTTCTCTAAGATTAATTCAAGTTAAAATTTATATCAAAGAAAAAAAACATAACTGAAGCCTATTTTGTAAAAAGAATAAAAATGAGTTCTTAAAATCACACATTTTACATGAATAATATTAACTTTTTTTATTTTCACATTATACTGTCAATATTTTTACATGACAACATATAATAAAATTTATATCATCTGAAAGATTATTATTTAAGCTTTCAATATTCACCTTAATCATGCCTGTACGACATCTACAAAAAAAAGCTGGAACTTTTTGAATGCAATCAATTTTCATCAAAAAGTAAAAACAAAAAAAAAACAAAATAAAAGCTTATTATTTAAAAATAATAGGCTTAAAAATATAGGGGAAGTGGGGCAAGACGGCCTATGGGGGCAAGACGGTTTTCGTACTATGTTGGATGAAAAAAAGTAAAATTGGCAACACTTGCAATATAAAAAAGGTGCCCTTGGTACGATCGATCACGTCTGTAAGTTTTAGCAATTTCGGTTAAGACCCCGAAGAGTTGCGGTAAATTTTGTGATTTTTCATAAAATTGTTATCGTTCATGTGAAAAGTCAGTTGTATTTTTCACACTGAAATAATTAAAAATTTTAACTTTTCCTTTTTTTATAATAGAAAGTGAATATTAAAAAGTATCTTCTGCGAAAGAAGGAGTCATAAAGATAAATTAAAAAAAAAATAGAGAACATCAAATATGATATGACTTGGGCAAGACCGTCCATGGGCGAAATTGGAAGCTCTGCTAGCTTAAACAAAGTGAAAAAAGAAGTTCACCGTTAAATCTTCCAAAGAGCTAAGCAACAGGCGCCAAACAATACTGTAATTGATGATTCTGATGAAGAGGACTTTGCAGATTGTATTTGTACCTTCTATCTGCAACTGTTTACTTGATCCAATCTTTTTTTACTATTGTGATGATTATATTATGTAAGTACCTACATAACTGTGAATATTCGTATTTTGCAAATAAAGATCCCCACCTTTGTATCTATAATTTTAAATTATGCCCATTATGTCCATCATTCAATTTTCTTTATTATCAATTTCAGATCGTTGACCATAAAATTGCGTGACTATTTGAGTCATACATGTAGGATTGTAGGTGTTGAAAACCTAGAAAATAGACCACATTCATTTATTATCAATCACTCATTGAATTCAAGCTCAATTTTAGGGGATTCCTCTTGGAATGTAAATAATTTATGCATGTCTCAAGCAATAAATAGGCAACAATATCAAGAACAAAGAACAGAGGCTTGAAAAAATACTTTCATGCAAATCACTCTTTGACGTGAGTAATATTTTGTGTAGATTTTTCGTACGCTGTTAACACTTTGGAAAAGAAAAAACACAATAACTATTCACTATCGTTACATATAGGTTTCGGTTACTTGCATAGTTGAGCAAAAATATTTTGCGGTGTGATTCATGCAAAGTTTAATGATCTTTTCGATTTCATTATTGATATTAAAATATTTTAACTACTTCGGGTATAAAATCGAAACAAGTATTAAAAACCGGGGGAATTTAGTTTCGATGGAAGATTGATTCTAGAATGGAAGAGTATAAAAGAATTTTTGTTACTAATAATAAAATATCACAGAGTGCATGAAAATTTAAAAAAACGTAAATCTTTTTCCTCAGAGAAATGACTTTAGCTGAATTGCATATTAAAATAATATTCATCCTCCATTTAAAAAAGTCTGCAACAGCACCCAAAATATCAGAAAAAATGCATCTTTCAAACGAATTTATTACCAACATTCCAAGAAAAAGTTCAATGGAATCATTTTATGGCCAATAACCCATTCGAAAGTGCCACAAGTTTCTTTCCCAAATATCGTTTCTTTATGCAAAACCAATTCAATGTTCTCTCACAATCGTTTTCAAATTACGTACAAATGTTCACAATTGCTGTTTAAAATGAAATTCAAAACTACCATCATCATCATGGACACAGTTGCCAGATTACTCTAAATGGGGTACTTGACCAAATTCCATTATCCATCAGTTTCGATTTACCCTTTTTACCCTTAACTCGAACACACACTTTGCTGCTGTTGCTGTGGATAACTCTATTCTTATGTTCTGTTGCTGGCAAAAGCCTCATTCATTATGAAGTATAAAGTCAATATCAATTTCAAACAACAAGGCTAGCCGTAGTAAAATTTTATCACCTCAAAAAAAGTATTGAAAGGGGGTACATATCCGTCTACTAGATAAGTTTTACTGTTGTTTGACCGGGACAAATAATAAGTGATAAACGGGTACCAAGACTATCAGCAGGACCTTTTTTGTATCGAGGTTGAAGGGTAAAAAAAATATTTTGGCATGATTTCATCACATAAACTGATAAAAAGTCTGTAACAACTGTCGATCAGACCATTTCGAAGGTCGTTTTATTTAAGATGAACAAAAAGAAGAACCAAAATCATGTGTATATTCATACCAGAAGGGGCAACTTAAATCGCAAAAAATCTTTTGTGGGGTTGGAAGTCGAGGTCGCTTTTGGTCAACTTTTACAGAAGAGAATCAGATTACATATATTGGCCATTTTCATAATGCAAAAAGCACATTGAATGGAAATTGACATTGATGTGGGATAAAACGAGAAATTTGATGTGTTTTGATGTGAGGGTGTCATTTTTTTTTTTTTTTTTTTTTTTTGAGAAGCAACAAAGTGAAGTGCGGCACAGCTTTGTCGAAGGAACTACATCACTTCATGTAATCACTTAAGAAAATATATTGACATGGGAGGGTGGGTACTGAGTATACCATATTTTGTAAGTGATTCAATTATGTTGATGAGAATAGAGATAGGAGAACATTTTGCATTTGAGAAAAAAAAGGAAAATTTATTGGATATCATAAAGATGAATATCCACAAAAATATTAATCAAACAATACCTTACATACAAAAAATCTGCAGAAAAAGTAAAAAATATTAAAAAAATGTGTAAAAATAGCATAGAATGTTAAAGCTTTTAGTAGAATAAATGAATAATTTTGATGGTGTTCTCTTAACTTAACTTCCAAATTAAAAACCTATGCCTTAAGATTTCTTGTATACCTACCAAACAAAAATTTTTTTTTTTGGAAATACATACTTTTGTTTTACTAATAAAAATCTCAAAAAATTTTTGAAAAATCTAAAGAAAATCATTAATCTGTTTTGACAAAATCGATTTTTCTTTACATTGATAATTTTGGAGACTTTGTCAATTCCTCGCAGTGCAATTCCCTTGAAAAAATGCTTTTAGGTGGTATCCTCCTCTGACGTCCCACTTATCATAAATACATTTTTTAAATAAAATATCGATGGAAAGGCTCTCAAAAACGGTTCTACCGTTGCCGTTGCTTCAATTTTTTGAAATATAAAAAAATATTTTTTGGACCATTATTACCTACTTGTGTTAGAACCGTTTTCTAGATTTCTGAATTTCTACTTAATTTGCAAATCAAATTCACCTTTGGTAAATCAAGAAAAATTTTTCTTTTTATTTATGAACAAACAAATTTTTTTTAATCCATTCACATAGAATGGAAAAACTATTTATTTGAGTACAAAAGGTGAATTTGATTTGTAAAGGGCATAGTTTGCTTTGAAATTTATTGAATTTATATTGCGGACAGAAGCATTTGATTTTAAAAGGATTGGTTAACCTTCCTTCAAATTTCACACGACAAAAAAAAAAAAACTAACTTGTTCCGAAATAAACCAAACCAAAAAAAAAAAAACATGCAGAAATCCGCTTGTTTTTAGAAATGAGAATTTTAAAAATAAGCAGAATTCTGCATGTTTTTTCTTTCTGTCTTAAATTAAGCGGCAATCTGCTTGATTAAAGATGAAAATCTTCTTAGTTTTATGATTATACAAGATTTTCATCTTAAATTCAGTGGATTTCCGACTAATTTAGACGGAAGTCATCTTGACAAAAAACCATACATAAATCCGCTGGTCTTTTTTTCCGTCTACAGTAAAGTCATTCTCAAAGAAAAATCCATTGTTCCATACAATATTATATTCTTCAACTAATTTAACTAATTTTTAAGAACAACACATTTAGATGACAACGAAAACGGCCTTTATTATTTTCTTCTCATTTATTAAACACTTTTTTCTGGACATTTTGTAACAAATTTGAAAAAAAAAAAAAAGTCAAAAAGGGTTAAATCTAACAATAAATATGACTAATTAGGTCATTAAGAATAGAAACAAGCCTTCTGTTGCACAAGGTCCACTCAATTTATAAAAAAAAACGAAGAAAAAAAAAACTGAAAAAAGAATCTGATACTTATTATGTAAATTAATCAACAAAAAAGTAATTTTACGCAATTTAAAGGGTTGAACTTTGCTTTTATACAAAAACCTACTGACGCAGTTAATTGATCAATTTTGTATGAAATATTTTTTTTTTTTTAAGTCATTTTTTACGGACAAAATTTAGCTTGAAAGGGATGAATTCCAATACCCTTCTATATCCATCCATCTAAATTAAGAAAAAAGAGTGTGAACTAGATTATTAAAATAATATTAATTGAATGACTTTAGTTTGAAGAAGGTTAAAAGTTAGAAGAAAACAAAAAAAAATAATGAGCAGTAAATTGAGGCGCTAGTGGCACGTGATTAAGTGTCAAAGAAGAGGGTGAATTAGTCAAGTTTCAAGAGATGATGTCTTCCGCGAAGCATCATACCCATCAGCAGCGCTTAAATACAAGTAATTCAATAATTTTCTATCGCTTTGTCAAGTCACACCTTCCTCCTATTTTTTTCTGGAGAAAAAACCTTCACCGCCTTCTTTATCTACAAGGACGATGAAATTGTAAGAGGGTAAATACTAGTGACCTGGATTTCAGTTCAATTGCCAAAAGTCACGTACAAATTACCCAAATCAAGCCAGAGCACCATCTGAAATGGAGTTAATGTGCCCTCAAGGCTGCAGCAGCATCATATTTGAAATTGTCAATTAGTGAGTATTTATGCTTATGGAGACGATATGAGAATATTAAAATTTATTATTTAACGATAGTTTTTTTTTTGGATAGTATTGGAATTGCAAGACTCTTTGAAAATAATATTTTCTAAAACTCATCAACTAAAAAATCAGAGCCTTGAGTAAAATCAGATCTAGAATTGATATGTCAATAACAGTAAAAAAAAGTCCGAAAAGTTTTCAACCGTTTTCTAAACATGCTCTTCTTTGACCAACGGGCATAACTTGACTGATATCCTGCCTTACAAAAACGGGAATATTGTAGTTTCGACAGTTCCAATTTGTACCGTAATTATAAAGATTAGAATTTCTTATTCTTCTATAAACCTTTAACAACATCAACTCTTCAAATTTCAAACTATTCCGAAACTTACTTTTGACGAAATCCTTCGAAATGTCGTCCTGAGGCTATAGAAAGAAAGTGAAATAGCCACACGTTAACCCATCTTTTCCGTTCAAGTCCAGTATTCTTTTTTCGTCCCAAATATTCAACCCCATCCAAATCTCCCTTAGAAATTCATAAGAGCCATAATAATTTGTGTAACACATGTGGGGCAATGAATTTCGTACAAATGAATGAACCAAAATGACCATTCAATTTTACGACCCTGGGTATTATTATAGTTGTGTGTGTCTGTGTTTGTGTATGTTCTGGTGGTTACATTATAGTGCCATATACTTGTCATTTAAAAACACATCTTGTTGGCAATTTTGTCGAAATAAGGCCCTCAAGCAATTTTGTACGCAAGTTGTATACCAACTACATACATCCTTCGAGAGGGATATCCAACTTCCCAACCAAAAAAGAAGGAAAGGTTAACTTTTTTTTTATTTTGTGGACGATGAGTGAGGACGAGAAGTAAAAGCAAAAAAAAGGATTAAAGGCAAAAATTAAATGAAAATATTTTCGAAACTACGTATTGAATATTTATATTTTTGTTATGAACTTGGTGAAGGCTTATATTTATGCAGACATAAGGTAGTTGGAGTTGGAGTGAAAAAAAAGGTTTGCGGTGCAGAAAAGTTATTCATTTAGTTCCATACCAGTTTTCTGGTTGTAGCCTCTGGGCATTTCCTGTAGGCTAAAAAATAAACAACAGAAAGGACCATCTGAGTCAGCAGAAATTGTTTTGAAAGTTGAAGATTGTTGTTGTTTTTTGTTGTTGTGAAAGAGTTGAAGCACAGAAAATATGTTTATATTTTCTTAAAGATTTATAGTAAAAGAGAACTTTTCAGACAGTTTAATAATAATTTGGGTTCAATCTCACACTTAGTGTTGACAAACCTGAGTGAGCACAAGGTGAGTATAACTATATAGTTAATAAGGATGAAGAAAAGTGTTTTGGAAAGTAATTTTTTAATTAAATTACACGAGAAAAATTAAATGAACGACTGGTCGCATGTACTTGCATTTATAGTAGATAAAAGTTGTTTGGAATATAAAATTTTTTATAGCATTCATAGAATAAAAAATTTGATTTAATTTTGTTAATAATTATTTTAGGAAATGTAAAAAAGTATTAGGAATTGTTTTCTAAATTATAAAAAACATCTCTTTAAATGGTTTTTATCTCCAAATTATTAAGAATGCCAATTGTTTTCTTGTATATATGTAATAAAAAGTAAAAAATTTTGTTTTCAATATTTTTTTAACAAAAATTTTCAAAGATTTTTCAAAAAATTGTTTCGTTTATATGTAGATAAAGCTTAAAAAAAATTATCAACCCATTTTCAAAAAATTGATTTAAAAAATTGAAGTAAGTAATTTTGAAGTACTCAAAAGTATTTTAAAAAAATGTTCGTTTAAATGTTTTAAGTCATTAATGAATTAAATGGAGAATATGAAATAAGATTATATCACAACGACCCTATTGCAAGTGAAAGTTTGGCAATAACTGATTGGAAACACAAACACATTACCACCATTTGCATCAAATATTTCTGTATTTTTATCGCCCCACAATACCAAAGCCTAGAATATTACATATGAAAAACTATTCCATATCCTGTTCTTGTTTTTACAGTCTGCTAAATTTGTCAATAATATGAATCTAAAATGTCAGCATTATTTTTTTCATTTATTTGTCAAACTTCCACTTTTGCTTCCCATTTTCACCATAACCAACACACACACACGTATGTATCATGAAGGGTAATTTTCGAAAATGTTTATTAAGACATAATCAGCATATATTGACTTGTTATTGCATATTTTCAAAATTTGCATACCTTCAGCTATATTTACCCCTCCGATTTCGATACAGAGAACAAAAGTATTTGGTAGCAACATGTGGGTTTTATGGACAACCTCATACTCATAAACATTTTAGTTAAACTCGGGGGTACCTTTTGTTACTGTGTTGATCCCTTTTAATAACAAAGAAAACATATTGGTGAAAGTCCAGAGATTAGATACTTTAAGAGAAAATAACATAAACTGAACGTTTATCTTTATACTTAAACATGAGTCCATTCGGTCAAGTTTTGAGGGTGATGTTGTTTTTTACTTATTCCCTCGAGATTATATTCATTCGCGTAGAAAGGATATGTGAATGTGGAGTTGTAAAAATATTTTATAGTATGTCTCGGGTCAGTTTTGTTTTCAGTTTTTGTGCACTTTTAGTGTTGTTTTCTTTTATGATGATGATGAATACTATGCAATATGTGACCAGAGTAAAGTGATATAAAAAATATTTCTTTGACGTTTCAATTAAAGTTAATAAAATTGAAGTAGAAGTCTTAGAGCCAGTGGCGTAGCTACCGCTGTATCAGCTGTATCCATGTAACAGGGCCCCCGAGATATTGGGGCCCCCAAAAAATTGTGTATTAAAAATTTTCTGATAACCAGTTTTTGTACATTGTGTCTTTGAGATAGATTTTTTTGTGTCTCAAAAAAATAATGTAAGTAACATTTTACAAACCTACGATTATTGTGTTTGAAATAATTATAAATCTTGTTTCCAAACTCCTTCACAATCAGAATGAACACAATGACTAAGAGAAAGAAAGAATTTTCTTTTGGGAAGTGAGACATGTTTTTAAAAGTAAAAGCAGGAACATAACATGAGTTGGCAGAAGTAATTAAGTAAGAATTTCAAATTCGGAATCGTATTTTAAAGTCAACGCTTCCTATTGCCGCCTGGATATTTCGATGGGTCAAAATCAACAATGATTTTAGTGCCTTCGTGACCTGAATATTGTGTTCGACACATTAGAAGCAGATAAACTATTTCCGTTGATTTAATAAAACAAGGATCAACAAAATTGGTAGAAAAAAACCTCCTGTTTTAATTTTTTTTTGTTTGTCAGTAATTGTAGCTTTTACGATGCGATTTTGTAGCTCAAATCTTTTTGAAATACACTGGTCAACAAAATTTAACTTTTTTTTTGCCACAAGAACCAAAATATACTTTTCTAGTTGATTTTAGGGTGCTGAATCCGAATCTGAAGTCAGAAAAATTTGATTGGCCTTCGATTTTGAAATATTACCGTTAGAAAATGCCAAAAAACGTAATTTTGGCTGTTTTCGAGGTTCTGTTTTTATGTGGGGTAATTCATTATAAATAAATTTGTAACGGTTATTATAAGAACAGATATTCTTCTTTCAAAAACTTTTTAAATTTTCCCGATATCTCTTTTATTGCTCGAGATATCTTAAGTTTTCATTTAATAAGTCAAAGAGAAACTAAACTTAATCTAAAGTTTAAGTCACTGGTCACAGAATTTTTGCCACAAGAACCAAAATATACTTTTCTGAAGGTTTTCGAGTTGCTGAACTCGAATCCAGAATCAGAAAAATTCTATTAGCCTTCGTTCTTAAAATATTACCGTTATAAAATGCAAAAAAGGTTTTTTTTATAACGGTTATATTTCAAGAACGGAGGCTAATAGAATTTTTCTGATTGTGGATTCGAGTTCAGCAACCCAAAAACCTTCAGAAAAGTATATTTTGATTCTTGTGGCAAAAAAAGTGTAATTTGGTTGGCCAGTGTTGTTTCTGATCCAAAGACCGCTACTTAAATTTTAAATATCTCGGGAAATAAAAAAGATATCGGAAAGATTTAAACATTTTTTGAAAGAATAAAACTAGCTCTTATAGGCACCGTTACAAATTTATTCACTATTAATTACTCCACATAAAAACATAACCTCGAAAACAGCCAAAATTACGTTTTTTGACATTTTCTAACGGTAATATTTCAAAAACGAAGGCCAATCAAATTTTTCTGACTTTAGTTCCGGATTCAGCACCCTAAAAACTACTAGAAAAGTATATTTTGGTTCTTGTGGCAAAAACCTTGTTGACCAGTGATATTTAAGGTTTTATAAATTCAAGTTAGAGCTCAAAAGTAAGCTTTCATAATACAAAAAAACTCAAAATTCTAAAAATTTTTACACCGAGATTAATCGCTTGCATCCCCGATTTTGTAGAAAACTATCCGAGCTACAAAATCGATGTTTTAGCATTTCATCTGGATCTCAAATTCAAATTTCTACCAAAACTATTTTTTTAGTTGCGATATAGGTACTATAGGGCAAGTTTAGGATTCGTAAAAAAAATCGAACTCGAGATAACAATTTTACATGACATTACGATGATGGAGAATGCCAAAAAAGTGGGTCCGGCAATTCTGTCTGTCTGTCTGTCTGTCTGTCTGTCTGTCTGTCTGTCTGTCTGTCTGTCTGTCTGTAAGAACCTCGAGCTACAGCCTAAACTACTGTAGCTATTTTCTTCAAACTTGGTAGTTAACAGTTTTTGGTGATTCCCTAGAGGAGAAATTGAAATTTTTTTTTTAGGACCAAAAGTAACGGTACCTGTCATGTAACGGAAATACAAAAGTTAATTTTTTTCAAAAACGGCTCTAACGATTTTGATTAAATTTTTTGTGTGTAGTAAAGCATATAGAAGCTTTCTTTGGAAATAAAAAAAATATTTTTTCTACAGTTATTAACTGTACCTGCCATAGAACCGTTTTTTTGATTTATGAATTTCTCGTGAACTACAAAACAGATTTCGACCAAAATTTTTATACAGAAAAGCTTAAGCAATTATTTTTAAAAAAAATTTTTAATTTTTCAAAAAACACATTTTTGGATTTTTAAAAAATATTTCAAAATTTTTTTTTGAAAATTTAATTTTTTGAAAACGGGTCGGTGAAAAATTTTGAAATTCCGTTTTTAGGTGTAAATTAATTATTTCTTCGAAATGGCATACCAAGTTTTTTTTTGAAAAATTTTAGAAAATTTTTATATATAAAATATTATTTTTTAAAAAAACCGCTCTAACGATTTTCGAAAATTTTTTTCTGAAAATTCCTTTTTATACAAGAAATAAAATGGCATACTTATTTTTTTGTAAAAGATCATATAAAACGGTATTTAATTATTTATAAAATCAGATTTTATTTTTTTTTTCACCACTTATGAAATTCCGTGAAAATATCAAATTTTAAATTTTCCTTTATTTGTATGAATGAAAAGCTTTAACATTACACTAACTTTTACCATAAGAGCAAGTACGTGCGACCCCAGTCGTGCAATTTATTTAATTTCGCATTTCTTGGACTTTGAAAGGTGTCTTTTGAGCTAACTTTTATTAACAAAAACATTTTATGCAACAAATTCTCATTTAACTAGCTACAATTTCTGGAGAAATGTTTTTTTTATTCCGCCATAAGGCTAAATTATTGGTTATCGAAGTGTATATTCTTGTTTAAAATTTATCTGAGGTTTGTTGACCCTTCCGGTTACCAGGACAGCTGAAAAATCATTTTTCAAGCCAAAATAAAAAAATATCTCATAACATCTATGGGACATTGATGGTTATCGGACATATCGATTTTATCCATAAAAGCGAATAATCTTGATCTTTTTCAGCTATGGAAGATTTAATCAGCGAATTTGCTGAAAGACAAGGAAAGTACTACTTTGAAAAGTTTTGGTGCAATGAAAATTATTGAACTAAGTGTTTTAGTTTAAAAAAAAAGCTTGTTAAGCTGTGTCCAATAGCCCAGTAAGAGTAGATGAAAAAATTTCAAAGAAAGGAACAAATTTGTAACAGGCTGATTTTTGGTATACAGCTTGGTATTAGGATGTTTTACAATTTGTGAAAAGTCCTGAAGTTTCCTTTGTCTGCTAGTCCCGTTATAAGGGGTCAAAGCTCACTACATTTTTTATTTCAAAAAACTGTAAGTCTTAGACAAAAATTACGTTCTACAAAATTGTAGCTGAGGTTTTTTTTTATAAAAAATTGTCTTATAAAGTTTTCTTTGTATCACCTACCGTTTAGAAATAACAACATGTGAAACTATCCCATGTAATTTGATTAAAATAACAAATGTAAAATATCAAGAAAAACATATGAGAGTTTGGAGTGATATAATTTCTAAACGGTGCGTGATACAAGAAAACTTTATACAGCATTTTTTTGTTAAATAACCTCAGCTAAAATTTTGCGGAACATAATTTTTGTCTAAAACCTACCGTTTTAAAAGTGACCTTTGATTCCTTATAATGGGACTATAGGACAGACGAAACTTCAGGACTTTCCACAGATTGTAAAATACCCTAACACCAAGCTGTATACAAAAAATTAGCCTGTTACAAATTTTTTCCTTGAAAAAATCTATTTCTCCGGGGCTATAAGTCTGAGATGGAAGGGCCCCCAAAAAAATTTGGATACAGGGCCCCCAAAGGGCTAGCTACGCCACTGCTTAGAGCATAAGTTGTAGACACTTTCAACACGGTCTGGACAAGATATATTCATAGTAAGCCCAAATAGAAGCAACAGTAGGGTGTTCGTTTTTTAAGGATTTTTTGAGAAAAAAGTTCCTAAGTGGAAAAACTTTTTCAAAATACCTAATAAAAAAAAATATCCCCAAATTTTTGCAGATTTTTATTTTGACGCCAGATGGCGCCCGAAGATAATTGAAATTTTTTTCTCATTTGAAATAGGTATATGTTGACCAATGAGGCAATTTTTTAAGATAAAGCCTTAAAGTAAAAATGTTTGATGAGGTTCTTGTCTACATTAAACACCGTTTTCAAAATGGTTTAAACCATTTTTCGAGGACCAGGGCTTTAGTCAGGGCATGAATGTTTTTTTTTTTTTGGTTGATTGATTTTGTTAGTTTTCCATTTCTCGGTAAGTTCATAAGAAAATAGTTCGTAACTATCATGTTCGGAGGCTTTTCATTAATCTTACTTAATACCTCCTTACCTACCTACCTACGCAAAAATAAATGTCACTAGTGGAAAAAAGGAAATTTTTCATTAAATCTTCAATTCAAACTGTTCGACTATATCTTTACTCTACTCGTTCTTTAGATGATTTACTTATGTTATAGGGATTCCCACCACCTACATCGTCTTTTCTGGCAGCTTTTGGGGTATCATCAATTTCTTTATATTTCTTTCAAGGATATATAATTACAATAACATTGCCATTCGAATTCTTATTTCTTGAAGGCATATTTACCTACTACATCCCTTTTTCACATCACATCAAATAAGTTATCCCATTTACCAACTCCGCATTGAACCGAATCTTCAAAAATTCACCTCGATCCCAATCTAATTAAAACCGAAAAATAATTAATACTCTCTCGCGAGCATATATACATACTACCAGCCTCTCACAGGTTGGCTTCGAGTATAATTTTCGATTCCTTTAGGGAATTTACCATGGGTAAGATATTTATTTAGTTCATATGTGAACCGTATCCTTTAACAGTGTCAAACGGAAGAATGGGGTGTATTCGATGAGATGCCTTAGAAATCCAACATCCCCTTTCCCATATAAAATTAACAAATAAAACCTATGATCCCGTATCGAGTAAGGTTTTTACGGTTTTATCAAAAATGTTCGCGTTAATTCGATATACGTTCAAAAATATAAGACTAAAGACTATAATACTCCCTTCATGTGTGCGGTAGCGAAATTAAGACTTTTGATTAATTGAAACGTCTTTTTCAAAAAGATACAATTTAAGGAGGAGATGTGTCTTTTTATAGTTGAGCTGGTCTCATTATAAAGTCGAATTTATTGGTTTCACCTGAAAGAAGAAAAGAAGTTAAAATTGTTTAAACTTTTTCATCAAACATACATAAAATGTGCTAGGTTTCGAAATTTTTCAGGAAGTTTATTGTGTGAAACCATCGAAGAAGAAAAACATTCATTTTTGCCTAAAGGGTTTATAAAAGATCCTTTTTGGGGGGTGGATATGGAAATAGAGAGAGTAAAAGGATGTGTAAATGTAATCTGCATATGTGATTACCCGGTGTACCTATATGTTAAGTTGACAGAGGCGTTTTATACTGAACACGCATTTATCCAACCACCAATAATCGTGTTTAAAGGAGAAGGGGTATTATACTCATTTTTCGTCGTTTATTCTGACAATGAAATAAAATTTTTCGCTTGAAAATTGGATTTTTCATTTTCGGGTGATGTTTGCTCTGTGAGCGTGTCTGTCTTGTGGGTTGTTCAGGACTTTTTTATTATGCTCATGTGTGTAACGAACGATGATTACATGTTTCATAAAAGGATTAACTTTCTCTTTGACTGATTAATTATGGCCCATTATGGGTATGAACTGGGTGCGAAACAGTTATGGAACGCGGCACAGCGCAGCACACACATCAAACACACACTCTGTTATTGCTTTTGTGGGTATAAAATAAATTGATTTTACATATATGGTTAGCGGTTGTTGGAGGAACATTGTTTGGTTGTAAGCAGTTTTGTATTCTTATATGGTACCCTTGAGGATACATCAACACGTGTTCCGCAATGAAATAGTATCTAAACAAAACTGGTCCTTCAAACAAATTGTGGTTAAAAGTTTCTTATTGTCATCGTATTCTCACAGTTTTTAGAATTTAATTACAAATTGTGAAATCCGAAATTCCCATTTTTCTTTTTTTGTATCAAGAACCATGAATTTATACATTTTTTCAATAACATACAACAATTGCAAAAAATGAACTTATTGGTATTAAATTAGTTATGAAAGAAAATTACCACTACAGAGACGAAAGTAGTACCACCTAAAAATTAACAGATTGCCTTATTGAGCTTTTTTATAAGAATTTTAAAAGAAAGTTGACTAAAATCAAAGATTAAGAAGGATTATCTATTTTTTGTTATTTTTTAGTCTATTCTATTCACCATTTTGAATGAAACAAATTCGTTCAAGAGTTTTTGACGTGTTAACGTTTTATAAATCGATGGACCATGGCAGCCACCACAAAAAAGTGACGTCATTTTCTCCCGTTAACTTTTGCAATGCGGCAAAAATTTCAATTCAAAATTAAAAATAAACTATTAGAGATACAAAAATCTTCTAAAGCTAATTTGAAAGATAATAAACCTAAAGCTTAATCCAAATGAAGGATTTTTAAAAATTCCGTCATTTAATAGGGTAAAAAGGGGCAAAACAAAATTGCAAAAAATGGCTATTTTTTTTTAATCGATAGATAAATTCATTGCAAGACTGATAATGGTATTGAAAAAAATTTTACAAAATTTCAAAACTAAGTAATAAATGGTTTTCTAAAACTAAAACACGGGATAGACCTTTGACAAAGTAGTGATTATAGGTTGGGGACATTTATTTTGACAATTTAAAAAAACCTCATTCAAAAGATAATAAAAAAAAATAAGGGGTCTAATACGGATTTTCGAAACATGAATTTTTGAAAAACACCTACTTATTTTGGGGTATTTTCGGGTGAGTTTTTATTTTTTTAAATTTTTTGTAGTGTTCAAAAATGTACATGCGCACAAATGTACACGTAAAATTGGTATTTTAAAGTGATTTTTGACCGAATAACGGGAAAAACAAGTTTTTTTGTCCCAAGTTTTTTTGACCGTTTTTAACCGTTTTTTATTTTTATCTTTTTTTCTTCAACATATAAATGAATGAAATTTATATTGTAGATAGATAATAGACAGGAATATATTAATGCAAAATTTCAATCAATTTTGTATTCACAATTTTGAGATAATGGTAAAATAAAGTACTATTTTTCAACAAGTTATATCTTTTGATCTAGAGCAGATACAAATTTGATTTAACGTTACTGAGTATCCTGGTCATATTACCTTTTATTTGATATATCACACATAACTGTACACTCACTACAAGCTACACAATGTTAAATTAAAAAACTTGCGAAATACCTCAAAACACCTGTGGAGATCTGTTGATCATGAACAGCCATCAGTGTTGGAAGTACCGTAATTTCAGTTTGGAGTTTCGGCATGGTTGGCTTTAAAAAATTTTAACTTTTTTTCTAGGCATCACAGAAATAAGATTGAAACGTCAAATGAAAGGTGAAATAATGAGCTTTCACATTTTCGAATTTTAAAAACTTGTTTTGCAACTAAAAAGTCGTTTCTCTACAATAAAAATAAAAAATTGCATCTCTAATTTATTTAATTACTACAAAGTTTGTCTTCATACACGAAATGCCCCTTGTTGTAGTAAAAAAAATAAAATCCTCAATTTTTAACTATTTTTTCATTGATTTTAGGTTAGAATTTTAGTCAAAAATAATTTTCAAAATTTTTTAACCATCTTAACTTGACAGAAAATTTTATTTGCTATGAAAAGTGTCTTTGAACCATAGTACAGGAAAGATAGACTTTTTCGTGGAACGAAATACAGGACGGCTGATTTTTTCAAATCTGAAAGAAGGGTATTGGAAAAGCTTAAGTCCTGATTGTCGGGACGCCAACCCCCTGGCGAAATCCGCCATTTTGAAAAACGCGAATATGTCTATATCTCCCAAACTATTGGTTGATCGAATAAGTTACTTAACCAAAAATGTAGGTAATATAAATATCTTTTTTAGTGCATTCACTGTTTTTCAGCGAGAACAACACTTTCGAGGTTATGTCGTTTTATTTTTTAGTTTTTCGGATTTATTAATTTTTCTCAGTCTCTATGATAATTACATAATTTTTTTAACAGTAACGTTATAGACCATCAAATTTCCAATAATTTGGTATTTTTTTGAAAGTCATGCGATGAATAAGTCGAAAGTTATTGATCTGAAAACTATTTTTTAGTACTTTAAAGTTAGTATAAAGACAGGCATTTTGTGGAACGAAATATAGGAAGTCTGATTTTTTCAAATCTGAAAGAAAGGTATTAGAAAAGCTTAAGTCCTAGTTTTCGGGACGCCAACTCCCTGGTGAAATCCGCTATAATTAAAAACGCGAATTGGTCTATATCTACTAAACTTTTGGCTTTACCGAATAAGCTACTTATCCAAATTTGTAGGTATTATAAATATCTTTTCTTGTACATTCACTGTTTTCAGCGAGAACAACGCTTTTAAGGTTATGTCGTTTTATTTTTTATTTTTTCGGTTTTTTTAATTTTTCTCAGTCTATATGATGGTACCATAATTTTTAAGCACCGTAAAAGTTGGATGTTTGACTTAAAATAAAATATGTATACAACAAGTCCACAATAATGTAAGTTTTACCATTATTTTTTTGTTTTTTAAATTTTAAATTAATATTTAGAGGAAACTGCCGGACCCACCTTAATAATGGGAAATACACTCCCTCTCATATCATATTTTTCTTGTTTTTTACATAAAGTACACGATTTAGCCTTTTTTTAATACCTTATGCAAAAATAAATTAGTATATCGTTTGAAAATATTGAGAGGGATTGTTCGTTCAAGTTCAGTATCTTTGGTTTGAAAAGTCATAAAGTCTTCAAAAGCATACCAAATTAATGGAAATTTGATGCTCTACAACTTTTGTTATGATAAAAAATTATGTTACTATCATAGAGACTGAGAAAAATTAATAAAACCGAAAAACTAAAAAATAAAACGACATAACCTCAAAAGTGTTGTCCTCGCTGAAAAACAGTGAATGCACTAGAAAAGATATTTATGTTGAATACATTTTTGGTTAAGTAGCTTATTCGATCAAGCCAATAGTTTGGGAAATTTAGACATATTCGCGTTTTTCAAAATGGCGGATTTCGCCAGGGGGTTGGCGTCCCGAAAACCAGGACTTAAGCTTTTCCAATAACCTTCTTTCAGATTTGAAAAAATCAGTCGTCCTGTATTTCGTTCCACAAAATGCCTGTTTTTTTACTAACTTTCCTCATTTCCTGTACTACCATTTCAAATTTAGGCTTGGTTTTATAGTTAAATAAAAAAAAAATGAAAACCGACCAGTGTTGCCGTTTTCTCAGAAATGCACCAATGGATTTAGTAGCATTTTTGGCTGAAGTATTCTTTTGTGCCAAGGAATCATATTCAGCAATAAAACTCTTGAATAAATTTGTTCCATTTTTGCTCCGGTCTATTAAATAGACTGATATTTATAAAGAGAATCTTCTTAAAATTTGAGTAAAAAGTTCATTTATTTTTCAAACTGGAAGTAGAATACAAATTGCGGTCAATATTTATATAGTAGATTGGTTCAGGGGGTAAGGTGTGAGACTAATGTGTTAAAGTCTTCAGTTCGATCCTCGGCATGATCGTAGTTTTTTTTTTTTTATTTCCTGGTAAAACCCTACAAATGCATATTTCAAAACAATTTGAAAAGTCTGGTTGTTTTAACAAGGTTAAATTCTTGAATGGAAACAATAAAGAAATCTTATTGTTTTTTTTCTATTTGATGTGGTCTATTTTTCTCTGTGTGGGATTTCAAGGAACAATGAATAGTTAATTTTATTTTTAATAAGCTTGTTAATTATATTTGTAATGTTCCCGATTTCGTCAACTTTCACTCTACTATTTCAGTTTAAAGAAAAACAAATGAAATTTTTTCATTCCATACAAAATCTTTTTTTTCCTGATTTACAAATATTTTATTTTTTCTGTCTCGCCTATATAAAATGGAATCTGAAATGTTTCAAATTAATTGCGACTGAATTCACAATTACTATTCCAACAATGAGCTGGAGACATTTCTTTTTTTCCGAAGCATATACAAAGAAATTAAAACAAACAAACAAAAATATTCTCAAAAAAAAAAAATGTGCCTCTCATCATCAACAGTCATTGATGCTTCGCGACCAAAAAAAAATAATAATAATTACTATCCCCGACATCATTATGGGCTGTGATTAACAAAAAAAAAAAAATAAAAATAAAAAAAAAACCAACAACTAAATGAGAGTACCAAGAAAAACGAAAAAAAAAGTATTTAAGCACGGAAATTGTTAGTCAGACATTTCCACTCAACTCAACTCTGCAGTCAGTTCACAACTCTTTGAATATACACAAACCCTCTTAAAAACCCACGAGATTAAAAAAATATCCTGGCGTAAAAAAAAATATCCTTCATCCATATAAAATAAAAATAATAAAAAAGAAAATAACAAAAGCTTTCTGGCCTTCCTTTATGCTGTCACTTCAATCAGCTTCACTGGAAAATCACTGTCATATCGAAACGAAAAAAAAAAGAAAAAAAAAAATACCAAGACTGGCTTGAAGCCAATTCCTGAGTAGGTATACTACACTCTCCGCAATATACAATCAATATTTTCCCAGTTTAAGCCCTCTGTGGTGTTATGAAGCAGAGAAAGCATCCTGCAGCTCTGTTACTTGAATACCTTCATAGCAGATTTCAGCCATGGAATTCGAAAAAGGAAATCTTGAGGGTAATTTCTCCATAATCCTTTTGCTGATTATTTCGATTTCATAAAAAATTATGTAAATGCAAAGCCTTAAATTATTTTAAAATTCAATTTTAAGACTGAAGTAGCTGGCAACATGTTGCTAGCAACATTTTTTATTTCTGGCTTTCGGGATGTACAAAACTTTGATCAGCAACTTTCTCAGCACCATTTGACAATAATGGAAACATTAAAATAACTGAGTCCTGCTCCTGCATCAAGTTGCTATTAATTAAACACAACAAAAGGTTATTTGCAACATGTTGCTAAGAGGAAATTTCAGACATTTTCAGTGTCAAAAATCATGAAAGGACAACATTTCAATAAAATCGTTTACTGTAAAAAATCTTTCGGGCTTGAGAAATTCTCCTTAAGTCATCATTCCAGAACTTCGATAAACTTTGTCAGGAGACGATGATGGTGGTGTCTAGGTGCTTGTTCGGTTCCAATCTGATAAGCATGCGGAGCCTCTGTGTATACGTTGTTATGTCTTCCCGCCTGGTCTGCCTGCCTATCTCTCTACCATCAACCTCTATAGAACTTCCCACAAACGGAAGTATCAGACATTTTATGGTGAAAATATACTTTCGCTCTTACCCTCGCCCTTCCGGCAGCAAGCAGCAGCACCAAGAGCACACTTCATGGCATTGGCTTGCCCAGACACCCAAACAAGCGTCAACAGCGTTTTCCCAGGTTGTGATCCATAAAGTATCTGGTGCTGGTCTGGTCCTTGCCACAGCCGGGTCTAGCACGTTCGTTCGTACTTACACATTGTCGACAGTCGTAGTGCATCGTATACTACTATGATAGTACTACGATACGATGTGGCGGCGACGAATAGTCCTTGAATGAAAGTAAAACCAAAGCAAGAAGTCAGAGGAAGCAGAACTCTTGCATTGTGTGGAGCTATAGCAACGTGATGCACTTGTGCACCAACTATAAGTATCTGGATATTTTCATTTCGGTGGTTTGAGTCTTGGGAAAGGTGGGTAGGGAAGGGAGTACTCTACTCGACTCTCGTATACACTCTTTCATTAGTGTAGTTCTCTACTCTGGCAAAGGGTGGAAATTCAAACGAGACAGGGAAAGTTATATGTGATAAAATGCACAACTTTATGACCTCGACGGAAGACTGAGGAAGGACATTTGTTAATATACAGCCATATCGGCAGTTGTTATTGTGTTTGTTTGTTTGTTTGTTTTTGGTTTCCGTTGTGCTGATTCTAGATTATTTTAGATTCTTTTTTTTTTTTTATTTTGCCTAAACTTTTGTTTGAGAGATGTAAAGTAAAAAAGATGACGTGGCTTCAGGCAACACTATTTACGAGAATGAGCTTGACTTTGAAGAAGTTGTTATGTACTCGTATTTTTTGAATCAAAGAAGAGAGTTTACTTCAAGGATTGTGACACTGCGACAGTGTTTTCGTAATCAATTTGAATATATTCGTTTGATTTTTAAGATAAGGACTCGAGTACGTGGATTTAGCTCTTCATAAAGTTGTTGATGTGTTTTTATTCCTGCAGGATACTTGAAGTTGACAAAAGTTGGTTGATATTTAATAGCAGTTAATACATATTTATTTATAAATTTCAAGAATTTTTCTATTTTAAATTAAGATTGAACTCTCTACGTAAGTTTTTTTTTTTTTGACCTCCCAATAACGGACTTAATCAAGAGCAAATTTATTTAATAAATGAAATGTTTTTATTTGTTTTTTTATAAAAAAAATATGGTCAAATTAATAAAAAAGGATTGTCAATAATTGGTCCCATATAAAGTAGTGGTTGTATTATTGGCAGGGGGGTGCCAATAATGCTTGCTTTGGGACATCAATCGTTAGCACTGCCAATGATTGTACCTTTAAGACTGCCAATAAATATACCGTGTATCCGTTATAAGCTTATGTTTTAAAAATGTGGATAAAAGAGTTCAAAAAGATTGCTAGATTTGCCATAAACTCGTTACAGACGATTTGTACGTGATTTCCAAACCCGTTTTTATTTTATTTTAATATCTCGTTTTTGATTGATATCTCCTATATAAAGTTTTTGAGATATTGCAATTTTCTCGAAAACGGCTCCAACGATTTGGATTAAATTTTGCGTACGCAATGTTCTAAAAAATTCTAACAAAAAAATCGTGTTTAGTTTTTCTCAAAAATATTGTAGGTACAGCACAAATATGACGTTTCTCTTTTTTGCGAAAATGACATAATTTTTAACCCTCAAAATTGGTTAAATTTAAACTTAAAAAAATATTTAACTTTCAAAATTATCTAAGATAAAGGTATGTAATTTGAAATGCAAGAGCCAGTTCATACAACCCAGTCGTACACTTAATTTATTTTAGATTTTTCGTTATATTAAACTGTTTTTAACTAAACTTTGATAAAAACTATCATGAAAAACACTTGTATTTCTTTCAATTTTGAGGGTGCCAATAATAATTGTACCCTCGGGTGCCAACAATTGCACCTGGGTGCCAAATGATTGTACCTTTTGGATAGCTTTTCCTTTTTTTTAATATTTTAAAAATAGTCTTTGTTTTTTTAAACATTTTTTTTTTAATAACATTCAAGTCAGAAATTCTTTAAACTTTAATTTGACATATAAAACATATTCCTAACTCTTTAAATGCGAGAGTAATTCGCAATTCAAAGTGAAAAAATGCTTAGGAGTGCCAACCATTGCACCCGTTACGCTATATCTGTAATTTTTGTAATAAAAAAAAATCCCACGACCTATTCAACGAATCTGTCATCGACCGGACTTTTTATCGTCAAAGATCAAAATTTTAATCCTAGAAATTTGTGTTTGGCAATTTTAAGATCTTTTAAATAGTATTTAAAAAAAAAAAAACACATATAAACAGAGAAAGCTTATTTCCTTACACTTTCGTATATAAAGCGTAGTGCACTGGTGAAGCGAAAAATTAAAAAAAATTCTAAGTCTCTAAAGTCAAAGAACTCTTTTAAAAGCAGTTCACAATATTTCACAAATTTTTTATTATGTCCCCTTGTGTTTTGACATCATTTCTTTTACCTCCACTCCAATGTACATTATGTATTTTTATTATGTCACCAAGAGAGTCAATTTATATAGAATGGAACAACTTGCATGATTTCGTTATGAAAAAAAGTTACGCATACACCACAGTGACCTATTTGGTAAAATCGTAAAAAGTAACAAAACAAAATCAATTTATTCCAATTTTATTTTTTAATTTAATTTATTGGGACTTTTATTTAAATTTCTAGAATTCCCAAGGACGCCAATTTATACTATTGTTACAAAGCCGATTATTTACATAATATATCAAACCATTGATCTTTGGATTCATTTGTAAATCAAAAACTTAAAATAAATGTTAATTAACAGGCATTATTTGGGAAGAAAAAAAAAAAATTAAAACCGAATTTATTCCATTGTATATATATTCTTACAATGTTTATACCTTTCAATTTTCAAATTAATTTTTTTTTCTATAGGTAATTCGGTTAATTAATTTCTATTGTACTGCCCACTAGATGTGACTTTGAAAAACTAGATTTTTGACGGTTCATATATTTGTTAAACCAAATCATGAGTAATTCACAGTTGTAGTAATTTAAATTAAGGGGTTGTTTTCTTCGCTTAGTATAGACACAAACTATATACAAATAGCGAAGGTGTATTCCATTAATACCGTATTGTAGCACATAAGAACAAAATATGAAGAATTTTTCTTAAACTTTTTATACGATATTAATAAACTGACGTCAAGGTTTAGTTTTGGGGCAATACAATTAATATCAAATGGATTGGATCGTAACAAATGGTTGAAAATTGAGTGGAGTGAAAAAAGGTTTGGATGCAAGGCAGAGATTATCGAAAAAATTACATCTACATATTTTTGTACATAGGTTTCTCTAGTAACGAAATGTTTAAAAATGCCATTAAAAAGACTAAACAGTGACAAAAATCAAAAGAATATTGTAAAGATTGTAGGGGCCCTCAAGTATAGTAGGTTACCCTATATTCAATTAGCTACAAAGTATGATTTTGTACACTTTAAACTATAACTAAAGATTCACTTTCATCTAAAATAAATTTTTTATGCTACACTTAAATAAATTAATAAAAACTTGGCAAACGAACTTAAATAATAAAAAAAAAAACAAAAAAGACATTCGTTATAGGTATTTTAAACATTTCATGAAAAATTCAAGCGTGTCACAATTTATTTTAGATAAAAAAGGGTTGCCACAAATAATATCTTCTGATTTTAAAAGTGCCAGCCCTATTTTTCAATTTTCAGAATTAGTTTATCTTTCTATAAACCATCACCTCCCCCACTACTCCACCACTTTGAAAGTGGTTACAAGTCAAATAGATGATATTTTTTTGGATCTGCTATAATGGATGAAATTTTGCATACCAATCGCGAAGACATCATTAATAAATTTGTCTTACTCATTTTATTTCTGGAAAAAATGTTGTTATTAAAAAATATTTTGACCTTGACCTATTTTGAAAACTTAAACAAAGGCAATATCTATTTCTTTTTCAACATTTCAAATAACGTTTCCCATTTAATTTAAAAACTCTATACATCTCTTAAGTCTTCCAATACCCACCAAAATCCAACTGTTGACAAGTGACTATACCCACATTCTCCAAAGGACTGTCCTACTTCGATGACCTTTATTTTATCTCAAAAAAATATTCAATAGCTTCAGTAACTATAATCGTATACGCACAAACACATGTCCTGTTACGATTTTTCTTTTATTATGTCAGTGGCGACAAAAATCCGGCACATAAAATATTCATAGACTGTACCAATCTACCACCCATCAGACTGAAGGGTAACTTCATTTTTTCTGACGCCCCTAATATATACCAATACCAACCCCATGTCATCATTTTCTTTAATTTCATTGAAAAAAAAAAAAAAAAATATTCTTTTGAAAATAAACACATACAGAAAAACTAATACCTGATAGAAATGATTGCTAGATACCCTATAGGTGTTTTTTTTTTTTTAAATGGTATAAATGTCAAAAGTGTCTCTAGAAGAAATACGTCAAATATGAAACAATTAACTTGAGTGAATATGAGCATAATTTTGTAGACGGTTGGAAATGTCAAGAATGGAAAACAATGCCCAACTAACAATTTTGCTTCTATAAAGCTTTATAGAAGCAAAAGAAGCATGTATAAGGCTTTACAGAAGCAAAATTGTTAGTCGCGTGCTACGTTTATTCAACTCCGAAGCCCTACTAGAATAATTTAAATATTAAGTAATAAATCTGTAATGCTCATTTTCTGATAAAGGAACATTTAAACCAATATTGTTGAAATCGAAAAAAAATTGTCTTTTATTGCAGCGCAGATAAGACCTAAAGTGGAGACTAACTGTCAATCCAATCGGCACATAATATGTAGGTACTGTGTTCAATTGAATTGGACATGAATATCTTATATGACTGGAATCATCATTAACTTTGGACTTGAATCAGCTGTTATTAGACCCGTTTTCTAGACTCACATTTATGTTACCGTCAAGGTTCCATTTGGTTTTTCAAACAAAAAAATAAAATTTATTTAGGTGTTCAATTTTATTATGAACTTAATCAATTTTTATCAAAATAAAAAAAAAAAATAATTCGAAAGAACCGTAATCTTTAAAAGTTTAACCATAACATTGTGTGAACACCTGGAAATGTGTCACAAAAGAAACACAGGTGGAAGCAATCTTCAAAACCTTATAGGTAAGTTTTGTTTTTTCTTAGGTAAGGCAAATATAGTAAACAATTTATAAATTGAGCCACTTAGATTATCAGAAATGAGATACGTGTTGTCTGAAATATAGAGAACGAAAGTAGTTGTGAAGGCTATTTTGCTTATCGATAGGAATTGTAAAATTGAATATTTAAACAATAAATGAATCATAAATTATGTCTTCTTAATTTAAATAAGACGTTTTGACTAAGATAACAACAAAATGATATGGTTAACAATTTAGATTTTAATAATGATATTGATAAGCTTTGACTTTTTACGCACAAATGAGTAATGTTTTTCTAATTAAGATTAATTTATTCATAAAATAGTGGAAAACTTCGGTAATAATTTTGATAAGACCTAACACAATCTGTTTGTTTCAACCAAAAATTTGATATGAAGTCATCTAGCTTAAAAAAGGTTTTGAACAATGTTGTTTACGTTTTTGGTATCTTGTCAAAAAGATACAGTTTATTGTGATAATAGTTTAGACAAAATATATAATTTACTGCAAGAATTCCGGGCAAGTCGAAATTCTGTATGGCCAAGAGCAAGAAAAAAGTAACTACAGCGTGTGGCAATGTTGATTGCGGAAATAGCGACCTAAAGTTGGTGTTATTCGGTAGATGTTCTGACCAGTGTTGCCAGAGATGGCTATTTATTGCCAAACAGGCTCCTTGAACATTTGACTCGCTCCTTAAAATTATACTTGAAGCCTGATAAAGAAAAGTTATCTGAAAATTAAGAAAATTAAATCAAAAATCTCATATCAAAAAAATTTGATTTACGTTTTTTTGGACTAGTTTTGAAAGCCACTATTTTTGGCTACAAGATTTTTCAAAATCGGCTCATTGCCTCTAAAATATTCTGGCAACGCTGGTTCTGACATAAACCGAACCATTTATCATTATCAAATTGGTTTGTTAGTCTTAAGACACAGCTGGTATCATTTCCTGAGCTTGCAAGTGCTATTTCTGTGGATGGTCGTGCTTTGTTTCTTCATTTCTGACGAGTAAGACGAATCAATTGATTTTAGTGAGCATTTGTATATACCTACATTAATTTAAGGTTATTTCCATTGTAACGGGTGTGACACAATTACTTAAATTTTTGTTCACGTAATATGGTTTTTAATAGTTTAACACTAATTATAATATTATTATAAATTACATTTTGTTAACCTGTCTTTCAACCTCACAAACTATTAAAACTAGATGTAACGGGTGTGACGTTAGAAAATCGATTTTTTAATAAAAAGTCGTGGATATCGTATTTAATATGAAATTTGATCTTATAACGTTCCCAATAAGCACACACCTATTTAGAGGAAATTTATAAAAAAAACTGTGTTTTTTAGCAATTTAAAAACGGGTGTGCCATCTTTTTGTAAAGGGTATGACAAAATGTACTTTTGCAAAAAATTTACATTTAAAAAATTTTAACTTCGAATTTCAAATATTTAACCATTATTTGCACAAAATATATAAATTTATAAAGGTCAGAATATTAGTACACATCAGATAGACTCGAAATTGTTCTCAGAAAATTAGTTCAATTTTATATAAAAATGTACCTTCACAAGCAATACAATTTAATCTAGGATTATTAAAAGACTTCTTTCTTTGAAAACTTTTAAAGTAAAACAAAAAATCGAACAAGAGACAACCAATCAATCAGCGGTACTTGTCTCATGATCAAAATTTAAAAATTTGTTTTTTCTCAAAAACAACTCAAAGGATTTTGATCAAAAAATATATTTTTTAAAGCAAATAAGTTCGTAGTTTGTAATAAAAACAATTTTTTTGGACCGTTATTAACGTTACTTACCATATACCCATTATTATCTTGATATCTTGCCTAGGGTAATTTTCTTAAAGTGAATAATAAGATAATGCAGTCAAACAAAATTTTTATGTTGACTTCATAAAAATTGTTAAAATCCATTTATCATCAAACCAGTAATTATGATGACACATTTGAAAATCTCAAAAAAAATATTAATTTCCTTTTTATGTCATATTAAAAATTCTCTGATTAGTTTCTAATATTCAATTGATAATAACATTTTATTGATTGTTGTTCAATCAAACGCCCAATCTGGTATTACAACTTATCCAATTATATTAGTCACGCATATACCATTAGGGCGTTCGTTATTTTTGTATCAAGTTCCTAAGTAGAAAAACTGTTTATAAATAATAAAAAAAAAATCTTCTAATTTTTTCAGATTTTTATTTTGACACTAGATGGCGCCCCAAGAAGGTTAAAGTTTTTTATCATTTGAAATAGGTATGTGTTGACTTATTAGGCCGTTTTTTAGATATATGTACCTTTCAATCAATTTGATGAGGTTCTTGTCTACAATGAACAACGTTTTCTAGGACCAAGTGTTTAGTCAGGACATGCATGTTTTTTTTTTTGGGTTGTATTTTATTTTTCATTTTCATGCTATTTCATATGCTTCTTTTAATAAACCATGCATGCTCTGACTAAACTCCTGGTCCTAGAAAAATGGTTGCTACCTTTTTGAAAACGTTTAATGATTAATGTAGACAAGAACCTCATCAACAAATTTTGATTGAAGGCTATATCTAAAAAAAATGGCCTTATAGGTCAACACATACCTGTTCAAAATGATAAAAAACTTAAACCCTCTTGAGGGCGCCATCTAGCGTCAAAATTAAAATCTGAAAAAATTAGAGGATTTTTTAGAAACAGTTTTTTCACTTAGGAACTTGATTCTCGAAAAAAAAACCTAAATAACGAACGCCCTAATATACCATACTAACAAAATACCCTTAAAGTGTAATCGAAAGTTTGTATTATTCTTTCATTTTTCAAATTTAAATTAAATAATCCACTCAACAGAAATCTAATAGTTTTTGATTTGTTTTTTTTTTTTTTTTTAATTGATTGATTAAATAATTATAATACACGATATAATATTTATGATTGTTTCAGTTCAACAAAATTTTAATTGAATATTGTGGGGTTATATTATCTTTATCCTTAAAATATTAATACTAGATTATCTGGTGTAATTTATTTAATGATAGAATTCTATTCCCTTAACTTTAAATTAAGTTTGACTTTTGTTATGTAAAGGGACTATTTATCTAATTAAGATAAGATTCTACGATTAGTAACTACTGAACTTTGGTTAACTAAAATTTTTAGACTTTGAAGATATAAATTGAAAACTTTAAAAAATGTAAAAATTGGCTTAAATTAACTGAGGCAGTTTTCAAAATTTTGAATTGAAGACAAATTAGTGTTGGTTAAAAACGGTTATTTTTGGTCTTTACAATTTTTTTCTTAAAGAAACCTTACATTTTCATTTTCGAGTTGGAAAAAAATTGAATCATAATACTTTTGATTTTTTTAAAGTCAAAACCAGTTTTTAGTCTGATTATCAGTTTTTCGAATTTTTGTATAAGAAAACTTACAAAATATCTGAAATTTAAATAGAGAATAAACATTAATAACAATGTTCAAATATTTTTAAAAGTAGATTTAACATTTATTTTCTAAATTTCATGTAAATAAGGCTGTTTTTCCATTTCGCTTGTTGATTGATAGTAAATCATTAATCAGTTTGTATGTTCATTTCACATTAGTTCTCACCTCTTAAATTAATCAATAATTCCTTAAATTCAACTGATTTTTTTGTGATAAAATAAATCGATATACAGAACGAGGCTAGTTTATGATGTTATCCAGAAACCCTCCCATGGTCATATACTATATAAAACTCTGTTATTAACTTCCCACCCATGGCTGACTATGTAAATCAGATACCACTTAGTTATGTTACCTACCTTAATTAAGTTTTTCTATCAAGGAAATTGTCCTGCTATACTTTATATGGACTAACATGGAAATATTAAACAAAAGAAAAAAAAAAAACAAGTTAAATAAATAAATCCACAACTTCGGAAATACCCTTAGCCAAGGTTGAATATTCTTTTATATTTTTTTTTTTTGCTCCAACAACAGTGGTATTGACGGAATAGATAGAGTAGATAATGTAGAGAATATTGTCAACGTCCTTTCGTGTTAAAGAGTTGCAAAATTAGATATTGTTTTCTTTTTCAAAGGAATTACATGCTTTAAAGTCTTTTAGTATAATTAACTTGACAGCTTTTCTACTCGTGGGAATTTGTTGTAAATAACAATTTTTGATAGATTTGATATCGAGGTGAAGTATATTTTTGTTAAATTAATAATTTAATGGTATACATACAAGTAAAAAAAGCTAACACTTAAAAATTTTGTTCCAGCATGGAGGTTAATTGTGGAAGTGGGGAAAACGCTAGTAATAAAGTTTACATAGTTTGAAGTTAATTTCGTTCAGCAGAAAGCATTGTTGACATGTGAAAGTGGAGTAGGTCATCACTATTAATTTTTGAGCCGCTTGTCATAATCTAGATGCATTTTTAATTTCGAGTCATATAACGCTGATATATATGCCACACCAAAACAGTGGATAGATGACCCTATCAAGGTTGAATTCTACATCGTTTGTGCAGTAAGGGCACCTGAACGATTTTTTCTGAACAAACATTAATATTTTCAAATTTTGTTAAAGTTTCAAAAAATAAATATTTTTTTTTTTAAATTTGTGTAGTTTAGGTCACAGTATATTTTATTAATACGATCAAAGTTTTTGTAATATTTTACGAGAAAGTAAAAAATAAAAACAATGAAAAAAATTGTTCACTATACGTATACGTCACTTTTTTTCCATTTGATTCGTAATATGTTTTTTTTTTTTAATTTATAACTGCTTGCTTAGACCGCAAAATGAATTATATTTTTAAAGAATATCGAGGGATATATATTTAGTTAAAATCTTTACAAAACTAGCAAGCTTTAAAAAAACTAAATTAAAAAAGTGAAAGTAGTCTAAATTAGTTCTATTGCGATTTTGACCTTTGCATTTTAAAAATTGCTTTTACCAAATCGAAAGTATTTTTAAAATGCAAAGTTCAGAACCGTATTAACTAAGCTGTCAACAACACGTTTTTTCTTATACAAGATATTTGATTTGTGTTTGTTTGGTATTTTTGTTTGGTGAAAAATAAATAGATGCACCAATTCTCTGGCTTTCGGTTTGAAAGTGCAATGTTTTAGAATGCTTTGCTATTTTATTTTCTTAGTTTGCGTTTGAATAGAGTGCTTATATTTATATAAATACATAAATGAGATACATAGCTACAATCATTTAGTAATTAAAAAATAAATGTTTAGTTTTCCATTCACATCATGCAGTGCGAGTGCAAATATATGCAATTGATGTGTACTGTAGGTTTTAAATGAACACAATATTTATCAAGTTAATTTATCAAAAAAAAAATGACCATAACATCCAATATTTTAGAGAACTACTCCTAACAATTATTTAATGATCAGATCAGTCCCCCGTTCTTAACAGCTGACTTTAAATTTTGAAGTAAAAAAAAATTGCTTAATATTTTTAACCTTTTTTCATTGTAAGAAAAGAAAACCTATATCTACCATTATGCCTAAATAATTCTTGAACGATGTTAAAATTAACACATAATTTAAAGTTATTAGCAAATACCCATTGAACAGATGGAAATCTAAACCTTAAATAAAGTTATGCCTTTCATCATGAATCAGCAAACAAAAGTTGAATGGCATTTGTGTGTTAATTAGCAAATTTACGTGAAAAAAAAGTCTTACAATTACTACACTCATTGAGCCTTTTTTTTGTATTGAACATTAGTTTGTTAAATTAATTATTCAGAGTATTACAATATCTTCCACTTGCTACAACAACTCAAATAATCAAATGAATGTTAAAGTTGACTAAAAAAAAGGTAACAAAAAAGTTTTTTGTTAAAAAACTAAATTACACTGGTCGGCAACGAAAAAAGAGCTAGAACCAAACAATACTTTTCTAAAAGATTTTTGTCACTGACACGTCACGTTTTTGAAATACTCAAATATTAACAGGTCAAAAACGGGTACATTTGTCGAATTAAACCACAGTAAAAATTTTGTTTTTGAAAATCTTCTTATGAAATCTCAAAACGCAATGTATTATTGTCCTAAATATATTAACATTTTTTCAAAATTATTTTTTTTTCCTCAAAGATATTGGAAAAGATATTTATGATTGATTAAAAATCCAAAAGAACTTCATTGAAAATTAATTTTTGTGACTTTTTAGTGAAAATAAGGATGAGTATAGCTCAAAAGCTAGACGTGATAGAACAAAACTGAGAACAGTTTTGAATTCAGCACACTTAAGTCAATTAAAATCACCTCACAAAGTTCTTGCTCCCGACTTTTTTTTATTTTTGCCGACCAGTCTTATTAAACTTTGAAAACAAAAAATAGAAATTATAAACTTTAAATAAATAGACTTCGATCCGTGGAGTACATAATGGCTCGACACAAGTCCAGAAAACTCAAAAAATCACCAATAAATCATTTTTCTATCATAATAGAGCCCAGTAACCCAGCAAATAGTTTTGTTTTGTCCCTCTGGTAGACTGAAGATAATTTATGACAAAGAACATTTCATCAAGAGAATCAAAAGCAAAAATTTAAAACAAAAACTGCCAAAACGACAACATTCAAATAAATTTAACTTATGTTTCCAATCCATCCTTATGATGATTTTTCTTATGATGGAATACCCTTGATGAGTTGTCCCATTATGATATGAGCAGCTGTAATGTAAAAGATTGTGCAGGGTCACTTAAGTTGCTCGAGTGAGGGCTTTTCTTGTCAATTTCCTTTGCAGACCAAAATAAGCGTTTGGCAAGAATAATTTTTCATTTCAATTCAGCGCTCGTATTGCTGTTTGTGTTTATAGCGGAACTTACGTAGATTCCAATTGTTTTATCCTTATTATCGATGCTAATAAATAAGCCATTAAGACGGTATTTTCTGACTTTCTCATAAACGACTAAGCTGATTTCAATGGAAGTTTTCATGCAAAAGATTATAATTAGCATAAAATTGAACTTCAATTTGTTTGAAGTGTTGATTAATATTTTCTTAAAAATGCCATAATAAGTTTTTTTTTTTTTAATTTTTTTGAAAACTCTTTACAGTCATTACCAATTTTTTTTTTGTTATTAACAATTGAATCGTTTATTTTCAAAACATGATAAGTCCACTTTTTTTCAAAATTAGTTTTTTTAACTGAATATGTTCTTGGAGGATAACCACACCTGCCTTCAAAATATGAAGCATCTACTCAGTCTAATTCGATTTTACAGCTAAGCGAAAAAAATTTTTACTGTCAAAACATCATAAAAGTCCCGGACTTATCATCTTTTGAAAATAAACAGCAACTTTTTTATGAGTAATTGACTACACATAGAGAAGCTGGCTACTGACTCAAAATCTTAAGTTGAAAGCGTCTTTCAAGTAAAATAACTACTCGAAACATTATATTCTATTCCCAAATGCAATTGTTTGATAGACTGAGGCTTTAAAAAAATTGTACATATATTCATTTTAAAACTAATTTCACATTCGTTTATTTTCAAAGTATGATAAGTCCAAAATCGTTTTTATTTTTTATCTTTTAAACAATCGGTCCAAAAAGTAAATACCAAACGATATTCTGTAGCTAGGTAAATGTTCTACAAAATATATTTTTTATACATTTTGCTACACTTAACAAAAGAAAATACGCTCTATTATCCGTGATGAAAATATTTGAAATTCTTTCTTGACAATTAAGAAAATTAATTTATTCAAACTCTTTTATCCGTAATAAACTCTACTATCCGTAACATGAGAACAGGTTCCTTCACTTCGCCAAACTAACGGAATTTCGTATCTATTGCATCTAAGATCTAATAGACACTTATCTAACAGGTACTTTCCTTGTTGTGTTTTGTTTTGTATCTTATCTTATCCAATACAAAGGATAATATTCGATTTTAGTTGGAAGACCGTAAGTGAAGCATCTTGGTAATGGCTTTTTCTTTGTTAAAGGCAAATAAAAGATCACGTAAAGTTTTATCAATACAAGAAAAAATGGATTTGATAAATGAATAAATGATAAAAGTAGTGAGCCCGTGAAAATTTAACTAAAAAATACAAATTCGCCACTCAAAAATAAAGAAAAGATTTTAATTTTTTTTTTTAAGAGGGTCTTAGGGCAATTTTTTTCACTATCGCTCAACTTGAAGCAAACTCTCGAGTTTGCCAACTTGAGAGTTGACTTTAACTCGAGAGTTCAAACGCAAGTTGTAATTTCTTTTTATTCACTAATTATTTTCTCAACTCTCCAGTTGAAGATCAAAGTTGGTCAACTTCAAGTTTGATATTTATGAAATATAAAACAAAAACTGTCAATAATTACACCGGCACACAAAAAAAAAAAGTGTCATGAACCAGAAACCAGACCTATCTTTCTATATGTTTTTGGGCACGCTGAATCCGAATTTGAAGTCCGTTTGGCCCCATCACCCTCCAGTTTTGAGCTGTGAGTGCATTTTGTTTGAATTTTTATGACTTTTTTGGAGTTTTTTGCATTTTTCTCAAAACTGGAGGGTGACAGGGCCAAACGGACTTGAAATTCGTATTCAGCGGGTCCAAAAACATATAGAAAGATAGGTCTGGTTTCTGGTTCATGACACTTTTTTTTTTTGTGTGCCGGTGTATTAAAATTTAAATTTGAATCTGTCATATCCATAGCATATTTGTATTCTTTTTTGTGTTTAATTTTTCGATTTTTGTTTGCTTTTTCGATTTTTGTTTGCTTTGGAATATTAATTCGTTGACACAATAACTACCAACAAAATTTTGACAGAAAAATACAAAAACAATCTGAAGCAAACTCTCAAGTTCGGTCGGCAAATTTCTACTTTTTAGGGAAGTTGAGAAAACTAGAAGTTGATCAACTCTCGAGTTTAAAATCGAAAGTTGAAAACGTCAATTTGGAGTGAATAAAATCGAATTCGGAAGTTGAGGATAAACATTCTCAAGTTATGTTCAACTCCGAGTGAAAAAAATTGGCCCTTATTTTCTTAGTTTTTTGAAAAGTAGAATTATCCTCGAACAACATATCATGATATCGATACCTTCCCGTAAGAATGTATTAAGCGACATTTCTAAAATTGTTCAGGAAACGCAAAAAAACAAAATTATTCTGTGAGGAAATGTATGGGCTGCACAGTTTTCTCTAGTTTTATTTGTATACATGATAGAACAACCAAAATGGTACCAAAACGTGGCGCTCAACTTATAGAATATTTCCACATCAAAAAGTCATTTTCGAAAAAAGTGTCACTCAATACATTATTACGGGAAGGTATCGATATACTGCTAGTTGACCGCATTCACATTAATTCAATCGAAGAAAAACATCGGGTAAAATCCAATGTCGCACGATAGGTGTGTTTTTTATTAACACCGGGCTTAGCTGGACAAAAAAAAACGTCTCAGGGCTTAACCGGGTTTTCTTGTATTTTTCTTGTATGTTTTACAAAGATATAAAAAAATGTATGCTAGCAAAACTAGTTAAATACATGTTGTCATTCCAAAGTCAGTTTTCACGGTGTAAACCAATTCTAAACAATTTATGAAAAAATTAGTTTGGTAGCACAGATTTAAAATTGTTAAAAAAGTTAAGCCCAGAGAAATCTCCGAAACAGAAGTTCTATTATCCGGGATTTTCGATTATCCGTAATGGACTCGGTCCCGACCATCCCGGTTAATCGAGTTTCAACTGTAGAACGTTTTTTTCTTCTCATGGACTTATCATGTTTTGAAAATAAATGATTCAATTGATTTCGAAAGTAATGATAAATGGCTGTAAAGAGTTTGCAAAAAAAAATTCAAAAACTTACTAATGCCATTTTCAAGAAAATACTAATCAACACTTAAAACTGAATCTTCAAAAATTTGAATCAAAACAATTTGTACAAAATGTTCAACTATGTGAGTTAGAAGTAAAGCAATGCTTTTTTTTAAGGAATACAGACAAACATTTTCTTTTTTTTTTCATGTTATACATATGTAATCATCTTGTACTACCTCTCCACCTTAAAACGAAAATTTATTAGGTATGTTTTCTGTTCCTTATATGAAATACTTCTAGAAAAAAAAATTACTTATTCCTCCCCCCCCCCCTTTCTTTGCATTAAGTATTATTTAATTGAAAATACACTACTACTTACTATAATATTGACTAACTTCCACTCACTGATAATTTCTTCCCTTTGAACTAATTTCCATCACCCTACACACCAAAATAATATACCCACTAAAACCTTAACCCATAAATATTTTGTTACTTCCAAATTACCAATACCGCCATTCCTGTGTATAGTCAACAAAAAACTTAAATAAACAAATACCTAATTATTTATTCTTATCAAAATGTAAACATCAAGAAATAAAATAACGACACAAAAACTCGCATGCTCACGAGAGAAAAAAAAAATAAAGAAAAACCAAAACAAAACAACAAAAACCGGCAAACGGCTCGGCGGGCGTTGTATATCTTTCATAAGTATCTCACTGCCTTGCCTATCTTTGTCGTCCAATAGTAAAATCAACACTTTCATTGTATCTACAAAATGATTTCATTGAGTTTTATTCTCAAAGAAAAAATAACAAAAACAAAAAAAAACTATCTGATTTGTACAGACACTAAATAGAAAATTCACTCAATATTTTTAGCTCATTCCCATACTCAATGAGCTTTTCCAGACATTTGTATCTGAAGACTCATAGTCCAAGCCGATGACGATGATGACTCGATCCAGAGAAGCCTCTACTTGACTAACAAAAAAAAAAAAAAATAGAAAAATTAAAGTGGCTGATGACTCCAATAGTTCTAGTAGGTATATTAATTCTCTATACAAACTTTAACCAAAAGTTTTCAACTCAGTCGTTTCAAAGAGTCGGGTTGGTTTGGTCGCGTTGCATTCAACTATCCTAGTGGTGGTTCTAAAAAAAATTTAAATATATTGTGAATCATTTAAGAAAATTGTCAATTTTTTTTAATTTAAAACTAAATTTAAAAATTAATTAAATTTAAAGAAATAATTAATTAAAAAATAAATATTACAAAAATAAAAACAGTTTATTGACGAAAAGGGCTCGAAGTTATAATTTTTGTGAATTTTTTCGACGTATTAAAAATTTGTAAGTTTTTTTTTACATAAAAAACAATTTAATTAATTTATTAAATATAAAAAAAAACAATATTCCGGTTATTTAGGTATTTTCAATGCCATATGTTGTTTTGAAAAACTAAACTAATCCCCTCCCTTGATTGTACTTTTACCTTTTGGGCCAGACTTAGTTCTAACTTACTTTAAAAAATTTTGTGGGGTCTCTTGATGACTATAATTTTTTTATTTTGTTAATCCTGTTTATATTGTCCCCCATATAAATAAACAGAAAACAAAATAATACAAACTTGGTATAACGGGAGTGTGTTTATATGTCTTTAATGAATTCCCTTTTGGCTAGGATCCAATTTCGTAAAATAAACACACAACAATAACAACAACAATAAAAGTGGACAAAGTGTATGTATTGTATAGGTATGTTATACATAGATTCTTTATCTGTCATGATGTCACTGGAACAACGCCACAAGTGTGGACAGGGAATATTATTTTCTAAGAATTTTGTATTGTTGGCATATATAAAAGAACACGCCTCTTCTATAGCAAATTGTGCTAATTATTATTTTCTATTAAATATCTGTCGACATTTGATTTTCAGTTTAACTATTACACTCCATATTGATTAATTGAGGTTAAATATATAATTAAAATTTTTAATTACTATTTTCTTTAGTAGTTTTTTTTTTTAATTTAAATTTTATTATTATAATTTTTTTGCTTTATTTAAAAAAACAAATAATTTTTAAACATGAATATTTTTTAACAATATTTTTCAAAAAAAATGTTGATGTTTATAATATTTTTAAAAAATTACTTATCAACATAAAAAAAATTGTATTTACCTACTGACCTGTTTTCAACGAAATTGATTTTTCAGAAAGTTTTTTTTTTTTGTAATATTTTTTTAAAATTGAAAAATGATTTATTTTAAAATGTAACCAAGTTTTAAAATTATGGTAACCTAATAAATGTCTACGCAAAAATTTTCGTTGAAATCGGTTAAGTCATTTACGAGAAAGTCTGAAATCAATAAAACGGTTTTATAGCAAGTACTATAATTCAATTTCAATTACTGCTTTAGGGAAGTATACCCATAACCCTTAACTAACATGTTTGAGGAAAATCCTTTCAGTGGTTTGAGATAAAATCTCAAAGAAAAACAGAATTGTGAAACCACCTTTTGGCAATCTCAATCATCATTATGCCATCATGTCTTATTGTGATCTAGACTTCGATTTTCGATTCGTTCTACGAATTCTAATCTTGCCTTATAATACCAAGTAAAATATGATTTCCTAATAATTGAGATGTACTAAATTAATGCCAGATAATTGCCTAATCATACATTTTGTTGCAAGTCATTATTGTCTCGATTTTTTTTAAGATTAGAAATCTAAAATATGATATAAGATTGGTGTGAAAAAATTTAAAATGGTGACTATTTTGTTTCATAATTTTTTAATTCGGTATGAAATTGATCTATCAAAATTTGTTGATTTTTATTTTTAAAAAGTATTGATCATTTAGGAATTATAATATGCGAAAAATCATAATGTCGTTAATAATAAACAAAATTCATGTTATTTTCACCATTTATATCTCAAGAACGCGTGAGCCGATTTTAATCATCTTTATTATTTTTTGGATTCGTGAATAGCAGAATATCAAGTCACTTTGGTGGTTCGATTTTTTGGCAGAACAGAGACACATCGTTACCATTTATATAGGATGTGGTGAATAATAAATAAATAAACAATAAATACACTTTTTCATGTTTTTTCTAGCTTTTTACTTTATTTTTCTACTATTTTTTGATGTAATTTAAGTTTCACATTGATTTTATTATGGTCCCAAAACTTAATAAAGAAAGTAGGAGTAGTTATTTCAAGAATTTTTTCGTGTAATACGCTTAAAAATAAATATTGCGTATACACCATAGTGACCACTGCGAGTATGAATTTCTGAATCATTAAATAATAAAAACAAATTTTAATTGAAAACTAAAAATGGTTTTCCGTCTTTGTAGCTATTCAAATTTCTGAATTTTTAAAATACTTTAAAAAAAAAATTAAATTTTTATAAGCTAGAGGGATCTAGTAATACTTTTTGTATTTCTCTCGTAATCAATTAAGAAAAAATACCTTTTTTGTCTTTTATTTGTATTTATCTTATTTATGGCTTAGAATATTACGTCGCCTAAGTGACAAAAGAACCTAACTATAATTTGTAAGGTCTTGAAATGAAGTATTAAGCTTTGGGAAAATTATAAATTTTTATAATTATTGTACCCATTAATTTTAATGGTATGGTTTTTAGGAAATATTTGGCCTAAGCGTTGAAATTTTTTTTTTCAAAATAAGGAGAAGATAAAAAAATCTTCGAAAATAGACCTCGTCAAAATAAAATTTGAGATATTTTCTTTTGACTCTGAGGCTATGATTTTCTTTGCTTTATTGGTTGATCCTATTTTGAAAAACAAACAACCAAAATATATAAATTAAAACGTGATGTGCTTACAAAGCCCGTTAAAAAAGAAAAAAATAATTAGCTTGACGAACATTCATTAATTTTGCATGCTTAGTAGCAAAACCATGTATAATTAATTACCAAACTATTTCCATTCTGGAAGAAATAACATTTTCGCATTAGGCATTCTTAAATTTAAACAGCAATTTATTCTCCATAATTACAATTACTATTCATGTGTCACTTAACAAAAACGCTTGATAAAATATTTAGATTGGCACCAAAAATGTCATGATGTATGTTAGCTTTATTTGAATACCATAACATTTGAGAATAATATTCACCCTTAACACGTTTAGTCACACTTTTGTGATTTAATGGTGATTTTTTTTTATTATACCCTGACATTCAAAATATATAAGTTCAAAGCTTAACATTTCCATTTAAATTTAGCGACCATACAATGAGTTTATGAATATGAATAGAAAATTCATATGAATTCGACAAACATCATAAGATAAAAAAAAATAACAAAACTTTAATAATTTGCCGCCATGGGTAAAGGCACCACCACCGGCCGGCACCGACAAACATGCATTAGGTAAATGAGTATTTTAATTGAAAAATTAAATCACTTTTATTCCTAATGTGTGGTTTTACAAGTGTATACAAAATTATTCTTTGAAGTTTTCTTTTTTGTTTAGATTTCGAAAATCATCAGCATCAAAACTGACAGCCATCAATTTTCACAAATTCTGTTTTAAAGTCAAGAGCAAGCATTAATCAATAATATAAAAAAATTAACAATAACTATATTATTGGTTGTAGCTGTTTTGAAGAACCTACACAAAACACATTATTACAATAATACACTTCAAGTCATAGGATTAGAGTTGAATTTTTTTTATTCGGTTCTTGAATTATTTTCATAAAACTTTTAATTTTTATTTTTTTAAAAATCAAATTTGCAGAACAATCATATCGTGAGTCGTGTTCACAATGTTAATCGTCCCGGTTTTGTTAATAAAGATATTATAAACCAAACTTAAGAGAACAATTTCTTCCTTATGAAGGTTTCCAACCAGCACATGACTTGGATGCTATTTTTCACTTAGGAATCACTGTGGCGTATACGCAACTTTTTTCATGTCATTTAAGTCAATACTCGAATATTTCTTAGTGGCAGTGGCAGGAGAACATAGAAGTTAGAGACCCAATGTTTTTTTTTTGTTAACTATCTACTTGTAGATCTCTAAAAACCATATCCGGTGTAAAATATTCAGTCAACTGTAAAGTACGAGCCGTTTGCTTTTGAAATATTTGAGAACAGGGTTGTAAATAATCATTCTATTTTTAATGCATTTGCTTTATTGCAACAAAAATAAATGGACGACTGGGTTGTACGTACTTGCTCTTATGATAAAAGTAACTCTTATCTTAAAGCTTTTTTTTTAAACATTTCGGATAATGTTAAAAATATATAAATTCTGTTTTTATAATTAACGAAACACTGTTTCAAGTGATTTCGATTACAAACCAAAGTATACCATCTAATTTCTTGTATGAAACGAAATTTTTAGAAAAAAATTTTTGAAAATCATTAGAGTCCGTTTTTAAAACACATAATTTTTTGTATATAAAAATTTTCTATCATTATTAAAAAAAAAGTTGGTATGACAGTTGGTATGGTCTAAGAAATAATTATTTTACACATTAAAAACGAAATTTAAAAATTTTTCACCAACAAATTTTCTAAAAATTGATTTTTGATCCAAAAATGTGTTTTTTGAAAATTTTTAAAAAATTTAAAAATTTTAATATTATATTTACCTAAATGGTTTTATAAAAATTTTCGTTGCAATCGGGTTAGTCTTGTACGAGATATGTATTTAGAAACAAAAAAAAAAACCGTTCTATGACAGGTACCGTTAATAACGATACAAAAACTATTTTTTCTATTTCAAAAGTTGGATCTTATGTGTAGTACTAAGAACAAAAATTTTAATCAAAATCGTTGGAGCCGTTTCTGAAAACAATTAACTTTTCTATTTCCGTTATATGACAGGTACCGTTAGTTTTGGTCCTAAAAAAAAAATTTCAATTGTCTTCTAGGGAATCACCCAAAAATGTTAACTACCAAGTTTGAAGAAAATCGCTAGCCTTGTTTAGGCTGTAGCTTGAAGTAGCTACTTACAGACGGACATGCAGACAGACAGACAAAATTGCCGGACCCAATTTTTTGGCATTCTCCATCATTTTTTCGAATCCTAAACTTGCCCTATAGCTATAGTACCTTTATCGCAAGTAAAAATTTAAATTAAAAAAAAATATTTATTCCAATTGAGTAATGTTTTTATTGAAAAAAAAATTGCACCTAAAATATTTTGCATTCAGAAAAAAATGTATTGCAAATGAAAAAAATTTGCATTGAAAATAAAATATTTATTGCAAATAAAAATATTTAGCATGGAAAAAAAAATTTTCTGAATTCAAAACACAAATGTGTGAATAAATTTTTTTTTTAATACTCGTCGAATTTCTTACAATTTTGGCTATTTAACTATGCATAAACTTTTTCAACTATAATATTCAAGATAATATAAGATCGAAAAGTCAAATTTGCAAAAGAAATTCGACGAGAATTAACAAAAAAAAAAAAAAAAATTTAATGCACACATTTTGCATTGATTTTTTTTTTCAATGCAGAAATTTTTTTATTTGGAATTAAATTTTTTTTAATGTAATTTTTTAATTTACATTAAATATTTGTTTTTTAATATCTAATGCATTTTTTTTTAATTGATATTTTTCAAGATTAAGATATTAACTTTATAAGATCTAAACAATTCGCATCTTTTCTTGCTCACTCCGCAAATAATGAAGTAATGTGTGATGTGTCATGTGATTTTTTTTTAAATAAATTAATTCAACCAATCCAATAAAAAACCAATGATTCTTTTATTCGCATTTGCATCAATGCCAAAAAAAAGAACAATTCCTATTGCTACACCTCCAGCTGGAGACGAACAAATAAAAAAATTGAGCTAGTTGTTGATATCTGGCAATCATAGCCGTATTTAGGGGGGGGGGGGGGGGTTTGGGTGTTTAACCCCCCCCGAAATTTTTTTTCAGAAAATCAAAAGATACCTATATTATAAACATATACAAGTCTAATATATGCAGCACTAAATGATTTGTTTTTGTATTTTAGTGATTTGATTACCTATATGAAAATCTCCCTTAAAATCACTACCAATTTTGCATCGTTGCAGAAGCTGTCGATGAAGTTTGTATAAAGGAAAACAAAAATTGTTTAGTCCATTACAAAGAGTTTTGATCTCTTTGACCATTTTCTTAAGCACTATGTTAACACCTTAAAATGCTCTTTTAAGAACCCTTTAAATACCACAAGTACTTATGCAGGGTTTTTGGTGCCGGGACTAAACTATGCTTTTTTAAAGGGTTTCGGTGGCCGAACTCGAACTCGAATCCAAAGAGGGACTTATTCGATCACATCTCGTTTTTGAAATATTACCCTTCAATCTATTTAAATCTTTCAAACATCTTTTCTAACGGGACATTTTGTTCTTCTCTATATTCTTGTTTTTTGATCCCCTTTAATAAAAAAATAGGGTGTCGCTGCAATACTCGGTTTTAAATAAATAGAATTTTTATATGGTGCGATTATACTTTTTCAAAGCACTGTATTTACAACATTTCGTTATTCTTTTGTTTCAAATTATAAAATTAAACAATTTCAGTTTATTGTTAAATTTCAAAGTGAAGTATAATACTGGTCAACAAAATTAAACTTCTTTTTTGTTACAGAAACCAGGGTATACTCTTCTATAGGTTTTTTGTGTGCTGAGCTCGAAGCCGAAGTCAGAAAAATTCGATCACATCACGTTTTTGATATATTCCCGTTAGAAAATCGAAAATGCCGCTTTTTACCAGTTTTCAGGGTTATTTTTTAGCGTTTACTTATTTTTTTTTAAATTGAATTTGTAACAGTTTCTAAAAAAATTAAGTTTTGTCTCTCTAAATCCGTTTAGATCTTTTAAATATCTATTTTCTTAATCGAGAAATCATAACTTGAAATCAAAGTGTTTGGAGCATCTCATATTTATTTGCTTTTAATAGCAAATATCGAAAAGTTCTGTACCAATCGCTTTCAAATTTTGACACAATTCTTTTAGAAACTGTTACAAATTTAATTTAAAAAAAAATAAGTAAACGCTAAAAAATAACTTTGAAAACTGGTAAAAATCGGCATTTTGATTTTCTAACTTGATGTGATAGAATTTTTCTGACTTCGGATTCGAGCTCAGCCTATAGAAAAGTATACCCTGGTTTCTGTAACAAAAACCTTGTTGACCAGTGTAATTAGCTCATGTCAAACAACTTGGATTATTTAAAATTTTGGTTTTTAAGTATTGCTAATTTCATTTAGAACTCAATAGATAGAATGTACTTGTACCTGTCAATTTTCTGCTACAAAATTTCAGTGCAAGAAAAAGTCCATTTTTCAATGTTTTATATATTAAATTGTACGAAATAACTTTTTTTATAAAGCCTTAGAATGGTTAAAATTTGTTTCTTAAAAAAAATTTTCTTGCTCGCTAACGCTCGCAAATTATATCAACCAACTTATCACTCTTTGTACCTACAAAACTAGAGATGCCGCTGAATATTCGGCCATTTTTAAATTCGTTTACCGTAAGCAGGGCTTTTTTAAACTTTTAACTACGAATTCCTCTCCTAAAAAATACTTAAAAAGGATATTGGCGAATTTTTGCTTCTACACAGTTCAAATGACTATTTGATTTAGCGGGATTTAGAATCGACTGCAGTTACATATAGTTGATACAAAGTATTGTGATTTCTAAAAAAAAATTCTGTTTGGTCTGAGCTAACCCCCCCCCGAAATGAAATCCTAGCTACGGCTATGCTGGCAATATTATGTCATCATTTAAAAACACTATCTGTTGCGTATGACCTTTTTTTCTGTGCGTTAATGAATCTGATGTGATGGTGTCATTCGTTGAGTGAATGAAAACTACCATGCCATCATCGTCATCATCATCATCACCTTAATCGATGCTTTAACCTCAAACTCATTAAATGTGTGTGGAATATAGTTATTGATTGTAACGATATTCATCGTTCTGGGTTAAATGAATAAATGAAGTTCATTTGTGTTTTTAAACTAGTGAAATGTATGAATTAAATGAAGCAATTTTTAGACCGACAACAATTCCTCTAGAATTTGTTAAATTCTTTTTTAGAAGGTTTTTAATTGCATGTTTAAAGCTTAATATAACGATAAAATATCGTTTATTAAATAAAGTTGGTTTTTCTCCTTTAATACAAAATTAATATCTAAAGCAAAATTGTTGAATCATCCAACCATATAATAACAATACCCTCTTATCTCAAAAAAATAAAAACATTAAAATTTACTGTTTTCAAAGTAGAACACAAAATAGATGTGAATCAGATTTTAATAGTGCATTAGTTTGTTATGGTTTACTTGATTGTTTTGTGATGTGTATGATAGCAATTTGCATTAGATAAAATTTATGGATGCTGTATTATAATGTATTTTTAATTCTCGAATGTGTTCTAGAGAAAAAGACAAACACGCTGATAGCAAATTTTTAATAACTGCAATTAGTTTAATTAGTTTGTACAAATGACAATAACTAAAGAAAATTTATTTTTAAATTATAAACTAAAATGTCGTTATTACTTATTATCACAAATTTTATGTTAGGGCTTATACATTGAAAAAAAAAAAAATATTAGAAAAACTATTTCAGCTCACAAATTTAGCAATTTACAAGTAATCCAGTCAAATAAGGGTTTAAATTCGGAACGAATGCTAAAAGAATTTTTTTTTGCTCAATACCTTCGTTTGGCATTCAATAACAAACCTCAAAATCTACAAAAATCTCATGTCCGCAAGTCGCGATTTTCAAGGTCAAAGCGCGAAATGGAGATTTTCAAAATTAGCAAAAATAGACGATGGTATTATATACACATATGATACATGATTTCAAAGTATTTTTTAATGCTGATTCCAAAAAATCTAAAATCAAGGCAATCTGGTGTCTCTGTTTTTCATCTGTCCAAAATTGGTCCCGCAAATCCGTTTGTCTGTCTGTACAATTTTTTTGTAGCAAAAATAACGGTACCTGTCATATACCGATTTTGGAAAAGTTTGATAGTCTCAAAAACCATTCCAAAACTGTTTTTTAAAACAAAATCTATCTTTTTTAATGTTTTTTTTTTTTTTCAAGATAATTAAATATTATTAACGGTACCTGCCTTAGAACTGTTTTTTTTTTTATCCTGAATTTCTCCTAAACTACTTATTATTTCAAAGCATGTTTATATACAAGAAAATTTAAATAAAAAAAATGAATTTTCAAAAAATTTCTCCAAATCCATCGAATATCAAAAGAACATAAAGCAAAACTAAAATTTTGAAAAAATTGATACATATTTGGATTAAAAAAAAATTTGAAATTTTTTTTGAAAAATCAAATTTTTGAAAATGGGACATTGAACTTCTTGGAAAATTTTGTTTTAGGTTTTCATTTAATTTTTTTTTTTAACGGCTCAAACAATTTTGAAAATATTTTTTCTAAAAGAGCATTTCAATAAATGAAACTAAATTGCATATTTTTGTTTGTTGCTTTTTAGTTTTCCTTTTTATTTTTTTCTCTACTATATACAAATTTAAAAAATTTTAACAACTTGAGCTCTAAGAGAAAATTTCAAAACCTTTTTAATTTTTAAGATTTCTAGTGGATCCCATATAATAAAGCAAGAAAATTCAAAATATTCAATTTTTATAATCACATTTCTTAGATGACTGAATGATTGAATAACATTAACCTAACCCAACCCTTTTAAGTTCAACCGCTTTTTTGTGGTATAGGTTTGTTTGTCTTGTATTTACTGCTAGAAGTGACATAGAACCGCTTATTTTAAATTTATCTACAAAGATAAGTGTACAAATGTTTTTCAAACAATTTAATTAAAGAAATAAATTTTCAGCGGAATAAAAATCACTGCATTTGATGCAAAAGCTGATTCAAACTAATAGCAGAGATTTATATGAATAAACATGATTTGTCTTATTATATGGATATTTGTTTTGATTTGAAAAAAAAATGATGCAAGTTATTCAGAGAAAAATCAGCAATTGAATACATTTAAATTGTATTGAACAGCAATAATAAAAAGTGAAAAGCACTTAAAATTAATTCAACCCGTCTGACGATAACATGACGTAGGTGTAGGTACAATAACAATTGGCACGCGTTTTAAAATGAGGAGCATTGTTGTTAACGTTGCACAGTGCGGTATTTTGGTCTAAAACCTTGCCAAAAATAATTGGGCACATTTTTTTACATCAGATAGGTACCAAATGATTAAAAATTTATTTAGAAGGAAAATTTTTTATTTTTTTGGTACAGTCAAACCCACTTAAGTGATTACCTCCCGATAAGCGGTGAAAAAATGCACGTACAGTCTTGTGCTATAACTTTTCTTAAAGCTAGTAGTTTATTTTTTATTTTGTTTTTTTTTTTTTGACTCAAGTTGTTTCGTTAAGTAGTTTTTGAGAAATTAGGTATGTTTTAAAGATGAAATTTAAAAAAAAAATGTTTTCTCTCATTAATTGATTCTGTATAAAATTTAGCAATATCATGGACCTTTTTTATCATTATTTAATGACCTGGTAGTTTTAAGTCAAATATTAAAGAATTCATTGTAATAAATAACAAAGTTTTTTAATAAATTTAAAATTTTTTCCTGGGAAACCCTGTTTTCTTTTTATTTAGATTAAAATTTTGTATTTGTATTTTATTTTCAACTGAATGCATTATATCTCAAGAATATTGTATTAAAATTTTAAGATGTCATAAATTTGACAAGTTATGAGTATTTTAATACTCATAACCAGAGTTCAAAATTCAAAATTTTAAATCGTTTTCCCCACAACTAACGTTTTCAAAGCCTCATAACTTCAAAACTGCTGCATTGATTCTTTTGAAATTTGAAATACTATTTCTGTACATATTTTTAAAGGTATCCCTTTAGAAATTTTCTCATTAATATAACTCATTCAATAAAATAATATAAAAATCTATTAGTAAGTCGTTTTTGAGGAGTTTTTTTTTTTTCAAAGGGCCCTTATTTCCGGGGGGACAAACTCGGGCAAACTCTTGAAATGCAATATTGTTCTACATATCTAGCAGTTTAATAATAGCTATTTAGCTTAGACCATGTTGCGCTATTTTAAAAACACTAATGTTTACAAAAAAACAACGAAAAAAGTGCAAATTTTGTAAGTGTGTACTTCAACCCCTTCGAATGAAAAATAGAGTTGCAAATATAATTAAATTTTTTTACAATACAATTAATACGGGAGCGGGTCATAATTCTGCTTGTCAAAATTCTGTGCGACAAAATACTGTAAGACCATAATTCTGTATGTCATTATACTGTAGATACAAAATTCTGTACCTCAAAATACTGTATGAACAAAATACTGTATTTTCAATGCTGTATTTTTCAAGAAATTTAGTTTGAACTTTTGGCGGTTGGTGATGGTATAATTAATTAATGAAATCAAATTGTGTTTTCATAAAAGAGAGGAAGAGAAATTGAAAAGAGAAAGTAAGAAAAAGTAAACAAAAAAATACTATAATACATTCATAAAAATTTAAATTAACCAAAAAAGAGGAGAGAATTCAATAAATAGTTTAAGAGGGAAAATATATTACATTATCAAAACTATATTTTTTACAACATTTTTACAGAATTTTGATATACCTACAGAATTTTGATGTACAGAATTTTGAAATACAGTATTTTGACCAACCAGAATTTTACTATACAGAATTTTGACTTTCAGAATTTTTCTCGTACAGCATTTTGCACATACAGAATTTTGACATACAGTATTTTGGCATACAGTATTTTGAATACAGAATTTTGCAACATACAGAATTTCAACCCCAACCCAATTAATACCTTGATTGTCAATAGTCAGTATCCATATCAAAATTTTTCACTAAAATCACTTTTAAGTAAAAAACAAAATACTTTGAAAATTCACTTTTTTATAAAAATCGCAGAAAAAATCGTGTTTACTCAAATAGTGCAAGATGCAACTGATGGTGTAGCGAACTGGGTTGACCAATTTATAAATAGATTTTTACTAAAAAGTTCCCTGGTAATCTACCTGTTATGGGACATATCCTTAATATCCTTGGGAGCAAAATTGAAAAATTTGATTTATGACCACGTTTTAGGTCAAAATACCGCACTGTTGGCCGGCAAAAATAAAATGCACGACTGGTTTGCACGTACTCGCTCTTGCAGTTCAAAGCACTTTTATGTTAGTTTACTTGTAGATTTTAAGAGCTGGCTCTATATTAATAAAACAAAAATTGATATTGAGGAAGAGCCGACATTTAGGGCAAAATTTTTTTAAATAAAAAAAAAATGTTTTTAGTTGACTTTTTTTTGGAAAAAAAAAAACAGTTCTATTGCGATCGCTCTGAAAACTTTTATCAAAATCGTAAGAGCCGATTTCGAGTTATTTGGTACCTATAACTTGAAAAATTTTTATAGGAGGTACACTTTCTAAGCGAGGTATAAAAAAATAAACAAAAAAAAAACAGCTTTCAGAATTCCATAAAAATCATCAATCAAAATTTTATATCATGTAGGTAGGTACCTAATATAAAATATCTTTAAACATTTTGTAAGGGTTTAAACTTGAGGTTCTTAAGCTTAGCATAGAAATATGGACACCAAAGTGTTTAGTTTAAGAAAATAAAAAAAAAATCATGTGTGCAATTCACACGTGGTAGAAGTGAAACCTTAAAAAATCATTTTTCTTGCAAAAAAAAAAAAATTGAAAAAATCTACCTATTTTTATTCTATTACCTTCAAATCCATGTTTTTTATATGACAACCTATATACATTTTATATCATCTGAAAGCTTATTGTCTTAGCTCAAAATATTGCAAAATATGAGACATCTACAAAAAGAGCTAGAATTTTTTGAACACGTATTTTTATCTTCTCACACTATTAAATCCATTTTTTTCCCTAACAACCTATACAAATTTTTACACCATCTGAAAGCTTATTGTCTTAGCTCATATATATATATATAATATATATATCGATCAGGTGTATGAGACATCTACAAAAAGAGCTAGAATTTTTTAAACTCGATGAAATTTCATCTAAAAAGCAAAAAAAACATTTATTTTTATGTTCTCATGCTATTAAATCAATTTTTTTGTTTGACAACCTATACAAAATTTTATACCATATGAAAGCTTATTGTTTCACCTTGTATAATGATGCATAAATCTTATTTCAAAAATGTCTACAAGAGAAGTTAGAATTTTTTTAAAGTCAACCATGTCGAATTTCCAGACTGAGATTACGGTACTTCCTACACTGGTAACTGGTCACCGCCAACAGATCTCCACAGGTGTTTTGAGGTATTTTTAAATTTTTTTCAATTTAAGATTGTGTAACTTGTAGAGCACGTAACGTTATGTGTGATATATCAAAAAAAAGGTTATGTTATCAGCATGCGTATTAAACCAAATTTGTATGTGCACTAGATCAAAAGATATAACGTGTGTTGGAAAAGCACATCTTTTTACCGTTATCTCCAAATTTTGAATATGAAATTAATTGAAATTTTGTACAATTATAATTTATTTAATTACCTATCTACAGTACAAATTTCATTCATCTATCTAGTAAAACAAAAAAGTTATAACAAGTTGAAGTCGTGTCGCGTTTTCGTTTCATCTTGTTTCAAATCACTACGATACTAAAGAAGTTTGCAAAAAAACCGATTTCACCATGCCCTATTTGAAAAGGCACTCCTCAAGTATATAAATTATATTTCATCGTAGTATTTAATTTTTTATGATTGTTGTCACATATATCGTATTCTATTTTTCTTATGAATCTTGGACTTGTTTGCAAGTGGAAAAAATTATAAATCGAATCCTTAACTCAATAAATCTTTTTCAACAAAGCTTTTTTTAATAGTTTTTCATAACATGCATTGTCGTACATAATTCATAAATCTGCCGTCAAAGTACTTAGTATGGCAAAAAAAACATTAATCTTTTAACAAATGAATAATTCAAAAGTCTAACTTCTCAATGTAAACACAGCTCTGTTCGTAATCGTTTCTTCTTATTTCTTCAATAAAACAAAAACTAAACAATTGGATTATAAGAATCAAAACAAAAATGATAATTTTGTTTACGAAAAAGTAATAAACAAAAAAACCTACAAAACCAGCTATCAAGAACGTGACATCATAAAATCTTATTTAATGGGTCATTTAGGTGTTTAATTCTAAATACTTAAATATAAATAGGTCAGATTTTCAATTATATCTCTGTAGTAGAAATTGTGTTATTAAAAAAACACTAATTACGTCATTGTTAACATGCACCTTATTCATGTAAGAAAAAAATCTTGAAAGTTTTTAAATTGAATGTATTTACGCATTTCTATGGGAAAATGCTGTCATCTCGAATTTATCATCCCACGAAAACAATGAAACAACTTGAAAACTTGAGAATGAAAAATATCCGTCAAGAAAATCCAATACAAAATAGGTATAAAACTTGTTTGGAATTAATAGTATTAGCCCAGGGAAATTAGTAATTTAAATCGCATTTTTCGCGGGACAAAATTTTTTTCATGGAATGTGTTCGGGTGGTTGTCCTTATCATAAAAGTCAATTTGTTGGGAAAATTGGAGGTTGGGAACAGCCGCCATCTTGGAAAAGAGATTGGTAGCGTTTTTATTGAATAGCTCCATTGTTATTCATTTTAACAGAAAATGACAAAGGTAGGACTTATTAACAATAAAATTATCTAAACAATGATATACAAAACAATTCCGTGAGTTGATTAAATAAAATTTTATAGTTGGTCAAAGTGCGGGTTTGTATCGCAAGGTTGGGACAAAATGACATTTTTTCATATATCTGACGAACTTTTGATTTGTTTGGATAATTCTTCAAGAATGAATTATAGTACTTATAATTACCTATAAAATGAGCCCACAATCGTTATTGTCACCATCGTATTGTAGAAGTAATCTAACTCCGAAACTCTCCATGTACTAGTCAAAAGTGAGAAAAAAGCTAGTTTTTTGCTAGTAGGCCGAGAAAATTTTGGGAGTAGAGGTATAACCAAAATATAAGTACGCAGTTTTGCTGCCATACTCGTGTTAATGTCGATTTCAAAGGTCTGACAACTCTAATTTTGGGCTTTATACGGTTTTTGGGGGGTTAAATAACGTAAGTTTTCCAGCTAACGTGAATGGGCTAAATTTATACTATTTGAAATTATAAATATAAAAGCTGATGCTCTATTATTTTTCCTAAATCTGGACACCTTAATCTCGGCTATGGGGTTAATAGAACTCACGATATAAGCTTTTTTAACTAACCATATCAGGCTTTTCAATTCAAATAAACAAACAAAAATCGAAACAAAAAAGCCTCTAAAACATAATCGTATAAACGGCTTATATCTTGAGTTCTATTGGTCACATCCTCAAGATTGGGGTGTCTAGATTTAGGAAAAATAATAGGGAATCAGCTTGTATATTTATAATTTCAAATAGTATAAATTTAGCCCATTCACGTTAACTGGAAAACTTACGTTATTTAACCCCCCAAAACCCGTATAAAGCCCAAAATTAGAGTTGTCAGACCTTTGAAATCGACATTAACACGAGTATGGCAGCAAAACTGCGTACTTATATTTTGGTTATACCTCTACTCCCAAAATTTTCTCGGCCTACTAGCAAAAAACTAGCTTTTTTCTCACTTTTGACTAGTACATGGAGAGTTTCGGAGTTAGATTACTTCTACAATACGATGGTGACAATAACGATTGTGGGCTCATTTTATAGGTAATTATAAGTACTATAATTCATTCTTGAAGAATTATCCAAACAAATCAAAAGTTCGTCAGATATATGAAAAAATGTCATTTTGTCCCAACCTTGCGATACAAACCCGCACTTTGACCAACTATAAAATTTTATTTAATCAACTCACGGAATTGTTTTGTATATCATTGTTTAGATAATTTTATTGTTAATAAGTCCTACCTTTGTCATTTTCTGTTAAAATGAATAACAATGGAGCTATTCAATAAAAACGCTACCAATCTCTTTTCCAAGATGGCGGCTGTTCCCAACCTCCAATTTTCCCAACAAATTGACTTTTATGATAAGGACAACCACCCGAACACATTCCATGAAAAAAATTTTGTCCCGCGAAAAATGCGATTTCATGCCCATATTTTGACTAATTGCCCTGAGCTATATCTGATATCTGAGTTCTGTGTTTGGAATAGTTTTGAGTGAAAGCTCATTATTTGAGTATAAACTTGAGATTGAGTGAGATTATTTATAATTACAATTGATTACAATAGAATCCTCCCTCAAATAGATAAGTAGAAGTTACAATTGAAGTAACTTTGAGTTTCCACGTGCTGAATTATTATCGGAATTTATTTTGTATCGAATATAGAAATAACTTAGAGGAAAATGTACTAGCAACTCATAGAAAAATAACAAAAAAAAAAAGATAAATAAAAACAAGATAATGAAAACGATTTTTTATCTCAATGGTAAAGTTTTATTGTTTGTTGGATTATCATTTAATCACTGTAATAAATAAAAATATATAAAAGGGTTTTTATGATATTAGGAAATATTTCAGTAAAAAAAAAAAATATGAGATAAACTGTGATTATAAGTAGGTATAGGTAGATACCATTTTGTTGTAATGAATAGGTATAAAGGTTTTTTTTTATTAAATATAATTGAATACAAAATACAAGAAAGCTTCAAAACTCATTTACAATTAAGAAAACAAAAATTACTTGATAAACTTTACCACTACAATGAGAAAACAAAATTTTAAATCAACCAATCCACTGTATTTAACTATTTTATGGAATAATTTTGCTTTAGAGATGAACATTTTAAAGCCGGAGTGGAACAAAGTTAATTTTTCGTATATAAAAATAGCCTTTTTGCACATTTTTATGGAAAATTTGACAAATTTTGCCTGATAACGATATAAGAAAACGTTGCATTCTTTTATGATTTCAATTGCATTAAATATTATTGAATAATTAAGGGAAGAAAAAACTACATATTATTTCATCTAAAAATATTGACCACGAAAGCATTTATTTAATTTTAATATAAGACAAAAATAAAATTTTGAAAACAAATTAATTTTTGGATTTTTAAAAATTTTTTTGAAAAATAAAATTTTCGCAAACCGGACATCGAATTTTTTTGAAATTTTGGTTTAAGATGTTAATTAGTAATTTCACTAAAATGGCATACCAATTTTATTTTAAAACCTTAATTCCAAAAAATTATTTATAAAAATTATTTACAATAATTACATTCTCTAAATTTCTATATAAAAATTCCTAAAAATTCTAGCAACTAGAACCCTAAGAGAAAAATACCATTTTACCGTTATCTCAGAAATGTGACTATAAAAATTGAAAATGAAAATTCTTTATTGGAATCCAAATAAAAAAGGCATAAATAAAAAACGGTAAAACCGTAAACAAAAGTTTTTCGGTTAAAACCCATTTTAGATAAAGAAATTGAAGATTATTTGCAATTTTTCAAAAATTCCTAATACTCAAAATTAGCCCTAAATTGTTTTTCAATAATTAGGTTCATACGAATCCGTATCAGAACTCGATTTTTTTTTTGCATTATCTTTCCATTGGTACAAAAAATTCGACTACTTATAATAACCAATTTGTATTACAATGTTAATAAAACGGTTCCAAACTCAGTATTTGATGAAATAAATTAGGCTAAATTATATGGGAATTTATTCAAATCAATCAAAATCACATTTTCACAAAATTTTATCAAAATCTTACTATTTTTGTTAAGGATACATTTTTTTTTTACATTTTTCCCAATATTTTTGAGGCTTTATAAATATTTTTTAAGGTAAATCGAAAATAAGGTCAAATATGTTTTTTAGAAATAGATAGACACAAAGTCATTGCAACATTATGTTAAATATGTACCTATTATTTTAGGTTCCTAAAGGTCCTCAAAGGCCATTTACCTTTTATACAACCTATAATATGCAATTTCACTTTTAACACACAAAACCACTAAAAACCCAGTGAGCATAAATTAACCCTGAATAATAATACAAAAACCATTACAATGCAACCCATTCAAAATTTGGTTTGAGTAATTTACAATTTGCGTGTCACCACAAATACAAACATTTAAAAAAAATGTGGACATTGGTCACAAATGACTATTTACCGTTTGTACATATTATAGAAAGTGAAGTTGCTTAAATGATACATTACAGTTTACTTTATTCGAGTTGAGTGTGTGAAACGCTTACTGTTTTTTTATTAGGAATTTATTGTTATAATATTGAAAGCAAGAAGACAACAGCTGTTATCGGTTAGTTTGAACTTTGAGGAACTCACTCCAGAAATGACAAACTTTTATTGTTATCAGTTCTATTGATTTAAAAGTCATTATTTTATTGTAATATTTTGACACTTAACGATCAATGACTCAATTTACTAGCAGTTATGTCTTTTGATTAATATTTCCGAACCAGCTGTTCTAATCTTGGAAGATTCAGTTTTTTTTTCTTATTTTGAGTATAGGCAACCTTACCTCTCATACTATAAGTACCTTATACAATCTACCAACTCCAAAAGGCAGTGTTAAAAAGGATCATTAATTGTAAGCAACACAATTACTTATTTAAAAGGGTCTGTATTATGCAGAAAGCTAACACCAAGAGGGTAGTAGATTCTCCTTTTTATCAATCTTTAGTTTATTTTTCTACGAATAAGTTGGATTTCGTGTGGTTGAACAAATAAATTTGCCAATAAATTCTTGATTACATGTTTGTGGCAATTAAAGAGAATTGATAAAAGGGAATAAAAAGAGCATATTTTAGGTTGTATTTATTTTTTAGTGACTTTTGTCAAGGATACTTAACCCTTTCGGACCCAGCGTTACTCTCATGTAACGTTTTTTTAAAAATTCGTAAAAAATATTAAATTAAACAATTTTTTAGGTTACGATGGCTTAATTGAAAGATAATAATGCCTAGTTACTGGATTATTACAAAAAGTTAGTCAAATATCATACCTTTAATATTTTTTTTTATCGAGAAAGGGACTGAAATTCACATTTTTTTTGCAAAAAAAATAAATTTTTTTTATATGGTCATAATTAAAAAAAAAAAGATATAAAAAATGTTAATGCAGAAAGTGTTTTGTTTTTTTGCTTTCATATGACCGACTTTTTTTGGTGGTCATAGGCAGTGCATTTTACTAACATGTAACATGAGAAAAACACATTAGTTTTGCTCTTTATTATTTTCGAAAATAACTTTTTGCTATTCATATTTCTTAGTTGTGATGTTTTTGACCCGATAATACCGAAAAAACATTTTTTAATATTCATTTTCATAGCTTGGGTTCGAAAGGGTTAAAATATTGAAACTAAACATTTTCGTTTTGTTGATTTTTTCTTTCAGATTCAAAAACAATGCAATGCCACCAACTTCTTCAGTAGAAATCGACCCACTGACCAAAGTCATCCGTCCACCAGCAACAAACAACAATTCAACAACAAACAACAATATGTGCCTTTCAACACCTTCAGATTCGACAACTCCAACAAGTGTTTGTCAAACACCAGCCACATGTAGCAGTAGTAATTTAGCTGATGACAATGCAACCACGAACAAATGTAATTCCTCATGCAATGTTCGACACAGGAATCATACAACACAACAACTCTCAGGAATCACAAGTCCAATTTCGAACAAACAAACTTTTGAAGATACAAATAATAATAACCAAAGTGAATTAGATTTAAGTGATGTTGAAGATGAGAAAAATGAAGCTTACAAAGAATGTGCAACAAAAGCTTTAATCAGCACAAAAACAGATGACGCTAAAGTAGTTTATAAGCCACGTCTAAGATGGCCAGATTTAATTGCACAGATTTTTATACACGGGGGCGCCATATATGGATTGTATCTGCTATTTTATGCAAAGTTTTACACATTTGCCTGGGGTAAGTTATTTAGACTGAGTTTTATTTATTTTTTTATCAACAAATGCCATTAAATGATAAAACGTTGTTTTGTTTATGTCTGAATTTGTTTATAATTTTTCTTGGGAAAAGACTATTAACCCTTCAAATGCTTTCTATAAAAAGATAAAATTTTATCTCTAGTACGAGTTAGACAGCACGTTTTTGTTAATGAACTATGATAAGCTTGTGTTGTTGTAATTGAGCTTGGCTCCTATCTCTTACTAATAGAAATTAGATAAGTTGTATAAATCTCATTTATAGACTCTACCAATCTATTATTTTTTGAAAATTTTAATAGAATTTTAGGGATGAAGTAAGGGGAAATAAATTGAATTATTACAGGCATTTCCTAATGATAACAAGTACGATAAGAAATATTTAACGAACTATTGTAGTTATAGCCAGTTATCAAAGACATTTTGGAGTCAGATAAAAATAGTAATAAAAAAAATAAATAAAAATAAAAAGTAACATGATTTTTATGAACTGGAAGGTGAAAAAAAAATTCATAATTTAGAATTTTCAGATATCTATTGAGAGTCAAAATTGTTTGAAATATTGGTCATTCCTATTCTTCTTGTTCTCTTCAATCAATTTCAGAAAAGGTACTCATTGCCAGAATAAACTTTCATAGTTTTAATTAATTAATTAATTTTATCAATTAGTATCAAAGTTTTTTTCAAAAAAAATCTAAGTAAGAATATGTAGAATTGTTCCGCTGTAACTATGTAATTATTCTGTAACTAACATTTTGTACTTAAAAAAATAGGGCAGGTAGAAGAAGTATAATGATTGATTTCAATGGTGAGGTAATTTTTGTTAGCACTGAATTTAATAAAAAGGGTTGAATTGGAAACCACCACAACTCATCCAGCAATGACCTTTATGATTTGAAATGTCATGAATTCCTGAACGTGACATGCATGTCTATCTTGCGTGACCTTTGACCATTGCAAAGTTATTGTAACCTTTTCAGCGATAAAAGATGTGCACGTAATTACAGGTTTTATTTGCAAAAATAAAATTGAAGAAATAATTATCGTATATATTATTGATTAAAAAAAACAGACAGTCATGAAATTACCTACAAAAAAAAAATTGTAATTCAGTATAATTGTATAAAGTGAAAGTCTGGTTCAATTTTTTTTTGGTGTCAAATTACCGTTAAAGTCCGAACGATGTGATTTTTCTTTGTTATTGGCTTAAGAAGTGTTCTTTTTTGTCGAAACAATTGTTAAAGACAGAAAAGTTTTTGAAGCGAAAACTTCTTTAGTATCGTAGTGATTTGAAACAAGATGAAACGAAAACGCGACACGACTTCAACTTGTTATAACTTTTTTGTTTTAATAGATAGATGAATAAATTTTGTACTGTAGATAGGTAATTTTTAAATTATTACTGTACAAAATTTCAATTAATTTAATATTCAAAATTCGGAGATAACGGTAAAACGATGTTCTTTTCCAACACACGTTATATCTTTTGATATAGTGCACATACAAATTTGGTTATGCTTTAATACTTTAAAAATACCTCAAAACACCTGTGGAGATCTGTTGGCGATGACCAACTACCAGTGTAGGAAGTACCGTAATCTCAGTCTGGAAATTCGACATGGTTGACTTTAAAAATTCTAACTTCTCTTGTAGACATCTGTGAAATAAGATTTATGCATCATTATACAAGGTGAAACAATAAGCTTTCACATGGTATGAAATTTTTTATAGGATGTCAAACAAAAAAATTGATTTAATAGCATGAGAACATAAAAATAAATGTTTTGTTTGCTTTTTGGATGAAATTTCATCGAGTTTAAAAAATTCTAGCTCTTTTTGTAGATGTCTCATACACCTGATCGATATATATATTTTGAGCTAAGACAATAAGCTTTCAGATGATATAAAATTTATCTAGGTTGTCATATAAAAAACATGGATTTGAAGGTGATAGAATAAAAATAGGTAGATTTTTTCTATTTTTTTTTTTTGCAAGAAAAATGATTTTTTAAGGTTTCACTTCTACCACGTGTGAATTGCACACATGATTTTTTTTTCTATTTTTTACTTGCGATATACATAGGTACTATATATCAAGTTATGCATTCGTACAAAAAACAAAAGTTGATATAACACTTTCCATGACATTACGATGGTAGACAATGCCAAAAAAGTGGGTCCCGGAAGTCCGTCTGTCTGTCTGTTAGTCAGTCTGTCTGTCTTACTGTCTGTATAAGGAGCTACAGCCTAAACGGATGGACCGATTAATGTCAAACTTGGTATGTAGCGTTATTTCGTTATATTCAAATTTTCGAAAACGGGACATTGATTTTTTTTGAAATTTTGGTTTTAGATATCGATTACTGATTTCTACAAAATGGCATACCAATTTTATTTTAAAACTTTTTTTCCAAAAAATTATTTATAAAAAATTAGTTTTTTAAAAAACGGCTCTAACAATTTTGAAATTTTTTTTTTCTAAAAATGCATATTAGTATATCAATGAAAACTGCATACTTGTTTTGGAGGGCAATTTGATTTCAGATTTTATTTTATTTTTTTTTTTAACGAATTTTTTTTCCAAATTTCTATATAAAAAGTCTTAAAAACTTAAGCAACTTTAACTCCAAGAGCAAGTTCGTGCGACCCAGTCGTGCATTTTATTTTATATGTTATATGAAGATAAAAAACATTAAAAGGGATGCTTTTGTGAATTTAAACCAAATTTTATCTTAAATTTTAGTTTTTTTTTTTATTTTCTTTAAAAAAAAATTCGTTAATGAATAGCGACTCAGTCGTGGATTTTATTTTAGGGACTAATGCATTACCTTATTTAACTTATTACTATTGCACTTAGGTGCTTTTTTGCAACTGAAGTAGATGAACCAATAGCTTTGGAAAAACTTCTTAGCAGTTACTTCAAGTCCCAGCTACTTCTAATACCACTCAACGCTAAAAAATTTAGGTACTCATCTATTAGGTATATTTTGGTATCATAACATTCTGCATTATAAAACACTTTAAAGCAATGTGTCATATGACCAGATTATATGACCTACATTTTCTAACTTGATCAATGGTCTTCTTTTCCCTTGCCATGGGATTTAAGAAAAAGCGAATAATAAAATAGTACGTATACACCCCAATGTACTTAGACAACGTGGAAATTAGTTGGCCTAGACCCTAATCAAAATCAAAAATCAAAATTAAATAAACACTTTCACTCAATAATAATTAAATAATTTGTATTGGTTTTGTGTCAGTTTTTTGTAAACAAAATATAAGTACCATTTTATTATAGATGATATGGTAACCAAAAAGTTCTTTTCAGGGAATAAATATACACAGTCTTGTAAAGAAATTGTATCGCGTCATCTCATTCCTAGCGGATTTTTTTTTCGGTTTTACTTCTATATACCTAATTATTCGATGGCAGCCCTGAAGTGTTGACTTTTTTTATTATTCTGTACCTAATCGAAGTGTAGGTTTTGTATTCATATTTTAACTTAATGTGAACCATCTTATTTTAGAACTTCTTTTTATTCATGTAAAAAAAGTAGTAGGTATTTTCTTTATATCCGATTCAATTATATTTCTCGGTTAATACTTACATCTTAAAGTCTACTCCAATAGGTACTTGCATCGCAGAAAATGTAGAATAGAAGGTTAAAGTAGATAAATGGTTAAAATCTGTACGTACTTTTCTTATTTATTTTATTAAATGACAAAGTAACAGTTTATCAATTATTTCAAGTTCAAAATATAACATTTAAAAGCTCTGCGTGTTGTTTAATTAACATTTTCGCTTTTCTTTGATTTTAAGCTTTATCGACAAAGAATTGACTGACGTTCCATTTGAATTTTTCATAAGCTTTATATGAAATTGACAAATTAAAAGTCAATAGAAAAATATAGAAATCAAAACAACACCATTACACAACACCTCTCAACTATTGTGTTAAATTTTATCATGACCAAGTTCGTTTTCGTTAAAATTAAAAAGCACTCTACTACGACTGTCTTGACTCATCGATAATTGTTGTTTTTGTTATTCAATACAATATTATATGACCTTTGAACTTTATAAGATTGATCTTAATCAATTGTTTGATTGAGAATAATTTTACAAAGTGATTTGTTTTCTAATTTAATGCTTTTACTTTTTTCTTGTTCTTTGATTGCAGCGCTAGTAACGATTTGGTGTTCTGGTGTGGGAATCACAGCTGGAGTACATCGTTTATGGTCACACAAATCCTATACAGCTGCATTGCCATTGCGATTGTTGTTAATATTTCTATTTACCATTTCTGGACAGGTTTGAATAAACAATTCAAAAAGTCTTTAAAAGCTGTTAACTTTGAAAATTTCTTTTCTAGCGTGATGCATACACTTGGGCGCTCGATCATAGGATACATCATAAATTCTCAGAAACAGACGCTGATCCGCATGATGCTCGGCGAGGATTCTTCTTCGCTCATGTTGGTTGGCTTTTTTTGACACCTCATCCAAAAGTCGAAGAAAAACGTAAAGTTATCGATATGTCAGATTTGGAGAACGATGGTGTTGTGATGTTCCAGAAGAAATGGTACATTCCATTGTTTGCTTTGATTTCCATTGGATTCCCAGTATTAGTGCCATGTTATTTCTGGAATGAGGATCTTTGGATGTCCTTTTGGATTAATTTTAACATGAGATTCTGTGCCACATTGAATATTGCCTTTTTTGTGAATAGTGTGGCTCATATGTGGGGCAGAAAGCCTTATGATAAGTAAGTTTGATAGAACTTTGAAGTCCTTTAGAAAATCTGCTAATATCTTTTGTTCTTTTTTCAGAAATATAAGTCCAGTGGAAAGTCCGATTGTATCATTTCTTGCCATGGGTGAAGGTTGGCATAACTATCATCATGTTTTTCCTTGGGACTATAAGACCAGTGAATTGGGAACTTACACTCTCAATGTAACAACAGGTTTTCTAGACTTTTGCGCCAAGTTAGGCTGGGTAACAGGACGTAAGTTACTTTGAATCATCTCACTAATTTTTTTGATTGATAATTTTTTTTTTATTTATATTTTAGGTAAATCAGTATCTCCAGATATGGTAGCTAGAAGGGCTGCCAAATGTGGTGATGGATCACATTTTTTGTGTGATGCTTTTGCTCATAAGGACCAAGTTTGGGGTTATGGTGATAAAGACGTACAGCAAGAAGATGCTGTAGAATTGGCAGCAATGAAGGACTAAAGAAGATTTTATTAGTAGTAGTTGTATTAAGCTACTGATCAAGAAATATTTATATATGAGGCTTTAACATGTTATTTTTTAAGAAACAAACAAAAAGTATTTCTTTTATTTTTAATGCTCGCTTTTTGTAAACAAATTAAATGCAAAAGAAAAGAATAATTTTATTTAAATCAATCAATTTTGTTTCTTATGTTAAATTTTTGATTTAATTACCATTAAACTATAGGCAGGGGATTGCAAAATTAAACTTTTTGAGAATGAAAAAATATAAAACATAGATTTAATTTGTTATTGCTTTTAGAGACATTCAAGAAAAGGATAGTCAAATTAATGCTAATGAAATCTATGCAAATTAAAATAACAAAACAATTTCACTGCAGTTAGTAGAGTAACTAAAGCAAATTATTAGGGAACCCGGCCGAACAGCTCAGATTTTGACGATTTTTTTTTCAAACGTAGGTAATTAAAGATACTTTAAAGTCTATACCTATATTAAAAATTGCCGATGTTGCCGTATTGTTTTTTAAAATTAAAATTAAATTTTTTTTGAACAAAACCATTTTTTTTTTTTTGCTTAAATTTCATAAAACAAATGATAGCAAAAGATTCTCTACGTAATTTAAGGAAAAAAAATATAAGGGAGTAAGAGACAATCTTCAATCGTTTAAGCGAGGAATGCAATTTTCTCACAATCTGACTTCAAACACAAAAAAAATATTTTGAAAACAACTGCAACACCTACAATATTTTAAAATACATTTTTAAAAAGCCAGAAGCTCATTCTTTTTGAAAAAATGGTCCTCAAACTCAGAATTAAAAAAAAATGTCATTAAAACAGTTAAAATGACTTTTTTTAAAACTTTTTCTAAGAAAATATGAATTTGTTTTTAAAAAATGTTTGTTCAGTTGAATTCCGAAGCAGAAAAGGTAATATATATCACACTTTTGAAAAAAAAATTAAAAATTACTTCAATTTCAATAAGTTTTTTTGATAAAAACTGAATTTTTGCATTGAAATATTTAATTTTTTCAAAGACTTTGGTAAATAAGAACTTAAAATTTTTACTATTTAACTTTCAACAGTAAGTTTTATTAAATGAATAAAAAATAATTTTATATATAGATGTTGAACTTAAAGAAAAAAAAAAATAAGTTAATTTTTTTTTCAAAACTTCTTTTCTTTCTAATTTTTTTTTCTGTTTAATTTTTTTCACAAACCGTAATATATATTGACATTTCGTTTTATAATTTCAAATCATAATAAATGTGGCCAAAAAAAAAATTGAAAATATATGGATTTTATATTACGAAAAAGTTATAAAAACGACATGTTAAAATTTTTTCAATTATTTTTTTCAAAAATCAGAGTTCAGTTACCATTCTTTCAAAAGCCCTTCATTAAATTTACTTAATTTTAATTTTACAAATGTTACTAAGCTTTTAGCTTTTTAAAAATGTATTTTTAAATATTGTAGGTGTTGCCGTTGTGTTCAAATATTTTTTTTTTGTGTTTAAAGTCAATTAATAAGAAAATTGCATCTATCGCTTGAACGATGGAAGATTGTCCCTCACTCCCATATATTTTTTTTCCTTGAATTTCCTAGACAATCTTTTGGCATCATAAATTTATGAAATTTAAGAAAAATATTTGAAAAACATTTTTTTTTGTTCACAAAAATCTTCAATTAAATGTTATAAATCAAAACGGCAACACCGGCAATTTTTAATCTATAGACTTCAAAGTATGTTTAATTACCGACATTTGAAAAAAAAAGATCATCAAAATCTAAGCTGTTCGGCCGGGTTCCCTAATATTGCCAATTTTTGAGCTTTAGTTACTCCACTAAGTTTGAAAGTCAACGTGAGTATTTTTTTTTTGACATTTTAAGTAATATAGCTTTATCTGGGCAAAAATATTATTAAAATTAATGAATTTAGATTTTTTAATTTCGAATATTCCAGCCACAAGTAATGAAATGCACTGCGCGATTCTCGAAATAACGAAATCTACGATCAGTAAGGGGAAAAAAAGTGTCAAAGCATTTTTAATACCATGCATACGATGAGAATTATCTTTCAATTAATATAGCGAAGTCAATGAGTTTAAAATAATTTGGCCACGAAGAACTTCATTCTACAAAAAGATTAGAAATCTGCTGCTAGATCTTTGGAATCGGAGGCTTTGTGAAACAGGCTAAAACTTGGAAGCATAGTAGTTCTAGTTCTAGTTCAATCTTAATGAATCAAATTTTTATCCGGGCTTGAACAACGCTCTATAGCTTCAAAAATGCCTTAACCTTAAAAAATACCCTATTTCCAAAAATGAGTTTTTACTCCATCTTTAACGAATTAGAAACTAGATTTTGTATTATGCTGCAGCAGTTAATTAAAACTTAATTATTACTTTTATATGCCAAGAAAATTCTGTTTTTTTTTTTTTGTGCTGTTGAATTTCTTAACATTTACTTTAATTTTCCCCGGTAACTCGAATTTTGGGCAACCATTTGAGATAACCCAGAAATTATGATCAAATTAATATTATGAAAAGGTTGAAGAATTGCTTTTATATAAATGGGATTTTTTTTATTTCACCATTTTCGTGCTTATTCTAAAAGTGATGCCAATTTGTCAAATATTTTTGTTGATTGTAGACAGGAAATCGATCACATTTACTGTCACAAAAGTGAAAACTCCATACCCATGGTTTTATTTCGAAACTGAAATACCTTCACAATATCGACGGTTTTCAAAATAGGGCATTTTTCAAATTAGGTCCTCTTTGAAGGTAGGACTTTTGGATGGTAAGGCATTTTTCAAGTAGGACATCACTTCAAATTAGGGCATTTCAAGGGAGGGCATTTATATTTTTAGGTAGAGTATTTCGCATCAATGCCCCTTCTGGCTAAGACGGTGGACTTCAAAGCACTTTATTTTAAAGAATTCTTATCTGTCTTTGAAATCTCTTGATTTCATAAAGCAAATTAGTTTTTTTAGAATTTTCATCTCTTTTTGAAGTTTGTTCACGTCATTTCATATCTAGGAGTATCATCTTTCTTTGATGTCTTTTAACTTCATGAAGGAATTTTATTTCAAAAAGTCTCCCAAAATATGAAAGAGAGGAATAAAAATATCACACTTGTAGGAGCTATGTGTTTTTAAGTTAGAAACAAACAAATAATGTAGGTACGCAAATCATCTGGGTGAGGATGTGAGAAACAGAAAGCATAAAAAATTCACTTATTTTAGTAGAACTTATAAGATGCAAATAGAACTTATCTTGAGAGGTGCTGATCTGAGCGACATGATTTTCCTACTAATGAGTGATTTGCATAAAAAAAAGGAAAATATTTTACTTGGAAAATTTGGTAGGTATGTATGAAATTTTCATATCCATATTTTGTGCATATCAAAACTAGTTTATACTTATTTATTTCTTAGTAATACTTTCCATAGTTGAAATTTTCTTGACCTTTTTGGACTAACGATATTAATTTTCTTGCTACCATATAATTTGTTATTATAAACTTGTTAATATGATGGAAAAGTTAATGCACTCATACATTACATCTTATGAGTGCGTAGGTATAGCTTCTATAACTACTTAAACAAAATTAAATATTATAATTTCTAAAATAAGGTTCAAGTTCAAGACAGACTTAATATAAATAACAAAATTTAGTCACCCATTTCCTAACAACTTGGTTTCAATTTTACATAAATAAAATAGAACCCTTTAATTAAACACAAGAAATGAGTCGGTATTTCCCCTCTTACAACAACAACAACTTAGTGACCATTTACATTTCACTTAAAATATATAATTCTTTTTTTTTTCCTTTCCTTTAAGTATAAACAACTTCCCATTTTTATAGTGCACCTTTGAGCTATCCAACGAATTTAATTTTTGATTAGAAGAGGAAAAAAATATGGTAACTCAGCTTAGTCATTTGTTGATCGAGGTTCATACTTCACTATCGGTCGGTAACTCAACGTGATCACATTAACAACGCGAAACGGATTACACTTGAAGTCGACTTCAACAACTCCATCGACTTGAAGCAGAAAAAAAGTGCTGTGATACAATTCTTTAATTTTTTAATTGATTTATTTTCATTATTGTGCAAACCGAAAAGGTATACAAAAAAAAAACTCATTCAATGGTTAAGCAATTGTAATGTTGTTAACGAGATAGTTTTAACTTAATGGGTTTGTTTGAAGTCCAATAAAGTCAAGATTTTGCTCCCGTGTGTCGGTGTTTTGGATGTTTGCACGAGATAATTTTAGTTATTGCACAAACAATTTCTGCAATGATTTTGATTTTCCATGAAATAATTTTCATAAAAAAATAAGAAATATGATGACGATCAAATTACTTCCAAACTAAGACAATTGGCTTTGTAATGAATTTTTGTTGTTATTTTGGTATGGAAATAGGTTGGTTAGCCACCAACAAGTGGATCCGGTTAAAATACTTGCTATATGGTAAAATTATTCAAGGCGGATAAAAAGGAGTATTGTATAAAAGTTACATGATTCTTACGGCTATATTTAATTATGTTAAATAATTGAAAATAATTGGGTTTAAGAAATTTCACATATCAGTAAATATGTGAACCTAAAGAAAAAGTGAATAAATGGACTTAAGAAACCTAAAAGTTTTGCACAAAATAAATATTCTATGTTAAAATGATGGGTATTTCGTAAAGGCTCAAGAAACATCAACCTTGTTTTTTTTCTAATAGTTTTGCAATGCACTGCGCATTTTCAAACTTCTCTTAAGGATCGGGAAGGCACTATGTACATATGTATAACAAACTGCACAAACGTTTTCATTTGTGCAAACGTTTTTGGAAACAACGAAAATTGTTTGACTTTGTTCATTACACTTGTTTCGAGAAGAAATTAAAATTTTTTTGACACCAAGTGCCGTTATACTTTTCGTATACATTTGACCCCAGAAAACTCGAAAATCTTATCCAAAAAAATATTTATTAATAGGTTTTCGAGATATGATTTTTCAAAGTTTTTTGTCGATGTTTTTTCCATAGTACTGGGTCACTTGAGATGTTTAAGTGCAATGTATTAAAACATTTAAAAAAGTGTATAGTACACTTTCTTGCAAAGAAAGAAAGAAGAAGATAATTTTCTTCAAAGTCTATGGATAAATATAAAGATATGACCATTTTTGTAACGATCAATATTTGAAAATTTTTATTACGTAATTATTTTTTGTAGATAATATTAGATTTCCTATCAATATGCATTCTTAAAAAAAATAAAATTAAAATATTGTAAAAAACTCATGAAAAACTATTCAAATAAATTGCACGACTGGGGTCGCACGTACTTGCTCTTATGCTTAATGTAACTATAATGTTAAAGCTTTTTATTCAAAAAATTTAAAATTTTATATTTTGAAGAAATTTCATAAGTAGTATAAAAAAATTAAATCTGTTTTTATAATTAATTAAACTCCGTTTTAAATTATCTTAAAAAAAAACAAATATGCCATTTTATTTCTCGCATAAAAAGGTATTTTTAGAAAAAAATTTTCGAAAATTGTAGGAGCCGTTTTTAAAAAAATAGTTTTTTATATATAAAAAATTTTTAACATTTTTCAAAAAAAAAGTTGGTATGCCATATTGAAGAAATAATTAATTTACACATAAAAACTAAATTTCAAAATTTTTCATTGATCCGTTTTCAAAAAATTGATTTTTCAAAAAAAAATTTTGAAATATTTTTTAAAAAACCAAAAATGCGTTTTTTGAAAATTTTCTAAAATTTTAATATTATCTTTACTTACACACTTTTGTATAAAAATTTTCATTTAAATCGGGTTAATGTTGTACGAGATATTCAGAAACGAAAAAAACCGTTCTATGACAGGTACCGTTAATAACGGTACAAAAAATATTTTTTTTATTTAAAAAGTTGGCTCTTATGTGTAGTACTACACACAAAAATTTTAATCAAAATCGTTAGAGCCGTTTTTGAAAAAAATTAACTTTTCTATTTCCGTTATATGGCAGGTACCGTTAGTTTTGGTCATAAAAAAAAAATTTCAATTTTTCCTCTAGGGAATCACCAAAAACTGCTAACTACCAAGTTTGAAGAAAATCACTTCACTCGTTTAGGCTGCAGCTCCAGATAGAGACAGACAGACAGACAGACAGACAGACAGACAGACAGACAGACAGACAGACAGACAGACAGACAGCCAGACAGACAGACAGACAGACAGACAGACAGACAGACAGACAGACAGACAGACAGACAGACAGACAGACAGACAGACAGCCAGACAGACAGACAGACAGACAGACAGACAGACAGACAGACAGACAGACAGACAGACAGACAGACAGACAGACAGACAGACAGACAGACAGACAGACAGACAGACAGACAGACAGACAGACAGACAGACAGACAGACAGACAGACAGACAGACAGCCAGACAGACAGACAGACAGACAGACAGACAGACAGACAGACAGACAGACAGACAGACAGACAGACAGACAGACAGACAGACAGACAGACAGACAGACAGACAGACAGACAGACAGACAGACAGACAGACAGACAGACAGACAGACAGACAGACAGACAGACAGACAGACAGACAGACAGACAGACAGACAGACAGACAGACAGACAGACAGACAGACAGACAGACAGACAGACAGACAGACAGACAGACAGACAGACAGACAGACAGACAGACAGACAGACAGACAGACAGACAGACAGACAGACAGACAGACAGACAGACAGACAGACAGACAGACAGACAGACAGACAGACAGACAGACAGACAGACAGACAGACAGACAGACAGACAGACAGACAGACAGACAGACAGACAGACAGACAGACAGACAGACAGACAGACAGACAGACAGACAGACAGACAGACAGACAGACAGAATTGCCGGACCCACATTTTTGGCATTCTCCATCATCGTAATGTCATGTAAAATTGTTATCTCGAGTTCGATTTTTTTTACGAATCCTAAACTTGCCCTATAGTACCTATATCGCAAGTAAAAAAGAGAAAAAAAAATAACATTTTTGATATTTTTACTAAATAGTCTATTTTTATCTTTTGAGCATTTTTATATTGAACATGTAACGGGAAAAAAAAGAAAATACTTTATCTTTTAACATAATGGTCACAAAAATTGAATACAGCAAAAATTTAATAAAATATGAACTTTCAAAATATACGTACTGTTTTTGGTCTTTTTGAGCAATATTTCTTAGTAGCAGAATCTTTATTACTTATCCATAGATTTTGAAGAAAATTATCTTGTTTTTTTTGGCACTATACATAAAAAATATAAAACTATGAGGATTCGAAAGATTTAGATTTTTTATTTCAGTAAGAAAATTTTTTTTTGGCAAAAATTTCCTTTGAAAATCGATTTTCTTAAAATGTTTTGATACACTGCACTTAAACATCTAGAGTGACCCAATAAAGTAAGTTGTTGCTCATTTATTCAGCTTTCATATGCCTGAATAATAAGTATGCTGGGAACAACAACGAAAATAACTTTGAAAAATTCACGGTGCTTGAAAATGCAACTTTTTTTACATACAGATGGCGCTCCTATCTACTAAAGATAATTCGAGTATGCGGAACACGATGGCGTCCTTAGTTTTTCAAAGTTGGCTCAGTTAAGAAAGATTTTGGCCTTTGAAATTTTCTGTTTTAAGCCCAAAATCATCGAAAAGACCCATAATTATTTGGCATTTATTGGTTTTTTATTGACGTTTATGGATCAAATATATGGTCTTTTAGTAGAATTACAGTTTGTAGAAGATATTTAATCAGTAAAATGACTATTTTGAAACGTTTAAACATACATGTTTGACAAAAAAAAACTATTTTCTCTTTGCAAAAAAACTTCATATTTTACTCAGTTTTTCTTCAAATTTTATTATTTTACTTTTATATCTTATAACCAGAAAATGGCAATATTTTGATGTTATTTCCTACAAAAATCATCAAAATTTCATTTAATCTTCATACATAGCTATATCAATTTGTTTGCCAAAACTTTTTTTAAGGAGTTGGGACTCTAAAGGTGCTAAAAAAATTGGCTTTTTTTTATTTAACGAAATGTGGTAGCGAAAAAGTTCTGAAGTTCATATAGTAAGGAAGATATTGGATGTAATTTTAAAGAATCATAAGATAATAGCAAAATACCGTCTTTACAGTGAATCTGAGTAGGCGCGCCTTAATAAAAAAAAATATATATTTAGCTCAACGGAACACAGCTTAGCTCAAGCAGTTTTCAACATTTTCACTTAAAATTAAGTACAAATATTTAAAACATTAGTTCGCATTGAACTACGTACGAGATTCTTAGAATATTCAAATTTGGGAATTTGGAAAGCTTTTGAATTCACAATTAGGTTTTTTTACTCAAAAATAGCCACCTTCAATTGCTTATAAAGTTTGATCTATTTAATGAATAACAAAATTCGTACCTACATTTTTCTGCGCGGGATATCTAGTGTTTTAAAGATTTGTCGTCAATTTTAAGTGAAGTACAATGCACGTACAAAGATTCTCTGTAGATACATTATTTTGTGATATTTGTTTATATAGTTTTTGTAGTTACACTCAAATACCTACCCTGACAGCATTAAGGGAATTTTTTTCAACACCTTGAATATCCTAACCTTATACAATAAAATAAAAAAAAATTTGCACTCAAATTTATATACCTAGATTATATGAAATTTTGATGATTTTTTGTAGGAAATAACATTAAAATGTGTTCAGCATACTCGAATTATCTTTAGTAGATAGGAGAGCCATCTATCGGTTTTTTTGAACTAGCACAGTGATTAACTCGAAAACGTATCCATCGTAATTTTTTTTTTAAGTGATTTCCGAGTTCCTTACGTCATAGTACGTAAGAAAAAAATAGTGGGATTGATTTTGGCTGTAAACCAGTGAAAATGGTAGAATAGGTTTTTTCTTAAAGATTAAAGTCTAGAAATTTCATAAATTTCTAAGGTTTGTCATAAAATGGCCATCCACGACCGTCTTTAAGTTTGAAGACAACTGTTAAGTTATCTAAATCCGCTTACTTAATTTCTTGAATTTTGAGACTATTTTAAGATCGGACTACCCTGTGAAACAAGCATTTACGTCGGAATTCACACGTTCCAGACATAGAAATTCTGAACTTGTTGCTTCAACCCTATTTGTATACTTAGCTCGTGTTCTAGTTGATTATTCAAATACATTCCAATTGAATGGTACCTACGTTTTATACAATAAAAAAAAAAACTAACCTATTGAGATGACCTTTGTTAATTATACTGTCCATCGACTTCTGTACTTCATTTTTAATTTTTGTTTTTAGCTTTTAGCGGTGAAGGTTTTATAAATAATTCAACGCCCATTAATGTTTTCAATACTTTGGTATATTTTATTTATTTTCATTTCATTTTTGTTTTTTAGGTGTTTGCACGGAAGAGCTGAAAAATATATCCCAAAATGGAAGCTAAAGAATTAAGTAAAAAGTCCTTAAATGTTGATCCATCGAAATCATCCGATAGTGAACAAACATCAACAAATGCCAATTCGGATGCTGGAAAGGTTAAAAGGGAGGCCAGTTGGCCATCAGTTTTGTTTTATATTCATTTGAATATTCTTGGCCTGTATGGTATTTTCGTCCTTTTAACAAATACGTCGTTTTTAACAATATTGTTTAGTAAGTATTAATATTTTAAATGTCATTTTTGTGTAAATGTTGATATAATATTTTTTGTTTTATTTTCAAACAGCTTTGGTATTAAGCTTGCTTGGAATTATGGGTGTAACAGCTGGAGCGCATAGATTATGGGCCCACAAGACATATGAAGCAACTTTTTCACTCAAAGTTTTTCTTATGATCTGCCAAACGTTAGCTGGAACGGTAAGAATTTTTTTTCATCTCAGTTTTTCACACTGAAATCATGTTTTTTTTGTTTTGCTCGAAGTTAGATTACAAAATTGGTCAAATGGTCGTTCATGAAAAATAGAGTTATAAATTTTGCTAATGCATTAGCTTGTATCAAAAGTAGTGTCTTTTCAATGAAATTGTTTCATGTGTGAAAAGGTATCGGCTATTTTTTAATTGAAGGAAGTCTGGAAACTTCTTCTGTAGTTAGTGCAGTTCATAAGGTCTTCTTTGTTATGGATTTGGGGAAACAATGCTGTGGTTCTATTTTTCGGGAATGCTTTTTCCGACCATATTCGGTCAATGAGTTGGTGCATATTTCCAATTAAAGCATTTGCTCAAATGTAAAATCCGTACTGCAATACGGATGCATCGCTTGGAGATGGTAACGGAGTTACGAATAACAGAGTTACGCACGACAGAGTTACGGCCGTCAAAGTTACGCGAAACCGAAGTTACGAAAAACTAGAGTTACGAATTCTAAAGTTATGTTAAGCTATGACATGTGATTTTTGGGTTGGCAACAATTGCAACAACAGTTCACCACACCACAATAACGTCTGTAAAAAAAAGGGGTGGTTTGGTTATTATTTTAATATAAATAATAACAAAGTGGGTATTACAAAATACGCTATGAATAATTATATTACTTAATAGAAAAAAAAATACGTATTTGCAATATTAGTTGGACAAATAAGAAGTTAAATTCAATTATGTCCCCCAAACTTACATAAGTATACTTATGTTTTTTTTTTCTATTTCAACGTTTTTGCGATCTTCTCACAAAAACAAAACCATATAGGTATGTATATCTATACCTATCCAATCAAAATTTTACAAGATTAAATAACACCCATTTTCGCTTTACTCATTTAGTTCTGACCAATGAGAAAAATGTTAATCTCTTGTTTGTATTTCCATAATTCCATATCGTTCCTAGCAATTGTTGCCAACCCAAAAATCACATGTCATAGCTTAACATAACTTTAGAATTCGTAACTCTAGTTTTTCGTAACTTCGGTTTCGCGTAACTTTGACGCTCGTAACTCTGTCGCTCGTAACTCTGGTATTCGTAACTTCGTCGGTTTCCCGCATCGCTTGGAATGATGCACAAACTGTAACAGATCGGCTCCAAAAGTTCTTAAAAATATGTCTCCGAAAATTTGTAAGGACCTTACGGCAACTGGAACTAGTCAAGAATCATTTGAATACATTATAAGAAGAAGTAAGCAACAGTGGATTTAAAACACGCTTCATAAACGCAATGACTAAGTTGCAAATCGAGCAATGCTGTGGAACCCGCTCACTCTAGAAGGCAGAAAATCGGAAAGCCCATAATTTGGAACAATCAAGGGAGAGTCAGCGCAACTTGTTTGAGTTCTAAATTACATTACCAGAAACCTTAAAACCATATGGTTGAAACTCTATGTCCCCCTACACAATTCGGCAGCAAGGCCTTCAGCTCTACCTAGATTTATTGGACATAAGCTAAGGTCAGAAGAAAGGAGTTATTGGCCTTCATAGTCTGAGTTGAATTGTGCAATCTGTCTTGAAGAGAAATTCAATTTAATTAGGTGATGACAATTTTTCACAAATGAGTTTTGTAAATCTTCAACATCGTTTGCGACTTGACTACAATGCTTTCCTTGTTCTTCTTTGTAGGCTTCAGTTCGTGGTTTCTAGCACTGGGATGTCCTTTTTATCTTCTTATAAAATTTTCGAACCTTATTCCTGTTTATTTCCCCGATCGCTTCTTTCTCATCTTACCTCTTTAACGATCCGGAAATTTAGACGTCTTTGAGATGAGGGAATCACGTACTTTCTTTGGCATCATTTTGACCCGCAGCAAAGTCGACTAGCCTAAATTCATTAATGTAGATGGCGTTTGCTATGCTTTCTAAGTTCCGAGTTTCGATTGTGTTTTAGAGGATGCCTTGTCTTCTTATTATTCTTAGACATTTGCTTGTGGGTTTGTTTCGAGGAACTCGTAGACACTATATTTAGTGTCATCAACTTTCTCCTTTGATGGGGGCAAGTAGGTCGCACATCAGGTTTTATGTGGGGGAACGAGGCCGTATTGAGCATTATGATGAGGTGTTCGTTGACATAGTTTAAACTCAGGAATTACTCCTTGAGTCTATCTTCAAAAACGTTTCCGCATCCAAATAAGCACTGTTGATTGTAGCAGCCACCGTCGCCGTTATCCAACACTTGGCGTCGATTCATAACAACCTGGTAATCCTAGCCAGGCTGTTGTTCTGCCAGCAGGCATATGATCTTCGTGGTGGGATAAGACGTGCTGGCTCAACAGTCCACATGCCAAAAGTCCATAATGTACTTTTGAGTTCTGACCAACTTGGCTGTGTTATAAGTCCACAAATCAATTATGGACCTAAAAAAAAAAAAAACACAAATAAAAAATTCAACCGAATTTTAGAAAATAACTTTTTCAATCCCATCTCAATTTTCGAAAGATTCGTCAGTAGTCTATTTAATAGACCCGAGCTAGAGAGCAAAAATAGAACAAATTCGTTCAAGACTTTTTATTGGCGATTATGATTCCTTGGCATACAAGAATACTCCACCCAAAAGTGCTACTAAATCCATTGGTGCATTTCTGAGAAAACGGCAACACTGGTCGGTTTTCAGTTTTTTTGATTTAACTCGAAAACCAAGCCTGACTTTGAAATGGTTCAAAGACACTTTTCATAGCAAATTAAATTTTCTGTCAAGTTAAGATGGTTAAAAAATTTTAAAAATTATTTTTGTCTAAAATTCTAACCTAAAATCAAAGAAAAAAAAGTTAAAAAATTGACAATTTTATTTTTTTTTACTAAATCAAGGGGCATTTTGTGTATGTAGCCGGGACGTCCAAACTTTGTACTAATGAAATAAAGAAGAGGTAAAATCCTTTGATAATATGCAATTTTTAATTTTTTTTGTCAAGAAACAACTTAAATGTACCTATTCAAAAATTAGCACTTTTTCTAAATTTTTGACTCATTTCATAGATAATTCAAAGTGCTATAATTCATACTTTAAGAAAATCCCCAACAAATCAAAAGTTCTTCAGATATTTGAAAAAATGTCATATTGTCTTAACCTTGCGAGAAGAACCCGGACTTTGACCGACTATAAAATTGAATTTAACTAACTCACGGAATTCATTTGTATATCATTTTTTAGATAATTTAATTGATAATAAGTCTATCCTGGGACATTTTTGGTTTAAATGAGTAAAAATGGAGTTATAAAATAAAAACGGCACCGACCTCTTTTCCAAGATGGCGGCTGTTCCCGATATCTTATCATCCCAAAAAATTCACTTTTACGATAAGGACATTCACCTAAATACGTTCCATGAAAAAAATTTGTCCCGCGAAAAGTGCAATTTGATTTACTAATTTCCCTGAGCTATTTTGTTTCAAACTCATTAGAGTATTTTTTTCGTTTTTCAAGAGAAACTTTTCGTTGGTCGCGGATTTTACAAGAATTGTTTTTCAGGCCATTGAAAACAGTAAAAGAGTTGGTATTAAATGTTCTTCTATGCAATAGACCAAAGCTAATGGCTCTCCGTCCATCCATTCGACCCGAATTTATAAAAATGCACATACACAAAATTGCACAAAAGGCCATAAGGATGCAAATAAATTTTTTTGTTTGTCATATTTAGTTTATATTAAATCAATCCCTCGAAGTATGTTTACTTTAAAAGTCTAAAAGTTACCAATTAATACGATTTTATCGAGTTTTAAAAACTTGCTTTTAACTAAAAAAGTCAAAAATTTAGAAAAAGTGCTAATTTTTGAATAGGTACATTTAAGTTGTTTCTTGACAAAAAAAATTAAAAATTGCATATTATCAAAGGATTTTACCTCTACTTTATTTCATTAGTACAAAGTTTGGACGTCCCGGCTACATACACAAAATGCCCCTTGATTTAGTAAAAAAAAATAAAATTGTCAATTTTTTAACTTTTTTTTCTTTGATTTTAGGTTAGAATTTTAGACAAAAATAATTTTTAAAATTTTGTAACCATCTTAACTTGACAGAAAATTTAATTTGCTATGAAAAGTGTCTTTGAACCATTTCAAAGTCAGGCTTGGTTTTCGAGTTAAATCAAAAAAACTGAAAACCGACCAGTGTTGCCGTTTTCTCAGAAATGCACCAATGGATTTAGTAGCACTTTTGGGTGGAGTATTCTTGTATGCCAAGGAATCATAATCGCCAATAAAAAGTCTTGAACGAATTTGTTCCATCCAAAAGGGTCTATTCAATAGACTACAGTAAAATATTCAAAAGCCAGCTTTATAAGATATATTTTTCAAAATTAATTTTGAAAAATCAAATTTTTAGCTTTGAAAATGTAATGAAGAAATTTCTAACAAAAAGGACGCATGAAGTAGGTACGCGTCAATTTTGAAACGATTCTTCATTAAATTTTCAATTTTATAAAGTCTTAACTTTTAACTTTTCTAGAAAAGATATACACTCCTCGTTTAATTAAAAATTAATTCTTGTTTGAAATCGTAACTGACAGTAACAACCATTTTCCATTATCGTTTTATTATATACACAAACCACATGTAAACCGTTTCACATTGTGTAAGCCCAGCAAAAAAAGTTGCGTTAAGTTTTTCTGATGCAACAACCCTTATATTTTTAAATAATGAACCATCAAAACATTTACATAGTTCATTTAAATTTGAATATTTTTGATTTGAAGCATTTGACAGCAAGGCTTTTTTTTAATTGTTTCGACATTTTAACTCTTTCAACTTAAACCGCTTTTACAATTAAAATATCAAGTTTCAATGTATGGTATTTAATTTAACAAATGTGAAACGGTTAAGCTAAGACACAATTCATGAAGTTTCGTTGAGATTATCGTAGACAACAACCTTATTTTAGTAATATTTTGTACCATTAAAGAAGATGAATACAGTATCACCCGTTTAACTAAGATTTCTGTTTAATTCTTAAATTTGGTATCCATTTTTGATGACACATTAAGCGAAGAAAATCAACTCAAGTATAATCTTTTTTTAGGGATCAATCTACAATTGGACTCGTGCTCATCGTCTGCACCATCAGAAATTCCGAACAACCGATGATCCATTCTACAGTTCGGCAGATTTCTTTTCAGCTCAAGTACGAGCACAAATTGAAAGTTTGACTCCAGAGCAAGAGAAGCTGCTGGAACAAGTTGATATGTCAGATTTGGAGGAAGACAATGTTGTAATGTTCCAAAAGAAGTAAGTTCTATAAAGTTAACCCAAACATTTGTCATGATTTCAGTTATTTTCTCTTCCAGATTCTATTGGATTCTGTACTTCATCGTACATGTCCTATTGCCAATCAATGCTCCTTTGGAATATTGGGGTGATACTATTCCAGCTGCAATTTTTGTAACTTTTTCTCTGCGTTACTTGATTGTTCTGAATGTTTGTTGGCTCATAAATTCAGCACATTTTGTTTGGGGTTTGAATAAAAATTTCAAGCCATCAGATTCAAATATGATATTTATTATTACTAAGAGTTATTGGCCTCAATATCATTATCTTCTACCATGTGACTATCAAACTGGTGAATTTGGTGATTATGGTAAGAAAATCAAATGAATTTTTCGTTCAAATTTGACGTGGCGTTCGTTTTCCAGCTGAGGGTTGTACAACTTTATTGATACGAGTATTTGCTGCATTGGGTATGGCAACGCAGCTTCAAACTATCACAACAGAAGCTGTCCGAAAGGGACTCACGACAGCTGTCGAAAGTGGTAAATCAATTGTGGAATGCATCAAGGAAGCTGCTGTGGTTGAACAAGCAAAATTACCAGAGGATCATTACTTGGATAAGAGCAAATTTTTGTAATAATTTAGTTGAAACAATTGGCATACAAATTTTAACAAAAAACAAATTTTATTATTTTGGTTTTTTTTTTTTTTTAAATATGAATGAAAATTTTAGGACATATTTGAAACAAGCAGCCGGATCCTCATTTGATGGTAAATTTGAGAGAAGGACATATGACTAGTTAGAGAAAGAGGCTTTTCCTACTACAACGTGGAAGATAAAATAAATGAATAACAATCTTGTCTACTGTTGATTTGCAATTTTAGTCAATTTGGGTTTTGAATGTTTATCCTTGTTCTTATTTGTGTAACTTTAATAATTGATTTTTGTGTATGAAGTTTTCAATTTGACAAGGGAAGTTATGTTATTTATATGAATGAATTAGTATGGCATAACATATTACTTGCGTTTTATATAAATTAGTTTTTTTTTTTTTAAGGTAGGAAGGTTTAGATGTCATTTTCAAAAACGGCCGCCATCGAACTTGATTTTTGTTATGATATATTTCTACTCCTGGTCTATAGCTACGTTTAAATGTCGGGGGGGTTTCAAAAAAATATTAACTATTCTGGTTTTTTTTTTCATTAGATACTACGGCCATATTATTGAAGAATCCCAAAACATGTTTAGTATACTGCCGTGCTAAGCAAAAAGGGCTCGTATCCATTTTTTGTAGTTTTGAGATAAATGAATTTTAGTGTTTCTGGATGTCGCACCCTTAAATTAAATAGTTTTAAAAAATGATATATTCTTTTAAAAAATTGTATTATTTTATGGCATTCATGATTTTATTATATGTTGTGTATTTTAGGAGAAAATGGACATACGCACTTTTTGCTTAGTAAAACACATTAAGAGTGCAAATGTGCTCTTTTGGCTGATTAAAAAAATTCGGAAAAATATACATACTTAGTAAATTACTAAAAATGGTTTACTAAATCGTTTAAATTTTTTCGCTTATGTATCTCATTCATTTTCCAAACAAAACGTGAAGTGGTTTCTAGATATTAAGCCGGGTTTCTGGTAAAATCTGGCTTATTTTTTGGATAAAATCTGTTTTTCTGGTTAACGAGATACCTCGGGGGATTTGTTTCGCGACAGGCATTTTGATCCCATATTTTATGACATTTGCTTTCAGAAAACTTAACTCGGTATTACGCACATAATACTTGGGTTTTAGCACCAAGGGCATAATTTTTGTATGGGATGCTTCAAATTATGACCGCTTTTTTCTGCTTTACTTTTACAGTGGCAAAATTTGTCATTTATCTGTTAAATCTTTTTTTGTTATGCCAAGGAAAGCGTACTTCACTCAAATGCATTTCTGAATATTTATCACTTTCATTCGAGAAGTATATACAGTAAAACCCGGATAAGTGCCTCTCGCTTAAGTGCCTAACCCGCATAAGTTCCTTTGGTTTTTTAGAACCAACATTTTAAGGATTTTTTCATATACAACTCATCTCTTAAGTACCTTTCGCTTAACTACCTTCCCCGCTTAATTACCTGCTATTTCAAATACTTATAATTGAATTTACATGCAGAAATTTCTTTTAAGTACACATTTGAAACAAGTTTCAACAATAAGAAAAACTTCGTTTGCTATAGCGCTTTAAAATTCAAAAAATTTACTAAAGGTAGAAACTAACAAGTAAGCTATATTAAACTTTCAAAGCAAATTTTGTTTGTGAAGATTATTTTTTTAGTTATCAAACATGTTATTTTTTATTATTGAATAAATAATGAGATAAGTGCCTATGAGCAATTAAGCGGGTTCTTGTAAGTACCTAACCCGCTTTAGTGCCTATCAAAATGGAGCATTTAAGGTGAGGTACTTATCCGGGTTTTACTGTATAAGTATTTCAAATGGTTTAAGGAACTTGTCACTATCAGTACTTGGCAGAAACTCATTTGCCTGAGGCCTGACACGTTTGTTACAAAATTGTTATTTTTATATATTTTTTCTATCAAACAAAAAGATTGCCACAACAAATTTTTCGGGAAATTCGTGACAAATTTTTTAAAAAATTATTGAAAATTCATTGTCATTACAATTTATTTTATATTAAATCCAAAAAAAGTATTCAAAGTTACTTTTCTGAAAAAACGAAAACTACTTTTTAAACGGTTTTTATATCCGTTTTTTTTTTAAGATTTTTGAAAACATTTTTTTTTTTTTTGATAATACTTTGTGTGTAGAAATTTTCAAAAATATTTCAAAAACTAATTAGTCTACATTTAAAGAAAATTTGATCCCTTTTGAAAAATTTGTTTTTCAAAAAAAAAAAAAAAATGAAATTGAAAATGGGCACGTTCAGGAAATATTAGGGACTAAATATTTAGGCAACGTCATTTTCTGAACGGAAATTTGCTTTAATTGACTAAAGTAGTTTGGATATGATGATATTGTCAAATTTCGAAATTTAATTAAGACCGCATGGGAAAAACACCGAATTTAACTTTACTTTAATAAATAAATATTATTTATTATAACTGATAATGCACTTTTAATTCGTTTTTCACACAAATAAATTCAATTTTGCTAACGAAATTCTGTAATTGAAAACAATCAGCTGTCATGTTGACAAAAAAACTTTCCTAGATTTTTAGGTAAAATTTTCTTGCCTAATTTTCCAGTTAGCTTTCCAATAAAATTACCTAAATTGGAAGGATTTTTTTTGACAGTTGACCAATCAGAGGCCGAGAAATTACCTAAATATTTAGTCCCTAACGTTTCTGAACCTGCCCAATCCGAAATTAAAATTTTTGAAAATTTTTTCTTAATTTTTAAATCAAAGTTACTGGTTTTAAGTAAAAAAGCGTATGAACCAACAAAGTTGTGAGATACTAAGTAAAAAAGGACACACACCCAAAAATAAAGTGCTGCTTAACGTTTTCAAATATGCAACAAACTCATTTTTTGATTTTTGGCTCATACGCCCTTTCGCATTTAAGCAGTCACATAACCAATAACGAAAACGATAAATCGATAACAACAAAAAAGCAATAACAATATAGGAAATTGCAGAGCATTCACATTCTAATTCGAAGAAAACTTCAAACGTTGAGGTATAGTAAGCCGACTGACTTCGTTATTGCGTTGAAGTTACTTACAACTACCCACTTTTTTGCTCATTGTTCAATGAAAGGCATGTTTGTCTAAGGCACAAGACCCGATATTTTTGTAGAACTCATACTGTTCCTGGATGTGAAACCTGAATTTTTGATAAATTTAGAGAGTTTTAAGTTCGTCATCGGTTTAGGCTGTAGACTAGGTTCTTCCAGTTCGTCGTAGGTTAGAAATCTACTTATAGAGAAAGGGTCATTGGAACCTATACCAACTCCAGCTCTGATGCATTTCTTGACTTGTTGACTTGTTGCACATAGAAGTTCTTGGAAAAAAACAAAAAGAAACATAATTTATATATATGGATAAGTGCTCCAATTCACCCTCTGTCCAATGTTTTCCTGACATTTAGGAAGCGTGTCCCGTTAACTTGCTGGTTGTTCAAATGTGATAAAATTCAAAGCGAAAATGCAAAGTTAAATATTTTCCCTGAGAGCCAAACTGCATGTCTGGAACGATGTTTAAATACTGCTTGAAGACGTTTTCAGCTTCCTGAATATTAGATCTTTTAAGAGCTGACTTACGAGTAGGTTGTTTTTTTAGTTGTAGATCATATTCGTAGCACCTCTTACGATTTTTTCAATTTTCTATTTCTGCACAAAGTAAAGCTTTTGTTAAGTATAAATAAAATAGTTAGGAATATCAGCTGCTCGGTTTCCTCGATGCAAGTACCACTCATGGATAATGGCATGTGAGACAAGCTCCGCTTTAGCTAGAAAGCTTTAGATAGCTACATACATTGTGTTTTCGAAGCACTGTTCTGTGGGATAAACTATCAAATTGCCTGTAGATCTATTAAGAAGCTTTTGTTCCTTGAAATATTTCTTAATTTGATAATAAATCAGAGATTCGATGAACTAAGAAAGAAGAGACGTTAGTGGGTTCAGTCGGTAATATCGATGGTGAGAAAGATTAAGGACAGGCTGAAGAAATGCTAAATTTACCAGTCACCTTTGAAGTTACCAGTTAAACAGTTGAAATAGCTTCTGCGGTCGTTTTTCCAGCACCGAAGAACTATGAGAACTCTTGCTACCGTAATGAGTGCTAAAGAAGATTGTTCGCATATATGTTTCTGTTTACGCGCTCAAGTACTGAAGGAGCTTTGACACTCTCGGGAAGTGTAGATTATTTAGCGAACTGCCTCGCACTAAGGTTACCATCTAGCTCACAAATGCATTATTATTTTAGACGACCGTTGGAACCGAAAACGCATAGCTCCAGTCTTTTTTAGAAATGTGTATTGTGTATTATGTGATTTTGAAAAGAGTTATGGAACATGTCCATTGTCCATCCCAAAACTGCCAATTTCAAAAATTCAATATCTGCTCCAATTTCAAAGTTCTGCAAATTCTATTCTCATGCTGGAATTAACTGACTTACGTTATGAAAAACTTCCCATTAGCTTATCTCTTTGAAATTTTTCACATCATTACACCTTGTGAAGCATTCAAACAAAGAAAAAACATTTCCCATTCAAGATGCGTAGCATATATGCCAGTTTTCACCAAAATTTTAACTCATACATGGCGCGTGCCTGATTTACAATATTGCGAGACGACGCACATAGGAGTATTGTCATCAAAAACCTGGCCATAATTATTTTTCGTAGTTTTTGTTAGTATTTCTGTTTAAAATGAGTATTCCTACAAGAAAATACAATATAAACCTGGTTTTTGTTATTTTTATTTTTTTACCAAAAACTAAAAAAAAATGATTAATGGCCTGTACTCCGCCTGTCGACATTATTTTTCTCAAATTTTTTTCCTCATCCCTAATACGCAGTTCTCAGTTTTTTTCTCTCTTCCCCAACCTTAATTTAGATCACCCAAAATAAAATACACTAATAACATCAGTGAATTTAATTTAAAAATAAAAAACGTTGCATAAAGTAAGGAGTATTTTCTATCAAAAAGTGAAAAACTAATTGACCCTCAATTCTCTAAAGAGCACTTAAGAGCACCCAATTTTTGTTGCATTGTGTTAAAGAATATATAAACTAACTCATAAGTTTCTATTCATCGCAGAATAACAGGGTATACTAAAACAAAATCATTAAAGTTCAAATAATAACTTACCAAAAATATCAAGTTTTTAGATACTAGTTCTAAGCTCGAATTAAAATAGAAAAAACCATCTAACATTTTCAAAACTTTATTAATATCGTTAATAAATAACTGAAGAAGAATTCTCCATTTAAATTTTTATAGATTTCTATCACAACACTTCGATATCGCATATAGAATAACACTTGCCAAAATACTTCGAATTCAAATAAAAATGAGGTAGATGTAACAGTTAACTTTGAACTCATTTTTTAACAAAACACAATCGAAAAACAAAAAAAAATGAGTGCAGCATATTGACACAGGTTTATTTTGCACCCACTTTGCCAAACTTTTTGGTGTCAATTTTGATTTTCAGAAAATCGACTTATGACCAGGTTTTTACTGCAAATACTCCTATGTGCGACGAGACGAGAGCGAGACGAGATTTTTTCTTGGTCATTTAATTCGTAAGCCAAATGGTAATGTTAAGATTTTTGTTGGTAATTGTCTATTTTTGACAGGAAATAGAAGAAGGTGTGTAAAAAGAAATAAATTATTCTAAAACTAGATATCAGTTTTACTCTCGCAACTCTTTCGTCTCGTCGTCTCGCAAGATTGTGAATCATGCCTCAATTGGGTTTTACTTAGAAAGTTTTGTTTGATTTGTTTGACTTATTCATAAAAAAACACTGCCTCCAAGATTTTTTTATTCTTAGCAAATTGAATATTGTGGGTAACGTTATTTCTAGATCATTGATAGGTATATCAGATCGTAAGATTGCCACGATTTTTAAATGTTTTTCTTCTTTGTGTTAACATAAATTTAAAAGTAAAAGTCAAAATCATGTAGGTGGTTTGGTTTTGTTTCGAGATAAACGAGGAAGTTAATTGCCAACTGTTTAGTCAGAAGGTGCAATTTTTAACCCTCTACTGCATACGAAGCCAAATATGGTTTTGTCTATTTGTATGCACTTTTCTCTTCTCTGTCACAAAAAATTTATAAAGATTCAATACAATCCTCTTCTTTGTGTTTCTGAGAACCCATAAGGAAAGTTTTTTTGTGTGTCCGACACAAAATAAAGGTGTATTTTATGATCACAGGTGAGTCGATCAGTCGTGTGCATTGAAATCGAAAGTGTAGAATATATTCATAATTTAAGTGTTAATTACTGCGTTTGTTTGGAAAGAAAAGTGGAATTAAAAATTTATTTTTGATCGATTGTCTTATTATGTACGCTATGAACCAATTTTTATTGAAAAAAAATTATTGGTCTGGTCTTGGGAGGGCAAAAAGTACCGAAGCCATATTTGGCTTCCAATGCATTAAGGGGTTTTAAATCTACACAATTTGTTAAATTTTTTTGTTGGAAAATTTTGTTCCTTTCCATTTTTTTTTTGCTTGGAAGCTTCAGAAATGGAGCCCCTTCACTTTTAAAGACAATTTTTTTACGTTAACCCCATTTCCAGGGGCGTAACCACAAAAAATTTAGGGGGAGGGAGGCTTACCTATAATATTTTTCAATCATTTTATTACTTTTTAGTTTTTTTAAGATCTGGGAGTGGGTGAAAATGTTGGAGCAAGACTTACTTTGACAGTGGAAAGAATGTGAACCAGAAAAAAATATATATAACGGAAAAAACAAATTGCTTTTCTCGGTTCCATGGCTTAAAATGAGCCAAATTTGAATTAATTCTTAACCTTTTGTAATGCAATGCATTTATTTTACTTTATTTTGTTTTTAAATGATGAATATTTATCTTTTGATTTTTTTAATTTTTTTCTCTACATAATCTGAATAAATAAAATTAGTAAAATTTCTTACCCCTTAATGCATACGAAGCCAAATTTGGCTTATAAACAAATTAATTTAAACAAATTTTTTAAATGTAAACCGTTTTGAAACAACCCAAAGAACCCATGTAAAGCATTTTTTAATTTTTTCGTCCGCTAATATCAATTCATGCAGTAGAGGGTTAAGAAGTAGTGACTATATGCTTATTAAAAGACAACAGCAGAGTGGCTCCCTGTATGAATTTCAATTCCTAAGCCGAGCAAAGAACTTTATTGAGATAGTAGAGATGCGGTAAGGGAAAACAAAAATGGATTTTCTTGCTTAATTTTACTTTTTATCACTAATGACATTGTTAAAAATTGCATGGATAAATGCAAATGTAAATTTTGCGACCAAATTTGTTCCAATTCAAACAACTAAACCCAATTAGTTTTGATTTTTTTTTTCTTTTTTGCAATATTTTTCCTGATTTTGTAAAATGAAAAAATACCAAAATATTTTAATTAGAAAACACTAACAATAACGAGACCTGAGAAAGAAAAACCGATTTACCTTGACCCAAATTTAATTGTTCCTTTCATTCCACCAACAATATTACTTTTGTCTATGTAATTTAAAATATCTTAACAAATTTTGCAAAATAATTGAAGCACGTACGCTGTAGATTGACGCTCCTCTTAATAGGTACCTCATTAAGTTGGCAGCATGTATTCACTGAACAGAAAATTGTACCGCCCATTTATTACTATATTGACACGTTTATGTTCCAAAAAAAAACTTCATTAGAAAAAAATTGTAAATAAACAAAATTTCATATAAGTCACTTAAGACAAGGTAATAATATCATCACCATTTTCTGTCAAACATATAATTTAACCTACAAAATTATAAATAATTATATTATTTCGGTCACAGGTCTTGGTTTCAATGCTATATTGAACCTTAGCTCTTCGTAACTCATAGTTTTTTTTTTTTGTGTCTGCAAATTTTCTTCTTAAAGAAATGCAATACCTTCGACTTTTGAAAATCTGATGAGATTTCAGATTTGTCTGATATTTTATGCTTCTTCTTCTCTAAATGACATTCACCAACTCCAACGATACAATTTGAAAGAAATGAAATGAAAAACAAAAAAAAAATCTGCTGAATTGTGAAAAATCTAGTTGAATTTTTTTCTGGGTTATTGTCACTTTTTGTGTTGGCTATAATTTTCAGTCAAGACCCTAGAGTCAAACGTGACAATACGCCAAAATATTTTAGTATCTAGCCTACGGATAGGTGCAAGTTTAAGCGCGGTGTGATTCAACCGAATGCAAAAATAAAAAGTGTTCGGGATTATTTTTGTGTACAAAAGTTAAACTTTTAGCACCTACAAATATCTATTGAAGGACTTCTCTTTGTTTATGGACTATTAATAAAATCAGTGAAAACAAACTAATTTTGAGTGATTGAATAAAAATAAGTTCAGTGAATGGTAAATAAAATATTAAGAATAGAGATTATTGAAAAGCTTCGAAAAAAGAAACGTATGGGACTTGGCTTAGGGGATTTTCATACATAAATCATGTGTTAATCATAAAATAAAAGAAATCCGGTACTTTATATGGGCATCGTTTTAAAATACCAATGATATCTTAAAAATCATGACAGAGAAATGCCTTTGCCAAGTCAGTGTAACAATCATAAATTACACTAGCTACTATAGAAACCGCAAAACAGATAGGGTCGTGCAACAGTCTTCCTGTTTGTTTTAAGTTGTTTTAAAGAATAGAATTTTTTTAAGGGCTGAAATTTCCATTTATTTTATTTTTTAACAGTTTGGATGAAAATTTTTGTAAATTTGAATGTTTATGTAATAAAAACAAATACCACTACGATTATTATTGACGGTACCAGTTTGATACTTTAAGCGAATTTTGTCATGAAATAACCCTTATAGACCAGTGCCAATAATTTTTGAAAATAAAAAAATTATTAGCAGCATATGGGTGGTGGGAAAATTTAGGATTAATGGTATATGAGAGGGGAAAAATAAATTGCCCACAAAAAAATTGGGGGAAAGGGGGTGGGTGGGCGAAAAAGTGGGGTGGGTGTCAAAAATCATGGTTTTTTACGATTTCTGTCAAAATAAGACGTCCTATCGAAAAAAGTCAAATGAAAAAGTTGTAGGTAGTATAAATGTCTACAACTTTTACTCAAACAGTTTTTTTCTATAACCTCAAAAATATTGAAAAAAAATGCAAAAATACGATTTTTTTATTTTTTAATTTTTATCTTTTACAAAAATAGTTGGATTTTAACAAAACTTGGTTAAAAATTACTTTGTTATGTTTTCTATCTATTAAATATGTTGAGCAAAAAGTTAATTTTTGGATTTTTGACGAATTTAATTTGAAAAAAAAATAGCCTATTTTTCAATCAAAAAAGTTACAGAAAAAATGTTTAGTTTTTGAAAAGTTTGGAATGCAATTATTTAGCTTAAAACCGTTTTTTAAAGATTGTGTGGAAAAACTATACTTTTCTTTTAGAAAATATTGAGAAAAAGTAAAAAAAAAAAAAACAAAAAACAATTTTTAAAATTGATTTTTCCGTAAATGACAGTAATGTTGGCGAGAAATAATTTTCCATAGAAACCAAATTATACTTTTCTAATAGTCATTGATCTTTTTAATTTGAATCGAGGCACTACATAGCTCTAACGTGTTTTTGAGATATTGAATTTTTAACGTCCCAAACACTATTTTTCTGATTTTTGACATGGTAATATGTCAAAAACGTGATGTGATAGAATTTTTCTGAATTCAGATTCGAGCTCAGCGCATAAAAAACCATTAGAAAAATATACTTTGATTTCTATAAAAAAAACTTTTTGACTAGTGAAATCGAAAAAGGCATCCGAGTTTTTCTGCCCTGTTCGATTTCACTAGTCAAAAAGTGTTTTTTTTATAGAAATCAAAGTATATTTTTCTAATGGTTTTTTGTGATCTGAGCTCGAATCATATTTTTATATATAGCTTTTAAATAAAAAAGGACCAGGGTTTAGTCAGGACTACAAAAAGCATGAAAAATTAAATAAAACCAAAAAAAAGTAGGTACCTATGCATATCCTGACTGAACCTCTGGACTTAGAACTTTTTGACAACGCTATTAAATGCAGACAATAACCTCATCAAACTTTTTTCCTTTAAAGCTATTATCTAAAAAAAAAATGAAATAATTGGATATTTTTCATTATTTAGAAATAGTTTTCCCACTTAGAGCCGTTTGCTGAATCGAAACTTAAGCATTTAAGTTCAATATGTAAATAAATATGTGACAAAAAGTAGAGAATAAGAGTTTATGTTCAACATAAATTATTTAAGTTTCTGTTCAGCAAATGGCACATGAAAAATATTAAAATTTATATCTACAATGTATACAAATAAACAACTACACAGCCACAAAAAAAGTTCTGATTTGGGGGTGCGACCATGTTTTACATATCTACAGTTTTAGGGTCGCTAAAACCGAATCCGAAGTCTGTTTTGCACAATCACGTCAGGTTTTCGAGATAACCTCAAAAAATGTCACGAAAAATGTCTCAGATCTCGATGTGCGAATATGTTATTCATCAAAGTCAATTTTGCCCTATCGCGTCAGGTTTCCTCAACATAGATAAAAAACATAATAGCACTTCCAGCTAAGAATTTTTTTTTTTTTGTGGCTGTGCTATCTATTACACAGGTCTACAAGGTTTTTGGTGCCGAGACTAAGATATAGTTTTCTGTAGGTTTTCAGTATGCTGAATTCGAATCTGAAGTCAGAAATTTCCTATCCAGCTCCCGTTTTTGAAATATTACCGTTAGAAGATGTAAAAAAAACTACTTTTGAGGTTATGCTTTTTTTTAAATATAAATTATAACGGTTTCTACAAGAACTATTTTCCTTCTTTCAAGATCTTTTTAAATCTTTTCGATATCTTTTTTATTATTCGAGATATCGTCAGTTTTTTTGCTTATTGTAATGTATCAAACAGATATCACGTTTTCATCTCCTTTTTGATAAAAACACACTTACTTCATTTTAAAATATCTCGGGCAGTAAAAAAGATATTGCAAAGATTTAAACAGTTTTTGAAAGAAGTTCTTATAGAAACCGTTATGATTTATATTTTTTTTAAATCTTCAAATTAAGGCATGACATCAAAAGTGGTAAGAAAACGTTATTTTTGCATTTTGCAAAACGGGAGCTGAAAGGATATTTTTGACTTCAGATTCGAGTTCAACACACTGAAAACCTTCAGAAATGTATATTGTGGTTCATCTGGGAAAAATATTGTTAACTTCAAAATAAGTCCAAAAACAATTTTTTTGAAATTATCAAGTATTTAGATTGTTTCTTTTTATAATTCATCAACTCTACCATTTACCAAATTTTAAAATAGTACAAAAGCGTTTCATAATGTTTCAATTAATTTACAAAATTAATTTAGGTACAAAATGCTGCAAAATGTTTGGCGGAAATGGTCATTTACCACACACCCCGAATGGGAAGTCCCATATTTTCAATTTTTGTCTCAGATAACGGGAAGTGCTGCATAATTTTGATGATCTGTCAGTTATCAGTAAGAGAGTGAACGAGTAAAAAAGTTTAGATTTTTAGTGATTTTTGAAGTCCTATATCTCAGGAACTATTCATGCTAAGTAGCTTTTTTTTTCTTAAATGTTTTGTATGGACAAGCTCAACAAATATTATAAGTTTGAAATTTCTGGCTATATGAACTTAATTTCATTTGAATTGTAAAATACTGCACTTGCATTGTACATGCATTGTGCAATGTGGGAAGCTCATATTAAATTATATTTTGTTTTTATATGTCTAAAATATGATACTTTATCAATTTTTTCTGAGTTTTTATACTTCAATATTGAACATAGAACTCAAAATATAGACTTTTTAAACCACCAATATAAGAATAACAAAATCAATCTTGGTCCCAAATTTGTCTATTCTCCTTGGTGGTTTACATGAAAAAATAATAATATTTTCTCAAGTATGATTAATCTTTTCAACACCTACTTGTGTTGAGTATATATATCGATGGCGGATAAAGTTAAAAGTTCCCGCAGAATATCTTGACCGATGATGATCTGACGTCGTTTAAAACCTTGAAGCTTAATAACTCTGCAAACAATGAATTAAAAGCAAAGGTATTCAAACGAATATAATGCTGATAATGTGCGTAAACTTTTTACCACTTCAAGTATAATTGTCTACGGTTTGTTGCCATATATAGGCTTTACGAAATTTCGTGGTAAGGTGAGGTATGGTGCAAGTGATGCAGATAAAAATATTATTTGTTAATTTAAGGTTGGGGTGTTTATTTGTTAAATTGACAAAAAAAAATGAAAATTATATAGACATTCGTTATGTTTTAAATAATGAAGATATATTTAAACTCTTTCGTATGTTCATATTGTTGATATACCAAAATTTTTGACAAGAACCATATAAAAACCTCAGCCTTGAATCAGTATTGACCAAGTACACACAATGTGCATGAATATAATATGTGCGAACAAACTGACTCATTTGGTCAAAATAAATTTTATTTAACGACATTTTTTTAGGGTCATTTTCCATCCCAAGTACGAATACAATTCAGCAAAATGCTTTATAGTTTTTTTTTTTTTGTTTAATGACACTACAACGCCCGGAAATTTAGTTTATATTTTTTTGTTGCTGATAATTTTCGTCGTCGCGTCATTTATATCTTAAATGCAACGTTTAGTTTTAATGTTTTGTCTTTAAATTTTATAATGGAAAGTGATTTTTCGTGGCAGAAATTAATTTCATGTTGCCATATCATTTGTAAGGAAAATGCGTCATTATTTTGAAACGTTCAGAAAAAATGTCTTTGAGAGGTCTGATAGTAGTTTCTCGGAAAACTATAGGTTATTGCGTTCTAAAAACAAAACCGTAAAATAAATAAACACTACACATCTATTAAGTACTAAATTTGTTCATTTTGTATCAACCTTTAACCAAGAAACACTAGAAGTATATCTACAATGTACTAAATTTTTTTCCTAATCGTTTCATCTGAACCGACTTGGTCTATTTGTTAAATAAAAAAAACATTTGACCTTTAATACTTTTGACGTATTAAAAATGTCAACTACGTTTTCCCATTTTCATCATTTTGGTACTTATAATGATTTCAAATAAACTGAACACTCGAAATTTGTTTACGAAAAAAGTAAAGTTAAAAGATTCATCATGAGTACACTATTTTTTTTTTTGCATCCGGTAAAGATGGAGAATATTTTTTTTTAAATATTTGCTATAAACACTTATAAAGAGACCAGAATAAAAGTCCAGAATAAAAGTTCATTATAATATTATTTATAGTCTATGTTTCAAGTAGTCTGAAAACCTTGTAAATTAATCATTTAATTGACAATAATTAACGTAGATATTTGGTATTTGAATTTTAAAGTATATTTAAAGTAATGACAAATTGTAGAAATACCCATTTTTTTGTTTAATATAGGTAGACACTTATCAAATAGGCAGAGTTTATTTAAAAAAAAGTTTATAGGATGTTAAAATGCAAACTTGAGATTTTGTTGCTATTTTTATCATTTAACATTTTTTAAAATAGAGAAATTCAGCTAAAAATTATTTAAACTTTTTTTTTTAAATAAGTAAATATAATGAAATTAATCTGATAATATGATAAATTTAAATTGTTTGTCTGTTAAGTTATTTTACGGACGATAATTTTACGTCATAACGTTATGAAGAAACAGGAGCCTATTTCACAGCTTACTACATCAATTAAAACAGCTACATCAACGATTTCAAACATTAATTTGTGCGGCCTATTGAACTTTTTGAAGCACTTTTTTGAACATTTGCACTACTAAGACCTATAAAAATTATTTCCTAACCTTCAATCGGACTCAACTATTGATTTTTGAAGTCGCTGATTAAGTTGATGAAGTAAGCTCTGAAACAGGTCGCATGTTTTGTAGGCTTTAGATAAAAAAAATCATTTAAAAATTATTTTTAAGCAAAAAATAAAAAACGTATTGGACTGGCTTGGGACTCCAACCCCAGACCTCTGGTGCCAAAGAAAAATCTTTCAACGGTTTAATACTCTTAACTGCTGATTCTATATACGTTTACCTAGCTGCCTAAGTTTGACTTGATGTCATTTGCGAGGAATTGACACTAAGCCTTCAAGTGTATCATTGTATTGAAAAAGAGCAACCGTTCGGATAATAAGAACTTTACACTGTAATATCTCTGTAACCACACATCTGATTTTCAAAAAAAACTTCACTCTTTGTACGCATTATCCATCAGCTTTTATTTTACACAAGCCTCATTTCCCAACCCGAGCTTCATATAACTTTGCCTAAAGTTTTAGACCTACAGAAGTGTGGTTATGTATTTCAAATTTAATTTTTTTTAACTGATTCTTAAAAAATGTGCCCATAAAATTTCAGATTTTATAAGGTAAACAATGTAAGAAGTCCGAAAAATTACCGATCTTTTGGGTACCATTAATTTCTACCTAAAAGATAGATTTGAAAATGCCAAAATTCGTGAGATGAAAGTCATTCATTCCTATAATATGTTGAGATTATTCAGTCACCAAATTTCTGCTTTTATAACTTTAGTTTGTAGTTATTATTATTAAACTAAACAAATATTTGAGGCATTAAGTTCGTGTTTTGATTGATTAGAAAATTGGATCTTCTATTTTACACTAACATTTGCACTTTGTTGAGTTTTACTTAGAATGTTTAATTTGCAAATATAATTGATAAATTTACCATAAATATTTTACTAAAAATGCATATAACATTAGAAATTGTTGTTATTGTGATATTTATTGTCTTACCTCATTTACAATTTTCTTATGTTTACACAAATCATAACACTGTAACTAAATGGTTGGCTAAATGTTAACTGTGGTCATGTGTTATTAGAATAAAATCACTAATTATTCAATTTCAATTTGTGTTAAGTACTTATTAGCTACCGATTACTGTTGTATTTGTCATGCATATACATGCAAATCGGTTTTTAAGTGTTAATTTAAAAATTTTTTACTTCTAAGTTGCATATCTTTAAAAGTCAAACATTTCAAAGTTTACAATAATACTTAAAAAAAAAATTAGACTAAATGAGATTTGTATTAGCATTAAATGAGCGGGAATGGAACTTTGTTCAGTGACATTTAAGGCCAGTTTCTTCGTATTTTGTTTTGTTAATTAAAAAAATATTATTATTTAACCTATTTTAATGGAGATCAAGACATCTTGCACACGAAAAAATTGGTCAAGCTATTTTTGTAGTACGTAAACAAAGTTATAAAAATATCATAAAGGTATTAAAAAAAAATATTTTTTGGAATATTACTTTTTAGAAATTGGCCAAATAGTCCAGTAATTTTAGGTTTTATCTGCGGAAAAATTCCTATTGGGCTGAATTTTGGTATACAGCTTAATGACGGCTTTTTTTTGAAGATGTGAAAAATCGACATTGATATTGTGTCCGCGTTAAGAGTTATAGGGGTCAAAAGGTCACGAAAAGTGTTTCGCAAATATCTCGCGACCTATTGATCGGAGGTCATCAAAGGTTATATAAAAATTAATGGTCGTTATCTACAACATATGCCCAGCACATTTTTCTGTAAGATGAACTGTTTCGCGAGTAGAGCGCAGAGAAGGTGACTAAATTGCACTCACATACGAAAAAATACATATTTTTGGCTTATTTTGCTCGATTTTTGAGGTTTTTATCGATAGCTTTAATTTTTTTTAGTTTTATTAACTTATCTTATTACGTAAATACGAATTAACTAAAAAAAAATAAAAATGTACACCTTGGGATAAAAAATATTATGCAAAAGGGGGACCACGTTTTTTGGAAATGTTGTATGTTTCCCTTTTTTGTACAATAAGTGCCTTCATTATTAAGAACACACTTTTTTAACACGGTTCAATTTTAGTTTTGAGCTTGTTATCAATTTTCCAAACATGAATTCCATAGAAAATGTCGTTTGGAGCTTCTCAAGAGAAAAGTTGCAGAATACCTTATAACAGTACAAAATTAGCTGCTGAAAAAGCTTAATGGTAATTTAAGGTTTATACCAAGCTCAAAACTAAAATTGACCCATGTTTAAAAAGTGTATTCTTAATAATGAAGGCACTTATTGTACAAAAAAGGGAAACATACAACATTTCCAAAAAACGTGGTTCCCCCTTTTGCTTCCCCCCTTTTCCCGTTTTCGAGTTATGACGTTTTTAATGATTTTTGCTCTCATTTCCTATAATTGGTCTTATCTTTGCCAAACGACGCGTCGCGACGTCTGATTCGAATGATTTTTTTTACAACCAATCAAGAAAAAAAGTTTTAAGACAAACTTAAACTGTAATAAATTCTTGATTGGTTGTAAAAAAAATCATTCGAATCAGACGTCGTTTGGCAAAGATAAGACCAATTAAAGGAAAAGAGAGCAAAAATCATTTAAAACGTCATAACTCGAAAACGGGACGAAAACGAGAAAATTGCCACTTAAGTTTTTCGACTTAAAATTACCTCAGAAATCCATGGTTTTCATTTGGGGCGGTGACTGTGGGACACCCTCTATAAGTAACCCAAAATATTTAAGTATCTATTTGTTGATACAACAACTGTCAATATTTGAAATAATTGTCTTTTTTTTAACTAGCCGGAAGGCATTTGGGATCAAAAACGAGTGCCTTTTAGGTGTTATGCTTAGATTTAAGTATATAAGATGACAGATATGAGGAATGTGAGACAACTGTAACCGCTAAGTTAATGAATTAACACATTAACCTAAATTGTATGCACAAAAGTACTTACATAATGCAATGTTGGTATCTTTTGTTTTTTTTTTTTATTATTTATGAGTCTTCGGTTAATGAGTCTTGGTATACTCTATTTATTAAAACATAAAAAAACATACATAAGTAATAGCAGGTAACTACACTCCACATCACTTGTTTTTCATCTAGTATCGATATTTCTAGGTAGAAACCACAATATGTTAATGTGTCAAATAAGAGACGCGTAGTGTATTAAATTGATGAGCAAAAAAGTGCAGAGAAATAATATAAAACAATGCAGACTTATGAGTTTTTATTTTACTGTCATAGTTGGTATTTTTTGCAGGTATTAAAAAAAAAGATACATTTGAGTTTTTGTAGATATAGGAAAAATAAGTTTTTATGATAAACTATTGTTTTTTACCTTAGTAAACATTATGATGTTATTTTTGTTTTGTGAAAAGTTTAAAGTTACGGAAATTACGAAACAAGAAGTAGGTACATAATTTTTGTCGCGAAAGTCAATGGTTTTAAAAGTGTTTTTTTTTTTGGTTTTTATTGCTGTCTGCTAAAAGGAAGCTCGTCATTATGTTTTATATTTTGCCTTATGAAGCACTCGAAGAGTATCTAAAACTTTATAATAATCATTTGATGCTTAGTTAAATAGTGTAACTGGAATTTAATGACACGAAAACGAGATTTTGATACAGTCTAATAGATTTTGCATAGTTAAAAAAATTCATAATTAAAATTTCAAGATATTAGCGCGACTAACATTGAAGATAGGAAATTTTGTTTTTGCTCTTCTTTAAAATTTGGTAAAATAAAATTACACACATTTGCACGGATCACCGACGATATAGATTAATAAAAATGCCTGATTTTCATCCAAAATTAACAATCCAAGTAGAATATAACTTTATCATTACGATGTAAAAAGTAAGACACTGTGGCGTATACGTAATATTTTTTTATAAATTTTTTTTTCTTCATAGAAAAACTCAAACCAACTGACCTTTTGTGTTAATTTTATGATCTCATTAAAGACGATCATAATAGGAAATGTGAAATTCGACATACAAGATATAAGAATCACAGAGTCGGACTCGAATGCTTTTTTTTCATTCCTAGAATTGACTTTACTCATGTCTTTTAACAACTAAAGTACCTGTAATCTTTCATAGGTTACAAAAAAAATAGTTTTTAAAATAAAGGTACACATAAAAACACGGCCACCGTAAGTATGTAATTAAGAAGGCGTATTCTGATCCAAAGTTTTTTTGTAAATACCAGTTCCTCAGAAAAAAAACATGAAATTCTGTTAGAGTCGCCTAGAAAGCATTCATATGAAAAAGCACTCTTTTTAGTTATAATAGCAAACAAGCATATTGTAATACGAAATAAAGAGAAGTTTACTTTTTTTACTCTTAGAAAAGCTTTAGTCCCAGATTTGGGGCGTTATCACTTCAAATCATTGAATTTGAAAAACAAGAATTGGTCTATATCTTCATGTTGGTTGCTAGAATTACTATACATTTTGAATGAAAAAGCATCAGATTTGAGTAAGAAATCAAAATAAAAAAATGCAGGCTAAATTGCAAGAAAATCAATTGACGCTATACATTTTGTGACTCGTTGTAAAGATAAATGCTCGTTTGCATCTCAATAAATAATTTTTTCCATTTTGATCTTTGCATGGAAAGCCTTTTAGTTTTTAACTGTGCCATGTACTTACCAATTTCCAACGCAACAAATAACATTAGACTTATATGTTTGTTTTCATCAAGAACAGCTTCACTTTGAGGTAGTTGAAAATCAAACATAATGATATATTCACTACAAACCACCATCTAATTGCACTTGTTGAACAGAATCATCTTTATTTTGCAATTAAATTTTTATTAACTTACATAGTTCTTTTTAAAATTAATACTGGATAGCATACAATCCATGAATAACTTATGTACATCTTCTATGCTCGTACTTCGTTCGTAATCGATTCATACAATAATATTACAAATTATTTTTCCCCTTCTATACACAATAGCCAAACTCAGTGCGGATTTTGTGCAGATTTTTCTTTTTGTTTAATAGGCTCCGTGAAAGCAATGTGGCATAAAAATAATAACAAAGAAAATTGATAAACAACAAGCTTGCATTTTATACAAACTGTTAAAGAAAAATTGCTAGTAGTAATATTATGGACTCTTGTCCTGTCGACTTATTACCATAATAAAAATACATTGATCACTTCATTTCTAGGAACAAATTAATAAGAAGGTGAAAACGTCATGTAAAAAGGAAATACAATATCCGTTAAAAAATAAAAATCTTGAAAAAATATGCAGGGTTGTATAAAAATAACGGTTTTAGATATCTTGGAACCTAAAATGGGTTGTGGTCAAAATTCTGCCGGGTTCAAAATTTTGCTTTCAAAATTCTGCCTTTTACAATCCTGTTTTTAAAAATCCTGTTTTACAAAATTCTGCAAAAAATTATAAAGGGTTTGAAAAATGTTAAAAATCGGGTGCTTTTTAACATTTTCTAAACCCTTTTTTTTATTTTTTTGCAGAATTTTGTAAAATCATAATTTCGCAAAATTCGTTGCTTATTTCAGATTACTTACTTACGAGTACTGTGTCAATTTTTGTAATAGCTATTAATTTTTTTTTGATAAATCAATAAAATTAAAAATATTGAGAAAAGGGATTTAATGATACATATCTTCGAAAAATAACTATTGAACATTTTTCAATTAATCAAATAAAAATTAATATTAAAAAAATTGAATAAGAAAAGCAATATTTTCTTACAACCCAACAACATTGTTTCTAAATAGTTTTCAACGGTATAATCCGGAAAGTCAGTCTTCTTCTCAGTTACATCAATGAGGTGTATTTTTTGTTTTTAGTAAACGCACAACGCACATGCTATGAAAAAAAAAAAAACAGAATTAGCTGAATTCTTAAAATTCTTCAAAAAAAAAAAAAGCTGGCAGAATTTTGAAAAGCAGAATTTTGAAAGACAGAATATAAAAAAAAACACAGAATTTCGAAAAACAGAATTTTCTTGAAAAAAGAATTTTGAAGTCAGAAAACAAAAATATTAAAAATTTGTGCGTAATCAACCATTTAAGTACAACTCTTTTCAACATTTCAACATGCAGCTTTTTTTAAGTTTTACTTGCTTTTACAATGATTATAAATCTTCAGTATGAATTATTGTAATTTACAAGTTGCAAGAGTCCCCAAACCAAAAACACCTAAGTCAAAAAATTTCGTCAAAATAAGTTTTGCCATTACTCAAAGTACTAGTCTTTACAGCAAGCAACTCCGCCCCTGGAGTTTTTTTTTTTTTGTTGTTGTTTAATTTTCAAGATGCTTCTTACAATACAATCAGCACGTAAGGTTTTTGACGATAATTTGTAAATCAATCAAGAAACTTATAGAGGTACTGCGTACACAGCTCACAGTCTCATTATAGCTTCACTGTCTTCGAGACATCACGCGCAAAGTAAAAAAAAAACCATAAAAATAAATCGTGTATTAAACTTTAAAAAAGATTTAAAAAAAAACCACCATCTTATTTGGTCCAGTGGTAGGGATCCTATAAATTTTGGTGACATCTGTCATCCCTTCTTTAGATCTTAACTATTGCTGGCTTGTGCATATAATAATTCTCTATATTCGACCTCCAACAAAAATCATAACCGTAAAAAACAACAAATATATATATTTTATCTAAGACACAAACACAAAATAGTAAAGAATTAAGCAATATCGGGTATACGCTCATATGAGACCAATCCAAATCCAGTCAACAGAAGAGCGTGTGTGTGAATTTTCATTAACATCGATTATCTAATTGCATAAATTCGACCAACATAGATAACTTTTTTTTTCCAAATTAATTTAAAATCAAGTAAAAAATTAAGACCAAAAAGCAAAAATAATAAAACAAAAAAATCAACATAATTATACCCTATGGACTAGGCCAACACACTCTTGGCTTTAAAAAAATAAAATAAAAAATTACATAAAGTGAAAGCATCTCTTTTGCATCTTCTCTCAGTCCCACCATCCAAGTCTTTCATTGTGTGTCTTCCTCTTATCTCATGTAAGCCCCTCAAAAATAATCAAAATTCAATTTTAAATAAACTAAATTACCACCAAAAAAGTAAAACCAACGACGCACTCAAGAAAGAGAGAACCAAAAAAATACTAAATTTTGGGCCAAACAACCACCACCAACCAAAAACCATTCAACAATCTCGCAATAGGTACCTAAACCCGTCGCAGTCTTCGAAGCGGATGGATACCTTTGTGAAGTTGTATTTTTGTTGTTTTATATTTTTTTGGTGAACTTCATAGATGCTGTATCTAGGTATCTTGAGTCATTAGTGTGACGAAGTGTTAGGCACGTATATGTCTGTCTGTCTATTTGCTTATGATGATGATGAATCTTGTGGTGGTCTTTTGGGACTAGGTACTCACCTATAGGACTAATACCTTTTAGTCGGTCGGCCGACACGGTCGTCTTTTCGCACCAAAAAAAAAAAAACGCAGTCTTGTCCAGCGCCGAAAAAAATTAAAAGTAAAAGTTAAATTGCCCTCGGCGTAATACTTACCGAAAAAAAATCTCAAAAAAGATAGACATTTCTTTTTTCGAGGCTTTTCACTTTTTTTTTTTCTTTTTTGTTTTGTTTAATTTTGTTAATTTGTTACTTCAACGGAAGATAATTTAATTTGTGTTTTTTTTTTTTCATTTTTCTTTTTCAAATCCTCTTAGTCAGAGAAGATCATTGGTGAAAAAGAAATCTCTCGGAAACGCACGAAAATGGGTCACTTGTCCACTTCGGATCGCGTTAATACGTCAATGCTAACAGCAAACGGATGTGTTGGTACCGTAAAGGATACCAAATTATCCTCTACAAATGATAATAATAATACTTTAAATATGTACGGTAACGGAAATGGAGTTTGTAATGGTATTGGAACAAAGTTATTAAATGGCGGTGCATGCACCAGCAATGGACTATGTGCTAATCGAAATGGATTCTTATCCAATGGAAGTGTAAAACTATTTGAAAATGGTGGTTATGAGAATGGTGGTATTCAAACAGTTGTTCTAACCAAAAGCGATACACAAGATGTTGAAAGTGATGCTTCGTCAATTGAAGATGTTAAAAATGCTGAAGCATATTTTGAACCAACTCATAATATCAATTTGGAAGAGTATACGAAAAATTTCAAAGGTGACACATTTTTGGGTTATAAATTTTTAGCACCATTGAAATGGGATAAAATTATACAAATTACATTGCTGCATATGGTGTTTTTGTATGGAATTGTGATTTATGATTTGAGAGATTTGAATCTTAAAACTGCACTTTTTGGTAAGTTTTGTTTTATTATTTACATGTTTTTAAATTTTTAAGTTATTTTAATTTCCTTTTTTTTTTTGTCTTTAGCATAAAATTTAATTTTACCATATATGCTTCATATTTGCTTCTCTGCACAAATTTATTATTATGAAAAATTACACCAAAATTACATAATTAACTTTAAGTTGATTTGATAGTTTTTTTGTCCAAAACTATATAAAAATATTACAAAAAAATGCTTTAAGGCTTCAGAAGTTTTTGCGAAATATATTCAAACTACAATGAAGAGGATTTAACTATTCTTAATAAACTAAAACTGTAAAATGCTCAAGATATGTAGCTTGTCAGATTGCTTTACTGCAATTAATTAGTCGAAAAATAATGCGCTCATGCAATCTTGAGTTTGTTATCAACGAATAATGTTAATTATTTTATTATCCTTTTTGTGCATTGAAGAATATGTCTTCCGTCCACAGACAAAATTCTTCTTAGATTGGTTGTTAACTGATAAAATTTGGTACAATAGTTTCATTTCATTTTGTACTAAAATTAAGAATCAAAAAAGAACATTTTAGTATTTTAGGTGGAAGATTTTCGTAAACTAATGATTCTACTCGTAAAAATGGTAAATTAATTAGAGGTACTACAGGATAGTCGTTCTTTTGAAAATTCCTCCTAAAACTATCTTTAATCTTGAATTATGGACCACATTTGATTGAATTGTATTCAATATTGAGAACGAACAAGAGGTATATAATAACAATTTTGCTAACTATAAAACGTCAGAAAGGACTCGATATGAATCTCTAAAACTTATGTCTTACAATTTCATTTTGAAACAATTAACAGTAATCCTCCGACAAATACCAATATAGCGTATTTACTAATCACAACATTTTAAAGTTCATCTTTCATAAGCAGCATTTCCAGCTTATGGTTCTAGATTTGGTAGGGGAACTTATTCTTTATATCAATTCAGAACTCTAATTGACCGCATCAAAACCAAAAGTTTAAAAAAGGATTTCTTATCTTCAGCACCAGCATTTGTGTTCGTCTTTGAATTAGAAGCATATTTAATCCTTATCTTGCAAACAAGAATATAATTTTCTTAACAAAAATAAATGCTCTTAGCTGACAGTAGTCAAAAAAGTCACATAAAGCAAAAGAAGACCAACTCCAATTAAAAAAAACAATGGTGTTTTCGAACTTATTAATTCTTCGGAGAGCGACAATGAATAACAAAACTAAATGCATTTTTAGAACGACAACTCCATGGCCTAGTTCCTACTAGAATACAACTCTCAACTATTCTCTTGTGTGTATTGTTATTTTGTAACAATAAAAGGGTACTCAAATTTTTTGCCGTTTCCAAACGGCTAAATGAAAATGTAACTTTTGCAGAATTCTACAATTCCTCAAAAAAAAAGTAGTGCCCCTGAAGAAAAAAATGTTTAGGTAGTCGATAAAACCTTTGATTTGACACTCCAGCATTAAATTAATGTTTTTAAATATTTTTAAGCTATAGAATGAAAGAAAAAAAAAATCTAGAAAAAAAAAGTTCGCTGTTCAACTCTTTTGTTTAAACGAAGAGACATAAAAATAGCTTTCTATGTAACTCTAAGCGGCTCCTTTGATTAAAACATCCCACTATGTTTAACTCTTTTGCTCTGCTCAGGATCTACACCACCACTCCTAGGTCCCAGCCAAACATTTTAATATGTGGCGCTAGATACAGGCAAACGAGAACCATATTTCCTAGTAAAAAGTGTTTCCATTATTACCGTAAAAACAAATTAAAACTACAAGTGTAACGTTATAAGGATTTTGTCGTGACCATATGCAAATTTTATTATTTTGTTTCTAAGTATTTATTAAAAATCTTCCTCTCTTATGAATGAAACCACAAATTCATGATCATCATGTCTTTTTGTGTGGAATTTTTTTTCCCTACGTAATCGTATTTTAATGAAATCTCTTAGTTTTTAGACGAGATATTATTGTAAATTAATTAGCTGTGTACTTCCCATACCTCATTAACTACACATTTTTTCATTAAATGTACAAATAAATAGACGTTCGCTGATGTATCTATTTTTGTTTTGTTTTAAATTTGCAGGGAAGTCATCAAACGACATGTTAATTGAGTAACTAATAGGAAAATAACTGATTTTATTAATGATTTTGGTTTTAGGATTTGGGTAAATAAGAAAATAATAAGTTATGAAAAAAAAAAGTACCTTTCAAATTCCGTGGATTAAACATAAGTGAATTTATACTATGACCGATCATTTTTAAGATTTTGCAAACAGCAAACTTTTTAGCAAAAAAAAAAAAAAAAAAAAAAAAAATACTTTCTATTTATGCCTCTTAGGTAGTAATTAGTAACTAATATCATAGTGCTGATGCACCGAATAGAAGTGTTGATTAAAATCACGTTTATAATGACATAATCTAAGCAGTAAAATAGTGATATGAAGTTCAATACCTAAATAATTACAACTTCTACCTTTATTTAACTATTAATTTGAAAGTGCATGCTACTATTTTATTTCTGGGAAATAATCAATAGTTTTGCTAAAAAGATTATTATCATGACATTTTATTATTACTATTAAATCTTGAACCTGCACGATCTGCTGCCTCAAGTATGTACTCCAATATAGGTGCACTTTAATATTAAAAAAATAAATATTTTCTTTACTGCAGTTGTGGCAAATATATATTATTGATCTTGATATTGGAACCATTTTAACAATCATTTAGTATTGAAATGCTATTTGCTTGTTTGTTCTTCTCTTAGCTTCATCAGTTTTTTAAGAGAGAATGTTTTTTTCAAGCTGATAATGAAAAAACATGCAAATCAGTGACTAGTAGAAATTTTTAAATTGAAATTTTTTTCAATTTTGATTTTCAAAAATTTGTTTTTTTCAGTTAAATGACTTGATTTTAAAATTTTGTAAATCACTTGACTTTCAAGCAAAAAAAAATGTGTTTATATGATTCTTAAACTTTACGGTCTTCATAACCTTCAGACTCAAATATATTATATAATTTATATCCTCTTCTCATGGTGTGGTATTTTTTTTATTAAGGTCAGTAATATTTCTTCCAAAATATTTCGCAGTAATTTAGGATTAAAATAATTAGCAACCGAAGTAATAAAAAATTTCACTACCAAAGGCGTGTCGAACAGACATCGATTACTGCAAAATAAGTGCGTAATCATGATTACCCTCCTGGGGATATTTAACGAATAATTTTTTGCAACCAAAAAAATTTCTTAGCTTTACACGTAAGATTTAATCCTTTTTTGGTCAATGGTCTTCATAAAAATACTCATAAATTAAAATTACATGCATTTTTCATTTTTATTTTACGTAAGATCAACGTCGAATAACCAGATTTGAACTCGAAATAGCAATCAATGCACACGCATCTTCTTTAGTTCAATGTCAACGAGACGCGATTTCACATATTATCTTGGAAATTTCAACCACGCGCATGCGGGATGCGATGGTGATATTAAATTTGTCGTTAAAACCTTATCGAATTTTAAAATCGAAATAAAACCAGTGAAAATTATATTATAAATAATTAATAGCCATGTATGATGTCATAGGAGACTTTGGGTTGGTTAAATGTGTGTAGTTAACTTTTAGGGCATCTCTAAGGTCAAGTTGTAATATGTTAACTATGCGACAGACAAATTGTTTAACTTATTCGAGTATGCTGTGGGTCTTGCAATGTATTTTTTCGTTTTTTTTTTTTTTTCAGATCACACCTTTATTTTTCAGTTCCATCATATGAATAGCCGACTTGAATGGATGTGAAATAAAAGACAACACAAAAAAATAAAATAACATTCAAGAGAAGACTCTCTGTTTAAAAAAAAATAAATTATCATGTAATTTTGTGAAGAATTGCTTGGTAATTTATGGAATTACTCAGGCAGACGCTGCAATTATTTGCATTTTTCTTATGAATTTTACATAAGAGTAATGTTTATTTTATTTTGTTTTGCGGTATTTTGTTTTTTTCTGTTGTCAATTTGGTCCACCGAAATTTTTTCGAATATATTTGTTGAATTATTTTACGATGTTTATAATAGTTTAGTGAAAAATCGAGGAGGTTTTTTCTGAACTGTTGCGTAAAGTTATTGGTTGGAAGAAAAAAAAAAAAAAAAGGCACCTTTTCTTCGTTCGACTCCTTCCGAGTCCGTAAAGTAATTCCAAACATTTTTAAGTGAGTTCAGTATTGCAAAGTGAAAACAGCTTTTACTGAATTGTTGATACTCTAATTTCCATACAAAATATACCTAAGTTCAATTGTTTTCATGGAACATTCCATCGTAACGAAGATGAAATTTTTTAATGTTTTTTTGGTTGTGGAATAGATTTTAAGTGCCGTAACAGTTTTTAGATATATTTTGAAATAATTTAAGATCGTCCCTTCTACGTTATTAAGCGTCCGCAGGTCTCAGTTTAACAAATATAGTTACTATGAATTACGTTGCGTAACGTAAACGATATTAAATCAACCAAGTTTAAGCGTTTATTTTTAGTTAAAGCCTAGTATACAGTTCTTTTTGATAAAAAAAAAATGTTCTTTTCATGAAAAAAATGTCTGTGGTGAATAAATGACAATTGTAAGTTCTTTTCCTTCACAATAATTTCTGTAAGACCTCAAATAGTCGATTATCGGAAAAATTTCCATCTTAGGAGCTAAGAAATTTCAAATAAAGCCTTGTTTCAAATTTTTTTTTTGCAATTCTATTGACAGTCAAATATCAATTTGCATTGTAAAATGTTGTTTTCGTCGATTGGAATTACCATGATCTTAGATTCTCTGCTCCGATAAATGTTCCTTTTAGAATAGATTAACGCCAGCATAGAATTACATAATTTAACTTTCAACCTTGGGCATAAGTATTTTGAATCGATAGGTCCACGAACTCTCATCACAAAAGTAAAGTTAGAATAAAGGAGTTGATTGTGTACTGTACTTATGTACTTAACAATGTTGATTTTACATCTTATGTCATATAGATCACACATATTATTCCTCTATGTACCTAACCAGCTTATCTTCGAATTCACAATAAATCCCACCTATAGGGCCCAACCCACATTATATACAATTTTCTAAGTGAAATACATTTGGCATTGAAAAAAACTTTTCTCAAACTAAAAGGTTTGCACTCAAACTCAAACAAAACAAAAAAAAATCATTGTGAAATGATAAAAAAATATTTTGAATAATTATAAAACGCATTCACCAATTTGGGTTAACCAAATATCGGTCATAGAGTTAAAACAGGTTATATGCTTAAATTATGGAATTTAAAATCCCATAAGCAAAAAAAAAAAAATTACTTGTATTGGTTTACATAAAATAATTTTATTCAAACTTAAGTCTTGCCGCATGGTTTGTTGACCTGTGGTTGAATAATAAATTTATTAACATTTGTTTTCGTGGTGAAATTCAACTTTCCTCTAGCAAATAATAAATCATAAACTAATTTTGGCCAAATTTGAGTAGAGCTAAATAGATTCTAACCACTGTTGTTAATAGAACTTTTAAGCCCACGTGCCACAGTCCTAAAATAAATAAATTTAAATAATTTACTAATTAATCATTTAAAATTGGGCCAATACTATTTAAATTATGTATGCTGGCTTCCATTTTAGACGAACTCATTCATAAGCTCTTACGGTGAGTCAATAAATTAAGTTTTCAACTTAAGACCAAAAAAATTTTGTTTAACTGTTTGTTTTGATGAATAAAATCCATTTACAGTAAAAATGGTTTATGAAAAATAAAATACACACATACACAAAGAAAGGTGTTGTAAGAAGTTATTAATTTGATTTGTTTTTTTTTATTTTTTTTTAATTTCTGCAAAAAAAATGTTAGATAATAATGATTCGATCTTTGGATACATGTATGTAAAGTAAAAACACCTTCTGTAGGTGTTATATTTGTTATGTTTGTGTATTGACGCGCTAAAATTATGTGATGTAATTGAATGCATAAGAAACATTATAATTTTTGGCGGCACGTTTTTGCTATTGATAAATAGCAAAAGTATTATAAACATAAGAGAAAGTATTGATGTAATAATTTATTATTTACCTGCAAAAAAAAAGGTTAAAAAAAAAAAATATTAATATGGGAGTAAATTTTTGCAGAAATTAGGTCAAAGTTCTCAATAATTCATATAATAATATTAAATAATGTTGTGTGGTATTTAAGGTAATAGTAGGTAGTTTCATAAATTAAACCAATTGTACTCCTTATGGTACTAGAAAATGTAGACAATGCGTTGAAAGCAAAGTAATTAAATTTTTTACTAATGAACTTTTTAAAACAGTTTGACAACCAACCTTGAAATTTAATCGGTTCCCATTAAACTCAAGAAAAGATTTTCTATATAATTTTGTCCGAAAAATAACAAAATACAAACAAACAAACATTTACGAGGAAAAATTAGCAGACTAGACAAATATAAATGATATTAACAATAAATAAAAATAACTCAGTTAAAGTCACCAATAATAATTGTAATGCTTTTATGGAAAATCGCAAAAAATATTTGCATTCCTTTAAATTTTTTGGAAAGTCAAAAATTTCCTACCAATAAACTTACCAAAAAACTTAAAGGAATGCAAATATTTCTTGCGATTTTCCATGAAACCCAAACGAACATTAGATTTTTTTTGCATAGAGAATATTCACCAAACATGTTGAATTCATTTTAGGATTTCTCGGAGAAGAAAAGAAGTTTAGTTCTTTCAGAAAAAGATTATTACGCAAAAGGACATAACCTCAAAAACTGTTAAAAAGGGTATTTTTGATTTTCTAACGGTAAAATTTCAAAAACGTGATCTGATAGAATTTTTCTGACTTTGGATTCGTGTTCAGCATACGAAAAACCATTAGCAAAGTATACTCTGACTTCTATAAAAGAAAAAATTTTCGATTAGTGAAATCGAATTGGGCAGAAAAAATGAATGGATTTAGATTTGAATATCTGAAGATATAAAAATGATGGCAATTTGATTTAAACGCCGTTAAAAAGAGGCATATTTTTTCTAAAAATAGAGCTATTATTTGAGTTCCTACCATTATTATTAACAGAGTTATTAACAAAAACGTGAGTGAAAGTACGTAAAAGTACGTTTTTTCATAACTAATTAAGCTGATAAAAAACGAATAGCTCGATAGAAAATTTTAAAAAATTTTTTTCTTACTATTTAGACCTCAAGGAACATTTCTGCATCAAAAAATCTGGAGTGCAAGACACTTCGAGTAGTGTCGCGTTCAAACGACCCGTGACTAGCGTATACTTGCTTTCAACGATACAATCGTAAATGTCCCTCTTTTCTAACACAATTACTTAATTATGGATTGAATCTGGAATAGAATGAGATGGTGGTTTCTTGATCGCTATACGTTTTACATTAAAAAGCCGGCAGTACGCTTTACCTACACATTAAGGTGGAGCGATTTTATTATTGTTTTTATTTTCGAATTTTTATAAAAAGTTGAGCCATTTATAAACGAACAAAACTGTATACTTAAAGTTTTTAAATAAATTCATTTTATGGTGCATCAGAGGGCTTGCTCTGAATGCTTAAAAAGGGGACTTTTTGACCTTTAAATTAAATGGTTAAAAAAAAAGTTCAACATAAGTTTTTTTTTTATTCATGTTTCACTGAGTGTGAAACATCAAAAAAATAAGTTACTAGACTATTTAATATATTTTTTTAGAAAAAACTCTTACGAAAAGTGTAAACATCGAAATTTAAGAGTTCTAGATTTTCAACTAAAACCGCACCTTTGTTAAGATTTTTGATTAAAATCGCAATTAAAAGTGAAGTGAAACATATTTTTTTAGATGATTCAAACTCAGTTAAATATGAATTTAAAAGAAAATTTATATTGAACTATATTTTTTCCTTAGAAAATGTAAAAAATTACAGCTTTTAAACTTTCAAAGAAATCATCAGGTAAATCAAAGAATCGTTCTCGTATTCTTCAGCTATGGAGAAAAAAACATGTGTATCATCAGTATTTTTTTTTATTTGCGATGGGCTGTAAAGCCAGAGGTTCTGGGTTCAAAGTGCAGTCTTCGCCGTCAAAATAATTTTTTTTTCGATTCCTATTTTGTAAATTTTTTATTTAATTATGCGCATACATCATTTTAAAGATGAGAAACTTTGCCATATAAAATGTTGTTGTAGAATTACCCATTTCTAAAATAACACCGAAATAAGACCAAAAAAAAACAAAAACAAATCGTGAAAAAATGGCTTTCATGACCTGCCCTGTCTAACTTGTGGAATTAACAGTAAAATCACAGTAAAATGACAATTTTATAGACCGATCAATTCTGAATAATATACTTTTTGATTCATTGAGATAGCATAAAATTCAGCTGAGCTGTATAAATTTAAAAAAACAATCTCTAAAACTTACATATATATTGTATGGGGAATCTTAAAACTCAAATGGCGAGTGCTAAATCTTAATTTTTAGAGCTCAAATTTTTAGGGAATTTTTGTTTGCCATTTCCAACTGAATTTTGAAATGGGAGAGACGAAAGTCGATGTTCGCCTTAAAAAAAGGCACACTAGTATATCTTTGCCGCCGGGTACAAAGGGGTTAAGTCATAAATGATAGTTTGCCAGAAAATGCGATTGAAGCTGAATCGATGAATTTTTGAGCATTGATTCTCTTATTTTTAAGGGAAAGAGTATCTCTTAATTTATGATACAAACTAAAAGAGAAAAAAGAGCTAATTCTTACTTTATCAAAACCCGAAAAGTGCAATTTTATGACTTAACCCCTTTGTACCCGGCGGTACATGTATAAGTTTAAAATAAAACAGAGTGTAAAACAGTTGCAAGGAACCAAGAATCCGTTTGGGAAGGTTCTTAAAGCGATGCTGTACTATACCAATACACTTACGCATATCCAAGAGTTGCTGTGATCCTAAAGAATTTGTCTCAATATGATGCTTATTCGAATACATTATAAAACAAAGAAAGGGATATAGTAGGCGTATGGAGGTGTGGTCAAGGCAAGACAAAAAATTCAAATGTTGGGATAAGTTTAACTATATAAAATTTGAAGGCTCATCTCATTATTGCTAGTTTTACAAGCAATAATCTTTTAAGATTCTAAAAGAGTATGCTAATACTTTTGATTCGAAACATAAAACTCATTTCCCAACGTACCACGTACGAACTTAAAATATCAAGGGACTCCATCCCACTTTGATTATGACATGTATTGACCTTGCCCTATAGGATGAATGAAGACACTCTAATGAGGTATTAAATATCTCCATAAAAAGGCATTTCTCTTTACCAACATAAATATGCCCACATAAATCTCAAATACTTACCACACAACACTTCAAAAAAGCCCAAAATGCATCAACAAATTATTTATTCAAAATAAATAAAAACATCTATTTGCCAATTCAACATTAAAATTTATTGATATAATTTTGTTGCATTTTTTTTTAAGATCGGCATTTTTAATCGAAACCAGTTCTGTAAAGTTTTGGTATTGTATTTCATCTGATCATGATCATGATGATGACTATATAATTCTACGTCACTGGGTCAGGTGTAGGTATAAGTTTATTGATCACTGCACCAACCGTTATTAGGAAATTCGTATCAAAACCAAAAAACTTGATTAAAAAAAAAAGAAATAAGAAAAACTCGTTCTGTACTCGCTCGTGAACTTGTATTAGAGAGAGAGAGACTGATCGCTGGATGCACCAAGGCGGTAGATTTTTTGTGGGTCTCAGTCTAAGCTCTGAAATCTTGTTTCACCGTCTTGTCTTATGCAATAATGGTTGTTGAACCGTGCATTTTGTTATTTTTTTTTTTATGAAAATTGATAATCTGAGAGATTAAGTTGAAAATATAAGTTCTTTAAAATTTCTAAATCATTTTAAAGTCTGAGAACCATTAGAAAATTCTATCTAAGGTCCAAATGCGTGTAAAGCAAGTTTTTTTTAATTCAATAAGGTAAACAATCGGTGATAAAATTTAGTTGATCGCAAATAAACATTATCACCCAGACTCTCAACGTTGATATGCACTTCAGATATTGCATAGAAACCCATGGAAATTCTTTGAAAATGGTTTCAAAATCAAAACACGAATAAAAACTTACCTTGAGGCAAGTAGATTTACGTAGGTAGGTGAATGTAGGATAGAAGGGGGAAGCTATTAAAATTATGAATGAGTGTGCAACTTTAACGTCATAGTTAAAAATGTATAGGCTCATTCTTTGTCTACTTTGGCTAACTTATATGCAATCATTAAAATGTGCTTTACAGGTTTTCTTCATATAAAAAAATAAAAAAAACTGTTGGAAGGTCAAAAATGGTATCATCAAGTGGGTTTTTGTGGGTTTATTTTGAACCGGAAAATGGGTAAATTTTGATGTTAATTTAATTGCAATATATTTCTAAGAAAGAAAGAGGAGGTCGAAAAAAAATATGAGCAGTTTCAAATAAGTCATAAAATTCCAACATGTAAGCTGAATTTTACTTACTGAATCACGAATAAATTTCAACTTTGACCGTAAATTTTCAAACAATTTACCCCAAAAATTCCATGTGTCTTAATTCCCCTATATTCGAAATACTTCAGTAAACAACAAATTCACGGAAATACGAAAATCACTCTTTGGTAACGTGTAGGTACAAAGTTAAGACTCTTGAGTAACACATTTTTGTGAAATTGTATATAGCTTTGCTTTTGACCTTAACACTTCTACAAACATACATACATGCGTACTATAAGCACATTATGATATGAAAATAAAAAAAATAAGTTAGATATGATTTTATGAAAGCAAGGTAATTAGCGCTTAAAATGTATTCATGTAGCAAGCAAAATTTGTTTAGCAAGTTTTTATAAATAGACAACTATCTAAAAGTTTTTTTGCTAAAAAAAACTGGAGTTTCTATGGCACATGGACAAATTAACATTGTTTTAATTTTTATTAATACCTACAATAAAGTTTCTAAATTAATGTGAATTATATAATTGAATAGTGTCTCATTTTTTTTTTTAATTTTTATTACTTTTTTCATTTTAGCATTCTTTACTGGTGGTCTAGCTGGATTTGGAGTAACTGGAGGTGTGCATCGACTATGGACACACAAGTCATTCAAGGCCAATGTTCCACTAAGAGCAATATTGATGGCGTGTTTTTCACTTTCTGGACAGGTAGGTGTTAATTTTTTTTTGCTAATGTGAGAAATTATTTGATTTTATGAGAAAGTATCTGCTAAGAGACAGGTTGTAATTATATGAAAACTATACTTCTTATACCGATGCAAATGTCAAAATTAGGGCACATAACCTAAAGATATTGACCACTTTTTGAGTTAAAAGTGTTAGATGCAAATAAAAGCGATGGTACTTTAAAAAATATTAAAAAAAAACAAGAAAAAAAGTTTAAATTTATGGACTTTTTCATAATCAGCTTTGTGCAAACTATATTTCAGTATACATTTTAATAAGATGAGTTTTCAAACAATTTGAGAAAGAAATGTTTAAGGAATATTAATAAAATTAAAGAGTGCATTTTCGACTTTCTAAGATATACCTACCTAATACGGTATTGTTAGTATTGCAATTGTTTTTCAATCATTTACTTTTTGTTTTGATGATTGTTTTTTTTTTTTTAAAGCCCTTCCTATTTAAACGGCGGGGAGAGAGACCCTCCCTTCCTATTCGATTTTTATCTTGTCTAAACCCAATCGTTCTTTAGCATTTCATGCAAAAACCATTTTATGTACCTACTAGGTTCCTATAGCGCATGCAAAAATGTGACTTTGTTGACTTATTCAATCAAAAAAGGAAAGCGTGTGAAAAATTTTTGTAACGGGTGTAACATTGTATGAAAAAACATATTTATACAATATGTTATACTAAAGAAAAATTGAATAACTTCGAATTTCAAATTTTAAAGCCACTATTAAGACAACAAGTAAATACTAAGCTCAGAAACTGAGTATACATCCTACACGGAGAAAAATAGGGCAGCTTAAAATAAGATGATGTGCACCCTAAATCCCACTACCTTCAAACAATACTATGTCCACTTAAAATAAGTGGATGCCACATACAAATCTGTTAAATTTAAGGTGAACTTAATTTCTAAGAAAGAAAGATGTTCCAAGCTTAAATTAATTAGATTCAAGAAATTAAGACGATTTGTTTGCTTAATTTAAGACGGGACTCATCTTAGCAAAAAAAAACACTCAGAAATCCACTTAATTTAAGGTGGAATCCGCTTATTTTTAGGTGTACTTTTTTCTCCGTAAAATAATTGACTACAGATTTTTTCGAGAAAAAATTATTTCAATTTTTGTTAAAAATGAGCATCCGCCTGGCAGTAAAATTTAATCTAGGATTTTTAAAATAATGTCTGCTTTGAAAACTTTCAGATTGTTAATATTTTGATCACAAAATGAAGTATGGCATCTGATTTCTTGTATGAAAAGGAATTTTGAGAAAAAAAAGTTTGAAAATCGTTTTTTTTTTTAAATAATTTTTTATATATAAAAATTTTCTAGCATTAAATAATTAATTTACGCATAAAAACAAAATTTCGAAACATTTCAAAAATCCGTTTTCAAAAAATTGATTTTTCAAAAAAAATTTTGAAATATTTTTTAAAAATCCAAAAATGTGTTTTTTGGAAATTTTCTAACATTTTAATATTACAGTTAACTAAACGCTTTTGTATAAAAATTTTCGTTGAAATCAGGTTAGTCTTGTAAGAGATATTTTAAAACCAAAAAAAACGGTTCTATGGCAGGTACCGTTAGTAACCTTCCAAAAAATATTTTATCAAAATCGTTAGAGCCTTTTTCGAGTTATTTGCTATAACTTGAAAAATTTGTATGGGAGGTACACTTTCTAATTGAGATATAAAAAAACAAAAAAAAAACAACTTTCAGAATCCTATAAAAATCATCTGTACCAAATTTGAAGAAAATCCGTCCACGCGCTTAGGCTGTGGTAATATGTACAGATGGACGCACGAACGGAATTGCCAGACCCACTTTTTCGGAATTCTCCATCATCGTAATGTTGGTTTTGATTAAAACCTCAAATTTTTTTTCGACACGAAACCAATACTTGCCCTATTGAGCAAGTAAAAAAAAAATATTCAAGGAATCTTGTCTTTTGCGTTGTACATACTTTTTTCGGTTTTATATTCATTAAACTCGTACTCAACTTTCAAATCTAAAGTGCTTAACTATTAAACATTTAAACGATCTTAGTATTTACTTTCTTTTTTTTCCGAAATTGAAATTCGACATCTTAATTGAATAGAAAATATAAATCCTCTTCTACTCTTATTTACTTTGCCACACACAAGTTGATAATAATTCAAGAACATACTACTTAACACTATCCGTCTAATTCTAATTTGGTATTCAAGTTTTTCTGACAATTTCAAGTTGATGATTTTTTCCGTACTTTACTATGAAGAGGTTAATGGCAAGGGTTAATCTAAGTATACACACATATTTCTGGCTATTTGAGCAAATATTTAAACGGCAAATCTTCGGGTTTTGCCCATATTTACCTTCAAAAAATATTTATCACACTTATATTTATTAATCGAATATGTTTACTTTCTTCATTTGCAGAATACTATTTACGATTGGGTGCGTGATCATCGTGTCCATCACAAGTTCTCCGAAACCGATGCCGATCCGCATAATTCGAATCGTGGATTTTTCTTCGCTCATGTTGGCTGGCTAATGATGCTAAAGCATCCAGAAGTTCTAAGAAGAGGCCGTCAACTTGATATGTCCGATGTGTTGAGCGATCCTGTTGTACAGTTTCACCAGAAACATTTCATCTTATTGAAACTTTTGCTGTGTTTCCTGATTCCGACACTTATTCCAGTTTATTGCTGGAATGAAAAGTGGTATTGTGCATTCTTGACGCAATGTGTTTTTCGTTATGTATGCAGTTTGAATTTCACATGGTCAGTAAATAGTGCTGCCCATATGTGGGGAGCTAGGCCTTATGATAAGTAAGTTTGACAGAAATGGTTAAAATATGCCCCCAACTGACAATTTATCTCTTATTTTAGTCGCATCAATCCAAGTGAGAATCTTTGTGTATCAATTGTCGCTATGGGTGAAGGTTGGCACAACTATCACCACGTCTTCCCCTGGGATTACAAAGCAGCTGAATTGGGAAAATATTCAGTCAATCTTACAACCTTTTACTTGGATATGTTCGCAAAAATGGGTTGGGCGTGGGACATGAAGCAACCATCCAAGGAGTTGGTAAAAAAAACCATCGAGAAATATGGAGATGGATCACACTTTTCCCACGGTCACGTACACATCGCAGAAATTCCAGATCCAACAGAGAAAGTGCCGTACTACGACGAAAAAAAAAACTTTAAAGACGACTAGCCAAAGGGGTTATACTTAAATTTAGAGTGAAGACGGGGATTAGATGTTAAGTTTAAAAACAAACAAAACAAAAAAATCGAAAAATCAGACATTATACCACATTTAGAACTTTTTCAAAAGTTTCTTTTTTTTAAACAAAAGGTTAGGTTTTTGATTATATGCAAACAAATTTATGTTTGGGGGAGATATTCTGCATTTTTTCGAAGGATATAGGAACATAATTATTTTTACTAAGTTAAATTAAAATTAAAAAACAAAAAAATTTAAAAAAAAAAATTACACATTTTTTCAGATAAAATTATTTAATCACCATGCACACACGTTTTTGAGGAACAAATTTTATTATTACCTGTCGAAAATACATTTATTTTTTGCATCCGTATTATATTAAATGAGGCACGTTAAAGAGGATTTTATTTTTGTTGTTCAAAAACTCACACACCCTAGGTATTACATTTTTCTTTTTAGTTTTTTTTTTTTTTTTCATTTCTAACATAGACCTCATTTGAGTGGTGGATATAATATCATCATTCGAGTAGTTATTATAGTTTTAAGTATATATTGTATTGATTAATTATTTTACAAATAAATAAAAGTACATATTAATAAAAAATATTGTTTATGTTTTTTATTTTATAAGACTGTTGGTTAAAAAAGATTAAATAAAATGATTTTCTTACTAAATTTACTAACGAACACGGAAATTCAACATAAAATTTGGATTCAAAATGAAGGATTATTTGATAATATGATGTGCTTTGTTGAAGCATTAAATACAAGTTTAATTTAATGCGAGAAATAACTAAAAAAATTGAAGAGCTAATCGTTGAAGTTAGATATTAAATGGGTGCACTATGGTGTATACTTACTTTTTTTGTGAAACCAAACAAATTTAAAAAATACACATACATATATCACACAGATGTCCTTGCATTTGTTTTCTTACGTTACACATCAGCATCAATTTAACTCCGAGTTTACCATGGTGTTGGGCGCATTGATTTTAGAAATTTTTATATTACTTTAGTGTTTGGTTTGGTTGATCAAATCACCCAATGTCATAACGACCAAAAAGAAATAAGTCATACAAAAAACTGAATCATCGCCCAAAATTTTAAATAAAAACGTCTACGAACCCCAATATTTGGAAATATAGCTACGGTGACCATCCGTCTCAGTTTACCAGGGACTGTCTCCAAAGTCAAAAAACTTTTGCTGCAAGAAAAATTGCCTGGAAAAATAAATGGGATTGACAAACTATTGAAAACTCTACGTATTATATTCTAGCACAGGTAAGACAGGTAAGTGCAACGAAAAGCACAATTTTCGTTTATGATTTCGTTGTGTTGGTTTTGTACGAAAATATTCGTTTCGCCTCTGGACTAGGCTTAAGTTTTTTTTTTTTTTTAATGTTCGTCAGTTATTTAGTTCCAGCTTCTGTTTGTCAGGTTGCTACTATACATCAGGTAAAATGTTTTCAAATAAAGAACAACATAGCTATGGAAGAGTAAAGAACCCAGATAAGTTTCAAAACTTTTAAGGACATATGTTACCGTCATACAATTTCAAAATCATTTAAAATAAAATTAAAATGTTAAAAAACAGCTCTCCCGATTTTGATTAAAAAAATATTTTTTTAGAAGTTATTAGCAGACATTATTATAAAACCATATTCTTGATTTCTGATTTCGTAAATTGCTTAAATGATTTCACCAAAAACGCTCCCATAAAATCGTTTAAGAACTCTTGATATCAAAATAAGGAAAAATTATGAAAACTCATTTTAAAAAATTTAAATTTTTTTTGAAAATCAATATTTTCAAAACATCCAACGAATTTTGTATCTGTCCCGGAAATATGGTCACCGTTCATATAGCGCAAAAATTTCAATTAATGGGCCCGCTGCACAGTGTGGCCAATCACGAATCTAGCTGGACAAAATTTATAACTCGCGTTAAATCGACTTTTTTTCTAAACAGTTTTAAACAAATGAATGTGAATAGATAAAATTCTATAAAAAAGAAAGATTTTTTAAAAAGAAATCTATAATTTCAAAATAGTGATGAAGAAAATGCATTTTTGAATTTATGTTTCCGTAAACCTATTCTTATGGATATACTTAACTATTTTAAAAAACGCTTGAAAAATCTCAATAAATAAAAACTCTATTGCTATTCACGAAAAAAGAGAGGCGGAATAATTAGTTTTTATTAAGAAATAGAACTTTTACACTTGTTTTTGACAGGTGACATACATGATTTATTTTCTCAATATCATGCTTAAAATTAAAATTTTAGCAATGATTTTAATTAAATATGCTTCACAATCATAAAAAATGGCATCACCTCTTAAAATATCTGCAGATAATTTAAAAAAGTAACTCCTTTTTGTGCGATGCAAACTTGAAACATAAGGGCCTATTAAAAACAGCTGTGTTTATATTACCTTCGATGTTTTTCAAGCTAATAATTCTCTAAATTTCTTCGTGAACCTATTTCTGGCCTTTTACACTTGCTTGCTTTTTGCATTGAAATTCTTTAAAATGTTCCGACAGAAAAGCATCATTCATCAATGATAATGCCTCATTAGTTGAAAATTCCAGTGGTTTAGTGGTTCCAGAGGATCAGAACTTAATCTTTTATACATTTTGATCCTTCACTCAAAGAACATTTCGATAAATCCTTTCCGGTATTATAATCCAGTCAAATAAGGGTTTAACCTCGGAATGAATGTTAGTAGAAATTTTTTTTGCTCAATATCTTCCTTTTGCCATTCTATAACATATCTCAAAAGTCTAGAAAAATCTCATGTCCGCTTGTCGCGATTTCAAGGTCAAAACGCGAAATGGAGATTTTAAAAATTAGCAAAAATAGGCTATGGTATTATATACACATATGATACATGATTTCAAGGTATTTTTTAATGCTGATTCCAAAAAATCTAAAATCAAGGCAATCTGATGTCTCTGAAAAAAGTTATACCTGTTTTTCATCTTTCAACCCATATTATTATAACAGTTGCTATCTTACTACCGAAAAACCCTTAAAAGTAATGGTAGCGGAATCATATTTTGCATGAGGGTTTTCATATCCATTATCATTAAAAATCAAAATAATGCAATGCAAAAAACATTTATATCTATGACAAAATGGTATTTTTTGAGAAAAGGGGAAATTTTGGGATGTGCACTAAAAAACATCCTGGTACAATCTTGGAATTAGTGCTAATAGGCTAATTTTTTTGTTTCTATCTTTGTTTGGATATTCTATAACTTATGTCAAAAACCTAAAAAAATCTCATGTCCGCAAGTTCTAATTTTCCAGGTTAAACTAAGTTAGGTGCAGATTTAAAAAAAATAATAAGAAAACTTTAGATTCTTATACGTATACCAACATAACCCATACCATTTCAAGGTATTTTTTAACGCTGATTCCAACAAAACCCACAAACAAATCAATATGACCATCCCTGAAAAGTAATGTACCTTATTCATGTTGATCTGACACAAATATCTGAAGAGTAGTTTTTCAATTTTTTCAAATCTGCACCTTATCTTCAAACCAAGAAAATTAGGACTTGCGGACATGAGATTTTTTTAGATTTTTGAGGGTAGTTAAAGAATATCCAAACAAAGATCAAAATGAAAATATTAGCCTATTAGCACATATTCCTAAGATGAACAAGAATCTTCTTTAGTGCATAGGTATCCTAAAATTTGCCCTCCATCAAAAAATACCATTATTTCGTAGGTATATATATTTTTTGTAATGGATTGTTTTGATTTTTAATAATGATGGATTCTAAAATCTTCATGCAAAATTTGGTTCATCTACCATAATTTTTAAGGGTTTTTCGGCAGTAAGTTTGCAACTGTTATAATAATATGAGTTGACAGATGAAAAACAGGTATAACTTTTTCCAGAGACGTCAGATTGTCTTGATTTTAGATTTAGAATCAGCATTAAAAAATACCTTGAAATCATGTATCATATGTGTATACAACACCATAGCCTATTTTTGCTAATTTTGAAAATCTCCATTTCGCGATTTGACCTTGAAATCGCGACAAGCGGACATGGGATTTTTCTAGACTTTTAAGATATTTTATAGAATGAAAAAAGGAAGATATTGAGCAAAAAAAATTTCTACGAACATTCATTCCGAGATTTACCCCTTTTTTCTCCTTATTTTACTGTATTATTATTGGAATATGCTTTTTTAATTTTGCGGAGAGCGATTTTTCTGATTTTAACTATTTTCTAATAGATAGGTGAACTTAGGAGACTTTTAACCTTCCGTTTGTTATATTTTTCCCATTTTTAAAAATTCTTTTCTACTTTTGTCTCACTATCTACTGTTTTTGTTTATTTAGTTATCAGTTATCACATAAATATTGGTCAAGCAAAATGAAATTCATGTTTAAAGAGCGGTCTAAAGTGTCTTCCACCTTTTTTGTCTTTTTTTCGCTTAACTTGAAGCACAAAACTTTTATATATGTTTTTAATTTTTATTTATTGTCAAAAATGTTCCAAAGATGATACTTGCTCATTAAAAGATCAAAAAACTGTCTTTTCGATCTTATTTGGCAGTTTTGACACATTTTTCGAAAATTTGTTTTTTTTGAAAATCTTGACTTCATTTTGAAAAGTGAAAAAAGTTGTATGGCGGTCGAGAAATCGCGAGACATGTAAATAGCTAATCTTGATGACAACACTCCACAATACATTAATTAATTAATTTCAGACCGGAAAAATGCGGAAAAATTAACTTTACCTCTAATTGAAAAACAAAAATATTTTTTTTTGCACTTCCTAGCCTTCTTACAGATTTTTTTTTTTTTTAAATAGTTGCAATGGTAATTAACAAATAAAAATTATAATACTTTACCTCCAAATGTAGATTAACAATTAAAAAAAAAAAACAATTACAACAAAAAAACTACCACAGCGTTTTTAATCGTCAACCAAACTCAAGCGAAAAATAGAATACTTTGTATTATCTCCATTCAACTGTTGACAAGAACCAACTTTCAAGCTTAGCTTACGCTAATCCGAGATGAAAACAAAAAAACCAAACATGAATTACAGTTACCCATTGTATTGAGAAGCTCAACTCATGATTTAAAATCATGTGGCTAAACTTTTTTTTTCTATTTTGTCCAGTCAGATTGGCGAATTACCACACTGTGCGCTGCTCGGAATGCCAAACGCTTAATTAATTGGTTAATTAACATTATATATTCAATTGCTGTTAGTTCCATAATATCATAATATTATATTACTTTCTTTGGATCTTTTGTAATGTTATAATATCATATAACGTTCCAACACGAAATAAAAAGAAAGGTAGGCCTAAAAACTCCTGGTACAAGCAAATGCAAAAACACCAGCATTCAGTTGGCCTCAGAAACGGAACAATACAAAACCGGGAGGCTTGCCGCCGATTTCTGAGGTCAACCCGGCGAACCCCACAGGCGGATCACTAGTGTGAAGCAGTAACGTGGGAAGGTTATGATCCCCTCGACATCGAGATCATAACAGCGCCGAGAAAAAGGAAGAAGAAGATAATTTTGAAGTTAAAATATTATTATTTTAGGCAATATGTACAACGTTAATTCATAAGGGCTTTGAGACAATTGAAGGATTCGGGTGATTTTTTTAGATTTTAAAATTAAATATAACATTTTTAATTTGAGGGGTGAGACTTAATGCCGTAAGACTGGTGTAGGTATGACAATTTTATTGTTACAAAATAATTCAGATAGATGAACACTTAAAACCGAAATTTCTAAAAAATATTTGATTTCTCAAAAAAGCTTTTTTCGTTAAAAGATAAACCTTGTTTAAAAACTCAAACTTGGTTTTTACTTGCGATATAGGTACTATAGGGCAAGTTTAGGATTCGTAAAAAAAATCGAACTCGAGATAACAATTTTACCAGACATTACGATGGTGGAGAATGCCAAAAAAGTGGGTCCGGCAATTCTGTCTGTCTGTCTGTCTGTCTGTCTGTATGTCTGTGTGTACCTCGAGCTACCGCCTAAACTAATAGAGCGATTTTCTTTAAACTTGGTAGTTAACAGTTTTGGGTGATTCCCTAGAGGACAAATTGAAATTTTTTTTTTAGGACCAAAACTAACGGTACCTGTCTTATAACGGAAATAGAAAAGTTAATTTTTTTCAAAAACGGCTCTAACGATTTTGATTAAAATTTTTTGTGTGTAGTGTAGCACATAAAAGCTTTCTTTAGAAATAAAAAAAATATTTTTTGTACCGTTATTAACGGTACCTGACATAGTACGGTTTTTTGATTTACGAATTCCTCGTAAACGACATAACAGATTTCGACCAAAATTTTTATACAGAAACGTTTGAATAATCATTATTTGAAAAAATTTAGAATTTAAAAAAAAACACATTTTTGGACTTTTAAAAAATATTTCAAAATTTTTTTTTGAAAAATCAATTTTTTGGAAACGGGTTGGTGAAAAATTTTGAAATTCCGTTTTTATGTGTAAATTAATTATTTCTTCAAAATGGCATACCAACATTTTTTTTGAAAAATGTTAGAAAATTTTTATATATAAATAATTTTTTTTTTTAAAAACGGCTCTAACGATTTTCGAAAATTTTTTTCTAAAAATTCCTTTTTATACAAGAAATAAAATGGCATACTTAGTTTTTTTTGTAAAAGTTCATTTAAAACGGTATTTAATTTTTTGTAAAAACTGATTTTATTTTTTTTTTGCACCACTTATGAAATTCCGTAAAAATATCAAGTTTTGAATTTTCCCTTATTTTATCCAATGAAAATCTTTTAAATTAGAGAAACTTTTACCATAAGAGCAAGTACGTGCGACCCCAGTCGTGCAATTTATTTTTAATTGTAAAAGGCATTTTTGAGAGAAAAACACTTTTCTGAATTTTGTATATACAAGGTATTTTTATATAAGGTTCTGAAAAAATTAATAACTTAAACTGTTCTTGAACAATTTAAATAACCTTTCTTATGCTTAATAAAACACATTTTTTTATGTGGGCTATAAGTCATATATTTTATTAAATTTTTTCCCACGACGTTTCGAGGATGGTTATCTCAACAATAACCAGAAGACAATAATCATCCTCGAAACGTCGCGGGAAAAAAATTAATAAAATATATAACTTATAGCCCATTAAACTGTTCTGTACAGTCTCACATAACTGCTACATACCAAGTTAAAAAACATCGATCTATACATTTAGGCTGTTGCTTTTCATACAGTCATATGTCACACACTAACAGACGGATTGACAAAAAGGCACTATTCAATTTGTTCGTAATCTCTTTTCTTAAAATGCATAACTTGATTTTAGTGTGAATATTGTACACATGTTTTGTTCTATTATCGCAAGTAAAAATTTCAATGGAAGTTCAAAAACCATAATTTATACCACGCACATAAAAAAAACGACGTGTTATTTTAGAATATATGTAGGTATTGTTGTTCGCCGCTCAGGATTTCATTAAAAAATAAAACAGTCGTGAGCCTATGTGAGCGGTGCCGCTCAGCCGCTCAGAATTACCGTTCAGCTCACTACGTGACCGAATCCTAAATTTTTTTTTAAATTCTTGTAGTACCTATAAAGAAAGTTCAAATGAAATAATTTCGCGAATTAGAACAGTTCAAATTTCTAATTAAATTTTTTCTATACTATCTGACATTCGAAATGAGATAATTTGCGAAAATATCTCATTTGGGCTCTAGTGAAAACAGTCCGAACTGAGTCATATTGGTCATTACTAATGTGTTTGCTCAAGATAATGCACATGAGAGAGTACGTATACTTACGGTGACCCTGACCATCCGTCCCGGTTTACCCGGGACTGTCCCGTATTTCTACAGCTTGTCCCGGGTTTTTATATAAGAAACCCGGTACGTGTAAGTGTCCCGTATTTTGTAATTTGTCAAGTGATTGTCCCGTATTTGCAAATTCTCTGATTTTTTCTTTCAAAATTTTAAAAACTTTGTACGAAAAACAAGATAAACAGTGGTTGCGAATTAAAAGTTTTTCTAATTTTTTCGTATAAAAGGCCTAGTTTGCTGCCGAAGCAAAACGAAAATTTTTCTGAGTCTCCCAAAGTCAAAAAACTCTTTTGGAGCAAGAAAAAATTACCTGCACCGTTAAGTATGAGTGACAAACAATTGAAAACTCTCCAATTATTCTTGCACAGTTAAGAATTTCGTTGGTTAAGCTACGTATTGTGCAACGAAAAGTAATATTTGTTTTTACGATTTCGTTGAGCTGGTCTTATAATTTTCAATTCGCCTCTAGACCAGGCTTTAGTTTTAAAAATTTTTCGTCAATTTTATTTAACTCCAGTTTATATTTGCCAGGTTGAAAAGCTCCATCAGGGAAAGTTTTTTTCGAATAAAGAACAGAAGAGTAAAGAACCCAGCTAAATTTCAAAAATTTTAAGGACATGTTAGAAGTTTATAAAGATTATACAATTTTAAAAGTCGTTTTAAATAAAATTAAAATGTTTAAAAATAGCTCTTACGATTTTGATTGAAAAAATATTTTTTCAGAAGTCATTAACAGTACTTATTAAGTATAAAAAAGCTTTCTTTATTTTGGAACGACTTAAATGATTAATGATTAATGATTTCAGCGAAAATGCTCCCAAAAATCGTTTAAGAAATCTTCATATCAAAATGAAGAAAATAATGAAAACGTATTTTTAAAAATTTCAATTTTTATTCATTTTTATTTTTTTGAAGAATCAATATTTTCAAAACGATCCGAAAAATGTTGTATATGTCCCGGGTTTTGCTTCTGGAAATACACTGAGGGAAAAGCCACCATAAAACAACGTAAAATCAATGAAAACCACATTGATTTAACTATAATTCGGAATGATTTTGCGTTGAAGATGAACATTTTAAAATCAATGTGGAAAAAAGGTTAATTTTGTATGGTTTCGTATCTTAAAGTCACATAAATCAAAGTAGTTCATCTTTGAAACAACGACGTTTCAACTTCAATTTATTTTTTCCCTCAGTGTATGGTCACCGTAGGTATACTTTAATCTGTAATGAATAAACCATAATATCATTTGAAGTCTTTCCAATTTTGTATACCTGCTTTCCTGCCCACTCCTTTAAATATTAAAGAATTTAGTGCAAAGAAAGGAGAAACAAACCTAAAGTTTATTTTTCAGGATAAAAATAGTTTTTCTCAAATTTTATTCATTAAATATTTTTTCTTAGCAGGCATACTGCATGAAATAAATGCTCATATTTGCATATAAGTTTATATGACTCAGGGCTAGATGACCCGAATAGAGAATCAAAATTGACTGTGAATCAGTTGGGACTTTCCTTCATCTACACAGAAGGTTTATTTTTTTTAGTATATCATTTGTCCTTCCAGGCAAGTCTTGATGTTTAATGCATCATACAAATTATTTTTGTTTATCAAGATGATGATGCGTGTAGTGCATGTGTAGGTACGTGATGCTTCATGCTATTGAGCTCTTAAGAGTTAAGACCATAAAGTTGGTCAACGTGACTTTAGTCACAGAATAGTTAGTATGCGGTTTCTTAGAATGAAGATTGAGGTGATAAAATTCATAAGGGAACACCTTTTAACCAATATTTACTCATACTACATACATATTTCGCAAAATGTTTTTATCTACAACATAGCCGTAGCTAGGATTTCATTTCGGGGGGGGTTACCTCAGACTGAAAAAATTTTTTTTTTAAGATTCACAAAACTTTTTTATCAACTAGGCGTGTTTTTTCTATTACTCAGTTGCTACTCATTTTTGATTTTATTCGCAAAACAATAATAAAAATTACACAAGTAAGTATTTGTTTTTATTGTTTTTCGAATAAAATAAAAAAATGAGTAGCTACTGAGTTGAAGAAAAAACACGCCTTATATGTAACTGTAGTCGATTCTTAATTCCGCTAAAGCAAATGGTCATTAGAACTGTGTCAGAGCGAAAAACTTGTCAATATCCTTTTTAAGTATTTTTTAGGAGAGAAATTCATAGTTAAAAGTTTAAAATAGCTCTGCTTACCGTAGAAGAATTTAAGAATGTACCGAATATAAAATGGCCGAATATTCGGCGGCATCTCTAGTTTAAATTGGTACAAGGAGTGATAAGTAGTTTAATATAAATTGCGAGCGTTAGCGAGCAAGAAAATTTTTTTTGAAGAAATAAATTTGAACCATTATTAGGCTTTATACAAAAAATTATTTCGCACAATTTTATATATAAAAACATTGAAAAATGAAATTTTTCTCCCACTAAAATTTTGTAGCAAAAAATTGAAATATTCTATTATATCAATTTAGTTCTAAATTAAATCGGGAATACTTAAAATTAAAAATTTTAAATAATCCAAGTTGTTTGGCATGAGCTAATTTTCTAATTTGAAACAATTTGATAAATAGAAAGCTAAAAATATAACGAAAAATTTTACACAGGTACTCTCTGAAATAAAAGGATAAGATGTCGGAAAGACTTAAATAGATTTAACGGTAATATTTCAAAAACGAGATGTGATCGAATATTTTTATCTTCGGATTCGAGTTCAGCAACCCTTTGAAAAAGTATAGTTTAGCCTCGACATAAAAAACCTTGTAGATAAATACTTGTGTTATTTAAAGGTATCTTAAAAAAACATTTTAAGGTGTTTACATAGTGCTTTAGGAAATGATCAAAGAGGTAAAAAATAGTTTTTTGAAAATCCCTTACCAAACGTTGTAATGGACCACAAAATTGTTGTTTTTCCTTATAAAAACTTCATCGACAGCTTCTTAAACGATACGAAATTGGTAGAGACTTTTAGGGAGATTTTCGGGATCGGGTCAAAATTCTGGCTTCAAAATTCTGCTTTTCAAAATTCTGCTTTTTTAACGAAAATTCTGTTTTTCAAAATTCTGCTTTTCAAAATTCTGCCAGCATTATTCTTGAACAAAAAATTCTGCCAATTCTGTTTTTTTTTTATAGCATATGCGCTGACTAAAGAAAAATACACCTCATTAATGTAATTCAACATTGGTACTTTCCCAAATTTTTTTATTTGAGTGTCGCAAATATTTTTTAAATAAAATCTATAACTTATTGGAACCCATCGGTTGTTTGATACAAAATATTCCTTTTAAAAAATTTTGAATTATTTTCGGAAATGTTTAGTATTAAAAACCTGTTCTTAATTTTTTCAAATTTATTTATTTGTAAAAAGAAAATTAATATATGTACATTCAAAGAATAACAAATTATGTAGGTAAGTTATCAAATAAGCAGATAATTTTTCAAGAAGATGATTTTACAGAAGTCTGCAAAAAATTAAAGAACGGTTTGGAAAATTTTAAAAAGCGCGCGCTTTTTAACTTTTTCCAAATCCTTTTTTAATTTTTTGCAGAATTTTGAAAAACAGAATTATGAAAAGCAGAATTTTGAAAAACAGAATTTTGAAAAGCAGAATTTTGAAAGCAGAATTTTGTAAAGCAGAATTTTGAAAGCAGGATTTTGACTCCGGCAGAATTTTGACCCCAACCCGAGATTTTCAGATAGGTAATTAAATTACTAAAATACAAAAACAAACCATTTAGTACTGCAAATATTAGACTTATAGGTATTTTTTTATACTATATCTTTTGATTTTCTGAAAAAAAAAAATTTCGGAGGGGGTTAAACCCCCAAAACCCCCCCCTAAATACGGCTATGATCTACAATGAAGAGTTCATTGAAGTTTTCGTATTTGCGTTCAAATTTATAGGATTTCGGTTCAATGTTCGTAAGCCATTGTTTGGATAAGTATACAATATACCATACATCTTTCAAGGCTGTGAGGCTGATACAAAAAGAGACAACACCTACTGATGGTTAGGCTAAGGTTTCAACGAAATCTGTGTATCAATTGAAAGCTCGTGTATTATTTAACCACATAATTTTGGTGAATTTTTATTCATAATGTGTTAAAATTTACACCAGCGCCTCTGGTACAGCAAATTGGAATCTTAATAAATGGTAGATAAATAATATCTACAATTAATATTAAATAAATATTGAAACTACCTTTTGGACAAAACCCAGAAACGCATAATACCGAAAAAAAAATATCAACATACAATTCCACGCCATAACAACAAGATACTTTAAATTTCAGGTACCTTAAACATTATGTAATAATCATTTTTATTGTTAATTTAATATAAACGTTTATATTGTGGTGCAAACAAAACCGTTCAGTTCATTCACTTTTTAATTTAGGCCAATTAATTTTGGTTAATAAATTAAAACAAAAATACGATCTTTTAATAAATCCATAGGCAAGGCAAGGAAGTGGGGAAAAATGAAGGGGGAAAGTTTTTTTGAATTTTTTTGTGAAAGTTAATAATTCATTGAATTGAATCGAAGGGAGTATAAAATTGCTTTATTTTCATACAAAAATTGAAACAATTTATAAAATGTGCCAAAGTATGTATGTATACATCGAGAACAATTTATTTTTTATTAGTAGATACTTATAAACTCGTATTTCATATCGTTTTGCAGTTTGTTAGCAAACATACCTTCCACACGTTTACGACAAAGTGCCTACTTTGATGCATTTGGCATTTATTTGTTTACTTCCTCTTTGACAGCAATTAAACACTTTTCTTTAAGGAGCCCTTAACTTTTTAGTTAATTTAATTTGACAGATGATCATTTTCAGTTACAATTCATAGTGTCCTTAAAGTTGTGTAGATGTTAGTTTCACCACCTTCGTATGTTTTTTTTAGGAAATGTTAGGTGACCAGGCAAGTACCCCTTTATGTCAAGAGTTCTTTTATCAGACCCAAAAAATGAAGGGAACAAAAAAATCTAAATTTTTCTGTAGAAAATTGAATGAAGTTTTTAAATGTATCCTTGAATATCCTGTAAAGTGATTCGTTGTTAAGACATTGATAGTCAAAGTCAAAAGTATGGGTTTTAGTTTGATGACTCATATTGTAGTCTAAAAAAAATTGTAAAAGTTTGAAACAAAAAGAATCTTGAAGCCAAATAAATAACCTTTTTAAAAATAATAAATCATTTCATCACAAAAAATTTTCCTACTTTTTTATTAGAAAAATAAAATTAAAAAATCTTTTGAAAATTTTGGTTTTTGAACAGTTCCAACTACATATTAAGCTATTTTACCGAAAGAAATAAAATATTTTGTCATTAAAACCTAAAACAAGAAGAATGTGGCTTTCACATGTTTTTTGTTTTGTCATATGCGATCATTTTTTACTGAGATACAGCTTAAATCACAAAAAAAATCACGATTTTTTCTTGTTCTTAAAAATAACAATTTTTTTTTAAATTCCTTATCTAATCAACTTTAAGTTCTAGTTTTTGAAAAAAAAAAACGAAAATACAAATTTTGAAAATAATTTGCAGTTTATTTTAACGTTAGCACAGGTATTTTACAGTTTTCTATATTCATATCCAACGATACTTTTGAAGGTACTTATTTGTTAATATAATTTTTTTTAAGCAAATCAATAGGGCAATACTTCTTCTGTTTCATTGTTGAGAACAGAAAAATTTGATACTTCTATATTGTTTGGATGCCAATTTTCTTTCAAACGTTCCAATGTTCTGTTTATTAAAGATGAACTCTGAAAAGATTAAAATCATATTGAATATCTTATTTAATAAAACCAACTTTTGTAAATTTTACCAAATAAAAAAGAATTGACAAAATTTCACCTGCCAGAAACAGGAAAATAGATAATTTAAAAAGTTTCCAAAAAATAAATCCAAGTATTTTGAACCAAACAGAAATGCATTTTGCTATTAGAATTTGTAACATTGAAAATTTTGAAATTTTAAAATTTAGAAAATTTTGAGTATATTTTTTGTATTCAATTTTGAAGAGTTGCCTGAAATTTTTTGAATAAACAACTCGAAAACTATTTCGAATGAGATCTACAGTAGTTGAAAAACAACATTTTTAAATTCAACTTTTTTAGAGTGACTGTCAGTAGTAATAGAGTATGTCATTATCGTATTTGCAATGGATATCTCAACCACAACTGCCTTATATGCTGTCAAAAATCATTAAAATGACCATTTTTTTAACGAAAAGTGATGAAATTTGGAACACTAAAAGAAAGAAAATTCCTACTTACTTTCTAATAGATTTTGATATCTTGAATTCACATTAGGTTATTTGAATACCTACAACTTCCAAATGTGCTTTTTAACTTTTAATACTTCAAGGGAATATTAAAACCATTCGTGTAACTTGATTTTTAAAATACAATTACTTTGAAATTTTTTTCAAAATGTTTTGAACCTTCTGTTAAACATTTTACAATTCAAATGATACGTTTAGTTTTTCAAAATTTGTTTGGATTTCTCTTTTTCATTTTCTTTGAACTTATCAAATTTTACGTTGTTTTATTTCTGACCTATGAATTAATTTTGGCAATATTCTATATGGTAAATTCTAAGTCATCCTTGTTGAATATAATATTTATAACTTGTTAGTTTTCAGTTCGAAAGAAACGTTTTTTCATCACCTGAGCTATCAAGAAATATATTCAAATATTATGTAGATGGAGTTGCTAGTAATAGCAGTTTTAAATCTGGAAAATATCCTTATGTAGTCGAAATACCTTCAAATGCATCATATTTAAAAGGACTTAAAAAAGAAAGAAACCCAGAGTGAATTCTTGAATTTTTGAAAATGCATCAGAATAAAACCAACTACGGCACCAAATCTTGTAATTTTAAGCATTGCTGGGTATTTAAACAATTAAGCAGATCATAAAATTGATTTTCAACAGTCGATTTTTGTGTGTTCTTATTTTTCTTACTTTGATTTTATGTATTTGGAAACTCTGTAAAAATGAGTCTGCTCTTATACCTGAGACACACTACCTACTTACTCGAGTTCAAGAAAAAAGTTGGTGCTGCGGCAGTATGAAATGCAGTAGCAAATTTTAGGACTATAATTATAGGTTTCACCAAAATCTGATATAAACGAGGTATATTCGATTTCGATATTTTATTCAAAGCAAATTTCTAAAACTGTGTTTGAAAAACATTTAAAATGTATCGCACTAGATACTATTGCACCCGTATTGCGAAAGTCAACTATCAATTTATTGTTGATAAGTTTTAAAAATTGGTATTTTAAAACCAAATTTATAGGAAAACTGTGTCAACTTTTAAGTGGAATTTTTCAATTAATAAACTCTTTGCATCATTCTCTGTTTCCAAAGCTTTTGTTAATAAAGTAATAAGATATCGACAATTATACTTTTATCAACTATCAATTGAAAGTTGGTAATCACAATAAGGTTGTGTATGTAATTTGTCTGAGTGTGAAGAAGCTAAAATTTTGTTGTGCTTTTCGTTTCGTACTCAGCTTGAGATAAGATATTTGATTCAACCATAGCCAGAAAATGGATAAATATTCACTCGTAGAGTACAAAAAAGTGAAAAAATGTACAATAAAGGGCTAATATGAGAAGTCTTCACACATTTTTCCACAAAATTCCTTAATTCAATTTTTGTCTTGAACTGAAGCCTAGCAAGCAGATCGAGTTGAATTTTAGCTAATATTTCTTATCTCCGTTTTTCTTATCTATTTTCTATGAACCTAATTGTGTGATACAAAATAATTTGTGGTTGGAAACAAAAATGTAATTTTTATCACAGTTCAGCGCAAATGTTTGAATAAATTTATCTTTGGCTTAATTTTTTGAGAGATTTATGAATGGAAGCTAAAATTTAGTTTACTTTTTTTAATTAGTTATTTGATTTAAATAAAACATCATATAAAATTTAGAAATATCTTAAAAATAATTGCTAATCGTTACTAACAACTTATTATTAAAATTGTCCTTTTTTCTTCATTTCGGAAACAAACGAAGAACCCAATTTCGATTTTGTATCTTTGCCGAACATTGGTAAACGAATCAAACAAACCCATTTGTTCTTACTTCACGAACACAGCCACTGTCACCCGGCAGCCATCATTTTTTTTTTGACAGATTAGAAATTTGACATTTCTCGCTGACAAAAATTATTTTAACAAATTTTGTTTTCCGACCGATTTGCAAGAAGTTTTCTTATTTTTAAAAATTGTTTATAATTTATTTCTTCTGGGTGATTGTATAAATGATCAAAAGAATAATGACTGACGTTGATGTTAAAGCTGGAATAAATCTAATTTTGAAAAAAATCGATGAAACATACGCTAATCGATCCAAGGTAAATCTAATTCCATTTCATAACAGACGATTTGTGATAAGAAATTTCATGATAACAAATTATTTTTCTCCTAGGAAATCACCTCACCAAAACCTCTTCTAGTTGCTGTGAGTAAAACAAAACCATCACAAATGATAATCGAAGCATATTCAACTGGTCAAAGGCATTTCGGTGAAAACTATGTTCAAGAATTGATCGAAAAAGGAGCAGACACAGAAATTCAATCTCAGTGTCCAGATATTCGTTGGCATTTTATTGGTCATTTGCAGAAAAATAAAATAAATAAAGTAAAGTTTTATTACATTTATTTACTTTCAATTTAAAATGAATTATTTCAACAGATTGTAAATACACCAAACTTGTATATGATTGAGACAGTAGACAGCCAGAAAATTGCAGATTCATTAAACTCCGCCTTGGAAAGAATTCAAAGAGATGACAAACAACCTTTGCGAGTGTTGGTCCAAATCAATACGAGTGGAGAAGAAGGTAAAAAGCTTATCAAAGATATCAAGATTAGATTTGTATATATAAAAAGATAGTCCCACTTTGAAGATAGTAGGTACTTAGTTCGTAACAAAAAATTCATACTAAGATAAAAGCCCCAAACGTTTAACACATTTAAGAATTTCCACGCTGGAGCTGATTTATTATCATTTCCTCACAGCACAACTTTATCTTAAGATTGCATTGGAACTTATCTCAAGCGATAATATTTAACTGATGAGTTGGTTGATGGCTTTTTCCATATCCTTTTTTAAGTCTTTGAAAATATCTCCCTTTAGCTCATCAGCATTAAATGCTTTATTAGATTTCAGTCAGGTGGTTGCAGCTTGACCTGATTATTATCATCCAGATTGACTTCTTGCTGCTACTCGTTGGTTGAAATATTCATTACTCTTCATCACTTAACCCCTTGTAGCCCCATGTGATTTTTTATTTAATATTCCACAAATAGACCAGTGCCGAAGCCTTCAAAAACATTAAAAAGTAAGAAAAAATCATAGTAGGATGAAACCCATTAAAAAAGGAGGTGAATATGATGAAAATTAAAGGAAAAATAAATTACGGGCGAGCCGAGTTCGGAAAGTGGTAGGTTTGAGTTTTTAATGGTAGAAAATGGTATATCTCGATTTCCGGCAAAACTACAAGTCCTATGGAAAAAAGTTGTATGGCAATTTTGGGCTATTTATGAAAATTTACACTTAAATTACTCAAAAACCGTAAGATTTTATGTTACATTGATTAATGTTATGGTTTTTAAGTAATTTAAATGTAAATTTTCATAAATAGCCCAAAATTGTAAATAATGATAAAAAATTTTCGAATTCAAGATTTTTGCATTTTCCGAGAACATGCACTTTGGTGTACTAATGTAAATTTTTGTTTACACTATTAGAAAAGAGAGAACAAAATGCCCACCGATTTTTTGAAAAAAGCTGACATTTTGACACGTGAATTTTCGATTGAAAATTAGGGTGTTTTTTGGTATTAAGTAAAAAAAAAGGTTAAAAAATAAATATTTTAAATCAAATAAATTACTGTGTATTTGGGACATAATAAAGTAAGTTTTCACCAAATTTCGTTTTTTTGAAAAAAAATAAAAATAAAAAACCAAAAACTCGGTTTTTTGAATTTTTCACATAAATTTTGAGGTTATGTGAAAAAATTGTTGATTCATAAGTTGTAGATCTTTTTATAACCTACAACCTTGCCATACAACTTTTTTCCATAGGACTTGTAGTTTTTTCGGAAATCGAGATACATATACCATTTTTTACCAATAAATACTCAAACCTACCACTTCCCGAACTCGGCTCGCCCGTAATTTATTTTTCCTTTAATTTTCATCATATTAACCTCCTTTTCCAATGGGTTTCATCTAACTATGATTTTTTTTGGTTTCGAAAATTATCAACCCTGGGCTAAAAGCTATACAAACTATAATATGTTTCTTCTTTTAAAGCTTATATTATAATATAACAAATTTTTAGATATTGTTTTACCGAAATAGTACACCATATTTCTAATAAATGGTAGGTACTTATAGTTTTTAATTGGCAGTTAATGTTGAAAGTTCGGCTTTTTTTTGAAAATAAGCAAATTTGTGTAAAACTACGAAATTCAGAAAAAATGTTTTTCCTGGAAATGTTTTTTTTTGGATATTAGGAAAATGCCTTAAAAAATAAATATTAGATAGTTTTTTGTTTGAATTTTTGCATTTATATCTTAGAGGATATAATATGTATATGGAGTGCTTGTGCTGTTAGTTCCTTGAAGCTTTTATAGAGGGCTGTAGTTTCTTTAAGTTTTTCGATGAGTGCATGCCTCCATTTTATTTTCATTTGATGGCTGTCATCAACAAGCGTGTTTATTTACAGCTGCAGAACCGGACTCTCATTGAAAAACGAAAGCAGCGACCCCTATCCATGCATATGGCGTTACAATGTATTAGGTATAGGAACCAGCACTCCATATATTATATCCTCTAAGATTTATATACAAAAATAAATTACACAGGTCGACAAAAATAAAAATATTTTTTGTGCTTGGGTTTAATTTGCACTTTTTGGGTTCATGGTAAACCAAAACAATAGATAATCACCCTTTCCCCTCCTAAGATCTGCTTTTGTAGTGTTGGGAGCAAAAATACAATTTTCATACCCTGTGAGCCTAACTCGAGTCTTATGAGCTATAGTGCAAGAACCGTGCATTGTACAAAAAAACTTAAGGTCTTAAATGTAGATAATTTAAAGTTCTACATTTTTGCCAAAGCACTTTATTCGACTTAAATTATAACAAAAAAGTTATGATAAATACAAGGGTTTTTTGCTCCAAAAAACCAGGTTTTGTTGAGTTCAAACTGTAATATTTTTTTATCTAACTTCCACTTTTATACTTTTTTGAAAACTGCAATACCGGAACAAGTTTTAAAAATAATAAACCAGAGTTACACAATACAATTTTTTTTGGTCTTGTTGCTCTGAAATAAAAGTAAGAAATTGAGTTTTTATGGAACTCGGAACTGTTAATTAATTTGCAAAAAAATGGCGTATGAAATAAAAAATATTTTTATTAGTTAATTGTTTCTTATTGTTAGGCAATGTTTTAGTGAAAGAATTGTAAAAAACAAAAATCAATTATGGGCAGAGGAAGCAAAATACTGTTGCAAAGTAGGGATTTTTCGAAATTTCACAAGAACTGTAAGTATTTGGGATGAAAGAGTTACCAAATTCTGATAGATCTTAAGTTTGCCTATCAGCCCATTTTGTTTAATCCATTACTTTTTAGACACCCTGTATATGCAACAAAATAATAAAAAAAAAAAACTATGCAAAAAAATTAATTTAACTTTTCAATAAAAAAGAATTTCAATATGAACTAGTTTGGCTACAGTTTGGATACAGTTATTTGTGTAAGCAGTTATTTTTGTATAATAAAAATACCGTCAGAGTGAATTACTTTTACCATAAATATTGAAAATAGAAGGTATCAAATAATGCCTCAAGCTCCCATTTGACAAAAATTCAAAAAAAAAACGAAAATTTCGATTTAATTTTTCTTTTTTCTTCTTAAATTTCCTTTTTTTTTCTTATTTTTCTGAATATGAATATGAAAACAGCAATAAAATGAAGAAAACAAAACAAAAATCAGCAAAAACGGGTAAGATGTTCTCGAGTTTTTGCCAAAATTACGCACGACAATTTTTGTAAAAGACAGATTTACTTGAAAACTGGAAATTGCTCTGCTGACTTCAAAAGCAAATTTAAAAAAATATATTTTCCAGATGAGTATCAATATATCTACATATCATAATTTCATAGTCACAACCCAAGCACAAATTTCGTGTTAAATTGTGTTATTTAAACTTATTTTTTACTTGCGATATAGGTACTATATATCAAGTTATGCATTCGTACAAAAAAAAAAAGTTGAGATAACATTTTTCCATGACATTACGATGGTAGACAATGCCAAAAAAGTGGGTCCCGGAAGTCTGTCTGTCTGTCTGTCTGTCTGTCAGTCTGTCAGTCTGTCAGTCTGTCAGTCTGTCAGTCTGTCAGTCTGTCAGTCTGTCAGTCTGTCAGTCTGTCAGTCTGTCAGTCTGTCAGTCTGTCAGTCTGTCAGTCTGTCAGTCTGTCAGTCTGTCAGTCTGTCAGTCTGTCAGTCTGTCTGTCTGTATAAGGAGCTACAGCCTAAACGGATGGACCGATTTATGTCAAACTTGGTATGTAGCGTTATTTGGCGACTCTCCAGAGGGGTTTTTGGAATTTATTTTTTTGGACCAAAAATAACGGTACTTGTCATACACCGATTTTAGTTAAATTGAAATATCTCAATAACGGCTCTAACGATTTTGTTTAAAAAATTCAAATGATAGTTTTAAACTAAGGTCTATCTTCAAATGAAAAATTTTTTTTTTGAAAATCATTATTAACGGTACCTGCCATAGAACCGTTTTTTTCAAATCCGATTATCTCCGAAACTGCTTATTCCATTTCAACGAAACTTTTTGTGAAGGAGCATTTCTATAATTTAAATATAAACCAAGAATAAAATTTTAAAAAATTTAATTTTTCGATTTTTAAAAAAAATTTGAAAATTTTTTTTGAAAAATCTTTGTTTGAATATTGCTACTGTATAAAGCTCATCTTTTTTTGATAATTTAAAATTGATAAAGATGTAATGTGCATTTTATTTTTTATTTGCCAAAATCTTAAGGTTTGAGCAATGGTTAATATTCTTCACTTAAAACCGTTCTTATAAGACCAATCAGACCATAAGTAAAAAGGTCTCTAAAAGATCATACAAAATAGCCGACAAAATTATATACATACATAGGTATGCGATTTTGGGAAGTCTTATGCTGGTCCTCCAGTTGCCTTTCATAAGACAAATTTTGAAACAACACATTCAATTCTAATGTTCTTTGCTTTCAATTCTATTAAACCAACGTCTGTTGGAGTTATTTTCTCAACAAATTGATCAATAAGTGTACACTCGTGTACTCGAGCTGCTCATTGAAAGCTTTCTATGGACTCATCTTTTTTTTTTTTATTTTTTTCCTAGTCGATTAACGTAATCAACGTATTTTTCCTTCAAACAACATACATTTAACCAAAATCTCACAAAATCTAAAAATGAAAAAAAAAAAAGCCACTGATCAGAAGTATCTCGATCAATATTGAAAAATGTAGCAAATGCCGTAACACCGTCACAACACCTCCGCAACACTCGATAAAATAATTAGTCAAAAAATATAATATTTTGTCGAGTGTTGTGGCTGAGTTGCGGGGCTGAAAAAAATCATATTTTTTTTAAATTAATTTTTAATCTTGCTCAAGAATTTCCAATGTTTTCACTTACCAAAATAAATTTTAAAAAAAAATTAAAAAAAGAACCCAGCCCGATAAGCTAGAAATCAGTGATTCAATTCCGGCAGAAGGCTATCAAAAATGTATGCTATTTAAAACTTTTTTTTGTTAATAATTAAAAAATAACTGTGTTTTACTTACACATCAGCTAAACAATAAATTCTATATGCAAATAATCCACAAAAAAAATTATTTTATTTATCTTCCTACATTAAGCAATAAGCAGTAAGCAATTCAATTAAAATTATAAGTTTTTGAGCAAATACTCGTATTCTATGAAAACATTCGTTTCACTTGTAAAATTTTTCGAATTCTTTATGAAAACAAAATTTTCAATTGATTTTATTATTTATTTGTTATCAGATTAAAATTGTTAAAAATTAATAAAGCTATGTATTCTTTATGAAAATTTAAAAAAAATTTTTTAAACCTTTATAATCTTGGCGGTCGAACTAGGTAAAAAAATTATTGTTTTTTTCATTTGTTATATTTTTAACAACTTTCTTTTGGTGTAATAAAATATATTTAAAATGGTCTAATAAAGAATAATCAAACATATTTGTACAAGTATTCCAAGACTTTCAACTCTTATGTGGACTATTTTTCGGTATTTTTAAACTTGTATGTGCTATATGCGTGGCAATAATGTATGCCATTTGACCTTGAACAACATTTCTTGCATTAATAGTCTGTAACAAAGTTCATCTCTGTGAATTTTTCCTAAGTTTAACTATCAAACAATATGTTGTTTAATTTGATCGCACTATAAGTTTTCCGGAGTCTCTAAAACAATTTCAAAATTAGCTTCCTAGAAACCAATATTATTATTTTCTTATTTAAGGTAACTTCACGTTTTAAACAACTTATTCTTTACAGAAAAAAATGGTGTTCCTCCTACAGAAGCGGTCGGTCTCTACAAACACATATCGGAAAATCTGAAGAATCTCAAAGTAGATGGTCTAATGACTATTGGTCGATTTGGTCATGACTACTCTACCGGACCAAATCCAGATTTTATAGTTATGATGGAATGTCATCGAAAAGTATGCGAAGAACTAAATCTTGAACCATCGTCTGTTCAAGTTTCTATGGGAATGTCTGATGATTTCGACAAAGCAGTATGTATTCAATCGAAATCTTAAATTTATTTATTTTTTCTTTCAAAAATAGTTCCAAATGAAATGAAAGAATTTTTTTCGAAAAAAACTATTGACGAGATAGAGAACGACCTGTTTCACTGTAGTTAATGTTTTGTTTAAATTTTTATTTTCAGATTGAAATGGGCAGCACAATCGTTCGTGTTGGAAGTTCTATTTTTGGATACCGCGCGAAGAAGAATGCCGCATAAAAAATCTGTAGATGATGTGTAACGATAGCCCCCGATAGCTAAAGAAGAGATGCACAATATCTACAAATAGAAGAAGATAACATTTTGTTATTAGTTTAAAAATTTTTATTTTTAAGCAAAACATTCAGCTTCACTTTTGTTTTGTAGAAAGATTCCTATATTATTGTTGTAATTATTAAAATAGTTATATGAATGATTTTTAAAATATGAATGTTATCGACTGTTATTGTGGAATTACAATAATTTTATCTTCCATGGATTTTTTATTTTTTTTTTTTATTAAATTAATGCTTTCCAAGAGATTTATTTTAGAAGCTATTACGTAGTCTTTTTTAAAGACTTTTAAGATATAGATCTTTAACACAACTCACTAAAACGGTAGTGTAAAATATAATAATAATAAAACTGTACATTCATAAATTTAACTTGTTGATATGTCTTCTCTGTAAAATGAAATAAATCTTGAAATAATTTTACACCTAGATAAAATTATGCAAAATATTCCTTTAACATTTAGGCTTGAGTTATTTATTCAAAAAAGTATCCAAGTGTTGGTACCTAAATCTCAACAAAATACACGTCTGGTAATTTGGCTATAGGCCAAAATTTTAAAATTGCATTTCTTCTTCTCTCTTCTTCGTCTAAATTTATTTTCTAATTTTATTTTGGGCGAAAGGAAAAAAATGTTGCCCACGGTCTATGTGATTGCGTATTTTCAACTTGTGCTTCTTCTTTTTCACGAAAAGAAAAAAAAGTTCATTAGACACAATACTTGAAAGGGGATGGGGGTGGAATATTTCAATAGTTCGAGAAGACTGAAAGAGCAAACATACTTCTACTGCAATTACTAATCAGCTATAGAATTTGGATTTGAGCCAAACAGCTATTATGTTGTATTAGATTTTTTTTTCTTCTTTAAAGGCCGTTTCGATGTTCTCTTTCCTTTATGATATTATAGCTGCTAGTAGTCCCCTGTATGCAATATAATATTCAAAACATATTGGCAATGTTTGAAATACATAATTTGTATTTTCAAATTTTGTAGCACGTAATCCGACAACTATTCAAGAATGTTTTTTTTTTTTATTTTAAACAAAAGAAAGTATTGAAAAGGGGCTTTCGACAAATAGATAATGCACACCGAAAATGTGTAGTAGCTTGGTATATAAATTGTTTTTTGGATGTATTTTGGCAAGCATTACCTGGGATTTAGGTTTTTTTTTCGGATAAATGGGGGACAGGTTAAAGTTTCAGGTTTTAATTTTAAATCATGTGGAAATGTGGGATGGTCATATTGAGCTATGTTTGTTAACTTAAAAAGAACTGGGTATAATTTGATGGATGCAATTTTTTCCTATTACAACAACATAACAATATAAAATTATGACCTGCTTTTTTAAGACCAAGATAAAGTCTAATGAATTGCTGGTCCAGATTTCTATTATCTAAGAGAATTTTTTTTCTGAAGCTGAAAATTGTGAAAGTGAGTCCATTTTTGTGATCTCAGAGAATTTAACAAGACATTCTAATAAGGTTCTGAAAATAAGAATGACTTACCTACACGCTACATAAATCTATTTAATCTAAAGAAAATTGCAATGGATAGGCTCTAGGCACTGGAAATTTAACTAAAAATAGTTGAGATGAGCCCAAGTAAGCTTAACTAAAACGTAGCGTTAAGCATTTGTTATGAGCTAAAGACTAATAAAATTTGTATGCATTAAAGATTTTCCATTTTGTAAGGCTCTAATAATGATAAAAAGCCTTTTCTATTAATTATATCTTAATTCTGAACGCATTAAATGTAAGAAGACGTGTATCTACTAAGCTAAAAAAAGGATAAGATCTAAGAAACCCCAATGGATGAACATTTAAATGATAATAACAAATTGTAATATTAACTCCTAAGTGGGCTTGAGGTCAATTTTGTTTATCCTAATATTAAAAAAGGTCACGAAGATAGAAATAATTAATAACAAATTGTATAGAATGACCAAAAATCCTTTTTCAAATCAATATCACACTGTTCAAATTTTGTTCACAATTAATATTTTTGTTTGTCCAGAATATTTATACATACATAGCTATTTTGTGAGTTTCCCCCGAAGGGAATTTACATTGCTAAACTAGTTTCTTGTTCGCCAAAACTTAAGTCGGAAAAGAGAGGTAGACTATATTATCATATTAGTCAAATAAAAGTATGTGGAGTTTTCCTGAAGTGAACAACTTTTCGCCCGGAACTCATAATAGTGTAAAAATGAAATTTAACTTTCCGGGTGGAAACTTGTTTACCTACGTGAAACGGGGGGCAGAATGGTTCTGAGAATACTTTTGATTTAGTATGTGTACCTTCTAAACGCCTCTTCCCTTTGAAGCTCAAGTAAACTCATGAGTTGAGTTATCGTAGACAAGATGCTATTAAAAGCTGTTGTAAGTCAATAACACCTTTATTTTGAGATTGAAATTTCTTACCAGCTTGTTAGGGATCATTGCTAGTATTGCAATTGATTAAAAATAAGAAAATGTTTTTAGACAGTTCATTTTTAGGTTTTATGTAGGGTAATATTACCAAAAACTGAAAAATTAATTTAGGTAGGTACAATTTAATTTATTTTGACCAATATTATAAACACTTATGCAAAAAATTACAACAACCAGATTTGTGCCAATGACCTTTTTTACAAGATTGTAGGCCAATTTGTCATATAAGGTGATTATTTTTTTTTAATACATAGCTCAATAGAGTCATATAATATCGAAATCTCTTTAAAAAAGTACGCATACGCCACAGTGGACGTATTTTTTTATTGGAAAAGTGTAGTAGGAAAAATAAAAATATTTAAGTGAAATCAATGGTTTATATTGATTTTATGTTATTTTGTATACACTTTTATGTGGAGGGGCAACAAAAGGCGAAAAAAGGGCATTGGCAAAATTTCGAAAAAACCAAGAAACAAAAGGTTCTTACGAAGAAGGCGGTGGATGGATGATGTTTTGGGAGTGTATACTAACTTCTGGTGTAGAAAACTCAACCTTTATTGAGGAAAAAATTTTTATTAAGAAATTCTTAAGAACAACCTGCAACAGAGGCTAAAATAGATCAATGGATACAAGAATTCGCCTAAGTAATTATATGCTCGCCAAAACTTTTAGTTTGAAGTTTGCGGTGTCTTATGCCCATAATTTGTTTCGTTTTTTTTGTAGTTGGGAGTAAATCATTTTTCGTAAACCATTTTGACACAAATTATCAGTTTCAAGTTTTAGTAGCAAAATTTTAAGGATTTTTCGTAGAAATTAGTTGAGACGTTTACGAGAAAATTTGAAGTCAAGATAGCGGTTCGACATAATAATTTTCTTAATGAATTTCAAACATCTATAATACCTTCTTACATATTTTAACAAAGCTAGTAAAAATTAAAAAAAATTAATTTAAATGTACGCATACCTCACCGTGTACGTTTTTGTATTTTTTTTGCTGGAAATTGTATTGATATTAATTAAATCTGATCTAATCTGATTTATTGTATCTTATGGCATTTATAACTAGAATAAGAAAAAAATTAATAAGTTATAATTAATTTACAGAACAGAATTTACTTTTGGAAATCAAACATAATCAGAATTAATTTGGAAATATGTGTCCATTAAGGTGGTCCTGATATGGTTTTTTTTCGAAAATCCACTGTTGATGGACATCAATTAGTTCTAAATAGCGGATTTTTATTTCAACTGCTTAGTCTCCCGGTACTATCCGCGACTCTAATAGAAAAACCTATACAAAATTTCCTGCTATGAAAATCAAAAGGATATGTTTTACATGTAAATTTCACGTTAAATACGGGCTAGGAAGGAAGTCAAATAAAAATCTAAAAAAGTTAGGGAAATTATTTCTCAACATTTCCAACCGAATGGCGGGTATGCAACTGCAACTGTATGTCCCGGAAATGAACACGGTCCATATGTTCCGACATTAATTCCAGAAACCATTTGAAAATTAACCTTAAAGCAAAATATGGGGCGGCTATGCAACAAAACCGTGCACTTTGTGATAAAAGCATGAATTTTACATCGTTGGTAGTAGTGAATATAAGAGTAGTTATTTTGAGATATTGGGCCACTTTGCATTCCATCCGGAAGGGTGGATACAAGAGTTTTTGTGTGTTGAACTCGCTTAATTGCATATCATAGTATGGGTAGTGAAACATTTTTATTCATATGATACATGATTTCGAGGTATTTTTTAACGCCCAATCGATACCAAAATCAGTCGACCGTAATTTAAAAAGTTATTAGACTCTTCATGAATAGTCTTTTAATTTAATTTTTTTAAACTGCATATAAATTTTAAACATCCTTAATAATTATATTTATTATATTTAGATATCATGGAATATTGTATTTTTATGACAAACTTAAAGAGTTTTTTATTGAATTTTCATACAAATTAAAGTTTTTTTTTCGAAACAAGTGCTTAGTGCTTATAACATTCGACTTAAGGCCAGGCGCACACATGCGATTTTGATCGCGCGATTATTCAGTCGCAAATTAGATGACAACAATGTCAATGACTGTAGACACAATTTTCAAATTTTTAATCGCGGGAAGCATGTGTGTTCACAAGCATTGAAATCCTTGTGATCCATTTTTGCGACCGAATAATCGCGCGACTAAAATCGCATGTGTGCGCCTAGCGTAAGGCATGTACCTTGTAAAATACTTTTGGTACCAAAATGCATCTTCTACATGATAGTGGTCGGATGTTTCAAAAAAATAGTTTTTCTGATCTTTGTTTCTGCAACTTCAAGCTCATATATCTCGAAACCTCTTACAATGGTTTTTATCTGAAAAATCGGTACTCGTATAGAACTCCACACAAGCTTTCATATTCTCATTCCATGTTTATATTAAAATCGAAATAATTCTCTAACTCTACTCCGAAAACCCATAGTAATTATTACCGTTGAGGGTTCACCAAAGTGATTTAATTTGGCATGAACTCTTCTAATTGCTATTTTGTTCTTTAAAAGACATTTATGCCAAATTCAAATAACTTCAAAAGTTTAATGCAATAACAAAAAACTAATAGAATTTTTTCTAACATACAAAAATTAGTTTTGGATACAAAAGAAATCGATATTGAATTATAGAATTCTTATTTGATGGCATTTTAATATTATTTGTTATTATATTTTCTGCTTTTAATTCTGAAACTCGAGACTAATAGAAAGCAGAAAATCCAAATATTTCATAGACAACATATAATTGAACATTTTTTAACCTCTAAAATTGAAGAACATTTTTCAAAATATGTACCATGTCAACACTTGACTATTGCCAATAAATTCAAATATTTGCATCAATTGTCATAAAAAATATTCTGCATTTCTAAAACCACAAAAAAAAAACCATATCCCACATATCAATCCATATATTTTTAGATGAGCTCTATGAAACAATCTACAAGTCCATCTGTAGACCGTGGAAATGCCGTTTTTTTTTTTTTTTTGGTTCCTGACTAAACTTAATCTTCATCATATACCAAGGCAAAAACAAAAATTAATATTGTTTTTCTTTATATACATGAACAAGTAAAATATAACTATAAATGTGCCAATCCCCAAAAAAAAATCCAAAAGGTGTATGCGTGTGACTCACTTTCAATAATACGCAATGAAAGAAATAGAACAAACAATAACAACAAAAACACAAAACTTTTTCAAAAATTCTATATGTTTTGTTGTTGTTTTTGAAAATGAAAAAAATATCATTTTCTTGTATAAGAATATTCTTTTCATCAATAGAATTTTCAACAAAAAAAATTTTAAATTTAGAATCTAAAACGAATAGACACGAAAACCCCACACAGACATTCAAAACCACAAGCTACTAAATAAGGAATCACAATATGTATCTGAAAATCTATAGACACCATTTTCAATACACAAGCATTTTTATCTATTTATCTAGGAAAAACTCAGATCGTATTCTTTTTTTTTGCTAGTTCATCTATTTGAATATAGAAAATTGTATAGTTTTTTTGAGTGTATTGGTGAAATTTGGACAATTTTCGAACGACGGAAATTTAACATAAAGTACCTTGGCTTCACAATAAAATTGATCAGAACCGTCAGTACGCTCTGACCGCTCGATCCAACCAGACAACTAAAGTTTAGCAAGATGGTAAGGATTTGAGTATAGAAAATACTTAAAGTTTAAATAATAAAATAAATAAAAAATAAGTGAAAAAGTGATAAAAAAAATTTTGAAAAACCAACAAATTTGCTCAAAAATCAAAGAAAAAGGAAATAAGTGTTGCCGAAAAAGAGATAAATTTTAAAAAAATATGTGAACATAAGAACAGTGTTAAAAATCATAAAATAAAATATCGAAAAAAAATGATAAAATTGATAAAGCAATGAAGGATAAAAGGATTATAATACTCTTCAACTTCAAAAATGCTTATATTCAAAAAACTTTGCCCTATATTTTTTTTTTTTAAACTTCAAAGTATCTATCTATCCATCGTTTCTATAGCCCTAAAGTGAATATAGAACACTGAAATTCTTTACAAACCAAAGCCATAAATAGATTATTGCGTGCGTGTTGAAATACAAGTGTGTCGTAACGGTAACATGATCTGCACAGCCTTATTATGACGCAAGCCGATAAAATAGTTGCTGAAAATAGATTCCAACGCAAAAGATTTTTTTGTTTTCGGGCCAACTAAATTACTTCAATTGAAATGTGATCTCCATTTTTTGATTTTTTTTTTGTTTGAAAATTAAATTTTAATTCATTTTAAATTTAAAAGTGAATTTAATTTAATTATTTTACATTTTTATATTAAAAAAAGAAACTAAAATGTGAATGCCCCTTTTACTTAATTTTCTTTTATTTAATTAAATAATTTTTTTTATTCAAAATTTAAAAAATACAAATTAAATTAAAATTAAATTTTGCACTATATAGCTAATGCATTAAAATTATTTAACTTTAAGCTCAATTTTAAATTATTTTATATGAAAATTTCATTTTCTTAAAAAAATCAATTTTTTGTACTTACCTAGCAACATTTTTTAAATTTTTTATAAATATTTATAAGATAATTGCAAGAAAAATTAAATCAAATTAATCTGGTTCACATAAATATTAAAAATTAAAAAAATTTAGATTCAAAGTTAAAAAACGAGCAAATTTGTGTATTTCAAAAAACACTTTTTCATTCATTAATTCTTTTATTTAAAATCTTATTTAATAAATATTTTTTGAAATTTTTTTCTAATAGGCCGATGAGAAGAAGAAGGTTAAGAAGAAGAAGACAAAAGAAGAAGGTGGCACCTCAGAGACCGCTTCTGAGGCCGCATCTGAGGCAGCAACCCCTGCACCAGCTGCAACTCCAGCACCTGCTTCGACCACTGGCTCAAAGAGGGCGTCCGGTGGATCACGTGGCTCAAGGAAATCAAAGCGCGCTGGTTCATCTGTGTTCTCCGTTTTCTCACAGAAACAGATCGCTGAATTCAAGGAAGTAAGTACAATAGAAAAAAACTTAAGAAAAGTTCAAATAACTTTTGATAAGATCCCCATCTTAGGTCCAAAAATGTCCCAAATTCTGCTTTTCAATCAGTACAACTCGTAATAGTTTTGACCTTATCAAAAAATTCTAATTTACTCCGAAAATATTTGTTCCAAATTTTCGACAAAATGTTTTTAAAAACAACATTTTGGTAATGTTCCAAATTTACTGTCACAATATTAAAATATCACATTCCATTCATTTTTTGTTCAACATTTTTAACAATCCAAGATCAACAAGTTAACTAATTGATTGTTATGCAATTTGTTCCAAATTCTTAAAATTAAAAAACATTGAGAAATTTTCGACGAATTAATAAAATGACATGACGAATTTTTGTTTTCATCACCATTATTTCAAAATTTGTGCAAACTTAAGGTTTAAAAGCCCAAAAATTCTTCAAAACTTTGATCCAAATTTTTGTTTAAGGCTAAACAAAAAATTGAGAATTCCCAAATGTTTGCTCCTAACTTAAAATCACTTCCCCTCCAAATAAAAAGTAAATAAAAAAAAACAATAAACTAATTCAAAATATATCTTCTCTATATTTCTAGGCTTTCCAACTAATGGATGCTGACAAAGATGGTATCATCGGTAAGAACGATTTGCGTGCCGCTTTCGATTCCGTTGGTAAAATCGCCAACGACAAGGAATTAGATGCTATGTTATCCGAAGCATCTGGCCCAATTAACTTCACCCAATTGTTGTCGTTGTTCGCCAATCGTATGGCCCAATCTGGTGCCAACGATGAAGATGAAGTTGTAATTGCTGCCTTCAAAACATTCGATAACGATGGTCTCATCGATGGTGATAAATTCCGTGAAATGCTCATGAATTTCGGTGATAAATTCACAATGAAGGAAGTCGATGATGCATACGATCAAATGGTTATTGATGATAAGAACATGATCGATACAGCTGCCTTAATCGAAATGCTCACTGGCAAGGAAGAAGAAGGAGAAGGTGAAGGTGAAGAAGGTGCATAAGCACATACAACTCTTAACCAAAACCCAAATGAAAAAAAACAACATCTTTTAATTTTTTTTAAAAATTTTTATTTATTTTAATTTAATAGTTTAATTTAAACTTAAAAAAACAATTTTTTTCATTTTTTTTTTATTTGCTAAAAAAACAATCAAATCAGCAAAGTAAATATGAACAACTATATTTATATAAAAAAAGTGAAATTTTTTTTATTATTATTTTTTACAAAAGTAATATAAATCAAAGCAAGAGAGAAATATTGTTACCCAACATCTTTTTCGGCTGCTTTTTTGTAGCCGAAATTAAATTCAATATCAAATATGAAAAAATCAACAACACCTCAAAAGTTTTCATAAAAAAATATATTTTAATTTAAAAAAAAATATACAAAAAAAACTAAAAATCTAAATTTTCTTATTCACGTCAAATCTCTCGATTCGATCTGGTCAAAAGCGGTTAATCTCAGGGCCTGTGACTATATAGGGTTTCAATTTCTTCTACAACACCAAGAACAACACCAAAAAATCATCCCTCAAACATAATTTCATGTTTATATTTCATACAAAATCATATCAAAAATAATTTTTTTTTTAAATTTATTTTTAAAACTAACAACAAATTTATATTTAGCAACAGTGAAGAGTTTTATAGAAAAATCAAAAAAATAGGTTTAAATCACAAAAAAAAAACTTATACAGTACTTATCTTCTACTCGTATATATTTATTTATACATATTTTTAGTGTGAAATGTTTTTTCTTTTAGTGTGGAAAGCAAGCAATTCAAAAAAACAAAAAAAAAAAAATTAAAAATTATATTTATCAAGAGTTAATTAAATGCATATAATTTAAAAAATAATTAGCAAGCAGTCAACCAAAAATACATATAACGCCAACACTATATATCAAATTAAGTGCATTAACCTTGGCTAAAATTTATATATATATATCTTATATAATATACTCGTATATATACATACATATATAAACAAAAAACCCTCTATCACTTAACAAAAAAAAAAAAAAAGAAAATACTTTGTATTAGTTTCGATGTTATTATTCTTATTAAAAAATACAACAACAAGAAAAAAAGATGCCAAAAGTATACAATTGATCAATCTAAAAAAAAAGCATCATCCTAGATATTTTGTATAAACATTTATTTATTTATTTATTATTATTTTAATCAAACCGATTCTTAAAGGAAGACTTATATATATATGAAATAATCAAACTAACAAAAAAAAGTGTGTGTATACTATATTACTAACAATTGCATAAAGCATATATATCTACAAAAAAAAGGGTTAAAGTTTCCAAAAAAAAAAAAAAAAAAAAACATAACATATCGACATGACACTGATATTAAAAAAAACAATGTACTTGGTATTGGTACATATGATTATGATGAATACAAACAAATTTATTTTACGACGAAGAAAAAAAAATACATTAAAATTATTTATTTACGTATATTGACGAATGTGCATACTATAAACAACAAATTCATATATATATATATAAAAAACATATATTTAGTTATTTAAGGATTTTATTTAGCATGGCTATACAAAAAAAAAAAATATTACCCAGCAGAGAATACTCGAATTATCATTTAATATTTAATAATATTATTATTTTTTTTTTTAGATTTTGTTGAAAATCAATTGTGTGTGTGTGAATTGATTTTCTTCAAAAAAAAACTAATTTTATTCGAAAATGAAAAAAATGAAAAAAAAACATCAAAACAGCAAAACACACATACAATTTATAAAAAATTATATTTATATATTTAAACGCACGAAAACAAAAAAAAACTTTAGAAAATTATTTTATATTTATTGATTTAAACACTATTTTTTTAACTTTATAAAATTCTTCACTAACACTGAACATATTTTTTTGTTTTGTCCGGTTTTTTTTTTTAAATAAGAAAATGAGATATGATTTTTTTGTTGGATGATTTTTTAGAAGAAATAGAAATTTTTTTTGATAGAAGAAAATTGTGTAAATAATTTAAATTAAAATATATTTTTTTATGAATCTTGCTTGATTAGTATTGATGACTGAAGAAAAAAACGAAAAAAAATTACTTAGACAACATTAATAGAAAAAAAATAAAACACCTATGTTGCAAAAAAAGTCGTCAAAAAATTTGTAATTATTTTTCTTTCTTTATTTATTTATAGTTATAAAAATAGGTGAAATCAGAAGGAAGAGTGTAATACTAATTAATATCTAACAACTCTTGATTGATGCTTTTTTTAATATTAGAATTTAAGATTTTTTTTTGTAGCCTCAAAATCATAAACACACTTATTTCATCTCATCAACCATTAATCCAGAAAAGAAATCACAAACACAAAATACCAAACAAGGATTATTTTTCTCAAGATAGTGTTCCAAGATCTTAGTTCTAAGGTCTATATACACCCCAACTACAATAAGCCCTCAACAACAAAATTTTTAGATATCATAATCAGCTTCTTACTTACTCATCGTAGTAATACCTACTCCCCACTTGTCTGCATCATACTTTATTGTATCAATCATTTCTAGGCCTCTTTTTTTCGTGATCAAATCGGAATGTTGTATGATTTTTTCCTTTGAACATGGTGAAGAAAAATCATGAATTAATCTTACGAAGAGATTTAGTAGAGGGCTTGGATTGTTGTTTTTCTTGAAATTTTTTGAGAAAATTATTTTCCTATCCTAAAGATAGGTTTACAAACAGATTTGTATTTATGAAGAATGAATTCCTAACGGGGTTGAATTTATTAGACATAATTCAGCCTTTTATGTCTCACAGGTTAAAAGAGTCAATATCCCTCTGAGGGGCCTTGGAGATCGAAACATATAAACACTGCCTATGGTGGTGGAAAAGTCTAATAGACTGAAAAATATCAGGAAATAATTCCAGCACTAAAAACAAATGTAAGAAACTTTTAGCTTGATATAGGTCCATCTTTCCGTCCATCTGTTAACACAACATCAAATCACACCTTGATTATTTGAAACTGAAGGAGGATAGTTTGACTTAATTGATCCATTGATTGGAATAGTAAAGATGGTTTATATGTTACAACTTACAAATGGATTTGAAGTATTACAAAAAGATGTGAAAGTAATTGGAAATTGTATAAAACTCACAAGGATATTGCTTAGAGTTCCAGTGTAACATTTAGATAATAAATATTTAAAACACTCCAAATGTTAAGTAAACATTTTTAGTATCATTTTAAGTAACCATATGACCAATAGTATTATCACATTGCATTGTTGCTGACACGATGGGAAATGATTTCTTACCAGTTCCCACTGAGTGTTCTTTTTAAGTATAATTATGTATTTTTTTGTATTCTATCACCCATTTTTACCTTTCCTACCATATCATATTTCCACCCAACTCCTACTTCTGCGTGAGACCAGACGAAATAAGATCATTTAATAAAAGTTCAATGTTTAGTCTCACGCGCTGAGTGTTCATTATGCTGACTTGTCATTTTTGGCAAAGTACCTTTAAATGATCGGCATAATGGGCACTCGCTGTCCAACCACTTTCAAGTGAACATCAAATAAAAATTGTAATCAATAATAATAAAAAAAAGGTGTTTGTATTTTCAAGGTTCTAAAGTTTAAAGAACATTTGGCGACCGTGACAGGACCTACTAAAAGAGTTTAGTGGCCTGTAAATTAATAAAACAAAACAAAATAAAAGAAAACAGTGTTGTGAAGTGAGTCGTTATTAAGAAGACTAAAAAAGAAAAAAAAAAAAGAAAAGAAGTTCCTTTCAATTACTAACAATTCAATATAAAAAATAATTAAAATGGTAGCTACAATTGAAGAACTTACCAATCAGCAAGAAGCTGTAGGAAAAGAAATCTGTACACTTGCTCGCAATTACGGAAAGGATGGTCCAGGAAGGAAAACCCTGGATTATTTAAATGCGCGGTGGACAAGATTAAATGAATTATGGGAAGTATTCGACAATGTTGATAGCGAGATAAGAGACAATTATCCGCAGGTAACTGAACACGAATACTTCACTAAAGGTTTTTACGATGGGGTAAAAAAAATTCATGATCAAATGAAAGATGACATCATCAAGCGGTTTGCAGTAGCGGAAGAAGAAAAATCTGATGGGGCTATAGAGGAGACCGCAGCAGTCCATCCTCAGCCGGAGCAGCTAAAAGAAGCCCTCTTAGGACCAGCAGCCGTTAAGCCCCCAGCAGGGCATTCAGAGGGAGTTACCGCAGCAATTTCCAAATTTAACATACCACCAGGGCTGACAATAAAGCCCACTTTAATAGATGACACCAGTGTAAAGGTCAACAGGATGACTACGGATAGCAAATTCCGATTACTCTGCAAAATATTTCAAGGAGGTCTTAATAAGTGCCCATTGAAATTGCGGGAAACTTTACCGCAAGAATTTAACCAAAAAACAAAAACCCTAATGACCAATTGGGATGAAATAACAACAACATATAGACGACTTGGAGGCGATGCAGCTGTAGAAGATATACAGCTTTACTTTGAGCTCCAGGATGAATTAGATTTGAGGATCACCTGGCTACCAACTAATACATTGCCAGCTGAAACGGTTCAAATGAATCAAGGACGAGCAACAACAATCAAGCTTCCAAAAATTGAGATACCCAAATTCGATGGAAGCTATCTTAATTGGCCGCAGTTCTTCGATCTATACAAACAAATGGTGCACAACCAACCAATTGCACCGGCTCAAAAATTATACTTTTTAAAGACAAATCTTACTGGAGATGCCCAAAACCTCATTCAACATTTCCATGCCACTGATGACAATTATGAATTGGCTTGGAACACTCTAGTTGACAGGTTCAACAACAAGCGGTTGCTGTTATCCGCTCAGTTAAGCCGATTGTTCCAATCAAATACCATCGTAGACACTGTCAGAAGTCTCAAGAGGCTGCATGATACAACAAAGGAAGTCATTCAAGCCATCAACAATCTCGGCTATGACACCAGTGGATGGGACCCATTAGTTGTACATCTATTGCTGGAAAAAATGGACAAAGACACCCGAATGCTTTTCGAGGAATCCCTACAAGCACCAAGAATAACACCAACTCTAACCCAATTACTGGAATTTGTCGAATGCAGGTTCCAAGCCCTGGAGACGGTGAAATCAGATGAAAGGAAGAAAGCGGTAACCACCGCATCTGAAAATAGGGAAGTTTCAAATTGTCCATATTGTAAAACTAATAATCATAAGATCTTTAATAATTGTAAAAAATTTATTAATCTTTCAGTTGAGGATCGCAATCAGCAGGTGCGGAAGCTTCAACTTTGCACCAACTGTTTGCAAGGACATCGTTTCCCATCGTGTCAACAGCAACGTAGATGCAAGGTTTGCAACGGGAAACACAACACTCTACTACACTATCCAAATAAAAAAGATGTCAACGTAAAAAACCCAGCATCCGGTAAGTGTGATAATATTATTGGTCGGGTGGGTGAGTTTCCTTCAGGGTCCCATAATAACAATTCTCTAGGGGTCGTATTAAAGGGTCGCGAGGTATATCTCGCCACGGCGATTGTGAACGTCGTGAGTTCAAAAGGAACGCGTATTCCTTGTCGTGCTATGTTAGACTCGGGATCTCAATTACATTTTATTACAACATCCCTAGCCCAGCAGTTAGGGAGCATAAAGCGAAGAAAGGACATTCCGATTAGCGGAATTGGAGGCAGGGAAAGTCAGGCCAATTTCGTAATAAATGTTCATTTAGAATCCAGAACTTCATCATATAAAAGAACTATTGAGACCAGTATAATGCCAAAAATAAGTGATTATATGGCAACTGCATCTCTGGATAGGCAAACTTTGCAATTGCCCTCCAATATTCTTCTTGCTGACCCTAACACAATTAGTTCCAACCGCATAGACTTGTTAATTGGAGCAGAGTTATTCTTTGAGCTTCTTTTGCCGGGAGAATTTAAAATCTCAAACAATCTTCCTCTATTGCGGAATACTAGATTAGGATGGGTTTTAGCAGGAAGCGCTGTAGATTCTTCCCAAAATTCTCATTGTCATTCAGTGTCAAAACCTAGTCTGAGAACACTAGATAAAATGGTCCGATCACTGTGGGAAAGTGAAAATTTTGAAGTTGAATCGAAGGTCTACAGCGAAGAAGAATTTAAATGTGAAAAACATTTTAATGATAACGTGGAAACAACACGCCAGGGTCAGTACATAGTACGACTTCCTTTTAAGAAAGACCCAAACCAAACATTAGGAGGTTCAAAAGAAATTGCAAAGAAGCGTTTTTATTCATTAGAAAGAAAACTAGAAAAAAATGCAGACCTCAAAGAAAGTTACACAAACTTCATGGAGGAATATGAGCGTCTAGGTCATATGACTGCAATTCAAGAGCTTGACATACCAAAGTCAAATTATTTTCTTCCACACCATTGTGTAATTAAACCCGAGAGCTCATCAACAAAGCTCAGGGTGGTTTTCGATGCTTCTGCAAAGACGACATCTGGGTATTCACTTAATGACACCCTCATGGTTGGTCCAACAGTCCAATCAGATTTATTTTCAGTTATAGCCAATTTCAGATTACATAAATATGTATTCACTGGCGATATTAGCAAAATGTATCGTCAAATACTCATTCATCCAAAGGATAGAGCATATCAGCACATTTTATGGAGGCCAGATCCTAAGAGCACATTAAGAACATACCAGCTCAACACAGTTACGTATGGAATGGCGTCTGCCTCTTATTTATCTACAAGATGTTTGGTCAAATTAGCAGATGATTTTCAACATATATATCCTAATGCATCAAAAATTATTACAAAAAATATCTATGTGGATGACTGCCTAACAGGAGCAGATTCTCTTGAGGAAGCCAAGTTGCTTCTCAATGAAACAATAAAATTATTAAGTCAAGGAAATTTTAATTTAACCAAATTTTGTTCAAATGATCCACGCATTCTAGAAAATATTCCAATGCAAGATCGAGAAAGAATGTTAACAATCTATCAGTCAGAGGTCATTAAAACCCTTGGTTTGGTTTGGGACCCAATTGAAGACACATTCAAATTTTGCTACAAGTACAATGCACCCAATGATTTAAAGATTACCAAACGCCGCGTTCTTGCCGACTTGGGAAAATTCTTCGATCCCTTGGGATTGATAGGCCCAGCCATATTACTAGGAAAAATATTTTTACAAGAACTTTGGAAATCTAAGATATTGTGGGATGAGAATCTGCCTCAAGAACAGGCTTATAAGTGGGTAAACTATTTATCAGAATTTTCTTCTTTGTGTGAAATTAATATCCCACGCCTTATCTTAATAGACTCAGCTACGAAATTAGAAGTGCATGCATTTTCCGATAGTAGTGAAAGCGCATATGGCGCATGCATTTACTTAAAATCTATTGATAATGAAGGGAAAGTTTTTGTTCAATTGTTATGTTCAAAATCTCGTGTCGTTCCCTTAAAGGCGACAACTATAGCTCGGTTAGAGCTTCAGGCGGCTGTCCTAATGGTGGAATTAGTGCAAAAAATCCTTCCAATAATCAGTAGGACGATCACATCAGTCAGTTATTACACCGACTCTACAACGGTTTTAACATGGGTAAAGGCACCTTCCTATACTTGGGAGACATATATAGCAAATCGTGTAGCAAAAATCCAATCTAAATCAGATTTGAATCATTGGAATTATGTAAAGGGAGTATTAAATCCAGCAGATCTTATATCGCGTGGGTTAGGAATGCCCAATCTTGTAAGATCAACCATTTGGTTCAATGGCCCTGAGTTTTTAAGACAAACTTCAAGTATACAAATGGAGTATTCGATTCCAGAAGAAATCTCTGGGCATCGAAGGCCAAAGACAGTGCTAAATATGTCAATCCAAAATGATATAATAAATTCAATCAACCATAAAAACTCGTTTTTTACACTGCAGAAAATTTTTGCACATTGCTATAGATTCATGATGAATTTTAATATTCGCTGCAAAGGAAACAGAAGAACTGGTTCTTTAACCGCGGAAGAAATCCAGAAAGGAACGCATTTGTTATGGAGGATTGTTCAATTAAGTGTTTTTCCCGAAGAGTATAAGGCACTTCAGGCAGGGAAACCTCTCCGCAATACCTCTAGCATAATTTCGTTAAGCCCATATTTTGATAAAACAACAATGTTAATACATGTGGGTGGAAGACTTAAAAATGCTGAAATTCCTTCCCAAGCAAAAAATCAAATATTACTCCCAAAAAATAATATAGTTACCACATTACTCTTAGATCACTTACATAAAAAACATCTACACGTTTCCCATAGAACACTTGTATCTATCTCTCGGCAACAATTTTGGATTTTGAGTGTAGGAAGAGAAACACAAAAGGTACTTTCTAAATGCATCCAATGTTTCCGTGCGAAACCCAAATCCATAGATCAATTAATGGGTAATCTACCTAAGGAAAGAATCGTACCTTCTCGCCCATTCTATTATTCAGGGGTGGACTTTTGTGGGCCAATACGAACACATTATAATATTCGAGGGAAAACTCCAACAAAATCGTATCTTGCAGTATTTGTATGCTTTTCAACAAAAGCTATTCATATTGAAGTTGTATGCAACCTTACTACTGAATCATTTATTAACTGCTTGAAACGATTTATAGGAAGACGAGGTGTATGCCATACTATATTCTGTGACAATGCCACAAACTTTGTAGGGGCAAGAAACCAATTAAAAGATTTTCAAGATTTTCTTGATTCGTCTGAAACTCAATCATCGATTAATTCAAATTGTTTAAAAATGGGAATTAACTGGAAACACATTCCACCACGTTCTCCCCATTTCGGAGGCCTTTGGGAGGCCGCTGTTAAATCCGCAAAAACATTGTTGTTAAAATATTTAGGAGAAGCGTCTTTAACTTATGAAGAGCTTTCCACAGTTGTGATTCAAATTGAATCTATCTTGAATTCACGCCCACTTACACCTAACTCCTCAGATCCTAATGACATGCAGGCATTGACTCCCGGTCATTTTTTAATTGGTGCTCCGTTGACATCGCTTCCAGAACCTGACATAACTGATCATAACATCTCAAGATTAGACAAATTTCGTCAGATTCAGCATATTCAACAGCATTTTTGGCAAAGATGGTCAAATGAATACCTCCATCTTCTTCAACAGAAATTAAAGTGGAAGGTGGAATCCAAAAATCTAGAACCTGGAACAATGGTTGTTTTAAAAGATGCACACCAGCCTCCAATGAAATGGAAGCTCGGACGTGTAATCGAAGTTGTCAAGGGAACAGACGGATTAGTACGAGTGGCATATGTTAAGACTGAAACCGGCACATATCAACGAGCTGTTCAAAATCTTTGTCCCCTACCGATTGACCATAAAGAGCAGCAAAAGGATGCTGCACAAATCCCAATAAAAAAACAACCCCTGATGAGATTAAGAAGTGGGAGATACCTCCTTAACTCTTTAACATCATTATTATGCTTCATGTTGCTATTGTTTCCATTAGCTGCCTCTTCAGATACCGAACCAATAAGAATAACCCAATTTGACCATCCCACAGGGATTTATTTTGAAGATATAGGTAGTGCGAGCACCGTTAATAGTTTTTGGAACATTTATATATTTTATAATTTATCATCATATTGGCTAGAGCTAGGAGAAGTGAAAACTTATTTACAGAGAATGGATAATATTTGTTTAGATGAATTGAAAATTAATCCGTACTGTTTGCCTACAGTAACAGCTCTCAAACAAAGAGTTATAGCAATCGAATCAAACAATGACCTCATTCATAATTATCATACTTCTTACAATAAAAGGATAAGAATTGCTAGATCTCCTTTCGATTTTATAGGAAACGTGGCACATAGCTTATTTGGGGTATTGGATCAAGATGATGCTAAGGACATACAGCACCAAATCTCTTTGGTCAACCAAGATGAACAGCATCTCGTGCATCTCTTTAAAAAGCAGAGCTCAATCGCAGATTCAACCGTAAATCTGCTTAAACGAAATAATCTGCAACTCAGTCAGCAATATCAAGGTTTTAAAACCATGTTCGAAAAATCCTTAAACAGCATTGAAAAGCATCAAGAAATAATCGATGTCAGTCAGCGCTTTTCTGCATTAACTTCATATTTGATTTTGTCAATTTCAAACCTCGAAAGAGTGCAAGACACATTACTTGACGTTCTTCTTAGTCTTAATAATGTCAAAATGAATCCTCATTTTATTTCGCCGTCACAATTTACTAAACAGCTCCAAATTATTCGGAACAACATTCCATCCCATCTTAACATTCCGACAGCATCTGTATTAGATATTTTTAAGCTGTCATCTATTAAAGGACGAAGTCTTAATGACTCAATAGTATTTGAAATGATGATCCCTTTGGTTGATAACCAAGAATTTCAGCTTTTTAATTTAGTTCAGTTTCCTCTATTTCAAAATGATTCAAGTTTCATAATAGAATTATCATCCCCTTATTTAGCAGTCACTGCAACAAGAGATAGGTATTTTGAATTAACAGAAAATCAGCTATCATCATGCCACTTCCTCTCAACGAAAAATTTTGTCTGTAACCAACAACTACCAACAATGATTCATCGAGACAGCGGTATAAGTTGTGAAGTCTCGCTTCTGAATCATTTGAGTAGTGCTTTAAGTCACTGTTGTTTAACGAGATCCATCTCTCAAGATCGATGGGTAAGCCTAAGAAGTTCCAATACTTGGATATTTGCTCTTAAGGAGGCTGTAACTGGTTTATTGGTGTGTGAAGGAATAACAAAAAGTCTTACCCTAAGTGACAGTGGTTTTATAGAATTTTTGATACCATGTATTTTAAAACTTCCACACATAGTGATAAATGGTCGAGTCTTTAGCAATACCACCTTAAAAAACTCATTTGTTCCCTCTATTAAAATTTCTGAGTCAATTAAAGGTAAAATTCCGATGAAAAATATGAACATCATAACATCCCCGAGCAATGAGACTAATTTTAAAGAGATAGAAGATTTAAAAGGCAAAATTAGTGAAGTTGATAAAGACCTAGATAATGATACCTGGGTAAATTCTATAAATACGCACGATTACCATCATTATAGCATGAGCTTCATATTATTCCTTACAATGATTGGCTTCATTATTTTTTATTTTATTAAAAAAAGAAAACCCAAACCACTTCCTAGAAGAAGCGCTCCTCGTTTTGAAATAGACACACAATTTTAAATTTTTTTTTTTGAGGGATTAGATCCCTCAAAGGGGGGGAGTATGTTAAGTAAACATTTTTAGTATCATTTTAAGTAACCATATGACCAATAGTATTATCACATTGCATTGTTGCTGACACGATGGGAAATGATTTCTTACCAGTTCCCACTGAGTGTTCTTTTTAAGTATAATTATGTATTTTTTTGTATTCTATCACCCATTTTTACCTTTCCTACCATATCATATTTCCACCCAACTCCTACTTCTGCGTGAGACCAGACGAAATAAGATCATTTAATAAAAGTTCAATGTTTAGTCTCACGCGCTGAGTGTTCATTATGCTGACTTGTCATTTTTGGCAAAGTAGGGTAGAAGGGGGAGCATTTGCCAGTGGGGTACCTTTGCCAGTCCAGGTTTTTTTCCAAACCAACAGAATATTAAATACCGAAAAATCATTTTCTGTTGCACATTTATGATTGAAAACTTTGCACAAAGTTTGACAGCTTTTGGCTGGACACGAAATAAATTAAACGCTTGTGTTAGTTTTTTAATGTTGAGAACCAAAATATGAAGGTACATAACAGTCGTAAATTGTAGGTATTTGTCGTGTTAAATTACTTTCTGATACAAATATCTTTTCAAAATTATGTGTACTATGCTGTGTAGAAGCGATTTTTTTTACTGTTTAACTTATAAAAAAGTTATAAGTAAATTTTTGAAAGATTAGCATGTGGGGTGCATTTGCCATTCGTTTTTGGGTAGGTTTTGCTCTGGCAAATGCACCCCATGGGGTACATTTGCCAGAAGCAAGCTTCCTCAAAAGAGGATGGCAGAATCCTTTAAAATCAGTCCCTTCTTCGTATTTTCAGCTAAAAAGAAGTTTTGTTTATGATTATTGGTTTTATTTGTATTAACTTTGATATTTAGGTAACTGGCAATCCCTCCCCACCCCCGTGGCAAAGCCTCCCACCTGGGGAGGCTTTGCCACATCGCTTTTCATTTTTTTGAATAAATTATTAAAAATAGAAATAATTAATATATCAAGATGAAAAAAATATTTAAGTGAAGATAATAAAGTCAATAATAATATCAGATATAAAAAAATTAAAAGAAACGTAAAAACTTTGCGTTAAGTCAATTTTCCTAAATCCTGGCAAATCCTCCCCCTTCTACCCTACCTTTAAATGATCGGCATAATGGGCACTCGCTGTCCAACCACTTTCAAGTGAACATCAAATAAAAATTGTAATCAATAATAATAAAAAAAAGGTGTTTGTATTTTCAAGGTTCTAAAGTTTAAAGAACACCAAAGATAAACAAAATGTCAAACGTTATTATACACAAACAAAAATACACATACGCCACAGTGACCCTCTAAAACCAAATCATCGCTTAATATTACTGTTGACCAGTGACTCTCAAAAGTAAGCAGTTGTGTATCCGAAATTTCACGTTGCGTTGTAGTCTTTAGAAGTTTTACTGCGAGAAAAAATTAACTGTATTTTTTACTTTAAGGTCTGAATATATTAATCATATAAAGAGTAATGAAAGTTGGTGAAACTTTAAACTAACTTAGGCCCAATTTATTGACTCTCCATTAAACTTAAATCGAAATTAATAAAGGGAATTTTAAAATTAAAAACAAAATTCGTTTAATTCAGTCTCTGTTAAGAATTTTTTTGAAGTTTGACATCATTAACTAATTGAGCATTAAATTTAAAAGTCCTTTTAGTTAAAAAGCCAAATTCGACCTTTAAGGCCCAATTTATTGACTCTCCATTAAACTTAAATCGCCATTAAAAAAGGGAATTTTAAAATTAAAAACCAATTTCGTTTAATTCAGTCTCTTTTAAGGATTTTTTTGAAGTTTGGCATCATTAACTAATTGAGCATTAAACTTAAAAGTAGTTTTAGTTAAAACACCAAATTCGACCTTTTAAGAGGGATTTTTAGAGCAAATGGAGGTTTTAAACAGAATTTCTATTTATTCACTCTCCATTAGTGTCAAATGTCATTTCATTTATTTTTTTTATTTGAATTATTATTTTATTTGAAAAATGTCAAATGAGCTAAAGAATTATTAAAAAAACATCACAATTATGAAAAAAGTCCAGACTACAATTTTTTGTAGGTATACACACATGCATTTGTACCATAAAAAAGAACAAAATTCAAAGAAATTAATGCATTTCTTGTCTACTTCGCACAGATAATACTAGATCTACTAGATTATATTCTCCACTTCAAAACTAATCATTTTTGAGATGCTGCATAATACATACATAACATTGCAATTGAAGCCATGAGAAGAAGAGATATAAAGCTTACTTCCAAACCAATGACACGAGATGAATGCCGATAACACTTAAATTTAAGTTGTTATATTGACACCGATGGAAACAATTTCACTTAACTCCTTCTTCTTCTCATGGTTTCAATTGTAGGTTGTAGCATTCTTTGGTTACCACTGGTATATCGTTAATCTCTTGCATTTTCTGGCGTTTTTAGCTGCAAAATACTTACGGGTCATAGTTTTTTGGTTTTTCTTCCAATTCAAATCTATTTGATTTGACAAAATTGTAGCTTTTGGCAGATTATTTTCAAACAAAATAAAAAATCCCTAGGATATTTTTAACAGAGTTTTAAATTTAAAGTTTCCATTAAAAGTAAGAACTTTAACTAAAGAAGAGTGAATTAAATGAATTTTTAATGATGTATACTTAAAGGCGACGAGGCCGTTAACTAAAGCGATAAATTTCAAAATTTAATGGAGGCTCAATAAATTGGCCCTAAGAGGGATTTTTAGAGCAAATGGAGGTTTAAAAAAGGATTTCTATTTATTCACTCTCCGTTAGCGTCAAATGTCATTTCAGTTATTATTTCATTATTTTTTTATTTGAAAAAAATTTGTTCGTGAAATAAGCTAAAGTATCATTTAAACAAAAACAAAAATTATGTACATATGTAAATTAACAGTCCAGAATAGAAGAATATTTTTGTAGGGTAGGTATTTATTCATAGGTATTTATTCCATAAATAAGTTACAATTTAAAATGACTCCGGCTCGAGAGATTTTTTTCTATGGGCATGAGGGTTAAATAGACAACACTTAATTCATGATTTTTCTCATCTACTTCGAAGAGCGCAGAAGAAACATATATACATTAGACTGATTCAAAAAAAAATTTTTTTTCTTTTTTCAAAGCATTGTTGAAAATATTGTTGGAAATGACGAAAAAAAAAAAACTGTAAAAGTTTCAGCCCTTAATGTTAACATTTAGTACCGCCGCATCGCAAATTTCTATTTCCCATACGATTTGTATGGGAAAGATTGTGTATTTGTGTTTAGAATTTTTTATCTTTTTAATGGTTTATCAAAAAGGCCAGATTTAATCATTTTCTTGTATAAAATTGAACGCTCTACAAAATTGCATTCATAAAATTAAAAAAAAACGTAAGCGAAAAATTAATTAAAATAATTTTTAATTGAAAAAAAGAATAATTCGAATTTATTGAAGAAATCTAATATGATAGTATTAGGGGTTTGAGAGTTATATAAAAGGATCTGTGAAACCAAAACACAACATAGAATACAAATATTCGAAAATGTTGCCAAATTTTTTGAAAACCCTTATAATTTCGTCAAAAAATCGGAAAAAAATGAGAAAAAATTACTTTTTATATTTTAAAGTTGAATAACTTCGAAACGCGGAGGTAAATCAAAAAAATTAATAAGAGCTTTTTTGTAGAGCGGACAATTTTATAAAAGAAAATGATTTTGTCAAGCCTTTTGGATGAACCATTAAAAAGATAAAAAATTCTAAACACAAATACACAATCTTTCCCATACAAATCGTATGGGAAATAGAAATTTGCGATGCGGCGGTACTAAATGTTAACATTAAGGGCTGAAACTTTTACAGTATTTTTTTCGTCATTTCCAACAATATTTTCAACAATGCTTTGAACAAAAAAAAAATATTTTTTTTTTGAATCAGTCTAATATACATATACATAGTAATAGATCTACCAGAAACTAGATCTTCTCCACTTCAAAAGAATCACGAGGTAAAACTAATGAGATGCTTCATATATAATGTAATCATCCCAAAACATTGCAATTGTAACTTTGTCTTTGGTTACCACTGATGGTCAGTGGCGTAGATAGGGGGGGGGATCAGGGGGATATATCCCCCCCCATTGGAATCGATAAATTGTGCAGTATAACCAGTCGTGAACAAATAAGTTGAAGAAACGCACTCTGAAAAAACGCTATGGATTTCAAGTTCTTGATTAGCTTAAAGGTTATAAATATGGTTACCAACTCTCGTTGCCAATAAGTCGGTGTTTCAAAGAGTGAGTTTAGACTTGGTCTAAGCTATTGAGCTCGCCAAAGATTGAAGGGATCAACTAAAAATTAAACGGGCAGAAAACGACTCATTTTCGAAAATGTTTGTAGTTTCGAAAAAGTAGCTGAAGTCCTTGACATAGGCGTTAAACATAAGAGAATAGGGAAGCGACAAAAGAATCATTCGAACCCTTCGATTCAAAGAACAGAAAAGAATATTTTCGTGTTACTATTTTCAATCTTTACCTCGATTTCTATGTAATGGGCCTCGGAGAAAAATGTACAAACCATGAAAACATACTAGAAGGGTTTTCGGTTCTGTCAAAGGATTCTTCGTCTGAAATAGACAAAGCAGCTAAAGAGTTTAATGAAACTGTTTAGTTTTACCACACATTTGGCTCAAGGACCATCTTCTATTCTTCCACAGAGAAAACTAGACCACATAAAATAGAACAAACACAATAAGATTTCCTTATGATTTTCATCCAAAAAGGAAATATTATTAAAGCAATCGGGTTTTCCTTATTCTTTTGAAATATGTACTTTTGTAGGGTTTTGCCAAGAAAAAAAAAAAAATAACATCATGTCGGGGATCGAACTAAAGACCTTAACTCTCTAGTGGCACATTTCCACCTTTACCAACTCAGTATAGAAATATTGGTCACAATTTTTGTTCTAGTGCCAAGTTGAAAAATTCGAAATTATGAAATTTTTACTAAAATTTTAAAAAGATTTTCTCCATGAAAATAATATTTAATTATAAATTGTTGATTTTAATAAAGTTTTTTCATGAAACAGTTTAATAAGAAAATCTGTTAGTTTTAAGGTGGTCCTGGTCATATTTTTCTCTGTGTGAAGAATTAAAAACTCAGAAAAGATAATTGATCAGAAGGAATAATACTTCCTTTATGAACTCATTGAAAGCGCTCGATAGCTGCCCCGAAAAAAGTTTTCCTAACATTTTATTAAAGATATAAGCTACACTGCTGGTTTCAACGTCAACAACCTTAAAACTTTATCCAATTTTAAGAGAATAAAAACAGTACAGAGAAGCATTATTAAAACTTAAAAACAAATTTGCGGACTAGATCTATCCCCCCCCTTAGCGAAAAGCTATCTACGCCACTGCTGATGGTACATATATCGTTACTCTCGTCTGTGTGCTTTCGCCGTTTTACGGCTTCAAAATACTTAGCTTTTATGTTTTTTTTTAAATTGATTTTCCTTCCTTCAAATCTTCAAAATTAAAAAAAATTAATTTGACAAATTTCTGCTTTTGACAGTTTTATTTTTCAAAAACTAAAAAATCCCTAGGATATTTTTAATGGAGTTTTAAATTTAAAGTTTCCATTAAAAGTAAAGACTTTAACTAAAGTAGAGTGAATTAAATGAATTTTTTAATGATGTATACTTAAAGGCGTCAATAGTTAACAACGCTGTTAACTAAAAAGATAAATTTCAAAATTAAATGGAGGCTCAATAAATTAGCCCTTACTTAATTTTGATATAAAGGGCTGATTAATACATAATAATGTATGTTTTTCATTAATTTTTCAGCAGTAAAAAAAAATTTTAAAGGCTTTCTACATTATGTATGGTTTTATCGTTTTTGATTATATTCCACAATTTTTTTTTCTGTATTTGGTACAAGTATTTTCAGCCTAACAACTTTATCCGACTTAACTCAAAGACCATATTACAATTTGGAGAAAAGTAGTTTTATCTGACAGAATCATTAGCATTTTTCAACCTGCAAGAATCTAACGACTAGCTATGTACCGCGAGAAAAATGTTAATTTAAACCCTAAGTTCACGCACAAATTGATACAAGAAAATAAGTAGGATAGAAATTGTTTTTACTTTTATTTTCAAGACATTTTAGGGTGGCCACTCAGGCGCAGTAATTCTAATTTTGTGTGATATTGTATTGGTATCACACATGCAGTTGAACAAGAACATGTGTAAAACTCACTATTATATATTTAGTTCCATAGTGATCATTTGATAATTTTGTGGGCAACAAGCTGTAATTTTATGCTGAGAACTGTGATGGTCGGTCAAACAATAAGTAAGTATTATAATATGAAAAGTCCAAAAACTTTCGGTCATTCAACTTATGTAATCTACGGAACTACGAAGAAATGTTTTGGGGTTGTTCTACAAGCATTCTGGTTCGGCGCAAGAATGAAATATATAGCAGGTTTAAGAAAAATGAATTGAAAGTTGATGACAGTTACCAGTTTGTGCTTAAATTTACACCAAGTCTCCTAGTACAGGAAAGATAGACTTTTTCGTGGAACGAAATATAGGACGGCTGAATTTTTCAAATCTGAAAGAGGGGTATTAGAAAAGCTTAAGTCCTGGTTTTCGGGACGCCACCCCCCTGGCGAAATCCGCCATTTTGGAAAACGCGAATCGCTCTATATCTCCAAAACTATTTGTCCTAGAGAAATGGTTATCAGACCAAAGTTCATGGAAATTTAATTATCCTTTACTTTGTGATACATTATTATTCTGAGCGGGCAATAGTTTTGAGGTTACCTATGTTATTTTAATTTATTTTTTTTCGTTTTTTAAAGATTTAAACATTCCCGGTAATAGTAACATAATTTTTTAAACAGTTAAAGTTATAGCCCATCAAATTTCCAATAATTTGGTATATTTTTGAAAGTCATGCGATGTATGAGTCGAAGGTTATTGATCATAAAACTATAGTCTAAGTAAAGGAAAGTTAGTAATAAAACAGGCATTTTGTGGAACGAAATATAGGGAGGCTGATTTTTTCAAATCTGAAAGAAGGGTATTAGAAAAGTCCTGGTTCTCGGGACGCCAACCACCTGGCGAAATCCACCATTTTGAAAAACGTGAATTGGTCTATATCTGCTACACTATTGACTTGACCGAATAAGTTACTCAACCAAAGTTGCAGGCAATATAAATATCTTTTCTTGTACATGCACTGTTTTTCAGCGAGGACAACACTTTTGAGGTTATGTTGTTTTATTTTTTCGGTCTTTTAATTTTTCTCAGTCTCTATGATAGAATCATAATGTTAAGCATCATAAAAGTTGGATGTTTGACTTAAAGCTAAATATGTGTACCATAATATTCTAATCTTACCATTACCCACCTTAATAACTCCCTCTCATATTATATGTTTCTTATTTTTACATTACGTAAAAGATTTAGCCTTTTTTCATATCTTATGCAAAAATATATTAGTATATTTTTTGAAAATATTGAAAGAAATTGCTCTTAAAATTCCATATCTTTGGTTTGAAAAGTCATATAATCTTCAAGATTATACCAAATTAATATAAATTTGAAGTTTTACAACTTTATTCATGCTAAAAATCATAGAGACTGAGAAAAATTAAAAAAACCCAAAAAAATAAAACAACATAACCTCAAAAGTGTTGTCCTCATTGAAAAACAGTGAATGCACTAGAAAAGATATTTATATTACCTACAACTTTGGGTGAGTAACTTATTCGGTCAAGCCAATAGTTTAGTAGATATAGACCAATTCGCGTTTTTCAAAATGGCGGATTTCGCCAGGTGGTTGGCGTCCCGAGAACCAGGACTTAAGCTTTTCTAATACCCTTCTTTCAGATTTGAAAAAATCAGCCTCCCTATATTTCGTTCCACAAAATGCCTGTTTTATTTCTAACTTTCCTGTACTTAGACTATAGTTTTATGATCAATAACTTTCGACTCATACATCGCATGACTTTCAAAAATATACCAAATTATTGGAAATTTGATGGGCTATAACTTTAACTGTTTAAAAAATTATGTTACTATTACCGGGAATGTTTAAATCTTTAAAAAACGAAAAAAAATAAATTAAAATAACATAGGTAACCTCAAAACTATTGCCCGCTCAGAATAATAATGTATCACAAAGTAAAGGATAATTAAATTTCCATGAACTTTGGTCTCATAACCATTTCTCTAGGACAAATAGTTTTGGAGATATAGAGCGATTCGCGTTTTCCAAAATGGCGGATTTCGCCAGGGGGGTGGCGTCCCGAAAACCAGGACTTAAGCTTTTCTAATACCCCTCTTTCAGATTTGAAAAATTCAGCCGTCCTATATTTCGTTCCACAATATGCATGTTTTTTTACTAACTTTCCTGTACTATCCTTTTTAAAAATTATAATCCTAAATGGACTTGAGGTCTGCCTTTTTTTTTAACAATACTAAAAAAATCCATAATTTAAATTTTGAAAAAGGCGAATCATATTTTTGATATTTCAAAAAAATTAAATTTATTTATTTAAATTTGTTAAGGAATTCAAAATTTGGACTTTCGTTTAAAAAAAAATCAGTAAAAGCCAAAACTAAAACTTAAATATTTTTTGGAAAAATTGAACATGAAAACTGAATATAAGGCCGTCAGAAACTGCTTTGAAAATATCGGTGAATAATTCTCAAACGAAATAGCAAAACACAACATTCCATTTTGAATATAAGAAACGAACTATTTTATTGAAGTAAATTTAAAACTACATTACAGCTATGTCTTATGTCTAACTTACTTCTACAGATAAGAATATTTACATAGATAACAAACTGGATAACGGCGCACAGTGCGGCGACCAGTGGAAAAAAGTCAAAAAATTTGACCTTCTAAAACCGGTTTTGAAGAATGCAAAATTATAGCCAGATGTCTAACTAGATGAACTGTAATTTTTTTTTTGTAAAATGCAACTACAGCAAGCTACACAACCTCTTAAAGGCAACATGTCAAAAGTAGGCCATTTAGTGATGATTTACGAATAGCTGCACCACGGAGTTAAATTGCTCCAATTAATTGGATACTCGTAAGAAGGGTAAGCTTAATATATTTTATTGGTTTTTTTGCACTCCAAAGTCTTAGATCGTTTTAATAACTGGTAAAGTAACGGTTTATTTCTCACAAAAACAGCTTATTTTCAAAGTTCAGCATAATTTTTGATTCACGTGCATTCATCAAAAAAGTTAATAGGTTATAAAGTGGGAAATACGACCTTTCCAAAAAGGTATCATTCATCCGCGTCCACCCGCGTCCCTGCTAGCTATGACTGATTGTTTCAAGCCTTTTTACACACAATTTGTATGAAAAACGCACTTTTTGAGTTACAAAAATAACAATCCTTAGTGTACTTATATGACGAAAACTTATAACCGGAATAAAAAATGTTTTTATACACTATTTACTTGCCATGAGACTAAAAAATAATGTTAAAAGAAAAGATCATACAAATTATGCTGTTTTGAATTTTTTCCATACTTTGCACTGAATCAACGCACTGTGCGGCGGTGTGAAACAGAGAAATATTTGTTTGTAACATAATCCACACATAGGTGAATCATTAACACAATCTGTGTGAATCATGTATACAAAGGATCTATGCCATATACCGCCGCCGCCATCCACTTTGAACCTAAATATGTACATAACATCCCTATGGTCATAAAATATTGTCTAAATTTAAACGTTAATACAATGATGTATAAATAGGTAAATAATTAAACAATCGGCCTAAGACCGGTTCTTCTCTCCCAAGCCTTAATAATAAAAGGCTTATAGCCCCCTTTGGGAAATTTCGAAAAAAAACCAAAAACCATATCCTAATACACATCATAGGAATCGTAGTCGATGATAGCTGTGTTTTATTTTTCTCGTGATCCAGATCCGATCATTAATTAATTAATTAATAAATTATAATTTATTTGCAAACCAATAACAAAACAAAATCCAGATTTTTTTGTAAAGCTAATAAAAACATTGATCTGGGGTCGAATTACGGCACACGATTACGATCATACGTTAACGTTTTGACTATTTCTGTCTCTATTTAATTACACTGTGCAAGTCGAAATCTTTGACCAGTGCGCTGTTCACTGTTTCCCCCTATTTCGGACCTGAGAGATCGATTGGCATCATTAGTTTTTCGATTTATCGGTACGACTTCGAACAAAATTTTTTTCGCAAGTTTTTTTTTCAATAATTTTAAGCATTTTGCCCGGTTTAAGTCATTTTTGTTGTTTATTTTGCTATTTTTTCTGCTCAAACGTTATTTACTAACAGCATAAACTACTGATTTTGTGAAAATGTATATCTTTGTAATGAATGTATTGCCGTTATGTTTTAATACATTTTTTTTACATTTGATTTGTGAGAAAATTTCTTCTACCGCCTAAACTAGTTAATCTTATCCTCCACTCCAATATAATATTTTTCTGTAAATATTCTAAATAATTCTTTTACATCATTTTGTTTATGAAATTCAAAAAAAAAGTTTTGAAAAAATATTTATTTTTAGATTAAAAAAACTAAACGGCAACACCGGCAATTTTTAACAAATAGATTTTAAAGTATTTTTCATTACCGACGTTTAAGAACAGAAATTATCAAAATTGGATCTGTTATTTGCTTTAGTTACTCCACTTAAACATAATAAAACGATAACAATGCAAAAAAATCCAATTTTTTTTAATTTTTTCAACAAAAACCTGCTAAATTGTTAAATAATTTGCATACAATTGTTTATTTGTCTTTATAATGGCAGTAAATAGCTGCGTTCCTTTGGAAATATTTATCTACTGCTTAGTACTTAAAACTACTTTAAACTACTTTTGCTATACTGAAAAAGTAGTTCAAAGCAGCTTTAAGTACTAAGCAGTAGATAAAAATTTCCAAAGGAACGCAGCTAATAACGTTTGAGTCGAATAAATAGCAATATAAACAAGAAAAATGGCAAAATGCTTAAAATTATTGAAAAAACTTCCGAAAAAAAATTTGTTAGATTTCTTACCGATAAATCAAAAAACTAATGATGCCAATCGATTTCTCAGGTCCGAAATAGGGGGAAACAGTCAACAGCGCATTTGCCTCAAAAATTTTTTTGAAAAAACTTGCACAGTGTTATTAGAAAACGATAGGGACACATAGCAACCATTCGTTAATCGTTAACCGTTAACGAACGTATGCCGTAATTCGACCTCTGATCTAGATCACGAGGAAAATAAAACACAGCTTATATCATATTTAAATATTGTTTTATCGACTGTTGAAAATAAATAAGGTTGTATAAAAAGTACGAAAATCAGAAAAAACTAGTTTTTCTCTTTAAACTAGCAGGGTTTAATTTTAAGATTTTTAAAAAGTAACTGAAAATAAATTTTACTTATAGTTTTTAGTTTGAATTTTCGCATTTACGAGTAATACAAAAATATACTTATTTAATCCTATTATTTTATAATAAATAAATAAATATTGAAATCATTGAATTAATAAATGTGCCCTTAATTATGAAAGTGGACTAAGTCACTCCAAAAAATGGCATCAAATCTAGCCTAAAAATAATTATTATTTAAGGGGTAAAGTTTATTTGAAAGCGAAATAGCAGTAAATAAACTTCTTTATTGCTCCTCTAGAGATTTCATAAAAGAAATATAAATAAATCGTTATAAGAAAATAATTATGTAAGTTTTTCTTCAAACAGTTCAAAAAGTGACTTAGTCCACTTTCATAATCATGGGCACAATTAATAATAGGTATGTGTTTAAGGCAAGTTAGTGCCATATATTTTGTAAACGGTTGCAATATCATATCTGATCTTCCATTCATAAACTTTGAACTGTTGCCTTAATAGTGACGAGATATTTATCTTACAAGTCAGGGGCGGATCCAGGATTTTTTTCTGGGGGGGGGGGGGGGGGGGCACAAGGGACGGATTGGCAAAAAAAACAGCAATAACAGTTAGAAATAAAGTGAAGTACCATACGACTGACTAACAAGCAGAAAATTTTAACGACCCACAGTGGTCTAAAACCTGGCCAAAAATATTTAGGCACATTGCACACATCAAATAGGTACCATATGACCAAAAAGTTATTCGGAAGGAAAAATTTTCATTTTCTTGTTACAGTAAAAGCCACTTAAGTGCTAACCCTCTTACTCCTGGATTAGCCGGAAGAAAAAAAATATAAAAAATCAGAAAATGCACGTACAATTCTTTATTTAATTTTTTGACTTAAGTTGTTTCACCAAATAGTTTTTGAGAAATTAAGTTTTAAAGATGAAATTTTGAAAAAATAATGTTTACGTTTTTTAATTGATTTTGTATAAAATTTTGCAATATTATGGACATAATTATACCATTAGTTAATGACCTAGTAGTTTTTAGTCAAATACTAAAGACTTCATTCTAATAAATATTAAAGTTCCTAAGAATAACAAAAAAAACTGAATCATACTTTTTTGCCGGGAAACCCAGTTTGGTTTTTTTTCTTTGCATTAACCTTTTGTAATCCAAGGTCGTAAATTTAAAAATTAATAAGTCAATCGATTGGCCTTTATCTTTAATAAAACACGTATTTTTTAAAAATTCAATAAAGTCATTATTTACTTAGTTATTTCGATATTTTGGGAGTAAAAAAAAGTTTAAATAATTTATTTTTATATAAAAATGCAAAAATTCAAGCAAAAAACTATCTAATATTAATTTTTAGGCACTTTCCTAAAATCCAAAAATAAAACCCCGTGGGGTTTACCTACTAACAAAAACTATTTTTTTTCTGAATTTCGTAGTTTTTACACAAATTTGCTTATTTTCAAAAAAAGCCCAACTTTCAACATTAACTGTCAATTAAAAACTATTGGTGCTATTTATTAGAAATTTGAAGTACTATTTCGATAAAGCAATACTTAAAGATTATAATATTAGAAGCTTCAAAAGAAAAAAAAAAAAATAGTTTGTAGAGCTTTTATGCAATCTTTTTCGGTTTGTTACAGAAATGTCACATGGGGCTACAAGGGGTTAAATTGTTTTATACCTCAAGAATATTGTGTTCAAATTGTAGGTCTCTTGGAGCCAAATTGACTAAGTTATGAGTATTTTAATACTTCCCTTAGGAACGTTTTAGTCTTTTAGTCCAGAGTTCAAAACTTTAAATCGTTATCCCCACAACTAATGTTTTCAACGCCGGTGCTCCTCATAACTTCAAAACTACTGCACCGATTTTTTTGAAATTTGGAACACTATTTTTTTTACATATTTTTAGAGGTATCCCTGGAGAAATTTTCTCAATAAAATAATATTTATAAAAATCTATAAGTAAGGTTCGCTTTTGAGGAGTTTTTTTTCAAGGAGTCTTTATTTTCGGGGTGCAAACTTGGGAAAACTTCTGAAATGCAAGTTTGTTCTACATATCCAGCAGTTCTATAATATATGTATAGTTTATGCAATTTTGTGACGTGTTCCGCTATTTTAAAAACACTAATGTTAAAAAAAAAACAACGAAATAAGTGCAAATTTTTTGACCCCTCTGTATGAAAAAATAGAGTTGCATATACAATTATTTTTTTTATATCATTCAATGTCATTCGATGTCCATATCAAAATTTTTCACCAAAATCACTTTGAAAATTCACTTTTTTTTAAATCGAAAAAAAAAAAATTCGTGTGTACCCAACAAATAGCCGTTTATTTATTTGTGAGGTGGAGCTATTCATGGGAAAGGAATGCAACAATCAACAAAATTCGCATTTTCAGCCAGAAATAGACAAGAGTTTCACTCAAGTTCTTTCTGTTATTATTCATATATTTTTAAAACTCTTAGGGCCAATTTATTGAGCCTCCATTAAATTTTGAAATTTATCGCTTTAGTTAACGGCCTCGTTAAACTATTGTCGCCTTTAAGTATACATCATTAAAAATTCATTTAATTCACTCTTCTTTAGTTAAAGTCCTTACTTTTAATGGAAACTTTAAATTTAAAACTCTGTTAAAAATATCCTAGGGATTTTTTATTTTGTTTGAAAAATAATCTGTCAAAAGCTACAATTTTGTCAAATCAAATAGATTTGAATTGGAAGAAAAACTAAAAAACTATGACCCGTAAGTATTTTGCAGCTGAAAACGCCAGAAAATGCAAGAGATTTACGATATACCAGTGGTAACCAAAGACTGCTACAACCTACAATTGAAACCATGAGAAGAAGAAGGAATTAAGTGAAATTTTTAATTTTTTCCATCGGTGTCAAATAACAACTTAAATTTAAGTGTTATCGGCATTCATCTCGTGTCATTGGTTTAGAAGTAAGCTTTATATCTCTTCTTCTCATGGCTTCAATTGCAATGTTATGTATATTATGTATGTATTATGCAGCATCTCAAAAATGATTAGTTTTGAAGTAGAGAATATAATCTAGTAGATCTAGTGTTATCTGTGCGAAGTAGACAAGAAATGCATTAATTTCTTTGAATTTTGTTCTTTTTTATGGTACAAATGCATGTGTGTATACCTACAAAAAATTCTAGTCTGGACTTTTTTCATAATTGTGATGTTTTTTTAATAATTCTTCAGCTCATTTGACATTTTTCAAATAAAATAATAATTCAAATAAAAAAATAAATGAAATGACATTGGACACTAATGGAGAGTGAATAAATAGAAATTCTGTTTAAAACCTCCATTTACTATAAAAATCCCTCTTAAAAGGTCGAATTTGGTGTTTTAACTAAAACGACTTTTAAATTTAATGCTCAGTTAGTTAATGATGCCAAACTTCAAAAAAATCCTTAAAAGAGACTGAATTAAACGAAATTGGTTTTTAATTTTAAAATTCCTTTTTTTAATGGCGATTTAAGTTTAATGGAGAGTCAATAAATTGGGCCTTATAGTTTGATTTCCTTTAAGTATGAACTTTAAGTTCTGGGGGGAGGCACGTGCCCCCGTGCCCCCCCCTGGATCCGCCTATGTTACAAGTCAACCAATAAGTTAAATCCAATTTTAAGGCCAGATACACCCTGTAAATCTCTCATAAATCACAGCTCAAAAACATAAAAAATTAACTCACTCACAATTTACACTCTTAGCTCAACTTTACCATTTCTTGAACTAACCTCTTTTCTCACTCAAAAAAAAGTATCTTATAACAAACCAAGCTTGAAAACTAAGCGAAGGTCTATCTTTATGCCATCCATTAGCCACAATTCAGTTGCTTTTAAGATTTCAATACAACTTGACTCATACTCGTTCCAAACGAGATCTACCAAAGAAACAACAAAAACAACAACAACAACAATAAAAAATGTGAAAGCAAAAATAACCTGAATAACAAAAGAAATACGAAGAAAAATAAAAACAACCATATTTCCCCCTATAACGTTAAAAAGAAATAAAGTAAAAGATACAAATAAAGTAAAAGTGAAATTAAAAATTCAAAAAGCGTCAACACGCCAACGTATCATGTTGCTTAATGTTCTGAATTTTGTTGTTTTGGCCTTTGTCATAGTGTCTTACCAAACAGGTAGGTCGTCAATCATACTCAAACTCGTAATTAATCACTCAAACTTAAAAATCTTGTAACTTCATCGATCTTTTTTAATATCTTCAATAGTTACAGTGAATAGTGTGAATTTAATTACGTATCTATCACAACATGGCCTTCATGGTGAAATTACCTTCCAGAAGAGTTCAGAATCTTCGGTAGAAATTCGTGCAAAACTTGAGACAACTCTACAGTTCCCCGATCAAGTCTGGAGCTGGGGTATTCATGAATTCCCCGTTGATTATACCGAAACTGATGCAAATGCTCGCTGTGATTTGGCCAAATTAGGCTCACAGCTGATTAGCTTCGATGATGACTTGGGTTTTCTGACACTTCCGGGAAATGAGACGTCAATGTGGACAAAAGACATTCAATTGACCGGTTTGTTTTGTGCAATTATTCACTCAACGTCATTTGAGTTCAATTTCTTGTTTTTGTGGTTTTTAAGGGGAAAATGGTATCTGGGGTAAAAGTCTTGTCCTGATCGATGGGAATACCCGAGTCTGTGGAAGTATAACAACTGTTGATCCCAATGTCGAGCATATGGCTGAAGCTCGCTTCACAACTCCCATATCGGGATCTGTCTATTTCCGTTGGCTAGCCGAGAATACGGGAAGCGGTGACACGTTGATTTATTCTGACTTATACCATATTAGATCGCAACCTGTTCCGCATAATGATGAACCTGCTACTAAGCACTATTGGAAGATCTATGTGACAGACATTCTGGCCAATGATCATCATAGAAATGAAGATAACTGCAATTTCTTGCAATTAGTCTTCGATCCACAGGGATATGGTGAGGGAAAGGGTATTGGTGATCTTGACTCGCGATTGGGAAAGATTAAAGTTGCCAAGAACGCTTTGAGACAAACTCAGCGTTCGATATACAAGGATACCAAGTTGGATCTTCTACCATCGGATCTTACAATTCCCCACAGAACTCTGTACTTGGTACTCTTTGATCACTTGCATACAAATGAGTTTCTAGCCTGTACCAAGATCAGAAATGTCAAGCCCCTTCTTTATAAGTAAGTTTTCGAAGGGTTTTTTAAGAAAGTCTTTAAGTTTTTTGATAATTTCCAGAACCTTCTTCAACTCTGGAGGAATCAAGGGAGAAATATCATTCAGTGCACGATCGAGGTTTGATCCAACATTTTTGAATTTCACTCTTTCCTCCACGGGACGGGATACTGATCGTGTGAGTAAGAAGTTTGCTGAAGATGTTTCAGGCTTCCGAATTCATAGTCTTCCACCGGATCCTATTAGAAAGGGACAACCAGACTATTGCATTACTACAGATGAAATATACAACCCGCATGAGATTGATCTGAAGACCGCTCCTCCGCCAGGTTTCGGAACTCAAGAACAATACGCTATTGGTGATTTGAGTGGAAAATTGCAAAGTCGTAACAAAGATTACTATCACAATTACAAGCTTCCTGGAGCTAGTTCAGAATTGAGTGGAATATATTGGGATATATTCCTGCCACTGCAGGGCATCAATAGTATCGTTCATCGAGGTTTGGTGATCTATACTTTTGATAGGTCGAATCCGGAAAATATTAAAGAAGATCCTTGGGGTTGTTCAACAATTTCCCAGTATCAGAAAAATGGGGTCTATCAGAAACAAATATCAACGGCGCAGGTTTTATTTAGGTATCCGATTGTGGGAAGGGTACTTTTCCGTCAACCGGCAGAGGAGCCTTGGCAGGATACTACCGTAATATTTGAATATCTTATTCATGCTGATGGTTCAACGCAGAATAATACCTTTGGACATCGTTGGGCTATCCACGGAAGTGCTCCAGGGAAAGACTTTTATGATTGGCAGAATCGATGTACCAGTGCTGGGGAAGTTTTTAATCCCTATAAGGTTGATTGGGGTGAGAAGAGAGTTGAAGACTTTTGTCGACCAAATTTGATGTCAATGTGTAAAGTTGGAGCTTTGGATACTCGTTTGGGGAATCTTGCGATAGCTGGAAGGAAATCTGTGGCAACCAAATTCAGTCGGAAGATATTTACTGATTCTAACTTGCCACTTTCGGGGAAGCATAATATTATGGGAAGGTCTTTGGTGATTTATGATGATAACGGTCCAAAGGCTCGAGGGGAACGATTGGCTTGTTCGGTGTAAGTTACCAAATCCTTTATATTCCCAAGCTTGTTTTTGACAAACCCTTCTTTTCCAGAATTATTGGACACTTCAAAAGGAAAGTTGTTGCAAAAGATTGGTACCCTAACGGAGGCGAACTTACAGTCAAGGGAAAGCTTGAAATTGTTCAACAATCCGAATATGATATGAGTAATATCGAAGTTGAATTGAAAGGTTTGAATGCTGCTAGCGGGTATCATATCCATCAAGTTCCTGTGGAAGAAAATTTAGCTTTTCCCTGTGAGGCTTCGTCATTGTACGATCATTGGAATCCATTTGGAATAAATCCAAAGTTATCACCTCCACCAACTTTAGGATCGACAGATCAATATGAAATGGGTGATTTGAGTGGGAAGTTTGGGACTCTGGATGGGTTGACGCACTACGATGGTGCCTATAATGATTCGAATCTTCCACTTTTTGGTTATAATAGTATTCTTGGAAGATCGATTGTGATACATAAAAGGGAAAAGAATGCTCGATGGGCTTGTAGTACTTTGGAACGTGGTTATAGTCCTTCAGAGGCTAGGGAACTTCGTGCTATAGCTTCGTTCCATCATCCGACGGGATATGCCTATGGTTATATCAAAATGTCACAATTGATTCATTCGGATGGAAGTCAATCGGATACAGTGATTGAGGTTAAGTTGAGACATCCGGGAAAGAATGATCGAAATGTGGTATGTTTATCGAACTTTTGATAGTGGATGTTGAACTTTTTACAAGGATTTCAATTTTTTAGACTATGAACCACAAGTGGCAGATATTTGTCAACTCAGTTGGTGTAGATGCTGCTGTGAAGCCCACAGCTACGAGATGTGTTGCTGGTGGTTATGTTTGGAATCCTTATTTTACTCAACTTGCGGATCCTTTAAATGTAAGTTGAAGTGAAAACTAAGAAAGGGTGCTTAAATAGAAATTTCTTTGAAATTACAGACGGAACTCTATGATCAAGAATGTGGCACGGATAATCCTTTGAGATGTTATGTTGGAGATGTTTCTTCTAGATTAGGACCAATAAGTACAATTTTTGAAAATATTTGTTTGGATTTTATTACAAAATATTTTTTCCAGATATTGGTGAAAAACGTATGGTATTTACGGATCCAAATTTCCCACTGGAACAACCTGTTGGTGCCATTGGCAGATCGATTGTTATTTTTGATCAAAATTGGTCGAATGAGAGATATGCATGTGCCAACATTGAACCGGATCATAATATTGTTAAATATGTGAATATTCAGAAACCACCGAGATTTGTTGTGTAAGTATTTTGACGATCAGTTTGAAAACATTAAATCCAAAAATAAAAATAATCCATTTGCAAAGTATAAGAGAGAAAGGAGATATATTGCCTATTTTTAAGGGTTTTGTTTTAAAAAATATGGTTCAATTCTAAACTTAAATTGTAAAAAAAATAAATAAATAAAACCTTGTTCAAATTTAAACAAAGTCTGAACCACGAATTTAGACCAGTAGGTGAAATAAGGTGAATAAAGAGGAGGTTAAAACTCGGAATGAATCCTAATAGGTAGACTCAAATTTTTTAAATATTTTAACTTACCTTAAAAATCTAGAAAAATCTACTGTCCGCAAGTTGCGATCATTGGGGTCCGCGGTCCAAAGATTTGTAAGATTTTTTAATCGGCACACCTTCAGATGTTGCTGGTACAAGATTTTTTTTAGACATTTAAGTATGTCCAAACAAATATATCTATGAAACTTTTCGCCATTCATTGAAAACAAAACTTTACAAAAAGTATTATAGCAGGTTTTATTTTTTTCTGAATTTTCAAAACATTTATTCTAATATTAAAGTAGAGCAAATAAAGGAAATTCTTAGCGCAACCGGCTAAACCGCTTCAATATTTATACATTTTTTTAACATTTCGGCAATTACAATCGCCTTTTTTTAGTCAAAATTAAGATTTTTGTGAACAAAAACAATTTTCTCCCAAAAATTTGTTTGCAATTTTTTAAAAAAGTAAATGATACCAAGAGATAAAGTAGGATTAAAAAAAATAATTCAGTAGAAGTAATGGGCAACTTTGCTTTATTTAGGCGGTAAGTGCAATTTTCCAACAAATATGGACTTCAAATGGTAAAAAAAAACATTTGAACAAAACTACAACTCCTACAAAACAAACTTACACAGTTTTGATGAGCTAGTATGCTAGTAATAGTTCGAAGAAAATCCAATCTCGCTGAAATTTGGTACACTTAATAATAATTATGTCATAACATCTCAGCTGCATAAAATCACCATAAATCTGATACGTGCGTTACAGTTTATTCAAGGTCAAATGTCAAAAATGCCAGATCTAAGAGCTACAATTTCAAAAATACTGCATTTCCAAAATATCAAAATGTCGAAACCATAAGTTTTTAGCATTGATTGTTTTAAAGATATTTCGGTATCTTCCTTGAAATAAAAAACTATAGGTAGTATATATTTTTTAAAATGCATTATTCAAAAGTAATATTTGCTTTAAAAAACCTTAAAAATTGAAAAAATAATGGTTTCCTTGTATTTCATTTAAATAACTTGATGTTTTTAAAGGGATCGGGTCAAAATTCTGGCTTCAAAATTCTGCTTTTCAAAATTCTGCTTTTTCAGCGAAAATTCTGTTTTTCAAAATTCTGCTTTTTTTCTATTCTGTTTTTCAAAATTCTGCTTTTTAAAATTCTGCTTTTCAAAATTCTGCCAGCATTATATTTGAACAAAAAAAATTCTGCTAATTCTGTTTTTTTTTTTTATAGCATATGCGCTGGCTAAAGAAAAATACACCTCATTAATGTAATTCAACATTGGTACTTTCCTAAATTTTTTAATTTAAGTGTCGCAAATATTTTTTGAATTCCATATACTGACTTTCTTTCAAATAAAATATGTAAACTAATTGGAACCGATGTTGTTTGATACAAAATATTCCTTTTCTTATTCTAATTTTTGAATATTCATCTTTATTTGATTAATTAATAAATTTTTAGTTATTTTCGGAAATGTTTAATATTAAAAACCTTTTCTTAATATTTTCAAATTTATTCATTTATAAAACAAAAATTAATTCGCATTTAAAAAATGACAAATTATGTAGGTAAGTAATCAAATAAGCAGATAATTTTTCAAAAAGATGATTTTACAGAATTCTGCAAAAAATTAAAAAAGGGTTTGGAAAATGTTTAAAAGCGCGCGCTTTTTAACATTTTCCAAACCCTTTTTTAATTTTTTGCAGAATTTTGAAAAGCAGAATTATGAAAAGAAAATTTTGAAAAACAGAATTTTGAAAAACAGAATTTTGAAAAGCAGAATTTTGAAAGCAGAATTTTGTAAAGCAGAATTTTGAAAGCAGAATTTTGACAAAAGAATTTTGACCCCGGCAGAATTTTGACCCCAACCCGTTTGGAAAATGTTTAAAAGCGCGCGCTTTTTAACATTTTCCAAACCCTTTTTTAATTTTTTGCAGAATTTTGAAAAGCAGAATTATGAAAAGCAGAATTTTGAAAAACAGAATTTTGAAAAACAGAATTTTGAAAAGCAGAATTTTGAAAGCAGAATTTTGTAAAGCAGAATTTTGAAAGCAGAATTTTGACAAAAGAATTTTGACCCCGGCAGAATTTTGACCCCAACCCGTTTTTAAAAGAATAAAATACACATTTTTTAGATTGTAGGTACTATTTGCTACAAATATACCTCTTTATATAACTTTTGTAAGAATTTGGTCAAAAATCATGTAAAAGGCTAATACATTTTAATCTTAAAGAGAGATATGGACAAAATTACTTTTATTTTGTATATATATTAAGTTACCCTAATTAAAAATTTCATCAAACTTTACTTGTTACAACTGAAAGGATCAACTTTACTTAAAAAAAATCTCCATTCCCAACAATTTTTAAATTTCAGTGCCCAGTTCCTTGAAGATCTCCGTGAAGTAATGGGAATTCCTGAATGGATGTTAAATGTCGATGCGAGAAGAACAAAAGAATTACACGGTGGAGCTTGTATTCAAATGATTATACACTTCAAAGGACCTTTGGCACATAGTTTGGAATTGGTAAAAAAAAACTTATAAAAAAATATAATCCCTTTTTAACCAAAATTTTATTTCTATAGGATATGTCACGTTTAATAGCAGCTGGTCGATTAGACGCCCCAACTTTATACATTCCTGGATACATCAACAAAAATAGGAAACCAACTCTTTCATATAGAACTTGTGGTGTACGAGATACGAATGAAAGAAAAAGTATGATATTCAAATATTAAAAAAAATTAAACAGTTTTATTTTCGAAACGTTTTTCAGAATCATCAACTTTTAGAGGAAGCAGCGGAAGTTCAAAACCAAAGACTTTTATACTCTTTAATATTGTTATGTTAATAATCCTTAATTTAATCAAATAAAAACATAATCCTTCCTAGGTATTTTGTGTTCAAATAAATGCGAAATTCGAACAAAATCCCATTTCTTAATAATTTGCAAAGTAAAATTACAAACTCACTGTACCCGATACAGTTTACCAAAAATCAACAGGTGGACACATTTAAAACTGACAGATTTTCCATAAAACCGGCTAAATATCCAAATCTCACAAAACAAAAATGTAAATATAAACACAAAAATCCACCCCACACTGACAGCCATGTCATATTTTTATTCGCATCCCCTAACGCGCATGTCCTAGAAGTCTTTAAAAATATCGATCTCTTCTGACATCGCTGAGTGTATTCTTCGCATAGTTTTTTTGTCAGAAATTTTCTCAGTTCAGTGAAATGAAAATGCAGTGGTTTAGCTTTTTAATTGTGTTTCTGGGGATTTTTAGTTTTTCAAATTGTAGCCTAAGTGGACCCTATCTTATGTGGGGTCATGAAAAGCTAAATGATTTGAAATTACCAGCTCTAATTGAGGCTGACGAACAAAGTCTTTCGACACTTTTCACTGAAGCAAAAGCTGTCGTGGTTTTCATTCGAAACAATACAAATCGTTTAGATGGCGAAAACTATCCAAAGTTTCGTCAATTGGTGAATGAAAATGCTTGGACTTATTTGCCTCAGCATACTTTGGCTGTGGAACCATTTAATTATAATACAAATGTTGAGGTAACAATTTTATTTGAAAAAAAGAAAAATGCAAAGATACTTATTGATTAATCATTCGTCATTGATGTGAAAAAAAAGGTGATAAATCTTGTTGGACAAACGTCTCAGCAAGATACAGAAATTGTAGCCCTTTTCAAGGACTCAGTTACTATCTATGGCGAGGGTGAGGTTTTGGGTATCCTGGCTTATCGTGATGAAGAAATTCACTACATGTACAAGCGAGAAGCTGCTAATGAAGAACCAACAACAACTTCAATAGCCCCAACTGAGGAACCTACCGAGACAAATTTCATTTATAGAGCTCCAGGTAAGTTATTTTAATTTTTATTCTCAACAAAAATTTTTACATCGTTGCGAGAAAAATTATTAGCACAATAAAATTTCCATTTATTGCTTGCATAACAGAAATATGCCTCGAAAAGTGTGCATCTATAATTAAAACGTTTTCCAACACAAAATAAAAAAAAGGAAAAAAAAATATTTTGAAAAGATATAAACTGCGAGTCATAAAGAGGCGAGCCATCCTCCCTTCTTTCTTGTTTTTGGACTTTATTTTGTTTTTGTTTAAAATTTGGTACCTAGTCGATATTTCATTTCCCTTCATTTGTTTATTCTTTGAAAAGATATAAATTCTTTTTCAAAGAAATAAAACAGACAAACAAATCAATTGAATTTAAAAAATAAGGAATGTATCTATTCGATAATAATATGTTGGGTGAAATTGCTTGAGATTAAATTATTGAAAAACATCAAATAAAAAATAATTACCTACACAAAAAAAAGAACATTACAAAAATTATAGTCTGAGAAGTTATGTTCAATTGTGTGGTATTGATGATTAAGTAGGATGTTGATTTAATAGTCGTCAGTTGGTTTTTGGCAAACTTAATTTTTTTTTTAATGCTCATGAACGGACAATGTAATAATGAATGGAAGAACATTAAGTGTTTTTTTCTTTGTATACAATATAGGGGAAATGGGAGCAAGACCACCCCTTTAGTGTTTAACCGTCTTAAAAACCAATAAAAAATATCTTTTAATTAAAATAAAGTGTTTATTCATTTACTTAAATGTTTTTTTGTAGGAAATCTCATCATTAAAAAAAAAATTTTAAATACTGAAGAAAAGATAATACGTTTTCAAAAAACATCTAACAAAAAACCGTCTTGTCCTTGCATGGGGGCAAGGCCGCGCTATCAACTTCTGTTGATAAGTAAAACCGTTTCTATCTTAAAACTTGGAAACTTTTTGCAATAATCACAAACGTATGCTATATTTTTGGTTCGGTTCCCAACTTTTATTACAAAAAAAGAAAAAGTTAAGACTTTTAAATGTTTTATTTAAAAATGTACAAATTTCTTTTCACACTAAACATGACGTTTTGACGAAAAATCACAAAATTTACTATAACTTTTCGGGATTTCAACCAAACTTGCTCATATTTACAGACATAATCGATCTTACCAGAAGCCATTAATTTTATATTAAAAGCCCTGCCAATTTAATATTTTTTCATACAAAATAGTACAAAAACCGTCTTGCCCCCACTTCCCCTACATTTTTACTATATTCTATATAGGGCAATTCGAGATGACAATGAGATTTGACATTAAATTGATGAGTAAGAAAAAAGTGGGTCCCACAATTCTGTCGTTTCGTCCGTCTGCCTGTCTGTATTTCGAGGTTATTTAAAAGTCTTAGGTAATTCCTATGTGAGGAAATTAAATTCTTGTTTTAAGAACCAAAATTTTGATTTTATTTTAATTTTCTGATTTTAACGCAAAGTTTTGTAACGAAGCATTTAGGATGTAAAAATATCAATTAAAAATAATGTATTTGAAATTTAAGAATAAAATATTTATTTTTTAAATAAAAACAATTTGCATTAAAATAAAATAATAATTGCGAATGAAAAAAAATTGCATTGAATTAAATTTTATTGCAAATATGTACAAATATTTTGCATCAGAAAAATGTCTGCAATGAAAATGAAATTCAATGCAAAATATGTGCACTAAATATTTTGTTTTTAATAATAGTCGAATTGAGTCAAAATTGTGAGGAATTCGACACACAATGTGTAATTCACAAATTTTGCATTGAATTTGTTTTCAATGCCGATTTTTTTTTGCAATAATATTTTTTTTAATGCAAAATTTTTTTGTTGCAATAATTTTTTTTTAAATAAAATTTCTTGTATTTGCAATAATATTTTTTCCTAACAACCATGGTTCCAAGAGGAATCTCAGACAAAGCTTTCAAAAAATAAATTTTAAGTAAAAAAAAATAAATTTGGTATTTTATTAGGAGTTCAAATATTAGAAAACAGATTTTTTATGTTTTTTTTTAAACTTTTGTTTAGGGTGTTTATTAATAACACTGGGCAACAATTTTAATTTTTTTAAATTTTCCAGAAAGATTTATATCTAATTTTATAGATTTGGCCTCAAAAATCATATTGGTTTCTTTCTATCAGCTCTAGTTTTTGAAATATTTAATTTTTCATATTTTATACTCATTTCACAGTTTTCCTTATTTTGAGCGTTTATTAGAATTTTCCAGAAAAATTTATATTAAACTTAATGTATTTAGGGTCAGGACCTAAAAATTATATTCATTTATTTGTAGGAGCTCTATTTTTTGAAATATTTGAGTGTTCCACATTTCGGGGGTAATTTCGTACTAATTTTAAAGTTATGCTTATTTTAACTGTTTGTTAAGATTTTCCAGAAAATTTTTTGTCTAACTTAATGCATTTGGGTCCACTAAGTCTTAAAATTATACTGGTTGCTTTCTAGTTTTTTAGATATTTTCATTTTTCACATTTTGGGGGTGATTTTTTTTTTTAGATTTTACTATTACAAGCGTTTTTAAAATTTTGCTGGAAAAATTTATTTCGAATGTATTGTATTTCGGTTGAGTAAGTAAAATAAAAATGAAAAAAAAAAATTAACAAAAAAAAATTGTATGAATTTCTAGCCTTTTCATATTTGAATATATAAAGAACTAGAGTTGCTACAAAAAAACTAATGTTGTTTTCGGAATCAGCAACCTAAATTTATTAAGAAATGATAAACAACGGCCTTAACAAGTTTTTGTGTGTGGCAGTGTAATTACTAAAAATTGGCATACCAACTTTATTTAATTTTCGTTTCCAAAAACTTAGCTATATAAAAAATCAGCAACAAGAAAACCTGTTAAAATGATAAATAAAATAATTTGTATTTAGAATTGAGGCCATAAGAATTATAATGGTCTTCCTGATTTTTTCACTTTTTTTAAGACAAAAAAAAAGTATGTAGGTATTAACTTTAAAATATTCTATATTTAAAAAAAATTAATATTCCATTTGCCTAAACAATCCTAAACAAAAAAAAATTTTTATCAATAAATATTTGTTGCAAATTTTGACCCTCGAAAACTATCATGAAAAAATATGTTATTTTCAATGTATTTAGATATGTAGACCTTCCCATCTTTCAATATGATTGTTTACTTCTTTTATTACAACCTAAACCTTTATATGCGCACTTAATTTTTGCATCATGTAAACATGGAGGGGTTATTCTATCGGAAACAAAAACTGGCATTTTCCATCCTACCGTGGTTCCTTAATCGTTAATACCTCGGGCCGTCAAATAGCATCACCACGTCAACAGAATCTATAATCTAAAAAATTTCACATAGTTCAAATAACACAACTAAGGGCTTACACCAAATTTTGGGAGTGGAGGTTTAAGCAAAATATGACTAAACTGTAAACAACGCGAGCAAAGTTTAAGAAATTGACCTTCTTTCCAAAACTTTCTGCAGCTCTTAGGCTAGAATCGAATTTTACTCTTATTTCTATTTCATTTACAACTGTAACTCTCATACTATAATTTGAAAAATAAAAAAAATTGCTTTTGTATATAAAATTAATTTTAGATCATTTTTTAAATGTTTTGTTTTTTTTTCTTGTTTATTGAACATTAAATGAATATAAAAAGTTTATTGCCCACAGTTAGAATAAAATTCTAGTTTCAAGGTAAATTAAGGAAAGTGTACCCACTAAGTCGCACGTTCTTACTCTTGAAAATAAAGTTGCCTTAAATGTTTCAACTCTTATACTAAATTCTTAAAATGTAAAAATAAACAACAAATTATAGTAGTATAGTAAGAGCAATTTTTTCAATAGTCAGATAAATCTCAGTTAGAGCTTATTCCTAGGAATAATAGTTTATTTTTTATATTGACACTTATTCTTCTGATAGTCTAACTGAGGATTGAAAAATCAGGGCAAATAATGAAATTTCTTTTTGAATTTGAATTTTTCTATCAAACTTAAAAATGTAGTTCTACTTTTCAGCTCTGGTAACTTTTATATTGTTACAAAATTGCCCACTTTTTATTTCTAGGAAAAGCCATATTGTACACAACAACTGCACCATTATTGAATATGGAAATCAATGATCAAATGCATACTCTTGCTTTGATGGAACATGACAAGGAAATAACTTTTGATGATCGTAATGACTGGAGCCGACTGAATATTGGATTCAAAGTGAACAATACCCGAGTAAGTTTTTCCAACTTAAGAATATTAGCAATAATATTTATCACAAACATTTGTCCACTCCTTTAACAGCTCCGATTACGTTTCAATTTCACTTTGTCTAACTATCACTATTGGTCCCTTACTGCTGTTGAAGTTGAATATAAAGATATTCGTAATAGTTTGCCATTAATTGGAGAGGAACCAGTTGCGCCAGAAGGATTCTCCTATAGGTGCTCATCCAAACCCCTATTTTTCCGCAGTGAACAGGATAATCTTACAATTCACGATTATCAAGTAAGTTTCAAATTGAGATTTTACCCGAAACAAAAATTTATATCAAAAATTTTTTAATTTTAGATTCAACCATGGATGAATGGTTTTGATAGATTTAGCGATGCTTACCATTGTGTTGGATTTGTAACAGTACCAATTTTATCTGGGTTATTTGTGAGTACCATTTTGATTGGTCTGCTATTTTTGGGAATCCTTGCCATAATGGATATTAAAACTCCAAATAAATTTGAAACATCTCGTAGTAAACAACTAACATTTACTGTTCAAGAATAAAGTTTTTCGTAATAAAAGTTATAAAAAAATAAAGTTAAATGTATAAAGTTGATAGCAATACATATTAAATTAAAAAAAATTGTCATTAGGAATGTCATAATCTCATTATTTTTGGTTGTGTTTTTGTTAAAGCTATAAAAAAATGTCTCCGATAGTATAATAGTAATAATATGAGAACAAAAATAATAAGCTATAATCTATAAAAATGTATTCATGCCCCATAAATCAATGTAAATTCCCAAAACACTAACCGAATAAAATTATTGTTATCACATATGTACATTTACAATGTTTTACTTTCATTAAAAAAATTATTGGACGATTTAAAAAATTTTATATTTAAAATTAAAATTATTTTTAAATAGTAGTAATTTTATGACTAGTTTAAAGTACCACAGATGCATTATGTTGAAGGAAACGAGCGATATAACAGACAAAATTTAAAGCAATATAAATAAATAAACTGTTAGCTGAACATTTTTAAACAACTGGAATAAGAGTGTGAGGATAAAAAATTAAAAAAAAAAACAACAATCCTGTCATACATATTATGCTCAGCCCAAGTGAATATCGGATTTAAATGCGAGACTGAACACATGATGATAACTAACAAAAACTTTCTCTGGTTAGATAACATATCTATAAGTTTTTTGAAAGACCAAGTTCGTGAGATTTTTATTTATTTTTGGTTTTGAAATATATATTAAATTTGTTCTCATTTTTCACGACCTCTTTTTTAAATTTTTCTGACTTATCCAGAAATATTTTTTTTTGAATTTTGTAAAATTACCATTCTGAACGATTTAAAATTATATTTATTTTATACAATTATGTTTTTCACACTTTTTTTTTAAGTAAGAGAATATTTAAATCGGGTCATTTTAAAAAGATTGTGTTCTTCAAAATGGGCATCTTTAAAAATTGTGAAGAAAATATTTTTGAACAGAAAAAATTTTAAAAAATATATTTTTTTTATTCAAAAATAAAAAGTATGTAGATACAAACACTTTTTAAGGGTTAAAGGGTGGCAAATAAATTATAAATGGATGCCTGTCGAATACAGTAGTATAATTTGAAAATAAAGAAACAACTTTTCAGCGGCAGAATTTTTTAGGGCCCCAAATTCTCAAAACAATTTTTTTTTTTTTTTCGAAAACAGTGGGTGGTAAAAATATTTAATGGGTAATCAAAGTGTTCTTTTAAATGGTCATCTCTCAGAAAAAAAAGAAACACATTAGGTACCCTTTTTTGGGGTGAAGTTAAAACTTCAGGTTTCTTGCACTAAATCCTACTTGCTTATCTAACGAACAAACAATAAATTGTTGTTTTTATTGTTCAAAACTAAAGAAAAAATATTTTATTCATAAAGTTACTTTTCACTAGTATTAAACAGTATTATTCGAGCTTAAACTTATTTTTGGTATACATACATACATAGATTGTGATACCTAACTGTAAAAATAAAAAAAAACTTTAAATACAATCTTTAAAAATTGAGATAAAAAAAGCACGCATACGCCGCCGTAGGGACCCAAAAATACGTAATTAGGCTGTAGTTACGGTGTCAACAATTTTAACTCGAAGGAGTCAGCGAATTTATTGATTTGAACTTAGATAAAGAAGTTGATTTTGACGCACAACTCTTAATTGCTATTTGCAACTAATTGTTGGTGGTTAACAACTAATTGTGTGTGACTTAAAGAAAAACAAGTTCACGTATAATATTTTCTTGTGTGAAAAACAAGTTCACGTATGTATAATATTTTCTTGTGTGACCAATTGTTATTTAAGAAAGGTCGTCTTTTGTTTGTACGATATGTACGGTCAAGTATCGTATGCGTCTTTTAAGTATCCACACTTTCAAGTAGTTAGGTTTTTCTAAACTTATTACCTCCGATAGAATAACCAGAACTTTTAAATAACATTTATAAATAAAAAGCAACATTTTTTAAAACTACATTGTTGGGGTTTTTCAAAAATACCTATTTTTTTTTTGTTTTTTTTTTCCAAAAATCGATTTTTCGCAGACGTGATATTGAAATTTTTTAAATTTAGTTTTAAACTGTTGATAAAAATAATAACTTTTATTGCAAAAAATTACTTATGAAAAACTTAAAAACGGCTCTAACGATTTTATTTTTTTTTTCTTAAACTGCAGAAATCAAATTGCATGAATTAAAAAAATATGTTTTCATATAGGTAGGTTCGTTTGTCGAATTGGTACACACATAAAAAGTTTTGAAAATTCAAGCAACTTGAACTCGCTAAGAGTAAGTTCATGCATTCAAGTCATGCATTTTATTTAAATTCCTCTATAGGGTTAGTATTACTTTTGTGTCAAAAAAAATTTAATTTTATAATTTTAATTCAAAGCTTTAACTAAAAAAAAGTCAGTGTCGTGTATTGTTTAACATATTTTTGCTATGTAAGAAAATATTCATTTTTAGAGTTCATTTAGAGAGTTTTGAACTTGACAAACGTTTGGTTAAAACTTTCTCTATCGAAACTTCAACGGTAGATTATCTATTCGTTCCCATAAACTACATACAAACATTTGGTAGTAAGAAGATATGTATGTTGAATAGAAAATGTTAGTACCCTACGAGCTATCTAGTAAAAGCATTCACTCCTTTTTATGAAATATATCACTAAATGTCTTATCAAGTTTATAAAAATTATTCAAATTGTCCCCACTTGGCAACTATATTTCTTCAGATAACCCAAAACGACTAGCTGTGTCAATTTTTGTCTAGCCATAAAGTTCCACCACCATCATCACGATCCATACTGTTTAGTGAGTGAGTGGGTTATTCAAGAACCAGCTAAAGAAATGTTGCAAACTTGTGTACATCCACCGATGGCATTTTAAGATCACCACCAACTTCTTCCATCGATGAAAGTAAATGCTGTTCTCAACTCTTCTTATTCTATCACTTTGGAAAAAAAAAACAAAGAAATAAAAATATAAAATTAACAAACAAGTTCTTAAAACTAAAAAGCAGTCTTGCAACTGCTTCGATTAGTAAAAGTTATTAAAAAAAATAAAAACCAAAAACAAATAAAACAAAAAAAGTAAACTCGAGACATTAGAAGAAGCTCTGCAAAAATCAAGTCATTGATGAGTTAGAGATTGTTTAAACTGGCTAAAGCAAGAACAGGCTCAAAAGCAACAAGGCCATATCGATGGCACACGCTCGTTTGCAAGAGTGAAAATTCCATATTCAGTTAACGCTTCGAATATGTACGTACTTATACTCTCATGACAACTTTCACAAAAATCTCAGATTCAAATAAAAAAAAATAAAAAAAAAATAAAGCCTTTTGAAGATATCCATGGGGTACACAGACTTACTCTTCATATTGTGAAATGTGTTTGCATTAATAGATCAAGTGCAATATCAAATGCTGTCACTTAATGTGACATATTGGAGATCGTTGTGCATTTGATGTCACACTATGCTAGACAACATGTCAACTTAAAGTTAGCACGTTGTCGACTTTTAACAGCTTCACGATTTTTACGTTCTGATAAGAGATTTCAAATAATTGACATCTTCAAGGATATGACTTAAGTAAAATAGAACAGCATAAATGAAGAATATTTTTTAAGGAAAAGAGTAAAAATATTTTTAACTCTTGAACTTAAATTGGATTTTCGGGGGCCAAAATCATAGCATTTATTATTTTTCCATGTTTGGTTTTTTATTATCACTATCATTAAAGTTCAAATTGTATTGTAACTAACAAGCAGGGCCAAAAATCTATTTCGTTCACAGTTTACTGGTTACCAAGCTCCCTATCTTTTTTTTGGAACATCTTGATAATCTGATAATAATGACTTCTCAGTTAATAAGAAAATTTTGAAAAAGTAAAAATATGTTCACACATTTTTTTAACTTTGACCTCGGATATAATTCAAATGGTTTGATAAATGAAAAATGTTCAAAGAACTTTTCCGTTTCCAACAACAATATGTCTTGCCGGTTTGATTACTATAATTTTTCAAATAGTTATAAAATTAAGAATAAAAAACGAATTTTTAATGATTTTCTCAAACTTGGGCCTCGAAAATCTTTTTAACGGTTTGATAAACGATAAAATGTATAAGCCCTTTTTTGTAGAACCTTCAATTTCCTACAAGAATATGTAAAGAAATTTTGCTAAAAAGTCGATTGATAAAAAGAATGATTACACTGGTCTAAAGGATTTTTGTTTGCTGATTCCGAATCCGAAGTCAGAATTGGCCCAGCACGTCTTTCTCCCAAAAACAAAAGAATTCTTTTCTAATCTATTTTAGTGTGCTCATTTTGAATCCGAATTAAAAAAATTTTGGTCAGGTCTCTTTATTGAGATATAGTAGTTTCTTTTTAGAATTTTCTTTACATATTTGACTTTTTAAATATAACGGGCGTTGAGATTTTACATTTAAGATGTTTTTGTTCATGTGGGATTAACTTAAAACTGCAGGATTTCAATATTTTTGCTGTGTTTGTCAATTAGTATCTTAAAATGTGTGTAAACTTTTCTAATAATAAATATAATATGAGAAATAAGTCCTCCAAATTTGAGCTTATACGAATAATGAATTTATTTTTGTACTAAAAGGGTTATTTTCTGCAAACTGCTCATAATTTTAAAAAATCATTTAAAAAAAATGGTACGTGCAAGAATTTTTCTTACCAGATTTAGATTCAGGAAACGCAAATCTTTCATATTTTCAAAAAGGTACCCACCATATAATCAGTACTTGAAGACTGTCCAAAGGTCGAACTTAGTAGTTAAGGATCTACTCGTTGGTAGGGCACCCAATAAACACCAATGACAAAGAGGACACCGATCCTACACTGAGCCTGGATAATCACTACTGTCCTTACACAAGGGACTTTACCTTAATAAATATAAAGTTTAAATAGCTTCTTTCTTGTTACATTAAATCAAAAGAAATCTTTCTTCAAAAAAAAACAAGCCAATACTTTTGATTTCCCAGGAAAAGAAACTCAAAAACATCTTCTTTTCTATTCCTCAATTTATTAGCAATTATAAATTGAAGAGAAAGATGCCATACAACATTAAAGTAACAAAAAAAAAAAAAAAAAACAAACAAAACTACAAAACAAAACAAGAATTTGTAATGTGTGCAAACAGAGCCATCGAACAAGCCCAAACAAACAACACTCTTGTGGTCTTCTTGTCGCAATTAACAATTTGATTTACTAATCGAATAAAAGTGTCGTCTGTCTTTCATTTATTTAGTCCGCATGTTTACATTTATCATCATTTATGAACATTTAGCACGCAGTTCGACTTCGATTCCGATTTTATAAATCCAAATCCGCGCAAGTTTTTTTTTTCTTAAGATTTTAATATGTGATTTCGATGGTGATGGTAGGTTAGGCAGGTACCTTTCTTCGTTCTCCTGTAAATGAGCTATAAGCAATGGAATGGAAGTGCGATACAGGTTCTTAAACCGCGCACACTTCTTTTATGCCATAAATGAAAAATAAAATAAAAATGTCACCTCGACTGGACATGGACACATGCGAAAGTTTCTCTTTCTAGGAAAAAATTTCAAATTCCATTGCTACACAATTCTCTGAGGTCTGACTACGGAGTGTATAGTGGACAAACAGCAAGCCTCAAGGCGCTTCGCATATCATTGCGTACACGCAAAGCTGAATTCCATGCCAAATGCAGTTTTGATGATGCTCCATAACAACTTATCTCAGGGCAGCGCATAAAAAATTATAAAACATAAAACAAGGCCACACACTTCGCTTTCATTTGCGATTCTCGATTTGCCAATATGTAGCTATATGAAGGTGTAGGCTTGTCTTGCGAAGACGCCCGATCTGGCGAGAATTGACTTACAATTTGGTTAAAAGTGAAATGCTTTCATAAGATTTAAAGAAGAAAAAAGTCCTCAACTGCAACTATAAATCAAAAGTCCTAAATGTCTTTTGACAGGTTCAACTCGCATGTGACCTATTTCCTGTCAAACAGAAATGTCATCAGTTACCTCCTGTCAAAATGTTCATTTGACAGTTGTTTTAAGATAAAAAATATGACTTTTGGTTTCATCTTATCTCAATCACCTTTCGATTTATTAAAACTTCTTCTTGTTTCAATTACGACTTCCTAAAGCTATTAAGTTGAAAAGATACACATTCATCGCAATTGCAATAGAGGTTTCTTCCTACAGACACATTCCATTGTCAGTTGTGAGGAGGTAGGTGAAGCAAAAAATGGAGCAATACGTAAAGCATCAACATTTTTAGCCATGGAATCATCTTCATCGTAGTTGTTTTGTTTTAAGCTTGAGTTTGAGTCTTAAAAATTACGACGTAGCCTGATGGCGATTGTGTGTTGGGAATTTTCCGGATTCAAATGAAGGGGAAATCAGCCTCTGATGAGCATCTATAGACACAAGCAATAAAACAGCCCATTCGATACTACGAATAATACGTTGGCCATAGAAATTAGACTTTTATTAAGTTGAAATCGCCAGGTATAAAGTTTGCGTGAAAGTAAAGCAAATTGATAGGTTAAGTTGGATTAGCTTCTTTATTTATGCATCGAATGAGATATTTAAAAGATCCTTTGGTGGAAAATGGAAAGTGTAGGAAAAATCAATAGAAGTATAATGATGAAGAAATCAAATATAAATTATACACTTTGAGAATTGGCAATAATTTTTGAGTTTTAATCATTTTAAGTATAAGGTCTTTGAATAAGTTGGGCATTTGAATTAGTAGGTTCATTTCGATTTACTTTGTATTTGCGTTTAAGGAAATCACCCAGAGTACACAAATTGCATTTTTTTGTTTATGTAAATTTCTTTTTGCTCTTCAAAAGAAAATGCTTTGTTTTGAGTTGGCTGCTATACTTTAACAATACGTGGATTAAGGGTCTGGGCACACGTTAATTTTTTTTTTTCAATTTTTTAATTTTGTTTATTTTGTTTAGGATTTGCTACCCTGAACTGAACTGTAAAGAACATTTTAGGACAAGTTGCTTTGAATCACTCAATTTTGCTCAAGTTTTATGCATTTTTTGACAGGATAGTCGAAAAAACGACTACACTGCATTGTAGTCATGCAGTTCAGATATATTAAGTACCAAGTGGGACGCGTATCGTGTGGAGGACCTCCGCGTTAACCAACATCACTGCGCAATTTTTTCAATATTTTCAAATTAAATTTTACAATGTGATTCGTGAAACCCTTTATGATATTGACTCAAAAAAAGTAAAATAATTCCAATATTCGCATAGTTTCAAACTTATGTGGATTTTTCGGTCTGCTAAGGTGGCCAGTTGCCTTAATCGCCTTACCTCAAGCGTAGATTCGCTATAAGAATATTCTTACTGGTATTTAAAGCAATAAAAATACTTTTTTCAGAATTAATGGTTTAAAAAATAAAATTTAAACTATGCTATAATTTGTATGCATTTTTTTGCACTTGTTAATATTTAGGAATTTTAACTTTCTTACGTAAAACTTGGACAAAGAGTTTCAATCAATCGTTTTTTTGATTAGAAGTTATAATGTCTAAATGTGTGAGCGCGTGGAGATAATAAACAAAAAAAAAAAAAACACCCATAATGTAATTTATTTAATCAGTTTTTTGATCATATAATTATCTGTTTCTCTCTCCAAGAGAAGGTTCAAAATAAAACAAAATTGTCACTTCTTAACGCTATAGGTGCACTATATCTTATTCAACTGCACTTTGTATCAAACAGGGTAGAATTTCATGTTTAAATCGGAATAAAATAAAATACTAGTAAAATTAAAAAAAAGATGCGTATACACCACAGTGAACATTTTTTGCTAAAAGTGCTTTTCAAACTTGTATTTATTTCTTTATTTATAAAAAAAATAATTGTATAAATAACAAAAACATAACTACAGTAGGTTAGTCAAACCCCGAAAATGGCTATCGGACGAAAAATACGACCAAACATAAGTTTGGCATTTCACAAACGACAAAACCCCCAATTCAGGTTATTTTAATGCTTTTTTTATATTAACAGTGTCGGATTCTCAAGATTTTTGTCTCTCTTTTTTTGGGTCCTTTGTCCCACCCCCAGTCATGTTTCTGTAGAAATTACTTTTAAATAATTTTATTTTTTGATATACACATCTTAAATTCTTAACTACCTAAAAGGAATAGAATATTATGACAAGAATATCCATTTCATGCTTTTTGAAAAAAAAAAAAAAAAATATATAACCACCAATATATTTATTGCATTTTAAATGATGTAATTTGCTTAGTGAAAAGATGAACTCATAGGAAGTTCTGACTACCACAAGAAAGTACAATGAAAGCAAAAAACAAGAACAATACAATAACCTCATAGAGGTAGATTTACCTAATTATTAGTTGAATAAACTAACTCAAGTTTATTGACATTAACCCGCATATTTGCATAAAACCACATCCAAGAGTGCAACTAATTGGTAGGTTCTTGACAGCTGACAGCAAAACAAACAGAATAAAAATACAATAAATTAATTTAGCAAAAAATATGCTTCAAGGTATCTGAGAATTATGTAAACCTATTTTTGTTCTTGAAATGAGTTATAATACGAAATTAAGAACAAAATCAGATTAACGAATTTTTTGCTATTTTATTGTATTCAGAATTTCATAATTTGCTTATATGCAAACATCATTCATTAATCCAATTTTAATGAATAAGATTAAAAAAAATAATAAAAAATCCTTCCATGCCATAAAAAAAAACAAATGCTTAAAAAATTGTAACTTATGATAATCGATTTTTCAACCATCAGTTAAGTAATAAATTATGTTAGATGTTAGAAAAAAAAATTTGGCTAGTAAAAAAAAAATGGTTAAACTGAGAATGAATAGTAATTAGTTTCAAATTTTGAAAATATATCTTTGTTTAGATATTCTACAACTTATGTAGTTCCAAAGGAATAATGATTCTTCTTTCTTTCTTTCCAAATAAGGCAAAAAAAAAAATCTATTGTTTATGTTCAATACTTTTAACTACAACCAACCACCCCTTCTTTTACCCTTAAGTTACTTCAGTATTATATTTATTTTTACTTAACGGCCGGTGTACAATGGTACCTTTGCAGCTTTTTGGTGTCAAAAATAATTTACGCTGCCATTTCTTGACGAAAAATATATTAGTTTGGAGAATACGAAAAATTTTTTTTATTCAAAATGACGGCTACAAAATGAACAGAATAAGCGTTTAAAGTATTTGCAGAGCCACTTTACATTAAAACCAAATTTTTAGTTCACATCTTAGCCCTACATAGCTATGTAAATTAGTACTTTTGACATATTCTATAACAAGGAAAAAAGCAGATGCTTCCTCGAGATCCAGATCAGATCATTGATTTATTTGCGAAACAATAACAAAACAAAATCCTGCTTTTGTTGTAAAACTAATAAAAACAATGATCTGATCAGGATCGCGAGGAAAATAAACCACAGCTATAATTATAAGTAATTTAAAATTTATGGAGGAACATGCTAACGTATTAAAAACTACTGAACTAGAACAACAAACAACTTCTCCCATGCTAAAAGTCAGGGTCCTTTCGTAAAGTTTTTTTTTTAGGACGAACATTTACTCTACCATAAAAATATTCAGCCCTATGCTATCGAGGTATCCGTAAGGAGCAAATTCCAAAACGATAGCCCGTTCCGATCGGAACTCAGATTTCTTTCAAGGTATCCACTTCTGAACAAAAAAAATAAAGCATAAAATCGCAATCATTTGACACATTGTGTCAGCGTGATTTATTTAAAAATTAAAAATCCTTGTGATTTTCTTAAAATATTCCGGAGAATTCCCGATGAAATTCAACGCATAACTGTCATAAGGTCTTTGCTGAATACACTTCATCGCAATGCGTTTATAGGTGCCATGTTTCATCGGAAGATTCTCCGATAGGTATGGGTGTTTTCATAAACGTCGGAAATCTGCGTCAGTAGAATCGTCCTTCTGCTTTGCTGCATTAAAGAACACACCACTTCTGCAGAATGTTTGCAGGCCTGCGTTAGTACAATTTTCAGCAGTCACTGAGTGTTCATAAACGTCAGAAAAAAAAATATAAAAAAATTACCACATAATGAGTTTTGTTTAGGCAAAAAAATATTTCTTGTTCAGTTCCCGAAAATATTGTTTTTAATAACACGAAAAATTTGTAAACCGTGTTACATTAGGGTGGCTTAAAAAAAAAAATACTTTCTTCTAAAAAAAAAAAAAATTAAAAACACCGAGTAGTTCACATTTAAAACAAATTATCTATGGAAAAAATATTTTTAATTAGGGTGTTCAAGAAAGTTTTTTTATGCGTTTGAAAAAAAAAAAATGATTTTTAGTGCACAGAAAGTTAGTTAAGTGCATTTTTGATATAGTAATATTAAATTCATGCTGAATTAATTAAATTGAATTTGGTTGAATTCCAAGCGTAAATGTTAAATATACCATTTTTCTGAGCCCCCTAATTCGAAAATACCTACCCCAATTTTACATTTTATTTCATAAACCATGGTTTACAAACTTTCTCTGCAGTGAAAAATAATTTTATTTGTAATTAATTAAAAAAAAAATTTTGAACCACCCTAATGGAAATTTTTTTTATTCTTCGATAATTTGGTCAAAACAATATCCACGTTGATTTTTTTGGAATTCTTCAAGCAACTGTAGAAAGATAACATTTTTTAGAGCCACCCTAATACGAAAAAAATTAATATAAACTCATTACCTCAAAAAACACGATTTTGAAATTTTCTGTGTCATTAAAATTTAAATATGTTTGTTTCCTTATTTTTTTTTAACAATATTTACATTTATTAACAAAAAAAAATAAAATCAAGAGTCAAATAAATTTCTCCTTGAGTTCTGCAGCAATAAAATTTTGGCTGCGCAATCTGCCCGATGTTGACGACATACTGACGTTTATGAACAGCAAAACTGCAGTTGGACTAAGTTAGTCCGATCGCAGATATGAGTTTATGAACACGACTAAAGCAGGTCTAAGTTAGGCAGACGTTTATGAAAACACCCTATGTATGTCAATCGGAACGGATACCTCGATTGAAAATTCTCCGATTTAGGAAAAAAAAAAAATTCTCCGAACGGATACCTCGATGCTGATTATAAAGGTTCTGAATAACCTTAGATTTGAACACACAAGTGCTTGCTGTACATTTCTTCTTTATAGACACACTCAAAAAGATGATACCAGTATAGATAAATTATTATTCATGATTGCTTTTTTCAGACAAGGTCTTTCAAAAGTCAATATAAAATTTAATTCATACCTTCCAACTTTTGAGCATAAAAATAAAGTGCTACTGATAGCACTTTTTTCCACATCGTTTTCCCTACGTCTATAATTTTGTGTGAAATGTATGCCATGGATTTAATATTTTGTAATATCTTCACAGTGTTACAATTAGCCAAAAAAATGTTGTTCAAACAAAATAATTTTATTCAAGGCCATAAGTAATTTATTAACACTTATACTTCATCTTCTGTGTGTGATGTGCGTGCCATATAATTATTTCAAGAAGCACAGCTTTTAATTGCAGTTTTATTGGAAACTGTGTATAAAAGAGATTACAGAGATTTTCAAATTCTCTTAGTTTTTATTTTTAGAGGTTAAAAAAAAACCATCAAACAGAATTTAATTCAATAGAAGAAAAAACTAACCAATTTTTTAGGTAATGCAGATAACTCCTAAATTATATGAAGAAACCTACATTGGAAGCTTAAATGCATTAAAATAATGTATTATTTTTAGAGGTCTTCAACACCGAAGTTGATAAGCTGGGTTTTTGTTCAAAACAAATCAAATTAAAATTCTTTTGTATACAGAAAGAAGAGAAAAAATTTCAACCTATAAGGAAGAACACTATTCCTATAGAACCTCTCCAACAAAAGGTTCTACAGATTCTAGGTAAAAGCTCATAAAATACAGAATTTAATGACTTCCCTTGTCTATCCATTGTCACTTATTTAGTAATAAATAATTCACTTGCAAAATTGGCAATTTGTCTGTGATGGAAATTCCATCCTAGCCATGACACATTACTTAAACAATTTGCAGCTACTTCATTATGACCATATCCCAGTTATTTTCTATTTCCTGCATTCTGGGAGGTAACCAATTTCATTCTATGTTCTAGAATTAAGCGCAAGTCCACTAGAATTTTGCATGTTCGTGTCAAAAAATCATTCCATCTACTTAGGTATGCGCATTTGGTTGGTAATTTTACAGAAATTTTACTCATTTGCATGCTAGAGAAGGATGTATCGCAGTAGTACATCATCATTCAAGAGTAAGTCAAAGAGTAGAGGTAGAGGTAACATCTTCAACTTGAAACATAAAATAAGGCATCACACTTTGTGGTTAGGTAATATTTTTAACTCTTAGAATAGATATCCTCTGTGTTGAGCAAACTGGGAATTATTTCCAAAGAAAGTGCAGACTATAATCATTTAGTTAAAGTGAAGTGGTATTGAGGTTTAAAGATTGTTTCAAGGCAATTAGAAGTGACTGGGCTCACGTAATAAGCCGTCTAATTGGGCAGCACACACACACAGAATACACTACACAGTACATTTAAGTGAAATTGAATGCAAATTGTTTTGCGGAAAAAGTTCAAACGGTTTATAATTTTTAAATTGCATCTTAACCCTAGTTTACAAATTGGGGTTCGTGCGAACCCCAACGCATGTTTAAATGGTTATAACTTTTTTCTAAATCGTTTTTTCGACTTGGGATGAAAACTCAGTGAACGAAATTCATTTTTGTTTACGTTTTTTGTCTTTTTTCCATAAAAGCGGTTTTATATTATTTTTTGGAATTTTTTTCTGAAAAAAAGTCACATACCAAACTTGGGGTTCGTGCGAACCCCAACGCATGCTTAACTTTTTTCTAAATCGTTTTTTCGACCTGGGATGAAAACTCAGTGAACGAAATTCATTTTTGTTTACGTTTTTTGTCTTTTTTCCATAAAAGCGGTTTTATATAATTTTCTGGAATTTTTTTCTGAAAAAAAGTCACAAACCAAACTTGGGGTTCATGCGAACCCCAAGACTTTAAATGGACTATTTTCAACAATTTTTATTAGGTATATTTTGGCAAAAATATACCTGTTATATATACGTGTTATCATAAAAAGACACCGCAACTGTCACCTTAATCAATAACAGAAAGAGACAATGCATCAAATTGTTGATAATGAACAATTAGAGGTGCATAAAAGCTTTGGGGTTCGCGCGAACCCCCAAGTTTGGTTATTGCATTATTTTGCGTGCGGTAAACTAGGGTTAAAGGGCTTCCTTGATTTTTTTTATGCAGAAATGATGAAAGTGCTGGTTCAACGTAAATTTATTTACAGTGCAAATATTGAATAGTTGTGGTGTTTTTGTGTACCACAGACCTCAATAATAGTCTATTTTGTATGAAAAACTTAAAAATTCCCGAATAAAATTAAATGATATTAAATAAAATACAAAATTTTTGTATGAGTCATTTGGGTGTCAATTTTTATATTTAATATTATAGAAAATAGGCACAAAACCTTTCAAAAGCATAGGTGAAGTAAGGTGGTTGTCAGAAGTCATTAAACTTTAAAAAAAAACATTGTTTCCCTAGCTATAGGTCGTTTCAAATCAAAAGTCCTGACTCTGAGTTTATTTTCTCCCTTCCAATAAAATTGAGAACAAATAAACAAAAAACTCAATTTTAATGGCTCATTGCGACAAATCAAATCAAAAATAACAACAAATCATGCTTGTTTGAATGAAAGAAATGCTAGAGAAAAAAATAAACAAACGAAAAATCTGAATTTGTTTATTAATGATTTCTATGGTGACGACTCCAAAATAATTGAAAAATAAAAATAAGATATTTACTGCCCAATTATACAAAAGGAAAAGATGTGAATAGAATTTTAAGTTATGAATTGCTATCATATAAACTGGACATTTCTGGTCCATCTTCACCTAGTCCTATAATAATATCTTCGGCAAAGTTATCCCAACTGCCTTCAAATGATAAATAATTAAATAATTGTATGTTTTTTTGTATTGCCCGCGGATATGGAGTGATGCAAGCCCGGGAGACTTGCATCAGCTTTCTGAGGCTTACCCAGTGAATCTCACAGACGGATCAATTAATTAAAATAGGGATATCAAGAACTGTTCTTCGTTATTTTATCGTAATTTTATAAAAAGTTCAGCTGCCTCATAAATGCTTCCTTCCAGTAAGCAAATGAGTTTTTTTTATTTTTGCTCAATTTTCCATGGGACTTTTGATTTGAAACGACCTATATTATCATTAAAATAAAATAAAAAACTAAAATTGACTGTACTGTTAAAAATAAATAAACGCGTACAGATACTAGATTAAAATTTAGTACTTTTATTTCCTTTATAAGCATTTTGAAGAAAATAAATCAGCAAAAACATAAAGTGAAGTCATAGGGTTACCAGATCATATTATTACATAGGTCTTTAAAATATTTTAAATTAGGTTGGTACACATACAGTTCTTGTAAACTTAACTGTAAACAACTTATAGATAAAGTTGTTTTAATTTAAAAAAAAAAAAATTGTATACACACATTTTGTAAATTATATGAAATAAAAAAATAAGAAAAAAATAAACATAAAATTCGTTCTTCAAAGGAAACAAAAAACAAAACAACTATTGAATTTGAGTTCAAAAAGTGTACAATTTTACTTCTTATAATTATATGCATTTTGAGAAAAAAAAAAATCAAAATCTTTGTAAACATTGATCACTACTCCTTAAACTAAAATAAAAAAAATAAAAAAAAAGTCATGTGTGCAATTCACACGTGGTAGAAGTGAAACCTTAAAAAAAAATTACACCTATTTTTTATTATACATATCTCCTTTAAATACATGTTTTTTATATAACAACCTATAATAATTTTATATCATCTGAAAGCTTATTGTTTCAGCTCAAAATATTTATATCGTCCATGTCTATATACAACATCTACAAAAAGAGCTTATTTTTTTCAAACCAAATCACTTTTCATCAAAAAAGCAAAAAATTCAATCTTTTTTCTCTTTTAACACCATTAAATATATTTTTTTAAATGACAGCCTATAGTAAATTTTATATCATCTAAAAGGTTATTTCACTTTTTATATGACTTATCAATCATATTTCTATCATGCCTAGAAAAAAAAATAAGAATTTTTTAAAGCCAAGTCAAAATTTCAAGCTGAGAATACGGTACTTTCTACACTGGTCATCGTCAACAGATCTCCACAGGTGTTTTGAGGTATTTTTCAAGTTTTTCAATTTAAGATTGTGTAACTTGTAGAGCTCGTACAGTTCCTTGTGATATATCAAATAAAAGGTTATATTATCAAAATGCGTATTAAAGTTAAATAAAATTTGTATGTGCACTAGATCAAAAGATATAACGTGTGTAGAAAAAGAACATCTTTTTACCGTTATCTCAAAATTTTGTACATTTATAGTTTATTTAATTACCTATCTACAGTACAAATTTCATTCATCTATCTATTAAAACAAAAAAGTTATAACAAGTTGAATGTAGCGTTTTCGTTTCATCTTGTTTCAAATCACTACGATACTAAAGTCTAAAGAAGTTTTCAATTCAAAAATTGTGATAGTTTCACTCATCAGGGATATTAAAATTAAATGTTCTTTCATTCAAATATACCAAGGAACACCATTCAAACTTCCATGCGATATAAAGTATTTCAAAAACTACAATCACACATATTTCTGTTCTTGGCGTCTTTCCAAATCTAAGACATTTAAGGGCATTGGCAATATTGACCACTTTATCTACATAGTCGTCTATCCACAGTTCACACACAATAATAATAAAATATTAATTTTAAACGGTTAGAAAGTTTATTTACATTTTAGATATTTTGAAAAGGAATAATAGCTTAGTGAAAACGTTTTATCCCGTTTTATTCCATAATTTAACTATTGTGAGTTTTACTTAATTTGTTGCTTCTTTGTTAAAAGATTGAAAATTCATATTAAAATAATATGAAGTTCACATCAAATTTAACTGAGTTTAAGTGGAATCAAGTGGAAGGGTGGTGAAATTTAATGTGCGCATCATCTTATGCCCTCTTTTTTCTCCGTGTATAAAATAAATAGAATAAATTAGTCTTATATCAGTCAAAGTAAAAATAGGAGGGAAAATTCGCTTTGATAAAAATTCCGAAACAATTCAATCTTTACACTGAGGGAAAAATTAACTTAAAATCAATGAAAACTATTTTTCGGAATGATTTTGCGTTGAAGACGAAAATTTTAAAATCAAAGAACAAGAAGAACATCGTTAGTTGTTTAAACTTTGAAAAAAGCATCAATTTATTAAAAAAAAAAAAGGAAAAATTTGGCAACCATTGGGATCGAACCAATAACTCTTGGGTCACTAGGCGAATGCTTTACCAACGTGTTATCTCGCTGTTGGAAATTTGGGTGATAAAATGCAACAAAAGCTGAAGTCAAACAAAAATAAAAAAACTCTTACGTTGTTTCAATTTTAATTTAAAGATTTTAATTTAAAGATGTTTAAATATTTAAAATTTTTTTTTATATTCACTATCTTTTTTTCGAAACTATTAAAAAAATGTAAAAAACAAAATTTGTTGGATTTTTAAAAAATATTTCAAAATTTTATTTTTTTATAAAATTAATTTTGTTGAATTTAATGAATTATTTTGAAAATCGACTAGTCAATTCTTTAGAATGGTATACCAGGTTATTTGGTGAAAATAGTATAAAATTATATGAAAAATTAAAAAAAGATCTTGAAATTCATACCTACAACAATGTTGTTGTTTTTGTAAGTATTACATCTAATAATGTAGGTACCATTTATGTAATTATTTTCGTAATTTAATTTTTAAATGAATTGCACTCTGTTTCGCTATTCGATCAAAAAAGAACCACTTTTGCCAATTTGTCTCAAACTACCAAAAAATTTGATGAATTAAGCGTACCTTCAAGAAGTAGCTTCATAGAAGTAAAGGGTTAATTGGAAATAAAAAAAAGCAAGAATTTTTAACAACTCCTAATTCCTAAATGGTAATATTAAATATCAGTTATAAGTTCAAGGAAATAACTGACGGAAAGATGAGTTGAATTCATCTTTATTCAATGATAAATTACCAAAGATGTTGTCGAAGAAGATGAAAATCCAACAGAAATGATCAGAAAGGGAAAACTTCATCAGGCACGCAAGAGTGAGGCAAGGAAGTTGAAAAAAAAAAACAACCGCAAAGCCTAGTCTTGCAAGAAAATGCAGACAACTCAAACTATCAGGCTTCTCGAATAGTGCAAAGCGCACGCTTACAATTGATTCGACAACAACTCTTTCCCTCTACACTATCTTTGCATCGTCTCCTCAAAGTTGTTCATAGTCTTCGTCTTCCATACAAAAAAAAAAAAGATAAATGTGAAAGATTCCCCAACAAGTACCTGTATCTCTGTGAGGTGAGGTTCGTTTGGGCATTGGCTTTGGTCATGACATTCAGTCTGAGTTAGGTTTTTATCAACAACGGTCGTTCGTCGGTTATGTTCCATCTCAAAGTGTGACTCTAAAAGATACTCTGTGAACTTCCAAGTGCAAGATAGATACATAATTTTTCTCAACAAAAAAAAAAGAGAGATAATCTTTCCAAGACAAGTCTGCGTGTTTAGATACTTGATATCCCGAATAGATTATGAAGTCTTGAATTGATTAGTAGAAATTGCCGGAACACCAATTCATGTGCAAAAGTGATTAACCCATTTTTTTTGTGTACCGTGATTACTATAAATTGAGGGAAGTAAAAATTCGTGTGTACTCTAACCTCTGTTTGTTTTTTCGTGTTGATCTTCAGAGCCACTTATGACCTTAAGTTTGGATTAAACATCTTTACCAGGGACTCTTATTGGAAAAGATCAATCTTTAACTCGCTGGTTCTAACAAAAAATATTGTAAGTTTATTTATAAATAAGAATTCTGAATAAAATTATCTTTTATTTATTTAAAGAAGTGTCTTTAATGCTGTGAGTCGATTAATTGTTTGACTAGATATAACGGTTTTTCTGTTCTAATGCATGGAATTTGGGTTACATAGGAATTTATGCAAATCGTATATAATAAAACTAAGATTACCTACTACAGCTTTCTTGTTGGTAGAATATACAAAATCTTTGAAAAAAAAGATACTTCTTAACAATTTTTTTTTGTCCAAGAGAGTTTAACCAGTCATTGGGTCAGTGTGCTGCTGCAGCAGCAACAGCGCAGGTGAACGGAATACAAGTTTTTGGATTTATCTTTGGGGAAAGGTACATTTTTATCTGGAGGTAGTAGTTTTCAGAAGAGAAGACCAAATAAAAGACTCCAACTTGGAGTCTCCATTTTAGGCGTGATTGGTGTTTTTTGTTGTTGTTTTTGTTATGTTCTTGAGCAAAAGTAGAATTCTTCTCTTGGGCAGTGGTTTTTCATTTTATGATGAAGTTTTTTTTTGATTTAATACTTTGGTAACCCAGATTTGTCCCATAAAACATTTTCTTATTTATTATGAGCTGTAAAATATTTTATTTAGTTTTTGTTCGATTTGTAATGAATTAGGCGTGACAACATGCTTGTCTGGATATTAATACCTTTTGTTTACAAACTTAATTGATATATTCAAAATTTAAATTTGTTTAGTGCTAATAGCTGGTTTTAATATGAAAGAAAGTTTCAGAGTGTCTGTATCTATTATTTATTAATATTTAAACATAAATTGAAGAAATGTGGGTAGAATTGAATTCAAAGTTGATTATTTGTTGATATGAATGGATTTTTAAGAACTTTATAGATATTTTTGAAACAGCAAACAGCCTTTTGTATTAAGTTGTACAAACGAAAACTTTACGTTTTACAATTTCAATTGTTTTACTTATTACAGTTCATGTAGATCTTAACTATTGTTTTCGACTAACTTCCAGTAATTTTCTATTTTTCTTTGTTCGATTTTTATCAAGAATTGAGAGACTTTTAGTTCATATTTTAGAAGCCAAAATGCTATCTATTGCTCTTATTCAATGAACAACATCTAAAAACGAATTTTTAAAAATATTTATCCACCTGTTGTCAACGAAATTGACTTAAAAAAATGATTTTTTTAATCCAAATGTAGGTTTTTTTGAAAATTGTTCTTAATAGGATTAAATATTTAATTCAACAAAGGTCACGAAGTAAGAATAATTTAATAATTTATGACTTATCGCTTATCCATAAAAAATGTTCGTTGAAATCGGTTATATCCCTTACGAGGTAACTGATAGGACTGTCGTAGACACAAATTTTTGTATCACAATCGTTAGAGCCGTTTTTGAGATGGATTAGTTTTTCGATTTCGGTCTTATTTCTCCTATATGGAATGACCCAAAACTGTTCAAACTTTAAAAACTCGAGTTTCTTCAGTCTTTTATGTCATGAACCAGGCCCTATTTAATTGCCCGTTGGCAACGAATTCTTTTCAGAGTGTTCAGTGTTCAAAGTCCCACAAAACAGTCAATTTTTTCTCAATGTAAATCAGACATTTATGAGGATGATATGAGAATTACAAAAAAAGTATTATCTATCACCTGAAGATGCACTTATTCTGCAAAGAGAGTTAAATATTTTCTCAACTTAGTGTCAAAACAATTTTTTACAGCTTAACATTAAGCTATAACATTTTCTTCTCATAGATAAAACCTAATAAAACATGTTCTTGTTGTTATTTCTATTCGTGATTTGGTATCTGCTTTGACAATAATATTAGTAAAACTAGATCAGCTCTTGGCTTCATAAGGCGTTGATTGTCGAAAGAATTTTCATGTCACGAAACCTTTTTATTTGGCATTCGTGAGGCCACTCCTCGAATGCACCTCCCAAGCGTGATCACCGCGCATATTGACCTTGGTTGAGACGATCCTTTAACTTACATCCTTATGAGGATTTGCTCAAACTTTACTCAAACGATACTACCGACATTCTTTTTGATTTATCAACCAAGTCGAATATTTTCTTTTGCAATGGCGCCGTCTAACAACGTCTCAAAGTCAATTCGAATTTTTATTTCAAGAAGGGTCTCACGTACTTGCTTTTAGGGTGAAACAAATAATAATAAAATTTGAAGAATAAATTAGAATTAGATTTGTAAACTTTATTTGTTGTCGGTTTTCTTAAACACCATAGCTACCTACAATCTTTTGGTTTCCACAAACTTATGTTTTAATTATAATTAATTATAACACTGGTTAACAAAATTAAACTTTTTTTTATTACCGTTAGAAAATGCAGCTTTTTGGACCTTATTCTTTTATATATGGAAAATTGTTTGAGCATATTTAGTAACGCTTTTTATAAGAACTATTTACCACCTTTTTAAATCGGTTTAAATCTTTCCGATATCTTTTTTACTACCCGAGATATCCTCAGTTGTTTGGTATTTTTATAAATTTTTTAACGTCATTATCTTCTTTATGATATATGAAGCGAAACATACTGACTTCAGTTTAAGATATCTCGGGCACTACAAAAGATATTGAAAAGATTTAAGCACGTAACGAAAGATGGAAAACAGTTCTTATAGAAACCGTTACTATATATGCTCAAACAATTTTCCTTATACAAAAGAAAAATATCCGAAGAACTCAAAAACACGTTTCTTCGCATTTTCTAACGGTAATATCTCAAAAAACGGGAGCTGATTAGTTGTTTTTGACTTCGGATTCGAGTTCAGCACACCGAAAACCTTCAGAAAAGTATATTTTTGTTTCGGCAACAAAGTCCTTGTAAACCAGTGTAATTAATAATAATTATTGTTACATTTATAAAAATAAATCGTTAAACGATATGTATTGTATATTACGCATTTTGACTACGAAATATAAATTTAGTATGAGCAAGAATTATTATGGAAACACCTAGATGTCAGATATCTAAGGATTGAAATAAGTAAACGAGATAAATTAAATGCAGTTACATAGCTTTTAAAGTTCTAATAAGTTTTACACTGAGGGAAAAATAAATTGAAGTTGAAACGTCGTTATTTCAAAGATGAACTACTTTGATTTATGTGACTTTATGATACGAATCCATGAAAAATTAACCTTTTTTCCACGTTGATTTTAAAATGTTCATCTTCAACACAAAATCATTGGGAATAATAGAGTTAAATCAATGTAAGTTTTCATTGGTTTCAGGTTGTTTTATGGTGGCTTTTCCCTCATTGTAATAAATATAACAAAAACTAACAAATTGTAAGAAAAAGTTGGGATTTTATACAATTTAAAAAATCTGAATTTTTGCAAAAGTGTGCATATTTCGTAACCTTCTCGATTGCGTTTTTTTTTTGACGACTCAAAATAGGTAATCAGATATGGTCCCAGAGACCACTAAGCATAAGTTATGAGCAGTACGTAGTGAATTGAAAAAGAATATCTAAGTCAATTCAGATGGGTTCTAAAAACTCACAAAATGTCGATTTCCGACAAAAACGAGCAATCTTTAGAGGCTTCCCGATTTTAGTTTATCATTGTCGAATAAAAAAAAGTATCAGAATATGTTCAGAAGACCATAACGCATAAACCATGAGTTGCACGCAGTGATCTAAAAGAAAAGTCCAAAAACGCTCCACTCTACTGTATGTCCATCAAATATTTCCATAGCAAACTAAACTGCATATGTATACATCAAATATTTCAAAAACTGAATTTAAATTCCAAACAGAATGAGAATATCAAATAATATGAACAAATAAAAAACTCTTACAAAATTCTCATCAAACATTTCACTCAAATCTATTTAAATTCTTCCCATCACATTTCCAAATGTTTTAAGACACATTTCCGTTTCATTACTCCAAGAAAATAATAAGTAAACAAACCAGCCATCATAGTAAACCTACGTAGATGAACTAAACAAACCGTTTCGTGCAAACAAACTTTTGACATCATCATAATAATAATAAAAAAAAGGTTCTTGCACCTATTAAATTGATGTTGTCGTAATAATCTCAACCTTTGATGTCTCATTACAACCGAAAACTGTGAATACTTAACAAAACCACAAAAAGTAAACACTGAAAAAAAAGAGATAAAAAAGGGGGCCAACATTAAAAACACATAGCGAGGAATCTGATAGTTTGTTGAACCCCATTACACGACATTTAATTGTTTAGGTGAACCTCAAACCATGCAGGTAGATAGAAGGTTTTTTGTTGTTGAAACAGGTGCATTCTGTGGAATTCCTTCAGCAAATTGATGCACTTCCAGAACTATTTGTAACTCTGCATTTTTGTTCTAAGCCAAACAAACTGTCAAGTCAATGATTTCGAAATTGAATTACACAGGTTGTTGTTGTTGTATGTGTACAGAATAATGTCTCGGGTAATTAGTGATATTAATTCCCCTCATTTAAAGTCAGTCAAACAAGTCTAAACACACAGAAGTGAACTCATAAAATGTCATTATAGGGTGTTGCACATGCGCATAATAAAGACAAAGAGCAGTTATTCAGTAAGTTGTTGACTATCTTGAGCTTGGCACGGAATATTCTAATCAAAGGTTCGTGCTGGTTGGTTCTAAAATTCAACAGAATGGATCATTAGAACTCTTTTGACTTGGCTAAGACTCCATCAGTAGACTATCTTATTAGCAATTTTAGTTAGAACATCAGTTGCGTGATGAAAATATCCACCAAACTACTATATTTTACCTCATAATGATGAGAATTTCGAGATGCGATCAACTTAGGATAAAAAAGTAGGTACGAGTTGTATCTTATTTTAATTTTGACGATTTTATCATTTTATTATGTTTTTTTTTTTTTTTTTATTCGTTTCTTTTATTGTGAGTTTTTATATCCAGTAGTTATAGCTGATGATTTTGGAGAAGCTTATTTTCTTTCTGTTTAATAGGATGACCTAGAAGTTGTTATCTTAATTACAACTTAATAACAACTTAGTTGAAAATTTTGGTTTCTTTTATATAAAAAATACTTTCTTTACAACATTCAAACATGTGTAATTAGTAAAAAATGTATTCAATACTTTTTTTTCCAGAAAATTTTTAAAATTTGCATTCATCTAAAAACAAAGTTTGTAACAAACGAGTACGACTTTGTGATTTCTTTTTTCAATTAAATTTTGATTTAAATTCTTATCGAATTTCAACATTTGGCCGTGCATAGTTTTTGCATCCTAAAAAAAAAATTATTTCTGGGTTACGAGGTATTCGATCTAGGTACATCGACGATATGACAACAAAATTTGAAAAGTTTGTATGCTACTAGTGGTCCAGAGGCTCATATGGCTGAAAATCAATTATGAAAATACTCCCCAAGTTTCAAGACTCTAAGTCGTGCAATTGCTTTTTGAAAAATGCATTTTTGATTTCCAGTTAAACTACTTTTTCAAAATATTTTAAGCTTGAAATAATTTAATTTTATAGAACCAGCTTTCATTTGGGAATTCTTGCAGACGTTTGCCTATTGTAATTTTCGAGTTTCAGCACTTTTAACAAAAACTAAATTTTTCTATTTGATAGACCGAAGTTCCAGAGCAATAATAGAACAACTGGAATGCTTCTTCTGGAAAAAAAACATTCTTAATATAAACTTCCGACGGTAATATCTCTATAACCACTTATACGATTTAAAAAAAAATCATGTGTGCAATGCACACGTGGTAGAAGTGAAACCTTAAAAAATCATTTTTCTTGAAAAAAAATTAGACCATTAAAAAGCTTACAAAGTTTTCTAAAGAATTAAGAGATACTTAAATTTTTACAATGCGCAAAAAGCATAATAGTCTATTTAATAGACCCGAGCTCCAGAGCAAAAATAGAACAAATTCGTTCAAGACTTTTTATTGGCGATTATGATTCCTTGGCATACAAGAATACTCCAGCCAAAAGTGCTACTAAATCCGTTGGTGCATTTCTGAGAAAACGGCAACACTGGTCGGTTTTCAGTTTTTTTGATTTAACTCGAAAACCAAGCCTGACTTTGAAATGGTTCAAAGACACTTTTCATAGCAAATTAAATTTTCTGTCAAGTTAAGATGGTTAAAAAATTTTTAAAATTATTTTTGACTAAAATTCTAACCTAAAATCAAAGAAAAAAAAGTTAAAAAATTGACAATTTTATTTTTTTTTACTAAATCAAGGGGCATTTTGTGTATGTAGCCGGGACGTCCAAACTTTGTACTAATGAAATAAAGTAGAGGTAAAATCCTTTGATAATATGCAATTTTTAATTTTTTTTGTCAAGAAACAACTTAAATGTACCTATTCAAAAATTAGCACTTTTTCTAAATTTTTGACTTTTTTAGTTAAAAGCAAGTTTTTAAAACTCGATAAAATCGTATTAATTGGTAACTTTTAGACTTTTAAAGTAAACATACTTCGAGGGATTGATTTAATATAAACTAAATATGACAAACAAAAAAATTTATTTGCATCCTTATGGCCTTTTGTGCAATTTTGTGTAGGTGCATTTTTATAAATTCGGGTCGAATGGATGGACGGAAAGCCATTAGCGTTGGTCTATTGCATAGAAGAACATTTAATACCAACTCTTTTACTGTTTTCAATGGCCTGAAAAACAATTCTTGAAAAATCTGCGACCAACGAAAAGTTTCTCTTGAAAAACGAAAACAATACTCTAATGAGTTTGAAACAAAATAGCTCAGGCAAATTAGTAAATCCAATTGCACTTTTCGCAGGATAAATTTTTTTCATGGAACGTGTTTAGGTGAATGTCCTTATAGTAAAAGTGAATTTTTTGGGATGATAAGATATCGGGAACAGCCGCCATCTTGGAAAAGAGGTCGGTGCCGTTTTTATTTTATAACTCCATTTTTACTCATTTAAACCAAAAATGTCCAAGGATAGACTTATTATAAATTAAATTATCTAAAAAATGATATACAAATGAATTCCGTGAACTAGTTAAATTCAATTTTATAGTCGGTCAAAGTCCAGGTTCTTCTCGCAAGGTTAAGACAATATGACATTTTTTCAAATATCCGAAGAACTTTTTATTTGTTTGGGATTTTCTTAAAGAATGAATTATAGCACTTTTAAATATCTATAAAATGAGCCCTTTCTCGTAACTGTAACCAACATAATGTATGAGCCACCTAACGTCGAAGTTCACATTCTACTAGTCAAAAGTGAGAAAATAACAAATTTTCTTCTATTAGATCGAGCAAATTTTTGAAATGGAGGCATAACCAAAATATAAGTAAACAGTTTTTTAACTATATTCGTCTAAATATTGAATTCAAAGTTTGAAATCTTTAATGTTAACCTTTATATGGTTTTCGAGGTTTTAAATGAAGTGAATTTTCCAATTAATGTGAATAAGCTAAAGTGACATTATTTATAATTCTAAATATAAGAACTGATGCCCTGTCATTTTTCCTAAACATGAACACCTCAATCTCAGCATTACGATAAGTATAACTCAAGATATGAGGCGTGTAAGCCGTTATGTTTTCGAGACTATTGTGTTTAATTTTTGATTGTTTATTTGAACTATTGAAATGTTCAGTTAAAAAATCGTATATCATGACTTCGACGTTTGGTTGCTTCTGCAATGTGATGGTTACAAAAACAATAAAGGGTTCATTTCATCGATAATTAAAAGTGCTATAATTCATTCTTTAAGAAAATCCCAAACAAATAAAAAGTTCTTCAGATATTTGGAAAAATGTCATATTGTCTTAACCTTGCGAGAAGAACCTGGACTTTGACCGACTATAAAATTGAATTTAACCAGTTCACGGAATTCATTTGTATATCATTTTTTAGATAATTTAATTTATAATAAGTCTATCCTTGGACATTTTTGGTTTAAATGAGTAAAAATGGAGTTATAAAATAAAAACGGCACCGACCTCTTTTCCAAGATGGCGGCTGTTCCCGATATCTTATCATCCCAAAAAATTCACTTTTACTATAAGGACATTCACCTAAACACGTTCCATGAAAAAAATTTATCCCGCGAAAAGTGCAATTGGATTTACTAATTTGCCTGAGCTATTTTGTTTCAAACTCATTAGAGTATTGTTTTCGTTTTTCAAGAGAAACTTTTCGTTGGTCGCAGATTTTTCAAGAATTGTTTTTCAGGCCATTGAAAACAGTAAAAGAGTTGGTATTAAATGTTCTTCTATGCAATAGACCAAAGCTAATGACTCTCCGTCCATCCATTCAACCCGTATTTATAAAAATGCACATACACAAAATTGCACAAAAGGCCATAAGGATGCAAATAAATTTTTTTGTTTGCCATATTTAGTTTATATTAAATCAATCCTTCGAAGTATGTTTACTTTAAAAGTCAAAAAGTTACCAATTAATACGATTTTATCGAGTTTTAAAAACTTGCTTTTAACTAAAAAAGTCAGAAATTTAGAAAAAGTGCTAATTTTTGAATAGGTACATTTAAGTTGTTTCTTGACAAAAAAAAAATTAAAATTGCATATTATCAAAGGATTTTACCTCTACTTTATTTCATTAGTACAAAGTTTGGACGTCCCGGCTACATACACAAAATGCCCCTTGATTTAGTAAGAAAAAATAAAATTGTCAATTTTTTAACTTTTTTTTCTTTGATTTTAGGTTAGAATTTTAGTCAAAAATAATTTTTAAAATTTATTTACCATCTTAACTTGACAGAAAATTTAATTTGCTATGAAAAGTGTCTTTGAACCATTTCAAAGTCAGGCTTGGTTTTCGAGTTAAATCAAAAAAACTGAAAACCGACCAGTGTTGCCGTTTTCTCAGAAATGCACCAACGGATTTAGTAGCACTTTTGGCTGGAGTATTCTTGTATGGCAAGGAATCATAATCAGCAATAAAAACTCTTGAACGAATTTGTTCCATCCAAAAGGGTCTATTCAATAGACTATAAATATAATTTATTCAAAACAATCATTTTCATAAAAAAAAGCGAAAAAAACAAGTAATTTTATCTTCTCACGCTATTAAATACATTTTTTCCCTAACAACCTATAAAAAATGTTATACCATCTGAAAGCTTATTGTAAGAGATTAAAATATATATATCGATCAGGTCTATGAGACATCTACAAAAAGAGCTAGAATTTTTTAAACTCGATGAAATTTCATCCAAAAAACAAAAAAAAAAAACATTTATTTTTATGTTCTCATGCTATTAAATCAATTTTTTTGTTTGACAACCTATAAAAAATTTTATACCATGTGAAAGCTTATTGTTTCACCTTGTATAATGATGCATAAATCTTATTTCAAAGATGTCTACAAGAGAAGTTAGAATTTTTTAAAGTCAACCATGTCGAATTTCCAGACTGAGATTACGGTACTTCCTACACTGGTAGCTGGTCATCGCTAACAGATCTCCACAGGTGTTTTGAGGTATGTTTCAATTTTTACAATTTAAGATTGTGTAACTTATAGAGCACATACCGTTATGTGTGATATATCAAATAAAAGGTTATCACATCAGCATGCATATTAAAGTTAAATCAAATTTGTATGTGCACTAGATCAAAAGATGTAACGTGTGTTGGAAAAGAACATCTTTTTACAGTTATCTCCGAATTTTGAATATGAATTTAATTGAAATTTTGTACAATTATAATTTATTTAATTACCTATCTACAGTACAAATTTCATTCATCTATCTATTAAAACAAAAAAGTTATAACAAGTTGAAGTCGTGTCGCGTTTTCGTTTCATCTTGTTTCAAATCACTACGATACTAAAGAAGTTTTCACTTCAAAAAAAATTACAGTTTCTATGCAGAAGCCTTCAGGTTTAATTTGACACCAGTCTTATGGCTGTACGCCTTTGGCCCAACTCCCATATAATTTTGCCTAATCTACTTTGTGGGGAAATTGTTCAACTTTTGGAGTGATTTATTTCAATAAGCTTTGGACCTACAGAGCTGTGGTTACGCTCAAATTATACCAAATTTTTGAAATCTTAAACTGGTAGTTATAAACATTTTCTATAATATGCACCATTTACATTTTGAAAGCTAAAACTGAAAAATATCAGAAAATTTAGCATTTTTTCGCACCCCTCATTTAGTAAAAAAAAAATAAAATCCTCATTTTCTAGGGTTTTTTTTTTTTATTTAATGTTAGAATGTTAGTCAAAACTAATTTCTAAAATTAATTGATAGAAAACTTAATTTGTAATGAAAAGTGTCCTTGAACCATTTCAAAGTAAGCCTTGGTTTTCGAGATAAATCAAAAAAGCCTAAGGAGCAAACAAATTACAATTTTTTTTAAATATGAACCGATTTACGTGGACAAAAATAATTTACACACTAAGTTTATTGTCTGAGCAGAGATATAACAAAATAATGATGTTTTGTTGATATTAATGTAACAAAAATGTTTCATCAACTTTAATGTTAAAAATCGGAAAGATCTTCAAAAAACTAATTTTTTTTTTTTAATTTTTGAAAAAAATTTTTTTTTAAACTGGCCAATGATTTTTTTTTAACTTTAATTTTATGAGTGCATTAATATTCCCTCTTTAATGGCATACCAAAATCCTTTTTGAAAAATGTTTTAAAATTTTTATATATAAAAAACTATTTTAAATTGATTACGCGATAGCTGTAATTAAAAGCAACGGTAACTTCCAAAGTGACCAAAAGTGATAGATAAAATTTTGTGTGTACCTTCTTAAAGTCTTTAAGGACAATATTATTAAAATTAAAAAAGGGTACTCCATGAAACTTTTTTTTTTTGTTGCATATGGAAGTCGTATTTATTATTAATTTAATAGATCTTATTGAATGCTTTATAATTATTAAATTATATTTATAAAAATTACAAAAAACCTGAGAAATATATAAGATTCAAAAAGTTATACTTTAAGTAAACAGTGATAAGAACACGATCGCCACACATGTCTAATATTATTAATTTTAGTGTTTTTAAGTTCAGAAAACATTTAAGCACGTGGTTACATCTTTAAATATGCATAAAAGAACATCGAAAATTTCTTGTTTCACACTTTTAAAAGCTTGATTTTAGGCAGGTTTTAATTTTTAAACTTTTATTATTACTTTAATATGCAAATAAGTAGCCTCAACACTTATACAAAATTCGCAATTGTATCCATATTTAAATGCCTCGTGAGTTGGAAAAAGTGTCTCACACCAAAAAATTTAACACTGTTTTGAAAACAAAATCAGGCCATACATGAATTCAAAAATAATAACTTTCCATGACGAAATAAATGGTTTGAAAAATCATAGAATGAGTATTAAAGGTGAACTTGTCTGATGCATTGCTCCAAAGTCCAAATTTAAACAACTTGCATTAATCGCAAGAATCTTTCAATACAAAATAAATGTTACGTATACACCAGAGCGGCCCAATAAGAAATTTTTTGACGCCATCTAATTAAAAAAAACAACAGTTGATCTTAATGATTATTTAGTGAATATTATTGTTTTCTCTTTCATTCTGATTTGAAATTACGAATTTGCAGACAATATTACTTTTAAATAGTTGTGATACAGGTAGATATATTTCAGAACTCAACATTAACATGATAGTTTCTCTCAATATATCCACAGAAATTGTATATATTTATATTAATTCGTTAATATGAATAAAACTTTCAGTAGACACCTACATAATTCATTGTTTATCTAATCTTAACCTAAGCAAACTTCACAATTAAGTCAATAAATTTATTCTTATTGTGCTTAAGTTCACATCAAAAGTTGATAGGCATTTCAAAAAAAAAAAAAACTTTCATTTAATAAGTTATCTCTCAGGTGGCTCTTTAGCTCAAAATAATTATGACATCAACAAAATAAAAGATCGCACCCTGAAAGCTTAGCTCTCAACTGTTGCTGGATGGCGTTTAGAAAATAATGCGATGCTCAAATCTCACAATTAACATTTTCATATCACTGTCACTTATACTGTTTACCCTTTGGTTTAATTATTTTTTGTTTAATTATGTAGATGAAAAGTGCATTTAAAAATACTTCCCTAATCCAAATGTGCTCCCACGATTTCAAAGACTGTAGGTAGGCAGTCACAGAAGGCATTAATACACACCAATATTGTTAACAACTAAACCACAAGTCCGTCTCGTCTTCCGTTTTAAGTCGAAAAATCCCACACTTTTTTACCACGAATGATTAATTATTTTCACACTGCATGACTTTGGTGAAAGCATTATCTTGAATGTCATGCAAAAACGACACAATTCTTTTATTTTGTATCAAAGCAAGAAAATACCCGACCTTGCCAAACGAACATTGTAAATACTTTAAAAGAAATAGAAAAAGTAATTTTATTTAATTATATTTTTTTCATATTTTCAGTTGGAGTGACAATAGGGAGTCTCAAGATGGACCAGAATTGAAAAGATTTTTCAGGATTATTCGGAAACAGACAAAATGGCTGATAGCAGAGAGCGAATACGAGGTCCTTCCAGGGATGGAAGGGAGTTTCTCACAAGTCCAAGACATGTTCTTCGTCGGTTAATGTTGCTTTCAGAAGGGAGACAATATCGAGAAGCAGCTGGAGTAGTTGGCCGATTGGGACCATCCGTTTTACGTTCCGTCATAACAGAGCTTCCGATAGATTTGCTGTTAGAAGCTCTACCCCATAGTGCATATCTATTGGAATCATTTTTTTCAAGGTAAGGATAAATTAATCTTGTAAAAAATCGTATAATTTCTTATTGACAATAAACTTCAAAAAACAGATTATAGACAATGGCAATTAAGAGAATTATCAAAGAAGTTCTACACGTCTAATAAATGCTTAAATATAGAACATTTTGCATTAACCATCTAGATAGTCAATACAAAACATTCCACATATACGCCACAGTGACCCTCTAAGTATAAAAACAAAAATCTATCGCTAGATAAATAATGAAACAAACAAAAAATTGGCAACATTTCACCACCAATTAATTCTTTTTTGACCACCCCTAGAAAAATTTTTATTTTTGAATTTTTTTTTTTTTTTTATTTTCTAAAAATTTTTTTCAAGAATTATTTTTTTTTTTCGATTTTTGAAACATGACCATTAGGCTATTGATTATGTCGAAAAAAACAGGGCAATAAGGAACTAAGACGTTCACGGGTTTTTATTGCAGGAATCGTTCAATGGGTTATAAAAGAAGATAAAACCGCAGAGTGCTATTAAATGAGAGGGTGGAAACTGAAGATAGGGGTGTAAAAGCCCCCTTTTTGGTTTTTTCAATATATCTCGTAAACCGAGCAAAATTGTAGTATATTGCTCTCAAAACTTTTTGTAGAGAATTGAATTTCCTATTAGAATAATGTTTTTTAAAAATTGAAAAAAAAAATTTCCATACCAAAATAGTCGAAACAATCATAAAAAAAATATCAAAAAAATCGATTTTTTGAGTTTTTTTGCTTTTTTAGTTGTACATTTTTTTTGGGTTGAGATAGACATAAACATTGCTCCAAAGAAAAAAAGAAGATTAAATTTCCTTCAAAACCCTGTACTCACTAAATTTTTTCATTGAAAATTAACCGAAGTATGGCCATTTTAATTTATCTTTTTTTCGCATTTTTAGTTTTACTCAAGTAAAACAGACACATTTGAGGGGAAAGTACGATAACTAAAGCACCAAGAACTGATAATGAGATTTTGTAGAGGGGTTAAATACAATCATTGTTTACTATGGGAGGGGGGTCTATGTCGCCCCGTTTTGGCGGGAGGGGCAATTTTCTAAAAAAAATACTTAAAATAAAAAAAAATTATTAAAAAACAACGGCAACACTCACAGTTTTGATTGATACTTTTTTCAAAAGCTAGAATTATAAACTTAATATTAATTTTAAAATGAAGTTATTTTAATCAATTGTTTTTGAAATACCCGATTTCAAAGTCAAAACTTGTGAAAAAAAGTTTAAAAAGCACATTGAGTACAATTTTCACAAAGACTGTGGACTTCAATACGAAATTGATCGACAAAGTAAACTGCCTTAATTGATTTCTTATCAAATCATGAAAATCATAATGTTCCTATGCCTTCTACTTTTTGAGAAAATTGAAAAATAGACAAAATACTTTCATTATTGGAATCACTCGTTTGTTTCAAAAACAATTGATTAAAATAACTTCATTTTAAAATTAATATTAAGTTTATAATTCTAGCTTTTGAAAAAAGTATCAATCAAAACTGTGAGTGTTGACGTTGTTTTTTAATAATTTTTTTTTATTTTAAGTATTTTTTTTAGAAAATTGCCCCTCCCGCCAAAACGGGGCGACATAGACCCCCCTCCCATAGTAAACAATGATTGTATTTAACCCCTCTACAAAATCTCATTATCAGTTCTTGGTGCTTTAGTTATCGTACTTTCCCCTCAAATGTTTCTGTTTTCCTTGAGTAAAACTAAAAATGCGAAAAAAAGATAAATTAAAATGGCCATACTTCGGTTAATTTTCAATGAAAAAAATTAGTGAGTACAGGGTTTTGAAGGAAATTTAATCTTCTTTTTTTCTTTGGAGCAATGTTTATGTCTATCTCAACCCAAAAAAAATGTACAACTAAAAAAGCAAAAAAACTCAAAAAATCGATTTTTTGATATTTTTTTTATGATTGTTTCGACTATTTTGGTATGGAAATTTTTTTTTTCAATTTTTAAAAAACATTATTCTAATAGGAAATTCAATTCTCTACAAAAAGTTTTGAGAGCAATATACTAAAATTTTGCTCGGTTTACGAGATATATTGAAAAAACCAAAAAGGGGGCTTTTACACCCCTATCTTCAGTTTCCACCCTCTCATTTAATAGCACTCTGCGGTTTTATCTTCTTTTATAACCCGTTGAACAATTCCTGCAATAAAAACCCGTGAACGTCTTAGTTCCTTTCTAAATGACATAATCAATAGCCTACATTGTGATTTTAAAGCATGGTCATTTTAGATTGTTATGTTCTTTAAAATGGATATCTATGAAATTTGAAAAAAAAAAAAAATATTTTTGGGAAAGGGAACAAACGTTTTTTTCCAAAAACAAACTTTTTTTTCAAAAATGAAAACTCAAAATATTTCTACGGGGTCAAAAAAGTTGAAGAGTTAAACTTAAAGTTTGAGAGGAGTTTTAAAAAAGTTTTTTTTTAGTCAAAACTTTAGATTTTGGACGGTTTTCTAATGGGTTGGGGTCAAAATTCTGCCTGGGTCAAAATTCTTTTGTCAAAATTCTGCTTTACAAAATTCTGCTTTCAAAATTCAGCTTTTCAAAATTCTGCTTTTCAAAATTCTGCTTTTCATAATTCTGTTTTTTAAAATTCAAAATTTTACAATTTTTTAATTTTGTGCAGAATTCAGTTAAATCATCTTCTTGAAAAATGATCGCTAATTTGATTAAAATTACCTTTATACTTCGACATTCTTTGAATGCATATTAATTTTTGTTTTATAAATGAATCAATTTGAAAAAATTAAAAAAAAGGTTTTTAATATTAAGCACTTCCGAAAATAATTAAAAATTCATTAATTTATCAAATAAAGATGAATATTTAAAAAATTGAATAAGAAAAGGAATATTTTGTATCAAACAACATCGGTTCCAATTAGAATATAGATTTTATTTGAAAGAAATTCAGCATTTTATGCATTTAAAAAAATATTTGCGACACTTAAAAAAAAAAATTACGAAAGTACCAATGTTAAGTTACATTAATGAATATATTTTTCTTTAGCATATGCGCTATGCTATAAAAAAAACAGAATTGGCAGAATTTTTTTTGTTCAAATATAATGCTGGCAGAATTTTGAAAAGCAGAATTTTAAAAAGCAGAATTTTGAAAAACAGAATAGAAAAAAGCCGAATTTTGAAAAACAGAATTTTTGCTAAAAAAGCAGAATTTTAAAAGGCTGAATTTTGAAGCCAGAATTTTGACCCGATCCCTTTTCTAATTTTTCAATTCGTATCGTCTTAATACAAAAAATAATAATTAAAATTTGAGACAACTACTATAAAGAGAGTGTGGTATCCACTTGTAATCTCTGTAGGATGATGAAATTGTACACTCATTCAATTGATTTAAATTGGTTTAAACTGGAAAGACGTCAAAAACTATAGAGAATTTCTAATACATACAAAAGTGACATCCAGCCACACTAACAACATCATGTGAAATACGTGATTCCACCATACATTGACATTCAAGGAGTTCTATACCTACTCAAATTTTGTTGTCTATCAAAAAATGAACCAAACGTTAAAGAACGTTAAAAACGAATGTTTTTGAAACTCTTTATCACGGATGCTACCGGCTTGATGCTACGGCAAAGTGGAAAAGCATTTTCATTGTTGGCTCTTAATTTTTTTTTAGATCATTATATTATCTAGTATACAGTCTCAGCTCATTTTTTATTTAAATGCAAAGAAAATGCCAAAGTTTAAATTCTTAATACCAAAATCCGTTTCTTCCAAGCTTTTAAAAATTTTTTTAAGAATTCCTTTTTAGATCCAAAAACCAAAAATCTGAAGAAAAATCCAATCGATTTTATCTCAAAGAAAATCTCATAGTTGTCCCATGAAAAACTTTGATGGAAAAATCTTGTCGTATTAAGGACCCTCAGAAAACATACATGAATACAATTTTACTAGACTATTTAAGAAAAGCAATTTTTTGCAAAAAACCCATTTAACCGTAATTACTTCGATATAACCTTCTATTTCTTCTTTGTTCTAGATTACTCACTTTAAATCCAGCACCAAAGCCAGATGTACCGGTTGAGGCAGTTACATGGCAACTAGTGCGACTCTTTTCCAACCCACACGAATCCGGCCTCCGACAACGCTGTTCCAAACTGCTCCAAGCCATTGGCCAATATGAACCATCAATCCGCCAAAATATCCGTGAACGCCGAAAATCCTTCGACATGGCAGTTCAAGGACTCGGAATACATGGCCTTACAGCCGATCATACCGGTCAACTGATATCCCTTCATCAAGCTCTTAAGACTGAACTCCAACGTCATATCGACATCTACAAGGCGGCCATTCATAAACTAGAAGAATTGAGTGTAATAACCGTCAATCAGCATCCAGCACATTCCTCCCATCAACGTCTGCTAGCCATCAATTATGGTGACATCCAACAGCGTCTAATAGACAACAAGACCCTATTAACGACATTAGACAAGCCCGCCCTCAAGCAATTGGCAGTTCTAGTAGAGAATCTCGGTCAAAGGGTACAAAACGACAAAGAGGTGCTACAATGTGTCAGTTTGATAAAACGTCTTGACGCCCAATCCTGCATAGAGAAACGACCTGCCGCAGGCTTACTTATGAATTTCACCCGTGGTTGCGAAGCTGTGTTAAGCCTCATGGGACCAGAATCTGCTCCGCCCAGCCCAAGTGCGGGAAGTAACTTTAGTGATGGTTATCATTCAGATGATTCTGCTGCTGTCGATGAGATGAGGTCAGTAGGTGGTGGTGGTGGTTGTTGTTGGAGATGTTTTTTAAACTATTCTCATGAATGAATAATTTGCCATACTTTCCATTTAAGCCATAAAAGAAAACAATTGACATCAATTATCCAAATTGGCACCTTTCGAGAGTTCTGTAAAATGTTTCATAATTAAGAAGCATCACTTAACTCTCGAGATGTCAAGATGTTTGGAATTTGAATGGCATTTGAAGATTTGTTTTGTTTTCTTATTTATTTTTTTCAGTGAAATTGTATCACAATATCGATATTTGTATGAAGAAAATAGGACAGAAACGCTGGAGGTGTTAGATAGCTTACCGCAACTGAAGCACGTGCATAACTTGAAAGCGAAATTACTTTTTTCGATTATTGTGGTAAGTAGTGTTTTGTAGCAGAAAATAATTATTGTACAATGTTTTTTTTTTTTTTTTTGTATTCAATGATCTTTGCGCGAAGATAGAAAAAGTGTTATTATTTCGCTTAGAGAAAATCGTAATTGTTTATTAAGGTGGAGACAAAGGTTGGAAAAAATTACAGCGAAGCGTTTATGGATTGACGCACTTTCTTAATGCAGTACATTGACTTGTAATTTGTTTTGAGAGATTAAGAAAGGTTTTTGTTGACTTAATTTCTCTGCGCAAAATGTCAACTTTGTTGATAAACTACATAATTTACAATTTCATTTAAAACAACTGAATTTTAAATATTGGCAGTTTGTTAAGTGAAACTACTGTTTCCTTTTGCGTGGTATTAAATTGAATTGCATTATAGTTAATTATATGTGGGTACTTGAGTGAGAGTCCTACTCTTAATAATAAAAAAACACAGTACGAGCTTTAGGAAAATAGTTGGGGTTTAAAATTGGAGGAGAACCAGAGCGTGTAAAGCGTTTAACATTAGTATAGTGTAACTGAAGGAAGAAGCTATTATCATTTGAATTGCTCCATTTTGATTTTTGTTCAAGAAACTCAAGCAAAAGCATCTTTCTCCCTTCATCATTCAGAAATAGAATAAGTTTACATTGAGATTTTACTATAAAAGTGCGTATACGCCACAGTGACCAAAAACTTGTATCTTATTTACTCACTTTTTTCTTTTAATTTTGATGATCATTCGTTAAACGTCAAAAATAAACAGTTTTTTTTTTACATTGTGCGGTCTAGGATCTTGAAAATATTAATGAACAATATCGCAAGTAAGAAAACAAAGTGGTCTTTACACAAATGCAAGTGGAAATAAAATGCACGACTGGGTCGCACGAACTTGCTCTTAGAGTTAAAGTTGCTTAAATTTTTAAGACTTTTTATATAAAAATTTGGAATAAAAAATAAAATTGGTTTTTTAAAAAAATAAAATAAAATCTGAAATTAAATTGCCCTCCAAATTGCCCTCCAAAACAAGTATGCAGTTTTGATTGATATATGTATTAATATGCATTTTTAGAAAAAAAAAATTTCAAAATCCTTAGAGCCGTTTTTAAAAAAAAACTAATTTTTTATAAATAATTTTTTGGAAAAAAGTTTTAAAATAAAGTGGGTATGCCTTTTATAGAAATCACTAATCAACATCTTAAAACAAAATTTCAAACAAATTCAATGTCCCGTTTTCGAAAATTTGATTTTTCAAAAAAAATAATTTTTTCAAAATTTTATTTTTGGCTTATATTAAAATTATATAAATGCTTCTTCACAAAAAGTTTCGTTGTAATCGAATAAGCGGTTTCGGAGATAATCGGATTTGAAAAAAAATGATTCTATGGCAGGTACCGTTAATAATGATTTTCAAAAAAAATTTTTCATTAGAAGATAGACGTAAGCTTTAAACTAACATTTGAATTTTTTAAACAAAATCGTTATAGCCGTTTTCGATATATTTCCATTTTACTAAAATTGGTCTATGACAAGTACCGTTATTTTTGGTCCAAAAAAATTAATTCCAAAAACCCCTCTGGAGAGTTGCCAAATAACGCTACATACCAAGTTTGACATCAATCGGTCCATCCGTTTAGGCTGTAGCTTCGTCTACAGACAGACAGACGGACTTCCGGGACCCACTTTTTTGGCATTCTCTACCATCGTAATGTCATGGTAAAATGTTATCTCAACTTTTTTTTTTTGTACGAATGCATAACTTGATATATATGTACATATGTAGTACCTATATCGCAAGTAAAAATGATTAAATTCAATGGTGAAACTTTTTGTTTGATTGAAAAATATTATTCTAAGATTAGTTTTTAACATTTTTTTATACAAAATTGCTAAATATGGCTTTGTCATTAAATTCTAAATGTTTACAATGTTTTAAACAAAGTTTATTTTGAAATTTTCTGAAACTGTTAAAAAATTTAAATCCTTTCACTTAAGTAATAGTCCATAATATTTTTCTAAGTTTCAATTACATTATCTTTGCTATTTTAAATTGAACACAAAACATTATAATTTTCACTCTCTTTTATGAATAAATAATCTTGCAACATAAATCCACTCTCAATTTTCTCCTCATATAATCGACGCGTCGCGTCGCTTCTTAGTTGTATTATTGATGGATGCAAAACAGTTGTTTAGCAGCCGTTATAATTATTTTTATTGACAAACTTGTTCCATTACGTGGTCGAATAAAATTGATGCCGTAGGCTTTTAAAATTAAGTGGGTATTAAATCAACTACGCCATTCTACAAAATAGAATAATCACATAGATATAATAGTCAGAAGCAGAAGCTGATGGGGATAAGAAAGTGCTCTCTTTTTGCGTCGGATGATAGCACTTCAATACTACACGTACTTTCAATTTCAATTCGCAGCCGCACCTCTCTTGTCCCAATTATGCCTTAAGGCTATGACATGATTAGATATTTAAGGAAGAAAAAACGGAAAGTAGTTATTTTTGTTCAAAATAATACAACAACAAAAAACATGATCTCGTCAAAATTATTAGCCAAATACAGTCAATGTATTTAATTTCAAAAAATATTATAATATTCATTTCCTTCTGGTCTGCATCTGACTGAGAACAAACAAAAACAAATTTAAACTTTTGGCTTCAGAATTATCATAGTTAAGAAGTTAGTTCTCTGCGTTCACTTTCTTATCATTAAAATCGATCTTAAACATCACCATAAAAAAAAATTGTTTAATTTTTTTCAACGTAAAGGAATTTTTGAAGAAAATAAAATGCTTGGAAAATTTATTTTTGATTCCTTCTTCTTCCATCTATCCAAGTACGACATTGGTTTTACTTTCAAATGTGGACTCTTTTGAATGTCCTGGTATTATTTTGTTGAATTTTTGATTTTTGGTCTTCTTTCTTCTCCACATCTGTTACCCTGAGGATTCCATTGTATGTAAAATACTAACCGTACGCAGCTACCCGTTCCGCGTTTAAAATCATTTCCGTTGGTAATTGATGGAATTTTGTACATATAAGGGCTTAATCTACAAAGGAAAAATGTCAATAACATTATTTTATTGAAAAAAATTAAAACTTTGGTGCCTAAATTAATAAGAAGCAGCACCTTGCATCAGGCGCCATTGTTGTCTAGACTCAACTTAAGCTATGATTACACGGTCAACAAAAATTGGTCAACGCGTTGACTCTCTGACGTAAAAGTGATGTCACAATCTGTACCAAGAGTGTCACGTCGTGTGATCGTCAACGAAAACTGCTGTCATTGCGTTGACGGGTACGATGACACTAGCGTTGACACACATTTTTGGGTCAACGCATTGACTATTTTTGATGACCGTGTAATCTTTCTGTCAATGCCATTGGGACGCGTTGACAGGGTTTTAGGACTGGATGTCATTGCAATGACCCTGTCCCAGCGTTGACGGGGTAGAATTTAATACCGTGTCATCATCGTTCAGATTGACATTATTTTTTGTATAGAAATGTGATGAAAGTTGGATTGGGAACATTTTTTGTAGAGCGATTGTTTGAATGGTGTACCGTTTTGGAGGGAGGGGGGTTCTCATTTCACCTTTTTGTTATACAAAAAAAAACTTTTCTGTATTTCCATGGCATCCATGTTGGATGCAAAAAAAAATTTTTTTTACAAAAAAAAAACCAAAAACCTACAAAAGCTACATTTTAAGACCATAACCATTAACATTGGTTGCGGCGTTCCTATGCTATAAGCGTTTGCCATATTGATTTTTTTTTTCGATTTTTTAAAAATGAAATGTCGAAACTTTTTTATTTTTTTCTAATTTTTCGACAAAACTTAAGTAATTTTACATTTATGTATATTCGTTCAACAATCTTATCAGAATATCTCGAAATATTTACATTTCAATGCAACCATGTCAAACAAATTTTCGTTTAATTTTTCTATGAGAGCTTTTTTAAAATCTCATTTTCTCTGCTTTTTGTTACAAAATATTTTTGGAAAAGGAGAATGGGCATTTTGGACGTTGAGCGGCCATTAATAAAATTGGTATCAAATGCAAGGACTATAACTTAGGAAAAACTTTTACTATGGACGTTTCGCAGTATTGCGTTAAGAATGTAAGAAAATGCAGTATTTGTATCGTTAATGCGTTATTCAATGTATGAACAACAAATTATTTTATATTTTTATTTGGAACATAAAATATGATGCTCTGTCATTTTCCCTGAGTCTGAAGTCATTACTCTTGAAAATCCGACCAATAGAACTCATAATATAAGATTTTTAAGACAACCACTTCAAGATTTTGTTCGAAAGTTTTCAAACAATTCAAACTAACAAAAAATTGAATAACGAAACTCTCAAAATAGTCTTGAAACTGTTGTTTTAAAATGCTTATAGTTTGGGTTCTAGTGGTTGGATATTCAAGATAAAGGTCTTCAGATTTAGGGAAAATGCGAGAGTATCGTATTTTGCACTTAAAATACACACATAAGATACAACTTTGAGACAATCTGCATAAAGTGTTATATGCAAAAATGCATTTTATCCGTTTTTGGAGTACGTCACAAGGATAAAACTTCTCCACAACATATGTAAACCTTAATTACATCAAAAAATAACAAATTCATTCCTGGCCGCGCAACGTCCACATTCCATACAAACTTGCCCATTCTCCTTTAAATTTTTGCTTTGTGTCAAACAGTGTGATCAACAAAGTTTTGCGAGTCAACGCGTTGACACTGCTAAGTAAACGTCACGTTAACACACCTGCGCGTCAACTAGTTTGGGACAACATTGACGCAATAGTGTCAATCGTGTGATAGTCAATGTTTTATGAACTGACACTGTGAACGTTGACGGTGAGATGACAGAGAGAAAATGGATTTTTTTCTTGACGTCAGAGAGTCAACGCGTGACCGTAAAAAAAAATACTTATAGCCAAAAAAAGATTTTTCAGGAATAACCAAATTTATAGACTTCACAGCTTTTAACTCGCATTTACTTTTTACTTGCGATAAAGGTACTATGGGACAAGTTTGGGATTCGTACAAAAATCGAATTGGAGTTTACAATCAGACAAATCGAATTGGAGTTAACAATCAGATGTTAGAGAAGTGCAGCCTGTCCTAGAACCGTTTTCTTGATTTCTGACTTTTTAGTCTGACTTAGTAGCCTTACAAGTTAGAAAAGAGTTTCTAAAATATTATATATATATATATATTTTTTTTAAATCAAGTTTTTTGTAAACGGGCCAATACATTTCTATGAAATTTTGTTTTTAAGTGTCAATTAATATTTCGTTTTTATTGGTTTACGAAGCTTTTTTTTTAATGGTTGAAATTTTTTGTATTCTATTTTTTAAAATACGGCTCTAACGTATTCCAAAACAAAATATCTTACAATTCATTGATGTACCTAAAAGAAAGATACGTCGTTTGTATATCAGAACCACTTTTTGAAGTTATACTTCTTTTGCGGTGCGGCGGTGAGCCACTAAAATTTCCTCTTTGACAAGAATGTCAAAGGGATTATGACGCAATCACTATCTCCGAGACTGATATGGGCAGCAGGGCTGTCGTTTCACCTCAAGAGTTTGCAGTAATTTAGTATTTAAAAATGCAGTACGCCCCAGTACGGCAAAAAAAAAAACTACAACACGTGGCAAGTTGCATGTTTCATGTCGCAAGTTGAATGTGGCTGGTACCATGTGGCATGAAACATGTGGCAAGAAGCAGGAATTCCTCGTGGCATTCAGTATGCAACATAAGGAAGTGCATGTGGCAAGTTGCATGTAGCAAGCTATATGTGGCAAGTTACATGTCGCATGTGGCAAATGCATGAAGCATTTGAGTGAGAAGTATAACTTCAATCGCGCGTACAAAGTACACACACGCTTTTTTTTATTTTAAAAAGAAATTTTAAAGTATCATTGAGTTTTTAATAAATTTCTTATAAAATTAAATTAAAAATAATATTGCTTGTGAATAAAAAAAAATATGAATGCCTATTTTAAGGAACTTTTACCAACGGACCAAGAACGGTGCGACCATTTTATTTCTCTAAGACCAAGAGTTTTTAAGAAATGTATAAGTTTTAGAGAAATCCAACTAACCAAAAACATTATTATAATATGGACATTTTTTTTTGCCTAGAAGTCATAACTTCTTGTTTAGCTACTTTTTTAAAGCAGTATTTAGGAGAGTTGTTGGACGGTAGTTACATAGACTCCTACAAGTAGGGGAGAGTGGCGGACAGTGAGACACCCTTTTTTTAAATTGGTATATCTTAGAATGTTTTCGAGATAGCTTAACGAAACTTTGAAGTTAGTTTAAGACATATTTTATCTTAATGTTGCAAAAAAACTTATAGTTAAAGAATGAATGAGGGCATCACATTGGACTAAAATGTAGAAAAAGTCAAAACGTCTCACTGTTTGAAAGGGGTGCGATCAGTGAGACATTCTTAGGTGAAAAAAAAAATAACGAAAACGTCAAATAATTAGGTAATTGACAAGTATATACTTAATTAATTTATGTTACTTTAACCCATTTATTCAAAAAAAAAAAACAAAAAGCCAAAAAAAATGAAAGAAAAAACAATACGAAATCATTTTGAAGTTATGCTAAAATAATAGATTTTTTTAAAATCTATATGTCTCACTGTTTGCTTTTTAAAAAACCTATGTCTCACTGTTTGCTTTTTAATAATGTCTCACTGTTTACTTTTTGTCATTTTTCGGAAAAATATAAAATTACAAAAAACGAGAAGGAATTCTAATTCAATGATATTTTTTTATGAAAGAACATATAAATATAATACATATGTAAAAAAAGTTCTGTCCACTAACCAGATTTTTTTGTGTTATACACTCTTTTTATAACACTCCAAAAACTACTTTCACCTGATTTTGTGTGATATTTTACGGCGGGGGAAAATAAACAGCTTTAATTAAGTCGGGACAAAATTAAAAGACGCAGACGGGGAAATAAACGTTTTGACCCAAACTAGCGTTACTGTGCTTATTTTCAGAAAAGAGAAAAATGGATTGTCTCACTGTTTGCACCGTCTCACTGTCCGCCACTCTCCCCTACAATATGAGACAAAATAATGTACCTTTTTCTGCTTTGTGAAGATGTTTTAGCAAGCTAACAAATTTTTTAATTAAAAACCTTTCAATACCTTTTGATTTTGGACCTTTTCACCGCAATTTTGAAGATAATCCTTTGGCTTCAATACATATTCCCATTACCTGGAACTTTGAAGTCTTTAAATCTTGATTATTGAACAAAATTTTTAAAGGGCGGAAAAAAACCAACCTTTTGGTAAGCCTTTTCTAATCTAATTGCTGTTTTTTCATAGTACTTCTTCCACCTAACGGTAAGCATTATTTTAATTCACTTGCATTTTGAATTTAAATGAGCTTTGGTATAATTTTACATAGAGCTATAGATTCTTAGGAATTTAATTATTTGTTGAAGACATATACGATTTCTTACAATGAAAGTGGAATTTAAAATTGGATTACCCTTTTAATGACTACTTTAATGAGGAAATAAAAATTTAATATCCAAGCAATTATATGAAGAGTATTCATATTCATAAAATATTACTAATAACATCAATTTGCTGGTCTATTAAAATACAAAATTTCAACCAAGCCTTTAAACTTCCAGTTTCCAACCCACATATTGATACATTAACTTACCTTTTTTTTAACTTTCTATTTCAATATACATTTCAAAGAATTCTCATTAAATTCTCATCTTTCTATCGACAGCTTTCGTTCCGAGCATGCCATGGAATGCGTGAACGCAAAGTAATCGAGGTGCGTCGAACTCTGAGTTGTCCATTGGATAGCATGAATGAGATCTCGTTGGCTTTGGATCGTTCGGTGCGTGCACATCTTCACATCACAGCAGATACCTTCCCAATGGGAGACATAGAACGACAGGTGTCTAATCAGGTAAGTCTGATGAGATGAGAAAAGAGTCTTATTCGTTCTAATCTTTTAATCCAATTTCAAATAGGTTCTTTCGACGCTACACGAATATCCATGTTTAGAAACATGCTTGCCACTAACCAAATTTATCAGCGATTGCGTGAGACAAGCTTGGAAGATGGTCAATCAGAAATGCCCTTATTATCTGGATAGTGATTTTAATTTGGGTAAGTTTGCTGAATTTTCAAAACCTAATTTCATAATAATTGAACTTGATTTTTTTGTTTAAGGTTTCCTTCGTCCAGAAAAACACGAGCGTCATCAACAATCGGATCGACGTTCGGATCTTATAAAGGCATTCCTTTGGCCAGCTCTAATGCAAAACAATCAATGTGTTTTTAAAGCATTTGTAGAAACTTAATAGTATTTTTGCTTTTTTTATTTTGTTATTTTATAAAATTTATTTTAAAATTAAGTAAAAATAATTATAAAAATTTGCAATATCAAACAAATTTGTACAAAATAATTTTTAAATCTAATTTTATGTTTTGTAAAGAAATTTTTTATATAAATTTTTTTAAAAAAGTTAAGTTGTTTGTTTAAAATTAAGAAAAATAAAAAAAACCATTTCTATGATATCGGTATAAGCTTAAGACTTATGCTAATTTTTGAATTTGTACATAAAAGTGGATGAAGTCTATAATAATCGATAATATCACTTGGTGCATTGAATAGTTTCTCACAGGGTTTCTCTTGACCAATGCCATACATTTCGGTGCCGAGAATTTTTCGTATGTACAAATGGAAGTAGTTTTGTTGAGCATAAACTGTCACAACGTATTTAATTGAGATATCCTGGAAAATAGATTTGAAGAAAAACAATATTATTTAGATTTTTATTTTATTTTTTAATAAAATACATAAGTTTGAGGGACTGACTTGCAGTAATATTTTACCTCTGTCTCTTCTTCTTTGTATTACTTACTTGTTCTTTGTAAGGGCGAACTAAACAAGCTCCATCCTCGTGACATGAAAGTCTCTCTTCAGCAGCCTTACGATCCACAGTGCGATAGTACGTTTCGGTTTCTATTTTTTTGGTGGGAATTACATAGTACTCTAAGTCTAGGTCATCTGAAATTTATTAAAATAAAACAAAACATAAGAGTATACAAATAGTAGATTATTGATAGTCCTATATACGTAGGGGAGAGTGGGGCACATTTGAACACTTTTTGCTTTCGCAGCTGCTTGAACGAAATATGTTCGATTTCTTGATCTGTAAAGTTTTCTAACATTGAACAGTAACATTGAACTTCGATTTCAAATAGCATTTCGTTAGTTAGACGAAATATTTATATTAAATTCTGATGTTAAACCAATATAGGCTCTTATGTTCAAAAGTGCCCCATGTATGGGGCAGCTTTGAACATGGAAGGGGCACTTTTGAACAGCAGTTTTAGTTTCGTTGTACTTTTTACTAGGTTTTTAATAAGAACATACACAAACTTAAAATTGATTATTATATCATATTCAAGGAATCAAAAAAAAAAAATAAAAACTCTGAAAAAATAAACTTTAAATTTGAACAATAGTTATCACATTTATTCGTTGAAAAGAAAAACAAGAAAAATTCATTTAAAACATAACTTTAAAAAATGGAATTCATTTATGCTTCTCAGAGTAAAATAGATTTATTTTGTGATTAACCTATATTTCTAGACATTAAATGCAAATGTTAACAAAGTGGATGTTCTTCATGTACCAGGAGCGTTAATTGGTGTAAGCAGCTTGACTTTAATTTCTATACCGCTTAAGTAGTATATAATCGAGTTCTCATCGAGATCAGTCTAATACTCGTAGAACTTGAAGAATTCAGTAATTTTTTTTTCAATCTTCAATAATGTTGTACATATTTCCATTTTTTCTTTAATTTTGCCCACAATTAGTAGTTTCATTATTCTTTTTATGAGAACATTACGATTTATTAAATGAAAAACATTAAAGTTTCCTTAAAATGTCTGATACAAACGTGTCAACGACATAAAATGTTGAATAAATATTTAACATTAATATATTCATTAAAAAATTCACCGTGACTTAGTTTAAAATTTATTAAACATTAACAAAATGGGAAACCTACACTATCTCCAAAAAAAAAAAATCTCAATCTGATAAAATCTCCAGAAAATTTTTGACCCCATGGACAAAATCTCCATGGTGAAAGGCATCCGATGGACAAAATCTCAAATAAATAATTTTTTCTCCCATTTTCTCCAAAACCCCAAAAATCTCCAACTAGCAAAGACAAAAACGTAATAGAATGTATGACTTGAACCTTCGTTGTTTGACCTACCATTCGTGTGCCTTAACAATGATTCTAATATACTGGAAGGGTACAGGGAGTTGAACTAATCATAATCTTTTGAGGCAAGTTATCACAGCTTACAATTAAATATCATTAAAAATAGGTCTTTCCAAAATGAAGATGCGCAAGTTGTGTATCAAGCTTGATACACAACTTGCGCATCTGAAATTTTGGGGTTTTCGCTGGGAGATTTTTTTTTTTTTGTGATTTTTTCCTGGAGATTTTGTCTATACCCAGGTTTGTCAACTTTTTTTGGTGGTATGTCAATGGATTCAATCACACAGTCAACCTTAAATTACAATGGATATATACGGAAAACTATATGTATCCTTGAAATATATAAAAGGAGAATGGGCATTTTGGACTCTGAGCGGCCATTAATGAAATTGGTATCATATGAAAGAGCTATAGCTTAGGAAAAACTTTTACATTGAAAGTTTCGCTGTATTGCTATAAGAATGCAAGATATTGCAATATTTGTATTGTTTATGCATCGTGTAATGTTAGAAGGAAGAATTGAGTTATACTTTTATTTGAAATACATAATATGAAGCTCTCTCATTTTCCCTGACCCTGAAGACATTGATCTTGAAAATCCGACCAGTAGAACTCATAATACATAATACAAATCTCAAAATAGGCTTGAAATTGTTATTTAAAAAAGCTAATAGTTTGGGTTCTAGTGGTTGGATTCTCAAGATTAAGGTCCTCAGAGTCAGGGAAAATGACAGAGTATTATGCACTTAAAATACATATTGAGGTTACAACATAGAGACAATATCTGCATAAACTGTTAAATGCAAAAATGCATTTTATCCGTTTCTGAAGTACGTCACAAGTATAAAACTTCTGCAAAACATATGAAGGACTTAATAACATCATAAAATACCAAATTCATTAATGGCCGCGTAATGTCCACATTCCATACAAATTTGCCCATTCTCCTTTCCAATAATCATGTCAAAAAATCATGTCAAAAAATCAATTTCGTCTAAACTAAATAATTTTTTCAATTTATTGTTTTTAATACAAGTAGCTTTATAATGTAGATCACTCAGTAAAGCCCTACAAAAGTTATATTCGTTTTTCTATTAATTGTTTGGGTATCAACCAGCGTTGTGCAAATGTGCCCAATTGGGCCATTTGGCCCAAGAATTTATATTTTGGCCCCGTGCCCAGGGCCAACAGCAAATGGCCCCATTTAATGAAATTCTTTAATTAATACATGCATTTTTACAAAATAAATTAGTTGAATTAACAACTTGATGATTTTTTAAGTAGTTATCGACTAAAGATCGATTGTCAAAATATTTTGCGAATGCATTCACTGAAGAGAAAGGACGACAAATGATATTTGTTTTCCTTTATCTTTATATCTAGTTTAAACCTGATTGATAAAGGCTTCTGAAGTATTCAGTATTTTTATTTCATTGGGAAAAAGACTAAAATGATTTATAAAAGTTTATGGCCAAAAAAAAAAACATACACATTTAATAAAATCCAAAATAAATTAGATATATTAGATTTTTAAGAACCAATTTTTCTGGCCTTCGGAAGCCCCGGTTGTTCGATCTTCATAAAAAAAATTTGGGGACTTTATTTATAAAGTTATATCTAACATAGAAGAAACAGTTTGGATCTGGATCAAATAACTTACTCGGTCAAACCAATAGGCTGCGAGGTATAGATCAATTACAGTTTTCCAACATTGCGGAATTCGCCATTTGGTGATGAAATGATCCAAAGACCAGGGCTTAAGTTTTTCTATTACCTTCTTTTTATTAGACTATTATTATTTAGTGACCCTTTTTTGCGACCGTTTTGAGTTTCCCAACGGCAACACTGCTTACTTGTATCTATAGACTATAGTACCTACTTATGTATATCTTTAGTTTGTGTTTAACTTATCAGAAAAAATAATTAAATAAACTAGTTTATGTGTTTTGGTATGTGTTTTAAAAAAAATGTTTACATGAAAAATAAAATGGCCCCTAAATTGTTGAAATGGCCCCGAAAGTGGCCCCTTATATTTATTTTCCAGGAACAACGCTGGTATCAACTCGTATGAAAAACTGTAATTTTCGACATCGAGGGACAGCTTGTTATAGCTTGAATAAAAAAAATATCAAAAAGTGCCAACATTTTAATCAATTTAGTGTGCAAAAGATTTTAATCAATTTAGTGGGAACGTTCATCTAGTACTAGCGTAAAGGGTATACAATGGTTGGCACCGCTAATCATTTTTCACCTTAAATTGACAACTTTTATCAATGTATAAAAAATAACAAAACTTAATTTTTGAAGTGAAAACTTCTTTAGTATCGTAGTGATTTGAAACAAGATGAAACGAAAACGCGACACGACATCAACTTGTTATAACTTTTTTGTTTTAATAGATAGATGAATGAAATTTGCACTGTAGATAGGTAATTAAATAAACTATAATTGTACAAAATTTCAAATCATTTCATATTCAAAATTCTGAGATAACGGTACAAAGATGTTCTGTTTCTACACACGTTATATCTTTTGATCTAGTCCACACACAAATTTGATTTAACTTTAATACGCATGCTGATAACATAACCTTTTATTTGATATATCACACATAACGTTACGTGCTCTACAAGTTACACAATCTTAAATTGAAAAAAATTTAAAAATACCTCAAAACACCTGTGGAGATCTGTTGGCGATGACCAGCTACCAGTGTAGGAAGTACCGTAATCTCAGTCTGGAAATTCGACATGGTTGACTTTAAAAAATTCTAACTTCTCTTGTAGACATCTTTGAAATAAGATTTATACATCATTATACAAAGTGAAACAATAAGCTTTCACATGGTATAAAATTTTTTATAGGTTGTCGAACAAAAAAACTGATTTAATAGCATGAGAACATAAAAATAAATGTTTTTTTTTGATTTTTGGATGAAATTTAATCGAGTTCAAAAAATTCTAGCTCTTTTTGTAGATGTCTCATAGACTTGATCGATATATATATTTTGAGCTAAGACAATAAGCTTTCAGATGATATAAAATTTATCTAGGTTGTCATATAAAAAACATTAATTTGAAGGTGATAGAATAAAAATAGGTAGATTTTTTCTATTTTTTTTTTTTGCAAGAAAAATGATTTTTTAAGGTTTCACTTCTACCACGTGTGAATTGCACACATGATTTTTTTTTGTAAGAGATGTACCAATTAATAAAGAGTATTGTGTATATTTAGTGTTAAGAAAAGAAATACTCAAAAATAATTAACTTTTATGTGATTTTAAATCATTTGATTTTTAGTTTTTGAGTTATGGATATGTCCGGGAACGCTTTTTTTGGGTACATTAGATGCAATAAAAAAGAAATGGAAACTTTTCTAACCGAAACAAATATATTCTTAGATGCGTGCCAACTATTTTAATTGGTAAATGATAAAAAAAAAACTTTAAATAAATGTTATTTTAATTAAAAAAAATGCCTGGACATCAAATTTTCCACCTCCATGATTTTGATCCATATCCGTTAAAAAGGATAAATTAAAAAAATATAAAAAACGGGTCTTGAAAGTCACGTACAAATCCTCTATACCGAGTTTTTAGCAAATCTATCAAACCGTTCAAGTCCATTTTTCCAATATATAAGGGATACAGGGTATAATTTAGTGGTAGTACAGTTATTGACAATACAAATTTGTAGAAAAGCTTAAAACACAGTTTTTGAAAAAAACTCGAAATCAAATCAAAATCGTTAAAGTCATTTTCTAGAACTCTAGAATACCTTAAAATGTTGCATGGATAGTGCCAGTTTTAAAGGAGGTATTTAAAAAAATAACAACATTTATTTGGGGGTGTAAATTGAAAATTGGGAAAATGGTATGATGGTATGTCAGGACTCTCAGTATATAGCTTGAGTTAACCTTCAAACTTAAGTTTAAAAAAAATTGTGTCAAGTATTTTACAGAACAATTTTTGGTATTGAATCATTTTTAAGTGTGCTTTTAAAAAATTTTTTTTTTGTTTTAGAAATACTGGCTTTAATTTGTGTGTACTAACATAATTTTTACTTGCGATATAGCATATAAAGTATACATAGGTGATACTTTAAGTACATACTATTTATCAAGTTAAAACAATTTAAATTTAAAACAATAAAAATAGATTATTTGAAAGATGAGAAAAGTCACTGAAATTAAACAAGATTATCAAGTTATGCACTCGTACAAAAAAAACGTTGAGATAATAACACTGGTCAACAAAATTTAACCTTTTTTTTGCCACAAGAACCAAAGTATACTTTTCTAGTAGTTTTTGGGGTGCTGAATCTGAAGTCAGAAAAATTTGATTGGCCTCCGTTTTTGAAATATTACTGTTATAAAATGATAAAAAATGTCATTTTGGCTGTTTTCGAGGTTCTGTTTTCATTGAAAACAAATTTGTAACGGGGATTATAAGAATAAATATTCGTCTTTCAAAAACAGTTTAAATTTTCCCGATATATCTTTTATTGCTCGAGATATCTTAAATTTCAGTTAATAAGCCAAAGAGAAACTAAACTTAATCTAAAGTTTAAGTCACTGGTCACAGAATTTTTGCCAACAGCCAAAATATACTTTTCGGATGGTTTTTGGATTGCTGTACTCGAATCCGCAGTCAGAAAAATTCTATTAGCCTCCGTTCTTGAAATATAACCGTTTTAAAAAAAAAAAACCTTTTTTCTGCATTTTATAACTGTAATATTTCAAGAACGGAGGCTAATAGAATTTTTCTGACTGTGAATTCGAATTCAGCAACCAAAAAACCTTCAGAAAAGTATATTTTGGTTCTTGTGACAAAAAAAGTTTAATTTGGTTGGCCAGTGCTGTTTCTGAGTCAAAGACCGCAACTTAAATTTTAAATATCTCGGGCAGCAAAAGAGATATCGGAAAGATTTAAACATTTTTTGAAAGAATAAGACCAGTTCTTATAGGCACCGTTACAAATTTATTCATAATGAACTACCCCACATAAAAACATAACCTAACCTAACATTACCTAACGGTAATATTTCAAAAACGGAGGCCAATAAAAAAATTCTAACGGTAATATTTCAAAAACGGAGGCCAATAAAAAAATTCTGACTTCAGATTCGAATTTAGCACATCCAAAACTACTAGAAAAGTATATTTTGGTTCTTGTGGCAAAAACCTTGTTGACCAGTGTAATCAGACAGGACAATACGATGATAGAGAATGCCAAAATAGTCATAGAACCTGTTTTTCTAATCAGACTTTCTCAGAAACTGCTTATTTGTTTTCAACGAAAGCACAAAAGCATTTACATTATTTTAATATAAGTCAAAAAAATTTTTTTGGAAAAACTGATTTTTGTGTTTTTTAAAATATTTTGATGTTTTAGATGTTGATTATGATTACTAACAGCTACAAGATGGTAGGTATACCAAATTTAATTTCAATATTTTTATTTAAAAAACGGTTATAACGATTTTGACAGTATTTTTTTTTTTTTTTCTAAAAATGCATCATCGTAAAAGAAATTAGACACCATACTTAATTTGGGGCTGAATTTGATTTAAGATGTTGTTATTTCAATTTGAAAAACGAATTTTGTGTTTTTTATTTTTTTTTTTCATATGCATTTACCAAATTTCTTTATAAAAATTCCTAAAAATTTTAGCATCTTAAATTCTAAGAGCAAGTTGGTGCGAGCCAGTCGTTTCATTCCTTAAGAAAATATACAATGTACATCAATAAAAAAACTATATGCTCCAAACGAATATTATTTCCTACCGAATTCCTTTTAACTTATTACTTTATTCTTTTTTTAACTTGAAAAAGAAATTTATTCCTATAGATAGAGAACTTAAAATAATTGTATGCAGTTGTCTACAATTTAATTCTTAATTTACATCAATTCGGCGCCAAACTGTATAAATCTTTATATGCATACAATTTCCTCCCTTTGAACAGGAAACTAAAACAAAATCTGTTATTTTAAACATACAAATTATTTTCTAGTTCATTGAATATTCCAAAACATCCGAATCGTACATTGTGTCAATAAAGAGGCAACAAAATTCCATTTAAAACGAAATTGTGTATAAATTTTGCCTCATTACATCAACATCGATTTTATTTGCAAATTAAATTTTCCAAAACAACTAAATTCAACAGCATTCCGCAACAAAAATTCAAATTGACTTGTAAATAATGATGATGATGATGATCATCATCATCATCTATTCGACTTGTTATTATTTGTTTTTTTTTTTTGTTTTTTTTTCAAAACTAATCAAACTCACTGAATGAATAAATTTTGTTGGATTAATTAATATAAAATACTCACTAACGATGATATAATCATCGAAATTCGGCGATAGATCATCGTTGTCTTTCGTCTCGCCAATTTGTTTTCGTTTCTTTTTACAACAAAATCCACTGTAGTAAGCGTTGGTTAGATTTTCCACAAAACGAACAAATAAATTATGCAAAACTGTCCAATAGACGCGCAGACACCAGCACATGTTTTATTGTTTAAAAGGGTTTTCTATTTTTTGTTTTGTTTATTTAGGGGAGGGGAAGGTTTAATTTATCTACTGAACTTGAATATTATAAAGCTATCAAAATATTGACTATGACCAGCCAGAGCACTGCTGCGATCAAAAACCGAAAACAGCAAGAAGGCGACATTGCCGTGATACATCTCCGGCTAAACTACACAACGAAAAGGCGAGAATTATTGTTTTCAGCTAGAGGCTAGAGTGTGACTTTGAAAATTAAACAAAAAATATAAAACAAAAAAAAAATTAAAAACACAACAGCCACTCCACTCAATCGGATCATGGACCACGACGTAATCCATCTCAAAAGTTATACAGAAAAACAATAGGAGCAGCATTCATCCTAAATGCCGGGCGCTTTGTCAGATGGGGAAATGCCCTGTCGGGGGGTTGATTAAAGGGTATTCCAGAAAGAGTTCTATTTATTTTCTTTATGAAACGTATGTATAAAAGAAAACACAAAACTTAGAAAATTAAGTCCGATTATTTTAATATTTCATTCAAATTCATTCCATTCCATTTCAATTCACTCCAAACCGTTTTATTTCATTTCCATTAAATTTAATTTTTCATTTCATTTTCCATCTCATTTCATAATCTACTTAATTTAATTTTCCATATCATATCATTTTCTATTTCATTTAATTTTTCATTTTTCACTTTTCATTTTTAATTTTTCATTTTTTATTTTTAATTTTTCACTTTTCATTTTTAATTTTTCATTTTTTATTTTTCATTTTTCACTTTTCACTTTTCATTTTTAATTTTTAATTTTTCATTTTTCATTTTATTGAAGTGAAAACTTCTTTAGTATCGTAGTGATTTGAAACAAGATGAAACGAAAACGCGACACGACTTCAACTTGTTATAACTTTTTTGTTTTAATAGATAGATGAATGAAATTTGTACTGTAGATAGGTAATTAAATAAATTATAATTGTACAAAATTTCAATTAATTTCATGTTCAAAATTCGGAGATAACGGTAAAAAGATGTTCTTTTCCAACACACGTTATATCTTTTGATCTAGTGCAAATACATTTGATTTTACTTTAATAATGCTGAAAACATAACCTTTTATTTGATATATCACACATAACGGTACGTGCTCTACAAGTTACACAATCTTAAATTGAAAAAAAAATTAAAAATAGCTCAAAACACCTGTGGAGATCTGTTGGCGATGACCAGTGTAGGAGGAAGTACCGTAATCTCAGTCTGGAAATTCGACATGGTTGACTTTAAAAAATTCTAACTTCTCTTGTAGACATCAAAGAAATAAGATTTATACATCATTATACAAGGTGAAACAATAAGCTTTCACATGGTATAAAATTTTTTATAGGTTGTCAAACAAAAAAATTGATTTAATAGCATGTGAACATAAAAATTAATGTTTTTTTTGCTTTTTGGATGAAATTTCATCGAGTTTAAAAAATTCTAACTCTTTTTGTAGGTGTCTCATACACCTGATCGATATATATATTTTGAGCTTAGACAAAAAACTTTCAGATGGTATTAAATTTTGTATAGGTTGTTATGGAAAAAATGCATTTAATAGCGTGAGAAGATAAAAATACGTGTTTTTTCGCTTTTTTTTTATGGAAATTGATCGAGTTCAAAAAATTCTAGCTCTTTTTGTAGATGTCTCATAGACCTGATCGATATATATTTTTTTAGCTAAGACAAAAAGCTTTCAGATGATATAAAATTTATATAGGTTGTCATTTAAAAAACATTTTCAAGGTGAAAGAATAAAAATAGGTAGATTTTTTCTATTTTTTTTCAAGAAAAATGATTTTTTAAGGTTTCACTTCTACCACGTGTGAATTGCACACATGATTTTTTTCATTTTCTATTTCATTTTCTATGTAATTAAATTTTTCATTTAATTTCATTTTCCATTTAATTTCATTTTCTATTTCATTTTATATTCCACTTAATTCCATTTTCCATTTCATTTTCCATTTTATTTCATTTCCTATTTAATTTCATTTTACATTTCATTTTACATTTCAATTTAAATTACACTTTATTTCATTTTCTATTCAACTTCAATTTGTATTTCATTTCATTTTTCATTTTATTTCATTTTTCATTTCATTTCATATTCTACTTCATTTAATTTTCCATTTCATTTTATTTTGTTTCATTTCGTTTCATTTTATTCTATTTTAATTTTTTTTATTTAATTTATTTTTATTATATCTCGATAAAAATTAAAACACCCTGTGATTCAGTTATTCTTCGGTTGGAAGAATTATGGTAATGTGATTCTTGTTCAACAGATGTTTTACACTGAACATCTCTGATGGGAATATCATTCATTTAACACCACGAGGCAATTTTTTGCGCTCTAAATAAGCTGTTGCTTTCGATACATTTGTGTTCATTGTAAATTTTCTTAAATTTCAAATTAATGGAGATCATTTTTAATTAATTTTGCGTTGAGTTTTCTTGACATTAAAATGCCTTTTTTGAGACATTTGTTTGAACTATAATTTTTTTATGATTGGAGAAGTTGTTAATGAAGGGTTTAAAAACATTTTTACGTGGCAGAAATACTTGAAAAGAATTTTTTTTTTGTTTTGTCATAATGAAATAAAAAAAGACATGGAATGCATATTGCTTTTTTGGTTAAGCAGACATGTTTTACAATTTCATGTGATTATACGAAAAGTCTCTTTTAAAAAAAGAGCTATAACAAAGAGAGTCGGATATTAAAAATATTTATTTATGGCAGATATGATTTTCTAAGCTGATTTTTTTTACAAATTCTCCATTATGTTTCTTACTATGTATTGTATACCCATTTGTGAAAAGGCCTTGCATATCAAATAAAACCATTGGAAAAGTTATAAATTATTAAGATATTTCTATTTAAAAAAAAAAAAAAGTTACACATACGCCATAGTGACCATTTTAGTTCCCTTTAAATTAATTCAATCACAATACAAAAATAGGGAAACATATACTAATTTACTGACTATTTGCTGATTGTTTAAAGTTATTTAGTTGTTGTAAATTTTAGAAGCTAAAGGGACTCTAATCAGAAAGAAAAAAAAAATGACCAAAACGCATGAAAGTAAAAAAAAAATGTTCTTTAAAATTCAAATTTTTGTTTTACTCGCGTTGGTTTGGCAATGGTTTGGTGATGCATTACCGTCGTTGAAATCTAACCAAACCGTTCTACTCAGTTTTCCGCCAACCAGCGGAAGACCTTACGTTGTCGTTCTGTGCGATTGTATGTCGGTGCGCCCGCCCATCCTTTTTACAAAAGAGCCCAAAATGATGAACCCATCTGCCCCAAAACTGATCATATATCCTAATTTTCTCAAAAAAATTTAAAGTGTTGCCGTATATGCCAATTTTTTTTTTTTTTTTTTGTTTACGACTGAAATTTGAGGTCATTTTAAAGATAAGGAAATATGTAAGTTTTCATTTTTTGAAAAAAAAAATATTTTTTGGTGTATATTTTTTCTTATAACTTAACCAAAAACTTAAAGGAGAATGGCCAAAAACTCATTATCCATTAAAATGAACCATATCATGTATGACTTGAAAGGGCATTAATAGTATTTAACAAATATGAAATACATATTATTCTCAAAAACTCATCCCCAGGAACTTCCTATGACTATTATAATTTTTATATTAAAAAGTGTTTTTTTCATGCAAATCTATTTCCAGGAAAGTAGTTATTTTTAGTTCTATGGGATCAAGCATCGAAATATACCCTAACATCATGTGACAATAGCGTAAATGATACGTAAATATTGATTTTAAGTTTTTGAACCAGATCGAAGACCACAATGACAATTTCGCAAAAAATAAATTAAAAATATACCTAGACGCTAACTAAAAACAATTCCCCAAATTATAAAGTTCAACTGTCACTTGTCAATATCTTCACAGCGCAGGTTTTATTTAATGTTAGTATATGAATATTTAAGAAGATTATATTACTCTACATGTTTCTTAGGGTCCCCATATCAATGAAACATTAGAACACTGCGTCCCCATGCAATATTTCTTATTAGCTAGCAACTATGTTAGAGTAGGTTACACTCAAAATGTTACTAGATATCCTTAATTGTCATCATTACATTATTAGATTATTGTCATCTTAAGATTATTTAACAAATTACCTGTTTTGTTTTTGTGCAAACACTGGAAAATGTTTTAGTTAGTAGATCACTTACATTCAACTTACAGTCGAACATATCTGTAGGTAACTATCTTCTACACCTTGCTTAACAATATTACTGCTTAATGATGAAAGTGTAAATTATACAATGCAACATTCATTCATACCAACTTTTAAACTATTTGAGTCACTAAAGTTTTACAAATTCTTTCTTTTCACAAATTATTGGAACCGGAAAAATATAAAACACAGAATTACAAATAATATTAATATGCTGTAACAAGTTTGCAGTAACAAACGAGCTGATTAAGAACAGTTTGATGAAACAAATTAAGCTACAACATATATATGTATAAATGCTGATGTAACAGTTTACGTAGAAGAAAAATCAAAACATAAAAGTTTATGTTCACCTTAAATTTTTAAGTTTCATTTCAACATTAAAATTGGTCCTCCTAACACCTAAAAATAAAATTCTTAAGATTATTCAAATTTGAATACATTAAAGTTTTCTTTTATTCGGTCGAAGAGACACCTAGGTACTCATTGAAGAAACAAAACACCTACATCGAATAAAGCGCTTGTGTTGCATTTTCAAATTCATAAATGGTTTTTATTTCGATATTCTATGTTTTCAGAGACAAGAACCATAGTAAAATATTTTTCATATGGTTCGGGTATAAGGTAGAAGAGTTTTCTATGTTAAATTTCAGTTAGAAATTTAAGATAATTAAAATAATTTAAATTACCTACCAAAAAAATTTGTTCACGTTTTTATTTTGCCTTGTTTAGCCAATTATAAAAATTATGATAACACTGGTTTACAAGGGTTTTTTTGCCGAAACAATTAGGTTTTTGGTGTGCTGAATTCGAATCTAAAAAAAACTAATCAGCTCCCGTTTTTTGAAATATTAGCTGATTAATTTTTTTCGACTTTGGATTCGATATAAGCCCACCGAAAACCTTCAGAAAAGTATATTTTTGTTTCGGCAACAAAAAAAAAAGTTTAGTTTTGTTAACCAGTGTAGTGATCTGATTTTGTAACTTTAACTTGTATTACTTTTCTTAATTAAAGCTACACGCAAAATTAAGTAAAAATTGTTTTATATGAAAATAAATAAGATCAATCGTTAAAGTTAAAAGAATGTTTATGTTTGGTATGTAAAGATTCATAACAAGATATTTTTAAACAATCTAAAAATATTTTTTGAAATTCTTTTCAAAATTGTAATTTTTTTTAATAGAATTGACTGCGTAAAAGCCACACAGACAAATAGACGCCGTTTTTATGTATGCCAGGTCTGTTAACTCACAAAATGAATTTGAGATAAAAAAAATATTTTTTGCAAGAAAAAAATCTGCATTGAAGAAAAAATTAAATGCAATATGTGTGCATACAATTTTTTTTTAATATTCTACGATTTTCATTAAATTTTGACTACAAGGTTCAATATTATGGTTGAAATACATATTTACATGTACTAAAATAGTCAAAATTTTAAGAAATTTGACGAATATTAAAAAACAAAAAAACATTTAATAGGTACACATTTTGCGTTTACTTTTTTTTTCAATGCAGAATATTTTTTATTTGCAATACATTTTTGCAAATGTATCTTCATAATTTATATAGGCTTCTCAATTAACAACGACTTTCAAAACTCCAAACCTTTAATTTTTTTTCAATGATTTTGTTTAAATTATGTCACATTAAATCAGAAATCGGAGAATTAAAGACAAACCTTTGACTTTTAAGGAATAATTCCCAAACTAAACCCATAACATAAATAAGTCGTCTGGCAAGCGAAATAAAAAGGAATGTATGGCACGCAAAGAATAGTGAACCAACCCAACCTTATCGCATTTGCACCCAGTAATATAAAACCAACGATTTGCATCGATTGTATTTTTTTTTATATATGCGTAGCCGATTGAGAGGATTAGATTAAATCCACTTAGTCCCATTTATTTCACTTTGTCACATCGTTTAGGAGGTGTGAAATGAATCTTTGGAATTCCAGGATCCTATAAGGAACATTTAAATGGTATTATTTTCTTGTTTAATAAAAGCGTAAAATAGTGCAAAAGAAGGAACACCCAACCAAAGAAGCTTTTGTAGTAATTTTAAAGAAGTAAAACAACAATAAATTTGTAACAGATTTATATATATGTAGGAAAAAAATTAAAACTTGAAAATAAAAGTGAAACATTTTCTGAGAGGAAGAATTAGTTAAGAAAATAATTTAGGGATTAGTCCTATAGTATTGCCTATTAATAATGATTATAAAATAATTTTGGTTTCTGCACACTATCAAATTACTATCAAAAAGTAAGTACGTAATAATTACAAATTAAAGCTTTATTATCTGCACGAATTGATTTGGCAAAAGTACGATAACTAAGGCGGTGAAAAATAATAACGGAATTTTGTAGAACAGTCAAATCAAAGCATTTTTCACTATGGAAGGGGGGGTCTATCTCCCCCCGTTTAGGCGGGAAGGGCAATATTCTAAAATATGACGAAAAATAAAAAAAAAATTATTCAAAAACAACGGCAGGACTTACAGTTATAAATGATACCTTTTTCAAAAGCCAGAATTGCACACTTAATTCTAATTTTTAAATCAAGTTATTTCAATCGAAAATTTCAAAATTTGTGAAAAAAAGTTTGAAAAACACATTGAATACAATTTTTATCATGCCTGACATTAAATATGAAATTAATATAGATGAAATAAGCTGCCTTAAATAATTTCTAATCAAATACTGAAAACCATATACTTCTATGCCTTCTAGTTTTTGAGAAAATAAAAAATAGAAAAATTACCTTTTCATCAGATTTTCATTTTCTTGGCTATTTTCGCCAATATTAACAGCTTTTTAACTTTAAAGTATCATGCCTGGCCCACTTTGAAGGCTCTTAAGATTTAAACTCCCTTTTGTATCCTCTGTCCCGCTCAGACAACTTCGTTGCTTCCCTTAGGCCAAGAATCTCGCGATATTTTTAAAAAGAATACTTAAAAATAAATAAAAATGGTAGAAGTATGAAATTCAAGGCGTATCAAAGTGAGATGCCTAAGGGAGGGCATGCTGCCCCCTGCAACCCCCCTGTTAGGACACACTATAGGATTTGGGGTGGGGTCAAGGTTAGATTGGGTATGTACAAAATTTCTTTTGAATTCGAAAAAACTTTTAAATTCTGAAGAAAATTTGCCTACACCCAAACTCGCATCCACCCCAAATCCTATAATAGTGAGCCCAAGCAGGGGGGTTGCAAGGGGGCATACTGCTTGCAAGCATTATGTTTATGTAAACACGAAAAAAACTAAAAAAAAAATACAAATTTGATAAAACGGAAGTTTTTTAATTTTCAATTTTCAGAATTTGGTAAGAAATCAATTGAGGAAGATTATTTCATCGATTAATTTCACATTAAAATTCAGTCTTGGTAAAAATAGTATTAAATGTGTTTTTTTTTTTTTTTAACTTTTTTCCCAAATTTTGAAGTTGATTATTTCGTTTTGAAAAAATATCCAGAACATTTGATAGAAATTGGCAGCAAGCTCTTTAACTAAAATGTCTGCATTCAGCATCGATAAATAACCTTTTGACTGGATAAGAAGTAACTTTTCAAAGTAGGGTGGGATGCCCTAGGGTTCAGTTCTGTCTCCTAATTTCTTCCTCAAACTTTTTTCTTCAGAAACAAACTTTTCAATATAAAAGTTTCATAACCTTTTAAAAAATATTCTATATTCTTAGTGCATTAAAAATCACCGGATGAGCACATTTTCTACGTCACATTGCCTAAAACGAGCTGAAACGTTGAGGTTTCATTCTTAGATGCAAGAATTTTGTATCCCAAAGTAGATGACTGGAACTCTCTAATCTTACTTACCTCAAATGAACTATTTTACTCGATCCCATAGACATACACGCAGAAAAATAATGGACCTACCGAGGAGTGAGTTAAATAAAATGTGTTAAAAGTAACGTAGTCTTGGTTAAAAACTACATAGTTCTCGTTGCTAAAATCAATGTAGTTGCCTCGGTTAAGTTAAATTGTTTAAAATTACCATTTCAAAAGGTTATTTTAACCGATAAACTTGTTTATATTGATTAAGAAACTCGGTTAAAATTTGAGATTTTATAAAAATTTAACCGAGAAAGTGGGTAAGATTAAACAATTTTTAATAACCGAGTCGACTCGTGTAATTTTAACCGGGGTTAGTTTGCAGGTGCTATATTAACAATCTTCTCTGTTAATTTTACACGAGTTTTACGTTGTTTTTAACCGACCATTTTTCTCCATGCAGTTTGACAAAAGTCGAACTTAATAAAGTATTTAAAAATTTTTTCGGTTCAACCTGCTTTACCAACCGGATGGTATTATTACCTCATTACCTAAATTATATCAAACCAAACCACCTACTCAAAATATAAAATATAGACCTTAAAAATAGTACCTCACAAGTTATGATGAAGCCAATCTCCTTCAATTAGTTTGCTAAAAATAAACAAACAAGTAGTGCATTGCAGCAGCAAAATGGCATGCCACTATAATACTAGAGGCCATTTGGTCAACAATCTGGATTCACGATTATTACGTTAACACGCAGCCACCGAGAGAGACTCTACGAACATACTTACGCCCCATGCTGTCAGATTAACTAAACTATAAACTATGCGTAAATTGGTTGTAAACAGACCAAGAATGTTGCAGCAGTGCAGCACTCGCGACGGACGTCGACAATCAAATTTTAATGACTTCGAAAAAATGCAAGAGCTCCAATAAAATTCCAACTTTGATGTAATTTGTGAGATGTTATCGCATGATCAATCAATTTAAAACTCATAACAAGAAGACTGCTGCTTGTTTAACTACCTGTCTTGGACGCTGACATGTGTGTAGCCACAGCATCATTGAATGCAACAAGTAGCTTCGCAGGTGTTGAAAGTTAATCATTCCAATTTGTTGAAGTGATGAATATTGAAATATTGGATGGAAAATATATTTGACGTTTGAGGTTTTTACGAGGGCAATTTTGAAGCCGCAGAAAAAAGTGCGGATTGAACTAGATAAGCTTAAGGGGATACTAGTAATTTTTTTTAATTGTTGGATTGCGCTTCTGTTTGGTAGATTTAACTGCAGGCAAATTGCAATTTACAAGAGCACCGACAGATAAAGTGTAATAAAAGTCAATTCGAGGGTGTTTAACCCTAGTTTACCGCACGCAAAATAATGCAATAACCAAACTTGGGGGTTCGCGCGAACCCCAAAGCTTTTATGCACCTCTAATTGTTCATTATCAACAATTTGATGCATTGTCTCTTTCTGTTATTGATTAAGGTGACAGTTGCGGTGTCTTTTTATGATAACACGTATATATAACAGGTATATTTTTGCCAAAATATACCTAACAAAAATTGTTGAAAATAGTCCATTTAAAGTCTTGGGGTTCGCATGAACCCCAAGTTTGGTTTGTAACTTTTTTTCCGAAAAAAATTCCAGAAAATTATATAAAACCGCTTTTATGGAAAAAAAGACAAAAAACGTAAACAAAAATGAATTTCGTTCACTGATAGTTTTCATCCCAAGTCGAAAAAACGATTTAGAAAAAAGTTATAACCATTTAAACATGCGTTGGGGTTCGCACGAACTAGGGTTAACCGGAACAGATAGGGGTTATTTGGAAATGTCAGCTTAGCTTAATGTTGAAGTAGTTTGACAGTTGGGAGCATTTTTTTTTACTTATGGGTGCATATTCAGTTTAGACGCGTTGTTTGTCACGAATTTAGATGCATATTTTAAAAGGTCTTAGCACATATTAAGAAATTTTTTTAAATGAACCCTTTTAATAACCTAGTTGTACATATCAACAAAAGATTGTTGATTGAAAAACTGCAAACGATATAAAGTTCTCATCATTGTATACAATTTAACTTTTTTTTATCTGGTTCAGGGTTTAATTTTTTATTTTTCATTTCCACTTCTATATAAAACCAATGAATGGGTAAAAAGATTAATTTATTATCTCAATTTAATGACATGCATTTAATTCACTATAGAGTTTTTTAGAAGCTGAAAAATCTATAGATTACTAAGAAAAAAACTGACGAGGGCTTTTTTACATTTGTATTGATAAGATTGGATTTTTGTTTGAAAACAATACATTATACATGATTTATACTTATTCAACTAATAACGCTTAATCACTGATTTACTCATGGGGCAGAGGCCTCTAGAAGTAGCGTAGAATAGCACCTTTACATTGTACAGGTTATAATTTAGTTATTATGAACCCCCTCGATATCGAGATCATAACAGTGCCGAATTAAAGGAAGAAAAAGAAAGCAGAAAATAATTAAAATATGTTCTTAGTTTGATATTTAATAGAAAGATAAGCTATATTAATGGAAATTTAGCTCATTCGGAAAAGATTCATAAAAACGCATGCAAAATTATTTTGTATGATTTTTTAAAATATTTTTTCTAAAATAACCTCAGTTACAATTTTGTGCAACATAATTTTTGTCTAAAACCTACCGTTTTTTAAATAAAAAATATTGTGACCTTTGACCACTTATAATGGGACTAGAGGACAGAGGAAACTTCAGGACTTTCCACAGATTGCAAGCCACCCTAACACCAAGTTTTATACCAAAAATCAGCTTGTTACAATTTTTTACCTTGAAAAAATCTATTTTTCCTGGGCTAAAAAGTAAAATATGTATAATATGTAAAGATTGTTTTACGGTTATTTGAGCAGATCGAGTCATTATCACTTCGGAGCCTTAAAATATTTTTTGGATTATTTAAACTAAACATTGATGGTCATTGCTGGATAGGTTAGGTTAGGTTATGTGGGCTGACAGTTGATATTGTTACCGTCACACTTAGATCAATGTAGATCCCTTGTGATACCCTGAAGTATTGTAACTTCATGAAAAAAAAGTGTTAACCTATGAATGCTATGGTTGCTATAGCAGCCTCTGCATAGATCATCCGTACAAAGCCCCATTTTCTTTTTGTCATTGCTGGATGCTTTATAACTCATTATTTAAAACAAAATCATAAAGAATCATTTGATTTAAAAACTCTAAAACAACAATAACTACCTATGTTGTACCCTTTTCCTATACTCAACATAAAGTAAAAAGCTTTTTTATAAACTGTTATCATCGTTATTAAAATCGTTAGATTTTGTACAAAAAGTGATTTTCCGATATAAATTATTATGAATGGGTTTCGGTTCGAGGCATAGAAGTTCGAAGAGAAGTCAACAGTGTTTCAGTTGAGCAAACATAAAGTTGAGCATCTCTTCAAAATACTTGTAGCTTGCTTCATCGCCGTTGGTTGTCGGGTTTTTAGTTTTTATTATTGAATAGGTTGTTTATAGTCAATTCTGAATTGCTAATCAAAAGAACAAAATAATAATAATATCAGAACACTTAGCCCTGAATTAGCTAAAACAGCACAAGAAGAACTCGGTGAGAATCCTGATCGGTTACAAAAGGACATCAACGAACTTCGTAGCGGGCTAGAAAGTCAACCTCATCTGATTTCTGGAAAAGATGATCAATTCTTGGAGACGAGACTAAAGAGAGAATTGATGCTTTTCTCACATGTAAATCGTCCTATCCTGAGCTTTTTAAAACCCGAGCTATTGATTGATCTATCTATTTTGGATATTTTGAAATGCGGGTAAGATTAAACATCGAATCAAAAAGTTCTTTCTGATAATTTTGTATGAACTTTTTTCAGAATGAACAATATTCCACCGAATCCATTGCCAGGAAATGGTAGAAGATTGTTGCACAGCTCTCCTAATCGATATACTAGCATTCGCTGACGATACCACTTCGATTAACGGGTTGGAATTAGTTTTCGCTTTAAAGAATTGTTCACTTCAACAAGCTTTGTATTTGAATCCGGAAAGAACTTCAAGGAATTATAAAATTAGCTAGAAGTATTGTCTCACCTTTAAAAGGAGAATTTGAAGTGGGTTTAAAAAAAATAAGTTTAATTTTATTTTTTAATTACCTATTATTTTTTTTTTTTAAACCATGTCGCCGAAGACTACAAAATAACTTTGGTTTAAAAGTTGGTTTTAAAATCCTGAAATTTACAAAAGTATCCAGAGTGTATTTTTTGATAAGTTATAAATAAAAGTTAGAAAATCCACGACCCTTTTGAGTATGCATATGGAGGAAAATAGAAGTTGACTGTTATTTTTGGCCTCTGATTGTCTTAGTGTTCATTCTAAATTATCATAATTGTTCTTCAAAACTACCGACAAAATTTTGTATGAGTTTTTGCAATCAACGAAGCTGGTATTCAATTCAGAGGATGAGTTCATTAGAAAATTTTTCTAAACGCCAGAATTCGATGAAGTCTATAAAAGTTGTGATTCATTTAGTCTTATCACAAAATAGCCTACGTTTCCCGATAAAACTATCACAAAATCTATTGCAGTAAATTTGGAGTAGAAAAATGTCCTCGGTTTTCGAAATTCTTAACAAACAGGCATAATTTTTTTTGTACGACAAAATATTTGTGTCGAAGTCTGAATAAAAACTGTTTTTTTTTTTATGTAAAATGAAAGTTATTTATGACCATATCGCCGGTTCAAAGGAAAAACTCACTAACTTCTATTTAAATCGTATGTACTTAGTGAGTTTTTCCTTTGGACCTACGAAAGTGTGTAAATTAATTTGCAAATTTTGTGGTTAAAAATTATATTTTGTTTCATTTAAAAGTTTCAAAGCAACACAAAAAGCCCAATCTCAAAGGCTCTCTGAGTTGTTAAGATGGTTCGACAGGAAGTCTTGTATAGAAAGAAAATTGTTATAAAAGAAGTTATTTTCATTATAATATTTATGCACAAATAACGACTTTTTAAACATTACAGAAGTTCATTTACCTATTGTTGTAATATCTTTGATCCATTTTCAGTCCAAGTCTGTTTCGTATCTGGATCTGGCTTTTGTATTTAACAAACAGATCAATCGAAAATCAGAACCATTGGAGTACATTCAAACCCCTTACAACCTACATTATTGGTGATTTTCCAAATGAAGCAACAGTGAATAGTAAAGAATTTATAAAGGAATTTTAAAAACGTAAACTTTCCGTAAACTGTCAAGTAAGAAAAAAGGTAGGCCATATCATGGCAGCTACGTTATTTCTTTAAACGACCAACAGAGCTAAAGAACAATCAAATCTTCATATTCGCCGAAAAATTTAATATTAGCCCCGTTCCATTGGAGGTGGTAGTTTACTCATGAGTAAACTACTAGAATTAACACATGATCTTCTACTCGAGAAGATGGGAATGTTTAGTTGTTGTACTAGATTTCTACTCACGAGTAAACTACCACCTCCAATGGAACAGGGCTATTTCTAACTTAGGACTTCACTTTGCAATTCTCCAGCCACCCTCTCATTCCCTCTTCCGCTGGTTAAATTCAAAGAAGATCTAGCTCAACAAAAAAAAAATTGTAGCATAGGCATACTTAAATTTACTTCCTCATATTCTAATATGACTGATATCTTTAAAAAATTACTGTGTCATTACTCGAGCAACAAGAGTATCATCAACAAGCCAATAAACAATGATAGAAAATTCGTTCAATAGATTTCCCGTCTACGAAACTATTAATTTGTTAATTTTCAGAAGAAATTCTCTTTTAATCATCCGTTACTGAATCATTCTTTATCAAAGATCATTACGTACTTTTAATTTCTATTTCTTGTTTCTTGTTTCTTTGTTTTAATTTGATTTCCATAACCGTCCTTGGAATGTTTTCAACACACAAGTCAAACAAGTCTTCAATCTGATGATGCAGAAAAACTAATACCAAATATTACCAACCATAAAAAAGGGACACAAATGATCACAAAATGATGCAATCGAAGCTACCTATTACCGCAACAACGCATAACTATAAAACAAAATCAGCAAGAAGTCGTCACTATACGCACAAGTATAATGCGTTGTGATGTTAAACATCATGATGCAATCCAAGGAGCTGCACAAACCTCTTTTTATAATACTTGCGCATTCTTCTTTTCAACATAAAATTAGCAAAATTACAAGCCAATTTGTTGCAAATACCTACACCACAATGCTGAAGTTGAAAATTGAAGTTTATTGAATTCCCTTTCGACAGGCAATCACTCCTGGATAAAAATTTTTTTTTTTTGTGTGATTCTCTAATTTTGTTCTCCACTGTTTTTTTTTGCTAACTGTTTTGTTGGGAACTTTTGTGCAAAGGCCAGTTATTGGTTCGCTAAAGAAATTAATAAATCTCTTGCGAAACAAGTAAAATCATTCACCTGAAGGTTTTATGTCTTAGCAAACCTGATAAATTTCAACCGAAATAGTGAAATCATTGACAAAGTAATTTCGCAACGGAAATTTGTAAATTTCTTGCGAAACAGACAAATGCCACGTGCATTTGCAAACAAAATCGGCCAAAACTTGCAAATCTTTCAACTGAAATTGATTTGTCTCAGCAAAATAGGTAATTTTCACCGAAACAACGAAATTTCCTCCGAAATTGGTCTTGCGAAACAGAAAATATAATGCGAACCTGGTAAATATCAACTAAAACTGTTAAAAATAGTAAATAAAAGCATGTACATGCGACCCATTTGCAGCATTTTGTATAGGCTTTTTCAAGCATCCTTTAACCATCATCATCAAGGTTTATGGACTTTTGTACATACCTACACACATTTTTGCAACCAAAGTGCACAACACAATATGAATAGAGTGTGTGTGCTATACCTACATACAATTCAGCAGAAGAGCGGAACTATTACCGGCTACAGCATCTGCGCTGGAGCTTGTGACGTCATTGATGATGATGCTTCTTCCAGCGAGGATAACAGAGAAAGCATCCTATCGCTGAGTTTCGCCACCATTAACTCTCATTCTAACCAACAGATTTCCAAACATTCACTTAACCATTTTTTGAAGGTGAATTTTTTGGTTCTGACGTATAAAGAACTTAAACTGAAAAAAAATTCAACCCTAAAGGGGGGTATAGAGGAGAAGAATGAAGGTTGCTTTAAAGTGGGTGGTAAGAGAGACGTTCTCGGGGAAAGTATATAAAGTGTGTATGTGCGACAATGGAATTTCGGTTCGTCCTGGTTCTTCTTCTCACAGAATTTGAAATCCTTATCACCACAACATAGTTCGTTTTGTTCGCGGCAAAGGCGTAGAAGGTCCTCTACCTGCGGAGACCGCTAGACATCTTAAACAACCTTAAAAAAAAAGTTGTAATCGTTGGTTTTTTGCCCTTCTTCCAGTTTTTTTGGTAATTTTTTTTGTGTGATTTCTAATTCTGTGAAAAAATATTTAGCTCAAAAGAATGGTATTTTCATTGTGCAAGTGAATAGTGAATACTTTTTTTTATAAAGAAAACTTAAAGGATGTGTCTGTATACAGAAGTATAAATAGGAATACATCACACTAAAATATATATATCAATAGAAGACTCCAGGTAAATATGACAGATATTTAACTATAAAAAAAGGAGTGGAAAGGTCATTGGGCCTTAAGTTGTTGTGCTCTATATAAATAGAAGAAAAAAAAAGGAAACAGGCGCGGTATTGCAGTAGTCTTTCATATATGCATCCTTAATTTTTCTGATGCAATATATCTAAGACTTGAGACATATCCAGTCTCAAAAAGGATTTTCTATTTTTTTTTTTAATCCTTTCAACTGGTGTGACATTTCTGACATTGCAACAAAAGAAAGAACGGAAAAAATGGGGGTTGTGTTGGGTGAATTATGTGTATAAGTATAAATATCACGCCTGTGTCCACAAAAAAAAATGTAAAGCATGTGCTTTTAGTCAAATGATTTTTTTCTTTATTCCTTTTTTTTTTAGAAAAAAGAAATAAAATAAAAGAATGATGAATCGTTGTTTCTTTTTTTTACAAAGGAATTTGTATGAATTTTTTGAAAATGTGCTTTTTTCATTCAGGATAATTTAGGATAGTATGTCAATTCAACAAATGGGGATTATTTCGGCATCCATATTGACTTTTTTTTAGTGAGATTTTTAGTTTTGTGTACATTAAAGGCTTTATTAAGGCAAATAATGGCGATTTTCTTTAAATAAAGAAATCATTCAATTTTTGGAAATAAATCTAGGTACTAAGTTTTGTTCTTTACTAAGGTAAAAAATCAGGACCGTACTCATCAAACATCTCCCAGTCAAGTTAATTCCTGATCACTAATTCTATCTGAGACTTTTCCACTAGGTACCTATATTTTTTTTTTTAATTTTGAATTGCTTTTTTTTTTCAAATTAAGAAAACAACACGAATTTGGGTTCCAAAAAAAACTTTTTATGTTTTTTTTATAACTGTAAAAAAACGAGAAATTTTGGCATAATTAGAATTTTCTATAATCATCAAAAACAATAATTATGCATGGCATAAAATATAATTCCATATAATAGTGACTCACAAAACGTTGGAGGTGGATATTGTTAATCACCGCCTGAGTTAAACATTAAACATCCATCGATATACCAATATCCATTATTGTTTGTTTTGGCAACAAAACAGATTGAATAAAGTAAACTAGTCCTTGATTATCTTAAGCTGAATTCTTGGAAAAAAAAACACTCTTCTCTTCATTGTAAACTTGTATTCATAGTACGCATAGTTTGGCAACAAGTTGACACATTTTTGTGTTTTTGTTTTCAAATTTACCGAAAATTATTCTTCCGAAAAGAATGATTGTACAGAAATAATTTTTTTTTCTACTTTAAGCTTAGGTCAACAACATAATTTTATTCTTTACTAGCCGACCCGGCAGACGTCGTCGTCCGGCCCTTTCTGATGAATAGCAAAATGATATTGTTTTTTAAATTTCAATTTAAATTTTGGGTGAGAATAGTAAAATCTATAGTATAATCTTTGGATTGGGGACAAAATCCCGAAAACCGAAATCCCGAAAACCCAAAATCCCGAAAACCCAAAAACCTGAAAACCCAAAATCCCGAAAACCCAAAGTCTCGAAAACCCAGAATCCCGAAAACCCGAAATCCCGAAAACCTAAAATCCCAAATGGGATCCCGAAATCCCGAAAAATTATATAAAATGAAAAATTTGCGCAAATTTTGCTTTCAGCAGTGTTTTGTTATGATTGAGTTAAGTTGGAAAAATCTTTAAACTAAAATCAAAAGAATTATGAGTTTTAATATTTAACTTATAATAATGTATGTTAAAATTGTTTTTTAATTGGTTTTAATTTTATGTTTCAGTTAAAATTTCAGTGAAACACAATTTTGAAGAGTTTTTTATCTATTCCGTTTTATTTTCGGGATTTTGTTCTTTCTGGATATTGGGTTTTCGATATTTTGGTTTTTCGGGATTCTGGGTTTTAGGGATTTTGGGTTTTCGGGATTTTGGGTTTTCGGGATTTAGGGTTTTCTGGATTTTGGTCTTTCTGGATTTTGGATTTCGGGATTCTGTCCGTCTCCCATAATCTTTATCTAATGAAAGATTTGTAATAAGGCGAAAAACTTCAAGTTATGATGACTACTGATCCAAACTTAATTTTTTGTACACTATGCAATTTGTGTAAAAATTTATTGCACAGTGCATACTTTCTTTAGGGTCTTCTGGAAAGAAGAAGGCTGAAACAAAAACGTGTTGGACTTACACTTTTGCAATCAAAAAAGTTTTTCTAATCTTTTGGTATTTCATTTTTTTTGGTTATAGATGATAGGAAAAAAGTTATTTAGGAATTAAGATGAAAAACGCATTAAATAAAATGTTAAAATGCGTCTAGAAAGCAGAAGACTGAACAGAAAACGTCTTTGGCTTACATTCTTGCAATCAGGAGAATTGTTCTGATTTTTCGGTATATGTACCATTTTTTTGGTTATATAGATGATATTGACTTTATTGACTTTAGTTTTAAAAACGGATAAAAATGTTAAAATGCGTCTGGCAAGGGGAAGGCGGAAAGTAAAACTACTTGGACATACTTTTCTGACATCAACTGATCATCCTATATTGTTAAGGTATATACAAATTTAAGTGGTTGTCACTTCAACCCCAAACTCGAAAAAATTACTATTTTCAAAAGCCCATCCCCGCTCTCGGCTGAAAACTTGCGAGACGTCTGAATTTGATATAATGCTGTGCCCGACTAACAAATTTGCTTCTATAAAGCTTTACAGGTGTTAATGTAGCTCCTATAAAGCTTTATAGAAGGGATAATGTTTGTTGGGTGTATATCTACAAATATGTACATAGTGCATCACAATATGCCTAAAATTTGTTGCCGGCTCTTAGACTATTACTGATGATCAGCAATTGAATTTTGTACGCTTAATAAACCCCTTAACATATTTTTTGCAACGTGGCTACTTGCTACTATCTCAGATTAATGCACAGACAACGCCATCTTTTCTTACTAGTGAACGGAGCCAACATACCATGGCACGTTCATTTTTATCCGTGATTTGTTTTTTTGTCACTCTGCTTTATTCAGAAAGAACACGTTGTTCTTGATAAAATTAAGAAGATTTTATTAGAACTCGAAAAATGCAATTTTCTAAAACTCATTTTTTATTTACATATTTTCCCATTGGACATTTTTTTACAATTTTATTAAATTTTTTTCAATGAAAGTTTTTTGAAATATTAAGATTGAAATTGTGAATGAAAATAAAAATGTTGAATGTTTTTATTTGACTTTTTTGTATCTTTTCGGAAAATTCTTCTTTAGTTGGTGATATTCATATTTATTCACCTTTTAAACGTTCTCTGGACTTCCACAAATAATTCAAAACCAAAATTAGGAAAATCTGTCAAGCCGTTCTCGAGTTTTAGCTAGACGAACAGCATTTCATTTTTATTATTGTCTCAATGATTGAATATGTTAAAAATTTCTATGAAATATTCTTTAAATCGAAATCCAAAAAATATTAGAAAATCATATCAATCAACCTCATTTCTAGGTACCTTTGTATTCTTTTAGAACAAGTAGAATTTTGTTGTAATTTACTTTTAAGTGAAAGGTATGATGCTGATTTATTTTGTTCTACCAATAGTCTTTATTTGTACACTGAACTGATTGAAATCTAAAACCAGTTTAATTGAAACCAAGACACATGAATACAAAAGATTTAAATCTGGGAAGTTTTTTTTTTTAAAGGCCCGCTTAGATATCATCCGATGTGCAATTTATTGTTAGAATGATCGCTTGAAGCTACCTTCTCAGTGGAAATAATAAATTGAGAATCCGCCACAAGGAACAAAAAATTCAGACACATCATTATCTAGATATTGGAGGAATACACATGTAATAGAAAGTTTGTAATTTTTATAGGGGATATCACATTTTTCAGTAGTTAGTTTTTTAATTGAAAGATTACACTGGTTAACAAGGGTTCTGTTGCCGGAACAAAAATATACTTTTCTGAAGGTTTTTGGTGTGCTGAACTCGAATCCGAAGTCAAAAAAATTCTAGCAGCTCCCGTTTTTGAGATATTACCGTTAGAAAATGCAAAAAAACGTTTTTTTGAGTTTTTCGGACCTTATTCTATTGTATAAGGAAAATTGTTTGAGCATATTTAGTAACGGTTTCTATAAGAACTATTTCCCATCTTTCGATACCTGATTAAATCTTTTCAATATCTTATGTATTGCCCGAGATATCTTAAACTGAAGTCAGTGGGTTTGGCTTCATATATCATAAAGAAGATAATGACATTATAAAATTTTTAAAAATATCAAACAACTGAGGATATCTCGGGAAGTAAAAAAGATATCGGAGAGATTTAAACAGATTTAAAAAGGTGGTAAATAGTTCTTATAAAAACCGTTACTAAATATGCTCAAACAATTTTCCTTATATAAAAGAATAAGGTCCGAAGTGCTGCACTTTCTAACGGTAATATCTCAAAAACGGGAGCTGCTAGAATTTTTTTGACTTCGGATTCAAGTTCAGCACACCGAAAACCTTCAGAAAAGTATATTTTTGTTCCGGCAACAAAAAAAAAGTTTAATTTTGTAAACCAGTGTTATAATCCACTTTTTATTAAATAAAGTTGAACACAAAATGAATTTGTTTGCTCTGACTAAAAACTTTGTTTTTATTTAAATAAAATATTTTCGTTTTTTTTTTTTATCTACATACTCGTACATTGTGTTGATTTCTATCGTCACACAGTGTGGCCGATGGTAGGAAAAGTTGGCAAAAATTATTTTTCTTCGTTTCTAAGTTTGTTATGGGTAAAAATACTATATTAAAGCACAAAACTGAGACAACTTTTGTGATTCTATGAAAAATTATCAAAAACGCACATTATAAGGACATAAGTATCTGTTACCTTTAACTTTGAAGTTGTTTGAGAAAGAAAATTGTTATTTATTTGTTCAATACTTAGATTTTACTGTTTTTTTTTTTTTTTAAATAAGATTATTCTTAAAAATAGATTTTAGACCTGACTCAACGGTTTAGTCATAACAAAATCTTCTTAATGAAAAAATACACTGGTCAACAAAATTCAACTTTTTTTGTCCGAAGAACCAAAACATACTTTTCTGAAAGATTTAGGGATGCTGAACTCGAATCGACGAAAGAAATATTCTATTAGCTTCCGTTTTTTTGAAATATTACCGTTATAAAATGCAAAAAACACGTTATTTTGAATGTTTATGGTAAAAAAGTGTGGTAATTTCTTTAAGCATAGTTTGACGCGGACATCTTCTTCAGAGAACCGTTTCAAATTTTCCGATCATTTTTCATGTATGAGATATCTCAAGCTGCGCCTGCGTCTCCATTGTGTAGATCAACACTATTTCCTTAAATTTTTAGCCACAATGCTAACCGTACACACTTTCAGTTTTGGCTAATAGAATAATTCTGACAATGGATACGAGTTCAGAATTTCTAACACCTTCAGAAAAGTAAAATTCTGTTGAACTGTATTGTCAGTACTTCCGGAATCTGAGAAATATATACAAAAAAATCGTTATTTTTAGATAACTTCACATAGTGTTTACTCAAAAAGGGGCAATCATGGGCACCACTTTTTTAATTGACACGAAAGACGACACTCTCAACAATAAAGGGACACCAAAAACAAAGCGCCACTTCACACCTTTGTGAACTTTTTCTTAACGAGTTTGTATGACGCACACAAAAAACGAATGATTTTAAAGACACCGAATTCGAATAATTTTTTCAAACAAACTAGACACTCATAATTCAAAAGAGGAATGAGAATCGAAAGCTTCCCTTTTGCTTGTAATTCCATATTTATTTCAAATTTTTATCTTTTGATTTAACGAAATAGCACTTAAAACTTAAAACACAGACGGGAGCTAGAAAAAGGTAAATAACGAATAATTTCGTCAATGGCGACATTTTAAAGTGTAGTTACTCACCGCGTTAGACTTAAACCGTGGAATAAAAACCGGTTTTGTGTAGCTTATTAATCCCTTTATTAAAGTAAATTTGTATTTGGCAGTTCGGTACAATTTGAAAATAGCTATTTTTGCCAGCTTTTGATACCATTGGCCACACTGTGCGTCAGTTGATTGGAAACTGTTAAACCATATTAAAGTTATTGGGACGAATCAATCTTAAGTTTAAAATTGATTTCAATTTAGTTTTTAAGATAATTAAGTACTAACAAAAACCTAAACTTTTCATTATACCTAATCCAATTTTGAACTTTATTTAAGGTACATAATATTATTATATGTTATGTATGTTCTTGAATAATTTCTAAAATATAGGGTATAAGTTATATTCTAAGATATTATTAACATATTGTTATGTGTTTTATTTGTTTACAAAAAAAAAAAAAAAGCGCATACAATAAGCATTTTTTCTTTGAATATAATACACAATGCAAGTAGTTTTGCTTGTTCATCCTCATTATGTTCCATTCCTATACAAATAAATTTAAAATGAAATAATCTCAGAATGGACAGCAAATAGTTTAATTGGACAAGAATCTCTAAAGCAGTTTATACTGCCGGTCATGACAACAAGAGTAATGAATTTAAATGTGCATAAGTTACTCGTAGTTGTTTATAGAGAGCACAGTATCGATGTGTTTTCACTGAATTGCTTTTAACGCATTCGACTCCGTCATCAATAGGATGAAGATTCACGTTTAAAGAATATAAAAAGCTAAGGGGCTGTCGGTCGTGGCAAAATAAAAAAGGGGTCATTTTAGAGTATTAGAAAGAGTATCGAAGCCAAAAGGCAGCCCTGGGGTACACCAGAATTTTATTATACAAGATTTGGAGAAGAAGGACTGTGAGTTGTTTGTTCTTCAAATATGAGCGTTGCTTGCTTATCAAAAAACACCACTGAGCTTAAAAATTTCTGCAGACAATTTTTAACCGTTCCAATTGACCTGTTCATATTCTCCTACGATTCTATATATAAAAAACATTGCATTTCTTCACCTAAAGTAGGTAGGTACTTTACTTTGATTTAAAAAAAAAAAATAAAAATTCCTCCAAAAATCTTTAAAATTTTAAACTTCACTGGCAATCCCTTTTTCAATTTCACATAAACCTATTAAGTCGGCGAGCTCTGTTATGCCCTTTTAGGTCTATAGATCTTCCATAAGAGGATTCAACTAATTAAATTGTTATTATTCTACGTTGCCATAGTATGTATTTAAGATTTTTCATTCAAAACACTGTCATACACAAAATTAAACAATCAAAAATAAATGTCATCTTTTTTTTTTTTTTGTCTGAAATTCATTATGAGTCTTAACTAAATAATTACACAAATGTCTGACCTTGCTTCTTGCTAATTAGAAGACATAGACAAGACACATCATACACAATGACATTTAATGATACAAATTATAAAACGCAAAGTCAAGACCAAAAAAAAGAAGAGAATAATTCAAGTGCATTATTGTGTGTGGTTTCTACTTCGTTTAACAAAATGACATTTACTTGTGTATCGATATCACTTCAATGTACTCGCAAAAGTTCATACAAGTAAACTGTAATACACATTGTATAGATATAAATGGTGTGAAGCCATATTATATCAAGTTCTTTACTAAATACATTTACCTAGTTTAAGGAGAAAAGAGTATTGTATTACTCAATTGTTTTAAGTGTCCTTAAGTGAAAGGATTAGATAATAAGCTTTTCAAGAGGATATCGATAACATTGCACTCTTTCCGGATAGGGTTTCTATTTGTTTTGAATGTTTTTTTTTTTTTTTTTTTAAGAAAATAATCAGGATTGAATAAATGGTGAAAGAAATTGGAAGTTGAAAAAGGTCTGGGGCTTTGGAAAAAATAGAGTAATGTTTTATTTGGGAAACCGACGAAGTTATGAACACCAGAGTTATGCGCGAGAGAGTTACGAGCGTCAAAGTTACGCAAAACCGAAGTAACGAAAAACCGAAGTTATGAAAGACCGAAGTTGCGAAAAACCGAAGCTATAAAAAACCCGAGTTATGAACACCAAAGCTATGAAACGATGTTTTTGGGTTGGCAACCATTGAGATGAACGATATACGGGATTACCGTACCAAAAAGCTAGAGCGTATAGGTTGAGTCAAGACAAGAAAAAAATTGTAGGTATGGGACGGGGATGATTTTCTAAAAAAATTACTTAATTTGAAAAAAAATTATTTAAAATCAACGGTTACACCAAGTAACATTCTGTAAGTTTTTGTAAAGCCAACAACTATGTACATATATTGACTAGTTTTTGAAAAATTACTTTTCAAAATCAAAATTTGGAAAAAAAAAGTAAAAAAATAAATTTCGAACTTATTTCTTTAAAAATTGTATGTAATTAGGTGCTAATTTAAATTACATAATTTAATGTTCTTATTTGTTTTTAAACGAAAACTGAAAACTGGATCCAAAATTGTCTTGTCGTTTTCGATAAATTAAAAAAAAAAAAACCAAAACTACTTTTTTTCAAAAAGCCATATATTTTTTTGAAAATTAATTTTTCAAAAACTGTTCCATTACATAATTTCTTTAAAAATAATATACAAGAACAAGTCTTTGGCCTTACAAAAAAGTGCATTACGATATTAATGGTGTAACCGTTGATTTTTAATAAATGTTTTCCCAAATTAAGTCATTTTTTTTTTAAATCTCCCCTCCCGGCTAAACGGAGGGGATTATACACCCCCGTCCCATATAATTTTTTTCTTGCCTTGACTCAACCTATACGCTCTAGCTTTTTGGTACGTTCCTTCTGTATATCCTTCATCTCAATGGTTGCCAACCCAAAAACCACGTTTCATAGTTTTGGTGTTCATAACTCTGGTTTTTCCTTTTTCATAACTTCGAATTTTCGTAACTTCGGTCTTTCATAACTTCGGTTTTTCGTAACTTTGGTTTTGCGTAACTTTGACGCCCGTAACTTTTTCGCTCATAACTCTGGTATTCATAACTCCGTTACCATTTCGTTTTATTTGCAAGTGCAGCTAGTGTCTAAGCTTTGGACGACACGCGTCGGACGAACGAATATTTGGCGGTCACGTTTTTCATCCCCGAGCATCCTTAAACATCTTTACCAAAAAGATTGACGTCATAAGACAAATAAATAAAAAGTCCCTGAAAGTAACTAGGTACTAGGGTGAATCACAACAAAAAAAAGCCGCTAATAAAATAAATATTTCAAGTCGAAAAAAAAAGGTTAACGTTCGATATTTTTTACCAAGGTTTTAATTACTATAAATCTTAAGATTATAACAAATCTACTTATCTTTCGCGAAAGTAATATTTCAACAAATTATAGCTACTTTCAAAATCAAGAATCAAACAATTTCAAGCTTCATTTGTATTTTTTTCTATAAAAAGACATTCATTAAAGTCTTTTGATCAGGATTATTTTTAATTGTGTCAAATCTTGAATGTATTATAATAAATCAGAAAGACCTATAAAAAGTCTTTAAGTGAATTCTATTGCAAACGGGTTCACTATCCTTGGTGACACATAGCTTTTTAAATTCGTGACGAGTTTGCATTGTAAGAGTTAGATCTTAGATGTCAAACAAGTTTTTATTTTTTTAGGAGAACAACATTTGGGTGACAAAGTGTGACTTTATAACAAAGACGGTGGCAAAAATTGTAGTCATTTCAAATGAAAAAAGCAATTGTTGTAGGTACTGTTATTTAATTTCAATGAAAAAAAATGTATATTGTGTCCTTTCCACTGTGGGACATCATAAAAAGATTCAAGTCTAAGATAGAGTCCATCCAATCTATCCATTCAACTGTAATCCAAACTATGTATAATAGCTGTGATTTCATTTTGAACTTCGTACTAAAAAGACTGTGATCAAAGGAGAGGATATATTCAATTAGAGGCATATTTTATGCCTGAACAAAAAAAATGGGGATGTCATTCAAATGGGATATTAGAAAGAGTCTATTTATGAATATACTCCAGGTCGCCACCGACACGGACTGTCTGGCTTTTTTGAATTGTGTTAGAAGATGATTTGATTTAATTTTAATTTGCATGTGCTTTTGTGCTATTGCACCGGATAATATAGTTACTATGTCCGTCTTCGTTTATTGTAGGTATTGTGTATTTATATGAATTTAAACACTTCAAATTCTTTGATGTTGTCAGTTTATAGAATACGAATTGTTAAATTCAATCATAACTATCAAATAGTTTTCTCAAAAATATTATATATCAAAGATTTTGATCACTTTTGAGTAGGTATTTTTTTTACTTTGAGATAATTTTATTTAGAAAAATACGTTATTGAATACCAACAATTTTCTCAATTTTTTTTTTTAAAGTTAAATTTTTTAATTCATAATTAATTTCAACTGTTTTTTCTTTTATATCATTGAGATTTTTGGAAATAACAAGATCCCAATCAAAGCGTTTTATCGTTCTTTTTTTTAATTTAATTTTTTTGTTGTTTTTGTTTTTTATTTAATAATTTTAATTTTCTTTACCATAGAAAAATAGTTTTACAAGAATAAATTGGTCTTTTAATATTAGAAGAAAAACATAACGCAATTTTCTGAATAAAATGATGTCAAAGTAAAAAAGTAATAAAAACAATCAGAAAATTAGGTATTCAAAAATTATTGAAATCCTTATTCCAATAAAACTAAGGGTGATTTTGTTCACTAGAAGTTAAACATAACTTGAGGATTTTTATCTTTAACTTCTGAATTTGGTTTTATTCACTAAAAGTTGACGTTTTTAACTTTTGATTTTCAACTCGAGAGTTTATCAACTTTCGGTTTTCTTAACTTCCGGAAAAAGTAGAAGTTTGCCGACAAAACTTGGGAGTTTGCTTCAAAATGTTTTTTTTTTTATTTTTCTGTCAAAATTTTGTTTGTTTATTGTGAAAAAAAATAATGTGCCAAAGCAACACAATTTTGGCATTACCTTTTCTTTTGAGAGGAATCAATGCAAAATGTTGCCCCGCTAGTTTAAAGAAAAAAATTCAAGAACAAAACAAAAACTAAAACCATTTTTTTTCTTATGTATTTTATTAAAACCTTAAAATAAAATATTCTGTCTACGAAAATATTCAATATTTTTTTGATGGCATGGGTTTGCAGCAAGTTATTTTTCTAGATTTCTTGTTAAAAAATTCTGCTTAAGGTCACTGGATGCGACGCACGGACGTTTGAATATTTTCACTTCTATACAATTACAGGAACTTCAATTATAATTCTGCACTTAATATTTTTTTGAAATTGGATTGCTTTGGATTTGAAAATCTTGAAAAACGGTGCGGCGTGCGTACAATCGGACAAAAATAGATTAGTTATTACTTATAAATTACACAAACCAAATAAATTTAAATACCGATTAAAAATTTCTTTAAAACAAATTTGACATTTTCAACACAAGAACGAACAAATTACAAAAAACTTCGATTAAAATGACATTGAACTGGCAGTATTTGTTTGTGCTGTCACAAATATCCTAGGGATATTTTTTAAACTGAAAGTTGGCCAACTTTTGTTTTACAAACTCGAGAGTTGAGAAAACGATAGTGAACAAAATCAATTCTCAACTTTTGTTTTAACTCTCAAGTTATAGTCAACTCTCAGGTTTGTCAACTTGAGAGTTTGCTACAAGTTGAGCAATAGTGAACAAAATGGCCCTAAAATTTTTAAACTCAGTTGAATTTTTATAAAAATAGACATATTTAAAAAAACAACACCGAGTATCATAAAACCGTCATAATTTGAAAACGAACATAAAACGAGAATGTATATTTTTTTTAACTTAAAATTACTTAAGGGACCCATGGTTTTTGTTTATGGCTGTGACTGTTGGACTCCCTTCATTTTAAAGGCAATATTTAAGGCTTTATTCAAAGGAATTTTTTTTGACATTTTGGTCTCAAAAATTGAAAAATGTTGAAATTTTTTGTTCATAAATTTGTTTTAAAAATATTTTCATGTGGCATTTAAGCAGCCCTGATAAGTTTGGAGATGGATGTCCCCAACTTTTTCCAAAAATTAAAAACACTCTGGAACCTAAAGCTACTACATCAGATACATTAGCTACATCAACAACTTTCAACATCATTTGATGCGGCCAGTCTTCTCGAAGCACTGTTTATATAACGTCGTTCAATCGGACTCAACAATAATTGATCTTTAAGGTCGATGAAGTAGTTGATGAAGCAGATGTAGTTGATGTAGAAAGCTGTGAAGTAGGCCCCTGGTTTCCCAAATTAAATTTCCGCAACGCAGAATTTTTCGTCTTTTATTCTTCGCAATTAAGGTCCAATTATTGGAAGTAATTAATGGTAATGGTGGTAAAAAAACATTTTCCTACCACAATCAACAAACATTTTGAAAATATGTATGTATATGATTTACCTCGAGAGGAAAAAAATTGTAGGTATGCAAAAATTACAAATTTCCCATAAAAATTTGCATGAGGAAAGTATGACCTTAGAGGCACAAGTTAGTGATTGCTCAATTCCCCTTATTTAGGTTCTAAAATTTCGATCTAGGGGGTGTCTCCCCCGAAAACATCACTTTGGGAAATAATTGACACCCTAATGTACCTATACGTGATTACATGAGTTGACCTTCTATTTTTTTTACTGAATCCAACTATATAAAAATCTGACAAAACTTTATTATTTGTTGAACTTATTATTTTCTACAACTCAAAACTTTTCTGATCGCACTTCGTAATTCATAAATAAACAATGATTTGCAACTTATTGACTTTGCCACAGTGATTGACAGCATAATCAACAAAAAAAAACTCATATAATATCTATTTTTTTTTTTTTTTAATTTTTAAATTCAAGACTCAAAACCTTGTTTAGTTAGAGAAACACCATAAAAATTGTATAACATTATTTGGAATTCATCTAATGGTGTTAGTTTTACTTAGGAAAAAAAACTAAAATATTTTCTATAGATAAGGCCAAATCATCTTATTTCAATTATATTAACTGATAATTTTGAATCTTGGCATCTGTTGTCGAGGAAACATATTATTTGTAATAAAATTAATCACTTGTTTGTTTTATAAAATTTTTTACAGTCTAGTCTAGACAGTTCAATTACATATTTTATTTTTTTTTTGCATATTTTATGTAATAATGTAAATGCATTTAAATTGTCAATAATAAATTTTTTTTAATCAAGGGGCACGGTAGTGCCCAGCCAAGTTCTCTAGCAACTTTGGCACTACACCCTTATTTACAGGAAACAACTCAGGCCATTTTCGACCCCCCTCTAACTTCCACACCAAAGATGCTAGAAATTTCAAACTCACTACATTTGTTGAGCTTGTAAAAACCAAACTCCTCACAAAATTTCAGCCTCCTACGATGAGTAGTTTCTGAGATATAGGGCTTCAAAAATCGCAAAAACCGTAACTGACTCACTGACAGATCATCAAAATTATGGAGAACTTCCCGATATCGTAGAAACTTGAAATTTTACACGGTGATAGGACTTGTGGTGTATACAAAGGAAAAAATCGAAAATTTGAGATTTTCAATTCAGGGGGCGTGGCATCCGCCCATTTCCGCTGAATTTTCATCATATATTATAGAGCACTTCTGATTATCGTAGAATCTTGAAATTTGGTAGAATAGTAGAGCTGGTAGTTAATACAAAGGAAAAAATTTAAAACTTGAGAATTTCAGCCAGGGGGCGTGGCAACCGCCCATTTCCGCTGAATTTTCATAAATTATTATAGAGCACTTCTGAATGTCGTAGAATCTTGAAATTTGATAGAATAGTAGAGCTAGTAGTTTATACAAAGGAAAAAATTTAAAACTTGAGAATTTCAGCCAGGGGGCGTGGCAACCGCAAATTTCCGCTGAATTTTCATAAATTATTATAGAGCACTTCTGATTGTCGTAGAATCTTGAAATTTGGTAGAATGGTGGAGCTGGTAGTTTATACAAAGGAAAAAATTTAAAACTTGAGAATTTCAGCCAGGGGGCGTGGCAACCGCCCATTTCCGCTGAGTTTTCATAAATTATTATAGAGCACTTCTGATTGTCGTAGAATCTTGAAATTTGGTAGAATGGTGGAGCTGGTAGTTTACACAAAGGAAAAAATTTAAAGTTTGAGAATTTCAGGCAGGGGGCGTGGCAACCACCCATTTTCACTGAATTTTCATCAAATATAGAGATTTTATATTCTACAGCCCTGCCTTGCAAAAAGTAGTGAAATCACAACAAAAACATTACTGTTAAAAAAAGAGCCAAGTTCTCTTATATTGAAATTATGCTGGCACAAAAAGTACTGAGATGTAAAAGTGTACCAAGTTCTAAAGTTTGGGTTCAAATTCGTATCAATAAAATTTTGATTGTTTACTTGGCAATTTTTGAAATAACTTTAAAAATCGGTAATTAAAAGAAAAATTGTCAAGAGAACAATCAAAATTTTATTGATACGAATTTGAACCCAAACTTTAGAACTTGGTACACTTTTACATCTCAGTACTTTTTGTGCCAGCATAATTTCAATATAAGAGAACTTGGCTCTTTTTTTAACAGTAATGTTTTTGTTGTGATTTCTATTAAATGATTTATTATAACAAATAACACAACCTTGGAATACAAAATGAAATAAGAAAGTTTCTTATGTATCCCTAAGAAATCCTTAATTGGCAAATATTAAAATAGGCCAGTGCCGATGCCTTCAAAAACATTAAAAAGTACAAAAAAATCATAGTAGAATTAAACCCATTGGAAAAGGAGGTGAATATGATGAAAATTAAAGGAAAAATAAATTACGGGCGAGCCGAGTTCGGGAAGTGGGTGGGTTGAGTTTTTAATGGTAAAAAATGGTATATCTCGATTTCCGGCAAAACTACAAATCCTATAGAAAAAAGTTGTATGGCGAAGTTGTAGGTAATAAAAAGATCTACAACTTTTGTATCAACAATTTTTTCACATAACAAATTTACACTTTAATTACGTAAGATTTATCAATGTTACATGAAATCTTACGTTTTTTGAGTAATTAAAGTGTAAATTTGAATAAATAGGCCAAAATTGTAAACAATGATAAAAATTTTTTTCCAATTCATGCTTTTTTCATTTTTTGAATTTTACGAGAACATGTTCTATAGTATACTAATGTAAATTTTTTTTACACCATCAGAACATAGACTTTTTAGCGAACGAAATGCTTACCGACTTTTTGAAAAAAGCTGATATTTTGACACGTGAATTTTCGATTGAAAATTAGGGTGTTTTTTGGTATTAAGTCAAAATAAGGTAAACAAATTAATATTTTAAATCAAATAAACTACAGTGTATTCGGGACATAATAAGGTAAGTTTTGATCAAATTTCGTAGAAAAATTTTTGTTTTTGAAAAAGATAAAAATAAAAAACCAAAAACTCGGTTTTTTTAATTTTTCACATAAATTTTGAGGTTATGTGAAAAAATTGTTGATGCAAAAGTTGTAGATTTTTTTATTACCTACAACTTTGCGATACAACTTTTTTCTATAGGATTTGTAGTTTTGCCGGAAATCGAGATATACCATTTTTTTCCATTAAAAACTCAACCCACCCACTTCCCGAACTCGGCTCGCCCGTAATTTATTTTTCCTTTAATTTTCATCATATTCACCTATTTTTCCAATGGGTTTCATTCTACTATGATTTTTTTTTGGTTTCAAAAATTATCGACCCTGGTCTAAAAACAAAAAAATTAGTTTTAAATAAAAAAAAAACTAAAAAAAATAAAATACTCGTATTTAAAAATAATACCAAAATGTGAAACGAACAAAATTTTCTTAACAACTAATTTTGGAAACCAAATTCTTAGCCATGGCCTTATGATCAAAAAAACAAAAATTGCCACTATTTGATTGTGTTGTGCTTTGCTGCTAGTCGGTGATTAATAAATTATCCACAAGTTACCTTATTTTCTGCTCATGTCAAGTTCAGTGATTTCATTTTATTAGTATCATGTTTCGTTTACTGCGTAGATTATGTCTTATAAAATAAAATTCAACAATTTATTTTTTTTTAAATATTTGTGCACCAAAGTCACGGTTTAAGCTGCAACTAGTCTACCAACACACTAATTAGTTGAGAAAAATATATCTTACATAACTATATCAAACGCATATATTTTTGAATTTGAAAATAAATAAATATTTTTGTGCGTGCACTGATTTGGCTTTGGTCTGCCACTTAGATTATAATTAATTGCTTTCGCAGTTTAACTTGAAATGACGTGTTGGTATTGATTGGTAATGAACGTTAAATCTTAGTTAATTGATGTTTTGTCTGCAGGTTAAAATTCTGAAAGGTCTGTGACAGACTAAATGATAGTATAATTTATTATTATGTTCAGTAGTTAATTTTTTAACCACTACATTTGGACAGTAACTATAAATCTTGTGCAAATTAGTTTTTAGATCCATTTTTTTATGCTCTTGAAGCTTTATTTTATGAACTTTTTCAATGCACATTATTTAGGTAAATTGATCATGGTTGGATGAACTTTTTTTAGTCCTTCTTCAACTGTTATAGTTTGGCATTACAAATCTATAGGAGGAAACTAATATGTTTCAGCAGAAAGTGCTGTCGAAAGGTATTGGTGCTATTCATGTAAATAACTTCATATCCATCGAACAACAGAAACAACATCGAACTACTTTGTACATTTTAACATAATGTTTAGCTAAGACACGTGTAAGAGAAAACAAATTCGTCTACTTAACAACTACAAACATTATACTAACAACCTGCCACTTCCACCAGTGATGTTATTAAAGTCTTTTCATTAAGTAAAAAGACTTGAAAAGTGATACGAATTTTTGAAAAATTGTTGCTTCATGAAATAAGCATGCTTATGATGAAGAAAAAATATCTTCAATGGAAGCTGGCTTCAAAGAGTGATACAATTTCATGAAGAAAAGTGCCTTCATGAAGTAAGCAGGCTTCAAAGAGAGAAGAGTAAAAAGCCTTCAAAGAGTCATGAAGAAAACGTGACTTCAAGACAAAAGCAGGCTTCAGAGAACGATGAGATTTCATGAAGAAAAAGTGTCTTCATGAAGAAACCAAATTTCAAAGATTGATGAGAATTTATGAAGAAAAAGTGTCTTCATGAAGTCAGCAGGTTTCAAAGAGAGATGAGACTTCATGAAGAAAAAGTGTCTTCATGAAGAAACCAAATTTCAAAGATTGATGAGAATTTATGAAGAAAAAGTTTTTTCATGATGCTAGTCGACTTTAAAGAGTGATGAGACTTCATGAAGAAAAAGTGTCTTCATGAAGTAAACAGGCTTCAAAGAGAGATGAGACATCATGAAGAAAAAGTGTCTTCATGAAGTAAGCAGGCTTCAAAGAGAGATGAGACATCATGCAGAAAAAGTGTCTTCATGAAGTAAGCAGGCTTCAAAGAGAGATGAGATATCAAGAAGAAAAAGTGTCTTCATGATGCTAGCAGACTTTAAAGAGTGATGACACTTAATGAAGAAAAAGTGTCTTCATGCAGTAAACAGGCTTCAAAGAGAGATGAGACGTCATGAAGAACAAGTGTCTTCACGATATATGCAGACTTGAATGAGTGATGAAAAATCATGAAAAAAAGGCCTTGATGAAGTAAGCACTCTCCAAAAAACGATGATATTTTTTGACGTAGAGAACCTATACAAAATTATGAGGCTTTTTTTTAACTTAACTTGTTTTTGTAGTAATTGAGTTTCACAGTCTATAACCACCGGACAAACAGAATTATTTTTACGATGGCTAAGTATGTATGATAAGTTCTTAAGAAGTTATAAGGGAACAGATGGACACATTTATCCATATACAAATACCTGTCAAGCTCATAATTCTCCTCTTTCGATGTTCCCGAAAGCGATTGAAAATTCTATGTGATTATCACAACTCGATTGCGAATAATCTTATTTAAATCCAAATATATAACATCACTGCTCAGCATTTACCACGTGGTCGAACAACACCAATCTGATCCAAACGACTACACTACACACTTGGGTCAAGTAGAAGGTAAAGGCAAATATACAATGCACTGAAGGACGCTCGCAGCTTACATCCACAATAACATTTGTATACATTTGCCTCTTTTAAGCTTAACATTTCCAACATGTTCGTAGCCACTAAGCCTTTATGGACTTGAGCTTGTTGTTTGCTAAATTTTCGTTCGATGCAATCCACAAGATACACATTAACGACAAACAGAAGATAGAAGTTCTCGTTTAGAGTGTGTGAATTTTTTTCGTTGTGGATTGCTCGTTCTGTCTCTTGATGAGATTGAGATAGAAAGTATCTAGTAATTCAGTTTGTATTCTTTTATAAGCGAATCTCTGAAATCTGGAATTCAAGCCGGCAAATTCTGTGATTTAGTTTTCAGTCTTAAAAGAACATCACCTCATCACGGTTGGTGTTTGGTGTGCTTCTTTCGGTTCGTGGTTGGATTTTCACGTGCGAACTGCGAATGAATATTTAAATAAATAAAAATCAATCTTCAAAGTGGTCTTGCTAATCTCGTTTGAATATTTATTTTCTCGAGTGTACGAGTATAGTGTGTGTCCTTGAAATCAAGGGTTGTAGTTTGTAGCCCTTTTCGATTGTTTAAAAAGCAACCCCTTTTTTGGTTTTGTATTTTCTATTTCCTTGTCGATTTCAAGGAAACTACATTTTTTTAAAAAAGGTTTTTTCTTGAAAGTTCGTTACATTTGATTGGTCAAGCGAAAGAATTAAATTTACTTTAAGTAGTCTAAAAAAAAAACATAAAAGTCTATGGTCATTATTGAAACGAGGTTATACTTAAGTGATCTGTTGAATTCGGGATTTTTGTTAAGGCTAATCTCTTATTACCTACTAACCGTTAAAGTTGAAGCTATAAGATATACCTCTAACACTTTTACTACCTGTGAACGACTGTGGCGGTTAATTTGAAATTATTTTTTAAGTGCTTCTTGCGGATTGAATTGTGTATTTCGTAATTATGAACAATCATCATTGGCAGTACAGTTACCTCTAGATTTGTAAGTAATTTTTTATTTTAATGGCTATGTTTTCTAAGAAATATGAAAAGAAAAATCGCAGTTAATAAACAAATTGTTGTTGTTTTTAGTTATTATTTAAGCCGTAAATTGGCAAACAATATAACAAAGGTGTTGCTTGCGGATGATTGATTTTGATTGAAGTAAATTACATTAATATAAATTTCGAAAGTTTATAAGCTAATAGATCTAACTGTTTTTTATTCAAATGAATATTTTGTTGTTGTTGTTAGAAACGTTGGTTATTTAAGTGAGGATTAAGGGAATAATAATACGTTTTTCTATTATTCTTCGATTAGAGTTATTATTTTCTTTTATTATATTAATGATTTTGTGTTGAATTAAGTGAATGTAGAGAGGTAAATGGATTTATGAAACATCTAAGTAAAGCAATCAAGTAAAATGATTTATTACCTGAGTAATATCAGTTCTTAGTCCATTTACTTCTATTGTTCTTTAGAAAAGGGGTGTGGGAAATAAATCGACTTAGTATTTAGTGTCAATCAGATAACCCTTTAATACCAAAATAAAGGGGAGACCATTGCCAGAACTTGTTTTTAAATGTTGTTTACCTACATCTTAGGTATTTTTAAAGTGTCGTTAATAATTCAGGAATTCATAGATATTTTGAAGAAGATATGCTACTCTTAAAATTTAAAATCATAAGGAATATATGGAAAGAGATACAACATACAAGTATGTTTCTATTCGGGAATTAGTATTAGGTAAATTAATTCTTAAAAAATGTTTTTTTACGAAAAGAGCGTAAAAAGTGACTTTCTTGATTTTTTTTTAACCGCGAGCTACCAGCTTGATCCTCTCAAACATTTTTTTTTTTTTAATTATTATTATTAGTCCACAGTTTTAGGCAATTCGGTATAGAGAAAATTAATTTGTTTTAAGGTTTAAAATTAAAACATTCAAAACCAAATTCAAACGCCCCCCATTCACTCGATTTGGATGCTATTGAGGATCTATGGCACTATTTGGTGAGAAAAGTAAGGAAGCAGTCAAAGGATCAGCTGAAATGAGTCTTATACGAAGAGTTGATAAGATTCGGCCCAAATGTTGCAAAAAACCTAGTAAAATCAATGCCTTCAAGTGAGTTTGACCTCGTCAAATCTAGGAGGTAGCCTAAAAAGTATTAATTCAAAAAAAAATTTAGGAATTTATACTTTTAACATTGATTTTCATAGTTTTTTCTTCTCTGTATACTTACTTTTGTAATATAAATTTTGTACTGTGTTTAGTTTTTTTTTTTCAGTTTTGTTTATTCGACAAATTTCTTTTTGTAAATTATTAAAGAAACTAAACCAAAACAGCTTAAAAAAATGTGTTAGATTTTTTTTAAGCGTTCTTGGTTAAACATAGTAAGGGGTGTACCTATACTTACTTTTGTGACTGAGTGTAGGTATTCGTAATACCTACTTGTATTTTACTTTTTTTTTCTGTTTTTTTTTTTTTATTTATTATAATTTTTTTTTGTTCAATAAATGTTAATACACATTAAATTGAGCTTAAAAAAAATTTTTGTGTTATATTCATATATGTTATAAAGATTGTTTTAATTAGTTTAATGAGAATTGGAAAAGTTCCATAATGTAAATCCCTCTAAAATCCGAAAACGCATTGTTTTAATTACTTCACATTATCAATGGACTATTGTACTTTGGCAAATAACGTCCTACAATTCAAAGAAAAAAATATTTTTTTCAAAGATACTTACTTTTTTTGACAAGGTTTTAAGTCCATTGACTTAAAACCTTTTAGGTTCATCGCTATAGCTATAGGTTCAGGCTATAGCGCTCATAAAATTTAAGTCAACCACCGTCAACTAAAATAGCATCACAGTTGTTATGTACTACCCAGTGGCGCGATAAAAAATAAAATGCACGACTGGGGTCGCACGTACTTGCTCTTGCAGTTCAAAGCACTTTTATGTTAGTTTACTTGTAGATTTTACGAGATGCCTCTAAAATAAATTTTAAAGAAATTTTGTTGAGGTTGGGGAAGAGCCGACATTTAGACTAAATTTTTTTCATATACAAACATTTTTTTTTGTATTTGACTTTTTTGACTTATTGCCATTGCTTTAAATATTACGTATACAAAGTTTAATCAAAATCGTTATAGCCGTTTTTGAGAAATTCGCAATATCGTATTTTTTTGTATGGGAGGTATACGTTCTAAACGAGATATAAAAAAAACAAAAAAAAACCAACTTTCAGAGTTCCATAAAAATCATCTGTACCAAATTTGAAGAAAATCCATCCACGCGTTAAGTCTGTGGAAATGTGTACAGATGGACGCACAACCGCACAGACGCAGACGTACAGACGTACGGACGGAATTGCGGGACCCACTTTTTTGGAATTCTCCATCATCGTAATGTTGGTTTTGATTAAAACCTCAAATTTTTTTTTCGACACGAAACCAATACTTACTAAATTTTAAGGTGTACTGTACTGCTTTTTGCTTAGCCGTTTGGACTTGGTGGTAAATTGTAGGTCCCTTACATTCTTGCAAAATAATTTCAAGCACAAAAAAATGGTTTACAGTTCTTAGTCACTATTTCTTGTTCCTTCATGAGATGTCGAGCCATAAATTTATTTTTTATTTATCAAAGTAGTTCCAGCAATTCTCAACTGTATCTCTTGCGAAAAACCGAGCTTTTCTTAAAGGTTTTATTTTAACACTGAACCTATAAATTTAATTTTAATTTAACGAAAATCTTAATGAAAAATTCCATATAACGCTTTTTGAGTACTTTCTGATATGCATGTTAATATTTTTGTTTTCTCATTAATGTTCCCTGATTTCCTATTTTTAGGAAACAAAATATGAAATTTCTGTTCATTGCTTTAAAATAAAACAAATAGAATCAACTTAAGTAACGCCCAGCTACTTAAATAAATATCAATCCAGTTTTGTATGCTTACAATTTTGTTGAATATTTTATTTGATAATTTGTATGTAAATACAGTTGTTTTAGTTATACGCTTTCTGTCTCTTTTTTATCACGAGCAAGTGACATAAAATACAAACAAGTCAAAATAAGGAGTCCAAATTCTTAACAAAATCGGTTTTATTTATAAAAATGAAAAAAATCTTAAATTAAATGCTCTAAATTGAACTCTTATAAAAATAAATATTTAAATTTTTTATAAACACGTGTAATTTTATTTTATTATTTTTTTTCATGCGATGCTAAACTCTATTTGATTGAAAGCATTCAAAATTGCTAAGCTCTCATAAATGTTTTTCATATTAATATTTTTTTATATAGATCTACGAGTATGTAGGCTTTTTAAACGTCATAAGCAATTTACTACACAACAATTCACAATTCACATCCCTTATCAAAGTCATGGAAACCATGATTGCTTTTTTCTTTTTGCTTCTGGTTGTTGTTTGATACGATTATGAATAGCACGCATGAAGTGCCAAAATTTATTCTTTGAAATATCTGTTTGAAAAAATTAAAACTAATATGAGCTGAATAGAGTTCACTTAAATGCCAATTGAAGCTGATTAAATTTAATTTCAAAATAAATTGTAATTTAGTTAAATGCTCGGTGATTTAAAAAAAAAAATAGACTTGTAAGTTGAAATGGTTAATTTGATATGTATCATTTTCACAGCAAGTTTTTTTTTGTCGAAATTATGTTTGGGGTAGAAATTTCGAGAAAAAAATACATCTTTTCTGATGTTTATAAGAGTCGTTATTTGGGGAAAAAACGAAACTTTAACGTATTTAGAGTAGTAACCAATTTTGATTCACACTTCAGGGAATTGTCGTGATTGATTTATTATCTTAAATAGAGTGTATTTTTCTTAACCAAATGCAAAATTTGTTTAATGAAATACTTTCATACATTCTTGCTTACCGCAAAGGTTGATATTACAGCCCTTAGTTATACAGGCAGTCAATCTTCTAATATATCGACTTATCGATGATTCACTTTCCAGAAAATCACGTTGAATAGCTTATTAAAGAAATATCTGGCTTAATATTATTTCATAGAAATATCATTTTCATAATGACGTTTAATCTATACAAATAATAATGTTTTTTTAATTTATGTAATTTTAATCGAGCTGTTTATTAATTTATCTTAAATTATAGAAGGAGACAACAAAACAGTCAACAACCTTTAACAGTCTACTTGTGTGGTTTTTTTTTTTTTTTTGTTATTTCTTCAAAACAAGATTCTACAACTCTCAGTAAACAAATAAAATATATGTAATTTAACTAGTGTTTTATACATTTAAAAGAAATTAAATACAAAAATGTAAATTAAGTAAACTTGAATTTGAATAAAAGTAATTTTTTTATGATTTCATAATGGTAAAGGTAGATTTCATGTTATATTTTAATTATTTAAGGTGTTACACCTGGTTTTAATGGCATTTCAATAAATAACAAACATTTTATTGACGTTTATAAAATAGGAATTTAATTTATAAATTGTAATGAGCTTAACAATAAATGAGCTTTATACAATAAATCAAAAATTATTTTAAACAGAACAAATGAACGAAAAAACATTGGTTGAAAACTTAATTACCAAAAAAACAATATCCGCTTCTATATTATAAATTTCTTACACTCATTGTTTAATTGAGTCTATTTTAATAAATTTAAACATTTTATGATGACAATAATTATTGTATTATAAGAAGTTATACTCATTTACGGTTCATTTTATAGGAGTTATACTTATAAAAATATAGCTTTCATTTTTCTCTTTTATCTTATCCAGCTAGGCACTCCACAGGTTTTTTTTTAATCCCAAAAACTATTTCTATAAAAAAAAGTACGTATACGCCAAAGTGTCCGGAACAAAAATTATAAATTGAATTTCTTTTACTGTTAAAAAATTAAATTAATTGTGTAAATAATTCCAATGAAGCACATCTAAAATTCCGTAAAAATAATTCTCCACTAAAACAAAATTTAGTTACAGAAACAATCGATTAGCTATACCATTTTGTAAATTCTTTAAACATATTCTAACTTTTTTGTTGGAAGAGCTCTATAACATTTTTAATCCCACATTTTAAGAAGAAAATCATGAAGATGGTGTTCAAAAAACACATTTTTGGAATTAAAAATAATTAATTTTTTTTTTAATCTGTTTCCTGAAATGTCGTCATTGATTTTTTTTTGTGTTATTTTATTTGAATGACGTAGGTACTAAATATTTTTCAAATGTTTCCAAATTGGTTTTTTTTCTAAAAAATTGTATTGCATAATAAGTGCAAGGGCTTGCTTCATTCAAAAATCAAGACATAATTTGTTGTACAGCAAAAAAACTTTAAAAAGAAAAAAATTAAAAGTACTAACTTATTTTTTAGAGAACACACAAAAAATTAAATCAAATCGTTAGAGCCATTTACGAAAAAAGGAAAGTTTTTTTTTTCATTTTTAAGAAATCATACATAGTGTTAAGACTGCAGTTCAAGAATACAAACAGAAAAACGAACTTCTCTATAATTCTTATGTCATGCCTGATAATTGTTTTCTCGAGTTTCTAAACTTTTACCTCATCTATTTAAATCACAAGAAAAAAGTACGTATACACCCCAGTGTCTAAAAGAAATAGAAAAAAAACTGCTGATTTATGTTATTAAATAACTTTTTCTATGTTGATTTTAAAGTTACTTACAACCTTGACCTCTCTATATTGATAAAATTTATGCAGTTATGCATCTTTTAATATAACTTACAAAACAAACTGATTAGCATACAATGCACTCATAGATCAAACACTTTATTGAAATCTTTGCTAACTGTTTTCTATCATGCCATCGAAATGATTTAAAAACATTTTTGTTTCGCATTTTTGCACTTAACATACATTTAATTTTCCATTATTATACTGTCCAATTCCCATGACATTATTTTGTAACGAAAAAAAAAATGCTATCGAATTTGTTATATTCTTTAATGAAAACGAAAACAAAAACAATTAATTTATCAGCTTTTGTTTTTTTCACAAATCATTAAAACTGTTTATTTAATAAAAATAAAAAAAAATAAACCAAATGAAGTGCAACGCCTTTAAATTTTGCATTTTTGAAAATAAACAAAAATTTGTTTCTGCAAACAACCACCCACTTACAATAATTTTAATTCTTTTTATAAATTCTGTCAAAATTCTCAAGTTTAAATTGCGCGAAATCTTTATTGATACACAACTTCTATCTGTTTTGTTTATTTTTTAGAATAAATTAATGCAACCGGTTTTTCGAAAACCCCTATAATTAGAGTTAATTTATTCATATGTGTATATTGAATTTATTGATTTTTTAATATAACTGAAAGCGAAATTTGTCCCCCAAAAATAAATCTGATACATTATATCCATCACGTGTTTAGACCAAAAATAATCAAAAAAAAAAAAAAATAAAGATATATTAATGTACAATACAGGTGTACAAATAAAGAACTCATTACCATAGAAACAACCTTTTTGTGATAGCTTCTGACTATTGTTTAACATTCCATTTAAAAGATAATCTATACAATATAATCTATAGAAAGGTCTAACAATAGCGAAGTAATTACATCGATTGATGTTCAAAAAGTCAATCAACCTCAAAGATACCGATTAATATAGTCAACTTCCGAATCCTTAAAAAAGGTCTGTGAAGCTAAAACAAAGTGACATAGATTTATTGAAACACATTGTAGCTTGATATGGAAAATACATACTTTTGACAATTTATACAGGTGTTCAAAACGAATATCTTTTTCAATATTTCACTAAATATAATAATTGCAAATTAAACACCGGAAACATTAGTGACTCACTAAATTTTTCACATATCAACACATAATGCTTTTGTGTACAGTACAAGTGTACAGAAAAAATAAAATGCACGACTGGGTCGCACGAACTTGCTCTTAGAGTTAAAGTTGCTTAAATTTTTAAGACTTTTTATATAGAAATTTGGAAAAAAAAAATTCGTTTTAAAAAAAAAAATAAAATAAAATCTGAAATTAAATTGCCCTATAAAACAAGTATGCAGTTTTAATTGATATATTAACATGCATTTTTAGAAAAAATTTTCAAAATCGTTAGAGCCTTTTTTTAAAAAACTAATTTTTTGGAAAAAAAGTTTTAAAATAAAATTGGTATGCCATTTTGTAGAAATCACTAATCAACATCTGAAAACAAAATTTCAAAAAAAATCCCGTCCCGTTTTCGAAAATTTGATTTTTCAAAATAAAAATTTCAAAATTTTTTAAAAATCCAAAAATTATTTTTTGGAAATTTTATTTTTGTTTTGTATTTAAATTATATAAATGCTTCTTCACAAAAAGTTTCGTTGACATCGAATAAGCAGTTTCGGAGATAATCGGATTAGAAAAAAACGGTTCTATGGCAGGTACCGTTAATAATGATTTTCAAAAAAATTTTTTCATTTAAAGATAGACCTTATCTTAAAACTAACATTTGAATTTTTTAAACAAAATCATTGGAGCCGTTTTCGAGATATTTCAATTTTACTAAAATCGGTATATGACAAGTACCGTTATTTTTGGTCCAAAAAAATTAATTCCAAAAAACCCTCTGGAGAGTCGCCAAATTACCCTACATACCAAGTTTGACATTAATCGGTTCATCCGTTTAGGCTGTAGCTCCTTATACAGACAGACAGACAGACGGACTTCCGGGACCCACTTTTTTGGCTTGTCTCCCATCGTAATGTCATGGAAAAATGTTATCTCAACTTTTTTTTTTTTTTGTACGAAGCATAACTTGATATACCTATATATATATACACTTAGGAGCAAAAAAACGGAATCAAATAAATTCTTATATTAAAAACAAAAATTCCAATGGTAAAATATTTTTTCTTTAAAGTCTCATGGTCTCATTTTAAAGCTTGAATTTCTTACTTTGAATTGTTGGGGAAAATATAAAAATGCATACGATAGTATTAGCGCTATCTTCCAATAAATTGCACTTAATTTTTTTTTTTTAAGTTAATTTTCCAGATACTGTCTGTTTCAAATTGCAGTCTTTTTTTCCTTACGATAGTATTAGCGTTATCTGTCAATAAATTGCACTTCATTTTTTTAATGTTAAATTTTCCAGAGGATGTACACTCTGTTTCAATTTCAGTCTTTTTTCCTAACATGATTCATTTATGTTGATTGGATCTTTATAAAGTGAACAGATTTTTAAGTTCATTTACTTAAAGCTTTTATTTCAAGCTTTTCAATGGTACCATTAACATTCATGTGTGTCAACTACATCCTGATCAATTACCGTTTTTACAAAACCCAGTTTGATTCCATTTTTTTGCTCCTAAGTGTAGTATAGTATAGTACCTATATCGCAAGTAATAAAACGATTAGTACGTAAAAGGTTTTGAAACGGAAAGAACTATTTTTGAAAACACTTTTTTATCTTGCACCCTTATTGTCTATAATTATTGTTGAAAAATGTTCTTTGGATATAGTAAAGGATTTATTTTAAATTAAAAAAAAAGTGGTCTCAGTATATTCGATGGTGCCCTTAGTTATTGACTGATTGATTGATTGATTGATTTCATTGTTCATTAATTATGTCAACCCATTGTTGGACATCAATACAATATGTAGAGTGATTTCAAACACCGCAATCATCATTATAACATACAAATTAATCAAATTGAAACATATAACAACAACTTGAACCTTTAATGTCAAGAAGCTATGGAGATAATTTTTTTAATTCATGTCAAAAATAAAATTCCATGATGCAAACAAAATAATTTTAAATACGTCACAGAAAGAAATGTGTCATTCAAATTTTTCAAAATAATATAATGTCATAATATTGATAAAATGGAACCACCGCTTATTTTAATACAAAAATATATGATAAGTACATTAGCTTCACATTCAGAAAGAAAAATATTTACCGAAAATCCATCCAAAAAATATTGACAAAATGGATTGATTGGATGGAAGGTTGAATAACATTGACTAGGAATCAGCATTTTGTTAGGATGGTTATTGGTCATCGTCCAAGCTCCCAGTATGTTTTTCGACAATATTGTGTACTATAACAACTGAGAATTACTCAGTAAAACAAGCCATAGACACACAAACATGCTACAAATAAATTTAGTTCGAGGATCATGTTCGAGATGATTTGTCTTTGTCATATCTGAGAACTTGTTTGAGTACCAAGTTTGTGATTCGACTAAACATAAAAAATAATAATTAGTTTCACCGTAATCAAAGGTAGGGTAGAAGGGGGAGGATTTGCCAGGATTTAGGAAAATTGACTTAACGCAAAGTTTTTACGTTTCTTTTAATTTTTTTATATCTGATATTATTATTGACTTTATTATCTTCACTAAAATATTTTTTTCATTTTGCTATATTAATTAATTCTATTTTTAATAATTTATTCAAAAAAACGAAAAGTGATGTGGCAAAGCCTCCCCAGGTGGGAGGCTTTGCCACGGGGGTGGGGAGGGATTGCCAGTTACCTAAATATCAAAGTTAATACAAATAAAACCAATATTCATAAACAAAACTTCTTTTTAGCTGAAAATACGAAGAAGGGACTGATTTTAAAGGATTCTGCCATCCTCTTTTGAGGAAGCTTGCTTCTGGCAAATGTACCCCATGGGGTGCATTTGCCAGAGCAAAACCTACCCAAAAACGAATGGCAAATGCACCCCACAAGCTAATCTTTCAAAAATTTACTTATAACTTTTTTATAAGTTAAACAGTAAAAAAATCGCTTCTACACAGCATAGTACACATAATTTTGAAAAGATATTTGTATCAAAAAGTAATTTAACACGACAAATACTTACAATTTACGACGGTTATGTACCTTCATATTTTGGTTCTCAACATTAAAAAACTAACACAAGCGTCTAATTTATTTCGTGTCCAGCCAAAAGCTGTCAAACTTTGTGCAAAGTTTTCAATCATAAATGTGCAACACAAAATGATTTTTCTGTATTTAATATTCTGTTGGTTTGGAAAAAAACCTGGATTGGCAAAGGTACCCCACTGGCAAATGCTCCCCCTTCTACCCTACTTGAAAGTTTACTAGTACCATGTTCTGCAATAACACCTATAATGCTTAACAAACAACTAACATTTTAAAAACAGTTAAGAAATTGAAGGGTTAAACAAATATGTAGGTTATTGACATTTATTTAGAAATGATGATTAATTGGATTATGAGAATATTCTAATGACTCTTAATAAATAATATGTATTCTATTTGAAATCGATTTTCGATGTCCTCAGTTGAGCATTAAAGCGCAGTAGGTGGTTTCACTTGTAAAATAGTGTCTAAGAGAGAAAAGTCACTTTTGCCACCACTTAGTTATTTCCTTTTTAGATCTGAACTTTCGCTTCGCGAGTGTTTCGACAAAAAAAATGAAAAAAAAAAACAATAATACTATAACAAAACTGTTTTACAGTTATGAGCACTAGATGGTGCTCCTTTGTAATCCCTTTGACATATTTTTTTTAAAGTAAATTTGCATACCCTAACCTAACGCCGCAAAAGAAGTATAACTTCAAAGACATGAATGTTAAAAATGGTGAAAGGTCAAATATCTACAGGCCTAAAAACAATGAGCATTTCGGTCCACAAATCAATTGAATCATTTATTTTCAAAACATGATAAGTCCACTTTTTTTCAAAATTCGTTTTTTTTGACTAAATTGTTACTCTAGGGATAACCACGTCTATCTTCAAAATAATGAAGTATCTACTCCATCTATATCCGATTTTACAGCTAAGTGAAATATTTTTTTAGTATCAAAAACAGAATAAGTCTTGGACTTATCATCTTTTGAAAATAAACAACAGCTTTTTTTATGTGTAAATGCTATATTAAGCTACTGGCTGAAAATCTTAAGTTTAAAGTTTCTTTAAAGTTAAAGAAGCACTCCGGACATTATATTTTAATCTCAAATACAATTTTGTGATAGACTGGAGATGAAAGCAAAATTGTGTACCCATTTTAAAAGTAATTTCACATCCGTTTATTTTCAAAGGATGATAAGTCCAAAAGCGTTTTTATTTTTTATCTTTTGAACTATCGCTCCAAAAGTTAAAAACGAAACGGTATTTTGTACCTAGGTGAAAGTTCTACAGAATATATAAATTTTGCTACACACATCAAAAGAAAATAGAACGTTTTTTTCTTCTCCTGCAAAATTTAAAATCATGGACTTATCATGTTTTGAAAATAAATGATTCAATTATGGAGATTCCAACACACCCAAGTGAGTTAAAAGTTTGCACAAAATTCCTGTGACTTTTAACCGATCGATTGTCAAATAATTTCCCACTTAGGTGGGCCAAAATAAACAATGATGTTTTTAATGGCTTTGATTTCTAAAATATTTATACCAAACAAAGCATAAAATTCGTGTTAGTTTCCGAAAATCTTTTATTCAACATTAATGATTAAATTAATTTGATTAAATTAAATTAACAAATTAAATTAACAGTTTTGAACTAAAAGAGAAATTTAGTTTTGAAAATTTAATGAAGAATCCGTAGAGTATTAACAAGGGTTTCATTTATTTCAGGAATAATAATGAAGTAATTTTGGAAAACAACTTCATTAAGAGTATAAAAAAACAACGAAACTCATGTTAATATTCCAGTACAGAAAATTCTTCACAAAAATTTAGAAAGTAATTTTAAAAAATCTAATGCAAGGTATTCCTTAAAAAAAAAATATTGTGACATTGCTTACATATTTAACTTACCTACAAATTAATATTTCTAAAAAAAAAAAAAATGTGGTGCTATACCCCATGAAGAGCAAAGTCTAGTCACTACCAACTCTCTCACATACAAAAGTATGTTATTAGTTTGTTTTCCAGAATTAACCACTGAGTCCAAATTGATAAACAGAAATGCACTTTTTCATGACAATGATACTCTTGGCAAAAGGCAGTATTCCTAAAAAAAATATTTTTAGGTGGTGTAGGCTGGGATGCAAACCCAGACCTCTGGCACAATATTCCAACGCACTAACCATTAAGTCTTTTGGTGGTGGATCGCAAGAAGACAATCTAATGCCAATTCTTAAAAATATACATATGCAAGGTGTTTATTTCAACAACGTACCTACATAAATCTTTTCAAAGAACAAAATGTAATAGGGGAAGTGGGGGCAAAAAAAAACCAATAAAAAAGATCTTTTAAATAGAATAAAGTTTTTATTCATTAAATTTAATGAATAAAAAATTAATGAATAAAAAATAAAAAAATACTGAACAAAAGATAATACGTTTTGAAAAAACAACTAATAAAAAACGGTATTGTTTTAAATGCAGCCTATTTGTAATAATAACACAATTATGCTATATTAGTTCTCACTCCAGCACAAGCTTTTTGGTACCATTTGGTACACATTTTGCACTTAATCCAACAACACTTTGGATTGGATCAAGAAAACAGTTGCAGATAGAAGGTACAAATACAATCTGCAAAGTCCTCTTCATCAGAATCATCAATTACAGTATTTTTTGGCGCCTATTGCTTAGCTTTTCGGAAGATTTAACTTTGAACTTCTTTTTTCACTTTGTTTAAGCTACCAGAGCTTCCAATTTCGCCCATGGGCGGTCTTACCCCAGTCATATCATATTTGATGTTCTGTATTATTTTTTTTTTTTAATTTATCTTTATGACTCCTTCTTTCGCAGAAAATACTTTTTAATATTCACTTTCTATTATAAAAAAAGGAAAAGTTAAAAATTTTAATTATTTCAGTGTCAAAAATACAACTGACTTTTCACATGAACGATAACAATTTGATGAAAAATCACAAAATTTACCGTAACTCTTTGGGGTCTTAACCGAAATTGCTAAAACTTACAGACGTGATCGATCGTACCAAAGGGCACCTATTTTATATTGCAAGTGTTGCCAATTTTACTTTTTTTCATACAACATAGTACGAAAACCGTCTTGCCCCCATAGGCGGTCTTGCCCCCACTTCCCCTACCTACTGTTTTTTGCAAGCAAAGGAATGAGAAATCAACTCGTTAATCTCTTAGTTATGATGACTTATAAAAAAATGTGTAACTTTTTGTAATCTTCAAAACAACATGCCAAATTTACATAATCAATTTAAGGCTCTGTGAAAAATGTTCATGTAGGTAAAAAGTTCAGGAAAATAAATTTTTTTTTTCTTTTTATAGAAATACCAGTAGGTACTGTAAGTAATTCTTTGCATCACTGTTTTTTCCGCTCAAAATAGAAATCAACCAGTTTTTGGAAGAATCTTTTCTGCTTATCAACATCAATAGCAAACACTGAATGACGATGAACCGAAAAGTCAGTTAAAGAGTACAAACATATTCATTTGTTGTTTTTCATTCAAATTGGGGTCACTTTTTCTACTAAAATCATTTGTACTTGTTTGTTTTTAGAAACAAAACTGACAATGAACCCTAAATGATAAGAAGATTCAATTCTTTCCAGATCATAAAATGATAAATGGTTTTAGTTTCGTCACATTATATGAATTTCAATCTTATGCTTGTGTTTTAGGCAGATAGAAAAAGTTTAAGAAAAATATAAATGACTGCTTCTAAGCAAATATAAACAGTCAAATATGATAAGACAAATGCGAAATGTTTAGCTTTTTATCATTTTTATTTAAAGAATGATGGGATAAAGTAGTCATTCTTGCTCTCTTTGGTAGGGTTATCTCCTTAATAACACTGTAGATTTTCTAAATTTTTAATAAATCTTAAATTGAAACTTAGAACTTGAAATAAAATTATTTATTAAAAAACCTTATGACCTTGAATATTTACAAAACAGATTAAATTACTGATTTATATTGTAGAATTAAAAGTGTTAAATTCAATTTAAATCATTTAAACTTCTAATAAAAAAAAAAAAAACAAAATACTTGATAATAAAATTTTATTAATAAATATTTTTTTTTTTATTTTAAATTTAATTTCAGATTTAAAGACTGGTTTCTAAAGAGAAGAGATAATAAATCTCTAAAAAAAAGTGTTAAACTCAAAAAAAGAAATTAAATACACTCACATTATAAACACACAATAGAAATGGAAACAGAATCACTTAACAACAAATCTTCATCAAGACAAAACTCCGTTACTAATGGCGGTGGCGGTAGCGGCGGTGGTGATGGCGATGAGAAACCTTCAGGTGATGGAGGTGGAGAAGTCACACTGAAAGCTAAAATGAGCCTGCTTAATGGAGTGACTGTGATTGTCGGATCAATTATTGGTTCGGGTATCTTTGTTTCACCAACAGGTGTCCTTATGCACACGGGCAGTGTTAATTTAGCATTGGTTGTGTGGGTGGCTTCAGGACTTTTTTCAATGGTGAGTTTGAAAAGTTTTTTTTTATAGGTATAAGCAAGGTCGGCGTAAAGCAAAATTGTTCTAAATCCACTTTTTACCGAAAATAAGTTAATGGTGCAGTTTTAATAATTTGAGGGGGTTCTTTCTGAATTTGAAAACCAGTTTTTGTCAAAAAAATTTCATTCCACAGATAATGTAATTTAATGGGACATAGAACAATAAATACAGGGAAGTAGCCTTTTGAAAATGAGCCCGAGTATTCTTGATTGTTCTAAGTCCCATTATATTTTGTTCTAAGTCCACATTTTATTTAAGGAAAAAACGTAATTGTATAGGAATTGTTCTATGTCCAATATTTAATAATAGTATGCACCTACTAATGAGGTAAACTTGTATATTTTATTCAAGAGAAAAGAACAAATTTTATAAAAAACATAACTTGAATGGCAAACGAGCAGAAAATTGTCGCTTTAAACCAATTTGAAACTAGAAAATCGTGCCCTGTAAAATTTGCTTTTTGTGACTTAGAACAATCTTTAACTTTATTCAGTTGACTAAATTATTCAATAAGTCGACTACGACAAACAGATCATGATATGTACAATTCACTGGATGTGAATAAATAGTGAAAAAAAACTTTCTACGAATCCTGAGTTTCTGAAAAGCAAAGAAATATACGAGTACCTTACTTACAATTTTCAACACAAATCTGGACGAAAAATTCATTAAAATAATTAATAACCAGAGATAAAAAACTATTTTATTGGAGATCATAACAGAATTTTCCTAACGGTAGTATTTCTTACTTCCTTATAAATAAAGAAAGCAAATTAATTATATACCTATAAAACCTTATTGAGCGTTAACATGATTACACTTTTAACTACATTATTTAAATATTAATTCTATTAATTATGTAATTAAAACTGATGTTGCAAATGCATAGGAAAATGAATAAGGCATGCATAACACCATGCAATTTCTTTATTCACTAAAAGATTTTGAGTTTTAGTTTTTAGACCAGTAAAAACATTCTAGGTCTCAAAAAAATTGCACTGTACTGATTTTTTGGTAGATCGCGAGGAACAAAAATCTAATTTGCAGACTTGTAATACCAACCGTGTTGTCCATAAAAACAATAGTTTCAGTTAAATACTTCAGTGAGCTTTAAATATGATGTTTGGTAAGGCCCAATGTTTTTTTTCGTAGATTTTGAAATAAAAAAACAGATTTAATAGAAGAAAAGGAATACAAACTTCGTATGGAGCTCTAGTAGTGAGCTGGCTAAGGAAGTCAAATTATCAATTTAATATGGTATTAGAAATTCCATCGGTCTACCAATTATTTTCAAAAGTCTGAATGTTAATCGTAAAATAAATACTGTTCATAAAATGGCCTATTACTATTGACATGATATTCAAATTATTTTGATTTTTTTTTATTAAATGTGTTAAAAAAATACCTCAAAATCATTTATATATTATGAACCCTTAATTATATTATCAGAACTATCGCTGTTTAATTTCACTGGTCTGCAAGGAAATCCTCCTTATAATGAAACTATATTTTTCTAAGGGATTTTTATGTGCTGATTCTGAATCCGAAGTCAAAATTGGCCTAACACGTCACGTTTTTAGGATATTCCTGTTAGAAAATCTCGAAACCCCATTTTGTTTTTGCTGTTTTCGAAGCAATATTTTGGCGTAATGTAAACTTTTTCAACTAAACTAGTCCCTGTTTATAAAAGAACTTATTTTGTTCTTTCAAATTCAGTTCCAATCTCCTCAATATCTCTTTTCTTATTGAAGATATCTAAGTTTAAGTACACTGAGCCAAAAAAAAAAACAAGGTAAAATCATTGTAACCACTTTGAATCAATGTAAAATCACTACATTTTGTAGCCTAAAGTGGAAAATGATTGAATCAAAGTAGCACACTTTAAATCTAAGTTGTTCACACATAAAAAAAAAAAAATAAAAGTAAAACTGGCATCCGCTGGGGATCGAACCTGCTACACCTGGGCTGACAAGCTTGTGCCTTAAGCCTGGTACGCAGCTCGCGCTAAATACAAATTATCGAAAAATTTAATCTCAGCTAAAATGGATCCCATACAAATTATCGATAACTTGTATGAGAATTTTATCTCGGCTAAAATTTAGCGCGAACAGCGTACCAGGCTTTACCACTGTGCCATCTCACTTATAAAAATTGATGTGACAAATTGTAAGTTAAGCATAGGACGATTTTAACGTATTAAAAATTACTATGCGTTTTTTCTCTGGGTGTAATTTAAGTAGGTTTGGCATATCTTACCATAAAGAAACTGATCATTAAAAATTCATATTTCTTTCTCCCAAGAACAAAAGTATACTTTTCTATGCTGATTTTGAATTTGAATTCAAAAAAATTTGGTCAGCTCCTGGTTGACTTTTTATATACATATAACGGGCGTTGAGATTTAACATTTTCCTAAATTAAAGTGTTTTTGTTCATGTGGGATTTACTAAAAACTGCAGGATTTCAATATTTTTGCTGTTTTTGTCAATTAGTATCTTAAAATGAGTGTAAACTTTAATTAATAAATAAAAATTTTGTGTCACATAATAGATCATGTTATGAAAAATAAGTCCTCCAAATTTGAGCTCAATACGAATATTAGTTTTTTTTTTGTACTAGGTCAACCGAATCTAAAAGGGTTATTTTCTACAAACTACTCATATTTTTCAAAAATCATTTTACAAAAATGGTACGCGCTAGAATTTTTCTAAAACCAGATTTAGATTCAGGAAAGTCAAATCTTTTATAATTTCAAAAAATTATTTGAAGGAGAAAAAAAAAGATACATTTTCCAGACCAGTGTTTATAAAAAAAATTGGTTGAACCATTAAAGCGATGCATAGGGAAGAGCCGAACTCAGTGAATGTTTTTTTTTTACAAAAGAATGAAATACCATATTTTTATTATCCTCATTTTTTGGGAAACCCTAAAGGATTTAGTTTTGTAAAAATTACAGACTGCATTGCCTTTAATTAATTTAATCAACACCATAAGAACCGTTTTCGAGAAAATTGGAATTACTCTAAAAAATTAGTTGTAGTTATCCGTACCAAATTTCAAGCAAATCGCTGCAGCTTCATGTACAGGACGACACGTATGGTAGACTTTTCTAGTTACATTTAAAACACAAAGAACTAAAATGTGACCGGAAAGAAAACCAGAGAATTTGATATTTTAAGAAGGGTATGATCAAACATTATGAAGCAACCTGATTTTATATCTTTACACTAAATATAATTTAACTTCAATATAAATATTATTGCATGTTAAAAACCATCTACATTCCAGAACATCAGACTGAACAATTATATATAAATATATATTCCATTTCTAGGTTCTAACAACGCGAGTTTTCCAATTATAAATTATTTGCACCGCCAATTGAGAAAGCTTAAAGCCATTTTACACAAAATCGAAATGTTATCACCCCTTAATTGAGTTTTATTATAGGTTGATACCCCCAATACCTACATCAATTAATCACTCATACTCTATTATGTGTTTTTTTTTTTTGCACACCTCCGCAATAAAGTGGGTGTGTTCGATTGCCAATTCAAGTAATTGATTGAGTAAAGACTATTACCTACTTTTTGTTTTTTTTTTTCACCATTTAAAATGTTTTATGAAATTACCTACTTCTTCCTTAAGAATGATTTCCTGTGTACACTTCACAGTACTTGTCTATGTAGGTACTCCTGAAACGTATCCTTATCACGTTTCATATAAATGTCAAATAGATAAGCAAATAAAATAAAAGCTCTATGCACGTAGATTCAACAATACACACAAAATTATATCTCGAAAAACCCACGTTGGTGTGTGGTTTTCATCATAATAATTTATCGTTTGACTTTGGAATTTATGCAAATACTACAGATACTTACTATGTTCATTCACAAGTTCATAGGACGTCATCAATTTGGATCCAATTATTTAAATACCTTTTTAAATAGGGTATTGTAGGTTTGTTTGTCTGGTTTGCATTCGTTGGAAATACCCGGATTCTGAGTCTGAATAGGACTTCCGTGAAAACAACTTTATTAGGGTTTGTCAGACTTTTAAAGATTAAAGTTTCACGAGAAGCTTTACTCACAAAAAGACAAATTTAGTTTATGTATATAAAAATAGGGTATTGCGTAATACATTCCTAACAATAAATAGTTTTTTTTTTTTATTACTCCCTGCCAACGAATGGTATTTAATTAAGTTCTCTGACAAGTTTCATAGAGCCCGAAATGAGTTCTTCCATCGATAACATTAGAAAATGTGAATTCTTGAGATTCCTTATAAAAGGAATATTCTTGGTAAGACTTGAATGCGAACGAACATTTTCCCTCTTGAATCCTTTTGTTCACAAATTCCATCATCATCATCTCTATAACATTTTCTCCTGCTTCAGTCAGGAATGGAGTAGAATAATTAGAGTTATGCATGCGGCAGCTTTCAAGGAGTTTTTTTTTTGCTTCTATATTTTTTATTGAATTTCTCTTCATCACTTTAAATGGAATTGAGATACAAACGAGAAAAGAAAAGTTCAATAAACAGCGCACATCTTCGATTGATGACGAGTTCACCATTTTAAGTAAGTAGGTGAACGATTCGGAAAATGATCACAAGAGCCAATGACAATGACAATCGAGACCAGAAGCATTCATTTACTTGTTTGCTCTATAAGTTCTAAGTTTGTGACTTGTGATATCTAGCACTATCGGATGTATCTGGTTCGTTTTGATGTATCTCATGATGTTGACGGATTTCGTTTTTTATATTGATTAGTCTAGCAAATATTGTATTAGTAGTTTGCACTTAAAAGATAAATCGTTAGATTGACATTATATCTGAAAAAATTAATATTTCATAGCAGTGGGTTGTTGATATGGTAATTTCGTTTATCATTCATTAGAGTTTCAGTTTTTTTTTTTAACGGATATAGGTATGTAGATGACATTGTTGAATCACTTGTTGACAAGGTGGCCAAAGCAGTGAGAGTGACGCATTGGTTTGTAAGAGTTCTTGTTGGTAAGGGAAAAACCAGTTGATACACTCAAAGGATGGTGGTTAAATGGGAACTTAATTTATAAAATAATGTGGTTTTTCTGGGTGATTTTTTGAGCAATGAACTGAATGCATAAAATGTTATATTTCTTCCATGTAAGTTGTGACTACGATTTATAAAAAGGTTTGGGATTTTCCAAGAACATGTTTTGACTTCATTTTCAAGTTTTTTTGGAATTTATTATTTTCATTCGATCTTTAAATAAAACACATAACGACTCGCCTTAAAATAAGTTGCTTACTTTTTATTTAAAAGATATGATATTAGTAAAAAATTGAAAAATATGTTTTTAAAAAAATAATAAAAAATGAAAATCGTTTCTAAAATTTTGAAAAAAAATACATATCTACAAATTTTTGGATGTACAAGAAATTAAGACCCATTTTCTGACACACAATTTAAATATTTAAAGTTACATTCTTATAGATAATTTGTGTGGTTCAAAAAATATTTTTTTTAGATTTTCAGTCGGGCCACCCGCTAAATTTGTTCCACTTATCTAAGACTAACGTAGTGAAATTTCAATTTGCTATCTTAAGAACAAGAGGGTGCTAGAAACAGTTCAATTTTTAGGTTTTTTAGGCAATCTTGATTTTTTTAAAGTTATTTTTTGAAAAGCAAAAATTTTATTTAAGTTTTACTTGTCTTTATAACACATATAAAATTTTTTTTCGAAAAAAAAAGTGAGCAATAATTAATAATAATAAATAATAAGCAAAATGTGCAAATAAAACGTCTGTGTGGTACTACCTATTGACGAAATTTACTTGGATGTGGGCCCAGAAATTATTATTTCGATATTTTTTCGGAATAAGTACAACAACCACAACTTTCAAGCAATTTTTGACTTAATAAAAAAAATAATTATTTTGTTTTCTTTTTCCCAAAAGAATACAATTTTTACTTGCGATATAGGTACTATATATCAAGTTATGTATTCGTACAAAAAAAAAAAAGTTGAGATAGGTAATATTTTTCCATAACATTACGATGGTAGAGAATGCCAAAAAAGTGGGTCCCGGAAGTCCGTCTGTCTGTCTGTCTGTCTGTCAGTCTGTCAGTCTGTCAGTCTGTCAGTCTGTCAGTCTGTCAGTCTGTCAGTCTGTCAGTCTGTCAGTCTGTCAGTCTGTCAGTCTGTCAGTCTGTCAGTCTGTCAGTCTGTCAGTCTGTCAGTCTGTCAGTCTGTCAGTCTGTCAGTCTGTCAGTCTGTCAGTCTGTCAGTCTGTCAGTCTGTCAGTCTGTCAGTCTGTCAGTCTGTCAGTCTGTCAGTCTGTCAGTCTGTCAGTCTGTCAGTCTGTCAGTCTGTCAGTCTGTCAGTCTGTCAGTCTGTCAGTCTGTCAGTCTGTCAGTCTGTCAGTCTGTCAGTCTGTCAGTCTGTCAGTCTGTCAGTCTGTCAGTCTGTCAGTCTATCAGTCTGTCAGTCTGTCAGTCTGTCAGTCTGTCAGTCTGTCAGTCTGTCAGTCTGTCAGTCTGTCAGTCTGTCAGTCTGTCAGTCTGTCAGTCTGTCAGTCTGTCAGTCTGTCAGTCTGTCAGTCTGTCAGTCTGTCAGTCTGTCTGTCTGTCTGTATAAGGAGCTACAGCCTAAACGGATGGACCGATTAATGTCAAACTTGGTGTGTAGCGTTATTTGGCGACTCTCCAGAGGGGTTTTTGGAATTAATTTTTTTGGACCAAAAATAACGGTACTTGTCATATACCGATTTTAGTAAAGTTGAAATTGCTCAAAAACGGCTCCAACGATTTTGTTTAAAAAATTCTAATGTAAGTTTTAATACAAGGTCTATCTTCTAATGAAAATTTTTTTTTTTGAAAATCATTATTAACGGTACCTGCCATAGAACCGTTTTTTTTAAATACTATTATCTCCGAAAGTGCTTATTCCATTTCAACGAAACTTTTTGTGATGAAGAATTTATATAATTTAAATATAAGCCAAAAGCAAAATTTTGAAAAAAATACTTTTTGGATTTTTAATAAAATTTTGAAAATTTTTTTTTGAAAAATCCAATTTTCGAAAACGGGACATTAAATTTTTTTGAAATTTTGTGTTTAGATGTTGATCAGTGATTTCTACAAAATGGTATACAAATTTTATTTTAAAACTTTTTTTCCAAGAAATTATTTATAAAAAATTAGTTTTTTAAAAAACGGCTCTAACGATTTTGAAATTTTTTTTTCTAAAAATGCATGTTAGTATATCAGTCAAAACTGCATACTTGTTTTGGGGGGCAATTTGATTTCAGATTTTATATTATTTTTTTAAAAAACGAATTTCCTTTTTTTTTCCCATATATTTAGATTTTCCAAATTTCTATATAAAAAGTCTTTAAAATTTAAGCAACTTGAACTCTAAGAGCAAGTACGTGCGACCCCAGTCGTGCAATTTATTCAATATCGATCAGCACCCCCTTCTATATAAAATAATAGGCTGAAAATTCAAAACTATGATACCAATAGGATGTGGTACCAAACTAGGGGGTGGTTCTACGTTTATTTGAAAATTTTATTTTTCCCATGCAAGCGTGGACCATCTTAATGTACATGCTAAGAAAGATCTTATTATCATTAAATACGTTTCTTTCTTTATTTATAAGGAAGTTTAAAATACTATCTCTAGCGAAAACCCATTATCGTCTTCAATAAAACATATTTTTCAAATTTCATGAAAGCTTTTAGTACCTATTATATAGGCAACAAAAACTTTTTTTTGGTGCGATTGAGTTCGACCAAAAAAAAACATAAGCTATTTTCATTTTTGGTTTAAAAATGCTTTGTACATCGTAATACTCTAGGTAATAATCTAGGCCGGAATACCTTTGCTCTTACGTATTATTCAAATAATAGATTATACGAAACTCTCATTTTTTTGAAAGTCTAGAACAGGCATGTGAAACTCGCGGCCCACAACGAATAACTTTGCGGCCCTCGACATTTTTAATAATTTTGAGCTTAAGGTTATGATTTATATTTTCTGTTCAACGCACGTTTACATATTTTTTTAATGAACAAATAAATATAAATATGAAAATAACAAATATAAAATCTTGTGGCTAAATTGTGGTAGGAAGTTCTGTGATTTCTTAAAAGTGATTTACGATTGAACCCAACGATAGGTTGAATAATAAATGCCCTAGTTATGGCATTCAAATGCAACTTAGCTTTTTGGGACACCAGAAGAGTAACAAGGATTTGACGCGTTTTCCTACGTGCAATATGTCAAATTTAGGTAAATCTTCATCGTTGTATCAAATATACCTACTGCGCGGAAAAAAATCTAAACCTAAAAACTGAATATGCAGAATTATGCCTTTGAAAGGCCCTTCATTTTCTTTGATTTTTTCCATTAAAATAGAGTAATGGAGAATGATATGGAAATGGAGGAATGCGATTTCTAGTATGACTCCGAAGTAAGTTCAAAATGTCTGTGAAGTGGATATGACCGAATTTTATAAGTATTTTTCAGTCAGATTTGGGACAATTTAAAACTGCCATATAAAATCGTTTGCAAATTTCACAGAACCTGTCGATGCGAGCACATGTTTTTACTTACATATGTATAAAGAGGAATAAGTCACTTAGATCCAGCCTAACTTACACTTTGGTTTTAAGAAAAATTGTAGTAGAGAAGAGATTCCATTTATCAGGAAGAAAATATTATTGTTACCATTCTTCTTATTTTTATAAATATGTTTTTTTAAAAAATTTAGTTTAACTTTGTTTTGCGGCTCATAAAAATTTACATCTCCCTGTTTTGGCCTTTAGTAACCATTGAGTTTAACATGCCTGGACAAGAACTATGAACTATGATTTTAATTTCGAAATATCTCGAAAATTGGCTCTTGTTTTAAAACTAGTGGCTACTACTGAATACTTCACACACGAATTAAATAGAATCAATTTGTTTCCGCTCTGCATCTATAGCATCCAATGAATTAGTAGAAACATTTTTTAAGCCAGTTTGTACCTTGCCCATGAGGCTCAATTCGTTGAATATTAAAATCTTCTACGAAGTTCTTTTGTCATTTTAAGAATGGTTTGTCTGTGCATTTCTTAAAAATTAAACAATAAGTATCATTTTTATTTTAAGCTTTAACATTCGAAGCATATTTAAAGTTATTAGGAAAAACGACCTAGTCGTGCATTTTATTTTCATTTCAAATGATTAAACTTTTTCTACAGACATAAATCTAAATTAAGTATCCTGAGGTGATAAAACACCAGTTTACATATGGCGTTTTCGATTGGCAGTCCGAAAGCGTCCGGAATCATTCTGAAAAAATTTTATTCACACAAAACTGTCAGTTTTGTACGAATAAAACGCTTTCAGAATGATTCCGGACGCTTCCGGACTGCCAATCGAAAACGCCAATAATCACAAAATTTAAACACCTTTCAAAAAATGCTTTAGCCAAAAATAGATTCAAAGGAACTACTATTGCTAAGCTATTAATATTCTCTTTTTCTCACATAACATTATGGGGGCTTGACCAGATGATTTTATCAACAATCTCTCAGAGACTGAAAGTCTGCACGATTTTTGTATTTCTTTGCTCACGTCTCTGTGCTAATTTAATTCAAATAAATTAATTTAAATTGATTTATAATTTGTATTTCTTGTGACTCAACAGGTTGGTGCTTACTGCTATGCTGAATTGGGAACAATGATAAGAAAATCAGGTGCAGATTATGCATATATCATGGAAACATTTGGACCATTTATGGCCTTCATAAGACTGTGGATTGAGTGTATGATTGTACGGCCATGTTCGCAAGCAATTGTCGCACTCACATTTAGCGTTTATGTGCTTAAGCCATTCTTCCCAGACTGCCAGCCGCCAGAGGATTCAGCACGACTTTTAGCCGTGTGTTGTATATGTAAGTAAAAGATTTATTTTTATTCGGTTTCCAAAAACTAATAAATTAGGTATTGTAATGAAACAAGCGATTTTAAAGTAACATGACATAAATAAGACGAGCTGTCATGATAAATGCTTAGATTTGAGTTGGCTTAAAGCTAGACTCATGGAATTAATTTTTAACATTTTAATCTACAAGACAAAACCCTAATGAGAAAGTATTTTCAGTGAAGGATTTATAATCTATTAAAAAATTTCAACACACAGTCCAGAATAACAAGAAATGTTTGTTCTTGTTGATTCTCATATTTTCAAGGGACCTTTAAAAAAGAGTTAATTTTTCTGACATCATAAAAACCTCTTTAAACAAAATTGCAATAAAAATCAAATAAAAAACCAAGTATAGCTAAAAAATTAATGTTGATGCGGTGAGCGCGTTTTAGTGTAGGCTTCAAAGGTCTTATTTGTGTCCAATAATTGTATACCCTATTGCGTTGATGAGAATGTCGTGTGTCTTATTTTATGCTCTTTTCCATCATTGATTTGTGGCAATTAAACAATTGGAATTATTTTTATGTGTTCCAAGTTTATAGACAAAAAGGGCAAAGAGACAGAAATAAATACATTATATACATTTCTGATCTATGGCATACACGAGTTTCAAACAAAGCCAATGATACTTTTTTTGGATTGTGTAAAATCGGGAAAAGTTTCATCATTCAATGTTTGTTTTTTCCTGAGATGTAGCAGTATAGTAAGTAGGTATAAAGATAAACGACGACGCGTCGTTTGTTGTTATTGTAATGTTGTCTTATTCATTTTTGTAGGAAAAGTGATTGGGATTGGACAAAGGGTAACGATTTACTGATTGTTGATGTATTTTTTTTTTTTTTTTCAATAATTACCTATCATTTGACAAAACTATAAGTCACTCTGTCTGACTAATAAATATTTAACAATTAATTATGATACAAAAAAATTTAAACATTATTTACCTTCACAATTAGATGTGTCTAATACTTTAATACTTCCGGTGGAATTGATTTAATTAGATTTATAAATTGCCCTTCACTTGAAAAACGTGAGTTCACATAAGAGTAATGAATTCAATTGAATTACATAAATCGATTGACTCCTTATTGTATTTTTTAACTAACTCAAGACCCTGATGCTTTACAGTGCACTTGAAATGGATATAGTCAACATTTTAAAATTGATGTGAACTTGAACGAAAGGTTCCTCTTCAGACAAACTAAAATTTTCAAAGACTGCTCAACGCGCCTAAAGAATTTTTCTTAAGAATAATACGAATGTATCGTTTAACATTTAGCCCTGATTTTTCAATCGTCAGTTAGACTATCAAAAGAATAAATGTCTATATAAAAAAAACTTTTATTCCTCTATCTGAGGTTTATGTGACTATTGAAAAATTGGGCCTTAGTGTCATAAATTAAAGAAGCAAAGTAAACGTTTTTAAAAGTGATCTTCCTTTTTCATCTTGTAACAAGGCTGAAAATGTGTTTTTTTTTTTTGTATTTTGTAAGTTTTTAGATTATATTTGCATGTAAAAAATAAATATCCATCAAAAAATGTTTTCGCAATAATTTTTTAATTTAAGGTCGGTCCACTAGGTTAAAGTTATTAGCACTTATTTGTGTATGATACTGAAGCTGATTGTCATGAGTTGCGACTTAAGAATCGGTTTTTGCCATCTTTTCATGAAAGATATTTAAAAAAAGTTAAACTCGTTTTTAACATTACAACAACAACTTTTTGAACTTTTTCAAACTCAAAAAGAAACATGCGAATTATATACCTACATTATGTACTACTTACATGTCTTGAAATATGTTTTGAAAATTGTTGGAGTCGTTTTGTGTTTTGTTTCTTTTTCTATATAGTTTTTTTATAAATAAAAGTTTTCAAACAAAAATGTCAATATCCATCGAATACCTACATTACCTGTCAAAGCTGTGCTCTGTGCATAGTTTATCGCCTATTATTATTAGTTTATTAAAAATAAAAACAAAATTGGTAAGAGTATGCAGCTTTGTCTAAATCATCCTCCATGTTTTTGTTTATTAAAAACTTATAGTTCAGGCATTTTATAATTTACTCTGGGCTGGGCCACCATCTTACATTTTTAAATTTAGATTCATCAAAGCAACGATTATATAATTTTTATTTTCAATTTTAATAGACCAGGGGATTACTCGTCGAGCTACATCGGTTACATGAACGACTTTAAACTTCAATTATGTAGGTATGTAGGTCCCATCGAACCTCACGGATTAAATTTTAGTATATCTGAATTATTCTGACTACAAACAATATTTTCAAAGATTCAATAGAGCATTACTATTAGTGTAAGGGTCGTCGATATTAAAAAAGTAGCTAATGTAGTTGATGTAGCTTGACAATAAATAGACCCCATAGGAGCCAGTTTCAGAGCTTACTATATCAGCGACCGATTACTATATCAGTCCGATTGAACTTCGGAAAATTGTTTTTGTCTAAATAGTGCAAATAATCAGCTTCCAGTTCCTAATCTTTTTCAGTTGTACTGGCTCTTGCGAATAATTTATTGACAAAGTCGATACTCGTTGTCCTGAAAAATCGCATTTTTGTTCGGACTCAACAGCTCTTGTAGCTCTCTTTCATTTTTTCAAACAAAATACACGCACACAGAAATGGTTGTGGGTTGAAAATATTTAAAATTTACTCCTTCATGAAATTATTGTGGCAAACATTCATTTTTTATATAAACTGTTTGCTATTTAACTAACGGTCACTGTGGCGTATGCGTAATATTTTTTTTTCCTAAAGAAAATCTTAAGCGGCCAATGCAAAATTTCTAACGATGACCAATTATTTAATTTGATTGATCTACAAAGAAAATACTTGCTTACCTATAGTCTTTAAACTTTGATGGTTGATTGACTTAAGAGTTAATTTTTCATTCACTTCATAAGAAGATGAAATAATAAACTGTCTAGATTATCTGGATGCTTAAGTTTTAATCCATATTTACCGGATTTTGCATCATATTTAATTAATTAATTCGTATGTATATTACGTATGAAATAATTATTGATTTTATTTATATTTCAGTGGTCCTTACGTTTGTCAATTGCTGGGATGTTAAATGGGCTACATGGGTGCAGGACATTTTCACCTACGCTAAACTTTTAGCTCTATTTATAGTCATTGCAACTGGCATGTATCAATTAAGTCTGGGTAAGAAAATTAATTATAATTCACTGACGCTGTCAGGGAAAATATCCACAACAGAGCAATTTTAATAAACCTATTTAAACTTTACTAGGAAAAACTGAATACTTTACATTCGAAAATACAAATACTCAAGTGACGTCATTGGCACTATCATTTTACTCTGGATTGTTCGCCTACAATGGATGGTAAGACTACTTTTTCTCAAACCAATTAATGAACCATCATTTCCTATAACTTCAAACCCTACATAATCCTTCACTAACACACACACACACACACACACACACACACACACACACACACACACACACACACACACAAACAATCTAGAGCAATCCTATTTAGATATCTAATAAAATTCCATAATGAAAGCTCAAGGGAATACTGTCTTTATTGTAAATGACGTTTTTTACGACCACCCTGTTATTTTCTTGCTTCTTCCCGCACATCGCACAGGAACTATCTCAACTTTATTATTGAAGAGCTTAAGGATCCAGTGAAAAATCTACCCAGAGCCATTGCGATATCCTGCACCCTGGTGACCGTTGTATATTTATTAGCTAATGTTGCATTCTACACAACCTTATCGCCTGAGGAAGTTCTTGGTTCTGAAGCTGTTGCTGTTGCTTATGCTGACAGGATATTTGGACAATTTGCATGGACAATTCCTGGTAAATTGTTGTTGTTTTGCTTGAAATTCTTTTTCTAATTTTGTACTTTTCTATCAGTTTTTGTTGCACTATCAACTTTTGGAGCTGTCAACGGAATCCTCTTAACTTCATCACGACTCTTCTATGCCGGAGCATGCGAAGGACAAATGCCAGAGATTCTTACAATGATTCAAATACAACGATTCACTCCAACCCCAGCTGTTCTAGTGATGGCACTCCTCTCTATGTTGTACCTTACAAGCTCTAACATCTTTGCGCTGATTAATTATGTCGGATTTGCCACATGGGTAAGTTGACAAATTGGATCTGAAGGAAGAGAAGAAAAGTTTCCTTATGTTTCTATTATTTTTTTCTTGTGTTCTTAGTTGAGTATTGGTGTGTCAGTTCTTTGCCTGCCATGGTTGAGATGGGCTCAACCCAACTTGCCACGACCAATTCGTGTGCCCCTTGTCTTCCCTATTGTGTATTTACTTGCCACTTTGTTCGTCACTCTTGTTCCAATGTATGCCAGTCCCGTGGAGACTGGCTATGGTATTTTAATGATTTTGTCCAGTGTGCCAGTTTATCTGGTATTTATTGCGTGGAAAAATAAGCCAATGTGGTTTAATAGGACAATGGGTGAGTTTTGTATTTTATTTAAAAATTCTATAATATTTTGTTTTTTCTTTAACACCAATACCTACACACAAATCTATCATTTTTATTTTTTTGTATATTTTTTATGGGTTGGGGTCGAAATTCTGTATGTTGCAAAATTTTGTATTCAAAATACTGTATGCCAAAATACTGTATGTCAAAATTCTGTATGTGCAAAATGCTGTAGGAACAAAATTCTGAAAGTCAAAATTCTGTATAGCAAAATTCTGGTTGGTCAAAATACTGTATTTCAAAATTCTGTAAATCAAAATTCTGTAAAAATGCTGTAAAAAAATATCGTTTTGATAATGTAAAAAAGTGCGCGCGCACTTTTGCCGTACAGAATTTTACAAAACAGAATTTTGCATGTCAGTATTTTGTTGATACAGTATTTTGACGTACAGAATTTTGTGTTTACAGTATAATGACGTACAGAATTATGGTATTACAGTATTTTGACCCCACAGAATTTTGTCGTACAGAATTTTGACAAGCAGAATTATGACCCGCTCCCTTTTTTATTTATTGTAATTTACAAAAAAAAACACTATTTTTCTAGGTGGATTCACACAAGTTCTTCAAAAAATGATGATGGTTGTTCGACCTAAAACTGCTTCCAAGGTTTTTATTTATTTTTTCTTTTAATTTAATTTATTCTTAAAAAGTTTTGGTTCAGAAAGTTAACAATATAATTTTGCATGTTTAACTAAGCTCTTATTACGCACTTAGTTTAAAATTTGAGGTTAAATTTATTTGCACCTAAAATAGATTTTAATATCGTTCTTATTATTTTACTATAGTAAATCAATTCTTTTTATTTATTTTGTACACTATAGTTTTTGTTGTACATACAAAAACCATTTTATTTATTTCACCCTTAAACAATAATGCATCACTCTTATTACTTTTTTTGTTTTTAAATATCCTTTCAACAAATAAGCCAACTAATAAATGGTTCATATGACATATACCTAGCTCTTTTAATATCTCAAATACCTTGTTATCATCTTAGACCAGTGCCAATAATTTTTGAAAATAAAAAAATTATTAGCAGCAAATGGGTGGTGGGAAAATTTAGGATAAATGGTATATGAAAGGGGAAAAATAAATTGCCCACAAAAAAATTGGGGGAAAAGGGGTGGGTGGGTGAAAAAGTGGGGTGGGTGTCTAAAATTATGGTTTTTTAGGATTTCTGTCAAAATTAGACGTCCGGTCCTATCGAAAAAAGTCAAATGCAAAAGTTGTAGGTAGTATAAATGTCTACAACTTTTACTCAAACAATTTTTTTCTATAACCTCAAAAATATTGAAAAAAAATGCAAAAATACGATTTTTTTATTTTTTATTTTTATCTTTTACAAAAATAGTTGGATTTTAACAAAACTTGGTTAAAAATTACTTTGTTATTTTTTCTATCTATTAAAAATGTTTTTTGAGCAAAAAGTTAATTTTTGGATTTTTGACGAATTTAATTTGAAAAAATAGCCTATTTTTCAATTAAAAAAGTTACCGAAAAAATTTTAGATTTTTGAAAAGTTTGGAATGCAGTTATTTAGCTTAAAACCGTTTTTTAAAGATTGTGTGGAAAAACTATACTTTTGTTTTAGAAAATTTTGAGAAAAATTGAAAAAAACAAAAAAACGATTTTTAAAATTGATTTTTCCGTAAATGAAATTATATCGGCTAGAAATAATTTTCCATTGAAACCAAATTATACTTTTTTAATGGTGATTGACCTTTTTAATTTGGATTTTTAAAGATAGGCCAAACCGTCTCTATGACTTTCAAAATACTGCTTTTTAACTTTTTTACACTTTATCGAAATTGAATAGTTTGCTCATTAATTGAAAGAATTGAATGCAAACCAGCATCAAGGTGCATACTGCATAGGTATCAATTACAGTGGGAAAAACAATAGGTATCTATCACGAGTAAATTTAAAAGATTTGTCAAATGACTTGTATTGGTCCTATATGAGCCTCAACGATTGGACACTAGGGTGGGCCAAAAAAATCGAAATCGTTTTTTTTTCGATATTGTACTCCCAAAAACACCTCTTGAATATACACACCAAATATGAGCTCTTGATATTAATGGGAAGATCCTCCGCTTCGCAGTTTTCCATTTTTACATCAAGCTTCTACGGAAAAATTGATTTATTGAAAATTAATTGACTTTTTAGCAAATTTTTTTTACATATTCTTGTAGAAAATTGAACGCTCTACAAAAAAGGCCTCGTACACTTTTTTCAATTATTTTATCTAACCGTTTAGTAGATATTTAAGGTCCAAAAATCGAGAAAATCTTTAAAAATTCGTTTTTTGTTCTTAATTTTGTAAAAAATTGAAAAATTATAATAACACTGGTCAACAAGGTTTTTGCCTCAACAACCAAAATATACTTTTCTAGTAGTTTTTGATGTGCTGAACTCGAATCTGAAGTAAAAAAAATTGTTATTGGCCTCCGTTTTTGAAATATTACCGTTAGAAAATGTCAAAAAACGTAATTTCGGCTGTTTTCGAGGCTATGTTTTTATGTGGGGTAGTTCATTATGAATTAATTTGTATTCGAGTTCAGTAACCCAAAAACCTTCAGAAAAGTATATTTTGGCTCTTGTGGCATAAATTCTGTGATCAGTGACTTAAACTTTAGATTAAGTTTAGTTTCTCTTTGGCTTATTAACTGAAACTTAAGATATCTCGAGCAATAAAAGAGAAATCGGGAAAATTTAAACAGGTTTTGAAAGAAGACTATCTGTTGACCAGTGCCGATGCCTTCAAAAACATTAAAAAGTACAAAAAAATCATAGTAGGATGAAACCCATTGGAAAACGAGGGGAATATGATAAGAATGAAAGGAAAAATAAATTACGGGCGAGCCGAGTTCGGGAAGTGGGTGGGTTGAGTTTTTAATGGTAAAAAATGGTATATCTCGATTTCCGGCAAAACTACAAATCCTATAGAAAAAAGTTGTATGGCAAAGTTGTAGGTAATAAAAAAATCTACAACTTTTGTATCAACAATTTTCTCACATAACCTCAAAATTTATGTAAAAAATTCAAAAAACCGAGTTTTTGGTTTTTTATTTTTATCTTTTTCAAAAACAAAAATTTTTCTACGAAATTTGGTGAAAACTTACCTTATTATGTCCCAAATACACTGTAATTTATTTGATTTAAAATATTAATTTGTTCACCTTATTTTGACTTAATACCAAAAAAACACCCTAATTTTCAATCGAAAATTCACGTGTCAAAATATCAGCTTTTTCAAAAAGTCGGTGGGCATTGCGTTCGTTAAAATGTCTATTTTATGATGGTGTAAGAAAAATTTTACATTAGTATACTATAGAACATGTTCTAGTAAAATTCAAAAAATTAAAAAAGCTTGAATTCGAAAAAAAAATGTTTATCATTGTTTACAATTTTGGCCTATTTATTCAAATTTACACTTTAATTACCCAAAAAACGTAAGATTAATCAATGTTCCATGAGAACATTGATTAATTTAATTTAATTTATTTTTCCTTTAATTTTCATCATATTCACCTCCTTTTCCAATGGGTTTCATTCTACTATGATTTTTTTTGGTTTCAAAAATTATCGACCCTGGTCTATTCTTATTATCACCGTTACAAATTTGTTTATAGTGAATTACCCCACATAAAAACAGAACCTCGAAAGCAGCCAAAATGACGATTTTAGCATTTTATAACGGTAATATTTCAAAAACGGAGGCCAATAAAATTTTTCTGACTTCAGATTCGGATTCAGCACCCAACTACTAGAAAAGTATATGTTGGTTCTTGTGGCAAAAAAAAAGTTAAATTTTGCTGACCAGTGTAATCAAACGCGCATGACATATTGTTGTAGGAAACAGATTGCTCCACAAAAAAGGTCTTATTAACCTTTTTCATTAAAAAAAATTACAAAAAAAAATTTTTACTTTTAAAAATTTTCCAATTCACTGATACTTCATTATTTTCAAATTAACAAAATGTATTAAGCGTTCTAAAAAAAATTCTTTGGCATCAAATTGAAGATATTCGTATCCAAATCGCAATGCATACATTGATCGATTTTTGAAAATAATTTTTTTTTTTTCACTAGCATAGTTTGTTTGTGATTTTGCGAGCAGATAAAAATATTATTTACAGTACCCATATTTGTAAATATGTAAATTGTAAAAAACTCAGTTAACTCAATGTCAATAGTCGTAGGAAAGTAAATTTGATCTCCAACAAGGTGCAATTTTTAAAATTGCTTTTAAAAATGTATCATGTCATAAAATTATAGTTACAAAATTAGGCATGATTATGAATGCGTAAGTTCTCGCAGGGGTAAGCTTAAAATTTTATAAAGTTACAGCAAGTTAAGAGATTTAATAACAAAGAAAAATAGAACGAAGCATGTACTAACCAGTTAATACCATACAATTTATATCTAATTTATTTTTATCTCTTTTTTTCCTTTTCAGTAAATGTTACAATTTTCCTGCAAAAGATGCTCATGGTTTTAGGAAAGACCAAACCAGCTCAGGTGTAAACATAAATTGAATATAAAACTGATACCTACAATTAATTATTTAATTAAGATTTAGTTGCTTGTTGTTAAACAAAAAAAAAAAAAAAAAAAAACATTATAATAAATCCAATATAAATATTTAAAAAAAAAAAAAACATATTTCATACAAGAAAAAAAAAAGCGAATGTCGTAAAATATTTAATTCTTTTTTATTCATTTAAATATCTATATCTGTAATTGATTTTAATTAATTCACTGCATTTTTTAAGATAATAGCACCCACATGCATTCAAAATGTAAAACTCAATGCTAAGCATTTTCTTTTTTAATATTAAACAATAACATAATATACAAATAGATTTACATCATGTTTATAAAATTTATTTTTAAATTAATATTTAGGTTTAAAAATGAACAACTTTTTTTCTAAAATAGGTTAATTTTTTTTTAATTAAGAGAATATTAATTTTAAAAATTAAAAATGATCATTACATTTCCTAAAATTATATATTTTATAATAATATTATAAAACATACATTTACTTTAAGTTTACAATTTTAATTATTTCTTTTTACTGTTATTTTTAATAAATTTTTATTTAATCGAAGATTTACAAGTTTTTTCGTTTTTATTGCTTCTGCACCATCAATTTTGTTCTATTTAAGACAAACCATTTTACAAACATGCATTCTTGGTTAAAATAAAAAACAAACATTACAGATAAAAAGAAGTCACATATGTAAATAAAGTGGTTGCTTTTAATATTTTAAGAAAAGACCTTGAAGTATGTATATTGGAGATATCAATCAAAAATTAACATTAATGGAATGAAATTTTTGCCAAACCGTCCAAGGTCTTGTCCAAACAAATAGAAAAATCTGGTAACTTGAGTTATTCAAATGATTTCGAACCCCAGACCGCTTGTCATTAGTTTCCAAAACCGATTAAAGTAGTTTCCGATATCCCTTGGTTCTCTAAGGTTCCGTCTTCTTTACGTTTCGAAACTGGTAGGCTGGCTTTAGAAGACCATCTATGCTGGAGCATCCTCGTCAACTCGCTCGTTGTGGTCGCCTTAGCATCCGTGTTTTATCACATCTTGTGTAATGGAAGCTTCCTAGGTTGGTACATTTAAAAAAACCGCATAGTTTTCCATGCCTTCAAACACCTCAGTAAATTCCTTGCCAATACCTGATTTGAAACGTGTTTGATTTCTTTCTCCGACAATAAAAACCCCGATTGGCGGGAGTATGAAACAAAAATTTTTATAAAGGTTTATCACTCTAATAACTTAATTGTGTTGAAATATGAAAAAAACCGTAAGCTTACTTCAGATGTTAGAGTCTTTGGTATAAAATTATCTACAATTTAAAATGAATTTTTTTTTTAACTTCAGGAAGTATTTTCTGTAATCTTTCATTTGTGTTAATTTTTCTGTCCTGAATTAATTAGAATTATTTTCTTTAATTAGAAAATACAATTATTCACTTCACCGGCATACAAATTTTGGGATGTAATTTAGAATATTTTTTACCAAAACCACTTACTTAATAAAATCTTATGCATTTGTTAATTTATTAATTTAATTTCAAAAAATTATTCGATATACATAGATTCGAGATATATGCTTACCAAAAAATCTTCAAGCTTGTAGAAATTATAGCATACTTCTGTATTTGCAAAAAAAATAACTGCCACTTAAAAAAAAACTAGAATCTAGAATTTATACATGACCAAATAAAAAAAAAAGAAAATTGCCGGCTAAAAATATGCAAATGATAAATTTCCTTTCAATAATTTGAACTTTTTATAACAACATATCAGAAATTGAGTTCAAACTGTTGATCTTAACCCGATATCCTTTCTAAGCCTATCTATCAAAAGGCGTTATAATTTCAAAAATTACTTTTTCTTTTTAATTTATTAATTTAATAATGAGTATTATTACATTTATATGTATAAATATAGATGGAATATGTATGTATATGTTGTTAAAATGTTACATATTGGCACAAATAAAAAAAATGTTTAATTATGTATCTGACGAACTGTTTAAAAAATCGAAAAGAATTTATCATTATACTCGTAATAAATTATAATAAAGATTTGTTGACAATAATATTATTATACCTATATATAGTATATAATTATACCTATGTACTTGTTTTAAATTTAAAACTATTACAATCTATGTATATGTAAAAATATTATATTATATATAAATGTATTTATATGTATTCTATAATATAAATAAACATGATTTCAAAAATAAGAAACTAAATTTTCAATTCGGCATTCAAATTTTTAGAAGGATGATAATTTTTTTAATTAACAGTAGGTAGATATATAGAATATAACGTATAACTTTAAGAGCCCCCGCACACTACAAACTTTCAATCGGCCGACAGTTTAATCGGTCTCTTAATCAGAATGCAAATGAGTGAGAGTGCGCACATTACAACGATTAAGTATCGGCCGATCAAAAAGTTTGTTTGATCGAAAAAAAAGTTTGTTTTGCTACACAATTGCCTTCAAACTAAAATATTTCCTAGCGACCCGACTGTTTAGTCGGCTGCCTGTGCTCACACTAGGAGCCCAACCCGACTAAACTAAACTGTCTGAAAGAGACAGAGACAAATTCCCGGTTAAAAAAAATATATTTACATTTGATCGTTATCTTAATTTACGATTTGAATTATTATATAAAAGAAAAAGACGTTTTAAAGATGTTGCCAAACTATATCGGAAGTACAAAAGAACTCTTTTTAAATGTTAAACAAATATACCAAAAACACTCATTTTTCATCTAGATTGAGGTTTTCGAAATCTACTGGGGGTCTATTACGTAATACAAAACGAGCGGCAAGTCAACAATACTAAAGTAAACGATAGTCAGGACAAAGAGCGATCATGTCAAACTAAACCGAAAAAAATATTTTTTTGAGGCTCACATGAATTCTACCAGCAAAACGTCGGCTAAACCAGAAAAGTGTGTAACAATTCCATTTTAGCAAATTTTATAGGAGAGCAAAAAAACAAAATCGTTTTGAAGGCATTTGTATGAGTTTTCATTTTCTAATTTGCTAATAAAATAAAAACTATGAACTTTAAAGGGATTCTCAGTTTAAGGAATGGTAGATATAAGGTTTGTTTAACAGATGGCATTCAAATCTAATTTTCAGAAAATTTGAAGTTACACACTTTTCTGGTTTCACCGACGAAAAGCAATAATATTGTGACAGCAATAATATATGTGTAGTCGCATTTCAACGAAAACGAAGTAGTTTTAACGATAATCGTTTTACAAAATAGGGCTCCTGGTACCTGACATTATTAGATCGTTAATGTTCTTAGTTAAAATTCAATGTATAATCCTGCCTTTCTCTGAAACTTGATGTGTATTTAAAAATCATCCTTTTTAGTTTACAGAATAAATAACATGAAATAAAGAAAAGATTATTATTTTCACCAGAAGAACTCGTGGTTCACAACCTCATATTAATGCCCCACAACGTTCAAGAAATGCAATTCTCTCTCCCTAAACTTTAAAACGGTCTGCTTTCAATCTTCATTTTCCAAATTAAAAAATAAAACAACTCATATAGTATTTACATACATATTTACAATATAATAATTTTTCAATTTTAATTAGTATTTGTAGATGTTTTGTGGTAACAAAAATAATGCAAAAAATAAATGACAAAATACTCATATATCAAGGATTTAAAAGTATAATTATTACAATTATTCACTTTTTTTTTAAGTTTTGAACTTTCATTTTGTTAATCTTAAAGAAGGGAATAGGTACTTTAAAATTACTTCGAGCATACAAAAAAATAAGGAAACATACAATATTAAATAATTTTAATCTTACAAATTACATTGACGCGAGGGAGAGATTACCAAAATTATAAAAGAAAATAAAGAAATTAATTTCAAACGACACGATAACTTTCAGTTTAACATTTCGTTGCTTGAGAGATTAAATTAAATGATCACTCGATAATATGAATCGCTGATGCTGTACAAGGCCACAATGGGAGTGTTATTTTTTTCAGACAATACATCAATTATTTCATCAAAAATCGTTGATATATAGCGTCTATGTTTAGGAAATCTAAAAAAAAAAAAAAAAACAATAAATAAAATTTGTAAATAAGCAAACAAATTGGATTTTTTTTTAAACCGAACCTTTCTATCACAATATTCAGTTCAAGTTCAGTCTCTTTCTTTGTGACTTCTCGTGGATTTATAGCACCGACGATGGCATTTATAGCTGTTGTTGGTAATTCCACAACAAGGACGGTAAAATCTTCATTTTTTCCAAATTGCAAAAGTGTCGTTGTCATTTGTTGAGTTACCTAAAAAATAAACAAAAAAATTATAGATCTAAATGGCTTTAAAATAAACAAATTTCATTTACATGATTCTCATAACGTCGTCGAAAATTTGCAGTCATCTTTTCGTGAGTCATGAAGGTAACTTGCACTTTTGGCAGATGACTGAGAATGGCTCCGCTGTTCTTAATACTGGTAGTTGAGGCTGACATACTGAGTCCAGAGAAACTCTGAGTCGTATAGTCTAAAGAATTGTTATCGTTACGCAGGAGTTTTTGTATATATTCAACCAGTTCAACATGGGTTACATGACGTTCTTGGAAACGTTCACGATCCCATGAACGTACGCGAAGCGAACCATTCTCTGCCACTAGAATAACATGAACTGCACCAAGTTCCTTTGCAAGATCTTGAGCTTCTTCTGGTCCAGTTGCCTCTACAATTCCACTACGAATACCAGCAGACCATAAGACTCGCATAATATATGTGACATCCTTCAGAGGTGGCCTAGAGCCAGTTACACAAACTCCAACATCAATAGCTCGACATTCTTCATCAAACTCAGATCCAACTGCAGCGACTAGCTTGTCTAAGGAGAATGATAGACCAGCACCACTTATTCCACGATTCGGGATGTTAACATTGAAGCTTTGAGCTTGTTTTTGAAACTCAATCAACATTGTGTCATAACGTTCACCCACCGCTAGGACAGATGGGCGGGCAGATCGATTTGGTTTTAAATCAGCAATCATTTGCCAAACAATCCCTCCTGAAGATGCTCTTTCAAAACTTATTGGCAACCCGGCACACACATGAATGGGACACTACAAGAAAAGATATTTAAAGAAAAATCCACTTCAAAGACCTTTTTATAAAACTTACAGTTACACCAAGACTCTTTGCAAGCATAACAATAGCTTCTATATCTCGTATGGCACCTTTAGCCAAGGAAGACGCTTCTCCTTTACCACGAACCAAAGATTTCAAAGCTGATTCATCAGCATTATTTCTTTGGCCATTCACAATAAAATCTGCCAGCAACAGATCTATAAGTGCACTAGCACTTGTTTTCGACTTCTCCATAATGGCAGTAACGGCTGAATGGAAATGGAACTTTGACAAACGCCCTTCAATATAATCAAGTATGTTGCCAAAAAGCTCAGAGTACATCGACTTTGGCACATTGCAAAAGATCAGAATAGATCGCAACAAACTAGTATGATTCATTCGTATGCAAATGTTCTTTTCCCTAAGACGGGGAATCTCATTTGTAATCTCATAGGCAACGGAAATAATTTCCGCATCGATTAGATGATTTCCAGGCATTGGCGTTATGATATCGAATGCACACTCGTAATTCTGTTTGGGATGGAAGTTGAAGACTTTCTTTTCGCGATAGACCCTATCGACTGAGTATCGTCGGATCATATTCACTCCGCTCATGGCAATGTGTCGGGCGAAGGGAACTCTCAGATCACTTGGCAATACAACAACTCCACCAGAATGTGTCATAAGTTTAACTGGATTTAACCAAACGCTAGTGTTTTTGGAGAATGGCGAGAGAAGTGGTGTATCCACTTCGATGGCTCCGTGTTTTCGAAATAGATTTACAACTTTTGACTAAATACAAACATATTAAATCAATAGGGTCCCAAAGATATACTCTTCATTTTTACCTTAACAAATTCAATTGCTGGATTAAGTGAAACCAATCCCAGATGATAGGTATGCTCAAGTACTTCGTCACTCTCTTGCTGTAGACAACGGGCAACTAAATGCTTATAGGCTTTACTTTGAGGATTGGCGAGAGCATGTCGCAGCATTTCTTGAAGTTCATTTGCCTCTAATTGTGCTGGTGGTACAAGATCTGAGGCCAATAGCTCTTCGGCGGTGGGTCGTTGGCATGGTTCATGGGTAAGCAGCCATCGAATTATCTAAATAAAAATTCTTATAGAAAATATCCTGCATTTTGTTTATTAATCAGTCTAACTTGTATAGTCTTCTCGTACTTTGGATCCTTGAGCATACTTTCTGGGATGATAATGCTTGGAGTTCGCAGTGATAAAATAGTCTTAGCACGTTCCATGCCAGTTTCAAATGGTGGCTGACTCATTTCGAAAAGAATGATACCTAAAGTGTACATATCTACTTTTTGGCCATAGGTAGATTTGGAAGCATTTCCTGTTAGCTCTGGAGCAACATAGAGTGTTGTACCTACTTTTCCGGTGCCTGTTCCTTCTTCAGTGGTTGGAGCATGAGAATGAGTGACATGTTCTGAACAAACAAACAAAACAAATCAATTAAAAAAGAACGAAAAGTTTAAAGTTTAATTCCACTCACCTTGAGCTTGTAAAGCCAAGAAACTTGTAGTCGCCAGACCAAAGTCACCAATTTTGATTTGATCATGAGAATCCAAAAATATATTTACAGGTTTTAAATCTCGATGGATCATACCTTGTTGATGGATATGGGATAGGCCTTCAGCGATTTCTCTAAATAATCGCCACAATCGATCTGTATCTTCATACAAGTTGTCATCAATTGCCGTTCTTTAAAGCAAAATGATATCATTGAAATCTTTTTTTGAATAAAAATTAAATCAAACTCACCTTAGGGTACATTTTTCACAAAATTCCATTTGAATGTACATTACTTGAGCCATTGGCCTAGGGGAAGCACTTTTTTCAACAGTTTCATCAGAGGATTCTTCTTCGTAGACGGCAACTTCTCCATTTGAATGAACAAATTCAATGCCATCACTGTCTGAATCATCATCAATTGTTGGCCTAAAAGAGAAGAAGGGGTATTAGTGAATACAAAATTTATGATAGAATTGGAACTCACATAAAACCTTTCCAAATGCTAGAGGAACTCTCGTCCATTTCCTGAATTGATGGTTGAATTGACGCTTTAGGTTTTGTACTTTCAAGACTTGCTGACCAATCACCAGACACACTTTTATCCTAAATAATAGATTGGACATTTAAACATACAGGAGACAAAGCTTAATGACCTTTATGTTTTTTGTAGGAATTGGGTATGCACTGACCAGGGCCTAGGTATCGCAAATATGTTTCCCGACAATAAACACTATTACCATGTAATTTAAAAACTATCCGGAGCCTTCTCTAAAATGAAGTAAGATTAGATTAAACATCGGATTACCAATTGCTGGCATTTCCAGCATATTAGAATTTTTTCCGGTGTTTGAGTTGAGTTGACTTTACAACATCGGAATTTTACGCCTTTTAATCTGATATCCTCTTAACGAATATAATTGCATGCGGTTGCTGTATTCAAAACAAACACCCAAAAACTGAATACCGAAAGACTAAATGACATTAACTGACAGTACTCATAAAAGTAAAAGGCAAACTTTCATTCGGTAGCTCAGAATTTATTTTCTTTGAAAACCTTTTGTGTACTTATTTACAATATATTCAGGTGCCCACAAAAGAGAAAAATGTGCTTGGTTTTACTAAAACAAACTTTGGAAGGGTTAAAAAACAAAATAGTTTTTAACTAATTAGCAAAGATTATGCATGATTATGATCCTGATATTAGAAAAAAATTTATTATTTTTCGAATCCTTGAAAATAAAGTTTATGTTCATCAACGAATAGATCTAAATTTGTTTACATATTTATCGCAGAAATGGTAAAAAATCGCAGTTAAATTTTTTTACCATTCAATTTTTGTATCGCAGAAATGGTCAAAAAAAATTTTATAATAAATGAAATATTTTTTTTGCCACTTTACTGAAAAGTTAATACATTGGTTTTGATATAAATCAACACATTTTTACTTCGTAAGCATGACTTGTTTGGTTAAAGTAATCAAACTGTGCATTCATCATTATCGGTTTAGCAGCGAAAATTAATAAAACTAAAATGATTATCACATGCTGAATTGCTGAACTAATTAAATATACAAAATTTTTAGGAGCAATATCGATTTATTTTTGACATGGTATTCTATAACTCACACAAGTCATCTTCAAGAAGTCAATAAATACTTGGTAAAAGTACGATTTTGGGTGACTCAAACCACGGCAATTAATATTTTTATGGCAACCCGAAAAGTAATGTGTTGTCCAACCTTCTTTTCTAAATAAGTTCAACTTCAACGAACATCAACGGCTGGTGTTCAGAACAAAATTTTTTTTAATAAGCACTATAAAGTTGTACTTTTTATTTAACTTTACAGAGAAGTACGAAAGGTTTTCGAAATAATAATAATCGGTCGGTGCAGCTGTGCGTCCATCTGTATTCTGTACACATTTCTGGGGCCTTAACGGATGGACGGATTTTCTTCAAATTTGGTATAGATCGTATTTATTGCAGTTTTTAATTGTAATTCCGATGCAGCCGCGGATTTTATTTATTCTGGACAGAGGTATAGAACAGGCTAACTAAAACAAAGCAACAACGAGAACAATTCTTCATTCTGAGTGCAGTTCTCTTGAATTGCAATTAAAAGCCCTGTATTTTGCAGTACTGATGTAAACTTACTTTTATAAACTCGATTTTTTTTTGTTTTAATTTCACTTAAAATAACCTTTTCCCCACCAAAATCTAAAGAGTCTATGTTTTTACAGGTTCTTAAATTATTTTTAAGGTAATGAAAGTTGAAAACGAATTTTTTTGAGTTTTGGTGAACGAAAAACGTTGTCACGCAACAGAAATTTTTTCTAAAAACGACGAATTCGGATTCGCAAGATCTCAAAACGTATTGAAATTTTCAATTTAGTAAATCAAACTGAATTGAATAACTTCCAATGGGGAGTTAAGAATGTTTTTTTTTTAAGATGCATGTCCACATAAATAATATTGTTACAAACTACAAATGAAGCTTACCATTTCTTCCATATCAGCATCAGTTGCACTCTCAATCCAACTATTAAAATATCTCACAACATTCTCATGATTTAAGCGCGAAAGCAATTCAACCTCCCGTGTCATCTTTTTGTACAATTGGCGACTCCTTGCCGGCAGTGGAATACGTTTAATAGCATACTCACGATTATCGAGAATATTTCGTACCTAAAAATCATTCCAAGTAAAACTGCCAATTAGTTTGAGTGAACAAACAGCCAATTACCTTCAAAACATCTCCGAATGCTCCTTTTCCCAAATATTTCAACTCTTCAAATTCAGTTTTAAGACGTGAATGACTTGTAATCAATGTGGGAATAGTAAAAACTGATCTTTCAGCATTGTGCGAAGGCACAGCCAACAAGTCACGTTTATTATTTGTTTCAGGTGCCTTTGGTTTTGGCACATGATTTTTTCCTGTATTATGAATAGCTGCATTTTCTTTCTCATCATGATAAACAGTTGACCTAAGGAAGGGATGCTCAAGAAGTTCCGAAGCTGAAAGTGTACGATCCGAATTGCATCTAACAAAACAAAAAGTAGAAAAAACATTTCAATATTTTCGATATAAGGAATCTTTCAATCATACTTGTCAATAAAATCTCTCATCTCAAATGTTAGAGTGGGCATCAGAGATTCAACTAAAGCTCCCAAAGCCGGCAAATCTCCCTTTGAAGATTTTTGTCCTCCCACCAAGTCCAAGAGGTTAGGAACCAATGAAAAATCCGTACATCGTATTGTTCCTGTATTATCCATAAACACAGTGGAATCAAATAAATGACTATGCGATACGCCTTTGTTATGCAAATAGATTAATGCATCGAGAACACCTCTTGTAACCATTCTCGCTCCATCAATACACCATCCCAGAGACGAAGAAATATTATAGACACTAGTTCCGAGAACAAAATCTTGTGCAAGATACACTTGTACGCCTTCTTTGCGTTTCATGCACAAAACACACTCGTAAGGAATAAGATTCTTATGATTCAACTGGGACAATTGTGCGACTTGCTTCTCAATGGCCGAACACATTTCGTCAATTTTATGACCACCACATTTGGTTTCCACACCCCAGAAACAACTCCCAGCACAGCGTTGTTCAAGTTGAGAGTACTTGATGTTCCATTCGGTTATAAAGAGCAATTGACCATTGTCTACATCGAGGCCAGTATAAGCAATACAACCTTTTGGCGAGTGACCCAGGCAACAACCACGTTTAATTTGTCGCCCAACTCGCTGAAAGTACAATGTTTCGCAACTTCGATGATCCAAACATTTATTGGGATAAGCCAAGCCACGGAAATAGGGCAAAGAGTTTTCTGAACTCTCCGAAGACGATTGATTGCGATTCGATTCACTCATACTGCGACGTGGTTCACCACGTCTTCGAGCTTCGCTTTTGTAAATTTCTTTGCGTCGTTCGACTTCATCCAAACGGTTCTGTCGCTCGAGTGTTTCTTTTTGCATTTTCTGATGGAGTTCTTCTTGTTCTCGTTTTTGTTTTTCCTGAACCATTTCATCGTAGAAACTTCCACGCGGTGGTTTGTTATGTTTCAGAAGGAAAGCCTGCACAGTTTGTGCTAACTCAAATATCATAACTTCACCGCGGAGTTCGACGGATTGTTGGTGCAACATCTTGAGCAATTCATCAATAAGGCTATCCGAGATACCCTTGGTTTCTTCAAGCGATATTTTTGGTGGTCTATAGAGAAGAAAGTAATTACAAAGGTTGTATACAGACGACACACAAATATCTGTTTGTAGACAGGCTACTTATTGCAATCTGTATTGTATACAATTATAGGGTTGTAACTTATCAGTTTGATATGTCACTCAAGTTTCAAGTGGTATAACAGTTATAAATTAGCTTATTAGAAATTAATTGGAAAAATATACGTACTCAAAGGATATCAAGTGGGTGACTGACTTATCTATCTTTTTCATAAATTGGCTAACCAGGTTAAACTCTTCGTCGTCATATCTTTTTTAATCATTAAACACTGCGGTTAACAAGTTTAGATTCTACTTTATTATTTATCATAGGGAAAACATAATGAAAGGCATACTTAGGTCTAATTTTGTAAGCTTTTAAATAAACGCTTTGGTATTCTTCAGGTAACGAGTAGTCTTGACTTGTGTGACGACTTAAAAATCATCCTAAATAATACAGTGCAGGACTGCAGGCCTTAGTCAGAGAAAAAAAACTAGACTACAGAGTAGATTTGTGTATTGTGCAAATACAAGTAAATTTTATACATATGTGTAACGAGAAGAGAGAGAAGAGAATATAGTGGAATTAAGTTTTCTCTCTGTAATATCGCCACCATAACGTATAAAAACGGCAAAAATTCCAAAAAAAAATTTTAAAAAATTCAAATTTTTGATTTATACACAAATTTTTGAATGCAATATTTGAAAAGAATTAAAAACCAATAAAACTGCATTTAAAATTATGTGATAGGTGAAAGCAAAAACTACGAAAACAGCTAATAATTTCAAAAACCGAAATAAAATATAAAAAAATTTTTTAACGGGAAATTTTGAATGTAATCTTTTAAAGGAATTATTTTCCAACCAGAATCAACAAACATTTTAAAAATAGATGATTTAACTCGAGAGAAAAAAAAATTTATGTATGAGTTAAAAATTTCCCATACAAATTTGTATGGGAAAAGTGTGACCTTAGAGGCACGGGTTAATGACCTCCAACAAATTTGTTTTTGCTAAATTCCCCGTATTTAGGCCCTAAAATTTCGACCTGGGGGGTGTCACCCCGAAAACATCACTTTGGGAAATAACGGACACCCTATTGTGCAGTGTTATCATTAGACTTTGTTTTCTACTTATATTGCCTTATGCTTTCTGAAAATTATTCAAATAATGATATGCATTTTTTCACATCTGCTTGGTAAATAATAATGATAAACAAAATGTATACCTAATTTGTTTGGTACAAGGCCCAAAAATACTGGAATCAGAACAGTTTCAAAAAGTTTTTCTTCACAATTTTAGAACTCGACCTAAAATTAGTTTTGAGTTATAATTAGGTATTTTTTTTAGAAATAGGATTACACAAAAGGAAATCTAGAAGTGAAGAAATGAAATTAATGCAAATCGAGTTCCAGTTTTTCCTTCCTCAAACCGAGTATTAAGAGCTAGAACTTTTTCAAGAAATCGGTTGTAATAAAATTAAATTATTTATACAAATTAACAGTTTTAGTTTTTTTCATTTTTATTTTTAAATTCAAAGAACACAATTTTTTCAATTGGATACAAGAAGGCATAGCTTACAAAAAATGTTTTTCTCAAATTTTTTAATATCTTCACTGGGTCTTGTTGGTCTAGCTTTATAAACAAGCGATTACATAATATAGAAATGAATCGGTCATTTCAAAAACTACTTAAGTCCATCAGTTACATATCTGCTGGACTTAGTGCTTTTTGAAATTACCGATTCAAATGTAGGCCGTCGTTATATAAAAAAAGTTTTTAATAGACTGGTATATGGCAGACACCGTTATTTTCGATCATAAAAAATCAAAAAAGTTTTATAAACAATGTCCACGCTAAAAGTCTGTGGCCCCATATAAAACTAAAACCAAAGAAACATACTATCACTTTATATCATCGCAATATATTGTAGATTGTTCGATTATTTTAGAAATACCTTATTCTAAACAATCTACCACCACTATTATACTTCTAACATGATGATTTCTTTTATTTTGTTTTAAAATTAGTTAATTAATTTAAAATATTTCATCAACTTAAAACGTATAAACAAATTTCGTCATTCTTATTTGTTTTAATTTTGTTGAGAACAAAGTTCAATTAGTTACGAACTCCTCCTTCTTCACAATTTTACTTCGAGATTAACAATTTCACAAAAATATCTATTTTTAAAATAGATAAAAAAAAAGAAGAAACAGAAGATAAAAACTTTTGACTTTTTATGATCATCTAAAATTTTGTACAGATATGATACAAAGCAAATCTTTCCCGTTTTAACCAGCTTTTTTGTATTTGTTTTGTATTTAAATATTTGATAATTTTGTTTCATCATAATAATTATTGACTTATCATCCGGTTAAAGCCTTTTGCCGGTTGACAATAAGTCGTGTCGACAAGTTTTTAAGAAAAGGAACTTTGAGGTAAATGTTAAGTTTCAAGAGTTAACATTACGGGCGGAATTCATAGTCGTCACTCAAGTTGAGAAATATCTTAAGCATTCGCTCAAGCGAATCCTTATTCATAGTCAACACTTGAGTCGAAATTTTCGTCAGGTGAATGTCTGAGGAGGATTTTTAAACTGGAGGAAACGCTTAAGTTTTTTTTTTTCAGTCAGTTGACATTAAAACGCAAGTGTCATTGCGAGCGTTTGTTTTTATTATTTAACAATTAAAAGTTGCACTAATTTTATAATAAAATAAATTAATTGCGAATATTTGATTTGAGTTGTACGAGTGGGACGATGAATTCGACGAGTATGTTGGAGAAACGAGTGCGAATTATTAAAAAAAATGTTCTTTTTATGACAGTTAATTCAAATCAGTCAAATTTTCAAGTTTGAGAAAAAATTTTCCTCAAGACAAGATTTTTCTTTGCTCAAGTGACAGCCCTATTTTCAATTCCCTTGAGCGATTGCTTGAAATACATATTTCTCAACTAAGGGCCAATTTATTGAGCCTCCATTAAATTTTGAAATTTATCTTTTTAGTTAACAGCGTTGTTAACTATTGACGCCTTTAAGTATACATTATTAAAAAATTCATTTAATTCACTCTACTTTAGTTAAAATCTTTACTTTTAATGGAAACTTTAAATTTAAAACTCCATTAAAAATATCCTAGGGATTTTTTAGTTTTTGAAAAATAAAACTGTCAAAAGCAGAAATTTGTCAAATCAAATTTTTTTTAATTTGAAGATTTGAAGGAATGAAAATCAATACAAAAAACATAAAAGCTATGGCCCGTAAGTATTTTTGAGCCGTAAAACGCCAGGCGAAAGCAGACAGACGAGAGTAACGATATATGTACCATCAGTGGTAAACAAAGACAAAGTTACAATTGCAATGTTTAGGGATGATTACATTATGTAGCATCTAATTAGTTTTACCTCGTGATTCTTTTGAAATGGAGAAGATCTAGTTTCTGGTAGATCTATTACTATATATGCTTCTTCTGCGCTCGGCGAAGTAGATGAGAAAAATAACAAATGAAGTGTTGTCTATTTAACCCTCATGCCCATAGAAAAAAATATCTGGCGAGTCGTAGTCATTTTAAATTGTAACTTATTTATGGAATAAATACCTATGAATAAATACCTACCATACAAAAATATTCTATTCTGGACTGTTAATGTACATACATAATTTTTGTTTTTATTTAAATGATTTCTTATGAATTTCGCTCTACAAGTAGTCACCATATCAGATCAGTAACTCATTTATTTTTTACTTATTTCGACTATTTAGAAACATCTGAAAAAATTTAATTTTAAAAAGTTCGTGACTGAATATATTTTTCAAATGATGCCACATGTGCTTTCTCTCCTAATAACTCCAGACTTTATATCTGTGTTCAACAACGTTGTTCTGGACTGTTCCGAACAGAAAAGTACAGCTTTTTGCTGTTCATTGATATTTTTCTGTTCTGAACTTTTCTAATTTTCTATTTATAAACGCTGCCTGTACAGTTAGGACAGGGTTATCTGTTGTTGCTTTTGAGTCAGAACAGGTTAGAATAGATTCGTGAGATCTTTCAAATATGTTTGTTGTTTTCTGTTCTGATATTTCGCACAGTACAGGTTCGTCCTGTTCTGATCAATGAAATAAATTTCAGCTTTTGGTAATGCCATCATAGAGCCCTGTCTATAAGTTTTTGTCATTACCATGAGCATAACCTCAACTTTAAAGACACTTTTAATAAGACGTTTTAATGGAAATATTGAACTAGGCATGATTTCAAATAGCTTTATAGATAGATTCTCAAACTGTGAGACGATTATCGTATTTTCGATTATCATTTCAAAAACTACGGAATGACCCCCCTGAAGATTTTTCCGAACTTATGGGTGTGGAGAAAATATCGACTACCTATGGCTTACATTCAAAATAAATCGTAATTCCCCATTTTTAAGTGAGGTAATTCAGAATTTTAAATAAAACCTAATCTAGTGCAGCGCAGTGTACCTCAATCAATTTTGTTGGCGGAAATAATATGATAAGCGAATCGGATGAAATATTTATTTACATTATGGTTCGAACACTTAACTGTGATTCACGGCAAGTATTCAAGTATTTACTACTTTTTTATCTCACAAAAATCGAAGTCTTGTATCAACCCTCCAAACCCAAAATTTTAAAATATGTTTACTCCCAAGGTCAACCACAATAAAATTCATTTTCATCACAAAACAAAACAAAACTTACAATTTAGGATATTTCGCCGGGCAGATGATTCGTAATTTCGTCCTAACATAAGCTTCCCCATTGCCAGAGGAATCTCGCAGCGGGGTCAAGAGGATCCGTATATCTGGAGGCTTCCATCCTCCACCAGCATTTCTGTCACGTAAATCTTCAACATCATTTCCAAATATGCTCTGCAAAAGACCAAAAAACCGAATTAAAGGTTAGAAACTATCAAACAACAACAAAAAACATTGTTATGAGGCAATATGCTTAACCGATTTCATATTTATTCACCTTTTTGTATAATTTTAATTAAAAAATATTCACCTACCTTTATCACTTCGAGTTCCGATATCTGTCGCTCACGAAATGATTCCTTGGTTGCGTTGGTTGTTGCCATTGTGAAGGCAGCGTGGACGCTAAAGGGCGCTTACTCGTGAGCACATATTTATCAACAATTTCCAATTCCAATTAGATTCGAGAAATGTGAAAAGAATAGATAATAGTATTTTGTTTTGTAATAATCTTTTATTTGAGTATATTTGAGAATTGTATGTTTTTGTTTGTTTTTATGCAAAAAAAAAATAAAGCTTCGGCTACACACGAAAAGAAGCACGTCGATTCGATACCGATGTGCGTTTGTTGGAATTTATCATAAAAATTCATTTTGCAAAATGTCAAATTAGCCGAAGATGGCAAAAAAAATGACACACCTGTCAAAATGATAAGGAAAAATGTAGTAGATTAAAGTACGGTGGCAACGAAGTTTGCATTAAGGTGGAAATGCAAGTTTTTTTTTTTTTAATATGATTTTATTTTTAAAGTTTTATTTTCTTTATAAATCAAAATGACCATGAGGCATAAAAAAAATTAATTCTGAGTCCTTTTTGAGAAAGAAAGAAAAAAAATTACTACAATTGACCACAAAAGTACAAATTTTTTCCAATAGCACTTTTCTTTTGTAAAAAAAGAGTTCAAACCTATTTTTAAACTAAAACATTTGGCAAACGCAAAACATATCGCCAGATAAGTTGGAAAATTTGAACATCCTTTTCTACTTTTCACTTTTTGGGCCAATGAGGTTAAATCCTTTAAAGTTTTTCAAAAATCATTGAAATGCTTTTAAAAAAATTCCAAAAATTTACAAATTAATAATACTATGTTTCCACCTACCCTAAATGCGATATTTTGCTAAGTAGATTTTTAGAATAATTCTCGAGATTAATTCTAAAATCTACTAATCTAATCTAATCAGCTACCCTAAATCCGTGAATTAGTGAAGTAGATTTAAAATAAATCTCAATAAATCTCGAGATTTATTCTAACGGCCATATATTATTCACTAGCTTAAAAAATATCCCAAATAACAATTTTGCTTCTATAAAGCTTTACAGAAACTATAGAAGCACCTGTAAAGCTTTACAGAAGCAAAATTGTTTGTTGGGATATCTGGATGTAAAATTGTCAAATGTCAAAAATAAATCCAAATCCAAAATAGTTATCCCGATTTTAACTATGAAAATAGTTAAAAATTACTATTTTTTTGTCTGTGTGATATAGTGAATATCATGGATTTGGATTTATTTTTGACATTTCAATTTCTTTACATCCAGATGTATTTTTTAAACTAGTGAATAATATGGCCGTAAATCTACTAAGCTAAATCTTGGATTTAGAGTAGGTGGAAACATAGTATAAAACGCTTCTGAAAAAAAATATTGGTTGAAATCGATCACTCACGACAAATTTAGAAATACTACAAAAAAGAAAACGGTTCTATCGTAATCACCGTTAATAAAAGTTCAAAAAATATTTTCTTTCAGTTCATAATTTGGGAGTTTTTAGGGACAATACACGAAAAAAATGTATCTCAGTTGTTTTTCGGTTGCAGTGAGGTTTTAATGAAATGAAAATTTCATAAATATCACAACGAAGTTCCGATAATGATTGCCTCTTCTTCAGTATATTTTTTGCTAACGTTAATAATGATTTTTGTAAAATAATTTTTTACCTAAAGATAATTTTTTTTTAATGCAAACAATTTTTGTAATAAAATATATAGTAGAAAAAGTTTTTTTTTTGTTTTAATTTACACGTTATATAGAAGCCGTTATTTTTAAGTCCTGAAAAATAAAATACCATATCCCATTTCTATGGAGTTTGGTCATAACAACATAAGTCTTTTTCGGAAATATGTAGGTATTCCTAAATTCAATAAAAAAAAAAATGGATTTGAAGACTAAAAAAAAGTTTTGCCATCCATCCAGCCTTTCTTCGACAATGATATAGATAATGATCTAAAAGAGATACAGCTAGCTGATAACAGAGAGGCTCTTTAAAAATGCATAACGGTAAAAAGGCTTTAATATTTTATTATTTTTTTTTTGTCTAATTTATTTTATTTTAAATTTAACTTAACAATTCATTAAAACGATGAAATTACATTTATATATGTACAAAACAAAATGACGACCAAGTCAACAAATCGCGATTGATTATTATTATTCTTCTGCCTGCGCTGTATTAAAACTTTTGACCATAGCCGTCGCAGGTCCTTGCAAGACTTTGCGTGACAGTCTCATAAATCCTGATACAGGATCTCGTCCAAAGTATTTAACTTGAATTTCTTGGCCAACTTCAAGATTTAAAGCTGATGGATGAGCAACCTGCGACAAAATAAATTAGATTCCCAGGATTGTAAAAATTTCAAAATTGTCTTACCTTTCTCTGATCAAGTTGTGAATTATGCAAAAGTGCTGGTGGCATAGAAGGATACAAAGTTACCATAACTCCAGTATCCCTCAACTCTGTTATGGTAGCTGTGTAAATTCCACCAAATTCCAAATCTGGAATTCGTTCCTTTGTCATAAGGCCATCAATAATTTCTTTTGCCTCATCCATGGCTTCTTGGGAAGGAGAAAACAGGGAAAATGTTGTTTCATCTTCTGCTGTAATCTGAGTCCCAGTTTCGAGGTAGATACGTTTTAGATTTATGCCACTAGGACCTATTAGACGAATTCTCATATGAGGTTCAACGGTCATTTTTTCTGTTACTGGCCAGCAATCTTTCTTCTGTTTTCTGTGAAAGAAGAGATACTAAAATCAAGAAATTTAAAAGGTCATATAGTTGCTTACCTATGCTCACGAATAGTTTGACTCATGATATCCAGAATTGTGGCTTTGGCATCTGTGGCTTTTTGCAATGATTCCATGACAACTTTCAAAGGAATTCCAGGAATTTTCAAATCAGCTTGAATCGCTGTAAATCCACGTCGAGTACCAGCTACTTTCATATCCATATCACCCATGTAGTCCTCAATTCCAAGTATATCAGTCAGGATTTTGTAGTCTTGGAGATGCTTTGTGTCGTTGTTTTCACATTTTGTCACTAATCCAATTGCAACTCCAGCTGCTGGTGCCAGAACTGGTACTCCAGCATCCATGAGGGCAAGTGAACCACCACAAACAGTTGCCATAGAACTGGAACCATTCGATTCGAGAACTTCTGAGGTTAGACGAACAGTGAATGGGAAATCACTTGGCAGTGTTGGAAGAAGTCCTCGTTCGGCCAAAGCACCATGACCAAGTTCACGACGTCCAGCCGGACCCATTCGTCCAACTTCACCAGTCGCATAGGGAGGAAACTCATAGTGGAGCATAAAGTTCTTGGCCTTCAATCCTCTGGAAAGAGAGAATTAGGGTCAAGGTGACTTTAATATCGACTGGTTTCGATACAACAGATACAAATAGAAAAGAAATTTATAAGAAAACAGTTAACTCTTTTTAACAACTGGTAAGTGAACCAACAAGAATTACTAAAACATCTAAACCCTAGTAGATTAAGTAGTCACTAACAACAAAATTTTAGAAGATAAAACAATCAAAGAACTGAAAATAAGTGATCATAAGACAATAAATATTAAATTTACATGGAACAACAGTGTTAAAAGCAATCCTCATAAAATTAAAACTTTTTAATTTAAATAATAAAACAACTTTTAACGTGAACTTTTTAACAGTTTGCCTTTGTATCAATAAAATTTAAAAGAAATTGTCTTTCGACAAGTTGAAAAGTACTTTGAAAATAATAAAATAATAATTGACTGGCTTTCGAAAAGCGCATTCGTGTGAAAGTATAATTTTGAAAATCTCCATTTCGCGTTTTGACCTTGAAAATCACGACTTGCGGACATGAAAATTTTCTAGACTTTTGAGGTACTTTACTGAATGAAAAAACGAAGATATTGAGCAAAAAAAATTTCTATTAGCATTCATTCCGCGGTTAAACCTTTATTTGAGTGGGCTTTTAAGTAAATTTAACAAATATGGAATTAAAAACATTGCATTTAACTCACCTCGAAAATAGAATTCAGAAAGTTAAAGTAAATAGACATTTTTCAAAACCAAATTAATAATGTTGATCTGGGAGTTTTTCAAGGGTCTGTATTGGGGACTCTAATATCCCTTGGCATTGTGAATAGATAGCAAACTTACTTTGAAAGCCATATTGAATATACTTAAAATTTTGTATTTTTAAAGATAGGTTTTTTAAAAAGAATCAGAAGCGATTTAACAATTAATACTTATAATGTCCTTGTTAGACCGCATTATTAATTTGAAAATTGCCCGAGCGAGGCTTGAACTCACGATCTAGCGGTTGGGAGGCCGACGCAATACGCATCGCACCACCGCTGCCACTTGTGCATTCATAACCCCGAACAGGTTTTCCAATTACCAAGTTTACTTGAACCGACCAGCAGTTTTATTAACTCACACAAGTCTGTTATTGTTCATTTGGTTTCTTTCTCTTTTTCTCCAACTCTATTCGTTTGACAACATTTCGTTGTTCGTATACAGAGTAATAAAGCGAATGAATAATAACAGACTTGTGTGAGTTAATAAAAATGCTAGTCGGTTCAAGTAAACTTGATAATTGGAAAACCTGTTCGGGGTTATAAATTCACAAGTGGCAGCGGTGGTGCAATGCGTATTGCGTCGGCCTCCCAACCGCTGCGCTGGGTCGATAGTTCAAGCTTCGCTCGGGCAATTTTCAAAATTAATTGAACATAAGCGACTTAGCACCACTGAAAGGAGTCTGATGATCGGGTTGGTCCCCGTGATAGTTATAACTCCAGCCTATGAACTTGGTGGTAGCACACACAAGTTGTTGTTGTTCATTCAAAACCTTCAATATAAATTGATTACACAAGCAGCTGCCCTGCAAGTATGAAAGCTATACACAAACCTCTTCTAATAATTAATTCAATGTTATGTAAGGAGCTTTAAATTCGCTTATAGTGAAACAAAGAATTGTTACGTTCTTGTTTGTCTTTAAAATTAAAAATAATTTAAGTTCAGTATATTTGTCAACATAACTCAAGATATAAGCTTTTTAAATGAACCATATCAGCTCTGTTTTGGAGAGTTTTGAATAAAAAAAAAATAAATAAATAAAAAATCAAACACAAAAGTCTCCAAAACAAATCCGCTTAAAAAGCTTATATCTTGAGTTCTATTCAAGATTTATAACTTCAGGCTTAGGGGAAATGTCAGAGCATCAGTGTTTATATTCAGAATGTGAATTTTCTGTTAATTTAGCCTACTCACATTAATGCGAAAATTCGCAATATTTAGTTTCCCAAATATAAGGCTGCAGTTTAATGCTGCCAGACTTTTGAATTCGTTATAAGAACGCATAAGGCTATAAAACTGCATACTCACATTTTGGTTATAATTCCACTATGAAAATTTGCTGTGGGCTCTTATGGCCAATTTCATAAAGCCCTTTTAAGTATTTATCAGGCTTTTACATCCTTAAATGACGTTTGTTTCATACGTTTCATAAAAACGTCATTTAAAAGCCTGTTAAATGTTTATGAAATCGGACATTAGACTATTGGAAATATGAATGATATAAGACTGCCTAATTATATAACTACCAAAGTTCAAAATTCTTTTCTATACAAAGGTTTTAAGATTTTAATTAAATTACCGAGTCATGTCAAATGTGAAACAAATAACATTAAAAGAGTTGGTTAAGTATGTTAACATGTTAAAATTATAATTTTTTTTCCTAAATACTGTGATAATAAATATTTATCGTATCTAACATAATCTAGTCACATTGAAACAGGATAACTTACGTTTCCAAAGCAGATACAGTATCCAGCTTCAATGCACTCTCTTGAGAATCCAAAGAGACTGTGCAGAAAACTTGAGTCTGTCCTCGTTGGAACAAAGCTGAACCATGCAGCGGCTTATACAAATCCACCTGAAAGTGAACTGGTTAAGAAAAAATTCCATTTGAAGAATTCCACCTCACCTGACAACTAATATCCCTCAGTTCATCATAGTTCCTCCCATCACAGCGCTGGTTTTCCTCGAAAATCAGCTCCCGAAAGATGGATCTGCAGGTTTTATTGAATATATCTGAAATAATTGATGGTTCAAGGCTTGGATAGCTTGACCAGACTCTATCCACTACATCACTTCGAATATCATTCACCGCATGGTCACGAGAGAGTTTGTCATGCTTCCCATCACGGAAAACCTCTCGCAAACGCATCTCTGCGAGACTGTTCACAGCTTCATAGACCTCCTGATCGATCTCTAGAGGACTATCCACGACACGCTTCTCTCTACCGAATATTCTTTGTAGTTTCTCGATTTCTGTGATAATGAACTGTGCTTCTCTTGTTCCTTGTTTAATAGCTTTCAACAAATCCTGCATTAAAACAACATTGCCTTTACCCTCGAGCATGACAACTAGATTATGTTTGGCCGCAGTGACCACTAAATCGAGTTGGGAAGTCTGAAGTTCTCTTCTTGTTGGATTGACAATGATTTCACCATCATAAAGACCTAGTCTACAAGGAATTCCTTATTTTACTTGCCCTAACTATTTGAAGGTTTCTCTTACCTCACAGCACCAATTGGTCCATTCCATGGAATGTCACTCAAACTCAAAGCCATGGAAGCAGCATTTATGGCTAGAATATCAGGTGAATAGACTGCATCCATGGCAAGCATATTGCAAACCAATTGGGTTTCAGTTTTGAATTCGGCGGGAAATAATGTGCGGACAGATCTGTCAATGAGTCGTGCACTGAGAATTTCCTTCTCAGAAGGACCACCTTCACGACGCATGAAATTAGTTGGAATACGACCGGAAGCGGCACTTTTTAGACGGTAATCAACAACCAGAGGCATAAAGGAAGCCCCTGGAGTTTGTTTTGGTTTGGCAACAGCTGTAACCATTACAGAGGTATCGCCCATAGTGCAGACTCCAGTTCCATTGGCAAAACGTGCATATTTTCCAGATGATAGTTTCATGTACCGACTGGATGGTGGATGATTCCAATTTGGAGGAAAGTTTTGGTTAGAATGAAGAAATGGTTTTTGAGACAACTTACCCATTGGAGAATTTAGCTTCTGCTTCAGGATTACTGCTGGATGATGTGAAGAAGAATTTTGTTGGTGTGTAGGATGCATTTTTAAGACTTGTGGTCAAGATTTTTAGATATTTTCGTGGGAAGAACACAGTCGGAGCCGATAGAAAAGTTGACATTTTTCAAGGAAAGGCAAAAAAAAAAACGACAGACAGGAGCGAGTGATGTGACAGGTGACAGATGAATAGAAAATCAGTGCTGTCTTCGACAGTACATTTTGCTGAATTATTAGTTTATGGGTTGTATACACTATGCCACGTTCCTATTGGATGTAAGGAAAAGTACTCATTAGTACTTAACTAGCGAATTTCAGTACAATTTTCATTTACTCGAGTTGCAAAATCCTGCATTAGCCCTGTTCCTTTGGGAGGTGGCAAAGTACTACTAGTAGTTTACTAGCGATTTTCAAATGGAACGCTCTTTCAAAATCGGTGAGTTAAATTCCTGATCCGAGGCTGAACCACGTTTGTACAACTGGCCCTAAGTGCCAGTTGTACAAACGTGGGTCAGCCTTGGTTGCATACAATTTTATTTTGGCAAATATCATCAATTAAAATGAAATTGACTTTATTTGATCCAATTGTTTGCGAATTCTTAATAAATTAATGTTATTATTCCACACTCGCCACCTAAAAGCTTTGACAAAAAAAAACATCCAACAAATAGATGGAGATGGAGAACAAATGGCGCACTTTTAAATGACAGCTTTAAAAGTTTTTTCTATGTATCAAGGGCACTGATCTCTATTGGGGAAAATTCCTAGAATTCAGTATTATTATTACCTTAGTGTAAGGTAAAACTTATTCATAGTATAGTTAAATTTGTAAAATATGTTTTACTAGAATCTTAAAGTGAAAAGATTCATACACTTTTTTAGTTGAAGGTATATTTGACTCTACGTAAAGAAAATATTGCTACTCGTAAGGTATATACATACTACTTTAATTTGTTCACCATAATTTTCTTGTAAAAATTACTTTACGGATTCAAGAAATGTTCAATACGTAAGGTAAATTTTACTTAAAATCTAGGGCTTTTTACTTTAATTATTTTACTAGTCATATGGAGTATAAAATACTAGATTCTTTTTTCTCCGTGTAGTTGCTATATGTGTCCCTATCTTTTTCTACTAATTAAATAGAGACACAAATAGTAAAAACGTTAACGGCTGTGTTCCTTTGGGCTCAGTAAAGTACTTTTAAGTACTTCTGAATCCATTCAAAGACATTTTTTCTATAGAAGAGATGGAGTTAAATGTACCAGAAGTACTTACCAGTAGATACTTAAGGCCAAAGGAACACAGCTAACGTATGATCGTAATCGTGTGCCGTAATTTGACCCCAGGGGTCAAATTACGGCATACGTTCGTTAACGAATTGTTGCTATGTGTCCCTATCGTTTTCTAATAACACTGGTTAACAAGGGTTCTGTTGCCGAAACAAAAATATAATTTTCTGAAGGTTTTCGGTGTGCTGAATTCGAATCCGAAGTCAGAAAAAATTGATCAGCTCCCGTTTTTGAAATATTACCGTTAGAAAATGCAAAAAAATGTTTTTTTTGACTACTTCGGACCTTACCTATTCTTTAATATAAAAAAAATTGTTAGAAGATATTTAGTAACGGTTTCTATAGAAACTATTTTCCGTCTTTCAAGAACTTTTCAAATCTTTCCGATATCTTTGTTATTGCCCGAGATATCTTAAAATGAAGTAAGTGGCTTTGGCTTCATATATCATAAAGGAGATAATGACGTTATAAAATTTATGAAATATGCAAACAACTAAGGATATCTCGAGAAGTAAAAAAGATATCGGAAAGATTTAAACAGATTTAAAAAGGGGGAAAATAGTTATTATAAAAACCGTTACTAAATATGCTCAAACAATTTAACTTATATAAAAGAATAAGGCCCGAAGTATTGCATTTTCTAACGGTAATATTTCAAAAACAGGAGCTGATTAATTTTTTCTGACTACGGATTCGAGTTCAGCACACCGAAAACCTTCAGAAAAGTATTTTTTTGTTCCGGCAACAAAATAAAAGTTTAATTTTGTTAACCATAGTGTAATTAATTAGAGACAGAAATAGTCAAAATGTTAACGTATGATCGTAATCCTGTGCCGTAATTTGACCCCAGGCTTTACCAAAGCTGAGATTCGTAAAAGATTTTTTGACAGCTCGAACTTCGTAAAAGATTTTATAAAGATTTTATAGCAGATTGGGTATATGCCGAATACCAAACATAAAAATCATAAAAGATTTTTTGATAGCTTGGATTTCTGTATGGAAATTAATAACAGAATAACAAAATAGCAGAATAAAAAATTCCGCTGAATAGGCCCAAATATTTGAAATTGATGAGTCACATATTAGGTGCGTTTTTTTGTTTATCTATATAGATTTTGTGCAAAAAAATTTTTGAAATCCATGCACATTTGGCACCACTGTACATATACTTTGGCAGCTGTCTGTCAAAAAATGTTGCTTTTGTTTTTTTTTGTATTTTAACTCCGAAGTGGGAAGGCCATTACATCCATGTTGGATGCAAACAAAAATGTTCATATGGCCATGGCATCCATGTTGAATTCAAAAAAATTTTTTTCGCAAAAACCAAATATTATCTGTATATTCTTAGCTACATTTTAAGACCATTAACATTAAGGCTTAACTACATTCACCACTTTTTGAAAAAGTACAAAAGTGAAAATATTTTTTTTCTGGCTAGCGCAATTGTTTTGTGAAAAAGAGTATACAAATTGTTTTTTAGACCAAAAAATAAGCTTTCTGCATCATTTCTTTTAAATTTCTTGTCCGAAAATCTATACAAAAATGCGTTTGAAAATTTTCACTTTTGTACTTTTTTACTTTTTGAGCCAATGTAGTTAACCCTTTAGTTGCGTCGTTCTTGTGTTATAAGCGTTTGAAGGTAGCCATATTGAATTTTTTTTCGATTTTTTAAAAATCAAATGTGAAAACTTTTTTATTCTTATTTCTAATTTTTCAAAAAAACTTTGGTAATTTTATCTGTTCAACAATCTTATCAGGATCCATTTAAGACTTTTATCTGAAAAGTGCATTGCGTATTATCTCGAGATATTAACATTTCAATGCAACCATGTCAAACAAATTTTTGATTATTTTTTTCTATGAGAGTTTTTTTCAAACCTCGTTTTCTCCGCTGTTTTTTTTTGTTAATATTTTCAGATATTTCTGTATGAACACAACAATTAAACTACCTTGGCACTACTGTTTTTATTATCGAGAAAGTAAAATCTGGATAATTATCTGGATTTTTCAAAAATCTATACAGATAAAGTTTTTGTTGTTTTTAACACGTAAATTGTGTTGATTTCAAAAATCTCGATGTCGTTTTTTTGCACAAAATCTATATAGACTTTTGAGACTTTTGTATAAAAATTTCAGATTTTCCACTGCAAATAGAATATGAAATCTAGTTTTGTAATTGTGTACGAAATCTGTGTGTATAAAAAAAATAAAACAACAACAGCTGCGTTCCTTTGGAAATATTTATCTACTTTTTAGTACTTAAAACTACTTTGATCTACTTTGCTATACTGAAAAAGTAGTTCAAAGCAGCTTTAAGTACTAAAAAGTAGATAAATATTTCCAAAGGAATGCAGCTAACAAATGTTCAGACAAATGTAAAACAGAGGAGTGTGTGAAAGTGAGTGTGTTTGTATGCGTGAATCTTGCTAAAAATCCAGATTCAGATTCTTGAATCTCAGATTCATTTTTTTGTCATTTTTTTGAATCTCAAGACGCAAATATATCACGGAATCTGAGATTCTTCCACTATTTCCCCTCTTCCCCCCTTTCAGATGTCAGATTCACAAATCTCATTCTGAGATTCGTCAATAGAAAACGAAAAAAGGAACACACTCAATTTAACACGACTGCCTCCACACAACCCTGCTTAAAATACCACCCCTGTAACTTGGTACCGCTGAAATTTTTTTGACATTTTCACCTACTTCAAATCCACACACACACACACCCATCAAAATCCCATATTCACACATACTTTAAATTCAGCTAAATTTCCGTCAAAATGCGCATGTATTTGAACACCCAAAAAAAAAAAAAATAAATAATCCAAATTCAGCAATCTACACACACAAAAAAAACCCATCATCATCCGTTGACAAGACGAAGACGACGACAACGACTACGTTCAAAGTTTGAAGAAGAGCTGCACAATATTCCCCCCGTGGTTCTGGCCAGAAAAAAAAAACGAATCGAAAAAAAAACCTTAAAATAAAAGTTCATCCATGGTGGAGTCTGCTGAACTCTCTGAATATAAAAAATAATTTTCATCATTTCGGTCTTCTCTTCGCTAGCTGACGACACGACGGCTTTATAATATTATTGGTGTGTGCGAGTTTAATCTCTACAAAAAAAAGTAAAAAGAAAAACCAAAAATAAAACAAATCGGTCTTTGGTTTTTCCTCCAAAAAAAAGAATCAGAAATAAAATTATTCAATTTACATCTCTCCAAATCGATTGAGAGTGTGTGAAAAATTATTATAATATAGATCCGGAGTTTTTTCCGCGACGAGATTGTGTCTCTGAAAGATTTTCCACCACAAATTTTCTTTCAGATTCTTGGTTGTTCATCTTTTTGTGTACACGGGTGCAATTTTTTCTCTTCTTTTTCTATTTCTTTACTTTTGGGTAAAATTCTATGTGTTCTTCTTGATTTGTCGTTGTGGGTTCTTTTCCTTGTGATTCGCTCTGTAAAATTGTATTAAAAAAACAAATTGAAAAACGATAAGATCTTTCCTCAAAACCACACCAAAAAACCGACTCGACTTGACACCACACCCTTTGCGTAGGCTTCTTCTCTTATTCGAGTTGAAGAAGTGTGAATCCTTCCCAAAAAAAAAAAAGACTTTAAAGTGGCATCTTCTATTGAATTTTTATTTCGGGGTTTCTCGTTGTTTCCACTAAAAAAAAACCAAAGTGTCTCTGTCCTTTGCCGAGAGATTCAAAGTGCAAATAATTGCCGGTAGCACCTTGCACTTTATTCGCTTTTGTTCGCCTTCCTCCAACCAACTCTTCTCTCCTCATTCTTTTCTAATACAATTAACTTGAAAAATTCCGTGAATTAACAAAATTACGACATCCTTTTTTTTCTGTAGAGGAAAGAAAAGTGGGAAAACATTTTTCATTGTCGACGTCCGAGAGAATCGACCGGAGAACGCGACGTGTCGCTATATTGCTCTTTAAGCTATCGATGAGTTCTTTCATCGTCTGTCGGGGCTGTGTGTTGTTCCTTATTCGACTCGACTCGACTCGACTCCCATTTGAACACTTCTCGGGGTGTGAAAATATAATCCATTAGTGACATAAACCACCCACTATTTGCCACTGCTGTGTGTTGCCCCACAAAGCAAGAAGCATACCACACTTTTTCTCGTCTCTAGAAACGCCGGTTTCGTATCTCGTTTTTTTGTGTAGTGTTTCGCAAAGGTGGATTCTGTGCTGCCTCCTTTTGGAGCTAAGGATTCGTTTTATTCTGTGAGAGATGAGAGTTCGTCTTGATCGTCCTTGTGAGTGAGTGAGAGTTGGTCGTCGTCATTTGTGTCGTGTCGTGTATGCGTCGTTGCTTGCTTCCGTTCTTGGTTAAATATCTATTTTGTATTTGTTGTTGTTGTCTATATTCTGATGGTTGCCCTTCGTTGATTGATGTACATTCGAGTGCGCCACACAACCAGAGAAAATCACATGCTGTGTGAGTTTATGAGCACTGAAAATTGAAAGTTTATTTCTTTTTTTTTTCTATGTTCTATCTTCCTGATTATTGTGAAGAAAGAAAATACAAAAACTAATATCATCTCCTTCTCCTCATCCAGGAAGTGTGTGAGTTTTTCAGCATCGTTGGATAAGACAAAAAAATAAAAGCATGCAGGAGCTGATTTAAAGGTTAGTATATTCGTTGATTTGCTTTTTTGCCCTTTCCCAAAAAAAAAAAAAAAAAACACTTGTGAGATACAAAATTTTTATCAATAAAATCCATACACAAAAACAAAACATGTGAGTTGAGAATTTTTTCTGTTTGGTTGTCTCTAAAAATAGATTCGGAGACATTTTGTAGTAGGGTGAATGAGAAAATTCTTTGGAGAATCTTTTTTTTTTAAGGAGTTGCTTTTCATTTGAATATCTCAAAATAAGTAGGTAGATACATAGGTGAGAATATTTGAAGAATTTAAGATGAGACTTACCCACGTAGTTTTGGGTTGGGACTGGACAGTACAATAAGACTTTTCACCACCACAGAAATTTTTTAAAAATAATAAAATGGGCTTTGTCATTTTTGTGTCAAAATAATAGTTAGCACTTAATTCTTAAGGCCGTGTGTGAATTGCGTTAAATAGTTAACACCGTGCAAAATTTTTGACACTATTGAGGTTAATAAAAAAAATTTCAGCTGTATGGATTATTGTTTAAAATTTTTTCTGCTTTTTTTCTGCCAGTTTCTGGAGTATCATCCTTTTTAATTAAAAAAAAAAAAATTTAACCAGGTCCCAGAGCCCAATAAATTTTTAACAGCTGAAAATTTTTGTATTCACCTCAATAGTGTCAAAAATTTTTCACGGTGTTAACTATTTAACGCAATTCACACATGGCCTAAGGCTTTTGACCAACTCTCCCATGACATTGTCAAATTTAAATTAAAAAACTCTAGGTTTCCCTTTGGATTTCTTCTTATCTTGAAAATAGATCTTATCAAGTGAAGTTCAGAGACGCTCTCTCAAAATCGTTCATCGCAAAATCAGTTGTTCCGCAAGGAAGTCATTTAGGACCTCTTCTTTTTATTCTAGCTATAAAAATGATGCCCCATTATTTATTCACCATAGCAAAATTCTCATTTTTTGCAGATGACATGAAAATTTATAAAAGTATCAAATCGGTTAATGATCGGAGGCTACTGCAAGAGGACATTAATCATTTTTCTATATGTTGTAGTAAGAATAGCTTAGTTTTGAATCCAATAAAATGTCAGACAATGACTTTTTCAAAAAAAAAAACGTGCTCTTAGTTTGTATGAATATAAAATATCCCAACACACATTACAGCGTGTTCAGAGCTTTAAAGACCTAGGGGTTAATTTTAGTTATAATCATTTCCTTTACAGTAAAAGGTAGAATAGTGTCCCTTAGGATTTCCTTGTACTTAAGGTGGTCCATAATACTCTCTATCCGATGAAATGGCCCCACACCATGCCAAGAAAAACATCCCCAAACAAGAATACTAGCCCCACCATCCTTAACAGTCTTTATGTTTTACTGCGGGTCACAATTCAACTGCCCCACGCAGGGAATTTGCGTATGGGGCATTTGAAAATGCCCCCTATGGGGCATAAGAGGCATTTCCAAATGCCCCATACGGAAATTCCCCGCGTGGGGCAGTTGAAATGTGACCCGCAGTATAAAATATAGACTGTTAAGGATGGTGGGGCTAGTATTCTTGTTTGGGGATTATTTTCTTGGCATGGTGTGGGGCCATTTCATCGGATAGAGAGTATTATGGACCACCTTAAGTACAAGGAAATCCTAAGGGACACTATTCTACCTTTTACTGAGAAGGAAATGCCTTTAAAGTGGACATTTCTACAGGATAACGATCCAAAACATAAGACTAAGTCTGTGAAACAATTGCTATCCGTCCAAAAAATGGGTGTTATGCAATTGCCAAGCCAGTCCCCAGATCTGAATCCTATTGAGGACTTGTAGAGTGACGTGGGAAAAGCGATTAACAGGTCTGATACCTCAAATTTGGACAAACTTTGGCAAGAATTTCGACGAGCTTGGTACTCAGTACCTTTTGAACGATTTCGGAGTCTTGTTACGTCTATTAACCGCTGGTTTTATGCTGTGATAAATAATAAGGGTTACCCAACCAAATACTAGTTATTTTCTTTTAACTGTGTTAAAATTTTTTTTAATTTGTTTTGGTTTTTAGGAAGTGTGCTATTTATTTTGTCCTAAAAAACTTGAGCTGTATTAATGATTTTGTTGTTATTTTTTGTTAAAGAATTCAATGTACTTAATTTCTTTTTTAATAAATCAAATATATCTGTGTTCTTACTTCCTCATTAATAAAACAGCCCTTTTAAGTTAAAAAAGTGCGAAAAACTATCATTTTAGAAATTTTAGGGTATATGTGCTATTTATTTTGTCGCCACTGTAACTCTGATCGTTTGGCATTCCGGATCGGACAGTCCCGGACGCTTCTAAGAATTCCCAAACGAAAACGCTATAAACCTGCAAAAACATGCAACGAATTTTTCTTTAAATCGAAGCTATAAGAACCACTTTATTATTCTACATAAATTTGACGGAAAACATAAACAAAACGATTAACAATTAACAAATAATGACCAAAAAAATAGGCTTTAAAAAGTATTCTCTAACTCAAATCCCAAAAAATATTTATACACATTAAAAAAAAATATGAATTTAAAAGAATACACATGCAACTGAAGTGTTCATTTAAAAAAATTTATATTATAATGCAATTTATAGTATTAAATTAATTTAAATTAACACAGATTTTGTTGTAATGGTGAACAAAGATTAATATTTTTTTTTCAACTGACTTTGAACTTGTGTCAGAGCGAAACTAGTTGTAGTAAAAAAATAAAAAAAAAACACATCTTATTGATCTTTGAGAATATAGTACTTCAACCTAACTTCTTTTGAAATTTAGAAAATCGACTTATGACACTTTATTGAAATAATTTACTCTATAGTGTGTAAACTAGCCTTATGTTATAAAAATACACGGCTTAGAGCCTCATAGTAGGTTAATGCGTGAGAGTAAACGTATTCATGGGAATTTGATCAGAATAGGATTAAAGGTATTTTAAAAAATAATAATTTATTAAAAAACCTGCATTGTTATTTCACTTTTTCTCGGAATCACCTCCGAAGTATGTAGGCAGCCACACTGCAATGCATGATAATATTGCAAAATATTCCTATGAATTGGTTAATAACCTCTCACGCAATAATATTTTTGAAAAATCTATAAACATGGGATTTATTGGAATACAAAAAAATATATTAATTAATTTTCAATAAAATAGATCAAAAGCATAATACCCTTTTGCTTAAATTTAATATAGTAATAGTACTTTCTCTTGATAAAATCGAGATGCTTTAAAGTTTATCGTTAACTCCTTGAATACAATGCTTGTAGTGAATGTTGAAGAATTTTCAACTTTTACCTCACCTGCAGCCTACTTTTGTGGGATTTTCCCTCAATAAAATTTTGACAGTACTATACTGCCGTGCTAAGCAAAAAAGGGCGAATATCCATTTTTGTAGTTTTGAGATAAAAGCATTTTACTGAAAAAGGAAAGAGCTGAGAATTGTGTATGTGCTCAATTTCAAATTGATTTTAAGCAACTTGTAGTAGGAAATATATGTATATATTTTATTTTACACAATAATAATATAATATTCAAGCTTCCCAAATGCGTAGCTAATTATTTGTTTTTTTTAAATTCTTAGAGTTAGTAAAAAATGCATTTTTCTTTTAGAGAATACAGCGTAGTAATATCGTTGTGCTCAAAATAGTCAATGAAGGACTATTTTGAGCCACTTTGAAATGAAAAAGCGATGTTTTTAGTTAACATATAAATGAGGCATTGTTACAGGATGCCAAATATAGGTACCCTGAACTCAATTTTGGATTTTTGGCTCATACGCCCTTTCTGCTTAGTACGGCAGCTTTATTTGCACCATATTTATTCAGCCGTTAAAAAGGTTGATCTTTCAAATTAAGGTAATTTTATTGGAAAGTTGAAGGACAGTTAGTCAAGAAGAATTTCCCTAACTATTTTGACACACCTTACTAAATTTTCGTTCAAGAATTGTCCTTGATTAAATATTTAGTCCGTAATATTTGCAGAACGTGTCCATTGCACTGGACCCCATGCAGGTACCTAGGCACTGTGTCCGCTTTTATTAATTTTAGTTCCTTTCGCTTGCAATAGCTACTTAAATTCGATACTTTTTGGTTTAAAGGAAATTTAAAAAGTGTGTATGTGTGATAAGGATGAAAATCATTAACTTTTTTTTATAACAATTTTATATTTGGAGAGCTAATTTGGGTTAAATGGGCTAAAGGATATGCTTAGCTTACCTTAGATTTATGCTTTAAAAACACAACGTACTTTACAATACCTTATGATTTTTTTTTATTGGAAGTGACTCTTTATGAGAGGTGCTTGGGCTTGCTTTCTATGAACTTTAGAAATTCATATCCAATCAAAAGGCGATGATCTATACAAGTTTTATTTTTGAATTTGAAAGTTTCAAAATTTTTGTAAGAAAATCGCGATTTTGTTGCTTTGAAATTCGATCACGAATTTTTGAGTAAAATTAAAGTTTCTTGTGCTTGGATGGATTCTTATTTGAAACATAATTTTCTAGTATGTTTTTTAATGTTGAAAATCGATCTGTTTTATGGGCAGGTTAGTGAATCCTGTGTTTTCAATGGAAACAATTATTTTTTAACATTGTTTAATTTACACCCTAATAACTAGGTATACAAAAGTGTTTAAAAATACAAAATTAAGTACCATACGCATGACATTTCTAATTTCTGTTAATTAATGACATTTAGCTTCTCAGAAATTAAGAAACAAGTGATCCAATACTTTTGTTATTAAAAATGTTTTGAAAATTGGATTTAGATTAGCACAACAATTACCTACCGCAAAATGATTAACACGGTTAAGTGTGCAAATTAAGTGTTATTTAAGTGAGGCAAATATTACACAATTTCCTGACAAATTATTACTACATTGATTTTTACAAACAAAACTTTGAGCTTGTTGCAAATAAAAAACAAAAATATGAATGATCGTTGTGCTAACATCTTTCCCAACAACATCTTCTTTGATGTTTTGTGCCAATATCAATATTTGTCAACCAGAGTCAAATGATTTTTACTTGCTGTCGTAAGTTCGTAGTGAAGAACTACTGACTTTTTTTATTTGGATGGATATTTTTTTTTGTCAATATTCTTTTACTAGGTATCAAATCAAAGGTGAACAGCAAATAACGATTTTAGATTAGATTAGAAAATAGATTTTATTACAATCATTAGTACATTTTGGAATTCGGTTAACAAATCTTTAAAGACATGGCAAATGCCGTCTGCCAGACGAATAACGAAATAAATATCAAACCAACACAATTAATAATTTTTGATGCTCTGATGTCTGATTTTTTTGGTATGGTTTTTTGATATATTTTCATTTGAATGTATGTTAAAAAAAGAGTTTAAATAACTGATAATTTGGGGCTCTAGGAATGTAATAAAATACTTGACAAAAGTTTGCGGAGTTCGCTCTGAAGCATATTCGATACCCGAAAAAGTGATTTCCGTTAATTTCTTGTTAATTTCAACTCCTTTATGACATTTACAAAACGTGGATGATACTTCAATGTGATGTGAAATTATTATTATTTAATAAAATGTTGATTATGACAAATAATATTTGTTTGTTTTTGTAGACATAAAGATTAGATCACATAACACCAAGTAGCAAAAAGTGAAAGAAAATAAGAGCTCTTCAAGTTTATGACTAGAAATTATTTGAGGGATTAAAAAATACTTAAATACTAAAAACTCACCAATGTACGTATAAAAGTTGTATCTTATCTTTTTTGCGTAGGTAGTTTTTAACATTATGTCATGACCCAAACAGAATTACATAGTATTATTAAAGGAAGGGAAATATGGCAAACATGTTAATCGGTTATGGTTTGAAAGGTCTTGAAAAAATTTCGGATTTTTTTAGAATCTTGCAAAAAAGTACCTACCAAATTTCAAATCAGGGCTTTTTTAAATTAATTTTATTTTAGAATGTTCTGATCAAACTTGAATATTAGGTTTCCAACGAGTATAACCTAGCCTGGGACAAAAAGCTTCTTACAATATTTAAGTCTTAAAATGTTTCCATTTTTGAAACAAACATTTTAGAAAATACCATGAAGGGAAGATATGTCAAAAAACTGCCAAATACCAGAAAATCCATATTCTTCTTCTAAAATTATCTCCCTTAAGTGTAATGGTTGTGCACATTTGATTAAAAAAAAAAAAACTTAAAAACAAAACAAAAATGACGAACCTACTTTCATCCAAAATAATAATCCCAATTTTATTTTCCCAAACAAATTGCCTATCAAAATCCCGCACACAAGAAACTTCATCTACATAATTCATTAGGTACTCAGAAAACATTCGTTCTTGATTCTTAGAATAACCCAAACATTCACAGCATCTCGGCGCATTCCTTAACACTTGAGAAACTCTATCAAAAACTGAAAAGTTCCCTCACAACCAACAACCATCAGAAAAAAAATGTTACTCATTATCAGTTTGACATTTTGCCATTAATTACAATGCCGACTGTCGGCATTCATCGTCCGTCCATAGCAAGGAATTCCAATCTCGATATCGCCTGCATGTTGTGTGTTTTAACTTCAGTTAGTTCTGACGACCGACGACGGTGGCGACGCTGTTGTTGTTGTTGTTGTATTCTGTGTGGACCCAACCCAGTTAGTGAGTATCATCAAATCCGTTTGTGTCCTTCGTCGTATTTCAATGATGCATCTCATTCTGAAAATACTTTCAAAAACAAAACTCAACAACACGATGGAACGGAAAACTTTGAAAACCTAAAATTTACAATGCAAATCAATTAAAATCCCTGTTTTAATGTACAATATCGATTCTGATACGTATATAGACTTGAATGCACCAAAAGGTGCATTGCTTGGAGGTATTGTTGTATAGTACTGGGGGCGTTTTACGTTTAATTAAAGACCAATATCTCCAAACGAGCATGTACTACTGACAGGTGTGATGTATATCAGACAAAGAAATTGGATTGGAATCATGCCCTGACCGTATTGGCGTACTCAATTTTTTTTTTTCCTACTTCTTTTAACTTGTTTGACCCAAATAAAGATGATGCTAAAATTGAATTCCAGTATAGAAACATAGTTTTTGTTTTTGGAAAACTGAAAGTTTCTTACTATATACCTGAAATGATAGTCAAACATGGGATTTATTGTTAACTATTGAAAGTTTGGTTTTGTTTGTTCTTCACAATTATTCCTTTCATTGGAGAAAACATATAAAATCGATAGAAAGTCTTTGAAAACATAATTTACCATTCAACTGCAATTTATTTTGAAAAAGTTTTCTTATTTAAAAAACTGAGTTTTTAAATTAGAGGTAGAGCTATCACAGCAAAAATTACTTTTGGCAATTTTGATTCAAGTTCCAAAATGCAAGCGAACAAAAATATATTTACTCCAATTGGACAATAATGCGAACCCTATAAACCTCCAAAGGACATTAAATAACTTTTATTTCTTTTTTTTTTTGTACTTTTTTAAGCCATAAAATTTAAAAAAGACACTTGGTGGCATGAGAAAGGAGGTCATTAACAATTATTTATATATACATACTATGCAAACCCACATGATATCTTTTTTCGTTTTTCTTTACCAAAATATTATACCAAAAAGAAATAAAACTTTATATTTTGTTTTGAATGTGTCTTCTTTAATCTTCCTGCCTCTGTACTGACTTGTATTGTATATTTAATTGGATGTTATGTTACTTTATTCGGATGATCTGCAAGTCATGTAAGTGTTACATTGTTTAAAAGAAGTGGGATGGTGCATCACACAATTACGGTAAGATGTAGGTTTTATTTTTGTAAATTGCACTGTGTGTTTTTTTTTTGACAGTTTGGAAATTGAAGCACCCAGTTTAGGAACCGGATAACTTCATTGTATTAAAAGTTGGAACACACGAAAAAAATGTTTCTTCAATTAGAAACCTATTCATTTGGTAAAAATTGATTTTTTTTTTATGGAAAGATAACATAGAAAACTATTGATTAAGTAGAAAAAAAATGTATTAAATTGATTTTAATAAAAAATGAAAAAGATTTCACGGTAGTTCGAGTTTTAAGTAGGTAGTTCTTAAGACAATATTAGGCTACCTACTAGGTACAGTATAATTTTAAGAGAACATACTTTTAAAATTATAATCCTAAGTGGACTGTAGGTCTGTCTTGGTAATTTAATATTTCGTCGACGTTTCGGGCGTGATTACACCCTTCTTCAGGACTAATATTTTAAAATGATAAATTTTAAGATGTTTCTTAAAATTTGTTTAGGTAAATTTTTTGGTATTTCTTTGTAATTTTTTCTATTTTCGCAAATATTTCAAAATTCAAAAATTGAAGCCTTGAAAAAGACGTTTCAATTAATCGAATTTGAAATTCGATTAATTGGTAAAAGGTCACGAAAATAGGATAAATTGAACAAACTTTTATTTCAAAATGATCACAATATCAAATATTTTAAAGAAAGGTAAAAAATTGAATTTTTCTACCTTTGATTTTCTTCTTGTAATTTCTGCATCAAAAAAACATAACAACAATAGACATTGTTTTTACTTTTTTATTTTTTTCATTGAATATGATATTTATACCCAAATCCACGATCCAATACCATTTTAATATCAATTAAGGGGGGAAATCCCTCTGGACGACAGCTTTTTCAATATTTTTTTTTTTGGAAAACTGAAAGCATTTATTGAAATTTGGAAAAGTATGTGATATTATTGACATTATGAAAATTTTTTTGAAGTAAAAAAAAAAAAAAAAATGGCGGCTCTACAGGTCCAGAAAATTATTTAAAATCAAAAAATTGCATGCATGAACCTAAATTTAGTAAAAAAAAAAGTGTAAAATAAAAATTAGATACCAAAAAAACACAATGTTTTTTATAAACATATTGTTAATTGTTAGGTTCATGCAATGGCCAATAAATTAAAGAGTAATTTGCAATTTATTTCAAGTCAATAGCTTTATTAGTTTTTGAGTTACGTTGCACGGCGCGGAAAAAAAACGCGTTTCGAGGAAAAAGCGTTTAAAGTTTTCGTACTGTGGTAGGTTCGTAGGGCATGGGTTTTGGGACTATCTAGGGGCTTTTGAGGCTTCATTTAAGGCTTAGACCACTGAAAATAGTTTCTTCAGTTGATAAATGAATTTATTAGGCAAAGAAAAATTAATGCAAAAATAAAAATTTCCAGAGGGATTTCCCCCCTTAAGCTAAATATTATTCTGGCCATCATATGGAATAAAAAAAAATCGACAGCTTTTTACTATTCTCCATACTTAGATAATATCTAGCACATATTATATCCTAAATTGTTCTAAATTTTATCACTTCATCAATTTCCGTCAAGTAAATGATTTTTGACGCCAAAAAGCATGAAAGGCACCACTATGAGGCGGTTTATGAATTAATCGATTTAATTTCACCGAAATAAAAGACAACCTATACAAATTGCAGTTGGTCACGTCTCACGCATCTATAAACTAATTAAATAGATATATTTTTTTACAAACTTCTTGGTAGTACCTTTGATTGTATTTCTTGAGGGAAAACATTCAAAACTTTCTTCGTAAACACATCTCAACACATCTCAGCTAGCTTCCATTATGGAAGTGGACTTTGAACATCCTCAAAAAACATCCCTTATCTTGAGAAGAGAACTTAATTATTTGCTTTTTTTTTTTGGTTAGCAACGGAATAACAAACTTTAAGTTGATCCCAAGTTTCTTCCCACACACAAAAAAAGGATAAAAATAATTTTGTTGGTTGGTTTGCTGTAATTTTTTTTTTCTTGAGTGTATAAGTGTGAGATGTTTCAATGTAAAATGTTTTATAACTTTGGGATGGCCTAGATATACCAAGTAGAAGAAAGATACTTTGATTAAGATTAAGAAGTCAATAACACAGAGGCAAGGACAGAGGTTGGTAATATACACAAAGTTTTTCGGTTGGATCTTTTCATCTTTTTCTCTTTTTGTCTAGTGCTACTTACTTCCCTTTCTTTTTCTCAACCTAAGAATTAGGTATAAGGTGGTACAATATCTCCTTCTCTTATGTAACATTCCAAGTTTTGAAGGTTTATTCATTTTTTATTACATATTTTCTAAAAGATTTGGTGTATATAAAGTTTTTTTTTCTTGCATTATTTATTCTGTAAGATAAGTTTTCTTAGTGAAAACATTTCCTTGTTGGAGATTTCACTTTGTCATGATAAAATTATGGAAATTGGAATTTGATGTCCTTGCAAGTCCTTAAAAAATTAAACTTAAAATTGAGGTTTTTTGTTGGGGATTCTTAAAGTAGTAATTAATAGTATTTGCTTAGGCAAAATGGGTGGGCTGAGTAAAAAGTATTCTTGGGTGAAATGTAAAAACTTAGCATTTGCTTTGCGAGAGAGTTCTTGTATTCTCTTTTTTATCTGTTCGTCTGATAGCAATTTAATTACTTCATTTTAATATTTTGACTTTATTCTTCTTTTTTACTACCTCAGCAATGGTTGTTGATACTGGTAATTATTAAAAGGGTTCTTCAAAATGATTTCATGATATCTTGCTTTTACGCCTACGAGTTTAATACACTTGGTAGATTGACAAGAGGCGTTTTGTATCTTTGTAGTTATTACTCCAAGTAAGACTGTACTATGCGGTCAAAGGATTAAGGTTGCAATCAAGTTAATTTACACAAATTTAATAAAACCTTTGATTAAAATAATTGTAAACAACAAGTCGAGTAACCTGAAAACTTCTTTTTCTTCTGAATTAATTCACTCATCTTCAAACAAATAATAAGAAAATAAGAGTCTCTTTCTTCATCAAAAGGCCAGATATCTTTCGTTTCTATTTCTGGTGAAATTTTCAATTTTTTTTCTTTATTCTCAATTTTCATTTTCTTTCAAGTTGATAACTGTGTAAAATAGAGGTCAAGTAACAACAGAGATCCTAGGAGAGAGAAATGTTCGTTAAATTAATAACAGCAAAAAAATTTATACACAAGGAAGCTTTCCAAGTTCAGAAGCCTTATATTCTAAGGACACTCTTCACCTTGACAGCAGGAGGCAGCAAAAATAGTATAATAACAACCTTTCAGTTATACACTCGAGGACACCTTTGAAGTACATATACAATTCAGTTATATAAATAGAAAAAAAAAAAGTTTACCAAAACATCAGATAAAATAGATGAAAATATGTATATAAAATCAAAGGCAAAGAAGAAGGGAAAATAATTTAAATTTATGATTTAACAGCATCAATCTGTGGACTGGAATAATGGTGCACTTAAGTGCTTACTGCTTACATAATGCCACAGGATACATCTGTCCATTTTTCTTCAGCTATTTGTTATAAGTAGTGTTAGTAATAAAAAGTGAATAGTGTTTAAGGCTATGAAAACTTCATGGAGTAAGTCTTGACGTGAAGAAGTGATTTGCTGTGACTTCTACTATTAAATTAAGAGCTAAGCTAGGGCAAATTTTTATCCGGAAATTTGCTTTGTTGAAATGAAGATATTTTATCATAGTCTAAGAGCCGGCAGCATATTTTGGCAGTTTTGATATAACCGAAATTCGAGTGTGCACATATCTAGATATGCACCACAGTATATCAACGGAACAAGTCTGGCAGTGATCTTTTTCAGCTTTCTCTTGCCAGACGCATCCAAAGTGCAGCAAAAAATCAATTTTTGGCGTTTTGGTATAACCAAAAAAATGATACACCAAAAAATCATAAAAAATCCCCTGAATTCGAATCTGTGGGTACCGCAAGTTTCTTTTTCAGCTTTCCCCCCGCCAGACCGCTTTAAAGCATTTTTAAGTGCATTTTTCTAATAAAAAACCTAATTACTTATTTTCTGTTAGGTATAACCGTATGAGGGTAACAAATTAATATTCTATGTCTATTCCAGGTCTAGAAAATATAATTTTTAGCCAGCTATTTTTCAGCCTTCCCTCTGCCAGACGCATCCAAAGTGCAGTCAAAAATCAACTTTTGGCGTTTTTCTAGGTATTACCCCAATAAATGATACACCAAAAAATCATAAAAAATCCCCTGATTTCAAAAATGTGGGTACCGCAAGTTTCTTTTTCAGCTTTCCCCACGCCAGACCGCTTTAAAGCATTTTTAAGTGCATTTTTCTAATAAAAAACCTAATTACTTATTTTCTGTTAGGTATAACCGTATGATGGTAACAAATTAATATTCTATGTCTATTCCTGGTTTAGAAAATATAAGTTTAAGCCAAATACTTTTCAGCCTTCCCTCTGCCAGACGCCCTTAAAGGTTTCCCAAACAGGTTTTTCCATAGAAAAAACACCTAGTTTCTGTTTTTTTTCTTATAAAATTGAAATAATATTTTTTTGTTTAGAGTAACCATATGATGGCCAAATATTAACTTTCTCTGCCTTTTCCCGATTTAGAAACTGTAAGTTTAAGCCAGTTTTGTTTCAGCCTACCCTCTGCCAGACGCCTAACACCCTAACTTTTAAACCAAAGGGATAATCGAAAAATGTTATTTAACATATATTGTAGAAAATTAAATTATTTCAAGTTTGTTATATACATTGTTTTTTCTGTAGGTTCAAAAATACGCGAGTTATGTGAAAAACTAAACTTTTTATTAACAAAAAAATGGCGGCCAAATGACTCTTGGTGTGATTGAACAAAACTTGGTTTACGACTCGTGTCTTTTTACCTTTCGAGCCCTGAAGTCAAAATGCATCACGGATTTTTTCTTAGATCCCCATATAGCAAAATCTAACTTTCCCGTACTATTGACATAACTTTTAGGGCGTCTGGCAGAGGGTAGGCTGAAACAAAACTGGCTTAAACTTACAGTTTCTAAATCGGGAAAAGGCAGAGAAAGTTAATATTTGGCCATCATATGGTTACTCTAAACAAAAAAATATTATTTCAATTTTATAAGAAAAAAAACAGAAACTAGGTGTTTTTTCTATGGAAAAACCTGTTTGGGAAACCTTTAAGGGCGTCTGGCAGAGGGAAGGCTGAAAAGTATTTGGCTTAAACTTATATTTTCTAAACCAGGAATAGACATAGAATATTAATTTGTTACCATCATACGGTTATACCTAACAGAAAATAAGTAATTAGGTTTTTTATTAGAAAAATGCACTTAAAAATGCTTTAAAGCGGTCTGGCGGGGGGAAAGCTGAAAAAGAAACTTGCGGTACCCACATTTTTGAAATCAGGGGATTTTTTATGATTTTTTGGTGTATCATTTATTGGGGTAATACCTAGAAAAACGCCAAAAGTTGATTTTTGACTGCACTTTGGATGCGTCTGGCAGAGGGAAGGCTGAAAAATAGCTGGCTAAAAATTATATTTTCTAGACCTGGAATAGACATAGAATATTAATTTGTTACCATCATACGGTTATACCTAACAGAAAATAAGTAATTAGGTTTTTTATTAGAAAAATGCACTTAAAAATGCTTTAAAGCGGTCTGGCGGGGGGAAAGCTGAAAAAGAAACTTGCGGTACCCACAGATTCGAATTCAGGGGATTTTTTATGATTTTTTGGTGTATCATTTTTTCGGTTATATCAAAACGCCAAAAATTGATTTTTTGCTGCACTTTGGATGCGTCTGGCAAGGGAAAGCTGAAAAACATCACTGCCAGACTTGTTCCGTTGATATACTGTGGTGCATATCTAGATATGTGCACACTCGAATTTCGGTTATATCAAAACTGCCAAAATATGCTGCCGGCCTTCGGTCTATCACTATTAAATAACCCGCAAAGGAGGTAGACATCTTGTATAGGTTACACCAATATTTAAAAAGTAAAAAAAAAAACTTTCAGAGGCTATTAAATCGAGCTCAGTGAGCGAATTACATCGAATTCTTTTTTTATATGAAGTCTGAAAAATAAAAATCGTCTAAATCGCTCAAGTTTTGAAATAAAACCTATTGCAATCGTTTTGTCCACCTAAGATTTTCTTGATTTTTGGACCTCAAATATCTATTAAACGGTTAGATAAACGAAAAAAGTATACAAAGCCTTTTTTGTAGAGTGTTTAATTTCCTACAAGAATATGTAAACAAATTTGTTGAAAAGTTGATTTAAAAAAAAAATGATTTTTTTAGTAGAAGCTTGATGTAAAAATAGAAAATTGCGAAGCGGAGGACCTTCCCATTAATATTAAGAGCTGATATTTGGTGTGTATATTCTAGAGGTGCCTAGCAATCGGAGTACCAAATCAAAAAAAAAAGAATTTCGATTATTTTGACCCACCCTAATATATATTCAAAAAATAAATTTTGTGCTGAAAAATTCAAAGTCACCCAAAACCAAAAATTAATTTTTATCAAAAATTCATATTTCTGTCATTTTCATTTATTAATTCGGCTGGGTTATATCTATTTTATGTGATGAGTTATTTGACCAAGTGATTACTTAATTAAAGATATTTTAGAAAATTCCAATTTTTATGTTCTCCAATTCCAATTGGTATTTTCTCAAACATCTTCAATTATATCTATTTTAGCAGAAACTTTCTTTGAATTTAAAAAAAATTACTGATTCAGCATTTTTTTTTTAAGTTAATATTTAATGAAAAGTTTTAATATTTAAATTTAATTTTTTTAAATAGTTGCACTTTTATATTATTGATTTATATTTAAAACAAAATAAATGTAAATTTCAGTAAAGTGCAAGGTATTACAAAGTGGACAACTCAATCATAGTGTACTCCTCTTGACCTCATACGTAGGTAGGTAATATCAATTAAAGGAATGGTTTTTGTGTTGAATATGATGACCTTTTTGTTTGCAATTAAAACTTAATTAACTTTTATTTTTTTTTTATTTATTTTTACACACATCGCACACTCGTCAACATTTCTCTCCAATTCCAATTTCAATTTATTGCTGAAAAAGCTTATAACCTATACCTGACGTCATTAACAACAGATAACAGTTTCCAAGCGATATAATTAGTCTCAACAACTCACTCTACCAGACATTTAATTGGCTGTCATACACAATTTTTTTTTTGTTGTTGTCATTTTCCAACAAAAAAAAAAAGCAACCGCACATACATTATGCGCATTAACCAAAGGTAAAGCTTGTTCATGCGTAACAATAATAAAAAAAAAAAAAAACAAAAATACGCCACCTATCACCTCACCTATGCCAACCTTTTGAAAAACCTTTTTTTTTTTTTTAATATGTAGTAGATACATGTGTACAACGAGTGCGAGTTTATACACATTTATAACATTTGACAGACAGAATTGAACATTTTTGCTAAACAAGCCTGAGTGTGTTTTTTTTTTTTATTTTAATCTCTGTTTTGCATCACACAGCCCATCAGACGTAACATCATGTATAATTACTTGTTATCTACATGGGTTAATATCATTGAACATATCGATTTAAGTCCATAGATGAGTTAATAGGCATTATAAATGAAAATTACTTTATCGGGCTTGACTTATTATAGTGTGTCCTCTTTATTGCGTGAATAGTTACGATATTGTATTGTTATACTCGCTTCCTGGCATAATAATGATTTTAATTAAGTTTTGACAATAAACACTGCTTACATATAATAATGTCAGGCAAATATGGCGATAATTCCGACAGATCTCTAATCTCTATTAGTACTGGGTGATTTAGTTATCGTATAAGCTTTCAGTTGGCCTCAGAAATGCAGAGCCGGGAGGCTTGTCGTAATTTCCTGAGGTCAATCCGTCAAACCCCATTAGCGGATTTCTAGTTAGTGAACTCTGGATTTGAACCCAGAACCTCTAGTGTGACGATCCATCACACTTTATTTTACCACGGAATAAATACTACCCCTAATTTAGTCAATTTTTCAAAATTTTAATGTTTTTTTTTCGAAAAGTTTATGGGCTACTTTAAATATGTTCTTTTATAAGACATCACTTTTTTTCTCAGAATGCACACCTTCTTTAGTGCACAATAAAGAAAAGTTGCATTTTGATAGTCAGCATGAAGTAAACTATATACAAAATTCATAATATACACTCACATTGGTAGATTTACACAAAAAAGCCTTTAAGTCCACTCCTCGTCTAAATTAAAAAATAAAAAGTACAATATGCGAAATTTATGGGCGCACCAACGACGACGACTGTCCGTTGTTGTCGTCGTCGTTATGGCTACTATACGCGAGAGCTATAAAATAAAAGCTCTATAATGTATGACTGTATTTGGGTGCGTTTAATGTCGCCGTGACAGCGGAGCCGCGTGTAGACCACCCTGAAGAATTTTGTTTAGTGTCGTTGCATTGTCTCTACATCGCGTTGTCGTCGTCGTCGTTATTTTTATTATATTTTTCTTTTTTTTGAAATTTGTTCTTAAAATGTGTTGTATCGAGACAATGTTTTTGGCGCTAAAAGTGGGTATAGGTGATATTATAGTCTTCCGAGGTAAAAGTATATAGATAATTGTATAAATATGTTACAATGTTGCATATACCATTGGTTGATATTGATGCATTTTTAAGGTTTTTCGTCTTTATGGTTAGTTACCTTTCAATTTACTACATGCAGTTTTTTATTTGAAAGGAAATTCATAGCAGACAAAAGAACGTAAAGCTCAAAAGTTGCTTATATAGCTTTTTAATTAGCTTCTTACATACATAATTGTATCTTACTGCAAAAAAAGGACCAAATAAACTTGTATTTATGCAATCGAAAGAAGTCAGTCAATTTTAAGGGATAGTGAATGTTCGAGGTAGGTACACTGAGGGAAAAAAACGCAACGTAAAATGTAATATGTTCAACGTTGATTTAATGTTGGAAAAACTAACGTGAAACATCTTTAAATTAAAATTGAAACAACGTAAGAAATTTTTTTTTATTTTGTCGGACTTCAGCTTTTGGTGCATTTTATCACCCTTATATTTAACAGTGAGATAGCACGTTGGTAAAGCATTAGCCTAGTGACCCAAGAGTTGTAGGTTTGATCCCTAGTGGCTGCCAATTTTTTCTTTCTTTTTAATGAATTGATGCTCTTTTTCAAAGTTGAAACAACTTTGATTTAAAGATGTTTTATAATGGCAAACCACTTTAAACTAACGATATTCTACTTTGGTTTAAAAATTTTCGTCTTCAACGCAAAATCATTCCGAAAAATAGTTGAATCAACGTGGTTTCCGTTTGTTTTAAGTTGTTTTTTCTATCAGTGTATAGGCTTTTACAATTTAAATTATTTTTTTTTTTCGTTACAAAAGTATGCTGAAAAAAAGGGATTGGATTGAAAATTTTTTTTTTAACGATTTTTGAAAATTTTGTTGAGTTTTGAAATTTTCAATACAGCATTATTTTGGTTAAATCTTTTAGTTCAAAATGGTGTAGAAAAACTTAAAACTTATTTTTTATTGGGTTTTAATCGTATTTTTGAAATTCTTGAGTTTATTAAGTTTAGACTCGAACCTGTTTACCACATCGTAAAAGGGTTATAGAACAAGAATCTGTTGAAAATTGACGAAGCTAGAATTTTTGCAATTAGGTAGGTACTAAGGGTACAAAACGGCAGATTATTTTTATACCTTCGTTTGTAGTTAAATGCCTTTTTTTTCGGTTTTAACAGTTTGTTTCTACGATAGCAGCTAAATTGTTCTTCTTGATATTTTTTTGATTGAAAATTAGGTCACTTAAAAAAAAAAATAATATTTAGCTCCAAAAAAAATTCAAGCTTATACTTGAAACATAAAATTGTACATTTTCTATATTTTTTTTTTCAAAATTCAACTACAGTCGACTTCCTCTAAGTCAAACTTTCACGGGACTCGAAAACCGGTTCGAGTTAGAGGAAAATTCGAGTTAGAGGGATTTATTTAATATTTTTTCTTCAAAATTGTTCATTATAAATGGTGAAAAAGTTCGACTCAGAAGGAAATTCGACTTAGAGGGAGTCGACTGCATTTTTGTTAAATATAATAAAATCAATCAAAAAGTTAAATTTTTTTACATTTTTATTATTATTCAAATAAAAGTTGTTGATCTTTTTTCGATAAGAGAAGTAATTTCGCCAGAAATTGAAAAGAATTTCACTAATCCCCGCCTCATTTTCTGTTGATGATTTTCCCAATTATATTGGCATTCGAAAACGACTATATTGAAAACGACCCATTGATTTATCTATATTTTTTTTTTTTTTTAATTTCATTATGTAAAAAAATTTCAACTATCGTTTTTGTTTTTTCTTATTTTTTCAGGTAATTATTGACGAAATGGTAGCCAACGAAATATAAATAATGTGAAAGTATGTGAGTACTTGTGAAGTTTACATCATTACGAAGAAATTTGAAGAAGAACTGTAAAAAGTATAATATGAAATAAATTAAAATTAATTTAAAAAAAAAAATGTAGAATTACTCCTTTTTTCGTAGCATCGAATCCAAAAAATTAATTTTTATTCCAAAGAAGAAGAGAATCAAAAAAAAATAGCCCAGGCAAAATATACATTGCTGTGCGGAAAAATTCCAATTGAATATCTTGAAATGCAATTAACTTTATTTTGCCCTGAAGGCATACGTGCCCAAAGGTCCATAAGCAAATCGTTAACTCGTCTTAAGTTATTCAAGGTCAAATGTGGAAAATTATGAAATTTTATAAATTCCAAAAGGTGATAGCTTTCAGATTGTATGCAGATCATAGAATTCTCTACAAAAGATATTTTGACGAAAATATCAGTTTTTGCGTAACTAATAAGCCGTCAATGTGACTGAAAATGTTTTGTTTTTTTTTTCTCGTGAGATGGATAGTTTAAGTTTATAGGTATAAGTTAAAAACAAAATAGAAATTAAAATTCAAAATTTAGTTAGTTGCTTTAACTCTAAAATACCGATGTTATCACAAATGTTTTATGTCCAGATTAAAAATTTTAATAAAACCTAACTCCAAAAAATGTAAAGAAAATAACACCGAAAAACATTTAATCCGTTATAACTCGAAAACGAAGTGAAAACGAAAAAAATTACTTGAAAAAGTTTTTCTATTGAGAATTTCTAGGATCCCATGGTAATCGTCTGTGGCGTTGTTTGTAGCTCACTCTGTATATTAGCTCGGCTAAAAAGGGCTTTTTGGCAAACTAAATTGAACGATTTATTTATTGAAAAGGATGTGAAATTTTGTTCTATAGCTTATAAATAAATTTATTGGTATGAAAATGAAAACCGTGTTTAAATCTTAATTCGATAAGATGATTATTGATTGAAGTTTTGAAATCTTGTGTTTGGATAGCTACGTTTTATTTGACTGTAGAAGTTTCTAATTTTCAACCAATTTCTTAATAACTCAATATACCAACATTTTTATTAGGGTGCTTCTTAAAAATCAATTTTCGAAATTTTAATGGGACAACCTTTCATTTTGTTCTTTCTGCCTTAAATATAAATTGGGCAAAATTTAGTCTAGTTTAAACACGTTCTAGGGGTCGCTACCACAATTCAAAGTTTTGAAAAATACACCAGATTTTACTTTTTTTTCTCAGAAAATTTTAAAATTTTTAATCAGAATTAAGTACTTTATATTATATCTTTAGCTGTTTTGAAAGAAATTTTGATAAAAATACAGCGGAATAAAAATGACGTTGAATTTTGAATATTTTTGAATTTGACATTTTTTTTTTTAGTTATTCTGTAGAATAGCTAACTGAATGATTTTTTTTAATTGAAAAATTCAATGTTTTTATCGGATTTTTTTGGGCTTATATCTTTATTCGTCAGACAGTTAACTGACTGTTTATTAGAAGATTGAAAAATCGAGTCTTTAGCGTACTTTGTATTGTAACAAAAAAAATTGTTGAAATTGATCTTTTTTTTTTACTTAAATCTTTAGTGAATGGTAGCGACCCCTACATTTTAATATTAAAATCGGAAAAAAATACCATATACTATGCTTATATGGTAGAACAGAATGCAGGGGTGTCCCATTAAAAAATCGAAAAAAAAATTTTTTCGACCATATAAGAAGCACCCTAATTTTTATGTTATTTATATCTCTGAAAATCACAAGCAGTATCGTAAAAATAAAATCTAGAAGCATATCAAATAACAATGCCAAATTTATCACTCGCTTCCTACACAAACTTCATACATCCTTCATGTTTTACTTACATGATACAGATACATCTGTTAATTTTTACATAATTCCAACGAAAGTAACAAACAAATACAAAATTTCTTACCAACCATTTTTCCAGGAAAATTCTCAAAATTAATATTTATTAAATGGAAACATATTCTACATTTATCAAGAATACAATATTGAAATGTAAAACAATCAAACAAAACACATCCTTATTGATTTAAAATTATTATTTTGTTGATACTTCTTCCTATACATAAAAACAAATGAATACAAACATGGAAGTTTCATCAACTTAATGTTTCGTAATTGGTTTTTTTTTATTGAAAATTCTGGAAAAATCATTCATTTAAACGAGAATCAAACGAAAAATTAAACCTGATCAAAGATTCACTAGAATAATACAACAACAAACCATTCAATTCATTCGAATGTGAGTGTAAACACATACATTTTTTCCCAGGACTTTTTATTTTCGAAAATGTAGATACAAAAAAAAGAAATACACATATACACAATCAATGCTATTTCTGTCTGACAATGATAAAAATGCAAACTTCAAGGCTTCTGTTGTGTATAGAGTGTAGTCAATGATTTAACCATTCTTGCTCGTCAGGCAATCACATTACTGAAATGATGGAAATTTCAATTTTTGTTATGTGTGGTGGTGTTGGCTGTAGGGAAATACTCAGTTGGTGGTCCTGTATAAGGACTACTATGAGATAAACATCATTCGTTTATAATCGAAATTCAATTTTTTTTTGTATTGCTGTGTAGCAATGAACATGCACATTAAGAGTTTTGAATTAAAAGGCCTAGCAGTTCAATATCATGTCATTTGAAAAACAGAAGCCCGAAGGAATTTATGTGTGTTTTGAAGAACTTTGTTAAACATTCAATCGAAATTGTTGCAGGATAAATGATTTCCATAATGCTTAGTAGATTGTTAATTAGTAGGTTTAGTAATGCTTTTAAGCAAACTGAAATTCAAAACTTTCAAAAATGAGATCTGTTTAATTTGAAATGCTACCAATTCTACTACGGATTTCTGGCGAAATTCCTACAGCTTTCAATAGTTACCCTTTCTATTTGACCAAAAACTACCCAAACCATTGTTGATGCAGTCTATTTATCTGCTATCATTTCATTTCCAATTCTTATTGCGATAAATTCTCTATCGTCTATCGATGTTTTGTCATACAAACATAAATAAAATACATACATATATCATAATTCTCATTCCTTACCCTGTTGTTTCTTCTATATTTTAAAACCACACAACGACGATGATGATGATAATAGAAGAAGATTTGTATGGAAAAAGTTTTCTTTCCATTTTTCTCAAAATATACGTATATGGAGCATTTATTCGTATTATAAAAGCTTCAAAAGGATTTAAAAGGATAAATTCGTTTAGAGATTTCGTATCTATTTTACAAATTTGTCTTTATACTACTTTTTTTTTTGTTGTTGTTGTCTTTTTTTGATTGGTTCCAACGAAGGGGAATAATGTCAATTACTATTATTTTTTTTTTCTTTTAAACTATATATTATACCTATAGGACACTTCTAAAGCCATAATGTTTGTTTGGTTTCTTTATTTTTTTTTTTGTTGCTGTCAATTTAACTTGAGGCTTTAGAAAATGATACAAAAATAAACTTTAACCATTTGTGGTTGCAATTTATATGATTCGGGCGGACAACAATAGGATAGGATAGAAAAAAAAATACAAGACAGTTCTTGAGATCCAATAGAATTGTGCCCGAGTATCCATTTAATATACGGCAAAAGATACTTAATTTATTTTTTGTTGGAATAAATGTTTGCCGGTGGTGTCTAATAAATATAAATTAGGTATGTCGCAATTTCGAAGTCTGCGTGGTTTGTTTGTTTTTTTTTACTTTTTCATTCTTTTTCTAACTCAAGACTGTATCATTTTGATTTTAAGCCGATTTATATAACATTAAGAAGATTGCATCAGGCGACTTGCACAGTTACTAATCTGTATATTTTTTTTTTTTAATAACATATTCAGTTTTACCATTTTTAACAAAATTTGAGAACGCAACTGACATTGACACACTTGTCGCTTCGGCTTCAGTACACATTAGCTGGTCAAAAGTCAAAAAAATATATAAAAATATATATAAAAAATACCGTTATCCTGAAGGTCCAAATACTGAAATAATAAAAAACAACAAAACGAATTTTTTAATTCCGTTTTGTTCCTACTGAAAATGGTAGTAAATTGCAATTGGTATCAATTTTTAAATCCAATTTGTTTCTTGTAACAAAAAAATTCACATTCTATCACTATTAACTGAATGTTATAACACATTTTTTTTATAGTTTTAAAATGTTTTTTCTTTTAATTCTTGGACAATTACAAAAAAAGTGCCTTAAAAAGCCATCGTGAAAATGTTATCATTTGTAGTTTGGATTATTACCTTTAATTTGATACTAAACTAAAGTGCCGAACACCACCGCAAACTATATTTTTTGTCTTTCAGGTACCAATTCGCTCTTTTTTAGGTGAACTTTTCATGTCCGCTTGTCGCGATTATAGGCAAAAATAGGCTATGGTATTATATACACATATGATACATGATTTGAAGGTATTTTTTAATGCTGATTCCAAAAAATCTAAAATTAAGACAATCTGACGTCTCTGGAAAAAGTTATACCTGTTTTTTATCTGTCAACTCATATTATTATAACAGTTGCAAACTTACTGCCGAAAAACCCTTAAAAGTTATGGTAGATGAACCAAATTTTGCATGAAGATTTTAGAATCCATCATTATTAAAAATCAAGACAATCCCTTACAAAAAATATATATACCTACGAAATAATGGTATTTTTTGATGGAGGGGCAAATTTTAGGATATGCACTAAAGAAGATTCTTGTTCATCTTAGGAATAAGTGCAAATAGGCTAATTTTTTCATTTTAATCTTTGTTTGGATATTCTTTAACTACCCTCAAAAATCAAAAAAAATCTCATGTCCGCAAGTCCTAATTTTCTTGGTTTGAAAATAAGGTGCAGATTTTAAAAAATTGGAAACCTACACTTCAGATATTTGTGTCAGATCAACATCAATAAGGTGCATTACTTTTCAGGGATGGTCAGGTTGACTTGTTTGTGAGTTTTGTTGAAATTAGTGTTAAAAAATACCTTTAAATCATGTCGCTTATGTTGGTATACATATAAAAATTTAAACTTTTCTTATTAATTTTTTTCTTTTTTTTAGAACTTCAATAATAAACCAATGGGACTTTAATGTGTTTATTTTTTTTTGTCTTGATTTTAGATTTTTTGGAATCAGCATTAAAAAAAAAACATGTGTGCAATTCACACGATGGTAGAAGTGAAACCTTAAAAAATCATTTTTCTTGCAAAAAAAAAAATAGAAAAAATCTACCTATTTTTATTCTATCACCTTCAAATCCATGTTTTTTATATGACAACCTAGATAAATTTTATATCATCTGAAAGCTTATTGTCTTTTTGTCTCAAAATATATATATCGATCAAGTCTATGAGACATCTACAAAAAAAGCTAGAATTTTTTGAACTCGATCAATTTCCATAAAAAAAAGCGAAAAAACACGTATTTTTATTTTCTCACACTATTAAATCTATTTTTTTCCCTTACAACCTATACAAATTTTTAAACCATTTGAAAGCTTATTGTGTTATCTCAAAATATATATATCGATCAGGTGTATGAGACATCTACAAAAAGAGCTAGAATTTTTTAAACTCGATGAAATTTCATCCAAAAAGCAAAAAATAACATTTATTTTTATGTTCTCATGCTATTAAATCAATTTTTTTGTTTGACAACCTATACAAAATTTTATACCATGTGAAAGCTTATTGTTTCACCTTGTATAATGATGCATACATCTTATTTCAAAGATGTCTACAAGAGAAGTAAGAATTTTTTAAAGTCAACCATGTCGAATTTCCAGACTGAGATTACGGTACTTCCTACACTGGTAGCTGGTCATCGCCAACAGATCTCCACAGGTGTTTTGAGGTATTTTTAAATTTTCAATTTAAGATTGTGTAACTTGTAGAGCACGTAACGTTATGTGTGATATATCAAATAAAAGGTTATGTTATCAGCATGCGTATTAAAGTTAAACCAAATTTGTATGTGCACTAGATCAAAAGATATAACGTGTGTTGGAAAAGAACATCTTTTTACCGTTATCTCCGAATTTTGAATATGAAATTAATTGAAATTTTGTACAATTATAATTTATTTAATTACCTATCTAAAGTACAAATTTCATTCATCTATCTATTAAAACAAAAAAGTTATAACAAGTTGAAGTCGTGTCGCGTTTTCGTTTCATCTTGTTTCAAATCACTACGATACTAAAGAAGTTTTCACTTCAAAAATACCTTGAAATCATGTATCATATGTGTATAGACTACCATAGCCTATTTTTGCTAATTTTGAAAATCTCCATTTCGCGATATGACCTTGAAATCGCGACAAGCGGACATGAGATTTTTCTAGACTTTTGAGATATGTTATAGAATGGCAAAAGGAAGATATTGAGCAAAAAAAAATAACATTCATTCCGAGGTTAAACCCTTATTTAACTGGATTATTATTAATTTGGTCTTTTTACCTATCAAAATGAAAAAGATATAAATATAAAACAGTCAAAAAGGGTCGAAAACGGTCATAAAAATTGGTGGAAAATAGTTTTTCCCATTATTCGGTAAAACATTATTTTAGAATTCCAATTTTTTTGCACAGGTACTTAGATTAGTTGAACGTAAAAGTTCTGTAAACTTGAGATTTTTTGCAAGCTTTCAAAAACTTTTACAAATAAAAACACCCAAAAATAACTGAAAACAAAATAGGTGTTTTCAATTAGGGTTCTGTAAACAAATCCGTATCTGATCTCTATTTTTTGTTTATTATCTTTCCATTGCCATAATTCAAGTTCAAAATCGCCTAGCTATAATAACCACTTTGTCGAAGGTCCACCCCTTTGCATTTTTTTTTTAAAACCTTTCATAACTTAGAAAATATTTTTTTTTTATTTGTTTTTACTTATATTTCCATTTCTTACGAAATTATCTATGGATTAAAAAAACAGTCAATTCTCTACAACTTACCCTTTAGGAATTAATTCGTTTTTACCATGTAATTTTACCCTTATCAACTAATTTCTTGGAATAATGTTGACCGATTCCTAAAAGTTACTTCCTTTTATGTGTGGTAGAATTAACTCAGGCACTGACTATTGAGTCTTACAACTTCAGCCCAGAGATACCCCTAAATAAACCCAATTTTCCAAACGTGAAACAAAATCTGTTCATAGTCCATTAATATGTTAAAACATTTTGACCGAACCTTTCATTTTAGTTAGGACAAAATTTTTTTATTTTGATGTGTAGAGTATACAATCAAGGGGCACGGTAGTGCCCAGCCAAGTTCTCTAGCAACTTTGGCACTACACCCTTATTTACAGGAAACAACTCAGGCCACTTTCGACCCCCCTCTAACTTCCACACCAAAGATGCTAGAAATTTCAAACTCACTACATTTGTTGAGCTCGTCAAAACCAAACAAGTAGTAGTAGTAGTAGTTTCTGACTCACTGACTCACTGACTCACTGACTCATTGACAGATCATCAAAATTATAGAGAACTTCCCGATATCGTAGAAACTTGAAATTTTACACGGTGATAGGACTTGTGGTGTATACAAAGGAAAAAATCGAAAATTTGAGATTTTCAATTCAGGGGGCGTGGCATCCGCCCATTTCCGCTGAATTTTCATCATATATTATAGAGCACTTCTGATTATCGTAGAATCTTGAAATTTGGTAGAATAGTAGAGCTAGTAGTTTATACAAAGGAAAAAATTTAAAACTTGAGAATTTCATCCAGGGGGCGGGCGTGGCAACCGCCCATTTCCACTGAATTTTCATAAATTATTATAGAGCACTTCTGATTGTCGTAGAATCTTAAAATTTGTTGAATGGTGGTGCTGGTAGTTTACACAAAGGAAAAAATTTAAAATTTGAGAACTTCAGCCAGGGGGCGTGGCAACCACCCATTTTCACTGAATTTTCATCAAATAAAGAGATTTTATATTCTACAGCCAAATAACTTTAAAAATCGATGGTTAAGAAAAATTGTCAAGAGAGCAATCAAAATTTTATATTGATACGAATTTGAACCCAAACTTTAGAACTTGGTACACTTTTACATCTCAGTACTTTTTGTGCCAGCATAATTTCAACATAGGATAACTTGGATCTTTTTTTAACAGTAATGTTTTTGTTGTGATCTTTTTTTCGGGATTGAAAGCCCCCCCCCCCCCCCCTATTTGGCCCTTATCTTGCGAACCGTATGTCCCACAAAAAAATTGTTAATATCGTTTTTGTTGATAATTTATTTTTCTACAATTTTGATTAAGGTAATTTTTTCTGCAAAACTGAAAATAAGAAAGTTATACTTAAAAATAGATGTACATTTTCAAGAAATAAATCTTTAAGATACAAGACAATGAAAAAGATGGTGTTCTGGTTAGAAAATTTGCGAGTTTGACGATCTTTTAGTGGAATTCGAAATGAAACTGAAACAAGTCCTTAGGTTCATGAGGCTTTTAGGAACTGCTTAGATTTAATTTCCTCTTCTTTCCATTATAATTTATTTTTTTAAACGTTTTATTAAATTAATGATGTTTCTTGATCTTGCGGAGAGTGAAAAAAATAAAAATGAAATATCAACCCCTACAACTACTGTCAATTGTGGGAATATTATTGTATACACAACAAAAACAATGTAATCCTCCTTTTATGTGGACTTCCATTTGGTAGGCCATACATATATCACAAGTAGAAATGCGAAAGCTTAGTTTTTAATGTTTTTGTTAATTTGGTCAAATCATGTTAATGGTTTATGCCATTAGGGGGGCACCTTAGGTATAACGGTCATTTTAGTTTTTTTTTTTTCATTTACAAACTTGTACTAATGGTTATTGCTCGAAAGGATAATCATCACCAAAAACATTTTGTGTGTTGTTTATGAACGTGTAGGTATGTATATTAATTTTGAAGGGTCATGTAGCAGACCAATAATGAAATTACATAATACAGTCATTATCACTTAGAATATAGAGCCCTTAGGTTTTGTGTCGATGGAGGTAAAACTCATTAAAAAGGTTGTTTTTGTGTGCAAAGTGAAATTTTTTTCTTTTTTTTTTAGAACTTTAATAATAAACCAATGGGACTTTAATGTGTTTATTTATTTTTTTTGCAAAAGTTTTATAAATAGAAATAGAAGTTTGTTAAAAACGTAGAGATAATGAATTTCATGACATGGTTAGAGGTTTAAGTATCTTTACGACGATACCTATTTATTATTATATATGTTTTTTTGATTTACGAATTTTAGTTTTGTAGTTTTATGTGACCTTTTCAAAATTTCACTATGTCTGGATTTTTAGATCTTTAAAAAATGTGTTAAAAGTGTCTTTTAAATCTTTTATCATTGCGGGTATTTTCATTAAACACATAATATTAACGATTGCGGGTTTTATATTATATAAAACCTTTTTTTTAACTTTGTATTCATGATTTTTCTTTTTGAATACCAAAGTATTATCCTACGCGACTGTGAACAAAGAAAAAAGAGAAAGACCCCATCCTTTTTATTTGTTGGCAGAAAAAATCTTCATTATATTAATTATCTTAGTGAAAATTTAAATTTTGGCCAATCACAAAGAGGATTGAAACATAGCTGAACGTTCATTTTATGTGTCTGCAATTCGTTTGTGGAATGCACTCCCAATGCTCTTTTGAAAATTTACAAATTATTTAATTCTAAATTTACTATACAGGGTGTCCCAAAAGTAATGGATCAAACGAAGTATGCTGATAGGCCAACTTTAGGGCTCTCAGAATTTGGTAACTTGTTCATCCCAAATCTGTACGGTTTTCGATTTATTGCAGTTTTTGTGAAATTTCGATAAATCCCGACTTTGCAACAGTATTTTGCTTCCTCCGCTCATAATGGATTTTTGTTTTTTACAATTCTTTCACTAAAACATTGCCTAATAATAAGAAATAATTGATTTATCAAAATATTTCTTATTTCATTCGCCATTTTGCTGCAAATGAATTAACAGTTCCATGTTTTATGAAAACTCAATTTTTCACGTTTATTTCAGAGCAACACCCTAAAAAAAATTTGTATGGTGTGACCCTGGTTTATTATTTTGAAAACTTGGCCTGTTATTGCAGATTTCAAAAATGTATAAAAGTTTATTTTTATTTTTATTTTTATTTTTATTTTTATTTTTATTTTTATTTTTATTTTTATTTTTATTTTTATTTTTATTTTTATTTTTATTTTTATTTTTATTTTTATTTTTATTTTTATTTTTATTTTTATTTTTATTTTTATTTTTATTTTTATTTTTATTTTTATTTTTATTTTTATTTTTATTTTTATTTTTATTTTTATTTTTATTTTTATTTTTATTTTTATTTTTATTTTTATTTTTATTTTTATTTTTATTTTTATTTTTATTTTTATTTTTATTTTTATTTTTATTTTTATTTTTATTTTTATTTTTATTTTTATTTTTATTTTTATTTTTATTTTTATTTTTATTTTTATTTTTATTTTTATTTTTATTTTTATTTTTATTTTTATTTTTATTTTTATTTTTATTTTTATTTTTATTTTTATTTTTATTTTTATTTTTATTTTTATTTTTATTTTTATTTTTATTTTTATTTTTATTTTTATTTTTATTTTTATTTTTATTTTTATTTTTATTTTTATTTTTATTTTTATTTTTATTTTTATTTTTATTTTTATTTTTATTTTTATTTTTATTTTTATTTTTATTTTTATTTTTATTTTTATTTTTATTTTTATTTTTATTTTTATTTTTATTTTTATTTTTATTTTTATTTTTATTTTTATTTTTATTTTTATTTTTATTTTTATTTTTATTTTTATTTTTATTTTTATTTTTATTTTTATTTTTATTTTTATTTTTATTTTTATTTTTATTTTTATTTTTATTTTTATTTTTATTTTTATTTTTATTTTTATTTTTATTTTTATTTTTATTTTTATTTTTATTTTTATTTTTATTTTTATTTTTATTTTTATTTTTATTTTTATTTTTATTTTTATTTTTATTTTTATTTTTATTTTTATTTTTATTTTTATTTTTATTTTTATTTTTATTTTTATTTTTATTTTTATTTTTATTTTTATTTTTATTTTTATTTTTATTTTTATTTTTATTTTTATTTTTATTTTTATTTTTATTTTTATTTTTATTTTTATTTTTATTTTTATTTTTATTTTTATTTTTATTTTTATTTTTATTTTTATTTTTATTTTTATTTTTATTTTTATTTTTATTTTTATTTTTATTTTTATTTTTATTTTTATTTTTATTTTTATTTTTATTTTTATTTTTATTTTTATTTTTATTTTTATTTTTATTTTTATTTTTATTTTTATTTTTATTTTTATTTTTATTTATATTTTTATTTTTATTTTTATTTTTATTTTTATTTTTATTTTTATTTTTATTTTTATTTTTATTTTTAACCTTTTGAATGTTAAGAAACTTTGATTGTTAAATAGGTACAGATTTTGAAAAACAGAATTTTGAAGCCAGAATTTTGACCCGATCCCGAGAATGTATTGTAATTTTATATTATTTTTTCACAATAAAAAATATAATAACCATCCTCGAATGTCCCAGTCCAATACCGTTAGAGAATCCCAAATAGACCATAAATCTATTACTTTTCGATTTTTATAATAATAATAACCTATTTATAAGTTTTTAAAAGACGTGATAACTATCGAATATCCACTTTGAGACAAAGAAAAAAAAACGTTTCTCAGAAAAATAGCAATGTTGTACCTACAGTATCAGCCCTTTTGTTAACACCAATGACTCCCAACAATTTTATTATTGCAACAGCCATTGACAATTTTTGCACATTTCTTGTATTGTACATTTCCTTTGAACTTTATTTTTTCCAACACTCGTACCATTTCAACATTGCGTCAGGTAGGCTTAGCGCCATTGTATTTTTTATATCTAAAAGAAAATAAAAGAATTTTCCTTCAACGCAAATATAATAGTTGTGAGAGGCTCTCGTATAACTATATGGTAGACTATATGAGGCTATTCTACAGCTCAAGTACTACGTGAAGGTATATAAAAGAATGCTGTGACTCAACACGACACCTTTTGCATATTTAAAATCCATCCATTATGGCAATTTCTTTGTTGTTAAGTTAAACTACGCGGGTATTGTGTGGAGAGGTGTTTTAGAGTTTTACAAAAAAAAAAAGAAAAACTTAAAGTTGGAAATTTTCACAAATGAAGAAAAAATTGTGTGATATTTTAAACAATTGCAGCTTTAACGCCTGCATAAAAACTTCGTGCATGGAATCAACTAAATTAGTTAATTTATTTATTTTTTGTTTAGTTAAGCAAACCTTTAGGACCAAAGAAATTCTTTCCTATTTTTAACCTAACAATCATGATTGTCCTAGAATTTAAGGTTTGATATTTTCAAATCGAAATTCCGAGCCAACTTCTATAATGATCTCTCGAGAAAAAACTGAAATGTCCTTGGAATTCCCTTCCAAAGTAAGACAATTGACAACTAAATTCTAGGCTACTTTATAATATTTCAACACCTGACGACTGGTGCTGGCTGCAGCAGCATAAGTTTGCAAGTTGCAATTGCAACTGCTTTTTTAATGAACATCCAATATCATATTACCAGTCTCGACATCAATCAACCCAAATTATGTGCAACAAGAAAGACATCAAGAGTCAATCCAAATCAAAATTTGCAATTTAGTTCGGAGTTCTTTTTTTTTTCGTCGCTTTTTTTTTTTTTTTCATTTTATTGATCTCAAATTCATTTAATTTAACTCGACCAGTTTTAGTTTTTTTGTTCAATTATATATTTTTTTTTATAATTTCAACATATAACTTTGTTTTTTTTTTTAATTAAAAATGCACTCTGGTCATTTGTTGAGGCTCATGTTTAAATCTCACTTTTTGTAGAGCAATTAATTAAGTGCGTTTCTCGCTTAGTCGTATCTGTGCTGTTGAATACCAAATGAGAGTTTTTTTGCCGAATACATTAGGCCATTTTTGTTTCATATATACTTAGTATGTGACGATATATTTGTATTTAGTTATTTATACATATATTAGTGCAGTTGTATAAATAAATTAATCAATTCAATTCGATTGGATATTGAATTCGAAAACTTCGAGTCTGCACTGTCTAGTGACAGCTTTGTCACTTTATTGCTTTAAATTTATGAATTTTTTAACTTTATTTAGTTTTTTGTGAAATAGATTTTGAAGTTATTTCAAAATCGTAAACGAAATTAGGTAATTGAAGGCAGTAACGCCTTAAGTTGTGTTTTTTTTTTTTTGTTAGAAATGTTGAAGATACTTAATAAAAATAATTGACTAATATGTTTGCCTTAAAGCTGACACTACTAATCACTTGTTTGAGGTCAATATTTTTGTAGTCAATTTTTTGTTTGTTTTTACTACAGTGCACCTGTTAATAATTTAGTTTTTTCTTGAATACATTCAACAGAATTTTTGTCATATGATTAATTTTTATTAACGATATTTTGGAACTCAACTTTTACGAGCGCTGAACATGATTTTAAAGTTTTCTACCATTTTGTTTCCATAATTTTAGATGTTTTTGTGTTTTTTTTTCTTCGGGGGAGTAGAGCAAAATGTCTGTTTCAAAAATAAAAAAAATATTCAATATTTTTAGATAATAAAATCATTTTATGAACCGCTTGAACGATTTTTATTATCTTTTGTTTCTTGTTCAGTAACAGAACATTTATTAAAAAACCAAAACAAAAAAAAAAGCTCAGAAAAAAATTGAAAAAAACTAAATTTTAAATATTATATTTTTCGAGGATAAATGATATTTATGACTTTTCAATTTGGCCTCGAAAAGACTTCTCCCAAAATACAGGGATGATTGGAAAGTAAAATTTATATTAGCGAACAAAAAGTAAAGATATAATTTTATGTTGGTTATACCAGTAGATGGCGTTGTATATGCATTATTCTACAATTTTAGCCACGTTGGCTGATGAACGTTTTGTGGCAAACGGCTAATTCATCGTAACATTGCAATAGCTGGGCCATCGACGAATCGAAAAGCTTTATTTGCTTTTCACCGAAGTTTTTGCAATTTGATCCCAAAGAAAGACAAGCTAATCAACGAGTGTTCTTAAACATTTCTTACCACAGAAATTATAATACGTTACTTTAAATTGTAAAAATAAAATAAGCAGTCAATTTTTTTGTATTCATCGAGATAAAGGATGTATCCGAAAAATACAATCTACATGAATTACATATATCAAATGAGAATGTGTATTGTGTAAACATATTGACAATAATGAAGGAAATTTGTCTGTACGTGCTCAAGTAGCACAAAAGTCTAAGATACACCAAAATATTTGGTGTATTTTTTGCACTTTCGTGATATGCATTTTGAATATAAAAAATACACCATTTTCTCGTATAAAATAAACTCCGGTGGTTAAAAAAATATACCGATTTTGGTGTATAAATGGCACTAGTGGTATATTAAATGATCTGTTTTTGGTGAAAATTATCCCTTTGAAATTGAAAAATACACAATAAATCTATGGATAAAATACACCATTTAAATTATTCTGATTTAAAATTTGAACCAAAGTTTATTTTTTATCTCAAACAGTTTGATGAATTCTAATTCACACCATTTCTTATGAAATAAATGAAAATGAATTTTTATTCACTTTCATAATATTGCCATAAGAAACCAATGGTTAAATATGATTTTGTTTGCCAAATTTTAAAACGAAACACATTCTATCAACTAATTTTAGATGCTACCCCCTCTAAAAATCGAGCGCCTCAAAAATGTCAGTGAATTAATGATTTTTTTTTCGATTTTAAGAATCCATTTTTCAAAAATTATAATTTTTGTGTTGTTTTACATTTTTTTAAGAAAAGTTGTTTTATAATGAATCGAAAAAACTAAGAATGCGGGACTATTAGGTCGATAAATATACTATTTTAATAAAATAATTAATCGCTGTCTTCTATTTTTAAATGGCGTCCATTGAAAAATATGGCGTCTCCCACATATGCATTTTGGTGAATTTTATGTCCACAGGGTGTGCTTCCTACACCAAACAGAGTGTACAAAATAAACCGTTTTGGTTGATTTCAGAATCAAATAATTTTATGCACCATTAATGGTATATTATAAAAACAACTGAATATCGGTGTATTTTTTGCACGGAATCTTAAAAAAATGTTGAAATTTTGTACAGAAAAGACAGTGGTATAATTTTTATACCACTAATTTTAAGAAATACACCATATTTTTTCAATTTTCTCAATTTTACACCAAAATTAATGAATTTACACCAATTTATACACAAGTGTGCTACTTGAGTGACAGTGAAAACCACCTTAAAAAAAAGTAAGATGAATAGTAAATTGCAATGTGAATGTAACAGTCTTCATTTATTCGAGATTAAATAAAATGATCTTGTTTCTTGATTTACGTGATTTTAATCACGTCACAATATCTGATTTTAAGACACAATCTATAAAGAATTTGATCGATCAGTTCACACTTCCACCGGTATTAGCATCCCAGAAATACACAAACGCCATATTGCAGTTGAATCAAATTTTACTACCGCACAGTAGAAACAAACAACAACGTAAATGTCAAGTCATGTGATCACATTTTTCAAATCAAATAAATAGATGTATTTCCTGATAAATAACTAAGATTAATGTTACTCTTGTTCAAATATTTAAAAAAAACCAAAATAGACCAAAATTTATTTCATTTGTTCAAATAACTTTTTTAAAATCATTTTTTTTTTTTTTAATATAGACGATAAACGATGTGTTTTTTTGACAGTTTCTCGTCAATATTTACGATAGTGACGTACTTCGTCTAAGTTTATTCAAGAGTTTTTTTTTTAAAGGTTTTTAAGGTCTAGAAAGTTTTTAAATCAACTAAATTTTAACAACTGCTTTATTTCATAAAACTTTCGAAAATGCTCTTAATTATCAAACTCAATACTTTTCTAAACGAAATAACTTGTAAAAAAAAAACATTTATCATTGTCTTACAAAGTCTACAAAATTTATTAGTTTTCTTCTTCTATGCAATGTTAAATATTTTACACAAAAGTGTGTTGAAAGAAAGAAAAAGACAAAGAAACATATGTCACAAAATTTATTGCTACTATTCCCAGAGTGACAGTCGTAAACTCCCATTACCACCAGCCTATTATATAAGAAAGCACCAGAAACAGCAAATAGAAAAAAAAAAAACAAATGAAATTCGTATGTGCATTCCAAGTAAACATCCAATTCCAGAGATGCTTACATCTTAACACAAAATTTATGCTTATCTCGGCACTTGTACAAAATAATGTTCAGAAATATATGTTCAAAAGGAATAACACAAACAACCAATTCATCCCTAAAACACACACAATCAATGCCTTCAGAAGAACCCTTTTTTTTTTCTTACTTTCCCTATAGTACCTACCTACAAGTAATATGAAGTTCGCATGCTCATAGCGCAATAGAAGTCTTAATACTTGTACACACAAAAAACCATTGCAAAGGACAAATAAACAAACAGAAAAAAGTTGTAAGGACTAAGGACTTGTACTTCTTACATAGTAAATCCGTCTGTATGTACCCTAAAACCTATTCATATTCAAGTACTCTGCACTGCCTTTGCTATTTGTCCATAACCCACATCGTCGTCGGTTGGTAGTCCTCCAAAGATAAATGCATGCTGGGCTAATAATCCAAACGTTAGTATCCTTATTCTCTGGTCCATTCAAACACATATCACAGAGAGTTTTTCATCAATAGGCCCAAGAATAACTGATATTATGAGTATCCTGGTTGACTATTACTCGTGTTCACACTGACAAGTTGTGTGTGTTGTCGAAAACGAGATGAGCCTTCGAAATGGATAAATTTCCTCATCGTTAGGAAATGATTTTCTTTTTTTTTTACTTTCTTTGTCGTCACTCCCAGTTTCACCCTGGTACCAGGCTTAAGAAGATCTCTGAAAACCATCGTTAAAGACCTTTCCATTTTGATAAATGAAACACCAGCAACAGGATACCTCTGTGCTGTATAAGCACTTAAATATTCTTTGCAGCAGCATTCAATTCAGTATAAGCTCTTGTCCTGTGGGCCTATATAAGAGCCATTAGAAGAATAAGTAGATAGCCTGTTTGTCCCTTCATTCATAAGCTTTTTCAATACGTTGCTTTAGGGTGTGTGTCACTAAATATATAGATATTATATAGGATTAGTCGACGACGCACTAGAAAAAAAGAATAAGCAAAAAAAAAGGATTTCTTTTATATTAAGCTCATTTTCTTTCAAAAACCTACGAAGAAAACCTTGTTTGACACTCGGGTTAAATATTAATTTCTAATTAAAACCAAAAAAAAAAAACTGTTTATATAAATCTATGTGTATATCCTTTAAGATGAAAATCAAGAGAAAAGTAAGTCCTTTGGAAAATGTTGATGATTTGATCTTGAAAATAAAAATATAGACCCTCCCACACCAGCAGAGTTTTTCTTTATTTTTATTTCAAGATATTTTTTCCTACTTTCTAATAATGACTGTTGCTGTTAGTGTAATATATTTCTCAGGAATTATGTATGAAAATCACTAATTGGTCTGTTAACAGGATTTTTGCCTTAAGGATAATTTTTATAGGGTAATATGGGTATAACATAATGCCTTTTGCAAAGAGTGTTATTTATGGTTAACAGTGGGACTATTTTAACAACAAGTTAATTATACCACTTAATCTTCACTAAACCACTTGCGTTATTAAATTGTTATCATTAGGGATATCGATAATAATGTGTGAAAAAAAAAAACAACTTTAAAAAATACTTTTCTTGTGACATAAATTACGTTTTGTAAAGCTTGTAGAACATAGTATAACGACATTTTTTGCTTTTTCAAAATCTGAATTTTTTGCGTCTTACGAATTTTGTACATAACATTTTTCGTAATAAGTGTGATAAGTCCTACAAAACGTCTCGAGTCGTCCGAGTATTTTATGAGCCTTAATGCTTCAAAAGCTAGCTCCGTGAAGTCCAGAACTGCGACCTCAAAATTTTTGAACCAAACTTTTCTAATTCGTTTATCCACCAAAAATGTTTGTTTGTCCACTATTCAAAAAAAAAAAAAAAAAAAAATTAAGAGCAATTTCTTTTTTTTTTTATGGGAAGTCTGAAAAATATAAAATCGTTTAAAACGCTCAAATTTTGAGATAGACGTATAAAATTAATTGCAATCGGTTGTCCACCTCCAGTTCTATAAGTCAAACTTCTTTATAACGAACCTTCAAAGGGAACAAAAAATTGCTTCGTTATAAAGAAGTTTTATAAAAAATTCGTTATATGAACAATTTTTTTGACACTGCAAGTGTTCTTTTATACATATTTAAAAAAAATATGGCACAAAAACGATCTCATCTTAAGGAAATTTATTCATTTTTATTTTTTAGTTAAATTTTGAAATTGTACATGCACAGTAGGAAGGGTCAACAAAATCGAAATTCTTTTTTTTGATTTGGTACTCCGAAAAATCGATTGCTAGACACCTCTAGAATATACACACCAAATATGAGCTCTTTATATTAATGGGAAGGTCCTCCGCTTTGCAATTTTCCATTTTTACATCAAGCTTCTACTAAAAAAAAATAATTTTTTTATTAATTGACTTTTTACCAAATTTCTTTTCATATTCTTGTAGGAAATTGAACGCTCTACAAAAAAGGTATTATACACTTTTTTCGTTTATCTAACCGTTGAATAGATATTTGAGGTCCAAAAATCGAGAAAATCTTTAAAAATTCGTTTTTGTTCTTAATTTTGTAACAAATTGAAAAATTATAATAATCAAACGCGCAAGACATATTCTTGTTGGAAATTGATTGCTCCACAAAAAAGGTCTTTATTAACTTTTTTCATTAATCTAACCATTCTAAAGATATTCGAGGTCAAAGTTAAAAAAAAATATAAAAACATTTTATGTTTTTAAAAAATTTCCAATTCACTAAAACTTCATTATTTTCAAATTAGCAAGATATATTCTTGTAGGGGCTTAAACATTCTACAAAAAATTCCTTGGAATCAAATTGATTGCTTTAACCGTTTAGAAGATATTCGTATCCAAACCAATGCTCACTGATTTCAATAGTTTTCTTATGACCCGTACGCATTGCGATTTGGATACGAATATCTTCTAAACGGTTAAAGCAATCAATTTGATGCCAAGGAATTTTTTGTAGAACGTTTAAGCCCCTACAAGAATATATCTTTCTAAATTGAAAATAATGAATTTTCATTGAACTGGAAAATTTTTAAAAATATAAAACGTTTTTATAATTTTTTTTAACTTTGACCTCGAATATCTTTAGAATGGTTAGATAAATGAAAAAAGTTAATAAAGACCTTTTTTGTGGAGCAATCAATTTCCAACAAGAATATGTCTTGCGCGTTTGATTATTATAATTTTTCAATTTGTTACAAAATTAAGAACAAAAAACGAATTTTTAAAGATTTTCTCGATTTTTGGACCTCAAATATCTATTCAACGGTTAGATAAACGAAAAAAGTGTATAATACCTTTTTTGTAGAGCGTTCAATTTCCTACAAGAATATGAAAAGAAATTTGGTAAAAAGTCAATTAATAAAAAAATTATTTTTTTTTAGTAGAAGCTTGATGTAAAAATGGAAATTGCAAAGCGGAGGACCTTCCCATTAATATAAAGAGCTCATATTTGGTGTGTATATTCTAGAGGTGTCTAGCAATCGATTTTTCGGAGTACCAAATCAAAAAAAAGAATTTCGATTTTTTTGACCCACCCTAATGCACAGTTTCGGTTTTTGTTTTATGTATAATAAAAATCTTCCAATTAAGAAAGATGAATCATAACTTTAAAATTTTAAATTAATTCTTTAAAATTGTTGATAGTGTATCTACTAAACCAAATTTTTCACCCACATCTTTTTTCTTTTCTCCACTTTTAACTTTATCAATAATCGCCAATTTCTCTGATAGCGATAAGCCTTGTGATTCGTGAATTTAAAATGTAAACTCCAACGAACGATTTACCTGTCTTAATGCGTACAATTTCTACAGCACATTTACGCTTTTTCATACATCCATACATACATACAATAACTTTAAGAAAATTCTTGCCAAAACAGGGAGTTCCCTTTTAAAGCTCGGAATAAAAATCTTAGTGAACTTTGTTTTCAAATTTGAAAATTGATATTTCGTTGTACTGAAACTAATTTGCTTTTGGGTTAAAAAAAATTAGTTCCTTATAAAGAGAATTTCGTTATAAGAAACTTCGTTATAAAGAAACTAATTCGTATGGGATATTTTTTCAGGGGAAGGGGAACGAAATGAAATTCGCTTAAAAGAGAATGACATACGTTACAAAGAAGTTTGTTATAAAGAAGTTTGACTGTATTCAAAAAACAAATTTTCAAAATTCCCAATAAAAGTTACGCATACACCACAGTGTACCTAATGCAAATTACAAACTCACTAAAATCCCCAAAAATACTTTTTTTTTTTCAAAAATTCAAACGACATTCGTTTGTCCACCTCGAGAAATGAATACAAACCAAAAATCATCGTTATATTTCGAGATATTTAAAAAAAACAAAATTTGTAATGAAAAATTAAAAATCCCCAAAAACTACTTTTTTTTTCAAAAATTCAAATTTCTGTCGTTTGTGCACCTCGAGTTCTTTTCGTATACCAAAAATGGTCGTTTGTCCAACCTACGTTTTGAAGATATTCAAAAAACAAATTTTTTGGGATGTTATGGGACTTTGAATTTTTCAGTACAAATTTTTTTTGTTTTTTTTTTTTTTTAATTTGTTTTGTTCTTTTTTTTCAGTGCAGAGTTGATACTAAAAAGGAATTTTTAAAATAATTTTTAAATTGAAAAAATAAATTGAAATAAAGTTAAGCTGAAAAAATTAAAAAAAAAAGATATTTATTCTGTAAGCCCTGATCTGTCGTTTGTTTTCTAGGCCTATTTTTTTTAAGTTTCAATTATTGCCATGAAAAACAACCCATAGGATCTTTTTAGAGAAGAATAAATCCATAAATTAATTTTAAAAACATTTAAAAAAATGCGAAATATGTGCTTAAGAAGCTCATTTTGTTCTTTATTTTTTCAATTATCAATGCGAATGTGCTACCCCAAGCGGTCATTTTAAAACTTAGCAAAAAATCGTTTAGTACTTTTTTTGGACCCACTTTTTTTTATTTTTCAATATTATTTTTTTCCCATAAAATGTCGATTCGACCTAATATGTAGTACATCGTAAAAAATGCAAGAAGAGTTAAAGGTTGACGTAAATCCTTGTGTAAAGTGCAGTAAACAGTGTAGATATAGATAGATGAGATAACTGGAAACGGTGACTAATACCTTTTACCTCTTGATAAGCCACATAATCTCCCAACAGAGATTCAAAAAAATATCCCCCAAAAACATTAACCCTATAACACCCAGTATAGACTTCAAACATTTACCATAAATACATATATTTCGGCTGACTTTTTTACTTTTATCCTATTTGTGTGTGCTTTGAATGAGTTGAAAAAAAAAAAAATACATTTTAGTCAGCCATTTTGGACGCATTTATCGGTCCCGTTTTTGAATAGACCTCACCACAAACAAAAAATGAACAAATAAAAAAAAAAAAAATGCAATAAAAAAAAGTAAAGCATTTGAAGTGAATTCACATCTTTTAAAAAAGGGGGATGTGAACACTCGAATGAGGTATACCTACTCGCGAATAGGAAAAACCATCATGCGATAGCTTAAGCCTTTTGGTATGAATTTTTTTTATATATAAATTTCGAGAGCAAGAGTTATTTTTTTTTTTTATTAAAGTCTAAAAGATTAATGAATTGCAACAAAAGGACATGGCGGTGTTTGATATAGGTACCAACAGAATAAATAAAAAAAAAAAAATATAAAAAAAAATCAAAGGGATGGTTGGGCATTCACTTTGTGATACCCTTAACGACAACGACCCGACGACGACCAACAACGGCGGCAATGATGACGGTAAAATACATTTTCAATGGCAGGTTAGAGTCGTCTCTCTGTGCTATGAGCACAGTGAATGCATTTCGTTTTCTGGCGCTTACCCACTCGACATCGATACAAGGACTAGAAAAACGAACCCTTCAACTTCAACACAATAGTCGACTGGTTTAATTAATGAAAAAGTGATTTTTTTTTTGATTTTTTTTTTTTTTTTTTTTTTTTTGTTTCTAACAAGAATTTATTTTTTTTTCGTAGCTATTTTTTGTTGTTGATATTGCAATCCATGGCTGCATGCAACTCTTTTGTGCATGTTATATGAGATGACGCAAATATCCTCCCCTTTTAGAAATTGCATACATATAAAGCTACATTGATAAGTTGATAAAAAAAACTCATTTATTTCAAATTAAACTGGAATTTTTCTTTTGTTTGATTATATTTTTTTTTTTAACTTTAAACTTCTTCTAAAATTTAAGCAATAAAGCTCAATTCTTAAGTTTGCAATTAAGATTGGTTTCGTCGGAAATTAATTTACAGACCAACAGAAAAAAAAACATTGAATTGAACCCAATTTTTTTTAAAGATTGATAGTGGATGAGTTGTGTCTTAATATGCGTTCATCTTACCTGATTGCCAATAATGGTTCTGAGTAAAGAAATAAATCGAAAACATTGAAGGAAAGATATTTTTTCGCTTTTGATTCAATTGGTCAATTCTAGGGAATGGTTGACGTCTTGAATCTTGGGGCTCCATTTTGAAAAAAAAATGTTATTCTTGGTGTCATCAATATTAAAAAACTGCATTGTTAAGAGCTTTAATTTGAATAGGTACTTTACTAGAAACTGAAGAATTTTATCATCAGGTTCAATTCTTTTTCTATGAAAAGTTGAAAAAACTAATCCCGAAAAAAAACCAATACAATGAATTCGTTTTTTTACACAAAATAACCATTGTAAAAAATTTTAACAATAAAACCTCTTTCAAACAACAAAAGAAATAACTGCTAAAACATAAATGACTACTAAAAGTATAACTCAACTATAAAAATAAATTGAATTTTCGTTTAGTCTTTTCACCTTTTAAAAAATACTTTGGACTGCATCAAAATCCTTTCAAAATTGTTAAAACCTTTCTATTGCAGAGCAGAAAAATATGCTATGTTCTCCAAACAAAAAAATAATATAATCTCTTTATATGTGTCTTCCATTCATAACAGAAAAATATAATCTTCCAACAATGGAGGGAGGCATTTAAAAAAAAAAATAATATAAAAAAAAAAATAAACTGCATTTGATATCCCCATGTTTACTGCAACTGCTTTTGATAGGTACCTGGCCATTGTTAAGTTTTTAACTGCTGCTCTCAAGCAGCAAAAATAGAGCACACAAATATCTGACTTAACCAACAACCAGAAACCAGAATTTTATTGTCCTGCCCTTAAAAGAGCTGGTTTTCATTGTGTGTGTTCTACTAAAGCCCTTTTATTTGTGGTATTTTCTTTATTTCTCTCTTTTAATAATATTCTCATATAAAAACATTGAAAATAAAATAATTTGAAAAATAAATGAAAATATTAAAAGATCCACTTGGATTCCCAATGGAAGCTAATATACATACATATATGCAAAAAATGATAAGAAATGAAATATTTTTCAAAAAAAAGAAAAAACAGTTTGAACAAAATTATTATTTTTTCTTTATTTATGTTTTTTGTTTCTATTATATTTTTATTTTTTAAAAATTGCAATTTATATTCTTGAGAAATATATGTATTTAATAAAAATACCTCTTATAAAAATGATTACTTATGAAATGATTGTTACAATTTAAGCTAAAAAAAAAACTATTTTATATATAAAAAAATGTTTATTTGTGGCAAGAAATATTTTTTTATGCAAAAACACTTTTTATACCTATACATTAAAAAAAATTAGTTTTATAAAATATTTTTGTTTAATTTTGTTGAGAGTTAACACGAACAAAAAAATTGGTTGTTTTTCTAAGAGTGTCAATCAGTGGCGTACGTTTAGTCGCCGGCTCCGGGGCAAGACTAAATTTTGGGGCCCCTTTGATATTTGGGGGCCCCTTAGATACAAAAAAAAGTACGTATACGCCATACATTTTTTTTTGTATGGCTTATTTATTTTTAGGTTTATTTGAATGTTTTAATATGTTCGTAATCCACTTTGCTTTACTTACTTAAAATGTCTATCATAAAAGTTAATTTTCCATTTGATTGTTTTGAACCACTATAGTAATAGCTTTTGAGCGTCCTCAAATAATATTTGTCATGCCATCAAAAAATTTGATGAATATTTTTGGGATCCTTAGTAATAGATTTTGGGGCCCCCAAATTAATATTTGATTGCCTCTCAACTAACGGGGTTCCTGAAATATTATTTTTTGGGACCCTTCATATAATATTTTTGGAACCCCGAAGTTATATTTTTTGGGACTCCTAAAGTAATATTTGGTAATCCATCAACAAATGTATTTTAATTTAAAAACCAATTTTTTTAAAATTTAATTTTTTTTACACCCTGAAGTAAAGGCTTTTGGGGCCCCTGGCCTGAATTTGTTTGCCTATTGACTTGAAGTAATATTTGATATGCCATTAACAAAGCTTTTTTGCTTTTTTGGGTTGCAACTAATATTTTTTGGTTCCCTAAGATAAAATTATAAACCCCGCTTTAGTTTAGAATCAATAAATAAAACCCCAATATGCGGTATCAGTAAACAAGAAATAAACATATCGATCAAAACACAGAAGACCAAGAAAGTGGAATTCCTCGACGATTTACTACAAAACTTTTAGAATGATATTAAACCCACTCCTTTATATAGGAGAGCACGAAATAAACTGATTACACTGGCCAAAAATATTCAATTTTTTAAAATTTTCCAGAAAGATTTATATCAAATTTTATGGATTTGGATTCAGTAAGTTCAAAAATCATATTGGTTTCTTTCGAACAGCTCTAGTTTTTGAAATATTTAATTTTTCATATTTGGGGAATGTTCATTCTAATCTTTTAATTTTCCTTATTTTGGGCGTTTATTAAAATTGTCCAGAAAAATTTATATTAAACTTAATGTATTTGCGGTCAGTAAGCCTAAAAATTACATTCATTTATTTCTAGGAGCTCTATTTTTTGAAATATTTTAGTTTTACATATTTTGGGGGTAGTTTCGTACTAATTTTAAAGTAAAGCTTATTTTAACTGTATGTTAACATTTTCCAGAAATTTTTTTATCGAACCTAATGCATTTAAGTTCAATAAGCCTAAAAATCACACTGGTTACTTTCTAGCAGCTCTAGTTTATTTTAAGATATTTTCTTTTTTCCACGTTTTGGGGATAGTTTCAGCCTATTTTTTACTTGTAGTGGAGTAACTAAAGCTCAAAAATTGGCAATATTAGGGAACCCGGCCGAACAGCTTAGATTGTGATGATCTTTTTTTTCAAACGTCGGTAATTAAAAATACTTTAAAGTCTATAGATTAAAAATTGCCGGTGTTGCCGTTTTGATTTTTTAAATTTAATTGAAGATCTTTGTGAACAAAAACAATTTTTTTTCAAAAAATTTTTCTTAAATTTCATAAATTAATTGATGCCAAAAGATTGTCTAGGAAATTCAAGGAAAAAAATATATGGGAGTGAGGGACAATCTTCCATAGTTCAAGCGATAGATGCAATTTTCTTATTAATTGACTTCAAACACAAAAAAAATATTTGAATACAACGGCAACACCTACAATATTCAAATATACATTTTTTAAAAGCTAGAAGCTTAGTCATATATGTAAAATTAAAATTAAGTTAATTGAATGAAAGGCTTTTGAAAGAATGGTAATTGAACTCAGATTTTTGAAAAAAAAAATTATTGAAAAAATTTTAACATGTCGTTTTTTAAACTTGGTCGTGATATAAAATGCATTTATTTTCAAATTTTTTTGGCCGCATTTATTATGATTTCAAATTATAAAAGGAAATGTCAATATGTATTACGGTTTATGAAAAAAATTAAAAAGTATTTCATTTTCGAAGAACTTTTTTTAATAAAAGTTTTGAAAAAAAATGTAACTTATTTTTTTTTTTTAAGTTCAACATCTAAACATAAAATTATTTTTTATTCATTTAATAACCCTTACTGTTGAAAGTTAAATAGCAAAAATTTAAAGTTCCTATTTACCACAGTCTTTGAGAAAATTAATTATTTCAATGCAAAAATTCAGTTTTAATAAAAAAAAAACCATTGAAATTGAAGTAATTTTTCATTTTTTTTTTTCAAAGGTGTGATATATTTTACCTTTTTTGCTTCGAAATTCAACTGATAATATTTGTGGCCAAAATTTTTTTTTAAATAAATTCATATTTTATTAGAAAAAGTTTGGAAAAAAGTCATTTTAAATTTTTCTAATAACATTTTTTTTTTAAATTCTGAGTTTGAGGACCATTTTTTCAAAAAGTCTTGATTAAATTTAGTGGATTTAAATTTAAGAGATAAGAATGAGCTTCTGGCTTTTTTAATATGTATTTTAAAATATTTTAGGTGTTGCCGTTGTTTTCAAAATATTTTTTTTGTGTTTGAGGTCAGAATGTTAGAAAATTGCATTTATCGCTTAAACGATGGAAGATTGTCCCTTACTGCCGTTTATATATTTTCCTTAAATTACCTAGAGAATCTTTTGCTATCATATGTTTTATGAAATTTAAGCAAAAAAAAATGGTTTTGTTAAAAAAAAATAAATTTTAATTTTAAAAAACAATACGGCAACACCGGCAATTTTTAATCTATAGACTTTAAAGTATTTTTAATTACCTACGTTTGAAAAAAAAAATCGTCAAAATCAGAGCTGTTCGGCCGGGTTCCCTAATAGGTAATTTGCTTCAGTTACTCTACTATTGCTCTATAGGGCAAGTATTGGTTTCGTGTAGAAAAAAAATCGAGGTTTTAATCAAAACCAATATTACGATGATGGAGAAGATCAAAAAAGTGGTTTTCGTCATGCCGTCCGTCGGTCTGTGCGTCTGTGCGTCCATCTGTACATCGAGCTAGGGCCTAAACGGATGGATGGATTTGCTTGAAACTTGGTACAGATGATTTTTACGTAATTCCCTAGGACCGTTTTTTTATTTTTTTAATATCTCCAATTTAACGCATATCTCCCATATAACGTTTTCGAGGTATTTCAAATTTCTCGAAAACGGCTCTAACGATTTCGTTTAAATTTGGTGTGCGCAGTACTCTTATTGATTCTAACACAACTGCATTTTTAGTTTTTCTCAAAAAATGCCGAGAGCGGAAATATGGAGTTGCCGTTTTTCAAAAATTGACATGTTTTTTAAGTTCATATATTTCATCAAAGCATAAGTCAATTTTTTCAAAATGTACAGACATCATAGGTATTCAAGTGTAAAATGTAAAAAAAAATTTAAAAAAAAAGTTTTTCAAAAAATATTTAAAAAATTGAATTTTTTAACTTTCGATTTTTTTTTTTTTTTATTATTTTTTTCTCCACAAAATCTTAAATTTCCAATAGATATTTAAGATAAAGATGCTTTGAACTACAAGAGCAAGTACGTGCGACCCAGTCGTGCATTTTATTTTAGTTTGCGTTTCGGTTCAATAAGTAAAATAAAAATAAAAAAAAAAAAATTGAGCTTGTATGCTTTTTCATGTATGAATAATTTAAAAACTAAAGCTGCTAGAAAAAAAAAACTAATGTTGTTTTCGGTAAGAGCACCTTCCATTAAGTAAGAAATGATCTGTACTAAGCAGTGTTATCCAAAAAAATTATGAAAGAATGATCGAAAAACTCCCAATAAAAATATATCTGATGCAAAAATTGGTAAGGGATCTGGGGCAAAGTTGAAGATAATTATTATGGTTGAAGTTGAACACAACTCTAAAATTTTGTATTTTCAACTTGAAAACTTGATTTCATTTATTGAAAATTGACGTTTTTAACTATCAATTTTCAAAACTAGAGTTTATCAACTTTTAATTTTCTCAACTCTCGAAATTATCAGAAATTTCCGAGCAAATTTGAGATTTTACTATGAAACGTCGTTTTTTTTTACCTACTTCTTTGAATAGTGAAGATGATGAAACTGATGAGTACCTATTTGGTGTACCTATTGAAATAAGTCAAAACAATATTTTGTGACACTAAATTTTAGAACTTTTTTTTTTGTTACAAAATAAAACTATTTTCTAAAAATTAAGTCAACCGTATATTTTGTGTTATACATATTGTGTTGAAAAATGCTAAATAAATACAAAATTGATGTGTGCGATAAAAATTGACTTTTCTCTTTAGAGTCGTTTTTTTCTCCACAAAAAAAAAAAACAAAAAAACGATTTGCTGCATAGTTTCTTGTGATCTCGAAAAATCTACTTTTCTTAGTGTTCAAATTTGCTTTGATGTGTTTCTGCGGAAATCTCATTGTTTTGATTAAAGAATTCATTTCATTTGATGAATTGTCTTTAAATGAACTTTCCATGATGAGTTATCCTATGATTAGCTGTAAAGTAATTAGTTTAGATGAAACCTGCCATTCGAATTGAAAAAAATAAGTGACATTTTGTCAGCAATCGGTTGACATGAATTTTTTTCAAAGAAAACTTCCCAAATATTAGTCCTTTGTATTTTCCAAAATGATTTTTTTCTATTTCGATTGAAATTCAAAGAAACCGGATATTTTTGTTTCATTTAATAAATACAAAGCTGTTTTTTTTACTTTGTTTTCGTCTTTTCAAAACAGAACAAAAAAAACTAAAAGCTTTCATGTATCGGCCTCAGAAAACAATTACTTTTAAAAGAAAAATAATAAAACAAATAAAATGTATAAACAAAATTACACGGAATGAGAATGAAGACTCAATAATATAATGACGCAGTTCTCATTCTTATCCTTACAAGGGAGCCTTTAAAAAAAGGTTGACAAATAAATACAAACAAGTTGTTGTTAAAATAGTGTTGCCATAGATAAATTATTATTATTATTTAGATTTGCGTTTTTTTTTTTTCAAAATTGCTCATAAAGTCTAGAACATTTTGTGAAATTTGTCAAAAATTCCTTTTTTTGTTTTTGACCTTCACTAACTAACCTTTTCAATCCTTCCCTCACCAAGAATCAAATACCAATTTTGGAGAATACAAATAATTGTTGCTACATCCACAGCTGATATTCTCAACTTTATTCTTTTTTTTTCAAACAATGTTAATTGTTTCTGCATGATGGTAACCCTGTTTAGGAAATTCAAAAGTGTGACTTTATTGTTATTGTTGTTTAATATATACAAGTATCCACGTTTATGGAGAGGGATGAATGTCTTTCTTTTTACCATCCCAAACCCCCTACCCTACGATACTGATGAATGAAAAGAAAGTCTTCTTTAGCTTTTATAATGTACATAGAAAGAATAACACTTAATATTGAAGTGTGTATGTTTTTGTTTTTTTTTTGTTTTTTATTTTTGTAAACCCACTTCTTAAGTCATTCACATACTTTTAAGGCTTTGTTTAGTAATATTAACATCCTTGTTGTACATGTCGTTAATAAAGTTCAATTTTGTTTCTTCTTTTTTTCCAGGTGAGTACTTACCGAAAAATATTCATATTATAAGGATATATCAACGTAATATAACGGATCATTGATTCTATACATTTTTTTTTTGTATTATTTCGTCGAACATGAGTTTGATGATTTTTGACATAAATGAATAGCTTCCAAGTGGGTGAGTCTCATCCTCAACATATTTTAAGGAGTTTTCTTACTTTTTTATATTATTATTATTTTGGTATACTTAATCAATCTTGACAAGTAAAAAAAAAGAAAAGAAAATTCAAAATAATATGAGATAAACAAATTCATTCAAAACGAATAGGAAAATTCATAAAGGGGGATAATATAGTTTTAAATTTGGTGAAATTCTGGGAAAATCTGCAATATTTCTACAAAATTAATGTGAACAAAAAGAATCTCTACAAATCCCCTTTTCAAAAAATTTAAAATAAAATTACAAGGTCAAATATCTAACCTAACAAGAATTTATTATTTTCAAATCCTAGTCAAAAATTTGCCAACCCTCTTTTCGAGAGTCATTGAGATAGGTATTTCTTAAATATAAAACATATTTTTATGCCTTTTATAATGCACAGCAATATATCTTCAAAATTGAAACTAAAAGGTTTTCAAGGTAATAAAAACATTAACAAAAGACAAGGGTAGACAAAGGTAGAAATTTTATTTAAAATACAAAAAAAAAAAAAAAAAAAATGACATTGATAAAGAGTAAAGTTGGAGCTTGAATTGATAACATTATTAAGCCATTACCCCAACAAAAGACAAAAAAAAAAAAAAAACATATTGCATGAAGATATAAGATTGCATTAAAATTATTTTCGACAGTAAAAAGGGACATACACAAAGTCAACTTGTTATGGGTTTCTCGAGAAATAAAGACAAAATCCCTTTTTTGTTTTATATATTCACCTTGAAAAGGTATTCTAGAAATCCAAAGCATTTTATTTCCAAAAAAAGGGTTCTTGAATAGAATTTCATAACAGTACCTATATATACGACTTTTATGTAAGATAATCGAAAAACTAAAAAAGAACGTTTACGTTCCACGAAAAGGATTTTAATTTGAGAAATTTTAGTTCATAAAGGTATTTCGTTTCTAATAGATCAAGTTGAGTATGAACAAGAATATAAAATATACTTTGAACACACATAAAACTACAACAAGGTTAATTCCTCTTTTATATTAATTTGTCGGGTGCTTTTCTTTTTGCTTAGATACATATATTTCATCCTGATTGAATTTTGTACAATGTGGGGTTTGAATTGAATTTATTTTGTTAATTTTTTTTTTTTTTTTTTACTAATTTAGCATTGAGAAGAGTTATGTATTTTCCAACATCAAAAAAAGAAAAACAAGAAAACAACTCAAAATAAAACAGAGTTAAATAAATTTTCCTAGAATTTTGTCTGCTGGATATTTATTTCAAGTATTTTTCATAACCAACGTTTAAGAACAGAAATTAGCAAAATTGGATGTTTAATTTGCTTTTGTTACTCCACTAAAACATAATAAAACGATAAAAATACAAAAACAAAACAAATTTCTTGAATTCTTTTAACAAAAAATTGCTAAATTATTAAGTTAACTGGTCAAAATTGTTTAATTGTCTTTATGCTGGTAGTAAATAACATTTGAGAATAATAAATAGAAATATAAACAAGAAAAATGACTTTAAACCGGGCAAAATGCTTAAAATTACCTATTGAAAAAAACTTCCGAAAAAAAATTTGTTAGAAGTCGTACCGATAAAACGAAAAACTAATGACGCCAATCGATTTCTCAGGTCCGAAATAGGGGGAAATAGTCAATAGCCCACTTGTCTAAGATTTCGACTTGCACAGTGTTTTAGAGCCAAAAAAAGTTACACATACGCCATAGTGACCGATTAATTTTATGCAAAAATCTTAGCTAGCACTAAATTAGAAGAAGTGAGGTGGAAATAAGGAAGAGGTCTTGAAAGACGATTTCTGACAAAATTACCCCTCTAATCGAAAAATGTAATATGTTGATAACACTGGTGTGCAAGGAAATCCTACTTTTAATAAAACTTTACTTTTCTAAAAGATTTTTGTTTGTTGAATCCGAATCAGAAGTGAGAATTTTCCTAGCACGTCACGTTTTTTTTTTTAGATATTCCGGTTAGAAAATCTCGAAACCCCATTTTTTTTTGCTGTTTTCGAAGCCTAAGGCAATCTTTTTCAACTAAATTTGTCACGGTTCATAAAAGAACTTGTTTTTTTTTCTCTTTCAAATTCAGTTTCAATCTTTTCAATATCTCTTTTCTTCTCTGAGATATCTAAATTTAAGTAAGTTAAGTAGGTTTAGCTTATCTTACCATAAATAAACTGATCTTTAAAAATTCATATTTCTTTCTCACAAGAACAAAAGTATACTTTTCTAATGGAAAAAAGTGTGCTGATTTTGAATTTGATTTCAATATATTTCGGTGAGCTCTCGTTTTTGAGATATAGCTTTTTTTTTTGTTGAGATTTTGTGGTTCTTTAATTCAGCACATCAAAAACCATAAGAAAAGTATACTTTTGTTCCTAGGAGAAACAAATCCGAAGCTTTACAAGGCACTTTATTGCATGGTTTATCACAAATAAGATATTTCTAAATAGAAAAAAAATACATACAATTACAAAACACGTATAGATTTGTTTTAATGTATTTTATTATAGTTTTGTTTACATATTTAAGTTTTTAAATATAACGGGCGTTGAGTTTACATTTTCCTTAATTAAAGAGTTTTTGTTCATGTGGGATTTACTAAAAACTGCTGTTTTTGTGAATTAGTCTGTTAAAATGTGTGTAAACTTTAATTAATACAAACAAATCTGATGTCATTTTATGGATCATGTTATGAGAAATAAGTCCTCCGAATTTGGTCAACCGAATCTAAAAGGGTTATTTTCTAAAAACTATACTCATATTCATATTCAAAAATCATTTAAAAAAAATTGTACGTACTAGAATTTGTCTGGAACCAGATTAAAATTCAAATCTTTCATTATTTCAAAAAATTATTTGAAGAAAAAAAAGATAAATTTTGCAGACCAGTGTAATTAAAAGATATACAACTTTTATTATTTGGATCATTTTTGTACAAACTCAAACTGTCAAGAAAAAATCAAAAAGAAAAAAAGCCTTGAATGCTTTAAGAACGGAATGTATATGTATTTGACTGAGTTCACTAAACTTGAATTGTGCACCAGTCGATGAATCAAATGTTCACAATTGGATATTTGTTCTTGTTCACTTCATCAGAAGTATGCTTAACTATGATTAACAAAGCCAAAAAAAAAAAAAAACGATAAAAACACTTAATGAATCTGTTAGTTTTAGGTAGACCATCTTAATACAAGTTCTACAGAAGTTTTTAAAAATTAGGAAAAAATATAAGATTTCCTATTTCAATTTCTTTTAATTTAGTCATGTAGAAGAAATCTTTCCGAAGTTTCTGTTTCATTTTATAAGGAATACAAATAAAAACTACCAAACCAGGAGAAAGAAGTTAAAGAACTTTCGCAGCCAACTTTCAGTGTTAAAAAATATCGAAACGTTTTCCAACTGAACCATTATCTGATTGTATTGTTCAAGCACAGTGATGGGGTTTTTGCCAGAATGGAAGAAAACGTACCTGGCAGCATTGCTGCCAATATTCGTTCAAATTGCCTCAAATCGCCCCCCATTATTTCCATGCACCTTTGACCGACATTTATTTTCTTTGGCAGTTTCATCAGTTATGAATTCGAATCCTTACTATATATCAACTTAACTACATAGCCAATATCTTTTCCACTTAATAATAACTACCGACAACCATAATTGCTTTTAACGGCTGACCATTTATCTATTCCAACATGCTATTAAATTTCTTGTTAAAAAAGGACATAATCATCGTTTTTTTCCCTTTGTTTTCTTTAATAAAATGAAAAAAATACCTACGGAACTTTTATAACTATAAAATTGACATTACTATAATTCTGTGCCGCGCATTTGAAATTCAACATTTGCTACCTTATTTTTTTTTTTGTCTATGTTTGCACCGCAAAATGCATTTGCAAAAGAAACACGTTTTTCCATTTGAAATAAAATTGATCGTCAATAATTTTTTTATTGCTTTCAGAGTTTTTTTGTGTTCATTCATCGGAACCAGGAGCATATACAAAATGACCCCCATTTAATGTCAATAATAGTAATCGAGGCATGTTCGTCCTTTGAATGTATTCGATTTGGATGGAAAAAAAGACAAAAAAAAAATTGACTACCCAACAAACAATCCTTTCAAAAGAACTCATTTTTATTTTTATGACATAAATCGGTATAAATGTTCAACCATCGTTTACAATAAATAATTCTACTACTTTTTTTTTTTGTTGGCATCATGAATATACGAGTAGTTCTAGGGAAGGTTTTGTAGGGAAATGCAAAGTAGGTTAATGGGTTCAAATAAGTCGCATGTAGTTGCTCTTATACAAAAGCAATGTTAAAATGTTAAGGCTTGAAAATAAGCTTTTTAGCAAATTAAGGTTTTGAAAGCCCACAATTTTTGTTCTTTGATCTTTCAGTACAGAAAAAAAAAACCACTAAACAAATAATCAACTAAAAGCTAGTTAAAATTAATATCCAAGTTTATGCCTCCGGATTTTCGGGTCCGCAGCAGAACAAATATTGAAACCATAAAAATGATTAACAAAAAAAAAAAAAAATAAAAACACAAACTTAGTAAGCAACTTCATCCTCTTGTTTAATTTAAAAGAAATTCAAAGCACCTTTAGGGCATTAACAATAAACAAAAGAAATAAGAAGAAAACGATAAACACCCTTCATATTGTACTACCTTAAAAATTTTACCAAACAACCAACTTTTTCGATAAGAAGAGTGAAACAGAATTATTGGAATTTCTAATTTCTTCAAACAAAGAAACCTACTTATTCACTGAAGCACACAAAAAAAAAAAAAAAACTCTTGAATTGCGGCGACAAGTCCTGGATCTAATTATTTTCTTCCGTAGCCACAACACTTGTATAAATATATCCAAGCAATTCCTGAACACTCTTCAAATTCAATAGCTTATTTAGAAGAAGAAGTAGTATAACAATAACGAAGAAGTTGTATTCTTGTTCTTCGTCTTCGAAATTCTTTACTTGTGTTTTTGTGTTATCAAGGACTATTTGCCCAAAGAGGAGACAGAGAGACCCAAGACTACTACAAGATTCACAAGACCAATATAATAATTGTAAAGAGTGAGATGGAGAGAGAAAACTTGAATAAACAATTCAAAGTATCTAAGTAAGGTACTTTGGGAACATCAACAACTTCTGCATAGATAAGGAGGCAAAAAACGAAATAATCTCTTAATATAAGTAAACTTGTCCATCTTGCTTCTTCTGAGGTAGATATAGTTGGTAGGTATGTAGGTGGAAATTGTGATTATACTAAAAGCTTTACGCTTTTTCTTCTTCAAAGATTTCCATAAGAATGAGACAAGAACACCAGATGATGATGGGGGTTAACGTCAAGCAGTGAGAGAGTGCACACTCATTCTGTCATCTTACAGGAATAAAACCCTTATCCTTACTTCATTCCTCTCACCCATTAGATTATATTGAATTTGAATTATAAAATAAGAAAAAGATGAAGAGGAAGAAGTGGAAATACCATGACATCGCATTTGTTTGCTCGTGTTGCTATAAAATTATTTGATAAAACTTAAACGAATAAGGTAACTACTACCGGAGGTTGAATGGAGAAATAGTACTCTTGATGGTCTTATGAAAATAAATAATAATAATGGAAGAAGTTATACATTTTGTTAAAATATGATAAGAATTTTAAACTCCATACTAATGTTTTCTTTAGAAAAATTTATGTAAAAAAATGCATTCAGTTAGTAAGAAACAGGGTATTTTTTAATAATATGTCAAGTTATCACTCCATTAAAAAAAATTGATTTTCCAAAAAAAAAAAAAATCATTGTTTTTGTTTTGAAAATTTGTCCAAATTTCAATATTCCGGCTACTTAATTGAACCCTCTGTACGAAATTTGATAAATATCGATTGAATTGCTTTGAAGAAAATCTGTCCAGTGTTCACCCGTTTAGGCTATGGAAATTTGTAAAGATGTGCGCACAGACCGACCGACGGAATTACGAGACCCACTTTTTTGGACTTTTCCGTCTTCATAAAGTGGGCTTTGATTAAAAGAAAAAAAAAAATTTGACACGAAAACAATACTTGGGGTTGGGGTCAAAATTCTGCCGGGGTCAAAATTCTTTTGTCAAAATTCTGCTTTTAAAATTCTGCTTTACAAAATTCTGCTTTCAAAATTCTGCTTTTCAAAATTCTGTTTTTCAAAATTCTGTTTTTCAAAATTCTGCTTTTCATAATTCTGCTTTTCAAAATTCTGCAAAAAATAAAAAAGGGTTTGGAAAATGTTAAAAAGCGCGCGCTTTTAAACATTTTCCAAACCCTTTTTAATTTTTTGCAGAATTCTGTAAAATCATCTTTTTGAAAAATTATCTGCTTATTTGATTACTTACCTACATAATTTGTCATTTTTTAAATGCGAATTAATTTTTGTTTTATAAATGAATAAATTTGAAAATATTAAGAAAAGGTTTTTAATATTAAACATTTCCGAAAATAACTAAAAATTAATTAATTTATCAAATAAAGATGAATATTCAAAAATTTGAATAAGAAAAGGAATATACAACATCGGTTCCAATTAGTATACATATTTTATTTGAAAGAAAGTCAGTATATGCATTTCAAAAAATATTTGCGACACTTAAATACAAAAATTTAGGAAAGTACCAATGTTGAATTACATTAATGAGGTGTATTTTTCTTTAGCCAGCGCATATGCTATAAAAAAAAAAAACAGAATTAGCAGAATTTTTTTTGTTCAAATATAATGCTGGCAGAATTTTGAAAAGCAGAATTTTAAAAAGCAGAATTTTGAAAAACAGAATAGAAAAAAAGCAGAATTTTGAAAAACAGAATTTTCGCTGAAAAAGCAGAATTTTGAAAAGCAGAATTTTGAAGCCAGAATTTTGACCCGATCCCCAATACTTGCCCTATAGAGGATGCAAGTAAAAAAAGTTCAGAATACAAAGCTTTTGGGTTGGGTTCGATATCCAGCTTTTTATATTCCCGTTTTTTTAAATCCCGCTTTTTAAAATCCCGCTTTTAATATCCCGTTTTTCATAACCCCGCTTCTTATAATCCCGCTTTTTAAAATCCCGGTTTTTGTAATCCCGTTTCTTATAATCCCGATTCTTATAATCCCGTTTTTTATTATCCCGATTTTGCAATCAAAACTAGTTGTTTAATTTTAAAAAATCGCACGATTTTTAATTTAATTATATTTCAACTTTTATTTGGATGCATTTCAACAATTTTGATATTTAATTAAATGAAATATCTTTTAATTGTGAACTCAATTTAAGGTTTTAATCATTTTATGTTTTTATAAAAGTAATACCGTTTTCATAATCAGCCCTATTATGAGTTCCAAGTGAACAAGATTCCACCCGGTAAAATTGAATTTCACTTTTCCCCTATTATGAGTTCAGTTTTACTATTTTCTTGTCTATTTCTCATGATTTTTTTTATTTATGCATTAAGCATGTCTTTTGTAAAAAACGGGATTTTCGGGATTTGACGGGATTTTAAAATGCGGGATAATAATATCGGGATTTTTAATAAGCGAGATTTCAGAAGACGGGATTTAAAAAATCGGTATTTTAGAAGACGGGATTTTGAAACTTTTTTTTTCGGAATTTTCGAAAAACGGGATTTTAAAAAGCGGGATACGCTCCCAAAGCTTTTCATGTACAATAAAATGCACGACTGGGATCCTACGTACTTGCTCTTGAGGTTCAAAAAAGTTTTATGTTAATTAACTTGTAGATTTTAAAACCTCACTCTGTATAAATTTTAGACATTTTGATCGTAGGGAAGAGTCGACATTTAAATTTTGTTAAATGAAAAAAAAATCATGTGTGCAATTCACACGTGGTAGAAGTGAAACCTTAAAAAATAATTTTTCTTGCAAATAAAAAAAATGAAAAAATCTACCTTTTTTTAATCTATCACCTTTAAATCCATGTTTTTTTATGACAACCTATATAAATTTTATATCATCTGAAAGCTTATTGTTTTAGCTCAAAATATTTATACCGACCATATCTATACAACATCTACAAAAAGAGTTAAATTTTTTTTAACCAAATCAATTTCATCAAAAAAGCAAATAAATCAATCTTTTTTCTCTTCTAACACCATTAAATATATTTTTTAAATTACAACCAATGATAAATTTTATATCATCTGAAAGCTTATTTCACCTTTTATATGACTTTTCAATCATATTTCTACCATGCCTTCAAAAAAAGTAAGAATTTTTTACAGCCAACTATGCCGAAATTTCAAAGTGAGATTACGGTACTTCCTATACTTGTGGCTGGTCATCGGCAACAGATTTCCACAGGAGTTTTGAGGTATTTTTAAATTTTTTCAATTTAAGATTATGTAACTTGTAGAGCACGTAACGTTATGAGTGATATATCAAATAAAAGGTTATGTTATTAGCATGCGTATTAAAGTTAAATCAAATTTGTATGTGCACTAGATCAAAAGATATAACGTGTGTTGGAAAAGAACATATTTTGACCGTTATCTCCGAATTTTGAATATGAAATTAATTGAAATTTTGTACAATTATAATTTATTTAATTACCTATTTTCAGTACAAATTTCATTCATCTATCTATTAAAACAAAAAAGTTATAACAAGTTGAAGTCGTGTCGCGTTTTCGTTTCATCTTGTTTCAAATCACTACGATATACTAAAGAAGTTTTTACTTCAAAAATTTTTTTATTTGATTTTTTTGAGAAAAACTAAAAATGCAATTTTACTGCAACTGCAATTGCAATCGAATATTACGTCTGCAAATTTTGATCAAATCGTTAGAGCCGTATTTGAGTAATTTGCTAATTTGCTATAACTTGAAAAATTTCTATCTGATGTACAATGTACAGTGTACTTTGTAAGCGAGGTAAACAAAAAAAAAAACAACTTTCAGAATCTTATAAATTTTTTTACCAAATTTGAAGAAAATCCGTCCATGTGTAGGTACAGATTGATGGACAGACGCAAAGACGGACGGACGGAATTGCGAGACCCACTTTTTCGGACTTCTCCATGATCGTAATCTTGGTTTTGATTAAAACCTCAAATTTTTTTTTGACAAGAAACCAAGTAAAAATGATGAAATATGAATTTCATGTTATAAGAAATTAAAAAAAAAAAAGTTTAGAATTTGTTATTTTAGAGCCAATTTTTCAATAGCCAGATAAACCCCAGTTAAGGCTTATTCCTACGAATAAAAGTGTTTTTTATATTGACCTGTATTCTTCTGATAGTCTAACTGACGATTGAAAAATCCAACCCGGAAATGAATCAAAAGTTATACGGTTACAAGAAGACCTACCAACTCGTTATGCATATCATATCTACTACACAAAAACTAAATTATTTTGTTACCAAAGGCTATTCTTTAAAAATAAGGCTACTTTCTGTAGTGCATTACCCGCTAAAAGAAAAAAAAACAACCCTTTCACCAGATGCATATAAAGGAAAACATAAATCCCAAACAAAGTAGGTAATAAATTCCGCCATCAAAATACCATTAATCATTAGAATTTTAAAATGTTTGTTAATTAAAACGCGGGCACACACAGCATAAAGCAATGTTGAGACTTTTGTTTTGCTTGTTTTTTTTAAAAAGAAAGAGAGCAAAACAAAAAAAAAATAATAATTAATTATTACTTCATCTAAATCAAGCGCCACCGACAACAAACAGTGGGACAAAATGTTCATGAAGTTTGGACAAAATTAAAAAGGTGTTAAATTTTACTAAGAAGTTAATCCCCAGGTACCTCAATAAAATTGTTGTTAACCCTCAGTTTAATTCGGAATCAAAATTTGGTCACAAATATTTTCCAGAAGTTAACTTAGAATTAAAACTGAAACCGATCTTATCTCGCTCTGGAAAACTAAGCCTTAATCGTTTCTCAAAATTCTTATTTCAATATTCTGATGAATGCAATTACAAAATTTAAAATAACTTGAAGTTAGAATTCGATTTGAAAAAAAAAACCTTTTTTATAGCTATTTGACCCCACTGTCCACCATCGCAACTCTACAATCATTTGTAATTAGAAGTTTTTTTTCCTATGTTTTCTATGTGAATATACGGCTGCATGCTCTTTGCTTTTTGCCTTCTCTGATGGCGGCCTCATTCCACCAGGATTTCTCAAACGATGAATGACCACAAAGTCGACAAAGTCATTGGGGGTTATAAGAAACTCCCCGATTTGTTGCGCGCAGCAGCAGCCAAACCAATTAAAACCGATTAATGTGAGATGCAGCAATCTAATTTATTTATTTCCATCCTCAACGAAATTAAAATTAATGAGCTTCATAAGAGATTCCAAATGTCTAGAGAGAGCAAGTGAATGGAAGAAAAAGAAATGGAATATTATGGATATCCCATCCATTTGATGTTAAACAAATGCGAGCACTCCATTTTGTTGGTGGAGATGGACTCTGTCGATTTGATATGGAGTTATATGATATTTTATACAAATTTTGTACTAATGCGCATGGCTTAATGCCAAAATCAATAAAGTTCCATTAGCCAAACATTTTTATTAATTAACACACAGATGAGAGATGTTTAATTATTATTTTTTTCTTCTTTTTTTTATTTTGTTATCGGTCATCTTTCTCTTTCAATGAATTGAGTTTTTGTATAGTGATTTTTTGATTCAGAAGAAATCATCAATAAAATAGATTTTGATAGATGACGCTATGGAATTGGTTAAAGTTGACATAAATCTTGTAACATGGTGAAGTGACTTTTCACAAGGGGATAAAACCACTTTTTGTCATTTTTAGAAAATCGAAAAAAAAAACTAAAACAAAAATTGCGATTCTCCTACGATTATCAGTTTTTACCCTTTTTCTGAGTCCGATTTTGTGAAAACAGTTTGTTGTTTTCATTTAACTTGGACTCGTTAAATTGAGCGTTGTAATGGGGATGAGGAGAACAGAACTGCAGTGATTTTATTCAGAGATCAGAAATAAATCTCAACCTTTTGAAAGGTTCCTTAATAACACTTATTTGTTGACATTTTCAATAAAGGTCATAAACCAACCTTTATTAAAAAGAGGTTGTCTGTAAAGCTGGTTTACGGACGATGATTTTACGTGATAACGTCGTAGGAAAACAGGTTGTGTGCTTTTAAAATGAGCCATTTGAAGCGTTTATTTATTTCAAACAATCATAATTTACAAGAAAAAGCTAAAAAATATACCTTTTTTCTTTTCTCATTATATTAATTTTTTTATTTTAAAAGCTCACAAAAAAATTATACCATTAAAAAGCCAAATATTTCTTCTAAATAATAAAACCATTTTTAAATTTTTACAATAAGCAAAAAGTATTAAAATAATTTATTGAAAACAATAATTTCTTATGAAAAAACTGAAAAAATCACTTCACACAAAAACTAATTTTTTTGATACAACAACCTATAATAAATTTTATAACACCTGAAAGCCTATTGCTTCAGCTCAAAATATATATATAGAAATGGATCATGCCTATTAGACATCTACAAAGAGAGCTAGAATTTTTTGAACTCGATCAAATTTTATTAAAAAAAGCAAAAAAAAAACATGTAAATTTATCTTCTCACGCTATTAAATCCATTTTTTTCAACAATCTTTACAAATTTTTACACCATCTAAAAGCTTATTGTCTATGAGACATCTACAAAAGAGCAAGAATTTTTTAAACTTGATGAAATTTCATCAAAAAAAGCAAAAAAAAACATTTATTTTCATGTTCTCATGCTATTATACCATGTGAAAGCTTATTGTTTCACCTTTCAAATGACGTATCAATCTCATTTCAAAGATGCCTACAAGAGAAGTTAGAATTTTTTTAAAGTCAACCATGTCGAATTTCCAGACTGAGATTACGGTACTTCCCACACTGGTGGCTGTTCATGGCGCAACAGATCTGCACTGGTGGTTTGAGGTTTTTCGCAAGTTTCTTTATTTAACATTGTGTGGCTTATAGTTAGTCTAGCGTTATGTGTGATATACCAAATGAAAGGTAGTTGTATCAGAATGCTCATAAATGTTTAATCAAATTTCTATCAGCTTTTATTAAAAAGTTATAACCTGTTAAATTCAAAAATTTTATTTTACCGTTATCTCAAAATTGTGTTTACGAAAATGATTGAAATTTCGCACACCTATAGTCGTGGTCATGGTCTATCATTACTCCATATAAATATTCCTCTATTTATTAAAGAAAAAAAGATAAAAATAAAAAACGGTGAAAATGGGTTAAAAACGGCCAAAAACCTGTTTTTTTAAAATTTATTTTTCAGTCAAAACTCTTTTAACGATTCCAATTTTTTGCATATGTATGTGCATTGATCAGCCCTACATGTCCTATATAACTTGAGATTTTTTGATCAAAAATACCCCAAAAATACCCCTAAAAAAGTAGGTATTTTTCAAAAATTCATATTTCGAAACGCAGAGTGTTGGAAAAAAATCCGTATTAGACCCCTAATTTTTTTTCCTTCATCTTTCACCTGGCATCTTTAGAATTGTCAAAAAAAATTTCCCCTACCCATAATCAACATTTTGTCATACCCACAACACCTGATCAACGTTCAAACAAAACGTTATAGCGGAGTTCCAGAATTTTTTAGAATTTTTTTTTTAATGCAGTTATCCATAAATCAGTCTCCTCTATCTATAGCAAAAAGAATCAACTCTCTACAACCACGCGTTTAGATTTTAGCGCAAATTTCATCTTTCCGTTTTACAGCTGTTTACCCTATTAAATGACGGAATTTCATTTGGATTAAGCTTTAGGTTATTATCTTTCAAATAAGCTATAGGAGATTTTTGTATCTCTAATAGTTTATTTTTAACTTTTAATTGAAATTTTTGGCCGCACTGCAAAAGTGCGAGAGTGGAATGGGAGAAAATGGCGTCACTTTTTTGTGGTGGCTGCCATGGTTCATCGATTTATAAGACGTTATCACGTCAAAAAAAAATTCGGTTAAGTTCTGAGAGAAACCTTTATTTTGTATTTTTGTATGTTTCGGTCAACCAGTGAGATTAATCGCTGAGAGAAAAAAATAAATCTCATCTACAAATTTATCAATTAGAACATCCGTCTCCTGAAATATTCGCAATTGCATTGGTTGTGCTTGTCGTTTCAGTGACTCAAATCACAGTGGTAAGGAAATTTTCATCTTTACATTTAATTTTAAGAGGCCTCCGGACAAAATTTTGAGAAAAACGAGAAATTCGGAAATTTTCTGCACAGTTTGTGAGGACCACAGAACACTCATTTCAAAAAACTAATTTGCTAATGAAAGATTTACATTTAATCTAAAACATGGTCTAGCCACATTTTTACTTTTTAAACTTTGTTCATACCTTATATTAATATTTCAGTAACAGTTTTTGTAAAATAGCCGAAAACAACTTTTTTCTTGCATAGTTTATGAGAAACTGAAGTATAAAACATATATGATATATATGTCAATTTAAAGGTAATGAATAAAATTAGAACATGGTCTGAGCGGATTTTTCATTTTTGACCCTATTTTTAAATAATATAATCTCTTAAGCTAAAAGAGATATAATCTTGGGTCAAAGAACTTTGAGAGTTTATTATTAGTTAAACTCAGTACATAAACTAAGAAAAAACTTCCTTTTCATATGTATTTTTGCAAAATAAAGACATTTTTGAGTTTTGAAATATTCGACATTTTCCTTTGAATTAACCACGGTTAAAAGTTGAACTTTTCCATTTATTTTTTTGTAAAAATCTCAACCGATAACCTTTATTTTTGATTTCTAAAAATAAATCTCAAACCTTATCCGAAACCTATTTAAAGTAATGTGGTAACTCTCAGAGAGAAACAAATTCAAAATAAAGGTTGACTGTTATTTCTGATCTCTGATTTTATCACCTTTTTAAAAGTCACTCATCAAGATTACGGCGCATAGTAATGTTTTTCCAAAAATTTGTAACTTTTACGACTGAAAGTGTCAGAATCGTCTAGAAAATTAATGTTCTAAATGTTTGTTACACTATAAAAACCGTAAAAATCTGCTGGTTTTCAAATTTCAATATCGGTAGTCCATTTTTTATTTACCATAGCTGAAAGAGTCAGAAAAGCCTAGAAAATTGACTAAAAAGTTTTTGGCATGCTACCAAAGTCGAAAAAATATGACGATCACACAGGTTTACAAGGGTTTTGTTGCCGAGACAAAAGTATACTTTTCTGAAGGTTTTTGGTGTGCTGAACTCAAATCCGAAGTCAGAAAAAACTAATCAGCTCCCATTTTTAAAATATTACCGTTAAAAAAAATGTAAAAAACGTTTTTTTGAGTACTTCGGACCTTATTCTTTTATATAAGGTAAATGGTTTGAGCATATTTAGTAACGGTTTCTATAAGAACTGATTTCCATCCTTCAATATCTGTTTAATTCTGTTCAATATCTTTTTTATTTATTCGAGTTCAGCACACCGAAAACCTTTAGAAAAGTTTGTTTTTGTTTTAAAAGTTAAATTTTGTAAACAAAACAAAATCTGAGTACAATATTAGCAGTGTGCCAATGTCAAATTTTTAGGTGCCATTGATAGTTTTAGCCGTTATTTTGTTTACTATGGTAAATAAATAAAATATTAATATTTTGCTGAGACTAAAGTGATTCCGTACTTTTTTTTTAAAAATCGGCACATTTTTAAGACAGTATTAAAAATGACACGTATTAATTTAATGAGCTAACTCATGCATTTGAATGTACAAAATTGGTCCTAGAACTCTACCTTGTGGTATCTCACTTAGTATTTCTTTAAGGCTTGAATATTTTTTTTCGTTTCCTACACGGAAAAAAACTTTTTTTCTGGATTATTTAAAGAACACAAGTTTTTTTTAAATGACACTAATTATTCAGTGCAACTTCCTTTGAGCTTTTAATATTGCTTTATTACACTTTTTGATAGCAGAACAAAACTCAAATACTGATAAAGCTGTTTAAATTTAAAATCATAATCCTTAGTGTCATGATCTTTGGCAAGTTAAATTGTGTCCAACAATATATTCAAACTAGTGTCTTCCTCTCTATTGTACGTCTTCTACAATGTCTCAATTTTCAACAAACAAAACAAGAAGAAATATAAACAAATCGATAAACAATAGACTTGCAAATGACTAAGCGCACATAAAATAGCAAAACCATAAATAAATTAATATCCCATCCCATCTGCCGTAGTCGTCGTCGTCATCTCTCCCGCACATTTGACACCGGAAGCTATAGTTTGCCAATCCGCAATATACTGTGCCCTACACAAACACACATCACCCAGCCAGACAAAGACGCACAGCACACAGACCCCTTGTCTGATTGCTTCTCTTTATTCCAATAAGGAGCCAATATGCACTTTGCACTGAGTCATCATCATGGTTCCTGGTGCAATTTTGCTAACACAATTTATTTATTTATTATTCTCCCTTTTCGAATAATAAGGGACTATACTGTTATGCCATGAGGCTACACCACTTTTCTCTCTCGAATGGCATGCGACCGGGGACCGGAACCGGTGCCGAACCATCTTAGCAAACACACACCGGTTCATTCATTTCATTCTGTTGCATACTTATTATTTCCTTTTTTTTTGTATACAATATTATCGTCTACTGCAGAATATATACCAACAGAAGGTAGATATCTGAGCATACCAACCAAACGAAGTAGCCAACAACCACCACCCAGGAGTTAAGTAATTTATGTAAATTAAATGGTAATCGGTTTTACTACAACAGTAAATTACAACCGCAAATGAGTGTCATGAAAACTATCAATTAAAAAAGAAGAAAAAAAAAATAATAATGTTTCACCAACGGATCTACGTAAATAATCTACAGACATTGTTGTGGAAATTAAGTAACAACAACAAAACAAAAAAAAAAAAAATTGTTCAAAACGACGCACGACGACGATGATGGTGACTGTGAATGTGACTGTGACAAGTGACGGTTCCGGTTGGCCAACGAACCTATCTCAACCAAGAATATAACGAAACCACTATAACACATGGCACGCAACTTTTTAACACGCGACTTTCCATTGACCCAAACGGCTAAGCTATTAAAAAACTGAGTCGGTTACTTTTTTATGGGATTTTAAGAAATTTTTATGAACACACTTGCATACACTCTGTGTCGATTGATTGTATACAAAAATTAAACATTTTAACAAAAATTAGTTAAACGACTATAATTGGACTGTTCAGAATTCGATTTATGATGAAATAATTGTACTGGTTACACCGAAAAAAATTTGGTAAAAACACCTATCAAATTAACATGTTTGATTGACAAAAGTCATCCTGAAAAAAAAAAAAAAATATGTATCAATTTTGATTTGATTTGATTATCATTATGACATTTTTTAATTTTAGGTTTATAATAAAAAAAATCACTTTGACAATTCAAATATCAATATTAGGGTGGGTCAAAAAACTCGAAATTCTTGTTTTTTTTATTTTATACTCCGAAAAATCGATTGCTAGTAGCGCTGTAAAAGTAACGACAAAATGGGTACCCGCTGTAAAATTACTTTTGATACTTGAACCCGCATCAATAATATCGTTACTCGTTACTTTCGTATGCTTCGTATTTTTCGTATATTTCGTATGCTTCGTGTGTTTCGTATGTTTCGTTACATTCGCATTCTTCGTATGTTTCGTACATTTCGTATATTTCATGTATTTAATACGTTTCGTATATTTGGTATTTTAAGTATGTTTCGTACGTTGGTATAAGGGTGTAATTTTTTTTTTTTTTTTTGAAAAAAAAAAAACAAAAACAATAATTTGTATAATCTAAGCTACATTTTAAAGACATAAACATCGATTTAAGTTGCGGCGTTCTCATGTTATAAGAGTTTGAAGGTAGCTATACTGATTTTTTTCGATTTTTTTAATTAAACGTCGAAACTTTTTTGATTTTTTTTCCTAATTTTTCGACAAAACGTTGGTAATTTTTTGTTAATATTCCTTCAGTAATCTTATCACAATTATTAAGAGACCTTTATTTCAAAAGTACATCGCGCAGATATCAACACTTCAATACAACCATGTCGAACAATTTTTCATTTTTTTTTCTATTGAGAGTGATTTTCAAACCTCGATTTCTCTGCTTTTTTTTGTGTTGAAAATTTTGCACCGAAAATCAAATTTTTTTTTTGAAAAACCAAAAAACTTTTGTACATTCTTAAGCTACATTTCAAGACCATTAACAAAAAGGTCATAAACGCACATTGGTTGCGGCATGGGTATATTTCGGCCACATAGAGAAATCACTAAAACGTCTCTTTTGATATTTCTGTATAAATTATTATCGATAACACAACGATACCTTGGCACTACTGTTTTTATCGAGACAAAAGTAAGTAATAATCTGGAGTTAGCATTCCAGCTACGGTAACGATATCGGTACGAGATGCTAAATGCTACAATTTGAGTGTATCACTTCATTTAGTATGTCATATATCGGATGATTTAGTATTGAAATATGTTTCGTTACTTCAGAACCCAGTAACGAATCATACGAGTAACGATACTGTTTAGAAAGTAACGTTTCGTTACTCGTTACTGAAGCAAATACCCGAATACATACGATTTGCTACAGCTCTAATTGCTAGACACATCTAGAATATACTCACCAAATAGCAATCTGTTTCCTACAAGAATATGTCTTGCCCGTTTGATTATTATAATTTTTCAATTTTTGGACCGAAAATATCTTTTAAACGGTTAGATAAACGAAAAAAGTGTGTAAGGCCATTTTTGTATGCAAACAAAAAAACACAAAATCTCAAGTATTATAAAATTCATATAACTCAACCTCTTAAAATCCCAAAACCCAGCAAAGCCAAAAATTCATAAAACACAAATTCCCGAAGGTGAAATTCCAGAACCTTAATTACGAAATCATAAAATCTCAAAACAATTCACTATCAAAGCTCATATCCATCCAAAAAGTCAGAAATTTATACCTTTTAAGTATTAAAAATTCTTTAAATCATGAAACCATGAAAATTCAAAATCCATCCTACACTTTATCAAAATTCCAGAAAATCCTCATTAAGAAAAGGCAAAATTCAAGAACGCTCCACAATCCCGAAAACTATTTAAACCTCAGAGTTTCCATTATCATAGAAATAACGTTTTGAAAAAAAAGTTTCTATAAAATGTAACATTTTCTTTTAATAATAAAAATTCAGAAAAAAACATTATTAGGTACTGATGATTTTTGACTATATTTTATTCCGAAATCCAAAAAACACAAAATTCTAATCTTCGTCCAAATTCCAGAAAACTTCTGACATTCAAACTTCTGCAAATCGAAAATCCTTTGATTCTTAACAGATACACTTAAATATTGTATTGAGAAAATTCTTATTAAAATGAAATGATGTTCACTATGTTTAAACGGAATCCATATATTTTCCTAAGTGCCATTTCCGAATTCTAACTTTTTCTCCTCGTATATTTTCATTTTCAAGAAAGAAATTTTTTTTCCTTGAAAGCTTTTCTCTAGTAGCAGCAAAATGAACTCTGCTCACTCGTAGGTACTTATTTTTTTTAAGTATAAGTAAAGGAACTTAATCCAAAAATGGCAGAGGATCCCTACTTATAAGAATGCCAATAAAAATATTATTTCGAATCGAAATAATCCTCAAAATTTATAAAACCAGCTAATTCTTAGTAAAACTACCGAAAAACTGCTTTCCTTTAGCAATAATACAAATCACAAGATTCTATGAAACAAATTCTTCGGTATTTTTGTATTCAGTTGTCTTCAATCTAAGATGTATCTTACATTTATTTGATTCTGGAGTGTTTGCAACATTGTGTATATATTTTCTGTAGACAAAAATAAAGTATTCCATCAAAAATGTTCGTTTCATTTTTATGAGAAAGAATAAACTACCACTTAAAGAATTTATTTTCTTGTTGCTTTTACTTGGATCACTAAAAACGCTTACAGACCAAAGAAAAGACATTCTACTTAACATTTGCGAATCAATTTTCATCTTAAAGCATCTTTGTTTTAAGTGAATTTTCAATGAAACGTTCATAAAAAATATAAGAGTGTATGTTTCTTAAGTGTCAAATTGTCTAACTTTTATGAGAATCGTATGAACTTTAAAGGTCTTAAAATGTTATCATTCGATCAGAAAATTGGAAGATTGTTGTTTTAATTTTTATTGAACCTTAAAAGTGAAATAAGAGAGAAAAAAATCATGTGTGTAATTCACACGTGGTAGAAGTGAAACCTTAAAAATTAATTTTTCTTGAAAAAAAAAAAAAAAAAAAAAAATACACAGTTACAAAGCTTATAAATTTTCATTAAGAATAAAGCTATTATTAAATTTTTACAAATACGCAAAAAGTATAAAAATAATTTGTTCAAAACAATCATTTTTCATGAAAAAAGCAAAAAAAAATTTTTTTTTCCCCTAATACCATTAAATCCATTTTTTTCATGACAACTTATAGTAAATTTTATACTATCTAAAAGCTTATTGTTTCGGCTTAAAATATTCATATCGACCATACAATATCCATAAAATGAGCTAGAATTTTTTCAACCCAATCGGTTTTTACAAAAAAAAGGCAAAAAAAAATCAATCTTTTTTCTGTTCTTACACCATTAAATCAATTTTTTAAATGACAACCTATCAAAAATGTTATTTCATCTGAACGCTTATTATTTCACATTTTATATGACGCTTAAATCATGTTTCTACGATGTCTGCAAAAAAAGTAAGAATTTTATAAAGCCAAGCATTTCGAAATTTCAAGCTGAGATTACGGTACTTCCTTTATTAGTGGCTGGTCATCGGCAACAGATATCCACAAGTGTTATGTGTATTTTTTAAGTTTTTCAATATAATTTTAATTTTATTTAAGATTGTGTAACTTGTAGAGCACTTAACGTTATGTGAGATACATCAAATAAAAGGTAACATTAACAGCATGCATATTAAAGTTAAATTTGTATGTGCTCTAGATCAAAAGACATAACGTGTATGAAAAAAGAATATATTTTCACCGTTATCTCAGGATTTTGAATTTGAAATTAATAACACTGGTCGGCAAAAAACAAAAAAAAGTCGGGAGCAAGAACTTTATAAGGTGATTTTGATTGACCTTAGTGTGCTGAATTCAAAACTGTTTACAGATTTTTTCTATCACGTCTAGTTTTTGAGCTATACTCATCACTATTTTCGCTATAAAAACTAATATTTTCGCTTCAAAAACTAATATTTAATTGAGTTTTTTTTTATGTTTAGTCAAAAATATATATTTTCCGTAATATGTTGCTCTTTTTAAGTCCAAATCAGAAGACGCAAGATGGAATTTGATTCAAAAAACCATTCATTACTTTGAAAAAAAATAATCAAGATTTTGAGATATCTATCATAAATTTCTTTTTTCAATATCTTTGAGAAAAAAAATAATTTCGAAAAAATATAAATACCTTTAGGACGTGTTAAGGACGTGTTTTGAGATTGAATAAGTAGTTTTACAAAAAAAAAAGTAACGGTGATGTAATTCGATGTCAAATGTACCCAAAAAACGCGTTTTTGACCTATTAATATTCAATTATTTCAAAAATGTGACGTGCTAGTGAAATTTTGACTTCAGATTCGGACTCAGTACAAAATTCCTCTCGAAAAGTAGGGTTTGGTTATTGCTCTATATCCGTTGCCGACCAGTGTAATTGAAATTCTATGCAATTATCTATAGTTTATTCTATTACCTATCTAGAGTATAAATTTCGTTCATCTATCTATTGAAACATAAAAGTTATAATCAATTGATTTTTCCCGTGTCTTTTTCGTTTCATCGTGTTTCAAACCACTACGATACTAAAGAAGTTTTCACTTCAAAAAACGATGAAACAAATAATAAGTCGGAAAAATGGTCTAAAAATCGGTCGTTTTAGGTCCCTCAAGAAGAAATCATGTCAAGTTCAAATTTTCATCTGAAGTTCTGTTTCATTAAAAACTACCTCTTGTTTTTTTTTTTTTTGCATATAAAAAACAAAACCATTCCACGCACAAAGTACTCATAATACCGTTTGGCAATTATTTTCCCATCAAAACTAAGAATTTTTATCGATTTATTTATGTGTGTACTCCTGCCTCGTACTCCTATGTACACACCGCTTAAAGCATTGTCTGGCCCATCTGTTTCGAATTAACCTCATTTGTTGCCGCCGCTGCTGCTGCCGATACCATCGAACTTATAGATATCTTGCCTCACTATATGCTCCAGCCGACCGATACAATCAAACAAATCAACAACAGCCGTGCAAATACCGATTGCGTTAAAAAAAAAAAAAACGTATTTGAAATCTAACAAAGTGTAGGGGCAGGCCACTTCTAAAACAGACCGGGCGGTGTTGTCGGTGATCGTTGGGTCGGTTGGTGGTGTATGGTGAATGAAACGAACAAAGTTTTACTTTACCATAGCAACTAATTAAATCCCACATCGATCAAATAAATTTAGAAAAAAAAAAAAATAGAAAACGAAAAATTTTTCAATCAAAATAAAACACTATACCTACCAGCAACCCAGAAACATGCGAGAGCACAAAAGTAGAAGATAAAAAAAAAAATAAATAAATAAAAATCAATTTCATTATTTTTTGATTCGTTTAGAGAGTTTAAGCGGCAAAAAGGCGTACTGGACAATTGTATTTGTCATGCTCGGCAACCAAACATCATAGACGTCAGAGAGAGCCCTCCTTTTGCCTATGGTTTATATATTCCTGCTCCATTCACTCTGATCTGATAGATTTCTGTGGAATATGCTACCAGCGAGCTTGATTGATTGACGGATGCCATGATTCCATCTAGAGAAGAGTGGGTTTTTTTTGCTTTGTAATAGTTTAAGGGGTAGGGTTGCATTCTGTACAAAATTAGATTTGTATGAGTGAGAAGAAATTGCTCCATTTCATGTACCACGAACAGTTTAACGAGTAAAAATATTTAAATTAGTTGCAAATCGATTGCATTGTGGTTCCGAATTCTTAATTCCTAAGTAATATTGCATTGTCTTTGAGTTTTAAACTTTGTTTAAGGTCTTAAATTACCATCCAGCGATAGATTTCAAAGTAGTTGCAAATCGATTGCATCTTAGTTTAAACTGCGTAATATTGCATTGTTGTTTAACATCAAGTAAATCTCCTTGTAAAACCAACTAGCAGTGGCCTAAAACTGCAACACTATATAATTTGACTATAATCTAAAAGTGTCTGTGTTTTTTTTCCATCCAGATGCAAGTTGAGGACTATTGCTAAACTAATGTTCGAAAAATTCGATTTTTTTTTTTATCAAAGCATTCGCGTAAACATGTGAATATGTATATGGAGGTAGAATTAAGTGCCTTTTGCACAATAAATCTTTTCTAAGAATATTTGTAATCCAATTTAATAATTTTATTTTTAAATGTGTGTACTAAAAATTGAATACTTAAACAGGCTTAAATAGTTTACATTTAACTGAAAAAAGTGCGTGTATTGGTAAACTTTTAGTATTTTATCTTAAGTTGTTAACTAAATTCATATTTTTGTCAGTTATATTGTGTTATTCTTAAACTTTAATTTTAATTTTTTATCTTCCTTTTTTTTTCGTTTCAGGTAAGATTTGAATCGACTTTGACGTATACTTACTACAACGCTTTTCAATTTGATATCTTGATTCCTTGTATACTCAGGTAAATAATGTTAAATATTAAGGCTGGGTTTATAAATTGATAAAGTTATCCTTTTACATTTGTAAAGATAATAAAATGAAATAAATTTTATTATATAATTAAAAAGCAAGGCTTAAAATATTCTACTAGCCCAGTCATTTTAGTCATTTTTAAGCCCAATCTGCGGAAAAATTCCTACTGGGCTGAATTTTGGTATACAGCTTAATGACGGCTTTGTTATGAAGATTTTTCTATAGAATTCATGTTTGGAAAATTTATAACAAGCTCAAAACTAAAATTGAACCGTGTTAAAAAAGTGTGTTCTTAATAATGAAGGCACTTATTGTACAAAAAAGGGAAACGTACAAGATTTCCAATAAACGTGGTTCCCCCTTTTGCATAATATTTTGTATCCCAAGGTGTACATTTTTATTTTTTTTTAGTTAATTCGTATTTACGTAATAAGATAAGTTAATAAAACTAAAAAAATTTTAGCTACTTCGATAAAAACCTCAAAAATCAAGCAAAATAAACCAAAAATATGTATTTTTTCGTATGTGAGTGGAATCTAGTCACCTTCTCTGCGCTCTACTCGCGAAACGGTTCATCTTACAGAAAAATGTGCTGGGCATATGTTGTAGGTAATTTCACGACCATCAATTTTTATATAACCTTTGATGACCTCCGATCAATAGGTCGCGAGATATTTGCGAAAAACTTTTCGTGACCTTTTGACCCCTATAACTCTTAACGCGGACACAATATCAATGTCGATTTTTTACATCTTCATAACAAAGCCGTCATTAAGCTGTATACCAAAATTCAGCCCAGTAGGAATTTTTCCGCAGATAAAACCTAAAATTACTGGACTAGGTATAGCTTATAATTTCTTAATTTGATCAACTGTAATTTATTTGTTTTATATTATTTGTTTCTTGGTCAGATTAAAAATGTTATTTTTTTAAATTCTATTTTGGAAAAAGATTGAATCAAACTGAGGAGTAAAGTTACATTGAAAAACTAAAACTTTGTTTTTTTTATAGAAAAAAAAAAAATAATAAGAACTGATGCTATTTTTCTTGACCTTTATTGAATTTTTGAACAGGTGTAACTTCATAAAAGTTTTATTGCTGAATAGTGTTTTTTCTCATAATAGAAAGAACGTTTTTGATTTTCCAAGAAAAAAAGATTTAATTTGATTCTACTGATTAAATTAACTATTTATACATGTCGTTTAATCGTACTCTTGAAATATTGAAACAAGTGGTCAGGCATACTTAAAATAAAAATAAAAGAATAAAATAACAAAATTTACTATTTTGTAGGATTTATTTTTTTAAAACAAGATTTTTAGTGAATGTTTCCCTTTTAACAATAACAAGGAAAAAACCATGACATATTTTGGATTTTTTTTTGTCTTAAAAAAAAGTAAATAAAAGGCATTTTCGAAATTTTTTTGAAATTCTGTCAGTTTCCCGAAATCGAGTGAAATGAAACTAAAATTAAAAGTCCAGTGAAATTGTTTTCAGTTCTATTTTTAGATCTTATTTTTTTTTTTTTTTGAAATGAAAACTTCTTTAGTATCGTAGTGATTTGAAACAAGATGAAACGAAAAAGCGACACGAAAAATCAATTGATCATAACTTTTTTGTTTCAATAGATAGATGAATGAAATTTATACAGTAGATAGGTAATTAAATAAATTATGATTGTGCGAAATTTCAATTAATTTTATATTCAAAATTCTGTGATAACGGTGAAAAGATGTTCTTTTTCTAAACACGTTATATCTTTTGATCTAGAGCACATAACAAAATTATTTAACTTTAATACGCTTGCTGTTAATATTACCTTTCATTTAATATATCACACATAACGGTACGTGCTCCACAAGTTATATAATCTTCAAGGTTCACATATAAAAAAAGTTAAATTTTTTCGATTTTTTTAAAATGATTTTTAAGGTTTCACTTCAACCACTCGTGAATTGCACACATGATTTTTTTTTTCAAAATAAGTATAGCCGATTTTTGGCACAGTTGTTTAAAGGAAAAATGAAAAGACCCAGTGAGTTTTCAGGCAAAAGTGTCATAATTTTAGCCCTCAAAGACTAATTTTTGGAAAAAAACGATTTAAAGCTTATAAAAATGGCAATAATCGCAGTTAAAAACCATTTATGTATATCCAAGATATTTTTTTTAAATTAACGTCAATTTTTAGGAAACTGCCAGTAAAGCAATTTGTTGAAAATTTATACCTTCGAAGTGAATTCGTTCCAATTTTTGTACATGCAGTTTGGATATTGAAAACAGCTAATTTTTAAAATCGAACGTTGATCTAACATTTCTAATAGGAGAGAATTATGTTCCTATGGGAGCTAAAATGTATCTTCATTTTCATACTTGGCTTTTAGTCCAGTAATTTTAAGTTTTATCTGCGGAAAAATTCCTATTGGGCTGAATTTTGGTATACACCTTCGTTACGGCGTTGTAATGAAGATGTGAAAAATCGACATTGATATCGTGCCGGCGGCGTTAGAAGTTATAGAGGTCAAAAGGTCACGAATTTGTAAAAATGTTTTTATCTCGTGACCTGTTGCTCGGAGGTCAATAGTGGTCTATGGAAAAATTGTTTGTCATACAATTATGTACAAATATCGACTTATGCATTTTTCTGTAAAATCAACCGTTTTCGGAATAGAGCGATTTCAAGCGTAGGCATAATCAATGATATGGGGTTTAAAATGCCTAAAATTACTGGGCTATTTACCGAAAAGCGATTTTATCTTTAAAAAAAATAAAAAGAAATACAGGATAAATACATATTTTAAAGTTAAATTAGAGGACACAAGATTAAGCTTCTGAATACAGGAGTGTCATGTAAGAAGGAGCGGGTCATAATTCTGCTTGTCAAAATTCTGTACGACAAAATTCTGTGGGGTCAAAATACTGTAATACCATAATTCTGTACGTCATTATACTGTAAATACAAAATTCTGTACGTCAAAATACTGTATCAACAAAATACTGACATGCAAAATTCTGTTTTGTAAAATTCTGTACGGCAAAATACTGAATATCAAAATTCTGTAAAAATGCTGTAAAAAAATATCGTTTTGATAATGTAAAAAAGTGCGCGCGCACTTTCTTACATTATCAAAACGATATTTTTTTACAGCATTTTTACAGAATTTTGATTTACAGAATTTTGATGTACAGAATTTTGAAATACAGTATTTTGACCAACCAGAATTTTACTATACAGAATTTTGACTTTCAGAATTTTGTTCCTACAGCATTTTGCACATACAGAATTTTGACATACAGTATTTTGGCATACAGTATTTTGAATACAGAATTTTGCAACATACAGAATTTCGACCCCAACCCCATGTAAGATTCAGGACATATTGGATACTATGATCAACTTCATGGGTCACTTCCTTATTTTGATCGATCTATTCCAAAAGTTTCCTCAAAAATACATATCTGGAAAGTAAGATTAGTATAAAAACACTGAGCATAAAAAAAAACTTAGAATCAAAATAAAATTTTAACAACTTGAGACCAAACACATAACTCGATAAATAAAAAAGAAACGACGTCAAATTTAAGTGGTTTTCAATATGCAAAAAAAAAAATATTTATAAAAAAAATATTTATAAAATTTAGTCAAACCTTTACTGAAAAAGTGATAGGCCAACGCTTCAATTTTTCCTAAGAACCAAAAATACCAACACCTACTAGAAAATAAGAGCCTATGAAAAATATAAAATCAAAATAGGTACCTATTTAATATAATTTTTTTTTTCATTTCAAATTCAGGAACTCCCGTTGACAGATTATTAAAAGATTAAAAATATATTAGGTACATAAAACAACTTTGATTTAAAAGAAACTGTACTATATACCACTTTTGGTGTACGTTGCGATATTTAATTTAGGAACTAATATTTTCAGAGTGTAATGAAGTAGAAGAATCTAAATAGTTATACATTTATTGGTTTTGTTAATGTCTACATACATACATCTGCATATTCAAATAAAATTGGGTCAGAAGTTGTTATTATATTAAATTCTTTGGGTAAGATTTGCCCAAGAAATCCATTTTCGATTATTATCGAGAAAATGGTCTGGAAAAGCAGACATTTGAAAAAGAACATCCAAAAATAAATTAGATTTCTTCGAATAATTTTCCTAATTTAGGTATTCGGGACAAAGCATTATATTTATAAGATTCGGTATGAAATTTTAATTTGTATATTATTCAGTGAAGAGAAATTTAACCTTTTCAAAAAATGAACCTTTAGTGGGTTTTATTAAACCATACATTCTTTAGTTATACTCTCTAAGTATCTTGTCTTTTTGAAGATATCCTAAAAAATCTAAAGCCTTACCTCATGCAGAACTTCGCTTTTAAACTTGAACGTAATTACATTTCTATTATCTTATTTGTGTTCAATTTCAACAAGAAGGTCAGATTCATTTTGACCATCAGTCTTTTAATTCACAAATTTGCAAAATTTGCCTTGGGAAACTACCAACATCAGACTTAATAGAATTAAGCATCCCTAATTGGCATCAATATGGCAACTATAGGAAATTACATTCTGAAAGGCGAAGATAATAAAAACTGAATAAATCTTTTGATGCCAATCTATAAAAAGAGTTTTTTTTTTGTTCTTCTTCGTCTTTTCTTCAAATTTCACTTCCTCTACCTTTTTTTTTTTTCTATTTCAGTGAGGGTATCTATTCCTTGATGGTCTCTCTGGGATATTGGGATAGTCTTTATTTTATTCAATATTTTTTTTTCTCTCTCTTTTATTTTCTTCTCGGGGGAAATCCGCTCATTTTTTTTTTTTTTTGCTCTCTCTATCTTTGAACGTGATTTAGGTCATCAACAGTGTCATCTTCCTTCTCATTTAAGTTTCTCTGGATTGCTATTGCTATGTGTCTCTTTTGATGGTTAAACAAAAAAAAAAAAAAAAAATATGTTAATTTATTGCAATTTTCCTTTTTGTTGGTTTTGTCATGGAACAAAAATGATGATAGGAAGATTTATTCTACGAGTACCTATAATATTAATTCTATAAATTTGCAAATGTATGAGTGTCATGCCCTCTGGGAAGATTATAGAACAGAACGGATGATGAAAGACAATGAGACCAATACGAATGGATTTTGAAGAAGATAAATAGAAACAAGCAAAAAAAAAATAAACAAAATCATCGTAATACAATGGTGATGATGAAACAAAAATCATTTGCATCTGAAGATGATTTTTTATTTTGTTATTTTTTTTTTTTGTTGGTGGATTTGTGTTATTTGATGAATTTTACTAATATCTTTAATTTTCACGGTCGGATTGAAAATGGATTCAATAAAGCAAGGAGTAACAATTTTGTTAAAAGTAATGTTCAAAAGAGTAGGACTTAGTTGTCTCCCCTGCGGAACTCCATAAGAAAATGGATTTTAAGTAAAAGGAGACATATGTTAATATACAGCACAGTATATTTTTACCTTTGTTGGTTTATTAAAATCAATAAATGAAAAACGATAGACTTTCAAATCATGATTTATCAGCAATAAAAGAAAAAAAAAGAAAGAATTTCAACAGGAGTTTTTTTAAACGGCAGGACTTTGCAACAAATTTTGAAGGTTATAGTCTCAAAATGTTGCTGTTGAATATGAGAATTATTTGAATTATTTTTTACTGTTCATTGTAAGAAATAGAAAAAGTGAAAAAAAAAACGCACAAACGAATTCGACGTTCTAATTATTTCGACTTGAGTATATAATCCATTACTGTGTTTATGTAAATCAAGAAATAAAAAAAAGAAATAATTGAAGAGGATATCATTCATTCTGTGAATTACTATTATTTGTTTTCATGAACGAAAAAGCAGTAATTGCGTATTGAAAGGGTTATTGGTTCTGGGAAAATACAACTTATAACTTTGCATTTATGGTTTTTGTTTTCATTTCAATTTCGTTAATTAGAATTGAAGTTTCTCAATTTCTACATTTTCACCAGAAAATCATCCTTGTCATTAAGAATATTAAATTGAATCCATTAAAATATAAGTCTTCAATAATTACAGGTATGATCCGATAAGAATGACAGAAATAAATTAAAATTCTGGCTTTTCGTTGACTTGAAAACAAAATTTCACACAAAGAAATTGAAAAGTGTCCCACCCGTGACGTACGTAGTTTCATAGAAAATCATACTAATTTCTTACTCGTTTCTCGTAAGGTAACTAAGAAGACTTTGGATCAAAAACATAACCTGCTTTCAAATCATTTATGAATTTGTCCCAACCTTAATGGAAAAAATTAATTAAGGTGAATTATTTATCTTTTTAGTGTTATTGAGTTAACAAAAACATATTTGTTAAATAAAAATTCCCGTAGATTTGATAAAACTATTTATATATAAAGTCTAAAAAGGAAAGTAAAAAAAAAACAATGTTCCCACCCGTGACGATATTATAATATTTTTGTTAAAGTATGATTTTTACTAGACATTAAACTTCTAAAATAATTATTTTAATATACAAAAAATTACACATTCGCCATAGTGTACCAAATCGATCATACTCTTGCGAGTCAAAAATTTCATATTTACTATATATAGAATCACTACCTCTTGGCCTTTTAAAAACAACAATTGTCTGTAATAATACTTCTGCTCTAATATTTTTCTTCTAATTTTATGGCTTGAAATTAAACATTTAAATTGATAGTGAAAACATACAAATACATTGTATTATTTCCACTCTATCCTTTGTTATTATAAAAAATTAACAATTTTCCAGCTTCACCTTAGCCAATTTTGCGTATCAACAATTTAAAAAAAAATCGCGTTGTACCACTGAAAGAGATGATGAATCTTTGAAATGACTTCTCTTCAAAATCGTCATATACAGGGTGTCCCAAAAGTAATGGATCAAACGAAGTATGCTGATAGGCCAACTTTAGGGCTCTCAGAATTTGGTAACTTGTTCATCCCAAATCCTTACGGTTTTTGATTTAATGCAGTTTTTGTTAAATTTCGAAAAATACCGACTTGGCAACAGTATTTTGCTTCCTCCGCTCATAATTGATTTTTATTTTTTACAATTCTTTCATAAAAACATTGCCAAATAATAAGAAATAATTAATTAATCAAAATATTTTTTATTTCATATGCAATTTTGCTGCAAATTAATTAACAGTTCTATGTTTTATAAAAACTCAATTTCGTAGTTTTATTTCAGAGCATCATCCCGAAAAAAATTTGTATGGTGTGACACTGGTTTATTATTTTAAAAACTTGCCGTGTTATTGCAGTTTTCAAAAATGTATACAAATTTCCAAAGATGAAATTAGAACGAAAGTTATTACAATTTGAATGCAAAAAAACAGGGGTTTTCAGAGCAAAATAATAAACAAAAATCGAGGCTTTTATTCAAAAAGAAATAAACAAACAACAGCCGAGAAAATGTGTTTATTTTTCTTTGTTATTTTGCTCTGAAAAGCAGTGTTTTGTTGCATTTAAATTGTAATATCTTTAGTTCTAACTTCAACTTTGAAAAGTTTTATACATTTTTGAAAACTGCAATAACACGGCAAGTTTTTAAAGCAATAAACCAGTATCACACCATACAAATTTTTTTCAAGGTGTTATTCTGAAATAAAAGTATGAAATTGAGTTTTTATAAAACATGGAACTGTTAATAAATTTGCATCAAAATGGCGTATGAAATAAAAAAATATTTTGATTAATTAGTTATTTCTTATTATTTGGCAATGTTTTAATGAAAGAATTGTAAAAAACAAAAATCAATTATGAGCGGAGGAAGCAAAATACTGTTGCCAAGTCGGGATTTTTCGAAATTTCACAAAAACTGCATTAAATCGAAAACCGTAGGGATTTGGGATGAACAAGTTACCAAATTCTGAGAGCCCTAAAGTTGGCCTATCAGCATATTTCGTTTGATCCATTACTTTTGGGACACCCTGTATATTACTTGTAGACTATTGAGATAAAGTAAATCAAACGTAGAGCTCATTATTAAAAATATCATGAAGGAAGCTCATTGAAATGATGGTAATTAAAAAAAATAAAGAAAACTGGTCCAACTACACTGCCCTGAGGAACACCAGAAATAACATGTAATTGGAAGAAAATAAGTAAATTGAAAAGTGGACTGTATTTCGGCTGATCAGGATCTAGTACATAAGATAAAAGGTTTCGTAAAACAGAACTTATTTAAAAAATATACAGCTTCTTAAAAAAAAAAATCAAAACACATTAAGTTGTAGCTTCTATGAAGAGGTCTATAAGTTCTATAAGAAGTCATAACTTTACTAACTGCTTCTTAAAATAATGTTTAAAAGAATTTTCTGAACTTCGGTAAAAAAGGCTTATTGAAATTTAAGGTTCATTTTCGGTTCAATTTATTTGAATGTTCTTGTTTTGAAAAGGAACACTTTTCAGTGGTTTTCGTTTTTTTGCAAGATGTGATGAATTGTTTTTTGTGATGTGTTGTCCATGATAACTTGTCAACGTTAACATGTAAGGTAAGCTAAGTTATTATTCGTGAGCAAATAAAACTCAGTAAATCCAAATTAAGCAAGTCCAATTTTATATTTAAAAAAAGTCTTTAACTCAATTTTTTTTCACATATGCTACATACTTAAATTGTCTGAAGTGGTTTGCGTGATTCCTCATATTCAGTGGGGATTCATCTTTAAAAAACAAAAAAAAAAAAAAAAACATCAAAATAAATCTAAATTGATCTCATGGGAACAATACAAAAAACCAAATATTCAAATTGTTCTGATGTCATAGTGGGCGTTATGCAAAAAATCTTCTCAACCACTCGAAAAAAAAAAAAACAAAAACCACATACGTGTAAGTGTCATATCCCAAATCACAAAGTGTGAATATATTTGAAGAATTTTTGAAATGCCAACTTTCCTACCACTTATACGTGTGTATATATCTTTTATAGGCCTGTCAGTTAAATATGCCCCCCTATTGTCAGGAAAATGCCGAACCCCCATTCCACTGCTAACCAAGCTACCATATTATCTTCGTTTCCACTCGATAAATTTTCATCAAGTTTCCTCATTCCGTCATTTTTCTGCTCTTTCGTCAATGACATAAAAAAGCCCTCATAATTCAATTCATTTTCCTCTCACTTGGTTAAAATGTGTGTGTGTGTGTGTGGGTTAGTTTGAGTGAGTGTGTGGATATTTTCCAGATAAGAGGTTTTTCCTTCTGTGTATTTATATCTGTTGCTGTGCAACTACCAATCAAACCCCTTTTTCTTTCGAAATAGCTTATATCTTTATACTTGGGACCAAATAGATTTTAACACACACCTGCAATATGTGAAAAAAGATACAAACAACAATCCTCCAGATACATTATCTCAAACAACAGGCAAATTTTCAAAATATTTTGGAAAGGGATTTTATATAATTTAGTTCAATGGGTTCTTTGAATATACCTACTTTTCTTCCGACAAAATCTGGGGTTTTCTCTCTTTCAAGACATTTGTATCCGTATACGTTAATTAAATTCAATTATGATGTAAATCTAAGCAGGTGTTTTGTTGGATTTTCCTAGAACAACAACATATTTTAAGAAGAAATTTAGTATGCGAAAATGTTACGTATACGCCACCGGGGCAACCTTTTGCTTCAAATATTTATTTTAAAAGTCGATTGTGGTTTTGTATAGTAGCACATGGTGTCACTCTCACAGATGCTTGTTTCATTATATTACACAGCCATCGGCGGCGACATCGGCGGTTTTTAGATTTTACTTCCCTAATTACATTATCCATTAAATTTTGATCCATTGCTCAACCCCTCCCAAACCATACCAAAATGAAAATGTTTTTTCGTGCAAAATAGGTGAATTGGCGGCTTTGTGAGAAAATTAGATTCAAACTTTGTCCTCTGTTTTAGCTTTGTATGTCTGTCTGTGTGTGTGTGTTTAATTGTGGTAATTTTATCGATAATACAGAATTTTACAATCACTGGGAATCTTATGTCCTTGTATACCTACATTAAATGAGAATTTTCTGAAGTAAGAGTGAGAGTAAGTAGTTCCATCAGCTTAAGTGTACTTTAATTTCTAAATAAAACTAAGCTTTTAAGTATTGGAATTTTTTTTTTTTTGACAAAACTGCTGTTTCACTGTTGGCGTTGATGTCCAAATTTTGTTGGCATTTCTGTTTGCCTGCCTCTGAAGTGTTATATGTTCATTGGGGCAAAATTAAATTTGTTGAGGCAATCGGAATAGATTGATAGAAACCTAGACTTTGAATTAAAAAAAAAAGAAATGCTTTTACGTGCCTAGTATTATTTAATGGAGCACATAAGCTGAAATGGTGATGTTCATTGGTTATATTACTTTTATTTTTTTCGGTTTTTGTTGTTTTTTTTTTAATTTTTTTTTTTTTAAGAAAACATAGAAATAAGGTAATTTAAACATTGGTCATGTTATTTGTAAGTATATAAGATACATTTCTACGATCCCCAAAAAAGATACCCAAACCAACGAAAAAAAATAAAAAAAGTTATGAATAAAATATGAATTTTTTTTTGTGGATTTTGAACGAAACTTTCACCCACACTAAGTTTAAGGTATTTTTTTTGTTCATATTTCTTTAAAAATGTGGAACCCTTATTTTTGGTCAATGTTTTTTTGTACTTCGGTTTCATTAATATAAATGTGAAGGTCCTGTTATGACAAATATGATGAAATATTTATGTTTCTTGTGCTTGATTTCCATATTTTGCTCATTTGGAAAACTTCTTCGTGACATATGTATGTGAAACTTTTCTTAGATGCTCTAAGATCAAAAAATATAATAATTGAATGAAATCATTCAGACCAATTTGTTAACAATATTTTTTACTTAAGATCTTAGAAATACTAATTGACAGCTTCACAAAATTTTAAGTAACTTATAAGAAATGCCTTTTAATAATTGCCAACATGGTTTCGAATTAAAAACGCTCTTTAAATTCAAAAAAATCGGAACTTTGTATCTTTTTTACTTTCGATTAGAGTTGTAAAAGTATCAATAAAAAGAAGAAATAATTTGTATTAAAAAAAATATTTATTGCAAAAAATAAATGCATAAAAATTTTGTACATAAAAAAAAAATCAACGCAAAATAAACATTTTTTTTTTAAATATTTGTCGAATTTCTTACAATTTTGGCTATTTGACCAAACATTAGCTATTTTAACTATAATATTAAACCTTTTGTAGGACCAAATAGTCAAAATTGTAAAAAATTTGACGAATATAAAAAAATATGAATGCACTCATTTTTTACTTGCGATATAGGTACTATAGGGCAAGTTTAGGATTCGTAAAAAAAATCGAACTCGAGATAACAATTTTACATGACATTACGATGATGGAGAATGCCAAAAAAGTGGGTCCGGCAATTCTGTCTGTCTGTCTGTCCGTCTGTCTCTATCTGGAGCTGCAGCCTAAACGAGTGAAGTGATTTTCTTCAAACTTGGTAGTTAGCAGTTTTTGGTGATTCCCTAGAGGGGAAATTGAAATTTTTTTTTTATGACCAAAACTAACGGTACCTGCCATATAACGGAAATAGAAAAGTTAATTTTTTTCAAAAACGGCTCTAACGATTTTGATTAAAATTTTTGTGTGTAATACTACACATAAGGGCCAACTTTTTAAATAAAAAAAATATTTTTTGTACCGTTATTAACGGTACCTGTCATAGAACGGTTTTTTTCGTTTCTGAATATCTCGTACAAAATTAACCCGATTTAAATGAAAATTTTTATACAAAAGTGTGTAAGTAAAGATAATATTAAAATTTTAGAAAATTTTCAAAAAACGCATTTTTGGTTTTTTAAAAAATATTTCAAAATTTTTTTTTGAAAAATCAATTTTTTGAAAACGGATCAATGAAAAATTTTGAAATTTAGTTTTTATGTGTAAATTACACTGCCGCTCATCTGAATAGGTTCACATTTTAGTTCATCTTACTTTTAGCCTGTCTTGGCATTTAATGCAATGGCACATCTTTTTTATATATGTAACGAGAGAAAATCTTTATGCGCTTAGGTTAGGAGAAAAAAAAATGTCCTAGGGCCTACCGTTCTTCTCACACGGTAGCTAGACCAAATCTAGTCATAAAATCAAGCATATTTTTTGACTCATCTGAATAGGTTCAAAAGCAAAAATGTTAATAAATTATGAGTTGCATGGGTCAGTTGGACTCAAAATTGTGTCTGTCAATAAATCTGATTGTCTATAACGTGTAAGGATGAAAACTGTTCGTGAAAAATCCTTAGGCGTTAGGCGCGAAAAAAAAAATGGAAAAAATAAAAGAAGTCTTTGAATTAGGCCGAAACTAACGATGCATTGGGACAAAAACAAACACAAGTAAAAATTTAGTAAGCAGTTATTTGCGCAATATCCAAAAGTATAGAAACAACATTAAAAGTCGATGTAACTCAGTCACAACATGGGCCGATGGATGTGCAATGATCAGAACAGCATGACTTTGCGCTAAAAATTAAGCTAAAACCCGGTATAAAATGCAGTTTAACGAAGGCAAAACGGGTTTTCAGAAGTGGTAAACATTTGAGAAGAACAAATCTTCACAAAAATTACCACTTTACAAGCCACGCAAGGAAACTTGCCTTCAATAAAAAAAACATGTCGTGAAAGTCGAATTTGCAACCGGTGATTTTTCAAGGCAAAAAATAAATTAAGTGGGCCCGGAGGGCTAAATTCCTATTTTTATGACCTTCGTAGAGAGAAGGATTATTTTAAGTTATCTGCATAACTGTGAAGGCAGTGTCATTAAGTGCAAAGCTATTTCCTTCTACAAAACTTTCGATCTGCAATTTCTAACACAGTTTTTTTTTTTACTATTGGAGGCAAGTTTCCTTGCGTGGCTTGTAAAGTGGTAATTTTTGCGAAGATTTGTTCTTCTCAAACGTTTACCACTTCTGAAAACCCGTTTTGCCGTCGTTAAACTGCATTTTATACCGGTGTTTAGCTTAATTTTTAGCGCAAAGTCATGCTGTTCTGATCATTGCACATCCATCGGCCCATGTTGTGACTGAGTTACATCGACTTTTAATGTTGTTTCTATACTTTTGGATATTGCGCAAATAACTGCTTACTAAATTTTTACTTGTTTGTTTTTGTCCCAATGCATCGTTAGTTTCGGCCTAATTCAAAGACTTCTTTTATTTTCCCCATTTTTTTTTCGCGCCTAAGGATTTTTCACGAACAGTTTTCATCCTTACACGTTATAGACAATCAGATTTATTGACAGACACAATTTTGAGTCCAACTGACCCATGCAACTCATAATTTATTAACATTTTTGCTTTTGAACCTATTCAGATGAGTCAAAAAATATGCTTGATTTTATGACTAGATTTGGTCTAGCTACCGTGTGAGAAGAACGGTAGGCCCTAGGACATTTTTTTTTTTCCTAACCTAAGCGCATAAAGATTTTCTCTCGTTACATACACTGAACCAAAAAGGTACATAAAATTAATGAATTTGTACATTAAATTAATGTAAAAATTCATGGCAAATGAGCAAATGTAAAAATTCATTAAAGGAGATGGGGCAAAATTATATGGGACTTGGGCCATGAGCGTACATTAATGAGATTAGTCTCGAATTGAAGCTGGAGCTTAGTATATTCAATATGTGAAGTTTTTTTTTAAATCGAAAGTCAGGGTCCTGAGATATGAGGCTCCAAAGTTCGTTCTGATAACCATTTTCTGCCCCTTTTATATGCAAATATCATTAGAACTATAAGAGCTATATGTATGTTTTTGATGTCAAATGAAAGGCTGTTTTTGTGCCTTTTTAACAATATATAACACATATTACACATAAAAAAGAAACGGCGAAAAAATAAAGAAAAAGTAAAATATTAATGAAAAAGAGAGTAATCCTGAACAAGTTTAAGGTTGACCTGAAAAAACGACAAAAACCAAGGATGAGGCTTTGTTCCTGAAAGCCTCTGCAATAATAATCCGCTTTTACCAAAATCGGATTAGATATTTTTTCGAGATATCCCCGTAAAAGGGTTTTTTTATGTGAAAAATTCATACCAAAGCAAGGCACGAGTACGATAACTTAGGCGCCGAGAATTGACAACGGCTATTTGTAGAGGTCTTCAATACAAATATTTTTTATTACGGGAGAGGGGGGTCAATGTCCCTCCCTTTAGGCGGGAGGGGCAATTTTCAAAAGAAATACTTGAAATCATAAAAAAATTATTAAAAAACAACGGCAACACTTACAGCTATCAATGATACTTTTTTCAAAAGCTAGAGCTATACACTCGATTTTAATTTTTAAATCAAGACATTTCAATCAATCGTTTTTGAAATAATCGATTTCAAAATCAACATTTGGGAAAAATAAGATTAAAAAAATACATTGGATACTATTTTTGTCAAGTTTTTCAATGAGAAATTGATTGATGAGTAAATTGTCTCAATAATTTCCTAATCAAACACTGAAAACCATATCTTCTTATGCCTTGCTTCTAGTTTTTGAGAAAAATGAAAAATAGAAAAACTGAATCAGATTTTTATTTTCTTGTCTGTTTACCATTATCAAAAATCAGAAAAGATCGATATTCATACATAGAGTCAGTAAAGAGCTTTGTTCTTCTTAAAAAAAAAAAACTAGATTCCCATTGTACGCTCACCGCAGGAGAGCCCTGATGGTGCAGAGAATAGTCCCCAAAAACTTAATCCACTGAAGGATTTGAAAAAAAGTTTTCTTATTTTACAATTTTCTCAAAAACTAGAAAGCATAAGAAGATATGGTTTTCAGTGTTTGATTAGGAAATTATTGAGACAATTTACTCATCAATCAATTTCTCATTGAAAAACTTGACAAAAATAGTATCCAATGTATTTTTTTAATCTTATTTTTCCCAAATGTTGATTTTGAAATCGATTATTTCAAAAACGATTGATTGAAATGTCTTGATTTAAAAATTAAAATCGAGTGTATAGCTCTAGCTTTTGAAAAAAGTATCATTGATAGCTGTAAGTGTTGCCGTTGTTTTTTAATAATTTTTTTATGATTTCAAGTATTTCTTTTGAAAATTGCCCCTCCCGCCTAAAGGGAGGGACATTGACCCCCCTCTCCCGTAATAAAAAATATTTGTATTGAAGACCTCTACAAATAGCCGTTGTCAATTCTCGGCGCCTAAGTTATCGTACTCGTGCCTTGCTTTGGTATGAATTTTTCACATAAAAAAACCCTTTTACGGGGATATCTCGAAAAAATATCTAATCCGATTTTGGTAAAAGCGGATTATTATTGCAGAGGCTTTCAGGAACAAAGCCTCATCCTTGGTTTTTGTCGTTTTTTCAGGTCAACCTTAAACTTGTTCAGGATTACTCTCTTTTTCATTAATATTTTACTTTTTCTTTATTTTTTCGCCGTTTCTTTTTTATGTGTAATATGTGTTGTATATTGTTAAAAAGGCACAAAAACAGCCTTTCATTTGACATCAAAAACATACATATAGCTCTTATAGTTCTAATGATATTTGCATATAAAAGGGGCAGAAAATGGTTATCAGAACGAACTTTGGAGCCTCATATCTCAGGACCCTGACTTTCGATTTAAAAAAAAACTTCACATATTGAATATACTAAGCTCCAGCTTCAATTCGAGACTAGTCTCATTAATGTACGCTCATGGCCCAAAAACGCCCCATCTCCTTTAAGAATCTTTTTAAGAACAAATTCATAAGGGAATGAATCTTTCTTAAAAATTAAGAATAAGTTCTTAAATTTTATGAATTCTGTTCATACACGAATTCGAAAATTTTTGAACATGTTTAAGAAAAGTTTCTTAGATTTTAAGAAAAATTCATACAATCTAAGAATTATTTCTTATAATTTAAGAACAAAGTTTAAGAAAAGTTTCTTACATTTTAAGATTATTTCTTATATTTTATGATTTGTTTCATAAATTCCGTAAAAATTTTAATGAAATGTTGCTTAAATTTTATGAAAAAAATCATAAAAACTATGAATTTTTCTATGATTGTTTTCATAAAATGTAGTACACTTTTCATTAAAATGTATGCATTTATTTATATAGATGCATATAATATACATTACCATTCAAAGCATTTAATTTGTTCCTGAAAAAATTGTGTTCCAATCAAACAAACAGCAAAAGAAAACAACCCAAAATCTAAGACAAAGAAATGAAACAGTTTTTAAAAATAAAAGAAATGTTTTATTGGTCACTTTCACTATAAATTAAATAAAAAATATAAATATAAATATCACTATAAATTTATTTTTTAATTTAATTTTTCTTTTTTAATTGATGCATCATCTGGAAAGATAAAAAAAAGTTTGTATTAGTAAAATGACTATGTACTATTTGGTTCAAAAACTCAAAATAGAAGGTAGAATTATCTTTTACCTTATTGTAATCGGCAGCATTAGGTTCAGCAGCTGAAAGAAAAAACAATACAAAATTGAATAAGTTGGGGAAAAATCACAATATAAAAAATTTAGGTAGATACAGAATTAAATAGAATAATTTGAGGAATGTTGATAATATTACTTTAAAACAAAATTTAAATATTTAAAGGGATTAAATAACATGCAACACTTACTAAATTCTATGTTTTCCAAACATGATGTGTTTGCTTTATTTTGCAATGACAACTTTGGGTGTACTGGATCTGTTGCAAATAGACTTTAGGATGGTTTTTAGGGTGCAGTATTAAGTGCCCTTTTGCCGGTTCTATTATATTTCGCTTTTTTGCGAAAATAACATTGTCTAAAATTGAAGATTACTCACGTGCCTACTCGTTTCACAAAAGTATCTAAATTATGTACCTATAACAAAAAAATTTTTAAATATATTTAATATATATATAAAAGAAAGAAATTTTTAACAAATTAATTATGTTTTTATACTTATCTGAGTATATGGGAAAGAGGCAACGGGAACCAACAAGAGTCTTGTACTCTTCAAAATTGTATACGTGGTTTTAAATGCTTAACACTGTATTGTTTTTTATTCACAAACTTGTTTCGGCAACGACTGTTCACTTTGAATATCAGATTTTAAACTAAATCTGCAGAGAAAACTTTCTAAGGCATAGATTCAAAACAACAGTTATTATTTTCTAGATTGATGAAAAAATACATAGACTTTAAGAAAATATACTTAAAAACTCAAAAGGTAAGAATTTTTTCATAAATTATATGTATACTTTCATAGAATTTAATGAATTAATTCTTAAATTTTGGAAAAATATGAATCTCGAACTTAAAAAGTATGAACAGATTCTTAGATTTTAAGAATAAGTTCTTAATACCGAATGCAGGATAACGGTAAAATGTTCGTTATTTTTCAATTAATGAAAAAATACATTCATTTTAAGAAAAAATACATTCATTTTAAGAAAAAATACTTAAAACACACAAAATTTATGAACTCCTTACAAATGTAATTTTAAACATAGATTTTTTTAATTTTAGAAGGGAAAAAAGTCAATTTTAAAAATTATTTTAACTCAAAATACAACTGAATGGAAAATAATAGTGAATTTCATTCATAAAAGTATGTCCAGATTCTAAGATTCAGCAAAATATCCTTCAAATTGGAGCTAGAAGTTTATGAATTTATTCATAAACCTTCGTATTTGTTCTTAAAAAAAATTCATAAAAATTTTTTCCATACGAAAATTTTTATGAAAACTGATTCTTAAATTTTATGAATCTTTCTTAAAACTAAACATTTTTTTTAAGAATTTGTGCTTAAATTTAATGAATTTTTCTTAAAAATGTATGAATTTTGGTTTATGAACGAGATTCATAGTTTTTAAGAATAATACTTTTTTCAGTGTATATAAAAAAGATGTGCCATTGCATTAAATGCCAAGACAGGCTAAAAGTAAGATGAACTAAAATGTGAACCTATTCAGATGAGCGGCAGTGTAATTATTTCTTCAAAATGGCATACCAACTTTTTTTTTGAAAAATGTTAAAAAAATTTTATATATAAAAAATTATTTTTTTAAAAAACGGCTCCTACAATTTTCAAAATTTTTTTTCTAAAAATACCTTTTTATACGAGAAATAAAATGGCATATTTGTTTTTTTTTTTTTAAGATATTTTAAAACGGAGTTTTATTAATTATAAAAACAGATTTAATTTTTTTATACTACTTATGAAATTTCTTCAAAATATCGAATTTTAAATTTCTTGAATAAAAAGCTTTAACATTATAGTTACTTTAAGCATAAGAGCAAGTACGTGCGACCCGAGTCGTGCAATTTATTTTTTTTTCAATTCAAAAAATTTTTATTTGCAACAATTTTTTTTATGAAAAACATTTTTATTTCGAATAAAAGTTTTATTCTCAATGCAAATATTTTTCAGTTGCAATACCTAATATGAAATAATTGCAAAGCTAATTTATTTAAAAGTTTTTGTATAGATCGGATTTAAACAAGATTCTTAAAATTCTTTGTTTGGAGGTCAAAACTACTTCAAGTAAAACAAAGTTTTTATTATTTTTCAAGTTTTAGGTAAATAACTTTGGAAATAAAATAAAATATATGTATAAAATAAAAAACAACTTTACTAAACAACTTTTATAACATAAGAGCATGTTGTGCATTTTTCTAGGTGTAGAGTAGGCTTTCGAAAATACCTCTTATGTATTTCCTAACGTTCTTCTTAAAAGGGTATTTTAGTATGATGGATTAAAAAAATAGTATCTATGGAGGGAGACTCAATATGAAAAACTAAAGTTACCATCCAAAGAAATTATATAATCTTCCAAATTAAGTTTAAGATTAAGTAGTTCACTTACTTAATCTAAAATTTTTGCAAAAATCACTCTCAATTCAAACGTAACCAAATGATGAGTAGAAAATCAAAAACCAATGAGTACAAAATCATCGAATGAACTTGGGTTAGAATCTTATCTAAAAAAAAAGGACCAAATTTTTAAATATTTAAAAAAAAAAGCTTAGAACGATCCAGGACAAAACATTCGTATTAAAAAATCGACGTTAAATTTGAAGGTTTCATTAATCGTGGACATTTGGGCAGAACTCCATGCATTTTTGCATACCCTACTTATTTCCTATATCAAATATTATAAAGAAATTATGAATGTTTTTTTTTTTTTATATAAAGTACCGTTTCTTGTCATACCTGCTGGATTATAAAAAAATCCATATCGATCCATTTTTTTCTAGTACACATTAAATTAGGAAAACTAATTTTCTCTACAACAAACAACAGAAACCCAGATATTTGATATAAAAACTAAAATCCAAGATGGTGGTCAGGCAGAGCAAGGTCGGCAGAACATATGTTTTGTTATTGGATCTTTTAGTGCTTATTAAGTGCTAATTAAGTGCCCCAAAATTAAATTAAGTGCTCCACTACTTTTGGAGAAAATTAATGTTCTGCTAACTTGATTTAAAGTTAGCAGAGCAATTACCAGAAAATGCCCTAAACTGCTCGTAGAAAAATCGGGTTTGGTATAATATTTAGGTGCTAATTAAGTGCTCTACGAATCCCAAAAAAAATTTCCAAAAATAATTTTTTTTCTGTGATTTTCGAAAAATTTTTTTTTTCAAACTGTCTAAATAATTAGGTGCTTAACTAATATAAGTTAAGTACCCCATTTTCCGAAGAATTTTCCGAGATTTTCCATTAAAAAAAAAATATTTTCATTTTCCATACAAATTCGTGTTCTGCTAACTTGAACTTGGATTTCTTAAAAAAATTCAAATTTTTTCGACAAAATTCGAATTAAATAATTAAGTGCTCGACTAATTTGAATTAAGTACCCCATTTTTCGAAGAATTTTCCGAGATTTTCCATTAAAAAAAATATTTTCATTTTCCATACAAATTCATGTTCTGCTAGCTTGAATTTTGATTTTCTCAAAAAATAAATTTTTTTTTGACAAAATTCAAATGGAGTAATTAAGTGCTCGACTAATTTGAATTTAGTACCCCATTTTCCGAAGAATTTTCCGAAATTTTCCATTAAAAAAAAATATTTTCATTTTCCATACAAATTCATGTTCTGCTAACTTGAATTTGGATTTTTTCAAAAAATTCCACTTTTTTCGACAAACTTTAAATCAAGTTAGCAGAACATTAATTTTCTCCAAAAGTAGTGGAGCACTTAATTAGCACTTAATAAGCACTAAAAGATCCAATAACAAAACATATGTTCTGCTGACCTTGCTCTGCTAACTTGAGAGACATAATTTAAGACCTGTACACGTACATACTGTTCATAACTACAAAGGAAAATAATGTTTCTCCTTTGTTTTTTACGCTGATGAAAAATATACTTGATTTCGTGTCTATTTGGACTCGTGCCGCTTTCATAAATGTTTGTTATTTTTTTGATTCCAAACTGTATTAAATACAAAAATATTCCTGTGCTGAAATTTTTGAGGTTAAAAAATACAGAAATTAAAATTAGAATGCATTTTTGACGGTTTCAACATATTAAACCACATTGCTTCTTTGGACACACATTTAAAAAAAAATTAAATCCGAAATTCTTAAAAACATTTATTTAAGAAAAGCTTATCAAAAATATCTCTATTAGATCCTACGAGTAGATAAAACTATAAGGTATTCGTTCAATAAAATCCACTTTAAGTTAGTTTCTTAAAAAGGATATTTTGTTTTTCTCCCTTCTCTCATCCCTCATTGAACAATAAATACATTTCAAAAATAAACTTTTATATACAAACTTAAAACGTCAAGCTTAAATAATTTACGAATCCCTAAATAGTGAAATTATTCAAATCAAAGAAACCCAATTTATTTTAAGAACTTCTCTGCAAGAACGAATTTTCTTGATAATGGAAAATGGATTTCATGCGGGTAAAGTTAAGATACCCAAAGTTTTGATTATAATAACAACAACCTTTATCCAAATCGTATGTAGGGTATACGCTACATATTAGCAAAAAAAAAAAAAACGATTAATGAATAACTATATTGGTTCTTTTTACTTCATTACACTTATAGCTATATCCAGCACTAAGCTATACCCATCAGCACTTAAAAGCTTTAGGTTCACAAAATTAAATTTCAGTCCTTTTATGTTAAAATTGAAAATTCTTTTCAAGTAACAATTTTTTAGGGATGTATCTTTATTAACCTGCCACCAGGAGTTCTTATCTATATTATATTTTGCTTTGAATTAGGTAAACAGTAAATATATTTTTTTAATGTCTTGGAGATATTTTTTTTTCAAAGGCTTTTCATTTAGATAACGTGTATCCATAGCATTAAATTGTAGAATTTAACGATATTATAAATTCTTTGTATCTTAGAAACACATCAAAAAAAATTTCCTACAGGGTAGCCTTTTATGGTTAATTGATGATTATATTTGTGAGTGAAGAAAAAAACAGAAACACACACAAATTTAAATAAAAAACACGAAAACATCATTTAGCTGAATTTAAAAAAATCAAACGATAGAATAATGCCAAAATTTTGCCAGCTTGTCATAAAATATTTACTTCTAAGAATTATATTTGATATAATCATACACTACGGGTCTGTTGATTGAAGTAATTTTTTTTTTGTAAGAAGCTGATAATTTTTTTAATATGAACTTCTCAATAAGACATGACATCGAGACGAGACAGAGACGAGACAGAGACGAGATAGAGACAAGACAACAAAGCCTTTGAAGTTATCTCCTATACGAATGCGATAGAAAATTGTATGTCCCTCCGTTCCTGTCGATAAACTAGGCGCACAACTAACACAAGAGCAAAAATTCTATAAGTCCTTTTTAAAGCTTTCCTTAGTACCTTTTTCTTTATAGAAGTCATTAGTTCGTTTAAAGCTTGAATACAAATTTTTGATTGTGTTTACTGAAGTTTTATTGAACTTCGTTAAGACTTCGATAAAATTTCTTTAAAGAAGTTAACATCTTCGTAGATGCTTTTAAGACAACATCGATATGACTTTAAAGTGATGGCTAATGTTTTGTATAATTTATGTCTTCATTTTTCAACAACTTCGAAAAACTTGTGTAAACAGCTTCTTAAAGATCTTCTTAGAATCGAACTCAAACTTGTGTAACGTTCTTCTCTTCCATGCATGCAAACCTTATTGGAAATTTGACACAAGTAGGTAAACCAGCATAAACCGGAGTAGCTTTCATAATGCCTTTTAGAAGATGTTATGTTTGTTGTGTAAGCCTTGGCTTGTTATGAGCTAAGTACCAAGTAGTAAAGTTTTCATTATGCCATGATTAGAAGAAGTGAGTGTGTCACGAACTGTATCCGCGTTAATAAGAATACATAAATAGAACTTTGGTGTTTTCACAAAACAAACTTTCAAGCTCATATCAAATTCCTCCAAAGTTGTCATGGGATTAGTTTTTAATACTTCAGAGGCTTCGCCAAAAGATCCGGAGTGTATAGAAGCTTGTTTTTTTTTTGTTGATTCTCAGAAAAGAAACAAATACATAAGATTACCAACTTCCAGGATTTCTTCAAGAAGCACAAAAAAATAGAAAACAAAAAACAACACTAAACGTACACATAGATTTCATGGCCGCCTTGAAGTCGGAAGGTAATGGTTGTTCATGCACAAAAAAATAAGAAAAAAAAAAGAAGAAAAATAATAAAGTCTTCCCATAACATCGTATCAGTTGGTATATGCCTTAACCTTAACGTTAACGATCGAAGGATAATAAAATCAGAGTACATTATTCATGAACTCAAACAACAAGGACGAGTGAAGAAATTATGTATCTACCTACTACTTCTCGGTCGTAGTCGTCGCCGTAGTAGCTTGGTTTTAGCTTGTCCCTAACCGCAATGCTTTTTATAAAATGAGCACATTATTATGTTTTTTTTTTTTTTGTTTTTTTCCACCCACACGTTCAACAATATAAGGACACCTTATGGCTTGTTATGTGTTTTTTTTTCTGCTTTCCATTTTTATATTTTTTGTTTTGTGCCTGTTTTGCAATTTTCCACCTTTGCCTTTCACGTACAACGCATTTCATTTTCACACCAATAAACAGATATTAAAGAAGCAACCTGCCGAGCCTCTCCAACTGTTAAATATAAGGAGCTTATGGTGTTGTTGGGTAATGTTGCTACTCTCTCTCTCTGATGATGGTGTTGGTAATGCTTATGGTGCAAAATGACATTAATTTTCGAGTGTAATTGCATTTACTTACTTTGTGTGCTTTTGTAAATGAATAATGAAGGAAGCTTTTATGAAAATAGATGTTTTAGAGATGCAAAAGATAGAACGTTATCAGGAAAGGACTTTTGTGTTTGGAATAGTTTTTTTTGCGACCAAAGAAAGAATTTCTTGGAAGATTATGACATCCATTGTCATCAAAATAAGAATAAAAACTAAAAATAAAAAATATAAAAATATAAAAATATTAAAATATAAATATATAAAAATATTAAAATATTAAATATAAAAATATAAAAATATAAAAATATAAAAATTTAAAAATATAAAAATATAAAAATATAAAAATATAAAAATATAAAAATATAATAATATAAAAATATAAAAATATAAAAATATAAAAATATAAAAATATAAAAATATAAAAATATAAAAATATAAAAATATAAAAATATAAAAATATAAAAATATAAAAATATAAAAATATAAAAATATAAAAATATAAAAATATAAAAATATAAAAATATAAAAATGTAAAAATGTAAAAATATAAAAATATAAAAATATATACAAATATAAAATATATAAATATAAAAATATATAAAAATATATAAAAATATAAAAATATAAAAATGTAAAAATGTAAAAATGTAAAAATGTAAAAATATAAAAATATAAAAATATAAAAATATAAAAAAATAAAAATATAAACATATAAAAATATAAAAATATAAAAATATAAAAATATAAAAATATAAAATTTAAAAATTTAAAAATATAAAAATATAAAAATATAAAAATAAAAAAAAACAAAAAACATAAAAATAAGAAAAATAGAAAAACATAAAATTATTATAAAAACATTAAATTGAAAAAATGCAAACAAAATGAATAATGCTTAATGAAAATAACAAAAAAAATTAAGATAAAAGAAAAATTTGAATCAAATGAATAGATTTTTTTCCCACTGATTTCAAGGCTTTAAGTTCTGTGTTTTATCTTGATGACTTTGACTCTTCTATTCATTTAACAATCTTGTCCCAAGAGTTTTAGTAAAATTAATTGACTTACTTTTACGCCCCTTTAATAATAAACTTTGTAATTTAATGCTAAATTATAACAAATAAAAAAAAACCAACAAATTTTTCCAACCAAAATGCCAACTTAACTAATACCACTATGTTTTTGTATTTTCATTTCAGATACTTAAATACGCCTCCAATTTTTTATAATCTTGCCTCCCGTCTACAAAGCATTGCCGTGATTGTTGCCGCACAAAAAAGTTAATTAACAAAATTTTCGCATACAACTAAAAATACAAAGAACAAAACAACAAAATCAACACACACAAAAAGAAGAAAAACTAAAATAAAAATAAATAAAATTTCTCACGAAAATTAACAATAATTCTCCAGAGAAGTTCTCTTCACGCGCGGGTAATTTCTGCAAAGAAACAAAACAACAAATCAAATCGTGTTTTTCGGTTTCGGTGTATAATTTAAAAATTTTCTTCTTAATGCAGTCGTGCAAAAGTTAATAAATAAAATAAAAAATCAAGAAAAATTGTAGAAAACGAAAAAAAAAATAAATTTAGAAAATCTTCTCATTGCCGTCATCATTTCTCATCTCGTCAAAACGAATTAAAAAGCGTCCGTCTTCGTCGTCATCGTAATCGTGTCGTTTGTGTCGGAAAGTGTCTAGCATTTCTATAAAAACACAAGCTTCAAAGTCAAAAATCGCCTACAAGTAATTATAGAAAAACAAATAAAAAAAAAGCGCACCGAGGAAAATCCAACTCTAATTAGCACCCACATTGTGTTGGCTGTGTATTTTGTTGATGGAAAATTTCAGCTTCACAAATCTCCTAGGTATCATCATCATCGTCGTCGTCAAAAATGAAATATTTTTAATTAATTTCTTTAATTGCTGCCGTCGTTGTTGTTGTTCCAGTTGTTGTTGTAGTTCTTGTTGCTGTTGTGCTGCGTGTTATCGTGGTGCAACAATAATAATTAAAAGTGAAAAACGTTCGTTTTCAACAACAACTACATCGTCGTTGTTTTTCTACTCTAGCCTCAATTACTTCCCAGAACAGCAACACTCTTCGCTGTTGTTGTTGTTGTTGCTTGTTAAAGTGCAATCAATTATTAATTTTATTTCTTTGTTTCAACAAAAGCGACATCTAACGAGAGGTATTCTAAATAATCATCAAACCGAAGAAGCTCACTTCCCCAAACAATTAAATTAAAAAAAAAAAAAAACAAAATACGAAAATCCAATAACACATTTAAAAAAAAAAACTAAGAAGAAAAAAAAAGAGAAAATTGTTTCGAACCGTCAAAGCGATTTAATAAAAAACCGCCAACCTGGAACTAATGGAATTAGAGAACATTGTGGCCAATACGGTCTACTTGAAAGCAAGAGAAGGTGAGTTTTTGTTATTTGTTTTTATTTGAATGTGTGTGTGAAGGTTTTATTTTGTTATCCTTTGTTATGGGGATATTTCAACCCATCCTTTATTGTTTATATCTTTTTTTTTTTTTTTTAATTGGTTGAACAAAGCTCTAAGAATAATTTATTATATTAAAACAATAAAATAGGGTACATCAACCGACCTTTGGTCCTTAAAACTATCCTTGATTTGAAAAAAAAAGAAACTTCAAATGCTATAGGTACACACTGGCATTTTGATTTCGTATTTTTCGTTATTAAAAGGTCGACACTACACTTTTATGAGGCCGTTTTTGATTTAAGGATGTTTAATTATTTAAATCCACTAAAAATTATCGTCTTCAACGCAAAATCATTCTGAGAAATATTTAATCAAAGTGGTTTTCGTTGATTTTAAATAGTCTTTTCCCCTCCTAGAGTAAACGTTTATTTTCTTCTTGCTTCTTGCGAAAAAGTGACAAATCCTTCAAGATTATCATTTTTATAATTAAGTGCATCTCATTTTAGCCATTCAAATTCGGCTGTAAATTGTCTCCAAAAGGCTTCTTTTTACAATTTAAATTTTTAATTCAAAAGTTTGACTTTGTTTGGGAAATTATATGCACACTGCCGGTCAATAGAATAGGTTCACCTTATAAACAGCAAGGGGTAGCTTATTTCTCTCAAAAAAAGCTTTACAAAAACGTTTTCGAGAATGCAGTTTCAAAGCATGTCTTTTTTCCTAACTATAAATCAGAAAGAAGTAGTTGAAAAATTATTGTAACGGTAAATGTATATCCTGTTTTGTAATGTTTCGAAAAAAAGGCTTATTTTGATCGGTCAATAGAATAGGTTTACCCACTTTAAAGTAAGTTAGGGTTCAAAATAACTTAGATTAGTAGATCGGTTTTTTGGTGGAGTAAAGTGAGGTTTATTTAAACATGTTTAAAGGAAAAATGAGACAGTCCAAGTGGCTTAGAAAGAGAAAACTACGAAAAAGCTATATAATAAAAATATGATACGACTGGAAAAGAAAAAGAGAAGAAGAAGAAAAGTCTTTGAACTAAAAAAAAGATTGAAGAGAAGTGCCCAAACCTTGATTGCATGCAAATTTAATAGAAAACCCAGTTAAAACCTCAAAGAATCGAAAATAGGTTAAATTTCGAAAAGTGTTACATGAGTTAAAAAAAAGAGATTTGCTGTGTGTGTGTTCTTTCCGAGGAATAAAATTAAATTTGTGTATCTTTGAAGGTTTAAATCATTTCTAATTTGATTTAGGAAGGGGTGAACTGCTTTTGTAGCGTCATTATACATACATATTATAGTCATAAGGTCGAAGTAGTGTTTATAGTCGATATTCCATATTTTGATAACACTGGCCTTGATTTTCCGTCGTCATGTTTCACTGCAAATTCATGCAAGCTCACTATGAAAATGACTTTTTCCAAGTTAAGTGATTTATTCGGGTTCTTTAGGTAGACATTCTGCTAGATATAGACGTATTCACACCGTCAGAACAGTTTTACAATAATTTTTTTTTTTGGAATTGTGAATTCAATATTCGAATTCCTCGAAAAATTCTAAATCAATTTCATATAACATTCTCTATAAAATATTGAGACCGAAAAAAGTTCTAGCGACATGAAAAAGTATAAACCAAATTCGCACCCGTGTGCCTATCAAGTCACAAAAAAAGATCTGTGCCTCTACAGAGGGTTAATCATTAAAAAGACTTTTCCTTCGGTTTTTGTAAGTGCAAAATTCAATTCATTATCGTTTATTGGGTCAACCTATTTTATTGACCGGCAGTGCATAAATATGATTCCTGAATAAGTGGAATTTTAACCATTCTAAAGTTAAAATTATCGCCACTGCGAAAATCTTATCACGAAATTATTACTCCAAATTAATTAAAATACCAAATAATTTCAAAAACTAAAAACCGAACACTCCATCAAAATATCGCTCTAAAATGTATGAATCAAGAAAATATTCACATCTACAACAATTGTTATGTGATCTTCATAAAAAGTAGAAATATTGGAAAATTAGGTGAATATGATGAAAATTAAAGGAAAAATAAATTACGGGCGAGCCGAGTTCGGGAAGTGGGTGGGTTGAGTTTTTAATGGTAAAAAATGGTATATCTCGATTTCCGGCAAAACTACAAGTCCTATAGAAAAAAGTTGTATGACAAAGTTGTAGGTAATAAAAAGATCTACAACTTTTGTATCAACAATTTTTTCACATAACCTCAAAATCTATGTGAAAAATTCAAAAAACCGAGTTTTTGGTTTTTTATTTTTATCTTTTTCAAAAACAAAAATTTTTCTACGAAATTTGGTGAAAACTTACCTTTTTATATCTCAAATACACTGTAATTTATTTGATTTAAAATATTTATTTTTTAACCTTTTTTTGACTTAATACCAAAAAAACACCCTAATTTTCAATCGAAAATTCACGTGTCAAAATATCAGCTTTTTCAAAAAATCGGTGGGTATTTTGTTCGTTAAAATCTCTACTTTCCAATAGTGTAAACAAAAATTTACATTAGTATACCATAGTACATGTTCTCGGTAAAAGCAAAAAGCTTGAATTCGAAAATTTTTGTATCATTATTTAAAATTTTAGACTATTTATTAAAATTTACACTTAAATTACTCAAAAACCGTAACATTAATCAATATTACATGAAATCCTACGTTTTTTGAGTAATTAAAGTGAAAATTTGAATAAATAGGCCAAAATTGTAAACAATGATAAAAAAAATTTTTCGAATTCCAGCTTTTTTCATTTTTTGCATTTTACTAAAACATGTTCTATAGTATACTAATGTAAATTTTTTTTACACCATCAGAAAATAGACATTTTAACAAACGAAATGCCCACCGACTTTTTGAAAAAAGCTGATATTTTGACACGTGAATTTTCGATTGAAAATTAGGGTGTTTTTTTGGTATTAAGCCAAAATAAGGTGAACAAATCAATATTTAAAATCAAATAAATTACAGTGTATTTGGGACATAATAAGGTAAGTTTTCACCAAATTTCGTAGAAAAATTTTTGTTTTTGAAAAAAGATAAAAATAAAAAACCAAAAACTCGGTTTTTTGAATTTTTCACATAGATTTTGAGGTTATGTGAAAAAATTGTTGATACAAAAGTTTTAGATCTTTTTATTACCTACAACTTTGTCATACAACTTTTTTCTATATGACTTGTAGTTTTGCCGGAAATCGAAATACACCATTTTTTACCATTAAAAACTCAACCCACCCACTTCCCGAACTCGGCTCGCCCGTAATTTATTTTTCCTTTAATGTTTATCATATTCACCTCCTTTTACAATGGGTTTCCTCCTACTATGATTTTTTTGTACTTTTTAATGTTTTTGAAGGCATCGGCACTGGTCTATACTTTGATTACAGTTTAAAACCAATACAGAAGTTTTTTTTAAAACATTTCTCTTAACATATTTATACTCATAAAAAAAAAAAAAAATTAAATAAAATAAGTTCGAAGAATTCTTTTTGTTATTCGAATAAGAAAAATTGATCCATTCATGCATTATTTGAAATTAATTGTGCTTATAAATACCATTAAAGAAAATGCCAACAATAATTTGATTTACCTTATGAACATTTTAATTAAAATGTGGTTTGTATTGAAAATTGGTAATATGGAATGCCAAACAATATTACGTTCTACCAAAAGAACCTATAAAATATAATTCAAATTAATTCATTTGAATGGACATGGATAAAAGGATATTGTTGTACCTACAATATTATACATTTATATCGATATTGTAAATACTAATATGTTGAAGGTTTATGAATTAAATTCATTGAATTTGTGAAGGAAAGTAGAAATACCAAACGAAATTAATTTTTGATACATTTCATAATAAATTTTGAATATGTTTAGCCTCAATTTTCAATAAAATATATTTTAATCCCTTGACAATAAGTTTTGGTATTATAAATTTTTAAAAAGTATTAGGTTTTGTTAAGGGATTAAAATTCAAACGTGTATAGTATACACATTTCGTCAAAATAAAGACTGTTAGAACTTTGACGTATGTACCTATTAAATTCTCAATCAAATTGGTTACTCTGCCTCATAAATTTCCCTTAGGTAATCAAAAATAGTAAAAACAAATTTTAAAAATTACTTCTTAAATTCAAAAAAACCAATGATAACCATATTTCAAACGACCATAACTTAACGTTTATTGACCTCTTTCATTTTTCTGAATCATTGTCATTTAATATTCACTGAAGCATCATCATCTTCATCATCATCGTACACAATCATTTGCTTCTATTAAAAATTCCAATCCCAAAAACGGAATTAAAAATATAAAAAAAAAAAAAAATAAGAAAAAAAAAAACAAAAACTCCAAAGTTCCTATTATAGAAGAAGAGATACTCTGTCTATATAAAAATTTATCAATGGCAATGATGGCGGCACAATATCTCTTCACAAAGCACTGCACTATAACAGCGCCACAAACGACACCGACGATAAGCTTCGGACGTCCAGTATACAACAGGTCCGGATCTAGATTGGTTCAATTTTGTTTTTTTGTTTTTCTTTTTTTATGCAAAGAAAGCAAAACTGTTCAAAACATCCACTTAATTTCGAAACAAAAAAGGTTGAGATTTAAAATTTTTAAAAGTTTCATCATAATCCGAAATTCTGTTCACGAAAACTTCAGGAATCGGTGTACCTTTGTATTTCAAAAATGATATCTTGGCCAATATTTTCCCAAAAAAAACCTTTTAAAAGGTTTGAAAAATAGTAGAAGACCCTTTTTTATGGAAAACTCCCCCACATTTCTTCTTCTGTTCTTGCATCCGTCCCTGTTGCCTGCATTTGAATCATGAAAATTGCATTCTCCAAAGTTGTTATGGGTCTTTTATGTATGTATAGCCATGTCCTCAGTTCTGATATTTTCTTTTTCTGATGGTAATATTCTTTTAGGTGGCAACATTTTTTTTTGGTTTTATTTTTTATATTTTTTTCCTCCTGCAAAGCGCCAATGTAGATGAGTATTTTTATATGGTTATCAGTTTGGAATGGCTTTAAGGTCATCCAAATGGGTCATCTGAAATATAATTTTTATCTCACAAGCATCATTTTTACAAGAGCATTTTTCTATATAGATACTTTAACGACGACGACGATGTGATTCAATCGATATTTTTATAAATTGGTAGTTACATGTTTTTTTTTCCCTGTTTTTAATGGAAATCGTGGTGAATTGAAACAAATCGGTTGTTGGACAGAAAAGCAAAAAATGTTTTTGTAGATTTAGAAAATAGAATATTAATAAAACATATTAACATCTTTAACCTCGAGAAAAGCTTAGATGATTTTTATACCAAAAGCGGGAAAAAATGCTCTCATAACTCCAAATGATTAAAGCCCAATAAGTCTATTATTTTTCTTTAGAAAAATATTTACCTAAGACAGAAAATAGACCCCTTTTTGATTGATGATTAAAGTTCATCAAACTACTTTTGTGTTAGTTCTGGAATTCCACAAGGTAGCCATTTAGGTCATATACTTATTATTTTATTAATAAATGGCTTTCCATCCGTCCTCAAATATTTGAGTCTACTGGTTTATGCATTTGGTGTAACAATCCTTAAAACTGTCTTTAATGTTCGTCTAAATGCTTACGAAAAGTTACAATGTGATATTGAGTCATTCTATGTTGTTTCTTATATGATCGTAAACTGTTCAATTCCATATCTTATAAAATCAATTCACATCTTCGAGTTGGGAGTTGGGGTCATAATCCCCAAAAACGAAATTCCGAAAACCTAAAATCCAGAAAATCCGAAATCCCGAAAATCCAAAATCCCGAAAACTTAGAATCCCGAAAATCCACAATCCCGAAAATCCAGAATCCCGAAAATCCAAAAACCCGAAAAGCCAGAATCCCGAATGGGATCCCGAAAAATTATATAAAATGAAAAATTTGCGCAAAATTTTCTTGATTCTGGGTTTTTCTGGAATCAAATTTTCGGGATTGTTTTTTGAAAAGGACTTAAGAAATAAATCAAATTTGTATGAATGTTGAAAAAATTTTAATCGAGTTAAAATATCTTATTGAAAAGACTTCCGTGATAAAAAAAACATTTTCAAATGTCTGAAAATTAATCTAATCTAAAAATATATCTAATCTAAAAAATATTTTTGAAGCATCTGTGTTAAAAAATACCTAGTGTTTCGAAAAAACTCTTAAGAAGAATTACTAAACGTACTAATAATTTGTGCTTTTGAAGTATTGGACACTTTAAAGTCTAAGATCGAAACGTTCGAAAATCGTAGGATTAAATTTGTTGTTAAAGAAATAATTCGTCTTCAATAAGCAAAAACATTTTTGAATCAGCCCTTTTATAGTAATTTTTGGCTTGATTTTAAATAAGTCAAAAGAACGCTTCGAAGTCATGGCATTAACAATTTAACGACATAAAAAACGGACTTAAAGCTTCCTGGAAAAGAAGATAGAAAAAAACCCCAAGATTTTAATTCCCTTCGTTTTTAGAGAAAAACTCACAGGCAAAGGTTATTGTCAACGAATTTAGAAAGAATAAAACAATATCAATACTTCTGAAACTAAGAAAAAACTATCGACATTCAAAAGTGAATTTCTTATTTTATAATTATTTAATATAGAATAAAATTAATAACATCAGAAGTTATTATTAAGTTCGTTAAGCAAATTAAGTTTCATTTATCAAAAATTGTAATAAAAAGAAAAGCCTGACTTAATCGACTAATGGATAAAAGCATTTATTTGAATAATTCGCTACTCAAATTCCTCATCAATTTCTCTGTGTTCTTGATAAATAAAATTCCAAATCCTTTTTTCTCGAATATCAAATACTATTGCGACTCATGTGGGTGAAGATATTATTGCACAATAAATATGGCTGAATTATTTCAGTTATGCACATTGCACATATTTACAAATATTCAAAATTAATTCTCAATCAAGAATGCATTTTGATTTCTTCTTCTACGTTGTTAAAGTTCTCAACGAATAATTGAGAGTTATGAAATAGCATCTGAAGCAATTCCAAATTCAAATCGGATTACTTTATACCTGATGCAATTATTTCAGAGAGCTAAAGACGAAAAAGAATCTTTGGATAAGGAGAGGGATTACTCAAGGAAAATCGATTTGCATTTGTAAACATCAGAAATACCCAAGTAAATTTATGTAATCCAGTCAAATGTGAATACTTGAAGGTATGCATATCTAAAAGTTTTCAAAAAGTTCAAAAGAGATAGATAGGGAAGGTTATAAATTGAAAGGTTATAAGCAGGGAAACTCTTCAAAAGAGAACAGAGTTGTAAAAATATCAAAAAAAAAAAAAAAATAAAAAGAAATTTACTGAAAATAAAAAAAATTTGCATTAAAAAAAAATATTTATTACAACTAAAAGAATATTTATTGCAGATATAAAAAAATTTGCATTAAAAAAAAATTTACTGTACCTACCTACCTGAAAAATATTTGCATTGAAAATAAAATTTTAATTGCAAATTAAAAAATCAATGTAAAAGTGTGCGTTAAATATTTTTTTTTAAATATTTGTCGAATTTCTAACAATTTTGGCAATTTGATCATATACATTAGCTATTTCAACTAATGTTAAGCCAAATATTCGAAATTGTAAAAAATTTTGACGAATATTAAAAAAAAAGTAATTAATGCACACATTTTGCATTGAATTTTTTTTAAGTGTAGAAATCTTTTTATTTGCGGAACATTTTTTTTTCAATGCAAAATATTTGTATTTGCAATAAAAAATTTATTTTCAATGCAAATATTTTTCAGTTACAATAACAATAAGCAATTTTTTTTTTATTTTTATTAAATATTTTTCAGTTCCAACAATTTCTTTTTTAATTTGTTTTTTTTTTCAGTTGCAATGAATATTTTTTTTTATGTAAAATTTTTTTGTTTGCAATAAATATTTTTTTTTTTAATTTGTAATGACAAAAAAAAATGCATCAAAAAAATGATTTTCTAGGTGAATTTGGTTTAAGATTTTTTGTTTTGATTAAATGAGATTGCGTGCAAAATTTCTTAAAATATGCTTTATTCTTTCTACAACATAGTTGACTTCAAAATACAAGTTCTGGAACTGAATTTTATTATTCTTTCAAAAATGTTTCTTTTTTTACTCCCAACTACGGCCTTAAAAAATGGACTCTAATACAAACTAATGTCCGTTAAAGAGCTAGAATTTCAAATCTTATTACAAAAGAAGAACTCCATTTGTATAAATCAATCATAAATTTAAGTCAACAAAACTCTAGAAGACTCTACTTGCATGGTAGCAGTATCAAAGTAAATTTCTACGAATTGTTTGCTCTATCCCTTTTTTTTCCTTAAGATAAACGTGTTAAGTTGTGTGTGTAGAGAGCAGAGCCATTCTAAAGTCCTAATTGGATGGAAATAAATTGTAAGCGATAAGAAGATCAAAAGTTTTAATTATAACCTTTTAAATGGATTGAAAAAGAAGAAATGCAAAGCATTCCTAGAAATCAAGATAGGAAATAATATTCACTTTGGTTACTAACCTGGTTACTAAACAAAACAAAAAATGAAGAAAAAACGATTTTTTATCTTAAAAGTAAGAGAAGAGGAAATAATAACATGGATGAAATCATCTATTGTTAGTCTATTACAAGTGATAAAAAACTTTCATCTTTGAACTACCTACTTCTACTTGAAAAGGGTTTTGCAAGTGGGGTTTTAAGTAAGTGATATAATCAAGGATTTTTATTTTTCTCAAAATTGTTGCTCTTACATCTTTAATTTTGAAAACGAAAGGAAGATGTTTTTTTCGAAAGGAATTATGAAAGTTATCAGTTGGTTTATTATCAATAGACCCCTCCGCCATAACTAACTCCATCCCTTATTCAATATCCCTTCCCATTTAAGCCTTTAAACCACATCATCATCAAAAGATAAACAGAATATATAATCAAGTATAGATTAGGTTGATAGTTAGGTTGGTGGTAATCCAACAAAAGATAACAATGCACCTTTAGTTAAATGTAACGCAAAACCCTTTTTTTTTATTTGTTTTGTTTTGTTCCATCCTATTCATTGTCATCGTATTAATTAATTATTATTTTATAATCTATTCACGTCTTTCATTGGCATACCAAAGTACAACCAAAACAATTGTGGTTACGCACTTCAACCATCATCATCATAAGTCCCCATATACTAAACCGCATATCATTTAATCAATTAATCACAGAGTTACTCTCCTAAAGCCTTATAAATACTATAAATAGAAATAATACAACACAATACATTTGTACATACATTTAAATAAAATTTTCAACGCGTCATTAATTAGAATACACAACACCATCGTTTGAGTTTGTGAATTTTATATTTATCTATATCAAGTTAACCATGGTTGCATTTAAGAAGAAATGTGCATTAAGGGGCTTCAAAAAAACTAATGAAGTTAGCTTTTGGAGTAATAAAAAGAAATATCTCTTTAAACAATTTAAGGCTATTTCGTGAAAGTCCTTAGGAGGGTTGTAAAAATATCATTTAAAAAAATGCATTTGAAAATAAAAAAAATATTTGTTGCAAATTAAAAAAAAAAAAAAATGAATTAAAAAAATTAAATGCAACTGAAAAATATTTGCATTGAAAAAACAAAAATATTTATTCCAACTAAAATACTTTGCATTTAAAGAAAATAAATGTAATGGCAATTTAAAAATTATTTGCATTAAAAATAAAATTTGTATTGCAAATACATACTAATATTATGCACTAAAAAAAATTAATTGCAAATTCGAAAATGTCTGCATTGAAAAAAAGCTTACTTAAAGCTTTCTATAAAAAAAATTAGTTAAAATTATGATTTAATTTAACCTTTGTAACCCAAGATCGTAAATTTTAAAATTAATAATGACAATCGAATGGCCTTTAACTATAATAAAACACGTATTTTTTTTTTTTTAAATTCAATAAATTCGTTATAAATAAAGTTTAAATATTTTATTTTTATATACAAATGCAAAAATTTAAACAAAAAACTATCTAATATTGAGTTTTAGGCACTTTCCAGAAAAACTATTTTTTTCTGAATTTCGTAGTTTTTACACAATTTATTTTCAAAAAAAGCCCAACTTTCAACATTAGCTGCCAATTAAAAACTATTGGTGCCATTTAATAGAAATATGGCGTGCTATTTCGATAAAGCAATATTTAAAGATTACGTAAGAAGCTTCTGAGTGAAAAAATTAAGTTTCTACAGCTTTTGTGCGATCTTTTTCGGTTTGTTACAGAAATGTCACATGGGGCTACAAGGGTTATTAAATCTGTTTTTTAAATTTATGAAACAACATTTTAAATAATTTTGATCTTGTAAAAAACGAATTAAAAAAAAAAAACGAATTAAAAAGAAAATAATTTTTTATATATAAAAATTTTCTAACATTTTTCAACAAAAAAAAAATTGTATGCCATTTTGAAGAAATAATTAATTAATACCTAAAAAAGAAATTTCGAAATATTACAATAGGTAAAACACTTTCAAAAAATTAAATTTTCAAAAAGAAATTTAAAAAAATTGTTTTTTTGTTTAAATCTAAAAATCTAACTTTCAAAAAAAAAAAAATTAAGAAATTGTTTTATTTTTTTTAATCTAAAAATGTATTTTTTTTTATTTTTTTTTATTTTTTTTTGAATAAAATAACGGTTACTTAAACGCTTTTGTATAAAAGTTTTTGTTGAAATCGGATTAGTCGTGCACTAGATATTCTGAAATAAAAAACAGCGTTCTATAGCAGGTACCGTTAATAACGGTTCAAAAAAAGTTTTTTTTTGTTTTTGGGTCTTATTTGTTAAATTACACACAAAAATTTTAATCAAAATCGTTAGAGCCGTTTTTGAAAAAAAAAATTACTTTTCTATTTCCGGCAGGCACCGTTAGTTTTAGTCCTAAAAAAATTTCAATTCCCCATCTAGATTTTCCTCGTTATCAAAAATCTTGATTTAAATAAAAAAAAAAAAAAACAGTAATGCAATACTGGGTAACACGTGCTTGCTCTTGTTGTCCAAATATATTTTATAATAGTTTAAACCAGTCAAAATGTTAAATTTTAACCAATTAAAATTTTGTACGGAAAGATTCGACATAGGATTGATGATAGTTTTTATTTTAAACGGAAATACCATATTTCCGGTATCCGAACTTTTAAGAAATTCTTAAACGATTTTTAATAGAATCAAAATTCTTAATGCGCCACATTCAATCTAAATTGTTCATTTTCGAGAAAATTGCAAATCTCGAAAGTGTTATATGAAAAATAAAATATGCGGAGAAATTTTATACAAATAATTTAAACCAAATTTAAGTATTAAGACCATAACCCTTTTGGCTATCTTAGAAATGTTCAACTTTAAACCAAATCTTTATTTTTTTTTTCGTGAGAAATATTTTTTTACCGTAGTTCTATAAGTTTCTTAAAAACAAAAATCTTCTTTTGATATCCCATTATCAAAATTGTCAAAAAAAAAATCGCACTTCACTTGGAACTCTGTTACCATTAGTTCAGTAGGATTCAATTTTCTTTCATTAAATGCACTGAAAATGAGACTTTATCAATCTTTTCTGTACAAAATTTAGCTAAAATTTAAAATTGTATAAGATATACATTTTAGACTATCAAATTTTGTAGTAGGTAGATATTTTTTTTTAAATTCTTTTTACATATATTTAGTTTTAAATTTGTCTTTAATTTTTTCTTCTCTTTCTTTTCAGGTAAGAATCGATATTTAAATATCTATTGGAGCGTTTTCCAATTTTAACCGAATTTTAAATCATTAACTTATTTAAAGGTAAGATAGGTAAATAATAAAATTGAGCGAGTTTTTAGGCCGAAATTTATGACAGAGACAAATGTACATAATACATTGATCAATAAATTAAAAGCATCTAAAAAATAAGAAGCCAAAATCGCAAGCCAATATTTTGATGAAAATTTAAGCCGTGAAAACAACCCGGCTTTTATAAATTTTTTCACAATTTTTCAAAGGCGTTTTTCTTTATGTGTTTCTATTTCAAGCTGAAAACCATACGTATAACATTTTTTTTTTTAATTTTTTTTTTGTAGTCACACTATAGGCTTTAAGCTCATCAAATCCGACTCTGTCCACAACACAATAAAGTGCGATTTAATAATAAAAAAAAATTCTTAATTTATAGGTCAGCCTTAGCTAGTTTTAAGCTTTAAATGAAACGTTTTGGGTCTTATGGGTGGAATGCATTGCACATAATATGCATTCAAATCCCCAACCTCTTATCGTATACCGACTAACAACCAACGGACGACGACGACGGCGACGCGCGCACATCGACGATATGGTGGTAGACAGAGGTTGAGGTCGTTCAATATTGTGGTGACGTTAAAAATGTGTATATATCACAAAATAACACAAAAAAAATAAAAAGAAATAAATAGACAGAGAAGAAAAAAAAAAACATTAAAAAAAAGTGATAATGTGTCGCTGAGTGTAACAAATACGACACAATGACTTCACATCCACCACATACTAAGCTTTATCGAGAGTAATTACTGTTTGCATTTGAATTTAGCTTAATTTATTTAATTTACGTTTTTTTTTCTCTCGCATTTGTTATCGTTTGTCGTGCGTAAATCCGTTGGCTTTCAACATGGTGATTAGGTGCAAAACAATTTATAATTTCATGTTATTAGGTGAAACGGTTATTACATGAATATTTAATTGTTATTTTAGTTTTTTTTTTTAGAAATTGAAGAAATGAACAATTACTGACCTAATGACTTTGAAGTTATCAAAACTGCTAACGATTTTGTTTTGTATAGTACTTTGATACATGAAACCTACTTTTGAAATAAGGGCTTATCTTAAATGAGTACGTACCTACTCCTACATGCACAAAAAATGTGTCATAGATAAAATATTTAACTGCTATTTAAATTACATTCTTAATTTGAAACTGGAAAACCTAGGTATAGATTAATTAATTTGGGAAATTCTTGATACTTCAAAATTAAAACAACTATATTTTATATAGAAAATTGACATTCTGTCAGTATTTTTTTTTTTTTTAGAAGTTGTTTTAGAAGTTCTAAGTAACCACATTTCTATTAATTAATACTATTTAATGTGGATCCCAGTTGTGATTTAGTTCGCCGATTTCCTTCAATTTTTTCGAATAAATACTTAGCGTTCTAAAGAAAAAACTTCTTTGATTATTTATTATAAATTTTGTTTAATTTGAAGAATTTACTGGTTACAATAACACTGAACTGAACCTTTTAAAATCTATTTGACCTTCTTAATGGGCAATATCAATAGGAATAACGATCTATTGAGGAAAATAAAAATTAAAAAAAAAAAAGGTAAAAGTGGCTACTGCATATCTCGGATAAGAACCACCCTAATGTACATATGAAAGATAGGGACTTTGGGAATATTTTTTTGCATTTATTTCGAAACTTTTTAGCCCATATACCAATTTAAATTTAGCCATTTTCAATATAAAGGACATCCTAACATATGTGTACAATATGTATATTATTTCTCATAACTTCCAAAACAATTATCATAATTTGATAAATCTGTGGCAACTAGGAAAATCAACACAAGTCGACTCATGTCGAATTTTAGTTTTTAAAAAAATCTGATGCACAATAAGCAATTCTGTGTGCCATATTTTTTTCGTATTTTTATCTTAAGTGGTTTATGAAACGAAAAAGGACATAAGCATTGATTTGTTATGGGAAGCTCTCCTGAAAAGTTGTAAAAACTGACTTATGTTCCTTGTTGCAGGTTGTGGTATAGTAAGAAGCGGCTTACTTGACTTTTGGTTGTAGGGTAAATGTAACGTTCCTAAATATGACGTGCCATAAAGCCCTCTAAAAGCATGAACTAAAAAAATTCAGAATCAGCCACATACATTTTTTTTAGAAAAGTGTTATCAGCAGAATCAATTTGTACTCTTATTTCGATTTACAACTATCAATTAATAGTCGATAAAAGTTAAATTTCGATATCTTATTGCTTAATAAAAAAAAAAAAAAACAAATTTGGAAACAGAGAATGATGTAAACGGTTATTAATTGAAGAGTAATTGCAAAATTCCATTAAAAAGCTGACAAGTTTTTTCATAAATGAGGTTTAAAAATACCGAATTTCAGTATTAGTGGAGTAACTAAAGCTCAAAAATTGGCAATATTAGGGAACCCGGCCGAACAGCTTAGATTTTGATGATTTTTTCAAACGTCGGAAATTAAAAATACTTTAAAGTCTATAGAACAAAAATTGCCGGTGTTGCCGTTTTGATTTTTTAAATTTAATTAAAGATTTTTGTGAACAAAAACAAATTTTTTTCAAAAATTTTTCTTAAATTTCATAAATTAATTGATGCCAAAAGATTGTCTAGGAAATTCAAGGAAAAAAAATATATGGGAGTGAAGGACAATCTTCCATAGTTCAAGCGATAGATGCAATTTTCTTATTAATTGACTTCAAACACAAAAAAAAATATTTGAACACAACGGCAACATCTACAATATTCAAATATACGTTTTTTTAAAAGCTAGAAGCTTAGTCATATATGTAAAATTAAAATTTAGTTAATTGAATGAACGGCTTTTGAAAGAATGGTAATTGAACTCAGATTTTTGAAAAAAAAAAAATGATTGAAAAAATTTTAACATGTCGTTTTTTAAACTTGGTCGTAATATAAAATGCATTTATTTTCAAATTTTTTTGGCCGCATTTATTATGATTTCAAATTATTAAAGGAAATGTCAATATGTATTACGGTTTATGAAAAAAATTAAAAAGTATTTCATTTTCGAAGAACTTTTTTCAATAAAAGTTTTGAAAAAAATGTAACTTATTTTTTTTTTTAAAGTTCAACATCTAAACATAAAATTATTTTTTATTCATTTAACAACCCTTACTGTTGAAAGTTAAATAGCAAAAATTTAAAGTTCCTATTTACCACAGCCTTTGAGAAAATTAATTATTTCAATGCAAAAATTCAGTTTTAATAAAAAAAAAACCATTGAAATTGAAGTAATTTTTCATTTTTTTTTTTTCAAAAGTGTGATATATTTTACCTTTTTTGCTTCGAAATTCAACTGATAATATTTATGGCCAAAAATTTTTTTTAAATAAATTCATATTTTATTAGAAAAAGTTTGGAAAAAAGTCATTTAAAATTTTTCTAATAACATTTATTTTTTTAATTCTTAGTTTGAGGACCATTTTTTCAAAAAGTCTTGATTAAATTTAGTTGATTTAAATTTAAGAGATAAGAATGAGCTTCTGGCTTTTTAAAAATGTATTTTAAAATATTGTAGGTGATGCCGTTGTTTTCAAAATATTTTTTTTTGTGTTTGAGGTCAGAATGATAGAAAATTGCATTTATCGCTTAAACGATGGAAGATTGTCCCTTACTGCCTTATATATATTTTCCTTAAATTACCTAGAGAATCTTTTGCTATCATTTGTTTTATGAAATTTAAGCAAAAAAATGGTTTTGTTAAAAAAAATTAATTTTAATTTTAAAAAACAATACGGCAACACCGGCAATTTTTAATCTATAGACTTTAAAATATTTTTAATTACCTACGTTTGAAAAAAAATCGTCAAAATCAGAGCTGTTCGGCCGGGTTCCCTAATAATTTGCTTTAGTTACTCTACTATATTAATGAACTATTTAACGTTATATTGAAATTTCGGACAAAAAAAAGAATTGACTTAGAGCTGTCATATAAAAATTCCCCGCAAAACTGAACGGATTAAAAAAATATCGAGTCAAAATTTCGATACATTATTTTTTACCCAATTTTCTCTGCCACATCAAAAAGTTCTTCAAAATGTTGCTTAAAGGAATTGAAAAAAAAAACCTCCAAAATTATAATCTGTATAAAATAGTAAATTTTTTTTTTATTAAAAGACTCAGCAGCAAATTTTAGGTCCCTATATATCTTGTAAACTAATTTTTACACAAGGGAACGGTGATAAATGTCTTGATTTTATGTGAGAATTCGGCGCACTTATTAATTTTGAGACTAGAAGCGGTTTTGCAAGCAAATAATTTTTGATCACACTTGTGTTTCAGTTGTTTAGCGACAGAAACTTTAAAAATTTGAAATCTTTTATCTAACGGCCATATTATTCACTAGTTACAAAAAAAATACATCTGGATGTAAAATTGTCAAATGTCAAAAATAAATCCAAATCCAATATTGTTATCCCGATTTTAACTTTGAAAATAGTTAAAAAAAAATAGTTAAAACTAACTATTTTTTCTCTGTGTGATAGTGAGTATTATGGATTTGGATTAATTTTTGACATTTCAATTTCTTTACATCCAGAACTAGTGAATAATATGGCCGTAAGAAACGGAAGTTTCAGTGATTCTACACCGAAAAAAAAAATTGATAATAACAGCTATCAAATTAACATTTTTCAGTGACAAAAGTCGTCCAACAATTAAAATATCAATTTTGATATTTTATCATATCATTTTCACATTTTTTAATTTCAGATGGGATAATGAAAATTTCACTTTGACAATTAAAATATCATTTTGACATTTTTTTAAGTTTAAGTGGATAGTGAAAATTTCACTTTGACAATTAAAATATCAATGTTGACTAGATTTTACGTTTTAGTTTATTATAATGAAACCTATTTCTTTCCTTTTCTTTTTTATTATTTTTATTATTAAAAGAATTTTCTTTCTTTTCTTTCAAAACATTACTTATTCTTTACAAAATAATGATCATATTATTTTTTCTATTATATATGATATAATTGTTTTGTTATTTTCTCCCAAACTATGTGAAGTAAAATCTTAGTGCCGATCAAATTTTATCAGTAAATCATACATTTTACTTCGAAAAAACACAACGCGCCTTTAAATTAGTACACTTTAAGAATTTTGTATTTAATATTTTTCAATAATTTGGAATGAGAAATTGATATGAAAAAATGATAATAAAATATCAAAAAAATTTCCAAAATGTGACATTTAAATATCATCCTGATAATAAAAATGTTGTTTTAACATTTTAAATATCATTAAACACATTTTATAGAGCATTTTTGGCTGATATTTAAGAAATGTTAATTTGATATTTAAAAAATGTTAAATTGATATTGGTTTTTTTTTTCGGTGTAGATATCCCTGTATAACTTTCATTAAATCCTGGCAGAAAAAAATTAGAGCTAGAAACTTCGAAAGTTGATGCGCTTGGAACTTCGGTTAATGGAAGCCTTTTTTCCACAATAATCCTGAAGAATCAAGTTTATATTGTGTAGAAGTTAAAAATCTATCAACAAGCACAAAAATATAGAACAAACTATAAAAATGGTCTACAATAACCATCCCTATCGCGCATTACAACATGATTAAACCCCCTCAACTAAACAAATCTCCTTAGAATAATAAAAATTCATTAAAAATTATCAACAACATGAAACTTCTCCACGACAAACACAAGATAAAGTCCTTCAAAAACCCACTTCTACATAAAATTATCTTCCAGCTGAGTTAGTTTTTTTATTTTGAATTAAATTCAATTACCTACTTTATCAACAAACATCAACATAAATTTACTGTACTTGAACTATAAAAAATCTCAGAGAGCAGCCCAAACGACCCAATAAACCGGCCACTGACATCCCAATTTTCAATTCTCCATCACATCAAATACACAGAAGTGCGTTATGTCCCGCATAAAGATATACTCAATTTATTTTTTTTTTAACCCGAATAAAAGTTTTAGTTTGAAGCAAAATAAACAAAAAAAAAAAAAAAGAAACCCAACAATTTCAATTGAATTCGTTGATTAAAATGAATTAAAGTTAATTTAAATAAAAAGTTATGATTCGAATAAAACCACCTCCTCGGAAAGTATCCATGAATGTGTAAAGAACCACACACAACACCAGTATCATCATCATCATCATCAGTAACCAGCACCATCCTCAGAATCAGAGTGTGATGGTAACGTTCGAAGTTTTTGAAAATTACCATCAGCTCCTCCGAATGGAATGACACTTTTAAGTGTCCGATTGTGGAAACGAGGTTGCTGCTGCGGAGGAGCATCCGCTCAAGAAAATGCTATCTGCCTTGGTTGCCTTGCTCTTGGGCTTGAGGGTGTGTGTGTTAAGTCCTCTAATGGACAGTAAGTGATTAAATTTAATCACAATGACCAACACACACTGATTTTTCCCATCTCATACTCAAACTTTGCGTCGTGTCGTGTCGAGTGTGGAATTAAATTCCTCCTGCTCTTCTGGTGAATTGAATTGAAATGCCCTGAAAGTACCGATTGTGTGGGTGCTATGACTATAAAGTGCTTGGTGAGTGCTTGGTTATAAGCTTGGTGGTGTTATAGGTCATTATATTGTCTGTTTGACCATGAATTTTGTGCGATTCTTCGAAGACACTTTTCGAATCCGACTTTTCGTGTTCAGAATTCTTAAAAAAGTCAGCAATCAAACCGAAAAGAGATGCAAGAAGTTGAAATTTTCTTGCTCAAATAGACAAAAACACTTGTCAACAATGCCACAATCAACAACTTTGCGTGTTGAGTTTTTTGTACGCTGTGAAAAGAAACAGGGAGACAGACAGAACAGACAAGTCCGACATATCTACTAAAACATGCAACCTACATACTTACCTAACTACTTTTTAGCTCGCAAAGTCTCACAGTCATATAAGTCTGCGTTGCGCTGTTGGGTGTCCGGCAGCGAGCGTGTGTCGGTGTTGGTCGTCATCGTCGTCATCATCATTATCCTATTCTTTCTTGCCGCGCGCCACGCTATGCCGGCCATCAAGCAATCAACATAAATAAACACTTTTCCCAATCTAAACAAATAAATGCCGGCCAACGCCAAAACACACTGCGCGGCACGGCAGAGTCCATTCACCAAGAGTTTTTACCATACAACAAAGATAGATTTTTAGAGATGGCGCTACAGGGGCGGATTGGACTTGGAAAGCGCCTTGTTAATGATATTGTTGGTGTTGGTTCAAGTTGTGACTAACTACTGGTTTGGTCAGTAATTTGTAAATTTGAAGCAAAGTTTATTGGATTAGTTTAATTTTGTTATTTACTTTTTTATTTTTTATTTTTTATAATTCACACCCACTTGTTTTAGTACGAACAAGTTGTACGGCCAAATCGAATTTTGTTTGACTGACATTAAAAATGTTTTATTAAAATTTTAGTTGTAGGTACTGTGACTCCAAATTTGGAGTCATAGTAGTGCCAATAATTGCATTTCTTGACGAAAAACAATGAAATTTGGCACACTTACATAAGTGTGCTGTCAGGGTTTGGGGTCATAATTCTGTAAGTTTCTAAAATCTCTATCCCAACAATCTTTTAAATCTATTTTAAATTTTTATTTTAAATTTCTGTGTGTCTTCAATTCTTATTTCCTTAGTAGCCTCTTTTTGATTGCATTTTGCTAAATTATTCGAAATTTTTCCAGATAACAATTAACCAGATACAATTTTTTTTATTATATTATTTATGTATTATCAGCTTATTAATGTTGTTTCTGCAGAAATGGATTCCACCTAAAATGGATTCCATCTAAAAGCTTTTAAGTGTTTATAAGCAGTTTTTCGAGCTTTGCTTTGAGTAACTTTAAACTCGGTATTTCTGTACTTGATAAATGGAATATCTCTGGCATAGAATTCTAAAAAATATGTCTTTAATATGATTTAAGGGGTAATAACACTTTGTAGACAAGAAATCGTTTCTCAATTCTCCGTAGAGAGCTAATTTCTTTTTTAAATTGTAGATAATTTAAAAGACTACAATAGTATGTTATTTTGTTAGCAAATACTTGTACCTTTTGCAAAATAATAACTCAAGATTTTGTTAAACAAAAAAAAAAACGATTTTGACTTAATATTTTATTTATTTTTGATTTGTTTAAACAAAAAGAATATGCACCAAATTGATAGAAAATGTTGTAACGAACAGTTAATAGCTTTATTTTTTGCCGTAGGACATCCTGAAGCCGAGTTATTGTCAAAAAACGATATTTTTGGGTGTTTTCGCACCGGTTTTACTTGAGTTCATTTATCAATTTCTCAGCCGTCTATGGTGATAAAGAAATGATTTTTTCTTTAAAATGAAGGAAATTAAGACGGCTACAAAATAGGTTGGAAAAATGTCAATCATAATATAAGCTTTTTTTCGAAGTAAAAACGAAAATGTGTTTTTTAACAAATAGAATTTGACTTAAACTGGTTGCCATTTCGTAGTTACTCATTTTAATACAATGACATTACATTTAAACGATAGAAAATATTATAAGGCAGAGAATGTATGTTCATTTTTTGGTCTACGACGTGCTGGAGCAAAGATATTAGCTTAGAAGTAAAATATCCCAAAAAATACATTTTTGTGAATAACTCCGCTAAAAAGAATGATCAGGTGGTGAGAAATTGGGCTTATGCCTTTTAAATATACCCCTATCGATCCATGAAATAAAAACTGACAGTGCCTCTGTGCTCAAGGTCAAATGACGCTTTGACTGGACTAGTTGGATTTTTTTTTAGAAATTTTTTGTGAAACTTGTTTTATCATGAGTCCTCAAGACCCATCAAGTTTCAAGAAACAAGATTGCTTCTTCAACGAGATAAAATGGAAACAAAAGTCAATATGTCCCCTCCGTTACTTTGGAATGGCCATTATTTCTTATTAAAAGCAGTTGAAAGTTTTACTTTTTTTTTTGTTAATATATTGAAACCCACTTAAATGAAACGCCAAGAAATCTTTCGGTTTACTTCTTTAATGCACTTTTTTAATGTTTCAATAAAAAAATAAAAATTTCGAAGGAATAACAAGATTATTTTGAAAAAGAACTCGCGTTGAAGGTTTATTAATCAAAAATAAGTTCGTAATTCCACATTTTAGGCGGTCTCCGAATCTTTCCATTTCTGTCTGCAGAGGATCTTGAATTGATGTTACTTACCTTTAATAAAAAACAACGGGCTTGTAGATGCTACCTATAAGGTGTTACTACATTCTTTCGAAGTAGTGAATTTACTCTGTGACAACTGCTTTTCGTCTTCAAATTGCATCTTATTTTTAAACCCGACTTCGATAAAGCCCAAAGGATTGTTATGTTTATATGTTTTTGTTCATTTGTTCCATCATAGCCTCTAAACTATCTATTAAACGTTATTTGATAAATTAGGTATCTTTGAAGGCTCCTTTATTTTTCGCTTGTTATAGTCTATACGACCTTACATTTAACAGAATATGGCGCCCTCTAGATACAAAAGTATAAAATATATTTTTTTCTTTCAATGTTCATCGACTCTCAAAATATTTAATCACAAACTTTTAAACTCAAAATAATTGATATACAAAATAAGTTCAAAAACTAAAATCAGACTAATAAGTTATTGTGATCTATCTTTTAAGCATGTTCAGTCGCCTGACTTATGCCTTTGTTACCAAATTTTATAAATTCACAGTATTGTAAAGGCTGTATTTAAATGACTCCTTTTTTTGAGGTCATTCCCATTTTATTCATAAAGCTTTTTTTGTATCAATAAAAATATGTCATTCAAAAATCTTTCGGATGCCTTAAAACCAAATCCACCCCTGACCAAAATTGAACTTATACACCAATCTACCTGTGACATAACTCATAATCGTGTTGTTCGTGAACAGCGTCAAGTCAAGTTTTTTTTTTTTCGTAGACCTGTGTCGATGTTAATATCTTGACTCGATACCTAAATGCACAAGTTAAATACGATGACGCATCTCAACTATTTGGTTCCGCTTTTACCCCAGGTGGATTATTATGTGTGTAGGTTTTTTCCGTGTATAAAGCAGCTTATGACGTGATTGAAAAAAAAAAATTAAACACTGTCTGCCTGTGAAAGAAACTCACGCAAGTCTTCGTGTGAGTAATTTTTTTTTTGCAAATATGCACCCCATAGAAAACACAAAAGTTTCAACCTACGTTTACATATGAAAATGTGAAAAAGTCAAAGAACTATACATATCATCTATAGGTAAAATTGTGTGGTTGAGATTTTTGCTTATACACAGTGAGATTATAAGTGAGAAAGCAATATAACCAAACTTTATTCACCAGCAGCCAAACTTGTCAGTTTTTTGTATTTTATTTTTATTTTTTTTTTTCTGAAGACAGCTGACATGATTACTGGTAGGCTATTTTTAAGCAAACAAAAAAAAAATCAAAATTGAAATTTTGCACAAAATATTATTCAAATCCACCTCATGATCTGTAAATAGCCTGGATTTTATTCGAAAGCATTACCAAACTATATTTGAATTGAGGCTATCGGTCGTTTATAGATTAGGCTTCATAAATGGAGTAAGAAGGAGGCTTGTTGGTTACCACTGCTGCTGTTGGCTAGTGCGCTGGATTGGATGCATAACAAACAAAAAATTAATGAATTTTACTGGTATAGTAGCTGCGCTGTCTGGGAATATAATGGCAATAAATTTATGTGAATTGATGGCGCGTTGATAAATGATTTGTGTGAAATATAAAACGGAACATTGTTTGCATAATTATTATTATTATGAAGTTATCTGTCAACGGCGAAATGATTACGTAAAATGGTGGCGGTGTTTTGTTTGATTGTATGTGATGGTGATGATGATGTATAGTCTCCAATAATTAGCATGTGTTAGCGTACTGCGTGCATATGAATGAGAATGTGAATATTTGTCATTTTAAAATGACTTTTAAAATGAAATGATTATAATAGTTTATCGCTTTTTTTTATTTTTATTATCAACAAAACTTTTTCCTTAATAGTCCAGTGCGTTTATAATTTGACCCAGCAGTTTGTACCACCCCCAAATTTTGTTGCTCATTCGATAGAACATTGGCTGAATATCATTATCCTGATTTTTCGCACTCGCAAATTTCACCTTTCGGCCGCCATCTTGGATTTTAGTTTTTGTTGAATATTTCGATTTCTATTTATTCTACATAAAAGTTAGATATACAAAAAACGTAGGCAATTAAATTTCGCGTCTTTTATGTTATGAACACTTTTTCGATATTTTGAATATTAAAGAAGTTACAAGCCAAAAAAGTAAAAAAACGAAAAAAATGACAATTTGAAAGTTTTGAGCACTTTTTATAAAAATTATTAAAAAACCTTCCGAGAAAAGATTATTCACCTTAAAATTCTCTACAACTTTTTTTTGTATCGCTTTAATTAATAAAGTCATTAATACTTTTTTGTTAAAAATGCTCTTTTTTGTTTGTGTTTTGTATCTTTACTTTTTTCTTAAATTTTTTTTTTACCAAATCTTGAATTTTGAATGATTTGTGAGTATTTTATAGCTTTATGTTGCAAGAGAAAATTCAGGACCTACCTTTTTTTATATTTGATTTTTTTCATTTCGTAAAAAAGGTTTTTTCATAATTTTGATAAAAAGTGCTCAAAACTTTAAAATTGTCATTTTTTCGTTTTTTTTTTTTTTTATTTTTTGGCTTGTAACTTTTTTAATATTCAGAATACCTATTGAGAAAGTGTTCTTAACATAAAAGACGCGAAATTTAATTGCCTACGTTTTTTGCACATATAATTTTTATGTAGGATAAATAGAAATCGAGATGTTCAACAAAAACTAAAATCCCAGATGGCGGCCGAAAGGTGAATTTCGCGAATGCGAAAAATCAGGGTAATGATATTCAGCTATTCAGATATTTGGGGGTGGTACAAACTGCTGGGTCGCCCATATATGAACATCATAAATGTACGGGACTATAAAACCTATTGATTTTTCAAAAATAGGGTGTGACTTTTCTTCACTGGTACAAACTTCCAGTTAACAATTTAATGAAGTGCTGAAATGTCGGTACAGATTTTAGACTTTTGATTTGCTGCTTGTATGGTCAGTATTGAGGGCATGACTCTAAATTTCTTCCTCCTAATTATAGCATTCCCCCTAAAGCAAACATTTCAACAAAAAATACTGAATTGAAATTTTTTTAAACTCAAACTTTTTTGATAAAAATTAAGTCATTTAATACCTTATAATTCCGATTTAAACTTGAAGCAAATAAAAGGGGTTGGGGTCAAAATTCTGCCGGGGTCAAAATTCTTTTGTCAAAATTCTACTTTCAAAATTCTGCTTTACAAAATTCTGTTTTTCCAAATTCTGTTTTTCAAAATTCTGCTTTTCATAATTCTGTTTTTCAAAATTCTGTATATCAAAATTCTGCTTTTCATAATTCTGTTTTTTCAAAATTCAAAATTTTGTGCAGAATTCAGTAAAATCATCTTATTTGATTACCTACCTTTATAATTTGACATTCATATTAATTTTTGTTTTATAAATGAATAAATTTGAAAAAATTAAAAAAAAAAGTTTTTTTAATATTAAGCACTTCCGAAAATAATTAAAAATTTATTAATTTATCAAATAAAGATGTATATTAAAAAAATTGAATAAGAAAAGGAATATTTTGTATCAAACAACATCGGTTCCAATTAGAATAGGTATAGGTTTTATTTGAAAGAAATTCAGTAGGTATATATGCATTTTAAAAAATATTTGCGACACTTAAACAAAAAAAATTTACGAAAGTACCAATGTTAAAAAACAGAATTGGCAGAATTTTTTTTGTTCAAATATAATGCTGGCAGAATTTTGTAAAGCAGAATTTTAAAAAGCAGAATTTTAAAAAACAGAAGGGTCGAAATACTGTAATACCATAATTCTGTACGTCATTATACTGTAAATACAAAATTCTGTACGTCAAAATACTGTATCAATGAAATACTGACATGCAAAATTCTGTTTTGTAAAATTCTGTACGGCAAAATACTGTATATCAAAATTCTGTAAAAATGCTGTAAAAAAATATCGTTTTGATAATGTAAAAAATTGCGCGCGCACTTTTTTACATTATCAAAACTATATTTTTTTACAGCATTTTTACAGAATTTTGATTTACAGAATTTTGATGTACAGAATTTTGAAATACAGTACCTAGGTATTTTGACCAACCAAAATTTTGCTATACAGAATTTTGACTTTCAGAATTTTGTTCCTACAGCATTTTGCACATACAGTATTTTGGCATACAGTATTTTGAATACAGAATTTAGCAACATACAGAATTTCGACCCCAACCCGTTTTGGGAGCGGGTCATAATTCTGCTTGTCAAAATTCTGTACGACAAAATTCTGTATTTACAGTATAATGACGTACAGCAGGCTTGTCAAACTCAATGGCATTCACGGGCCAATATAGCAGGATCTAAATTTCTATGGGCCGCAAAAAAAAAGATATTAGAATTTTTACGAAACAGATTTATTTTTATAAAAGAACAAGAACAATATGTAGTAATATTAATGTTTTCTGCCTGACACTTGGCATCTCTTTTCTGTACCATCTTCTCTACTTGTGATGAAAATTTTTTAGAAGTTATTACTTTTAAAACAGACCCAAGGCGTAGATCTGTTATTCTGGATTTAACAGGTGACTCATTTCGATTCATAAGTGAAAACTGCTGCTCGCATCGATGAAGTGCTTCCAAACATACAAATGATTTCATATGCCAATTTTCGAGTGTTCTCAAATCTGCTTGTTAGATACTTGTAAAATTCAGGTATCCCAGCTTCATCGAATTTATATCTTTAAACGGAGCCACACTGGATTTCGATTAGCTCCATTTGCAAATGATTACGTACTGATTCTATATTTATAAACCCGTCTCAAAAAGAGATTAAATAAATTGCACGACTGGGGTCGCACGTACTTGCTCTTATGCTTAAAGTGACTTTAATGTTACAGCTTTTTATTCAAGAATATTTGGGAAAATTAAAATAAAATAAAATCTGTTTTTATAATTAATTAAACACTGTTTTAAATAATCTTTTACAAAAAAACAAGTATGCCAGTTTATGTCTTGTATAGAAAGGAATTTTTAGAAAAAAAATATCCTAAATCGTTAGAGCCGTTTTTAAAAAAAATTATTTTTTATATATAAAAATTTTCTAACATTTTTCAAAAAAAAAGTTGGTATGTCATTATGAAGAAATAATTAATTTACACATAAAAACGAAATTTAAAAATTTTTCACAAACCCGTTTTCAAAAAATTGATTTTTCAAAAAAAAATTTTCAAATATTTTTTAAAAATCCAAAAATGTGTTTTTGGGAAATTTTCTTAAATTTTAATATTACCTTTACTTGAACGCTTTTGTATAAAAATTTTAGTTAAAATCGGGTTAGTCTTGTACGGGATATTCATAAATCAAAAAAACCGTTCTATGACAAGTACCGTTAATAACGGTACAAAAAATATTTTTTTTATTTCAAAAGTTGTATCTTATGTGTTATACTATACACAAAAATTTTAATCAAAATCGTTAGAGCCGTTTTCGAAAAAAATTTACTTTTCTATTTCCGTTATATGGCAGGTACCGTTAGTTTTGGTCATAAAAAAAAAATTTCAATTTCTCCTCTAGGGAATCACCAAAAACTGCTAACTACCAAGTTTGAAGAAAATCGCTCCATTAGTTTAGTCTGCAGCTCGAGGTACTTACAGACGGACAGACAGACGGACAGACAGACAGACAGACAGAATTGCCGGACCCACTTTTTTGGCATTCTCCATCATCGTAATGTCATGTAAAATTGTTATCTCGAGTTCGATTTTTTTTACGAATCCTAAACTTGCCCTATAGTACCTATATCGCAAGTAAAAAGGATGGATTTTTCGGGACAAAGTAGCGAAAATATTTGCATTGGTGTTCATTTAAGAAAAAAGTAGCGACTGCAAGTCGACTGGAAATCTAATTTTCGGTTGCTTGGAAGTCGACTTAAATATTTTGTACAAATAAACAAATTCAGAGCTTATTCCCGAAAATTCACTTAGGATGAAACAAATCGTATGGAACTTTTTCACTGCTTTCCCATTGGTCAAACTGCACTCCAATACTAAATACAGCAAAAAAAAGCTTGTTTTCAATACAAAAAATGTTTTTTTACCTTTTCACCCATCAAGAACTCATATAAGCTGGAAATTCTCCATTGCGACATAAATAGCAAAAAGTTAAAATCTCTGCAGTTAACATCGTGTTGAAATGGAGAAATTCAAAACAATTTTATTGGATTCCCCGGTTTGTTCGTGTTCATTACATTTAAATTTTATTTTATAACTAAAATTAAATGTAAAAATTGAAAATGCAAGTTGTACCTAAATTAAGCTTGGGCCGCACAAATATACGATGTGGGCCGCATGCGGCCCGCGGGCCGCAAGTTTGACATGCCTGACGTACAGAATTATGGTATTACAGTATTTTGACCCCACAGAATTTTGTCGTACAGAATTTTGACAAGCAGAATTATGACCCGCTCCCAAAACAGAATAGAAAATAAGGCGAATTTTGAAAAACGGAATTTTTGCTAAAAAAGCAGAGTTTTGAAAAGCAGAATTTTTAAGCCAGAATTTTGACCCGATCCCAAATAAAAGTACATTTTTACAATGTTTTATAAAAAAAACCAACTACCTTCATATTTTTGTACAAGATAAAAATAAAAAAACAACAAATTAGTTTTTTGATATTTTTTTCGTAATCTTTTTTCGATAAAAGAGGTACTTTCGCAAAAAATCATTAAAACTCCCATTTTTTCAAACCCTCTGCCACTTTTTTCACTGGGGGTCACTTCTTATTTTTTTAAATACAAAAAATTGAATCGTTATAAGTCCTTAAAGACTGTTTTTTTTTTTTTCATTGCTGATTTTCTCTTAACCGATCAAGTCTTTTTTTTTCAGAACAAGCGTTCAAAAAACTGTAAAATTAAACCTAATAAAATTTAAAAAAAAAGTTAGTTACGTTAAAAAAAAATTTATTTTTTTTTTAAACCAGGTTGATCATTTTTTTTTTTTTTTTTTTTGAAATTTTGTTTTTAGGCTTTGATTAACATTTTCTGTATAATGGCATTATATGGCATACAATTTTAACTTCTACAATTTTAAATGTTTTTTTTTACGGGAAAAATTTTCTTCGCGATTAGGTAAAATCTTATTTAACTAGACTGATTTTTTAAAATGTTTTTATACTTATACTTTATAGCGTGGTAAGGCCGCCTAAATGTTTTTTTCTATCAAAGGAGTCGCGATCTCAAAACGTTTGAAAAATACGGCTATTTATAAAGTCAAATGCAAAAGTTGCATTTACTATAACATTTATAAGGTTAGCTCTTAAGCTTTTAGTTACCAAAAGAATCTTCAAAATTTAAAGGAATTATGTACGTATTGCTAATGATCTACTATATAAAATTTAATATGCATACTTACAATCCTACATATTTAATCACATCCCACAAAGTTATGTATTTATAAGAGAAGAAAAAAAAAGGAACCAGTTAAAAGTTCTATAAAGTAATCAAACCTATTTAAAATACCCACACAAAAATTAAATAACTTTCTACTACGTAAAAAAGATACACATCAAACGCTTATACACATATATGATACCCTTGAGAATTAATTTGGCAACATAAAGAGTAGGTACCCTTTTTTTGGAAACAAAAGTTCACTCAAGCCAGAAAAAAGGTCAAACAAAAATTGGGGGTAGGCACACAGAATCAATCAATAAAAAAAACCCTTTTGTTTTTTTTTTTTTTTATTGCGCCTTTAGGTTTTTATTAATTCTGCAGTATCGCTCAACTCAAATATCAACTTTTTTTTTCTTTCTGTTATCTTGTGTGGCAAATGTTATTTATTTGATTTTGAAATATTTTTCGATATATGGATATATTCAAAATATTTTAAGGCTTATAAATAGCATACCTATATACATTTCAGAAAATTTCTGTTTTATTTGTTACAAACATAACTCACTCGGATAAACGGAACATCAAGTAAAAATATCAAATTTTAGAACTCATAAAAAACTCTAAAGATTTGAATGGGGTAACTCCAATATCCTTTACCATTGAAGCCTTTGTGTTAAATAAAACATGGACTATTGAGAAATTATAGGTTTGTGGGTTTGTAAGTTTGTATAGACGATAATATTACGAATATAAGTTGTTTTTTTTTTTTTTTGATAAAAGTTTAAATTAACGACCTATGAGTACTATAGAATAAATGTTATTAAATAGTTGTAAGGGTTTGTCAATAAATTCGATTACTTTTTTTTTGTTCTGACAAAGAAAAATGGATTGCTTGGCACCTCTTAAACGTACTAATCAAGTATGAGTTCCTTATATTAATTGGAAGATCATTTGCTTCGTTTGTTTTGAAATTTACTTGAATTTCATATTTAAAAAAAAAAACAGACCATTTTAGAAATATTCGTGGGGCCAAACTTAGAAAAAAAAAACATTACGAATTCTATTTTTTTGCACTATTTATCATCAAATAAATAAAACATATTCTTGTACAAAAAAAGACTTGCAGATTCACAAAACACCGAAGCGTCACTGCCATTTTAAAATGAATTAAATGGCTGCGTCTTGCGTCAAACCGCACTCGACATATATTAAATCTCTATTTCTTCTGTTTTATGGTATTTAAAATTTTCCAAACAAAATTCCTAATCTTATTACCTGAAATTTTGAAGTAAGTTTATCATGCACTTTTCTCTTCATGCACTCTGCGAATGAAGAATACCCAACCTGAACTTGTCTTGTTTTTACTTTGTATGAATCAAATTTTGAAAAAAAAAGCTATTTTTGTACTTAATTATTTTTTTTTGAGCAATTTGTGGATTCATTTAAGAGTCTAACTCTACGAATGTGAAAATCTCCTTGCCATTATGTTCTTCTCAATATTATGTTTAATTTCCAAATATACCGTAGCAAAACTTAAACTTTAAAAGAAAATGAAGACAGCTCTTGATTTTATTTTCAGTGCAACTTCACGTATGCAAAAAAAATATTTACAAACAAAACAAACAAGAAAAAATATCTTAAACAACAAAATAACTTCTTTATTTTTTACTTAAAAATAATAATACAATTTTTATTTCACTTCTACTCATAACTGAGTTTCCTATCAGCTCTACGAGCAAATATGGTAATAATACCAAGTATTATAACCTCAGCCAAAATACCCAAAGCAGGCCAAACCGAAGCCAAATGACTGCGAACTCGTACAAATGTAGTATCTTTAGCTTCATCAGATATTTTCAGCTCAGTCAGAGTATTTGTTGCCACACAAGTATAATCTCCCCTATCCTCCAAAGTAACATTTTCCAGTTTTAAAATAGCATTTTTAACACCATTTTGATTCTTTTCGAGTTTGTAGCGATCCATTGAAGTGTGAACTGTCAAATTTCCAACTATCCAATGTATACGTGGCGCTGATCCAACTACTTCACATTCAATTTCAAGAACTTCTGATTCAGGAACTCCAACATTTTCCGGTGTACGTACTGCTAATTGGGCCAATACATGAAATTCCTTTTTATCTTCACCCAATTTGCAGCTATAGTGTCCTGCATCAGTTTCTTCAGTCTTTGGAATTATAAACTTATTTTCAGCTTCAATGATAGTATAACGATGTTCTAATTCATCAACTTCTTTCACATTTTTTCCATCTTTTTCCCAAGAAAGTTCAAATTCTCCTTCTTTGGTGAAATTACAGTGAAGTACTAGCGGCCTTCGTATTTCGAAGCCTTTCAATTTATGATCCAAATTGTCATAATTTGCCACCAACAAGTCTGTATCGGCTAGAGTTTCCCTATCAATCACAATTATAAAAATAGCAATTAATAAAAATAAAAGCCGCATTTTTTTTCCGTCTAAGAAAACACACGTGAAAAATACCAACGAAAAAAAAGGTAATAATCTATCAGAGGCTTACAAGTAACTGGGTGACAATCTTAATTCTCAAAAACTCTTGACTCTGACAACGGGGATAACAAAGTACATAGGTATTGGCAAATATTTTTTTTTTTTTGTTTAAAACATTTTTATAAATTTTTGCTGAAAAGTCGAGATAAAAAGGAAAAACAACAAAACACACAAAATTGTGATAAGAGTATGACAGAAATATCGTTTTGTTGCAATAAAACTTCATAAACCAGATACGTTTACATTGCGGCTGCTGAGACAAAACTGACATAAAGTCGAAAAGATAAGATAAAGAATCAGTTTTTTTTTTTCTAGAACAATATACTCATTCAATCGTATAATAATACAACACACGTAAAAGTAAAATGGTAGCGTATAAAATGAAAAAAAAAAAAAAAACAACACAAATGGACTTGAACACAATATTAGATAAGATTGATATCAGTTTAAATATTATTTTTTTTTTCTCTTTATCTTGGACTTATTTTTCTGTTTAAATATTTTTAGTATACCTACCTATTGTTCTAATGAATAATTTCTAATTAGCATGCAAAACAGATGTGATTCATTGCAAACCATTTGGTGTTTCCATTTTTTTTCTAAACGAAATGATTCTGAGAATTTTATTAAAATTTACAATCAAAATTGCTTTCTATTCAGTAGAAATTTGAGTTTGGATAAACCCATGTAAGGTTCCCTTATAGAGCTGCTTATCATGAATGAAAGTAGGTACTTGATATCGAAAATGATAATAATCTGATAATGATTAATTATAAAGAAATGAAATGACAAGTGAAGAAGACAAATGAATAAAGTAACGTAATTGAAAATTTATCGAGCGTTACTGATTATATTGCTTACTTTGATTTTTCTTGTCTGACTGAAGTTTTAATAAGACCTGAGGATTTTTATCTTCAAGTTCCGAATTTGATTTTATGCAACTTAAGATTTTTTAAACTTGCCAAACAAGTAGGTACAAATAAAAGCCAGAAAACGTGAGATGTCGATGAAAATGTCATATTTTTAGCTTAAGAAATAGTTTTTTTTTTTTTTTTTAAATATTTATGGAAAATTTACTGAAAAATATTGCTTAAAAAAGCCACACCCAATTTCAAGCAAATTATTTTTAAATATAAATAAATAAAAATAATTTTTTCCCAAGAAAAAAAAAAACAAAATAATTAAAAAAAATATTGATTTAGTAACTAAAGCTCAAAAATTGGCAATATTAGGGAACCCGGCCAAACAGCTTAAATTTTGATGATCTTTTTTTTCAAACGTCGGTAATTAAAAATACTTTAAAGTCTATAGATTAAAAATCGCCGGTGTTGCCGTTTTGATTTTTTAAATTTAATTGAAGATTTTTGTGAACAAAAACAAATTTTTTTCAAAAATTTTTCTTAAATTTCATAAATTAATTGATGCCAAAAGATTGTCTAGGAAATTCAAGGAAAAAAAATATATAGGAGTAAGGGACAATCTTCCATAGTTCAAGCGATAGATGCAATTTTCTTATTAATTGACTTCAAACACAAAAAAAAATATTTGAACACAACGGCAACACCTACAATATTCAAATATACATTTTTTAAAAGCTAGAAGCTTAGTCATATATGTAAAATTAAAATTAAGTTAATTGAATGAACGGCTTTTGAAAGAATGGTAACTGAACTCTGATTTTTGAAAAAAAAATTATTGAAAAAATTTTAACATGTCGTTTTTTAAACTTTTTCGTAATATAAAATGCATTTTATTTTTTCAAATATTTTTGGCCGCATTTATTATGATTTCAAATTATAAAAGGAAATGTCAATATGTATTACGGTTTATGAAAAAAATTAAAAAGTATTTCATTTTCGAAGAACTTTTTTTAATAAAAGTTTTGAAAAAAAATGTAACTTATTTTTTTTTTAAAGTTCAACATCTAAAAATAAAATTATTTTTTATTCATTTAATAACCCTTACTGTTGAAAGTTAAATAGCAAAAATTTAAAGTTCCTATTTACCACAGTCTTTGAGAAAATTAATTATTTCAATGCAAAAATTCAGTTTTAATAAAAAAAAACCATTGAAATTGAAGTAATTTTTCATTTTTTTTTCAAAAGTGTGATATATTTTACCTTTTTTGCTTCGAAATTCAACTGATAATATTTATGGCCAAAAATTTGTTTTAAATAAATTCATATTTTGTTAGAAAAAGTTTGGAAAAAAGTCATTTTAAATTTTTCTAATAACATTTTTTTTTTAAATTCTGAGTTTGAGGACCATTTTTTCAAAAAGTCTTGATTAAATTTAGTGGATTTAAATTTAAGAGATAAGAATGAGCTTCTGGCTTTTTAAAAATGTATTTTAAAATATTGTAGGTGTTGCCGTTGTTTTCAAAATATTTTTTTTGTGTTTGAGGTCAGAATGTTAGAAAATTGCTTTGTCCCTTACTCCCTTATATTTTTTTTTTCCTTAAATTACCTAGAGAATCTTTTGCTATCATTTGTTTTATGAAATTTAAGCAAAAAAAAATGGTTTTGTTAAAAAAAATTTAATTTTAATTTAAAAAAAAACAATACGGCAACACCGGCAATTTGTAATCTATAGACTTTAAAGTATTTTTAATTACCTACTTTAAAAAAAAAAAATCGTCAAAATCAGAGCTGTTCGGCCGGGTTCCCTAATAATTTGCTTTAGTTACTCTACTATAGAACAATATTGTAAATGAAATTATTCTTTAAGGCCTAATTTATTGACTCTCCATTAAATTTAAAATCGTCATTAAAAAAGGGAATTTTAAAATTAAAAATAAAAAGTATCTAAAGACGCGCTTTTCAATCGTTAAAACTAAGAAAACAAAAAATAAATCTATTTGATATGACAAAATACTAGCTTTTGACAGATTTATTTTTTCAAAAGAAATTAAAAATCTTTGGGATTTTTTTAACAGAGTTTTAAGTTTCCATTAACAACAACGAATTTAACTAAAGAAAAGTGAATAAAATGAATATTTAATGGAATGTACTTAACGTTATTAGTTTAACGACGCACAATGGGACCAAACGACCAAAACCATCTCAAAATTGGTTTTAACAAATGTGATCATTTCAAAAATGTAATGATTGTTTAACATAATAGTAATGTGCGCAATTATGATAGCATACATTGTTTTTAATATATTTTGGATTAAAGTACTTAAAATGAGTCTCGAACCTTACATTTCAATTTTTATTGTTTTTCGTCCTATTTTATATAACAGTTTAAACTTAGTTTGCTCAGGAGTATGTGAAGAAACCTTATAAGTGTTGTATATCAATAAAAATGTCAGAATCTCTACTTTATAAATCCGTTATTTGTTTTTGAATGTACTTTAAATTGATTGTTTAAAAAAAAAAATAACAATTAATGGGAAGTAATTTGGCCAACTTTAATTTTCAATTGTAGATTTCTCCTTTGCCGACGACTGCCGATGTCGAGTTATGAATGAATTTAGAATCTCATTTTACTCAAAATTAAGGAATAAAAATAAAATTTTGCGCATATTTGCGCCATTTTGATTTACGGTGAAAAATGTATAAAATAAAAATTTTTAAAAAAATGTTTGCAAATCTTTTTTTACTGTCATCTACAGGGTGTCTCAAAATTAATGATTCAAATGAAATATTCTGATAGGCTATTTAAAGGGCTCTTAAAATTTGGTAACTTGTTTATCCCAAATATTTACGGTTTTCGATTAAATGCACTTCTTGTGAAATTTCGAAAAATTCCTACTTTAAAACAGTATTTTGCTTCCGCTGTTCATAATTTATTTTTGTTTTTTTTTTACAAATATGTCCCTAAAACAATAATTGACAATTAAGAACAATTGACAAATAAAAAAAATTATTTCGCTACAAATTAGTTTAAACAAAAGCCTATGTTTTTTATTGTTTTGTTTTTTACTCTAAAAAACCTTGTTTTGTTGAATTCAAATTATAGTATCTTTCATCCTAACTTCAATTTCTTAATTTTGTATACTTTTTTTGAAAACTTTGATAACTAGGCAAGTTATAGAAATGATAAAATAGTTTCAAAATGTACAATTTATTTTTTAGGGTGTTGCTTTAAAATAAAAGTAAGAAATTGAGTTTCATTAAAACTGCTAACTAATTTGATATGTCGAACAAAATAAATAATGTTTTGATTAAATAATTTGTTCTTATTTACCAATGTTTCAGTGAACGTTTGTAAAAACAAAAATCAATTATGAACAGGGGAAGTAATATACTGTTTCAAAGTAGGAATTTTTCGAAATTTCACAAGAAGTGCATTTAATCGAAAATGGTAAGAATTTGAGATATGTATTTTAAATTATTACTTTTGGGATCCCCTATAAAGGGAATTCCCAACAAGCTTGACCATCTGAACGGATTTCAAGTCCCATTTTCTGCCCCAAATCAAAATCTGCAGATTTGATTTTATTTAATTTCATCCCATTTTTTCAAACTATTATTTTTTTACGCTATTTTAATTCTTATCTCAAGCTTTTGTTTTATTTAAAAAGCCTTCTCTATATAAAATATAAATTATTTTCATATTCTATTTCGTTTTAATACTTTTTTTCTCTTCATCCCTTTATTTTTTTTGTTTGAGTTTTATAAAATACACAATAATTTTGATTTTATTAAGAAAGTGGTTAATTTAGTCTCTATGTTTTTGGATACTTATCCCTTTCACATTTTTTCTTTCTTTTCTTGCTTATAAAATAAATTCTACCTACAATGAATTTTAAATTATCTTTCCTTCGTATGCTTTTTTTTTTTAATATACAGGGTGTCCCACAGTCACCGCCCCAAACGAAAACCATGGATTCCTGAGGTCATTTTAAGTCGAAAAACATATGAAGTAAATTTCTCGTTTTTATCCCGTTTTCGAGTTACCACGGTTTTTATGAATTTTGTTCTCTTGACCTTTAACTGGAATTATCTTTGCCAAACTACGTTTGATTTGAAAAATTTTTTTTACAACCAATCAAGAATTTATTACAGTTTTAGTTTGTCTCAAAACTTTTTTTTCTGCGGACAACCGTTTTTCCACAATTTTGCATCAAACACAATTTTCTTCGTTTTTTAAGTTGTTTTTTACACTTTCATATCATTTAAGTCAAAAAAACACGTTAATGAGTATTAATTTTTTGTGCTTTTTATTAAAGCCCAGTTTATTTTTATAAAAAAAAATAAGTTTTATTTCATAAAAAAGGCTACTCCAAGTAATTAAAAAAAATAAACAAACTGAGTGAATTAACAACAAAAAATAATTTTTAAATAAAAATTAATTTAAATGAACTAAAAACTTTTTCTGACCTATTGTGGTTAAGAAAAGAACAAATAGATAAAGCTCAGAAAAAGTTTTTAGTTCATTTAAATTAATTTTTATTTAAAAATTATTTTTTGTTTTTAATTCACTCAGTTTGTTTATTTTTTTTTAATTACTTGGAGTAGCCTTTTTTATGAAATAAAACTTATTTTTTTTATAAAAATAAACTGGGCTTTAAGCCTTTTTTATGAAATAAAACTTATTTTTTTTTTTTAAATATTGAGAAACAAAAAAGTTATGGAATTTTGAGATGATTTACATCGTTTGGTCCCATAGTGCGACGCCGTTAACTAAAGCGATAAAATTCAATATTTAATGGAGACTCAATAAATTGGCCCTAAATGAATTAAACATTTTGACAAAAAAAAAAAAAACAAGAACATCGATTTAACTGACATACACGATTGAGAATTAGTGAAAAAATAATTAATAATATTTTTTTTTTCGAAAATACACCTTTCATAGATTGTATCTGACGGATTAAGAATTATTGCAAAAATAAAAAAGTCGGTTGTGTTTACTATTGCAAAAACATTCTAATTTACAAAATATTGACAGCTGTTTCGACAGTAAAAAAAAACACACTTTCTAAAAATAAATATTTATCTCTTTTTAATCATAAGTTTTCTATTTGCTTAATATACCTAGTTACCATGCTAAATGTTTGTTTATACCTGGCGCTGTACTATTAAATAAAAATTTAAAAATTCTTAAGTTCAAAATATATTTTTTTTTTCACTTTTGAGACAATACAAGATAACAATGAATTAATTTACTGAGTCCTGTGATCTTAACAAAAAAAAAAACATAGAACAAAAAATCAATGACAATAATTTATTGGACCATTCAGAAAACATCTTTATTTGCTTGAGTGTCACAAGTCTCACACAATATTATTTTTAACATTTATAATATTTGAAGTATACATACCTTAGAGAAAACGTCATACCTTTTTAGCTTGTATTTTAAAAATATGAAAAACAATTTTGAAGGAAGAGAAAGTAAGGTGTGTCATTTAAACGGCATCTTTTAAGACTTCCTATCTTCGATTCTAAAAAAAAAAGCAATCAAAATTATCTAAAATATTAAATAATCTCCAAAGTCACAATTATTATTTGAAAATACTTTTTTTTTGTCACCACTTGTGCCCCAATTTTTCCAATATTCATATCTATTGATATAAGTTAAATTTAGAGATTCTAGACATCGATGACGTATTAAACAGAAACTTACGTCACTAATAATTGGGTATTTTTATTTTAAATTTTAATATGTCATAACTCATAACTTATGACGCCAGCGTTAAGTTGTTTTTTTATTTCTTCTTTCTGAATCAATATGTACATTTATGTCGCCCGGCATTTTTGTTTAAATATTTGCACTTGTTTTGATAAAAATAACAAAAGATACGTGTTTTTTTTTCTTTTTCTATTATTTATTTTAGCTTATTCGTGGGTGAAATATCTATTTGTGTTTGTGTGTATTTAATTTTTTTGCTCTACAACAAGATTTATTTAATTTTTAGATTTTTTACTTTTTTTGTGTGTCATAACATAAGTGAATAGGAAAATTGAAAAGTTGAGAAGATTATAGCCATTTAGTCAAAAGTTTTTACTAAACAGCTAAAAGTATTCATGAAAAAAAAAAACAAATACCTACCTACAAAAAATGTAAATAAAAATTGAATTTCTGTCTAGAGAAAAATCTATATTCTGCAATATTTACCTCGGTTGAAGTACCGACAACACCACTTCAAAAAAGACAAAAATCGAAAAAAGGTGTACCAAAGTGTTTGTTCTGATGTGAAAATCTAACTTTTTTTTTAAATGTTTTGGACTCATTTCGTCATGAAAACTGATAAACTGCTTTTAATTTCTTTAAAATTGCTTATTTCCTCTTTCAAAAGCGTTTTGTGGAAATACATTGATTTGTTTGAGTCAATCTCCGCATTCGCAAATCCTGTTACACTTCAAAATATTTTATGAATTTGAACCCCATTTATCGATAAAATTTGCTTCTATTAAAAATGGCATTTTATGTTTACACATTTTTCACATTTTGTTCATGACGTAGGTATTTCATAAAAAGCTACGCATATTATTCATACGCATATTATGCAAATATTCAAAATCCCAGTATATGTTAATTTCAATTCGTGAATAGCAAATTTATGCAAAAATGCGTTCGCAAAAACATCCAATAACGATATATACTCTTTTCTGATGTTTATGTATTTATTATGTTTGTACTCGTTGTCGTTAGTAGGTATAGTTAATCAATTTTTGCAAACATCGTCATAATATAGCACATGTGGTTGCATAAACATAACAAAATAGGGTAGATTCTCATTTTGCTGCTATTTTTACTTGGAGTGTTTAACAAGAATATAATTAAGTTTATTTAGTTAGGTACAAAGAGTACAAAGTACGAGTTCCTATACGCAATTTAGAAAAAAACATAAACCATTTTTTTTTTCTGTTATATATTTACCAATTTTTCTTTAATTTTAAAAAAGAAGTGCAAAATTTTGCAATAGTTTAATTAAAAAAATTTGTTAGAAGGGCTAATGTTAGAAACGTAAACCGAAATCCATACAACTTAAAATATCGAAAATTCCCTCTTGTTGTTTGTTTTTTATATTTTTAATTTTTTAAATATCGAATTTCGAATTCGAATATGATTCCGAAATTGTTAATGGCATCATGGTTTACCCTATGAAACTCTAGAAATATCCTTCAACTAAAAAAAAAATAACCATTTAATATATTTTAATTAATTCTTTAACTGACATAGAAAATCTAACATTTAACGGCACAAAATTTTGCATAATTCCACATACCTACACATGCAGTGGGGGTGTGGCAAAGGCAATGGAATGGTTTGATTAAATTTAGCATGTTAGAAGCCGATCAACGATACACAAAAATACACTCTTATTTCCAGTATTGGAAAAGTATTTGAATCAATCACTTTATAGACAAAACTGGACAAATTGAAAAAAGGGTTGAACCTAATACTGAATTTGAAGATTTGATATGTAAGTGAATAGAACTCTCATATCATTAATTTGGCAATTAACTAGCATTTTCAAATGTTTAGCAATGAAATTTGTAGACAGAAATATTGGTCTTTTTAAAAATTAACAAATTTTTAACAACCACCAAGCCAAATTATGAGTATCTATTGGGTATTGGTATTATTCTTGCGATTGAGGTATAATCCAGTCAAATAAGGGTTTAACCTCGGAATGAATGTTAGTAGAAATTTTTTTTGCTCAATATCTTCCTTTTGCCATTCTATAACATATCTCAAAAGTCTAGAAAAATCTCATGTCCGCTTGTCGCGATTTCAAGGTCATATCGCGAAATGGAGATTTTCAAAATTAGCAAAAATAGGCTATGGTAGTATATACACATATGATACTTGATTTCAAGGTATTTTTTAATGCTGATTCCAAAAAATCTAAAATCAAGACAATCTGACGTCTCTGGAAAAAGTTATACCTGTTTTTCATCTGTCAACTCATATTATTATAACAGTTGCAAACTTACTGCCGACAAACCCTTAAAAGTTATGGTAGATGAACCAAATTTTGCATGAAGATTTTAGAATCCATCATTATTAAAAATCAAAACAATCCATTACAAAAAATATATATACCTACGAAATAATGGTATTTTTTGATGGAGCGGTAAATTTTAGGATATGCACTAAAGAAGATTCTTGTTCATCTAAGGAATAAGTGCAAATAGGCTAATTTTTTCATTTTAATCTTTGTTTGGATATTCTTTAACTACCCTCAAAAATCTAAGAAAATCTCATGTCCGCAAGTCCTAATTTTCTTGGTATATATAAGATAAGGTGCAGATTTTAAAAAATTAATAAGAAAAGTTTAAATTTGTATATGTATACCAACATAAGCGACATGATTTAAAGGTATTTTTTAACACTAATTCCAACAAACCTCACAAACAAGTCAACCTGACCATCCCTGAAAAGTAATGCACCTTATTTATGTTGATCTGACACAAATATATGAAGTGTAGTTTTCCAATTTTTTAAAATCTGCACCTTATTTTCAAACCAAGAAAATTAGGACTTGCGGACATGAGATTTTTTTAGATTTTTGAGGGTAGTTAGAGAATATCCAAACAAAGATTAAAATGAAAAAATTAGCCTATAAGCACTTATTCCTAAGATGAACAAGAATCTTCTTTAGTGCATATCCTAAAATTTGCCCCTCCACCAAAAAATACCATTATTTCGTAGGTATATATATTTTTTGTAAGGGATTGTTTTGATTTTTAATAATGATGGATTCTAAAATCTTCATGCAAAATTTGGTTCATCCCATAACTTTTAAGGGTTTGTCGGCAGTAAGTTTGCAACTGTTATAATAATATGAGTTGACAGATGAAAAACAGGTATAACTTTTTCCAGAGACGTCAGATTGTCTTGATTTTAGATTTTTTGGAATCAGCATTAAAAAATACCTTGAAATCAAGTATCATATGTGTATATACTACCATAGCCTATTTTTGCTAATTTTGAAAATCTCCATTTCGCGATATGACCTTGAAATCGCGACAAGCGGACATGAGATTTTTCTAGACTTTTGAGATATGTTATAGAATGGCAAAAGGAAGATATTGAGCAAAAAAAATTTCTACTAACATTCATTCCGAGATTTAGCCCTTTTTTCTCCTTATTTTACTGTATTAGTAGACTTTAATTCTAGCAGTCTTCTAAAAAGTTACTTTAGACATAAACCAATCATGGGTTTTGTCCCACAGATATACGAACATGAAACTTATCCACTACCAAGTACTAATCCGAGTAACGGAGGTGTTGGAGGCTGGTTTTGAACCAAGGATTAATGCAGCACTTATGGATACGGAGTACCTACACGGAGAAAAAAGACCACCTAAACACAAATGGATTCTATATTAAATAAGCGAATTTCTGCTTAATTAATTTAATTTAATTTAATTTAATTTAATTTTTGGAGAGTGCTAATTTAAATTAAATCCTCTTATAGTCTATTGAATAGACCCTTTTGAATGGAACAAATTCGTTCAAGATTATGATTCTTTGGTATAAAAGAATACTCCAGCCAAAAGTGCTATTAAATCCATTAGTGCATTTCCGAGAAAACGGCAACACTGGTCGGTTTTCAGTTTTTTTTTATTTAACTCGAAAACCAAGCCTAACTTTGAAATGGTCCAAAGACGGGAGACGGACAGAATCCCGAAATCCAAAATCCAGAAAGACCAAAATCCAGAAAACCCTAAATCCCGAAAACCCTAAATCCCGAAAACCCAAGATCCCGAAAACCCAAAATCCAGAAAGGCCAAAATCCCGAACAAAAAACAGAAAAAATAAAAAACTCTTCAAAATTGTGTTTCACTGAAATTTTAACTGAAACATAAAATTAAAACCAATTAAAAACAATTTAAACATACAATTATTATAAGTTAAATATTAAAACTCATAATTCTTTTGATTTGAGTTCAACGATTTTCCAACTTAACTTAATCATTACAAAACACTGCTGAAATCACAATAAGAACTTGAAATCATGTAAAAAAGAGATATTAACGGAATCATAAACTTATATTGTTTTTTACGTAATAACACCTTAATTTCACCTTAATTTTTGGGATTTGGGGTTTTCGGGATTTTGGGTTTTCGGGATTTCGGTTTTCGGGATTTTGTCCCCAATCCTCCAAAGACACTTTTCATAGCAAATTAAATTTTCTGTCATGTTAAGATGATTAAAAAATTTTAAAAATTATTTTTCACTGAAATTCTAACCTAAAATCAAAGAAAAAAAAGTTAAAAAATTGACGATTTTATTTTTTTTTTACTAAATCAAGGGGCATTTTGTGTATGTAGCCGGTACGTGCAAACTTTGTACAAATGAAATAAAGTAGAATTAAAATCCTTTGATTATATGTAATTTTTAATTCATTTTTATATAATTTTTTAGATAATTTCATTGTGAATAAGTCGGTCCTTGGACATTTTTGGTTTAAATGAGTAAAAATGGAGCTATGAAATAAAAACGGCACCGACCTCATTTGCAAGATGGTGGCTGTTCTACCATCTCGGGAAAACCAATTCGCACCCGTGTGCCTATCACGTCACAAAAAAGAGGTGTGCTTACAGAGGGTTAAGACTTATGCACATATGTATGACTGAATCTTTCCATTTTTATCCGGTTTTTTAAGACAGAATTTAAGCGGATTGTTTTAAAAGGGTGAGATTTAAAGTGGGCATCATCTTATTTAATGTTGCCTTTTTTTCTCCGTGTAGATACAATGTAAAATGTTAGTAAAATATATGTATTAAAGCAGTTTCCCATTTACTGCATGAAGTCAAGGTTTATTTCCGCAAGCAGCATTAATTTTTTTTTTAATTTTGGTCCAATAACAATTAATGTTTTTTTCTCGAACCGCGAAAATCCTAATGCCTTTGTAGATCTTCGTTTATAATATAAGACGGTAGCACGGTTTATTTAAAAATTGCAATATTTAAAAAAATTTAAACCTAACAACGATGTCGGCTTTTGCGATGAGTTGTATAGCTTCTAAATAAAATTGGACCTAGAACAGTTTCTTGTGGTACCCGCCTTTCTCAATGACATCGGTCATTCTGATGTTCAGATATTAGAATAATTTTTCCGTCTGATTTTCTCTGAAAACAGATACATAATTATGCGACAAGATCTACATCTACAACTTCCTGAACTTTAGACTCAATAAAGTCTGTTTCTTTAATACATACATTAGCTAGCTATGACGTAAAATTTGTCAAATAAATAAGAATAAAAAATGTCTTATTCAGTGTTAAGTCATTTATACATATCAATTAATTTAAATTTTTGATTTTATCAACCAAAAATAGACAAAAAAAAATAGAAACAAAAACTATAAAAGAAAATGAAACAGATAAAAATGATACAATAAATAACATTGGATGTCTCACCTAAATATTTTATCAATTCTATCACAAGGTTTGTTGGAGTTCAAAAACTAAAAATCTTTCAAATGAAAACAAAACAAAAGAACGAAAAAAAATAATAACATAATGAAAACCAGTCTTCTCACATATTAAGTTTTAAGCTATCCACGCCGAACTACGTAAGCAAAGACCTTTCTAAAATTGAATAAAAAAAAAAAAAAACAAACTTAAATCAAGTTTACAGTACAGAATTGTTGATTGTATTAGAATATTCTACGTCATTGTGTACCTTGAAAATTCTACAATTTTATAAGAGTTGTATCTCGTGGATAAAAAAACGGGAAGTTTAGTACTTAAGATTCTTACATGCGAATTGATTATGCAATGGAAGATTATCGCTTAAAGAGCGATTAGAAAGAAAGATGAAGAATTCAGGATTTAAGAGCTTATTTCATTGAACTTATTCACACTTTTATCATTATTCTCGTTTTTATTTTTTTATTTTGAACAACATCGTGGTTGTCAATATCCCCAATATGACTATATAAACATTTTCATCTGATTTAAATTTTACAGAAAATGCAAATTTTTGGACAACATAGTTAAAACAAACAGAATACCAATCAACAGTTAAGCCAAACATCAGAAATGTTTAAAATTCAGTTAATTAAAATCTATCTATGTACTTCAATCAAATCAAAATATACACCCAGCTATTGAAAAAGGACCCTTTTTGTATTGAATATCAAAAATTGGCTTTCTAATTTGAATATCACCCATCAATTCAATCTAAACCCAGCATGATATTGACATGATTGAAGTTACTTTCACTTGAAAAAAAACCTAATTTGCTGTAGCGTAGTCCATAAATTCTCGTTAGATGAATAGCCACCAACAACAAACGTTGTAAGCATTTGATTGAATTGGAGGGAAAGGAAAATTTCAAACACCAATTTAATCATCTTTTTTTTTTGAGGGAAGATGGGATTTTTATTATTAAATAGAAAATAGGGTGTTTATAAGTATAAAATTATGGCTGACCTTTACTGTAAACGAATACATTATAAAGTTTGATTTAATACTGTCTAATTAAGAAATGGCCTGAAATGATAACAAAACAACTCTCGTTCCTATTGAACAAATGTGTTGTTTTCTAGTGTCACTTCCGTTACACAATTGAATTGATACAGTTTATTTTATTTTTCTATTAACATTAATACATTTGATTAATATTATATTAATTTTTGAGCTCAATGTTAAAAATTCTGTCGTAGTTTTTAATACAACCTTTGGAATTAGGCCTTTTTCAAAACAAAAATTATTAGTTTTTAATATTGCGATTTTATAACACAGTTTTTTAATATTTTTTTTTATTTATTTCAAATACAAAAAATTAAAATGTGTTAGTTTAAAATACAAAACATTGAAATGTTATCAAGATTCAAGAGTATTGAAATATAAAAACATTTGAATTAAAAACTAATTCCTTTGTACCTAGATTATAACTTTATTGAAATTAAATACAAGAAAATCAAATTTGATCTCATTGTATCACAAATGTAAACGAAAATGGAAGCCATTTTTAAAAAGGATTTAGATTTAGGGTTATCGCTAACGGAAAAAGTACCTACATAGGTATATAAAAATATTTTGGTTGGGAAAAATCCGTTTGGTAACCTTTTTTCTGATGAAAAATAAAAAATTAAAAAATCTGAATTTGCACTATTTTAAAGGCGCTTTGTATTTTTTCAAAGTAAAATGTATGAATTACTGAAAAAATTCATACATAGTTTGTGAAAAAAAAAAAAATAATAAAAGAGATATCGTCGTTGAAACCAGAAAAGTGTGTAACTCCAAATTTTCTGAAAATTAGATTTGAATGCCATCTGTTAGACAAACCTGTTATCTACCGTTCCTTAAACTGATAATCCCCTTAAAATTCATAGTTTTTATTTTATTAGCAAATTAGAAAATGAAAACTCATACAAATGCCTTCAAAACGATTTTGTTTTTTGCTCTCCTATAAAATTTGCTAAAATGGAGTTACACACTTTTCTGGTTTCACCGACGATATCACTTTTAATATATTTATAATGAGTAATCACTTTCAGAAGTAAGAGATAAAAACACTTAAAAAAATAAAAAAAGAAAAAGAAAGAAATATCATTATAATAAACTGAAACTTTAAATTTAGGAATACGTCCTTGATTTTTAATACAAATCAAATTTCAATAAATTTTGTATTATATACTGTTGCCTCAAATATAAGCCAAATTTTTTTAGAATCTACACCAATTTTTTAACCGTGTACTCGCCTCTTTACCCAATCTAATTTTTCTCCAGTGTTTATAAATTGTGCATACATGATTTTCGTTTTTTTTTCTGGACCGAATATCAATTGGCAAATAAAAACTGTCATAAAATAAAAAAAAAAAAAAACTATTACAATACTTTGGGGTACATTATTTTTTAAAACATTTATTTGACATAAAGCATTTGAAGCGTTGAGAATGAGAAGGGGCTAAGTTACATGTTCGATTTTTATTTATTTTTTCCAGCAAATAAATGTATCAAAAGACAACCTAAATTTTGGTGTTATTACCATTCATTTAGTGTCCTTTATAGTTTAGAAATAAGCCTTAGATCATTTTTCTAAATCCCTCTCATTTTCATAAAAAAAAAGCCATAATCCAAAAACTTTAAACGACGCACATAGGGGTATTTGACAGTTTTACGCGGACAAAATTATTTTTCTGGTTTTACTTCATCGACAAGGTAAAAACTTGTATTTAGTACTTGAATTAAGTAATTTAACTGTTGATTTCAATGAAAACATTTTTCTTCCAAAACTAATTTTTGATAAAACAAAAAAGTGTGAAAAATGGACGCAAATGGTCTATTAAAACGCTTATAAATGGAGTTTTATTAATGGTATCGCCCAAATAAAGGTCTTAAAATTTAGGAAAAATTATAAGAAATCAGGTTCTGTAATTCAAGAAGTTGAATCTTAAAAAAAAAACTTGAAATATAGATGTATGAAAAAAAGTAAGCATTCTAAAAAGCCTAAAACGTTTAAAAGGGGCAAATGTGTCGAAGTTGGACTTAGTTGCAATTGTTTTTTTGCAGATTCAATTAGATACGAGTTTAACCTTCAGAAAACATAAAATTTTATCACACAATAATGTGAAATAGTATAACTTTTCACAGAAAGAAAACTATTTTTACGTTTAAGTAATCACTTTTCAACTTATCACTTTTTTATTTATTAAGTAATATATAACATTTAGATACAGCATCTAGTAGACAGTTTCGTATCTCTTTCCCTATATCAATATTCCATAAAAACATTTTTCTATAACCACTTCAAAAAAAAAAGTAGGTACCTACTTACTTAAGCACTGTCCCTAAATTATAAAAAAAAAATTATTTTTTCTTTGGGCTGAAAACTTTGAACTCTAGACCACTGCTGTTAGTCACCTGGAGTTATAATTAATTTTAAAACTATATGAAAATGCTAAACAAGTAATCTACTTTTAGTAGGATGTTAATTTTTTACGTTTGGATCAGTTTAAAATTTTGTCTTTTGTCCGCCTAAATTGATTAAATACAACTATGTGCGACGATTACTCAAAACTCGAAATATATCACTTAACCCCTTCTCATTCTCAACGCTTCATTTTTAAGCACTAGTATGCTAACGTACAGAATTTTGGACGTAGTTTTTTTTTAATTAAAAAGTTTTCCCTTTAGAGCAACTGAAGAATTCGTGTTTTCCAAAATGACGATATTTGTCATAAAGATGGCTTCCCCAGAAATTCTAATTGCAGTTTTCTCTCAGCTTTAAAACAAAAACCAGGTTTCTTCTATTTCGCTCTGCAAATATATTACATTTCCTTTACTATCATTTGAATTTCCGAAAACATTACTATTTCGGATATCCTTTAATATTTACCAACACTTCTTCAGAAAACAAATAAACCTTGAAGCAATATGAATATTCCGAGTATTTCTAAACCAAATAATTCAAGCCGGTACCTACAATTCTATTGAAATATCAAACAAAACAAAAAAAACTATCCCTATATTTTCCCTTAAGTCCTAAGATCACTCTACCGGAATTCAATATTTTGTATGTTTGAGATGGTAAAAGTGTGAGTTTTGACATAACTTTAAATAAAATATCATAAGCCTCTGGGAATGTAATTTAGTTAAAAAAAAAAAAATGAAAAAAAATTTTAATCTCCCATGTTTCCCGTATTTTATTACTTTTACTTTTATACATTTATTTTTTCTTTACGAAAACCCATCCTGAGGCTAAGAAATGTGAATTCATTTCATCAAAACCAATACTCGAGTATATTTTATATGTTTTTATTTTCTCGAGTCCTCAATTTCTTTCATGCAGTATTTTTCCTTTTTTGTTATTCGTCATATGTTGATGATTTTCCATCAAAAGTTCCTACATCCCACACATCAAATCATCCATCATCGCCCACAATATTTCTGTTTTTCAGAAAAAAAAATCTTATTTAAGTCCTTTAAAATAATTATTAATGCTTGAAGCAAATAAAAAAAAATATTCGTTTATTTTTCTGTCCCTTGTTGAGATCAAACGAGAGGATGGGAAAGTCCTTTGTGTTGAATTTCACAGTTGTTTTTTAAAACCCAAAAAGCTGTTTACTTTTTCCAAAAAAAATAAAATATTTATTTCATTTACCATATGGTGCCAAGTGTTCAAAATGTATTCGATATTTCATTTCAAATTGTATGTAGGTTTGTTAGATCTAAGCTTTTTTTTTACATATAAATGGAGACATAAAAACATAAAATTATATAATCCTGGCTGCGTGTTGTGACATTATCCTTCGCTTTTCAGTTTTATCTATGAGTGTTGGGTGAATGTATTCAATGTGTAAATCCACCGACAGCTTTGTGAACACTTTTGTGACATTGATACTAATTTAAATAAAGAAAATTGAAACAAGAGTGTCGCACTGGCAAGTAATTTTCTATATTTTTATAACTTATTATTGTATACGGTTTTTATGTGTGAGGTCACTGTGTTTGTTTTAAGTTATGTTTTTAGCTATAAGCTTGTAATGCCTTGAAGAAAATTTAATTTTATTTAATTTTAATTAAAATTATCTAAAATCAAAGACAAAATTAATATTGTTTCTCTTTTCTTTCTCATTTCAGGTATGTTGAATTATTGCAATAGTTGTATACGAATTTTAAGGTAAATTACATTTTGAAAATATTCGTATTTAAATTTCCTTTTTCTTCTTGAAGTCATTTGGTGAATTTTTTAATACCCGTAATTCGGTTGTTGTTTCGTATTGGACAGGTAAAAGCACGGAAAGCTTAATAATTTTAAACATGTCTCTCATTTCTTTCTTTTTTTTCTGAAGCAGTGTTTTCAAGACATTATTGTACAAAGTTACCTACTTCTTTCATATTTTTTGTTTTGTGGCAGTGTTTTGAAAAATCCAATCAGCCCTATTGTGAGTTTCGCGTGAACAAGATTCTACCCAGAAAAATTGAATTTTACTTTTCCCCTATTGTGAGTTACGGGCGAAAAGTTGTTCACGTTCGGACATCTCCTTGTATTTTCAACTTTTTTCAGGTAATTTGCGAAGTATTCGATAGCTCTTCTCTCGTTTAGCGGAAAATGTAAATTCCCTTCAGGTGAAACTCATGATAGCTTTTTAAATTCCGGGAGAACAAAAATATTCCGTGCGGAAAAAGTTCCACGTGAAATTCACAATAGAGCTGAATGTGTTTGATTTCATATCGCTTATGAGATTTGTGTTCCGAGGAAGTCAAATTAAGTACTCTTGTCACACTTTTGAAAGTAAATACATTATTAAACCTTATTGAAATATGGTTCGTCCTCCACATTAAAAGTCAAAAACTGACAAATTCGATCGAAAGATGACCACAATACCAATTTAATAAGAACCTTAACAGATTTATAGAAAAATTTTAGAGTAGGTAATTAAGGCCCAATTTATTCACACTCCATTAAACTTAAAACCTTTATTTCAAATTTTAAAATTTGATGCGATTTGACAGATTAGGCATTGTCAATGGGTACTTTAAATATAATGGAGAACGAATAAATTGGTCTGCTCCCGAAATTGTCGAATTAAGTGTCCTTTAGAGATATTTCGAAATATTGCACTGTGTTAAAGATACGAATATCTTCTAAACTGTTAAAGCAATCAATTTGATTCCAAGGTTTTTTTTATACACCGTTTAAGCCCCTACAAGAATATTTCTTGCTAATTTGAAAATAATGAATTTTGAGTGAATAAGAAAAGGAGATGGCACATTTTTCTATGGAGCTTGGGCCCAGTGTGTTCACTAACGAAATTGGTATCAAATGAAAGGTGAAGTTAAGCACATTACGTGGGTAAAATATTTTCAAATTCGTTAGTGGGGTTTTGGAGATATTTGAGTTTGAAGTTTCGGATTTCACAATCAAGATTTCAGCTAATTTTTCGAACAATTAATCGTAGAATGCGTAATAATGGGTGTACAGAAATAATATTGGTATCAAATGAAAGGTATTTCTCTTGTCTATAAATCTGTATCAAAAGTTTTTTTCTTTATTAAAAAAAATAATACATGTTAGGTATTTACTTCTCAAAAGATGATTTTTTTAAGCGAGGCATTTGGCATATCGAAATATCAAAACATTCAGTGGTGACATGCACTTTTTTTTGCAATTTTTCGATAGCTTAATGTGTTACCTTTAATTCTATACATAAAATAGTTCTTTAAAACATATGTACAAAAACCTTATAATAAGCAAAATACACAAAAACGCGCTGAAATATGCCTATTAAATAATAAGAATAGAAACTATAGTTCAGTCAATGGGGAAAAATCTGGAAAAAGCTATGACGTCAGCTAAGTTTGAATGCAGTATTGAAGAGGGGTTTATCCCAAGTACGAATCTCAGATTGCGTATTGTTTGGTCTTGTGGGGCGACCGCCATTTTGAAAAACGCATATGTCTCAATATCTCGAGAACAACTGGTCGGACAGAAAACTAGAAAGGACTTTTTAGATTGGAAATTAGTTAATCTTTCTTTTTCTAGTACATCATTTTTCTCTAGGAGTTATAATTTCAGAGTTACACTACCGAAAATTGTGTGTTTTTTGATATTTTAAATATTTTAAACAACCCTTAGAGTTAAGTGCGGAATTACTGAGAATGAGATACTTTGCGGTTCTGTTACTCTGAAAGTATAACTCCTAGAGAAAAATGATGTACTAGAAAAAGAAAGATTAACTAATTTCCAATCTAAAAAGTCCTTTCTAGGCATTCTACGATTAATTGTTCGAAAAAATAGCTGAAATCTTGATTTTGAAATCCGAAACTTCAAACTCAAATATCTCCAAAATCCCACTAACGAATTTGAAAATATTTTACCCACGTAATGTGCTTACCGTCACCTTTAATTTGATACCCATTTCGTTAGTGAACATCTATCTAAAAAGTCCTTTCTAGGCATTCTACGATTAATTGTTCGAAAAAATAGCTGAAATCTTGATTTTGAAATCCGAAACTTCAAACTCAAATATCTCCAAAATCCCACTAACGAATTTGAAAATATTTTACCCAGTAATGTGCTTACCGTCACCTTTAATTTGATACCCATTTCGTTAGTGAACACACTGGGCCCAAAAATGTGCCATCTCCTAAAAAATGTTTTTATAATTTTTTTTTTAAATTTGACCTCGAATATCTTTAGAATGATTAGATTAATGAAAAAAGTTATGAAGACCTTTTTTTGGAACAATCTATTTTCTACAAGTATATGTCTTGCGCGTTTGATTATTATAATTTTTCAATTTGTTACAAAATTAAGAACAAAACTATTTTTTAAAGATTTTCTCGATTTTTGGACGTCAAATATCCATTAAACAGTTAGATAAACGAAAAAAGTGTACAAGGCCTTTTTTGTAGAGCGTTCAATTTCCTCCAAGAATATGTAAAGAAATTTGCTAAAAAGTCGATTTTTTTTTAGTAGAAGCTTGATGTAAAAATGGAAAATTGCGAAGCGGAGAACAAGAGCTCATATTTGGTGTGTATATTCTAGAGGTGTCTAGCAATCGGTTTTTCGGAGTACCAAATCAAAAAAAAAGAATTTCGATTTTTTTGACGCACCCTAAGGTACCTACATATACTTTAAATTGATGTCGAAGTTGGGCAAATGACGAAAAAAATGGAATATTTGAACTTTGGCAGCTAGGTAGAATTATCTTCTATCTGAAACTATAAAAAAGTAAAAAAAAATGGTTAAAAATTTGATGAAACTCGAATTTTTTCAATTGATGAAGGTCCAAAAAACCGTTTTTTGCCCTTACTGCAGATTTTGGGGGTGTAAGGAACTTTTTAAATACCGTTTTGTAATCAGTGTAACTAGCTCTACAAAACGTGAGTGTTACACAGTGTTATTTGCTCAAAAGAATCATCGGTCTAACTAGCATGTACAATTGGTGTCCGTCATTTTAATCACAGCTGGCTTAATGATTATAATTAGTTTTCAATGTTTCCATACAGAATATCGATAGGTACTTTTTAAGTGTTTTACTCAAAAATTCGGGAGGCTTATAAAAATTGATAGAAAATTTTCAAATGTTTGGCACCCGTTGATTTCATCTAAGAAATTCATCCGCTTGCCTTTGTTTAAACCCTTTCCCCATCCCTCGTTTGCTGCCACTAACAACTTCCCTCTAACAGTAGGAGTTGGTAGATAGAGATGAATTTTGCAAAAAAAAAATCCCTATTAACGTTTGTGTCCACTAACATAAATGCACAATACCCTTTGAACATCGAATAAATTAATTTAAAATACAAATATTTTAAATATATTCACACTATCAGTATTTATTTGTGGAAAACCAACATTTTATTTTGATTTTTTACTTGATTATCCTTTTATTTTTTTTTTTTTATTTAAATCAATTATGAAGGTATTTATTAATATTGTCAACAGAAAACCATATTTTTATTTTTTATTTGAAAATGAAAGGATTGGAATTGTGCGTGTGATACAACAATGTATTTAATTCATGAGAATTCGAATAAATTGGTTGGTTTTATATCAGAAATAAATCCTATTTATGATTTAAATAAAATATTTACGTTTGAAGGTAAAATTTCTTTTTTATATGAAGCTATAAATATAGTTTGTATTTATATTTCACTATTTTTTTGCCCAACAAATTTCATAAGTACGTACTATTTAAAACTCAAACATATATCCTGCATTAAAATATAACAACAAAATCAATACATTAATTGAACGGTGATTTTTTCAAAAAATGTATTTTTTTAAAGAAAAATGTTCCATATACGCCACAGTGACCGCGCAGGCTCTAACAATAAGTTAACAGTAAAAATGTCCCACCCCACCATTCCTCATACGCTGAACCAAATTCAACTAATACAAAAAATTAAATCATACAAGAAAAGCATTTTTAAAGATTTTTTTTAAATATCTGCATCTTTTTTAAAAAGTTGAATTTTTTTTAAAGTTTATTAAATTCATAAATTAAAAAACTAACTATTCAGAACATATTATCTATGTAGCTACATTGTACATACATCGTAGTTGTAAAACTAAAATTAAATTTAAAAAAAAAATTAAATTTAAAAAGATAATAACTGAAAATGTCAAAATATTGATGTCAAGTTGTTTATTTTTTGCCAACTTTTCAACCATTTCATTCAAAGCCATCAATTTGGCGTTCAAGTATGTATAAATTTTGAAATTCAAGGCTTTTACTCAATTAAACACTAATTTCCATCAATTTTCAATTTTTTTTTATATTAAATCGTTTTTTAAATGAAAATAAAAAATAAAAAAAAAAAAAAACCTTAACTGCCGTCTTTAAAACTTGATTGAATGAAACTTCATTTTCATACCATCGCCGACAACTACCACGACAACGACGAACGTCGAAGCATGATGACAACGTTTAAGACATTAATTTTCAATTTTACAGCTCGCACAACATTATTTCCATTTTTATCGCAACTCAATGTGATTAACTAACTCTTGGTCGCGAGTCTTGAGGAAAAAATTATCTGTGTGTGTTTGTATTAAAATGGCGAAAATTCGCCTACATTAATATTTGATGTTGAAATTCTGTACATTTTGTACTCTATACGCCCGCCATAGGCTTCTTCAGAGTGTCTTGGCTTTGGTTCAAGTTAAATTAAGAGAAAATAAGATACGATATTGAGTTATATATACCTTCTAACAATAATGAAGTGGATTTTTTTTCATTCTTCAAACATAATCTGTTTATCCAGGCGTCCTTGAATTGAGCTTTGAATATTTCATGATGATGTGGTATCTATGTGTATACTTATCAAAGGAAGAAAATTTTCCAAAAAGACCTTTTTGCCCCTCCAAAAAAAATTTTAGCAAACGATAATAATAAAGAAAGGTCATGGAAGCTGAAATCGGGTGCTGAAATCAATCATTACCACTCTCTGGTGCTTCTTCTTTGAAGTTCCATTTCACATTGAATTTGATTTTCTTCTGTGTTAGAGAGAAAATCATTCAGATATCCTTAAGATCCTTTGGAATATTGTACCGAACATCGAAACCAAATAACATTTTATATGTAAAATTGTTTTCGTTTCTCATTTCAACATTTTTCGGTATAATTGAATTATTCTTGTTTTTTTTGGAACTTTGATGTTTTTTCTTTGATGGATAATTTTCTTCGAACCGATATTCAGGTGTTTTTCATCGATTTATTTGGTCTCTGATGGAAAGCTTTATAAGGAAGCTTAAATTCACTATTTTACACAGAAAAAAACACGGTTTCTCTCTGACAGCTGAGATGTTTGAAGATGTTTTTTTTTTCATTCGTTTTCAGTACAAAGATGAAACTTCAAACAGAAACCTAAATTAGTTTCTACATCAATAAATTTTGTCACTTTTGATGTTTGAACTTATTTTGCAGAAGGAATATTGCTTAGTAAACCGTGTTTTAAATACAAAAAATAAATCTTTAGTTTGACAAGATTGGAAGAACAATTTCTGGTGCTCTAGAGTCTTCCATATCTACCTACCTGCGTGGAGCCTAAGCGGTCACTGTGGCGTATGTGGAATATTTTCTTTAAAAAAATTTATTGAAACCTATTTCTTTTTGGGTATGCAAATATTATTTTCGTTGTTATATTTTAATGCAGGATACAATGTATGAGTTTGTGTTAAAAATAGGACTTATTGCTGGGTTATAAATGATCGAAATATGTATAAAAACTATATTACGCGACGAATACAAAAAAAAGTTAACCTTCAAACGTATTTTATTTAAATTATAAATAGGATTTATTTCTGATATGAAACCAACCAGTTTATTCAAATTCCAATGAATTAACTTTTAATTACATTGTTGTATCACATGCCCTTTCCAATCCTTTCATTTTCAAAAAAAATGTCATGGTTTTCTGTTGACAATATTAATAATAATAATACTCGCATAATTGAATTTTAATAAAAAATTAAAAGGATAATCACGTAAAAATGTAAAAAATATAAATTCTATTTTTTGTTAATTTTTCCAAAAATATTTGTTGTTTGTATTTATTTATTCGATGTTCAAATAATAGATTTATTTAAGGACCTGTTTGGGGACTCCTGCCATCAAGGGTTAACTTAAATAGGAAAAAAAAAAATAAATACGTTCAAAATTGACGGCGCTAAAATTGTTGGAATTGCTAAAGGTAAAAAAAACCGAGTGCAAACCAGTTTTACAAAATTTGATATAGTTAATAGATAAGATATTTCTTTAATTTTTCGCAAAAAGTATTGTAATTTTTAAAAATTCGTACGATTAAAAAAAAAAAAATATGTACATAAAATTACCTCATTACTGGCATTTACTGAAAAATCAAAAGAAAAAATAGTTTTTTGTTGGTTGTTTCCGTTTTTGATACTATTTTTCTACAATACCAGTTATTTTTATGTACACCATCGAGTTAAAAAAGTTTCAGCCAAAAAAATCTGCTTTGAAAGTTTCAAAACGCCAAAAATGCTTATCAATGTTTTGAAGAAAAAAAAAGTATTTATTCAAAAAAAAAAAAAAAAAAAAATTAATCGAAAATTAATATTTTGCCTTAAATTAAATCCAAGTTTACTTGAAAAAAATTTAAATTAAATTTTATAAAGATAAAAATTAAAACATTTTTTAAATGTTTTTGAGTTTTGAAGAATTATATGTCGAAAACTTATACAGAAATATTTCTTAAGATATGATTTTTCGAGTTTTCTAGGCTAAAATCAATTCACTTGGTTTTCAAAGTAATTTTATTTTTTTGTAAGCTAGTGTAGCCAGATATGATTTTCTTTCGTTGTTCAAGTGCAAATTTGTATAAAAAACGATGGATTTTTGTATGTAAGAAATACCAAAGCCATATTTGATTTTTTGTTAAGTTTTTTTTTTTTTTGCATTTTTCTTTAAAAAGTTTATACTCTTAATATATTTGGATAGGATTCTAACTGAAATTACCAAAAGAAGTTGCCATGTGGAAAAGAGTTTTCTTACCAAATTTATAAAGATCCATTTTTTTATACTAGCTAACTTAGCTATCACTTGAAGAGTGTTTTTTAAGTCTTTTCACTGCCAATTTTTTTTTTTATCATTTTTTTCTATTTTTGTATACCAAAAATGTTTTCAATGACCTCTCTAATGGTCTTTTTTGAAGACAATCTAATAACCAATTTCGATCGAAAAGCCTATATAAAAAATCTACTATATTGTCAATGCCAATCATCAGACTCATCTTGATTTAATTTTTTTGAATATAAAATCAAATTTTATGACGAAATATGCACAATTGAAATGCAAACTCATTTTTCTTATTGTAAAAAAAAACAGAAGGTTTTCACTCATCTATAGGCTCGCCCCACAAAATCCCACTGTTTCCTTCCCCATTAAAAACCACCCGCCATCCGAGTGTGTATAGAATTTTTTTGTATAAATTTCATTCCACTACACCACGACATCAACGATAAGATAAAAAAAAAAAAAAAAACAAATCCCATTCAAGGTATAATTTTCGTATAACAATAAAACATTATTAGCTGTATTTAGATAGATGCTTTTGGTTTTTTTTTTTTTTTTTTTTTACTTTGTTTTGGTTTTTTTTATGTCTAAATTTTCTGTCTGGTTTGTTGTTAAATTAACAAAAAAAAAAAAAATCCTAATAACAATAACAATATTCCCACAAAAAACCTTTTATTGAAAAGGGCTCCTCGCCCCGGAATGAGGTTTTAACGCAAATGAATAATTGCAATAAGACTTCCTCCATCATCCCCATGATAATATAAGAGTTTTACGTTAGATAGAAGGCTCTTTGGTACGTTTTGCCATCCGACTTCTGAGTCAGAAAGATGTTACATTTCTATACGATGCGATGCGATATTCCTATGAACACGGATACTCCCACTATATTTGTTTTTGGTTTTTGGTTTATTCGCAGGCGGGACTGTTGCTTTTGATAAGAGACGACAGCCAAGTTAAATTAACATTTTATTACGAGTTAATAAAAATTCATTTTATATTCCTAAAATCAACACATAAATACACACACACACAGAGTTGTTGTTGTACAGCTAACTGTACACTGTACAGAGTGTACAATCTCTACATCAACAACTAGTACTATAATGCTTATAATGCTAATGGCTGAATGTGCGGCGGGCGTACTTTCCGGCTCCGGTTCTCTTTCCCGTTTATTATTATTCTGTTTTTTTTTTTTTGTAAATAAACTGTGGCGTAATTTTATAGCACGGGATTATTGTATATTGTTGAATGTTTTTTTTTTTTCTTTTTTCATTCATTCATTTTGTGGTGGATGTGTTTTTACAACATAGTAAATTTTGTTGTTATATTTATATTTTAACGAGTTTTTCTGCGGAAAAGCTCTCAAAATATTGTATAAATAATACATTTAATTAAATTATACTGAAAGTTATTATATTAAGAGCCAATTTTTCAATCTTCTAATAAACAGTCAGTTAACTGTTCGACCAATAAAATTATTAGGCTCATATACAATCAGATAAAAGCATTGAATTTTTCAATCAAGAATAATTTATTCTACAGAATAACAAAAAAAAAATTGCCAAATTCAAAAATATTTAAAATTAAACGTCATTTTCATTCATGATTGTTTTTGTTTTCTTGTGTTCCACTTTATTTTTTTCAAAATTCTTTCAAAACAGCTTTGACAACTGACACAATATTTCTGTTGAGATTATTCCTTAGAATAATTTTTATTCGTCTCTGAAAGAAGCAGATAGTTTTATTCCTAGGAATAAGCTATATCTGCTTGTTGAAAAATTGATTTTTTCTCTATCCTTAGGAATAAGTACTAACTGACTGTTTAACTGACTATTGAAAAATTGGCCCTAAAGAAAATAACTAAAGGCTTTATCAAATAAGTGAAATGAAAAAATCATATAGCAAAGATCAAATGTAATTATGAACAAATACAAACAAGTATAGTGTACACAGGTTCGTGAACTAGAATTCTGAACACAAAATTTTTCAATACGACTAGTCCAGTAGTAGTTTTTTTTTCCATTTTTGTTTTGTTAATATTTTTTTTTTTTTTGCGAAAAAGGCATAAAGCCAAATTCGTGTTGTTTCATGTAAAGAAAATTTAAACCTTAGCACAGTGCGGTATTTTGGTCTAAAACCAGGCCAAACAAATATTTGGGCACATTTTTCACATCAAAAAAAGGTATATACCAAATGACTAAAAAGTTCTTTAGAAGGAAAATTTTTCATTTTCCTGATACAGTAAAACACACTTAAGTGCTTACCTCCCGATTAGCCGTGAAAAAAAATGTATTAAAAATCAAAAAATGCACTTACAGTCCTGTGCTTTAGCTCTTCTTAAAGCTAGTAGTTTATTCTGTATTTTGTTTTTTTACTGAAGTTGTTTCGTTAAGTAGTTTTTGAAAAATTAAGTTTTAAAGATGAAATTTAGAAAAAAAAAAGGTTTTCGTTAATTAATTGATTCTGTACAAAATTTAGCAATATCATGGACATTTTTTTTAATCATTATTTAACCCTGGATGGTTATGCCTCGTCGAATCGACGAACACATTTTTCAAATTTTGAAATTTCCCTAAAAACATCCCAAAATAATATTAACTTTAAGTGAATAAAACATTATGATATCTGCACAAAATCTGATTTTTTGATTTAGTGAGTAACTAAAGCAAATTATTAGGGAACCCGGCCGAACAGCTCTGATTTTGACGATTTTTTTTTTCAAACGTAGGTAATTGAAAATACTTTAAAGTCTATAGATTAAAAATTGCCGGTGTTGCCGTATTGTTTTTTAAAATTAAAATTAATTTTTTTTTAACAAAACCATTTTTTTTTCTTAAATTTCATAAAACAAATGATATCAAAAGATTCTCTAGGTAATTTAAGGAAAATATATAGAAGGCAGTAAGGGACAATCTTCCATCGTTTAAGCGATAAATGCAATTTTCTAACATTCTGACCTCAAACACAAAAAAAATATTTTGAACCCAACGGCAACACCTACAATATTTTAAAATTAATTTTTAAAAAGCCAGAAGCTCATTCTTTTCTCTTAAATTTAAATCCACTAAATTTAATCAAGACTTTTTGAAAAAATGGTCCTCAAACTCAGAATTAAAAAAAAAAATGTTATTAGAAAAATTTAAAATTACTTTTTTCCAAACTTTTTCTAATAAAATATGAATTAATTAAAAAAAAATTTTTGGCCATAAAAATTATCAGTTGAATTTCGAAGCAAAAAAGGTAAAATATTATACACTTTTGAAAAAAATATGAAAAATTACTTCAATTTCAATACTTTTTTTTTATTAAAACTGAATTTTTGCATTGAAATGATTAATTTTCTCAAAGACTGTGGTAAATAGGAACTTTAAATTTTTGCTATTTAACTTTCAACAGTAAGGGTTATTAAATGATTAAAAAATAATTTTATGTTTAGATGTTGAACTTTAAAAAAAAAAATAAGTTACATTTTTTTTCATTCAATTAACTTAATTTTAATTTTACATATATGACTAAGCTTCTAGCTTTTAAAAAATGTATATTTGAATATTGTAGGTGTTGCCGTTGTGTTCAAATATTTTTTTTTTTGTTTGAAGTCAATTAATAAGAAAATTGCATCTATCGCTTGAACTATGGAAGATTGTCTCTCACTCCCATATATTTTTTTTCCTTGAATTTCCTAGACAATATTTTGGCATCAATTAATTTATGAAATTTAAGAAAAATTTTGGAAAAAAAAATTTTTTTGTTCACAAAAATCTTCAATAAAATTTAAAAAATCAAAACGGCAACACCGGCAATTTTTAATCTATAGACTTTAAAGTATTTTTAATTACCGACGTTTGAAAAAAAAGATCATCAAAATCTAAGCTGTTCGGCCGGGTTCCCTAATATTGCCAATTTTTGAGCTTTAGTTACTCCACTAATTAGAAAATATGTTGAAAGGTTTTAATGCGAAATTTCAGAATCAAATTCACTATAGTTTGAGTAGAGCGTAGGTGTTAAGATGGGCTTCGTCGATTCGACGAAGGATAACTTTAGTGTGCGTTAAATATGCATAACCATCCAGGGTTAATGATCTTGTAGTTTTAAGGGGTAATAACACCTTGTAAACCACGAAATCGAGCGTCATTTTCAGCAGCGTATAAAACAAAGAAGAAATATTATTTTCTTTTGGTGTTTGTTTAGTTTAATTAAGTATATTAATAGGTAACAGAATAGGCTAATGTTAAATTTTTTAATGATATGAAATTTTTTAAATGGGGGTGTAGTTCAGGATGATAGTAAAATCCTGTGCTCCCATCGGGCGACCAACTAACTCCTACAGTTTTTAAGCGATTAGGCTGAAATTTTTTGCGGAGCTTAAAAATACTATTCGCTAGTGAAGTACGTAGGATTTTTTTGAAATATTAAAATTTAACGATTTTATGGTCTTTTTTTCAACGAATTTTGTTTTTGGAATGAAATAATTTTTTCAAACTAATGCCATTTCTTTAAAAATTAATATTTCAAAAAAATCCTACGTACTTCACTAGAGAATAGTATTTTTAAGCTCCGCACAAAATTTCAGCTCAATCAGTTAAAAACTGTAGGAGTTAGTTGGTCGCCCGATGGGAGCACAGAATTTTACTATCATCCTGAACTACACCGCCATTTAAAAAATTTTACATCATTAAAAAATTTAACATTAGCCTATTCTGTTACCTATTAATATACTTAATTAAACTAATTAAACACCAAAAGAAAATAATATTTCTTCTTTGTTTTATACGCTGATGAAAATGACGCTCGATTTCGTGGTTTACATGGTGTTATTACCCCTTAAGTCAAATACTAAAGAATTCATTCTAATAAATAACAAAGTTTCTAACAAAATAAAAAAAAAAACTGAAACATACTTTTATTCCTAAGAAACCCTGTTTTTTATTTGCATTAAAATTTTGTATTTGCATTTTTTTTTAAATATTTAACTGAATGCATTATATCTCAAGAATATTGTCAAAATTTTATAACGATTGGAGCCAAATTGATTAAGTTATGAGTATTTTAATACTTCGCTTACTAATGTTTTATTCCAGAGTACAAAACTTTAAATCGTTCTACCCACAACTAACGTTTTCAAAACCTCATAACTTCAAACTACTGCACTGATTCTGTTGAAATTTTTTGATATTTTAAAAGGTATCCCTACACTGAGGGAAAAAATAAATTGAATTTTAAACGTCGTTGCTTCAAAGATGAACTACTTTGATTTATGTGACTTTAAGATACGAAACCATCAAAAATTAACCTTTTTTCCACGTTGATTTTAAAACTCTTGAAATGCAATATTGTTCTATATATCAAGCAGTTTAATAATATAAAGGTAAGATCATGTTGCGGCGTGTTGCGCTATTTTAATTTTTAAAAACACTAATGTTTGAAAAAAAAAACAACGAAAAAAGTGCAAATTTTTTAAGTATATATTCAAATAATTTTTTTTTTTTAGAATACAATTAATACCTTGATTGTCAATATCCATATCAAAAATTTTCACTAAAATCACTTTTAATTAAAAAACAAAATACTTAGAAATTTCACTTTTTTTATAAAAATCGCAGAAAAAATCGTGTTTACCCAATTAGTGCAAGTTGCAACTGATGGTGTCGCGAACTTTTTTTGACCAATTTATAGATAGACTTCACTTAAAAGTAGCCTGGTTATCTACCTGTTGTGGGACATAAGCTTAATCCTGGGGGGCAAAATTGAGAAATTTGATTTATGACCACGTTTTAGTTCAAAATACCGCACTGTGAGTAGTCCTATTGTACTAAAAATGTAAAAAAAATCCACATGTTTCTCATACACAAACCCTGTCACCATCAAATGAAATAAAAACTATTTAAGGTACACACCGTGAAATGCCCATCAATTCTAATGACTTCTTTGCCAGAGACATTGAAAAATGTCTTCTCCAGACACGTTTAACCTAACTTTTTCTTTTCGAGCGCATCTAATTGCTTTACTATTTTTTTAATTTTAATTGTCTTCTTGTGTTTCTGTAAGACTTTTCGTTCGTTGAGTTGACTTATTGAGGGTTAGATTGTCAGAATACGTAATTTTTGTCGTAACATGGCAGAAAATAGGTACCACACAATCCTGAATTTTTCTTTCGTTCGTTCGTTTTTGTTTGTTTTTTTTCGTATATAAAAAAAATTACAATCAAGCTGCCAATTTTTCTAACAAATTTAGCAACATTATTGTCTTAATTTGGTTAAGCGATAAATTACTTTGTACAGTGCTGTCGTATCTTATTTACAAAGATATCTTTTTTCGAAGGTTTGTAGTTTCCTTTGACAATCAATGTAACTTTATACACCGGCAGCATTCGTAAAGCAGTACGGTTTCATGAAAAAAAGGCATGTACAAAATAACTGAGATTACTGTTTGAGTACGTTCGACAACTCTGACTCTTTTTTGATAACATTTTAAGCCCAATGAATGTTTTCGACATTGACAGCAAAAAAAAATTTGTTTTTGCGGTAGAATCCTTTATTTTGTCTGCTTTCAAACTGTGTCTTTTCATTATCACCTGAACATTCTTCTTCTGCAGGAACTTTCAATATTGAAAGGAACAATTTTTTTTGCCCGACGAGGTCGGCGGGATGGATTATTTATGTACGTGCTTGTGTTGTGCTATTTTATGAGTTCTTATTTCGTTTCTTTCTTTTTTTCGTATTTTTTACTTCAAGGTATGTAATCAATTTTAACGGATAATTTAACAAGGTTTGTTTTAGGAGCAAAAAAATGAAGGCTTTTACATTTTTTTCCACAATTGGATTATTATTTTTTGTTCTTGTATAAGAAAATGATAAATCCGTCACGTTTAAGCTTAAGTACCAAGACAACGGTAGTGTTGTTAAAATAAAAAGTTGACGAATTTTAAAAAAATGCTTAAGTATGTATCCATTTTCTGTTTTAATAATTTATATTTTTAGAATGTGAGATTATAATTGCCAAGACGGATTAAAAGTTTGTAGGAAGTCCAAGGTGGTAGGGAATTAAAAGTGAAATGTAAGGGAAACACCTTTTGAAACAAAATAAAAATTGACATCGACAAGATATTAAGGCCCAGAAAAAAATGAATTTTCCTTGGAAGACAACTTTCTCATTAAAAAGCTACCCACCCTTAAAACATCACTTATCCCAGTTTATTTTTTTTTTTACTTTGTTGCTGATTTACCTGTCACTTAAACCTGCAAAAAACTTGACAGGTGGTAAGACAACATCAATTCTAAAAAGACAGAAATAAATCATTTGACATAGCATAAAGTTAAAATAGTTTATTCCCGGCCTACGCACACATGTGATTATTTTTTCTTGCAAATAAATCAAAAGAAAATGTCACATACAAAAACCGCCGCCACCATCATTGCCATATAAAATCTCATGACAACGACTATTACAAACATGACGTTTCAACGAGAGGAGCAGTAATTTTGTGTGTGAACTTTGTCAGTCTCACTCACATCTTAGCTTCTATAGAACTCCTATAAGAGATACAAATCTGTAATTTATTTTTTTTAAGGTGGAGTCGTCAACTTACTTACTTATACTAATTTAATGCGCGCTTTTAAGTGAAGCAATTATGATTATCTTATTTGTCGTCGTTGTCTTTCAGCTTTAAAAAAAAATGTCATCGATTGATAAAGTTTAATTCGTCTTGACGTAAATTGTAAGATTTTTTTTTTTCTTAGTTAAATATTTGTTCCATTTATAGAGAAGCCATATTTACAAACATAAATTATATTTTACCTTGTATACGATTAAATATTTATTATTATTATAATTTTTTACTTTATGAAGTGTGAAATGCACTTAATTAATATTAGATTTTTTCTAATGAATGAAATGAGCAAAAGTTTAATGGATTTTTTTTTTCTTTATTTTCAGGTAAGATAAGAGATTCTAATAATGGGTTTTTAATTAAATGTAAGTTAGTTGATGTAAAATATTGTGATTTTTAAGTGGTTTTGGGTTAATTATGGGAAATTATTTCAAATCGGATTTAAATGGTGGAGAATTGCGTAAAAGTATGCTTTGACCCAAAGGAGCTTAATTGAACTTTAAATTCACAGAACTTATTAAAATTTCATACCAGTCATAGAACCAAGGATAAAAAAAGTCTATAAACAAAAGTTGGCTGGAAGGGTGTTCTTTCGCGAACAAGAGGGAGGGGGTGAAGCTCAAAAATATAGTGAACAAAATTGTTTGTGAAATATCATCATATGACACATGTTTTTAAGGTATTTTTTGATGTTGAATCTAATGACATAAAAACAAAGTCAATACAATTTCTCTTGCGCAATACGATTGTTATTGCTGATTAAAAACAAGGGTGCTTGTTTTTTGACCTCAATAGGTAAAATATAACCGAAATCCATGTGAAAAACATGCTGCACTGATGAAATTTTGTGAAAAATATTTTAGATAAAGCAGGGACAAAGGATTCAAAAAGTTCTTAAAAATGCTTTTGGTGAAAGGGTGTTTTTTTTTTTAGGGGTTGAGTTGTGTGTGATAAAGGTGTTATAACAGCTGACATACATTTTGTTAATTTTTTAAACTCGGTGAAGAAGTTATGTTTATTATAAGAACTAAGAATCAACAGAGTTTACAAAATTATCTTGAGTTATAGGGTGTTTTTTTTTTTTAAGAAATGATGAAATTCGGAATTAGTTCCACAAAAACTTTATAACAGAAACATACAACATAATATTTTAGTTGAAAGGGTGTTTTTTTTTTTTGGAAAATAGGGAAAATCCGCGATAAGTCCGATAAAATCAATGGTATAAAAGGTACCCATACGAAATTTATTAAATATGTTGTCTTTCTCGTGGGAATTACGAATAAAACTTGTTAATACATTTTTTTCATGTGAAAGGGTGTTTTTTTTTTTTTTTTGTAGAGAAAATATGGGTACATTTAAAAAAGTTTCATCAACAATTTTTTATTTTTTAAATGCCTATTTTACCTGTACTATTTATCAACTTAACAGCGAAACAAAACGATAATTACCCTGTTCACTTTTCCTAGGGTAAATGGACAATCCTTATCATTGTCTCCGAGTTCATATTATTAGACCGTTATTCTAAATATTCGAACGAGTCACTTTTAAGCCCTTTTTACCCTGTTAGAAATTATTTTAATTTTATGATTTTTGTGTAGGCAATAAAAATCAGGCTTTAAATTTTAAATATTTCATGTCAAATATTTCAACGCAAACATACAGAATTGTATTATGATATATTTCCAGAATTGTTATTTAGCTCAAAACGTTGCATCAAATAGAACAACATATTATTAATCTTATACCCTCTTAGACCAAGAAGTAATCTCTTGAGGTATTTTTAATTGTAAGTTCAACAAGTTACTACGTTATTTCACTTCGTTTTCTAATTATATTGCTTATTTGTATGCCGTTTTCTTTAAAAGGCTCTATATTTGCAAAACTAAAACCAATTTTAAGAATTTCATTTGAAATCAAATTAATAACCGTTCAAACTGGTTCACAGTGCTGCACTCCTTGGACAAAAAGAAAAAAAAATATGTGCGATTTTTACAAAAGTAACTGTTACATCATATAGTCTAATAACCAAACCATTGTAAAACAAAACTTTTTTCTCATTGGGCAGAATAGTTTTTTGGCAAAGTCTGTTGCAACTATGCATTATCAACAAGAAAAAATTTATTTTAGTCAGTCTGGTTTGGTAAGTCCGAACGATTATTTTTCTTAACAAGTACGGTTAACAGTTAAACAAACAATTTTTTTTGGGTTATCAAGAAGGTGTAATGTTTTATTATATAAAACATTTTGGAAATCAATTGGAGGTTTTTAAAATTTTTTTTTAAATTTTGAAAATAACCATTTAATTTCCTATTTTTGGAAAAGTTCAGAAGCTTTGAATAGACGTAAAAAATTAGCGGCTGAAAATATCCTGTAATTTGTACAGAAACGCATACACTATATGTTTGGCTATATGCTACTGTATAAATTTACTGCTACAAACTGCTACACTATTTTAAATGATTTTTTAAAAGCGTAGATCAAACCATAAACAAATTTTTGTTTAAATAAAAGTTTTTTAAATTTTTGTTTTATTTTAAATTTTGGACATCTGTCCCGTATAAGATAAGAACAATTTAAGGAGTGATTCTTGGGTTTTTTCTAAGAAAAAAATTGTTTTACAGTAACGGTCTATCTGCAAAGTTGCTACCACGTTACGATGATTAAAGAAAACGCTTACTTTTATATACCTTTACTCATATTAATGATGATTTCTCTGTTAAAACAATTGGTATAAGCAAAGTTAAGATTTTTAGAAAATATGTTATTCTTTTTAACTGCGTTTAAGAAATTTTTATATCATTTTTGATTGCTCGGATATTAATTTTTAAAGTCTGTTCATTTTTTCTTGCCCATGATAATTTTTGACTGAGGCCAATATTCTTCGAGAAATGTGTTTTTAACAAAGCGTTTGATTAATTTATTTTTATAAAGGAAGCAATAATAAACAAAAATGTTATAGGTACACAAGTTTACCAAAAAACTTATATGTTCATTTTATGATACTTAGGAAAACCTGCACCAGGAAAAATCTTATTTTTTTATTAAGTCTTAAAATGTTAAGATAAAAAATGTTTTTTTGTTGTTTGAGATAATTTTTATTTAAAGTGCAGTTACAAAAAATATTTAAAGTAACTTCCTTGATTTGGTAAAAGTTAGGTCAAAGCATTTCATTTATAAGTTGCCATGAGAGTTTTCAAATTCTGAGAGCCTTATTTATAACTACTCTTTGAACATAATACTTCAGGGTAAAAGCATAGACTATATAACCACACGAGTTTTGCGGTAAATATGCAGCATTATGTTATTCTATATTGCAAAAACTTGAGTCAGTATAAATTTTTAAAGATATTCAATAAAGCAATTAACATGATTATTTTGCGGCATCCTTTGGACAAAAGTAGCGACCTTTTTGCTATAGCAATCAAACCAAAAAAGAAAAAAACACTTTTTAGCAATGAACCAAACGGTACTGCCACAAAATCAACTGCAACTGCATAAGCCAAACAAAAGGAAAATAATAACTTAGGTTATCCCTCATCAGAGAAGAATTTCCGTATTTTAAAAATATTTATGAAATCAAAATTTGTGTTTTATCTTAAGAAATTCTATGTTAAGCTAATTTTGTACAAATAAATAGTGAAATGTACCTATAAATTGAAGAAAATGATTTTTGTCCAAATTTTCTTCAAAAGGCCGCACTGTGTGGTTCCACAATTATTTTTCGTTTTGTCATTTTTGAGTTTTTTTTTACATTTTGAATTTTTGGCTTCAAATTACTATTATTATAAAATATTTAAAGTCTTAGCAAGTTCTTACGGGTGTAAAAGACTAGGTTACCCTAAGAGTCGCTCCGAGATCTTTCAATTAAAGAATTGCTTGAAACAATCAGTAGAAAATACTTGACATCAAGACATTTTCTCCAAATGACAAGGTACTTAGATTTTTGATTCAGACTTATTCCATGTTTAATAAGACCCAGTGGGCAGCTAGAATATAACTGAATGTTATTAGCCTAAATGCTAGAGCAAAAACTTTGCAACTGAAAATTAAAGTTCATTAATAATATAAACTAAAAATAATAGAGGTCTAACAATGGATCCCTGAGGCATACCAATAGCAATTGGCAAAACGTTGAATATGTCTTCAACTTGCATTGCTTTTTTTGTACTTATTAGCCAAATAAGAAAAAATTAACTTTGTTGTACCGGATTACTTAAATTCATCTTTTTTAAGCATTTTTATGAATTGGTATCATTTTGGTAACCCTCCATTAGTCCCGGTACAATCCAGATAGCAAATATTAATGAAAGCAAAAATTATATATGACAAGACAGTTGACAAAATCACATACTAGAAATTTAAAAAGAATCAGGAATTGAAAAAAGGCTCATTATTAAATAATTGAGTTTTTAAAAAAATAACAAAATTGAAGAAAAATTTTTCCAGATGATTTTATAACATGCACCGTTGATATCCATTTTTAGTAATTAAAACTATTCGTCACATTTTTTCTCTGAAGCAAAATAGGAGAAAAATATTCACTAAGTAAATTGAGGATTTGCAATTTCAAAAATTAAAACAGGGCGTCTTCCATTGAGTTCTCTAAAATAATTCTTTAACTTAACTTCCATTTCAAAGGGTTCTTCAAATTTTATGAACTTTTTTCCTTGACAATATTTCTTAGAATGTTTCTTAATTGAAGATGACTTAAAGACAAAAAGTAGACACCTTTTGAAAAAAAAAAAAATCCTTTTGAACTCTCTCTTTCTTTGTCTCTTAATTTCCATTAGTAACCTACTCAAAACATCTCGATTGATATTTTTTCAATCTTCACATTAAAGTCATCAAAACCTCTTTTTTTTCTATTTTTGTTTTGCCTCTGAACACAGAAAAAAAAAATAATCAAATGTCTGCAAATGACTTAAATGATGTATGGCGTATACGTAACCTTTTTTTAAATTTTTTTTTCATCATTTTTCTATTTGCCTCTTGTTTCCTATTCAGTTCAAAAGAACAAACCCCATCATGGTCCACCATCATCGTCGGTACGGTAAAGGTCGACAAAGAGGTAAAGAGGTTTCACGTTTACCGATAAATTGTTTCCATCATCCTCTTCGGATGCTTAAGTGTTAGCTGCTGGTTTGGATGGGAAATGCCTACAAAGAGGAAGCTTCTTCTGATGATGACTACCGTGAGGATGATGATGATGATAATGATGATGAAATGCAACTGCATAATGGCAAAAAATTAAAATTATAAGAAAAAAAAAAAGAAATTACAAAAAAAAAAAAACAAGACACAACGATGTCGTCTACGTTGTAGTTTTTTTCTTTTTTTTGTATTTCTAAAGCGAACAGCAAACATCATCATGAATCCCAGTCAGAGACATACAGAGACACAGACATCAAAGGCGTTGAGATTGTGAATCACAGAAAAGCAGCAACATCAGCAACATATCCAAAGGAGTCAAACCAACGTCAGACATTTCATGCCCATTCGATGGTGATGCTGATGTGCATACTTAATCTGGAATCCAAATAGAAAAAGATTATGATTGTCGGCTTTCTACCAGGAGCAGCAGCAAAATCAGCTTGAGCTTCAGCAAGCACAAGCACATCTGTGTTTTGGCTGTATAAATGTAGATGTATACATGCTAGAAGCTTCCGTTTCGTCTCTCTGCAAAATTTTCGTTGCACATTTTCGAGACCACAAAAACCATTAGTGATCCGTGTTTGGATGTAAAGCATATTGTGGTCGATTCTGATGCTTTTACATTCAAAAAAAAAAAAAAAAATACTTTCCTACGATAACTCTTAACGAACCATACTACCGCATACAATTGTCGTTGACAGTTGTTGGATTATCCAATTGGTGTGTGACAATCGTCTGATGGTCTTGTCATGAATTTAAGCCCGAAATTCTAGAATATTTAATTTTTCAGCCAGGCAAACATCAGAAATGTAGAGAGAGAGGATGAACGAACGAACGGCAGTGAATGCTGACAGAGAAAAGTATGATTAAATATGGATGTGGGGAGGTATAGAATCAATCAACAATTTGAGGTTGTTGAACTTTTATTTAAAAAAAAAAGAAAAAAAAAACCTCAATCAATCAGAAGTAAAGTTCTACAAATGAAGAGGGAAGGACAGTGTATGAGAATCTATCTACCTAGGATAGAGAAAATAGTTGATACAAACATTATATCCAGTTGGATGTCGTAGTTGAAGTTTTAATGGAACAAAACTTTCAGAAGGTTTCAGAAATGGTCAATTAAAGTGTTGACATTCAATTTATGTTTTTTTTTTTGTAATAAAAGTTAAGTGAATGCATTTCGGATGTTCAAAAAGTTTTGATATTTCATTAAATCCTTTGTTTTGCTTCCTTAAAAAATGAAAAGTCTAAGGTAATGTAAAGAAAAAGTTTTCACTACTTTAATTCAGTACTTACATTTATAGTCTACTAGATGCCTATTTCAAACTTTAAAAAAAATTATGTTTTTTGTCATAAAAACTTCTATAAGGTTTCTTTAAGATTTTTTTTACATGAATGAATTTATAACATCAAATGATATCATGCGTCTTAAGTTCGAATCCCTAAATTGACTTCTAACGAAGGTAGAGAGTACCAACATTTTCAAAAGTCAGTTCTCGTATTTTCGACTTAACTGACCACCTTTGTGGAAGCTAATACAATGAGCTGGAGCTAAAACATGAAACGTTTAAAATTTTAAGCCTTCCGACATGAAAGGAAAATAGTCTGTTTTAGGTATTTCTGTTACCAGAAAGACGAAAGCATCAGGACTTAACTTAAACAAGTTTTTATAGCTTTTACAGCTTTTCGGTGAAATGGTGCTTTTTTGAGTAAAAGAATCAAAAATATGTTCTTAAAAAATACAATCTTATGGTCTCCATAGAAACTTGACTTGTTACAATGTCACTAGATTTTAATAGGAAACCATTTTTAAAACTATTTTTTGGCAATAATTTCACTGGTCAACAAAATTGAAATTTTTTTGCCACAAGAACCAAAATGTACTTTTCTGGAGATTTTTGGACTGCTGAACTCGAATCTGAAGTCAAAACAAAATTTGATTGGCCTCCGTTTTTGAAACAATACCGTTATAAAATGACAAAAAAACGTAAATTTGGCCGTTTTCGAGGCTATATTTTTATGTGAGGTAATTCATAACAAAACAATTTTGTAACAGTTCCTATGTGAACTTATTCTTCTTTTGAAATCTGTTTAAATCTTTCTGATATCTCTTTTATTGCCCGAGATATTTAAAGTTCGAGTGAATAAGCCAAAAATAAACTTAACTTAATCAAGAGTTTAAATCACTTGTCAACAAGATTTTTGCCACAAGAACCAAAATATATTTCTCTGAAGGTTTGATAGTTGGTGAATTCGAATCCGAAATTAGAAATATTCTATTAGCCTCCGTTTTTAAAATACTACAGCTTAAAAAAAACCTTTATTTTGCATTTTCAAGCTGTAAAAACTTTCAGAAAAGTATATTTTGTTGACCAATGTTATTAATGTTTCCTTGAACAAAAAACATCACGCTTTCACCTTAGTTTGGTCACCGGAAAATTTATCGAAAACAATTCATCGAGTTACAATTCATCGAACACAATTGATCGAAAAAACAATTCACCGAACATTAATTCTTCGAATGACAATTTGTCGAATAACAATTCATCGAATAACAATTTATCGAATGACAATTCGTCGAAAGCAATTCATCGAATGACAAATTCATCAAATAAATTATTAAAAATCATAGGTAGCCACCACAATGTCGTGCCATATCTTTTTGGAAAGCTAGTAACTTTTACTCTAATTTTACATTTAAATAAAACCGTTTTATTGAATCTTTTTTCCAATTTTTTTTTTCAAACACAAAATTTTGAAAAAAAATGAAAACCAAAATTTTAAACTAATTTTTTTTCAAAATTTTAAGTAATTAAAAGCTAATTTTGTTTTTGAAGATAAATTTTAACATTTGTTTTTAAGGAAACAAAGAAAACCCAATGCAAAAATGTCTTGTCGTTTCCGAGAAATTAATAATAAAAAAAAACTACTTTTTTCTAAGAAAACACTTATTTATTTATTTTACTTGGTTGATTTAGTGTTCATTTCCTTTTATTTTACGATGAGTTTGGATGCATTTTCCGCAAATTTTTCGAATGAAAATTCGTCGAATTACAATTCCTCGAATGACAATTCGTCGAAAACAATTTATCGAATCACAATTCATCGAATGACAAATTCATCGAATAAATTACTAAAAATCATTGGTTGCCACCACAATGACGTGCCATACCTTTTTGTAAAGCTAGTAACTTTCTCTTTTAGTTTGCATTTAAATAAAAATGTTTTATGGAATATAAAAAAATTTGAAAATTTGAAAATTTTTCTAAGTCCTGAAATATGAAAAAAATTTTCTAAGTCCCGAAATGTCAAAAAAATTTCTTAGTCAAAAAGTATTTCCCAAAAAAAACACCCCTCCACGTTAAAAAAATTTTGTATTCACCTTTTTAGATTCTTGGTTTCTCATATTCAAGTGCATCTAACCCTCCCTAGACTGAAAAGCTAGCCAATAATGTTCAGCAAATACGTTACGTTACAATTTACCTATACTTTAGCTTTTTTTTATCCCACATAAAAGAACTTAAAAATTCATTAAAGTTTTCTGGCAAAAACTCTTACGTTAATTCAATTATTAATAACAGCGTTTATGGGAATTAAAAAAAATTCTTCGAAAATACCACCTTTTCTCTATCACAAAAACGGCTAACCAAAACTCATTGTTACTACCGCCGCCGGACTTTTTAAGTATATTAAAGTATAACAGAATATCCGCAAGTGTATGTATGTGTATTATAAAAGAAGATAAACAATCCTTCAACAAGGAATTCATCCAAGTGTTGTATGGGGAGGGATTAAGAGTAAATTTATTCATCATTTAATGTTGTATTTTTCTCTTTTAATTTAATTGTTTACTGCGGCATTAAATTTTTGTTGCATTTTTGTATTCTGTTGTTTTATAAATACATACATATATGTAAAATTAAATCCAATTATTCAGTTATGAATTATTTTTGCAAACATAAATAATATAAGATATTAAAAGATTTCACAATTTATTCGTGTGTAATTTTAATTGAGTTCACAATGCGTGGGATAAAACGGACTCAGTAACGAGTAGGTATTTTTACATTTTTTTTTTCTTTTTAAATATGTACTGAAAAAACCAAATGTTGCATTGAAATTCTTGCAAAATAATAAATCAATTAAGGTAGGTATGTTGTTGGAATTTGCGAAAAAATGAAATTAAAAACAGACAACTTGACAGTGAGAAACAATGTTATGAAATATTTTTCAAAAAAAAAAAAATCCTTGGGCATATTTTAATATTAAGGGAGACATCTGGACGTCTGCTGGATGGTTTTAATTTATTTTTAAGAATAATTAAGTAGAATATTTATGGAGATCCAGAATTTGATCAAATATGTATGTAGGTAAACCATACACCGAAAAAAAAAAAAATTGATAATTACAGCTAACAAATTAACATTTTTCAGTGACAAAAGTCGTCCTACATTTAAAATATCAATTTTGATATGATTATCATATCATTTTGACATTTTTTTAAATTTTAGGTATAAATAGTTAAAATTTCACTTTGACAATTAAAATATCAATGTTGACTAGATTTTACGTTTTAGTTTATTAATGATATTTTTTCCTTTTTCTTATTTATTATTTTTATTATTTTCTTTCTTTTTTCAAAACATTACTGAAAGTGAATATTCTTTATAAAATAGTGGTGATATTATTTGTTCTATTATATACATAGGTGATATTATTATTTTTTTTTTTTTATTATTTTCTTCCAAACTATGTGAAGTAAAATCTTATTGCCGATCAAAATTTCTCACTAAATCATACATTTTACTTCGAAAAATTACAAGGCGCCTTTAAATTAATACAAAATTTTATTTTATTTTTATTTAATTTTATTTTATTTTATTTTATTTTATTTTATTTTATTTTATTTTATTTTATTTTATTTTATTTTATTTTATTTTATTTTATTTTATTTTATTTTATTTTATTTTATTTTATTTTATTTTATTTTATTTTATTTTATTTTATTTTATTTTATTTTATTTTATTTTATTTTATTTTATTTTTATTTTTATTTTATTTTATTTTATTTTATTTTATTTATATTTAATTTTTTAATATTTTTCAATAATTCGAATGAGAAATTGATAATAAAATATCAAAAAAAAAAATTCAAAAACGTGATATTTAAATATCATCTTGATAATAAAAATACTGTTTTAATATTTTAATTATCATAAAACACATTTTATAGAGCATTTTTTGCTTATATTTAAAAAAAATGTTAAATTGATATTGGTTTTTTTTTCGGTGTATTAACATGAAGCTTAAAGAAAGTTGGAATGAGAAATTCAATATCCTTTTTTTTTGAACCCAACTGCAATCAATGGGATTTTTGTTAAAAAAAACGTTGGTTTTCATTTGTGACTTTGAGACACCCTAACAAAAAACATCATGACATTACTTAAATTTTCATTAAATTTTTAACGTATTGATTTAATATAACCTCATAAAAATTTTTATAACTACCACAGAGCAAAGTAAAAGTACATTTACATGAAAAGTTACATCTTCATCTACGAAGTAAAACCCACATTTTCGTTGTTTTATTATTTGCTAGTCTAATTAACGTTACTAATTAATATTGTTATAGTGAAATATGCCCTAAATACAGACCAAATGATTTCATTCATTGGACAAAAAAAAAAACACTCATGGTCTTGTTAGTTAGAAGGAATAGGTAATTCCTTTTATATAAAAGCAGTTGTTAGTGAAAAACCTAACATGATTTAGGTAATTCACCAAAAAACCTACTTTTTTTTTTTAGATATTATTATACAACTTAATGTCCTATATTTTATGAAAAACGTATAACTATAAATCACGAAAAAGAATCCTCCTACCCTTATAGAATTCAGAGCTGAAAAAAATCATTGGAATAATGTAAAATGATATAATCTAATTCAACATTATTTTCTGGTCGTCGTATACCTATATTTTATTTGTAACTTTTTTTCCACATATTCATATGACCCCTAACCAATGGCCTGTAATCCATAAAAATACAAATATCTACATGGTAGAGGTATGAGTATGTAATAACATTAACAAATAACATAACATCAAGCTCAGATGTATGATTAAGAAATATGTCAGACAGACAAAAGTTTCAGAGTTAGAGTTACTTTTATGTATCAGTATGTGTGTGTATGTGAAGGAATATAAATTGAACCCTTTATTCAATTCCTTGGAGTGATTTAATGCTGACAATTTTTTTTGCAAATTGTAAAGATGAAATGTATTTCGACATTGTGAGGTGCACATAATCAACACCAATACACATAAAAACATACAAAAACCAGCAATTTTAAAGTTGATAGGTTTCGTATGGATACAAAAATTTCAAATTGTCTCTATACACACATTTTCTATGTTTTTCAGTACCATAAAGTGCCGGATTATCAAAATAAGGTAAGAAGGGCCATTAAAAAATTGCATGGATTCAACTCTGAAACCAACCAAATAATTATGGTGTGCCTCAGGGTTCCGTTCTGTGTACGACTCTATTTCTAATTTTTGTAAACATTTTTTTTGTAACTTATAATTCATTCAATTGTTTTGCTGATGGAAGTACCCTTAATTTTTCATATTCGTTTCCTTATTCTCGCCCATAGTCTTCGAACGTGGATCATATTCAATGCATTAATAAGTTTATTAAATTCTGATATAATTCATTAAAATGGAACATGTTTTTCATTAGTCAATTACTTTTTTTCAATGTAAAAAATTTTGTCAACTGAATGCTTTTTTTTAAATAAAAACATCCTTCCATTTGGGCGCCATAATCCTTTGGGCCGAAACTGCACACATACACACACAAACCTACTCTAGAACAGACAATTTTCATCACATCAATTCAATGTCTCGTACGTGTTTTCATATGTTTTTTTTTTTTTTCTTTTTTTTTTGGGTGGCTGGGTTAAAGTCTTGAGTGGCAGTATGGAAGTCGACTTTTGTGGTAAATTTGACAACATCAGGATATGTATTGTATATGTAGGTATACAAATACTGTTGAAACAAGAACACACAAAATTAAATTTCATAAATAAAATAGATTTTCAAAACCAAAATTTTGCATAGCTCCTTAGCATTTTATTTACATATTGTACCTCTACACTACATTTAAGAGATAAATTGAATAAAGTTCTTCTTCCTCTTCTGATTCTCTGACAGACAGATGGTGTGGTTGCCTCAGATGAGATAAATGAATAAACATAAAATATTTGACAAAAAAAAAAGAGACAAGAAAAACTAACACAACTTGTCGAGTTTTTATGACAAAGTTGTGTCATTTAAACTCTTTTCGTTTCCTGTGACAAGTGCTAAACAAATTGCATTTGGGTTAAAACAACTTAAACATAATAAAAAGGACAAACTTATGAGTATTATATGCCACGGGGATATACTCGTACATATAAGGTCAATTTAATTTTATGTAAAACGAAGTTTGCCTTTAACAAAATATAAAGTCAATTGTGTTTTAATAAACAAGAATTAAAAAAAAAAAAAATGCAAAGTTATTATGAAAATATGTTGTGGTTTTTTGAAAAAATTTGCTTTTATAATATGTTCTGATATGACCTTAAATTGTTTTAAATTTAAATTAGATGTACTAGTGGTACATTTAATTATGAAACTTGGCAAAATTAAAAATTCATTTTGTTAATTTCTTAAACTTTTGCAAAAAGTTTAAAAAATTAACATTTCTTTTGTTATAAGAACTAAGAATCTAAAGAGTCTTAAAAAATAATATTGAGTGAAAGGGTGTTTTTTTTTTTTTTAAGAAATGAGAAAATTCAAAATTCTATTAGGTACAAATACAAGGACGTAAATGGTACCCCAATGAAAAATGCTAAAAATATTTAATTTATAACAGAAACCAGGAATCTAAGCAGTCTATAAAACATTTTAGTAAAAGGGTGTTTTTTTTTTTTTAATACAGATAAAATCAATAGTATAAAAGATACCGACACAAAATTTATTAATAATGTTGTCTTTGCTTTGAGAATTACGAATAATATAAGTCTATATATTTTTTTTCATGAGAAAGGGTGTTTTTTTTTTTTTTGCTGTAGGGAAAATGTGGGTATATTAAAAAAGCTAAGTAATAATAGAGGTTTCCTATTTAAATTCACCAATTATGTTACTTTTGAGATTGGAAACAAGAATCTAAAGTGTTTATAAGAAAATCATATTAGAAAGAGTGTTTTTTTTTTTTAATTTTTTAGATGTTTATTAATATTTTTTTTTTAATGTTAGAAATTTTTTATACCTATATAAAAAATTATTTTTTTTAAATAACGGCTCTAACGATTTTAAATTTTTTTTGTACTAAAAAAATTTTTTTATACGAGAAATAAAATGGTTTGGGGTCAAAATCATTTAAGACGGTGTTTAAGAGCTTCTAATAACAACTTTTACATTTTTTTTTTACATTTCTTGTGAAATTTCTCAAGAAATGGGATAATTCATAATCAAATATTTCTAATGGGCAATTCTTATTTCCTCAAACGTAAATTTGTAGTTTGTTACTTTTGTTTTCTAGCCTTGTTTTGTATTATTGATTTTCAGTTGTTATTTGTTAATTTATTGATTAATTGTTTACTACGTCTGCTACCTGAAACTTCTACTAGTTAACTTCACTTAATATCTCAAAAAAGTTCCCTATAAACCAACTGTTACTAAATAAAATTTTTCACACATTATAATAATCATTAAATACAAAAGGAATTGGTCTACCTCCTATACAACCTACAAGTACTCGAGTAAATCGATTTATTGGAAAAAAAGTCAACCAATAACTGGAAATTAATTAATTTTTTTCTCTCTATCTTTTGCTACGGTATACTGAACTAAAAGGCTCGAGATTATACAAAATTATACTTACGTGGGAACTCACACGAGTTGTCAGTTTGTTGTCACTTGTCAATTGGCGCCTAGATTGTAGTAACTTGGGACGCGGAGTCTATGTCAAAGCTTTTGTAGGTTTACCTGCTCGAATACGCGATGTGCGTAGTGCCGTTGTTGGTTTGGCTGCCGTTTGTCGCCAACTATCAAAGTACATATATTCATCCGCTTGTCACATGAAACCTCCATTTAATTGACTTAATGAATGCATTTATCACAAAATTAATGTCATGATAAAAAAATAAAAATTAAAAAAAAAAAAAAATAACTAACAACCCAACATCGCTACGCTGACTTGTTGATTGTGTCAATAAGAGATAATGTGGGATTGAGAAGTATTTTTTTTTTCTTCTGTTGGTTTTTTGGTTTCAGGTAACTCATTAACGTAAAATTAATATTTGCATTTAATTTTTGCAGTAGCCGCAGTCTAATGGGAAATATTTTCAATAGAAGTGAAATATTACAGAATTTTTCCAACAACTCACATTTACACAACAAGGGTTATAGCAACGACTTTAATTTTGCCAAAAATGGTCTCTCTAGGAGTGTCTCATTACCACTTCTCCAACAATGTCAATATTGTATAATTTTCTTCGAAATATTAATGAATGGACCAAAGTTGAGCCACAAGAATTTTTCCAAACCGAAATTGCAAAATTAGTTGATCGTTAACTTTTGACCCACATCTATCTAATATTTGTCTATGTATAGTATATTCTACGAACAGATACGAATAAAAGTATAAGAAGTATTTCAAGGACAAAAATCTACTTGAATGTATTTTAATTTGTGAAATGTTAAGAATTTTTAAACCAATTTCGCCCGTTTCCAAGTTTTGAAGCAAAAATTATATAAGATTTTTGGTAGCAGCTTGTCAAAAACGAAGGCATACCAAAACTTATTTTGACATATTTCCATATTTTAATGATTACTATTTTATTTCAACTTTTTTTTTTTTCTTAAAAACAAACAGAAAACTTAGTCTTTTTTGAGCTTAACATTTGCAGAAAAAATAAGAAGACAAAATTGGCAATCAAACAAATGAAACATCATCAAATATGTGTTTAATTTATCGGTTATAATTAATATTATTTATTTATTAAAGTAAAGTGAAATTTGGTGTTTGTAAAATTCTTAAGCAAATTTCAAAATTTGACAATAACATCACATCCATACTAATTTAGTCAATTTACTCAAATTTCCGTTCAGAAAATGACGTTGCCTTAATATCTAGTCCCTACTATTTCCTGAACGTGCCCAATTACTTCTAGAAATATTTGATCATGATTTCAGAAGACAAAAAAAATTCATGTGTGCAATTCACACGTGTTTGAAGTGAAACCTTAAAAATCATTTTTCTTGCAAAAAAAAAAAAATTTTTTTTTTATTCCATCACTTTGTTTATATGACAACCTACAATAAATTTTATACCATCTGAAAGCTTATTGTCTTAGCTCAAAATATACATATATATCGATCAGGTCTATGAGACATCTACAAAAAGAGCTAGAATTTTTTTATCTCAATCTATTTTCATCAAAAAAAGCAAAAAAAAAAACATGTATTTTTATGTTCTCATGCTATGGAATCAATTTTTTTCAATGACAACCTATATCAAATTATATATCATGTGAAAGCTTATTATTTTCACCTTTCACCTGACCTTTCAATCTTATTTCTGTGATGCCTAAAAGAAAAGCTAGAATTTTTTAAAGCCAACCATGTCGAATTTCCAAACTCAGATTATGGTACTTCCTACACTGGTGGCTGGTCATCGGCAACAGATCTTCACAGGTGTTTTGAGGTATTTTTCAAGTTTTTCAATTAAAGATTATATAACTTGTAGAACACATAAAATTATGTGTTATCAAATGAAAGGTAATATTATCATCAGGCGTACTAAAGTTAAATAAATTTGTTATGTGCTCTAGATCAAAAGATATAACGTGTTTAGAAAAAGAACATCTTTTCACCGTTATTTGAGAATTTTGAATATGAAATTAATTAAAATTTTGCAAAATTATAATTTATTTAATGATCTATCTACTGTTTAAATTTTATCTATTAAAACCAAAAAGTTATGATCAATTGATTTTTCGTGTCGCTTTTTCGTTTCATTTCACTGTTTCAAATCACTACGATACTAAAGAAGTTTTCACTTCAAAAAATATAAATTTATTCACAGAATTTGACAGATTATAATTCAGGCATTTAATCAAGAACCGCAATGAAGAGCTGAGGACTTAAGACTGTTCCCTGGTGTAAATTTACTATCGTTTACGAATTCTTCAGTAATTCCGGCTCTTACTCTGCACATAGATTTCTGGAACTCCTCGTTGCTCAAAGATACCCCATATCAGATTTCGTAGTTTTTGATTGAATGGTTTTTGTTTTATGGAAATCATCTAAAGAATCATAATGTTTTCCTTATATTATCCTTTGGATTGCGCGACAAACCTACACTGGTCATCAGAAAGCTTAATTATTTTTCGAAGACCTTTATGCTCTATCCAAGACTCGCTCAACGATCCTCATGGAAAGTGACTTCAGATAAATCGAACAGTAATTTAAAACAGCATCGCGTAACATCTTTTTTTTTTGACAATCACTCTATTGGTTATTGGTTACCTGTTTTAGAGCCATCTTAAATATATGGGAGATCTTTTCCACGATTTCTTCCCGAAATGAGTTGTCTTAACCAGTACCATTCAAAAATTCTGTCATGTCTAGAGCGAAAATCATCTTCAAGTTAATAGTAAAGCCTTGATAGCAGAGATCTAGGCGGTACAATTACTTTGAAAACGACTGATATATGTAGTTTGTCGCTAATAAATGTGAGTGTCAAAAATCCAATAATCCAATACAAGAAATCAAAAACATCATTAAACACTTAACAGTCAGGAACAACCTGAATTCTGCTCAAAGCCATTTGAAGCATGATTGATTATGGCTAATGAGCCAAAAGGATCTAAATTCTAACATCTCTTTTCATCGTTTAGAATGTTTGTTTCATTCTTCCCAGCTTAAATTAGCTTTTCAGGTCTTTATCATCAGAAAGAAATCTATTGATCATTAAAATTGATTCTATCGAGCAGCGAAATACCATTCGTTGAGAATCAACCCAACATATCACTTCACAACTCCTGATGGACAGCCCATCATGAAAAAAGTCATCACAGAATTCAATTGAAGCAAATTAATTTTGAGTTTATTAAATTTGAATTAAGGAAGGCACCCTTTTTGGTGGTTCTTGAATGTATTTTGTTTAAGAGTGTTTCTATTGTTTAAATTTTCCTTTTGGGGAACTGTTTTTTAATGAGCTTTCCATGATGACTTGTCCTATGGTTAGTCCACTGATTAGTCAAGATCATAAAAATCGTTAAAGAAAAATAAGAAGACAATTTCCCATAAAAAAATCAGCAAAAAAGAAACAAAAATTATCAGCTCTTAATTTCTTAAACCCATTAAACTTTTTTTTTAGTAAATAAATGAGTGCACTTATGAAAACATTAAACAGAAAAGAAACTTGATACGAAAGTATACATATCCAAAGTATATAGTCGAAAAGATATTCCGGTCAACTTTGACTATAAGAAAAAATAAAAATATCCATCACATTAATTAATCATTTGTAATCTAAGAAGAAAATTAAACAAGCAATGAACATTGGACAAGCATTGAAAACTTTAAACAAACGAGATATCAAATGAAGTTGATGAAAGTATAGAGGGAAACTTCAAGATTATATAAAGTCCGTTACAACCACCTCCAGCCATATCGTAATATTGGCATTGTTGTCGCCAACACTCAATTACTCTCAAGTCAAACATAAAGCTTAAATAAATAGTAACACCAACAGCAGCAGCAAGTTTGATAAGAAAACATAATTGATTATAGGTTATGAGTAGGTATCGTTACTCTTTAAAATCTGAATCATTTATAATTTAACTAATGACGATTGGAAAAATAGATTAAGTATTTTTGAGGTGCAAAGTTATGGTTAAGTTCAAAACGGGTCAAATTTGGATACAAGTAAATATAAACTATCTTATAGATTACATTTTTAAATTATTGTAATTTTTGTTTTATGATTTTTGAATACATCTTTAATAGTTTTGAGATATTCAAAATTTCTCAAAAAATCGACAAAAACGACGAAATCTATGAAATGTTCTAGAGCTGTCAGGAACAGAGAAATTTATATGTATACAATAAACTGCCTCACTTGTTGGGTGTAACAAGGAGATCCCAATGACTTTCTTCAATTAGAAAATTTAATTGAATTTCCTTTATAACTTAGTCACATGAATATAGGATGTATAGAAGATGCTCAAAGCACATTGTCTTCCTGGTTCCTTGGGAATTGTTCATCTTTCAAAATTTCTATTGAATTACCCTTAAAAATTTTCAATTTGTAGGTTGAAAACATGCAATAAGCCAAGTGTTTCTAAAATTGTCTTTGACAAGCCCTTCTCGATGATACAATATACGAGAGTACCTATATGTACGTATGAAACACTTAAGATATAAAATATTATTAATAAACGTGTCGAAGAAGATAGCTTTTATAATAATTAATTGTATTTTTATTCGATTTTTTTATGCGATCTAATAAAATTGAAACTTAAAATTGTATATTCTGCAACAAAGAATGTGTATAATAGTAGTTTCTGTATATTGTATATGCGGAAACGCAATATTAAATACAAAGTTTGCACTAATTTATCATGAAAGGAAGAAGATTCTTTTGATTTTTAGTATTCACTTCACTACGAGTATGTGCAATGTGTCTGCGTTTACACTTAGAGAAAAATAATCTTAAATTTTCAAATCATAAGATTTTATAAAAAAAAAAAATCCATATGAAAACACTTTCAACACTTTTAAATGCTCACTGTGGTCAACAGTGAATAGGCAAAAATGTGAATGAAGAACTAAATATAGATAACGATTCGAACGATTTCGGTTAAAACCAAAAATATATTTGATTTTATACTTAGTTTGACGACCATATTTTTCTATATATTTAGAGTCAGTTATTTATGGTTTTCAATTTCAAAAATTTTAGGAATGTGTAGAAATCTGGCGAAATTGAATATTAGGATAAATTTTCGACATTATATTATGTTTTATAATATGAAAGGTATTACCTGTGTTAATTGTATTCCAAAAACGATATTTTATATTCCAATTTAAAACTTCGCCTTCAGGTGCAGGGCCAAAAGTTCACAGGCCAAGAATCCATGATGAACAATTGACCAACTTGTGTGGGGTCAAAAGTTCACCCAAAATTCATGTGGGCTTTTGGTTCATTGATTACCAAATAATTACAACCCACTTAGAAGGGCCAAAATTATAAATGCTGCTGAACTCTCAGTTTTCGAAAGATTCTTCATTTAATTAAAATTCAAAATCAGTTTTGATAAATCAAAATTTGGGTTTATGAAAAATCTTTTCAAAATTTATAAAATGATTTTCGAAAAGTTAAGTAAAAACGGATCTCGCGTCAGTTATAATTTTAATATGATATATATATAATTTTAAGAATATAGTTGTAATATATAATAAGTTATATATTCTTTAAAAACATGAGTGTTTTCTCATTGTTGGTAACTAAATTTTTTTTTTAAGTTCCTTAACTCATACTGATTTAGCACAAGTCTAAGGACAAGTACTAATCGTATAAGCTGAAAATAATCATTTAAATAAAACAAACGATTTAACGTGGAAAAGCCGAAGCAAAAACCACGATCAGATTTTTTATTCTCTCCAATGATAAAACTTTCCGTTAACAAAAATATCTTTCCAACAACCAAACTTTCTGTCCGAATCTTTCCGCTTTCGTCTTAAGACTAAAAATAAAATGGTTTCTCTCCAATAAGAAGGAGAGAAAACATAGAAACATAGAACGAGAGCACAAAGTAGCTCTGTTCAACTATCAAAAAACATCGAACGAGAGTTGATGAACTCTTCGTTCGATACACATACCCTTTTTGAAATAAGGGAGTACTGGCGCAATTTTTTGTGCATTTTAACTTATATGGGTGTATTGTAAATCCATAATATTGATATGTGGACTTATGACTCTGCTCATCATCTTTCATATTTTTTTACTTGCGATATAGGTACTATATATCAAGTTATGCATTAGTACAAAAAAAAAAGTTGAGATAGCATTTTTCCATGACATTACGATGGTAGAGAATGCCAAAAAAAAGTGGGTCCCGGAAGTCCGTCTGTCTGTCCGTCTGTCTGTCCGTCTGTCTGTCCGTCTGTCTGTCTGTAAACGAAGGTACAGCCTAAATGGATGTCAAACTTGGTATGTAGCATTATTTGGCGACTCTAGAGAGGGGTTTTTGGACCAAAAATAACGGTACTTGTCATATACCGATTTTAGTAAAATTGAAATTGCTCAAAAACGGCTCCAACGATTTTGTTAAAAAAATTCAAATGTCAGTTTAAAGACAAGGTCTATCTTTTAATAAAAAAAATTTTGTTTGAAAATCATTATTACCCATAGGTACCTGCCATAGAACCGTTTTTTTTTTTTCAAATCCGATTATCTCCGAAAGTGCATATTCGATTTCAACGAAACTTTTTGTAAAGAAGCATTTATATAATTTTAGTATAAGCCAAAAATAAAATTTTTTTTGAAAAATCAAATTTTCGAAAACCGAACATTGAATTTTTTTGAAATTTTGTGTGTAGATGTTGATTAGTGATTTCTACAAAATGTCATAGTTACCAATTTTATATTAAAACTTTTTTTCCAAAAAATTATTTTTATTTTTATAGTGGTTTTCCGATTTTTCAATTTTCTCAAAAACTAGAAGGTATAGAAACATATGGTTTTCAGTATTTGATAAGGAATTTATTGAGGTAGTTTATTTTATCAATTTATACCGTAATGAAACCCAAAGTCTTGACAAAAATAGTATTCAATGTATTTTTTTAAACTTTTTTTCACAATTGTTGATTTGAAATCGATTATTTCGAAAACAACTGTTTAAAATAACTTGATTTAAAAACTAAAAGAAAGTGTACAATTCTAGCTTTTGAAAAAGGTACCATTCATAACTGTAAGTGTTGCCATTGTTTTTAAATATTTTTTTGTATGATTTTGCAGAAAATTGCCCCTCCCGCCTAAAGGGGTTACATAGACCCTCTCTCCCATAACAAAAAATGATTGTATTGAGTACCTCTACTAAAAACCGTTTTCAATTCTCGGCGCCTAAGTTATCGTACTCGAGCCTTGCGTTGATATGAATTTTTCTCGAAAAAAACACGTTTACGGCGCACATAGAAGTATTGTCATCAAAAACATGGTCATAATTATTTTTCGTGGTTTTTGTTATTATTTCTGTTTAAAATGAGTATTCCTACAAGAAAATACAATATAAACCTAGTTCTTGTTATTTTTATTTTTTTACCAAAAACTAAAAAATTGATTAATGGCCTGTACTCCGCCTGTCGACATTATTCTTCTCAAATTTATTTCCTTATCCCTAATACCCAATTCTCAGTTTCTTTTCTCTTCCCCAACCTCAATTAAGATCACCCAAAATAAAATACACTAATAACATCAGTAAATTTAATTTAAAAATAAAAAACGTTGCATAAAGTAAGGCGTATTTTCTATCAGAAAGTGAAAAACTAATTGAAACCCGATTCTCTAAAGAGCACCTAAGAGCACCCAATTTTTGTTGCATTGTGTTAAAGAATATATAAACTAACTCATAAGTTTCAATTCAGAATAACGGGGTATACTAAAACAAAATCATAAAAGTTCAAATAATAACTTACCAAAAATATCAAGTTTTTAGATACTAGTTCTAAGCCCGAATTAAAATAGAAAAAACCATCTAACATTTTCAAAACTTTATTAGTATCGTTAATAAATAACTGAAGAAGAATTCTCCATTTAAATTTTTTTAGATTTCTATCACAACACTTCGATATCGCATATAGAATAACACTTACCAAAATACTTTGCATTCAAATAAAAATGAGGTATATGTATTGTAACAGTTAACTTTGAACTCATTTTTTAACAAGACACGATCGAAAAACAAAAAAATGAGTGCAGCATATTGACACATGTTTATTTTGCACCCACTTTGCCAAACTTTTTGGTGTCAATTTTGATTTTCAGAAAATCGACTTATGACCAGGTTTTTACTGCAAATACTCCTATGTGCGGCGGGTATCTCGAAAAAGGAAGCTAATCCGATTTTGGTAAAAACGGATTATTATTGCTGAGGCCTTCAGGAACAAAGCCTCATCTTTAGTTTTTGTCGTCATTTTAGGTCAACCTTAAACTTGTTCAGGCTCACTGTGAACTGCCTTTTTAGGATTAGGTATAATTTTCACGTTTATAAAATGTTTACGTTATACAAAAAAAAGGGGAACTTGCACCCGCTCACGGACCTGGTGTCGAGACCTTGAGTTGTAGCTGTAGTAGCAGTGTCAAAAATCATAAACGGTTATTACGAAAAGTCATAAACTTTGGTACCTACTCTAAAGGACGTTAGCTTGGAAAATACGAAAAAGAAGCAAACTTATTTCTATTTAAAATGTTGGGCAGAATAAGCGTCTAACGAAAATCTTCTTTTAAAAACCGTGTATATGAATTAGAAATAAATTGTTCACATTCAATGAAAAAAAAAAAATGAAAAATTAAAAAAAAAAAATAAATAAATAACCAAATATGTACCTACATAAAGTTCCAAAATTAAAATCTTTTAACAAAAGAATAGGTACTATCATTCAACGTAAAATTAATTTTATATTTTTTCATGTTATTTTAATATTAACATTAACATAGTTGGCAACAATATAACGCCAAAACAATCGAAATCAAAACGAAATAAAAAGAAAAGTTGTTAAAATTATTCCTTATTCGAAAGTAAAAAAAATCCTAGAAATTTGACTTTTATGCTATATAAATTTGAAATTTTTAAAATGTTTGTTTCAAAAATTGTAACGTTGACTCTACACAAAACCAAATTCTTTTTAACCATTTTCAACAAGATACAATTTTGAATCTATTAATAATTTTTGTTGAGTGTATTGATAGAGTTTTTAGATCAAGTATCTATACATGGTCTGCTCTCCATTCAAGAAAAAAAAAAAAAAAACATACTCACAAAAGAGGGAGGAAATGAATAAATGAAGCAAACAAAATCCAATAAAATCAACAGGGAGGCTCAATAACCCGGGGAGCCCGTAGAATTATCTACAATACCAAAGAAAATATAAAGTAAAGTTAGAGGAAAAGGCGATGATGTGAGATTTATGCAGTATGATTTTGTTAGATGTATACCTCACATAACATAGAACATATACACAACTCACATTGATGCCAAGAGAGCTTTTGACAGACGACTCTATGACTACAAAACCACCGACACGAAGACTAAAGACGATGCTCATATTATATTGGGGGTGTTTTCGTTTTTTTTTTTTTCTTCAAAATAATGGTTCAAGGTTAAGTATTTTATCTTAAGCTGTACTTTATGGCTTTGGATGCTATAACACACGACTCGAGTATATGAGTAAAAGCATGGAAAAATAAGAAATAGAGTACACTCTTGATGTTGTTGTTGTTGGGTTTTTTTTGGTCTATTTATCAAAGACCATATAACGTACTTTGCAAGATGTTTTATTAAAATTATTGGCAAATACATTAGACTTCTTTTTTCTCGAATGAGTGAATTTTATGGCACAAAGTCAGAATATAGGAATGAAAAAAAAAAGACGGTTCCTCCAAGTCGAGCCAAAGACGAAAACAATTTTTCTTTTCATAAAAAAAACTCTCAAAACAAACAAAGTCATTTGATAATTTTTCATTGCTATTTTGACTAAACTTTTTGCATCATAACGACTGGACTGAGGTTTTGTGTGGCAAAAAAAAAAAAATTGTCTAGCTGGTAAAATGCGTGTTTTTGAGTCACAAGAAGATGGATTCTAGCAAAATCGAAAAAAATTGAACCTGTTAAGGGAAATCTAAATTCTTGGCCAAAAAATATCATATTTTCATCCCCTAAAAAATATTTTTTGAAAGAATTAGGAAAAAAACTTAATTTTTATTCATTACACTCCTCTTATTTATGTTTACCCTCAAGGTGAAGTAAATGATGCTATTTCGGTGTAAGTATCTTCTTCCTTCTTATACTTTTTTTTACTGAAACTTTGATCTTAGCTCCTTGAACAGCTGCTGGTCAATTATTATTTTTTTTTTTTAGTACGATATTTTAGGATAGGTTTTGTGTTTGACAATGTCATGACATGGCATAGAAATTTTTCCTATCAAAGTTTATTTAACCCCATTTGAAGAGGTAAATAATGACGAACAAAAAAAAATGCCTAAAATAACCTCAAGGCAGATGTTATATAAACAAAAAATAAAGGAAAAGCTACCTTTTTTTGCTAAGAAAAAAAAAACCCCTCAAGGATCCTAAGAAATCTTCCAAAAATTATTTGATTATTTTAGGTACTACTAATTAAAAATTTAAATTTGCTCAAAGTTTTTTTTTTTTATTTTTTGAAAAATAAAAAATAATATTCTCGTTATATCCTTTTTGATGCATAACAAATTACAGCAATTCAACAAAAATAAAATTTATTTATTTTTATTTAGATAAATATTTTGAACTTTCACTAATTTATTTATTTTTCTTTTTATTTCGTTTCAGGTAAGAAGAAAATCATAACAAATTGTTGATTGTTGTATGAAGAATGAAAAATTAATTTAAAATTTGTAAGTTTGTGAAATTATTCTTGAATAAGTTAGAAAAAAAAAAGTTTTCAAACAAATCAACTTACTTATATTTTACAGAAAAATACAATTTACACTGAAAAATAAGCAAAACTTATAAATAAACGATGAATTATTAACATACACTTCGGATCGCTGGTATAAGTTTTAGGAAAACAAAAAAAAAAAAACAACAACTTTTGAATTCTTCAGAAATCGAGCAATAATGAAATAAAATTGAAAAGTCATAAACAAAAATAAAATAGAAAGGAATCACAAAACACTTAAAATTTTGAATAAGAAGAAAATCGTTTTTAATTAATTAACACCCAAGTTTTCATGTACACAAGCTACAGAGTGTTCAAAAAGGCTAAAACTCCAGCGTTGGGTTTCATCAAAGTAGATAGTTCGTTAACATTTATTGAAATTAGGAACGCGTTAAGTATGGAACCTTGCGGGACCCCACTGATCATAGATAAAAAATCACTGCTAGCATTCGGCTTGATAGACATGAAAATCATAACTTGATTGCGGATTTGGAAAAGTTGAAACGATATTGCAGAATTTTTGAACAAAAACAATTAAGCAAACTCAGAAAAATGATAGTTTATAATAAAACTTGTCATTACAAACTAATGATAATGAAATTTAAAAAAAATTGTTTCACAAAATTTTGTAATTTGTCTTTTTGAGATAATTACTTATACTTTTTTTTTTACTGAAGTCAATTATTTGTATGAACGTAAAAAAAATATTTTTTTCCAATTGGATTGAGATGGCCATTAAAAAAAAAAAAAACACACACAATCATCTAGAATGACCATCCTTTAAATACACTCTTACTCTTCACAAAATAAAATAAATTTTTGTAATTTTATATAATTTTGTTCCTCAAAATGGTCATCATTTAATTTGGAAAGAAAAATAAATAACATTTATTTTCCAACATCAAAAATAAAAATATTTGTATTTGTATATTGGTCAATGATGCATAAATTTTGGTAAATCGCATACAGTATTAAAATTTGAAAACAAAATCAATTGGGTAAAATATGAATTAATTTTTTTATTTAATTAATTGCATCTACAAAACTGATCATTTGAGCCCAAACATCAATAAATATAACAAAATCAATTGTTTGGCGCAGAAAAATTAATAAGTGGTGAAAATTGTGTTCTTTAAATGGTCATCTTTCAGGAAATAAATACAAAATTTGACTCTTTTGTTCGTTTGAAATGAAAAAAAATGTAACAAAAGGGAAAAATAAATAACATTGTAACAAAATTAATAACATTTGAAAATGTGTAACACTTTTGTTACACTTGTAACATAATGGTAACACTGATCGTGAAGCTATTATGCTAATGTTTTCCTTTCGAAATCCTGCCTACTGAGTCGCCTGTTAAATTTAAATAAAATATAAAGAAAATTTTGCTATACGAACCATAAGCAATTTTTTATAAAAGATATCAATCAATACGAAGTCGTTTAGAGGCTAAGCCACGTTTCCTTTCCAATGGCTGAATGCCAATATTGCAAAACGAGTTTTCTATTGCGGGAAACCCCATTGTTGCATAGTTAATTGCAACAAGCAGGAGAATTGCTTTTTAATTTTGTCAAAACGTATATTTTCATTTTAAGTATTTTTTTCTACAATTTAAAACAAAAGCTCTCTACGGCCATCGACAGCAGACACAATTCTGAATTCATAAAATCTTGAATCCCGAAACCTTGAAAACCCAAAACTGTAGACAAAAACAAAAATAAAAAAAAATAAATGTAGGTACTGTTTAAGTTTTTGTAAAAAAAAAATATATTACGTATACGCCAGAGTGACCCATAAAACATTCGATTTTTCACGGAATGGCCAAAGAAAAATAATTCATACCCCAGCTTTTATCAACAGATAGCCTGGAATTACTTTTTTCTTGTTTCCCGAAATGCCATTTGAGATTGTAAATCTGAAAATACCTCACTATCATTACGACACGACTTCTACTGAAATAATTTCAATTCTTTTACAAGATTGTTTGCCATACGAAAGTCAAACTCCTTATAATTGATTTCCTTCCTTTTTTTCCAATATTTCACAACATTTTTGGAAGTATCACAAAAAAAAATAACACATTTTTTCCAAAAGAACCGAAGTGTACCTGTTTTATAGATTTTTTATATGCAAAATATTTTTCTTTCATCTACAAAATATTTACGTACTCAAGAAAAAAATAAATAAAAATTGAAAAAGAAAAAAATTCTGTTATGATTATGTATTTATAAGAAGAAAAATACAAAGTAAAGGAAAAGTTTTACTCGAGTAGAATAACAGCAACTTGAATAACAACAACAATCCAAACCTACTTTTATAAGTTCCGTTAAAACTTTTATTTCTTTTCTTTGCATATTTTTTTTTTTTTTTTGTTAAGGAAAAGAAGGAAATAACAGAGGCTTTGAACAACTCTATATACATATTCCTACGAAACAGCGAAACAAGAACGGAAAACATAAAGAATAATGCAAAGTTAAGTGTTTTAAAGTAGAGGATCAAACTTTATCGTGATAGTTAGTTCCGTTTCAGAGAAGGGTTGACATTTTTTTGTGAATTCATAACATTCATATGTATTTGTAGGAGTAAGAGTGCTGTAGGTGTAGTTTACCTTTACTTTTGACATTAAAAAAAAAAAAAAAAAAAAACAAAGTTTAAAACAAGTTATGGTTACAAATATACAAAGTTTAGAAATTACGCTAAAATTTAAATGTATTCCCTTGTAACTACACAAAAAACCATAATGTTGGAAAATTGTGTTTTATAAAATCATCATGCTTCAAAGTAAAGTTAAAAATGCAATAACTTCCCACAAATAACTGCTGCCAGTATTAAAAAAAAAATTGAAAAAGATATTTAAATTTATTAATTTCAAAACCCCCAGAAGCAGATCTTACTTCAAATTAAGATGTAGTCAGTAAAATCGATTTTTTTCATCATCGAAATCGTTTTCGAGTGCTTTTTATTGCTTTCCTTATGCATTAAATCTTTTTTAGGCCTTTTACATCACTCATATGTGGGTATGGAATTCTGACTCTTAAGTGACAAGATCCGATTTTTCTTGATTAGTTAGTTGGGACCTTCCCAAACCTTTTAAAGAAAAAATTGACGACTGTCCTTTACTGCAGGGCTTAGTAAGTGATGAATGGCCCAAACCGATTATCCCAAATAGAAAAACGCCACTCCAAAAAACCTCAAAAACAAAATGTTGGCAAGTTGAAATCGCCAAAAAAAAAGGTCAAACTAAATATCCAAAAGAGAAAATCCCAAAATGATCATTTTAGGAAGAAAAAATGTGTTTGCATGTCAATTAAACCATCTAAAAACCATCTAGATGGTTTAATTGACATGCAAACACATTTTTTCTTCCTAAAATGATCATTTTGGGATTTTCTCTTTTGGATATTTTGTTTGACCTTTTTTTTAAGGATTTTGATTTGCCAACATTTTGTTTTTTTTTTTTTTTTGAGAATTTTGGAAGTGGGGATTTTGTAAAAATGTTAAGCGTACCATATCAATCAAATTGTTTGTTTTTTACCGACTGTCTTTGACTGCATCTTCTAAATGTTAAATTAGTCAATTGTAAAAATATGTACATATATTAATTTTAATAACAATAAAAGTTTAAAAAAAAACACGGATTACCTATGTCTCCTTTTTTTCAGACTAAAATAAAAGTTAACGTTACAAATCACTATGCGAAACTTTACTTTCAGAATAGGCAGTTGGATGAGCAGTCGTTTGGTCTATTGTCCTAGCGTTTACACTCTTAGAAGGTGGCTTTCTTTGCATTTTACCCAAACTAAGTGCTCCAAGCTGTTGCAGATAGTTTCTGATTCGATACACTGATTCCGAAGGTTTTTGGAGTGCTAACCTCGAATCCGAAGTCAAAAATTTTCTAACAGCTCACGTTTTCAAGATATTCTCGTTACAAACTCTCAATAATCGGATTTTTGCTTTTTTTTATGCATTTTCCTAGCTTACAGTGGTTTTGTTTCAGGAAGAAAACAGTAATATTATAAAGGTAAGGAAATCAGAGTTTTTCTATCAACTCGCGTTTTCAAGATATCCCCGTTATAAAATCGCAATAATCAATTTTTTGCTTTGAACTTTTTAAGTATTTCTTATTAGCTTACAATGGTTTTGCTCTGAAAAAAAAAAAAAAAAAACAATACTTTTCTAAAGTTTTTGGATTCGAACCTGAAATCAGAAATTTTCTATCAGCTCGCGGGTTCGAAATATTCCCATTATAAAATATCAATAATCGATTTTTTTTTGCTATGTACCTACTTTTACAGGGGGGAAAACCAATTGGAATTTTTAAATTTTTGCATTAATAATTTTTTTCCCAAAAAATCATTTATTAACCGAAGAAACTGTCTTAGGCTTGAATGAAGCCTCAAAAGTCCCCACATAGTCCCGAAACCCATGCGTTCGAGACACAGTACAAAAATGAAAACTTTAAACGTATTCTCGAAACACGTTTTTTTCCGCGCTGTGCAACGTAACTCAAAAAATAAAGTGCCAATTACTCGTTTACTTATTGGTCATTACATGAACCTAAAAGTTCAATATAATTTTCACAATAAACATTTTTTTTTTAAATTTGTTTATAAAAAAAATTGTGTGTTTTCGTTTTTTTGGTCCCTAATTTTTATTTTACACTTTTTTTTTGCTAAATTTAGCTTCATGCAATGCGTATGAACGTGTTTAAATGGAAAAAAAATTCTCTTTTGATTATGAATAATTTACTGGCGTCAAATTTAAACGGCTGTAGAGCCGCCATTTTGTTTTTTTTTATTATTTCAAAAAAAAATTGCGTTAGTACTTCATGATGTCAATAATATCCAAATTTTAATAAATGCTTTCAATTTTCAAAAAAAAAAAAAAATTGAAAAACCTGTCGTCCAGAGGGATTTCCCCCCTTAAGCAATTTCCTAGATTACAGTGATTTTGTTTCAAGAACTCAATAATTGTTTTCTAAATGTGCCGAACTCAATTCCGAAATCAGAATTTTTCTATCAGCTCGCATTTTTTGATATATCCGTTACTCCATCTCAATAATCGGTTTTTGCTATATTTTAAGCATTTCCCTAATACCTGTATCACCCAAACTAAAGCTGCTAGAAAAAAAAATGATGGCAGATTTGAAATCAACGATGCCAAATTACTAAATAAGTTTTAAGAAACTTCTTAAAAAGAAGTGCAATTTTGTTTACCAGTGATATGGAATAGACAGCAAATTGCGTTCTATCACGAAACATTTGGAGAATTTCTTCGATGTTTCTTATGACTTAAAATGGTGATTTTAACTATTGACCCTCTTTCGATACTGAGCTCATCTTCAATTTCAATAGTGGAGGTGGTGAAATGATTCCTATTCAGAAACATGAGGTTTTTCCGGTATGCCTTTTTCTTCAAGAGTTCGAAGATTTTTTCCAGTTTTCGAGTAAAAGTTAGAAAACAGTCACTAGCTACAAAGTCAGTCGTAACTTTCAATTTTATTAGGTATAAAACCATAATGTTGCTTCTTGCCTTCTTTTATAGTAGCTTTTTACTTTTTTTTCTTAAACGTTATGTCTTCGGGGCACTGCTTTAAGCAATGATAGTATTAATTTTCATTGACAGCTTGTGATTTTATCCAAGTTGTCTTAAAATATCTTACAATCTCTAACCACATTTTGATAAATCTAGACATTTAAAATGTCACCTTAAAATGCTTAAAATATAAACTCGTATATTTTCCATTTGTCAACAGAATTTAATTTATAAAAAAAAAAAAAAAAATTAAAACTTCATATAGAAAACCTGCCTTTTAGCTTTATACCTCTAAAAATGCTCTGAATTTATGCGCTGCTCGTTAACAATCCGAAAATGTAATCAATCAAAAACAAACATGATTCTATCAATCGTTTAACCATCAACAAAATCAAAATAAGAAAAAAAAAAAACAAAAAATCGAAACAAGAACACACAACCCATTAACACCCCAGTGTTGATAATTTTAACACATATGACACAAAGAGGTTTTCAGTCTCGTCTCGTTTTGACTGTTGAGAAAAGAATATAAGGCAATTCATCCGTTTTTAGCACTCCACTCACAAATTGCCATCGCACCAAAATCGATTTTTATTTTCGGATAATTTATATTTTATGAATGGACTCTTAAAACCATCAAAACAAACCATTTGCTTATCCCATAGAAGTGTGTAGTTGCTAATCGAAGATCGATAATTTTTGGACAACAATACCATTTCCAACTGAGCGCGTTAAACATTTGTTGTTGTGTTGTGAACAACACATTCGAATACGTGTAAATTGAGCATGAAGTCTTGAAAAGGTTCAAATCTGATTCTAACACCAACAACTGGCCGGCCTCCAATTTTATATTATATAGATGCTTGTACGTGATGTTGGGTTGTTTGTTTTTTTTTTTTTTTCATTTGTTTTTGTGTTTTTAATTGTCGTGCTAATCGTGGATTACGAGCTAAGGTATATCGAAACGACATAATTAATTTACAATCAGAATCACCCTGTCCGAAGGAATATACTTAACTGTTTAAACACTCTGAGTGAATTGATTAAAGTTATTTGTCTTTTTTTTTATTCATTCAGTTTTCATTTATTTCTGCTTTTCTGCAGAAGATTATTTTTGTATACAATCTTATGAAAGTGAGTAAATTTAAAAAAAAGTTATAATATTCAAAGTTTGAATTAAAAGTATTTTGAAGTTTTATAAATTAATTAGGTACTTGGATTATTTAAGAAGTAAGTTTTTATGTGTTTTTTTTCCTTTTTTTTTTTTGAATTAACAATAGTAACTATTTCACGAGGAAGATCGTTAATTATCGTGGGAACAGTATGTAGTAGTTTGCGTCTGCCGTAGTTATTGAAATGGTAACAGAGTTATGAATACCAGAGTTATGCGCGACAAAGTTACGCGCGTCAAAGTTACGAAAAACCGAAGTTATGAAAGACCGAAGTTATGAAATACCGAAGTTGCGAAAAATCGAAGTTACGAAAAACCGAAGCTACGAAAAACCAGAGTTATGAACACCAAAGCTATGAAACGATGTTTTTGGGTTGGCAACTATTGAGATGAACGATATACGAGAGAAACGTACCAAAAAGCTAGAGCGTATAGGTTGATTCAAGGCAAGGGAGATTTTCTAAAAAAATGACTTAATTTGGAAAAAAATTTATTTAAAATCAACGGTTACACCATTAATATCGTACTGTACTTTTTTGTAAAGCCAAAGACTTGTTCTTGTATTTTGTTTTTAGGTAAATCTGTTTATAGCTTTTTTGATTTTTTTTTAATTTATCGAAAACGTTTAAAAACAAATAAGAACAATAAATTATGTAATTTTTTGTTTTTTTATGTAACTAAGTGCTAATTAATAGCACTTAATTACATAAAATTTTGAAAGAAATAAGTTCGAAATTTATTTTTTCACTTTTTTTTCAAAATTTTGATTTTGAAAACTAATTTTTCAAAAACTAGTCAATTAAACATCTATAATTAAAAACAAATTAAAAGATATAGTTTTTGGCCAAATTTTTCTCCAAATTAATTAATTTTTTTCGAAAATCCCACCTCCGGCCAAACGGATTGTAATGGACACCCGCGTCCCATAAAATGTTTTTCTTGCCTAGACTCAACCTATACGCTTTAGCTTTTTGGTACGTTCCTCCCGTATATCGTTCATCTCAATGGTTGCCAACCCAAAAACATCGTTTCATAGCTTTGGTGTTCATAACTCTGGTTTTTCGTAGCTTCGGTTTTTCGTAACTTCGGTCTTTCATAACTTCGGTTTTCATAACTTCGGTTTTTCGTAACTTTGACGCGCGTAACTCTGTCGCGCATAACTGTAGTATTCATAAATTCGTCGGTTTCCCGTAAATATTATAACTTTAGGGATTTGTAGCATTCCTTGGGCTCGTCTTCTAGTATTTACCAGATGTTGTATCGGTCGAGGTGAGTGAATCGGTTGTCATCAAAGTACTCAACAACTGTGGTCATCTTAAAATGATTTTATTCATTTAAAACGTTAATTAAACATTAAGGTCATAAAAAAAACCGTTTGCCATTAAAAAAATTTAATTTTTACGTAGATAAACATACTTAATTTTGTTTTAATCTAAAATATTTTTTTGAAATATTTTCTAATAGTCGAGTAAAATAAAGCATAAAATTGGTATAATCTCGGAATCCAGGAAAAGTCGATGAACTAGTATAGGGCTGCATTATTAAAAGGTCAAATAAGAAAGTTAAAAAAAAGAGGTTGTCTGTAAAGCCGGTTTACGGACGATGATTTTACGTGATAACGTCGCACGGTTGTCCAAAATGACTTATCTCGTTGCAAAAATCATAACTTTTGAACGGATTGAGTTAGCGGTACAATGTTTTTTTTTATTTGAAGGACATTTCTAGGGCTGTTATACCAATGAATTTCAATAAAATTATTTCACAGGGTGTTTCGGAATCATCGGCCAAAAACAGATTTTCTTTAAAAAAAAAGTTTAAATTAAAATTGGTATGCCATTTTGTAGAAATCACTAATCCACATTTAAAAACAAAATTTCAAAAAAATACAACGTCCCGTTTTCGAAAATTTTATTTTTCAAAAAAAAATTTCAAAATTTTTTTAAAAATCCAAAAATTATTTTTTTTGAAATTTTATTTTTGGCTGATATTTGAGTTATATAAGTGCTTCTTCACAAAAAGTTTCGTTGAAATCGAATAAGCCGTTTTGGAGAATATCGGATTTGAAAAAAAACGGTTTTATGGCAGGTACCGTAAAAAATCCATTCGGTTCCATTCATTAAGCCGAATAGGGTATGTGTACCAATCAATTGTTGATTCAAAATAAAAATATTTAGCTGCGCATGCTTGCGCACTGCCGAGATTTTGTACTTTGAAAAAAAAATGAAGGCAGAAGGAACAGATTTTCTTTAAAAAAAATGTTTAAATTAAAATTGGTATGCCATTTTGTAGAAATCACTAATCCACATCTAAAAACAAAATTTCAAAAAAATACAATGTCCCGTTTTCGAAAATTTTATTTTTCAAAAAAAAATTTCAAAATTTTTTTAAAAATCCAAAAATTATTTTTTTTGAAATTTTATTTTTGGCTTATATTTGAGTTATATAAGTGCTTCTTCAAAAAAAGTTTCGTTGAAATCGAATAAGCCGTTTCGGAGAATATCGGATTTAAAAAAAACCGTTCTATGGCAGGTACCGTTAATAATGATTTTCCAAAAAAATTTTTTTCATTAGAAGATAGACCTTCTTTTCAAACTTACATTTGAATTTTTTAAACAAAATCGTTGGAGCCGTTTTTGAGCAATTACAGCTTTACTGAAATTGGTGTATGACAAGTACCGTTATTTTTGGCCCAAAAAAATTAATTCCAAAAACACCTCTGGAGGGTCTCCAAAAAATGCTACATACCAAATTTGAAGTCAATCGGTCCATCCGTTTAGGATGTAGATCCTTATACAGACAGAAAGACAGACGGACTTCCGGGACCAACTTTTTTGGCATTCTTTATAATCGTAATATCATGGAAAAGTGTAATCTGAACTTTTTTTAGATGTGAATTAGTGATTTCTACAAAATGGCATACCAATTTTAATTTAAATATTTTTTTTTTAAGAAAATCGGTTTTCGGCCGATGATTCCTAAACACCCTGTAAAACAATTTTCTTGAAATTCATTGGTGTAACAGCCCTGGAAATTTCCTTCAAATTAAAAAAAAAACTGTACCGCTACCTCAATCCGTTCAAAAGTTATGATTTTTGCAACGAGATAAGTCATTTTGGACAACAGTGCGTCGTAAGAAAACAGGTTGTGTGCTTTTAAAATGAGCCATGAGGGTTTATTTATTTCGAACAATCATAATTTACAAGAAAAAGCTAAAAAAAACCTTTTTTCTTTTCTCATATTAATTTTTTTATTTTAAAAGCTCACAAAAAAAAATTATACCATTTAAAAGCAAAATATTTCTTCTAAATAATAAAACCATTTTTACAATGAGCAAAAAGTATTAAAATAATTTATTTAAAACAATCATTTTCATCAAAAAAAGCAAAGAAAACATGTAAATTTATCTTCTCACGCTATTAAATCCATTTTTTTAAACAATCTATAAAATTTTTTACACCATCTGAAAGCTTATTGTCTTAGCTAAAAATATATATATAGATCACGTCTATGAGACATCTACAAAAAGAGCTAGAATTTTTTAAACTCGATGAAATTTCATCAAAAAAAGCAAAAAACATTTATTTTTATGTTCTCATGCTACTAAATGAATTTTTTTCCCTAACAACCTATATAAAATTTTATACCATGTGAAAGCTTATTGTTTCACCTTTCAAATGACGTATCAATCTCATTTCAAAGATGCCTACAAGAGAAGTTAGAATTTTTTAAAGTCAACCATGTGGAACTTCCAGACTGAGATTACGGTACTTCCCACACTGGTGGCTGTTCATGGCGCAACAGATCTCCACTGGTGGTATGATGTTTTTCGCAAGTTTCTTGATTTAACATTGTGTGGCTTGTAGTTAGTCTAGCGTTATGTGTGATATACCAATTGAAAAGTAATTGTATCAGGATGCTCATAAATGTTTAATCAAATTTCTATCTGCTCTTGGTAAAAAGTTATAACCTGTTGAATTCTAAACACATATAGTCGTAGTCATGGTCTATGATTACTCCATATATAATATTTCTCTATCTAATAAAGAAAAAAAGGTAAAAATAAAAAACGATGAAAATCGGTTAAAAACGGCCAAAAAACCTGTTTTTTAAAAACTTATTTTTCTCCGTATTCAGTCAAAACTCTTTTAACGATTCCAATTTTTTGCACATGTATGCGCATTTATCAGCCCATGTCCCATATAGCTTGATATTTTTTTGAACGCTCCAAAAAAAAGCTAATAATCAAAAACTACCCAAAAATACCCCTAAAAAAGTAGGTATTTAAATGACGGAATTTTTAAAAATCCTTCATTTGGATTAGGCTTTAGATTATTATCTTTCAAATAAGCTTTAGGAGATTTTTGTATCTCTAATAGTTTATTTTTAATTTTGAATTTAAATTTTTTGCCGCACTGCGAAAGTGCGAGAGTGTGACGCTAGAAAATGGCGTCACTTTTTTGTGGTGGCTGCCATGGTTCATCAATTTATAAGACGTTATCACGTCAAAAAAAATTTCAACGCTCTTGATTACAACAATTTTTAAGGACCGTTTAGGTACTCTCATTCCGTATGAAAGCGTTCAATCGGAATTGCTGTCTCATTTTAGATTTTGCTTAAACTATGTAGGGATGTTCTCTAGGATTTTCCCTGGATTCCGAAATATAAATCTAATATTACTCCACTATAACTTATAATATTAATATGACTCAATAAACGTTTCTGCTAAAAATCATAAATCAAATAAAGTTAATAAAAGTTAATGAAAGTATGGCCTTATTTATAGGATTGTTAAAGCCATTTTTGAGAAAAACAAACTTTTCCATTTTGGTAATATGGTAATATTACCGTTATTTTCAGTCCAAAAAGAAGGAATTACTATTAATATACTAGCGAATCATTCAAACTACCAATTTTGATGCAAATCGCTCGAGAAGTTATAGCTTTAGCTTTAGATAGAGGTAGACATAAAGAGAGATTGTTTTAATTCTTTTTTCGAATTTTTTAACTTTGTGAAACTAGAACCTCAAAATTTTTGAACAAAACTAGTCCACCTTTAGACCATGTTTGTCACCTATCAAAAATGTTTTAGGAGAAGTCTGAAAAATTAAAAATCGTCTAGAACGCTCAAAATACATACCAAAAATCATAGTTTGTCCACCCCCTGTTTTAGAGATATATTTTAAAACAATTTTGCACTGAAAAATGCCAAATGTCCTAAAATTTCCAAAAATTATTTTGTATTCAAAATTTTTAAATTGCATCTCGAGTTCTTGATACATACCACAAATCATCGTTCACCCTCCGTTTAGTATGTATGTATTCAAAACAATTTTTTATTACACCTTTCATACAAAATATAATTTTTTCTAAAATCCCCAAAAATTATTATTGTTTTAATTCGTTTGTCCAGCGAAATGGATACGAGCTAATAAAAACGAAAAAATTCAAAGTCCCCTAAAACCCCCAAAAGTACTTTTTTTTCAAAAATTCAAACATCTGTCGTTTGTCGATTTTTTTTTTCATCTAACAAAAGTCGGTGTTTGTCCGCCCTTTGTTTAGAAAATATTCCAAAAACAAAATTTGCACTGAAAAAATGTCCTCAAAATTAAAAAAAAAATTTTGTACAAACAAGTTGACACAATATCTTATTATAGAAAAAAAAAAATAAGAACTAGATTGCATTGATACATAATAGTGATTAAATCATACAAGCCAATTTGTTATATTTTTATTTTTATGATTTAAGATAAGCAAACAAATTATGCAGCCCAAAATGTTTGCTCTTTTCAGTCGTATAATTTTCCAAATATAAGTGAATAGTCAGAAAATTGAGATGGTTTTGGCTTTGTGTTTGTGTTCCCTTTAATCTTTTTTATGGAATAAAATTGAGGCATGACCGAAAAAAATGCATTTTGATGAATAAGTACTCACATACATAGGTATGTATATATCCGTTTTGGAAATACCTTATTGCAGTTTTCAAAGAAAAAATATTCACCTTAACATTTTAAAAATTGTATGTAAAAGATATGCGCTCTGTACATCTGTCTCAGAAGAAGCGGCAAAGTTCCCAAATTTATTAAATTTATTAAATATTAAAAAGTTTATTTCTTAGGTAATCACATACAAGAGTCAGGCCTTAGACCTTTGAGTAATTTTGACCAGAATAATTTGCTCCAACAAAACTGCGTTTTTAGTTTTTCTCAAAAAATACGGGTAATGGAAATATATTATTTCATTTTTTTATTCCAACTCAAGTAGCTCCAATCAAGCTACACAGAGTGTATTTTTTGCTTTAGACAGCACGCTATAATTGGGCGAGTATACGGGTACGTATACTTTAGATACATTTATTTTATTACAATTCGTCGATTGATTTTCGATCAAATTGATTGAGTATTTTATTGCATTGCATTGCATTATACACATAGGCCATTCAGCTATATATCTACTATAATGAATTTATTCGATGAATTTAGATCAATGAGGTCTATTGAATTTAATCTTGCAGAGGAGGTTGCAATATAAATGACAAAACGAATATCATTTCTCTTCCACCCGCCTTCAATCCAAAAAGGAGAATTTTCATTTCAAATTCAATGTAACCGCAACGAAATGTTTGTTAAAAAAAAAAAAAAAAAAACAACAAACGCAACGACATTTTCGTGCAGAAAATATTATTATTAAATGTGAATTTATTATTATTCATAACGTTGATGTTGTTTTTTATATATATTTTTTTTTCTGTTGTTATCTGTCAAATGCCTGATTTGGTGATTTAATATTGATCACGTTTCATACACGAAATAGATATTTTTTTATAGATACAATTTTGTTTAGTTTGTTGTAGAATGAATACAGTAATTGGCAGCGGGTGGGCAAATCTAACTTTGTTTAATGCAAAATTAATGCGATCAATATTTTGATTGATTACTTCAGATTAAATTGATTTTAATATGATTTGATTTTTGTGTGTGCGGATGTGCGTGTTCACATTTTGACTTTTTGAAAGTGCGTTGATACTAATGAGATGAAACAGAATGCAACTTAAAACTCAATTAATTTAATCAAATGAAGTTGGTGCTTCATTGGAACTTCTAACGTTTTATGAGAATAAAAGGACATGAATTTTTAAAACTTAAGAATTATCAAAAATAGTAAAATAATGAATGTTATGCAGTATGCACTTAAGAAGCAGAACGGTTTATCGTTTTCATAAACGCATCGGTTACTTCATTCTACTAACAGAATGGACCTCAAAATTAAACATTTCAGGTCGATTAATTGTTTAAGGAAATATGTTTTGGACTTGTACCCACTTCATCGAATTTGAGAATCCCAAAACTTGAGCTGCTTAAGGATATCCTTATAAATGGTGGTCCGTTGTTGAAGTTTTGGAGTTCTGTTTTATATCGCTAACTTAACCATTCCCATCTTATTGGATAAAAACCTTTGAATTTTATTGTGTTTTCTAGTTTCATCCACATACGTTCCACAGAAGCTCCACAAGGCATTTTCGACAGGAAGAAGTTGAAATAAAAGTTTGACATTGACCTTTTTGCCTTGCAGTCAATAAAAAAAAAAAACTTTTTTGCTTACAAGTGTTTTGTAAGATGGTTTTCTGGCTCAATCGTACCAACGAAGAACTTCTTAGAAAAAAGGGTCACCATGGAATCTAAAATTATGTAATAAATTATAAATTAAAGGATAAAAACAAAAATCTAAGATTTTTGAGGATTTTCGAAAGACCGTATTTTTATGAACCTGAAGAATGTAAAATAGATCTCAAAATATATACTTTTGAGGTGAAAACATTTAATAAGCAACGTTTTCCGCTCAATTCTAATGAAAATCCATTTTTTTAATTTTCCGGTTCTTTTTTTTTTTCTAAAAACTTGTAAACTTAACCACCACATGGGAAATGAAAAATTTAAGTAATTTGTATCAAATACAAATTCAAAATTCGATCGAATAATATAGAAAAATGGCTGGAACGATTGAATCGAAAGTTTGTAAGGTCTTTGTGGGCATATTAAACTGTAAAAGACATAATCAACATTACTTATTTTCTCGATATTTCCAAATTAGCGCCTGATTATCCCAAAAGCGTTTTTTTTTCTTGATTAATTAATGTAAAAACTAAAAAATTAAAATAAAAAACCATATTTTTTTGTTGGAAGTATATTCAAGATTTCAAAATCCTCCTCAATTTATTTTACCTTGCAATTAGTGGTTGCTGATATATTGATGGTTAGAGAAAAAAAAAATTCCTTTTCTATTCAAAGTTCGATATCCCGGCGTCGAAATGGTCGTGTCAAACATTTAATAGAAGCAAATTTAAAGCTGAATGAATGTGTTATCCCAGCCATATCGTGATAAAGTTTAAGACTATAAAGTTAGAGCTCTAAAATCCATTTTCTTTCTTTAAATTCCAAGAAATACCAGTTATTTGAAAAACCTCAAAAAATTTGGATTTTTTTTTTTTTGGTTTTGTCCTTAATTTGTATTATTAGATAACTAAGGTGGCAGTGATGCCGGTAACTCAATAAGGCAGAAAAGTTAAAACTGTGAGTATTTAAAGTTCAGAGTACTTATAGAATAGTCGTAGTTGATTCAGCTCAACTGAGGAAGAGCTTCAAAAAACTGAAGTTCCGGATAATGTACACTGATACGGGGCCATATATCCGGAAAGGATAAGCCACAGTCGTAGCTTAAAGTGATCAGTGAAGTTTTCGATTAAAGATAATGTAAAAGGTTCTCAAGCTTTCTGTCTATTTATATTTGGAAAGCAGTGCAATTCAAACTAATCATCTATAAAGCATGTTTCAAAGTTAAATAAAAACTTAACATCTTCTGATATATCAATCTGTTAAAATTTTTGAAATTTTAAAAAGATAATTCGATGACTAATTTCCAATTTCGTTAACTCTCTCTTGATCCTTTGTATTTCTGAAAATATTTGTAGAAAATCAGCTTGGCTTTGAAATTCTACGATCAAAATCGATCCGATTAATTTTCAAATTTTGAATAAATATTATTAAATCCATTCTTTGTAAATTTCTAAGAACCCAAATACCTTTTCCCTCAAGTTGTTTTCTTTGAAAAAATGTATAATTGCTTCGTCCAATTTGTTTGTCGAAAGTTTCCGCATTTTATCACCTTCACCTTCAAAAACTCTTTCACTTTCGTGGTTGGTTTGTTAAAAGTATATACGCAACTCTGCTATATGGCAGCTTGTTGACTTAGAACTTTTCCAATTCCTATTCTATATTACATTTTCATGAAATGAAATCTTTTTTCTTTAAAATAATCACATTTTTTTGTTTTGAGAAGGAAAATAATACTCCCAATTTTCCTGCGTTTAAAAAAAATTGTTTTGGCGCATTAACAAAATCAAATTAAAATAAATTTTAAAATTCAAACGGTGATCTATTTATCACCCACAAATGGAATTTTCTTATGATGCTTCCATTTATCATGTTGCTGGCTGTTAACTTAATCCAAAGTAACCGGCAATTTCCATGTCCGTTCTTGGGTAATATCCGGTAACTAACTTATCCAATTTCTGTGATTAAAATGCCAATAAACCGCTTGACATGAAAACAAAAAAACAAAAACCTATAAGTTTATTAGAAAGTCGTAAGTCGTCGTCGTTGTTGTATGCTGTCTGCCCTTAGTACAACCTTCAGCTTTCACTCAAACCTATACACAAGAAAAAACATAGAACATTTTTTTGTTTGTATAAATACTCGAATGACGAGACAAGGATAAAGGATTATGCTTAACATCCTGCCAATAAAATTGATTTCTCTGGTAGGTATATAGGCATCGTCGCGTCGTCTTCGGCAGGTTGAGGATTGATATCGGTCTACAATTTTCCTTATTCTGAACAAACGGTAAATTGCCTTCAAAAGCTAACTCATTTAATGCTGCCTTCACAAGGATTTACGTCCAATAAACACAAGATAAAACAAAACGAAAAAATCAGCAGCATGTCAAGGAAGAAGGATATCAAAGACGACGACGACTATCTTAGAGACAGAGTGAGTATATCAAATAGAATTTTTGCCAAATCTCGACTTTCTTTTCCGAGCTGTCATTGAAATTCGACAAACAAATAAATCAATTGCCATCACACACGAAATGCAAAGGGACAGAGAAATAAAAATAAACAAGAAAATCCCTCTTCAAATGGAGGGTGTGATGGTTTAATAGCAGCTCCTTGCAATTTTCAAAGTTCAGTGACTTCCCTAATGACTCATTTAAGTTTTAGTACTCTTTCTCTAAATAAATAGATCTCTTGTGAAACTATCCGCCCTTGGTAGTGCCATTTTCGAACACTAATTACCCCAACCAATGGTACAACAGCAGCAGCACTAGTAGTGCAGCAGCTATCGCTGTTCTTGCGTTATCCATCGATTAATAAGGGAAGTTTTATTATTATTTTTTTTTTTGTTGGTTTTGTTCTTTTTCCTTCTCAACTCACAGCTCATTAATTTGGTCCTGTCGTACGCGACTGTGAACAAACTTTGAGGGAACTTTTTTTTCTTTTTTGGTTGGATTATTCTCAGAAGGATTCCTTTAGTTTTTATTTTCAGAGATTTCTCATTTTACCGGGAAAATTCTTTTTCAATTTTTTTTTTGGTGAACGAAATAAGTCCTTGACGTGCAATTCAAAATATGTACATAAGATTTATACATACATACATACATACGTTTGTGTATGTATGTACGTGTACATACCTACCTGTCACAAGGACGTGAAGATATATAAAAGATCCTCATCCTTCCGTTATAATATGTTAATAAAAACTTTTTGATTTCACGCAAGGACGATTTGCGCTAGCTTTGCGACTCTTTGGATTTACGCAAGGACACGTTCAATATAGGTGTGGGCTGTCGTTGGTAAAAATTGGCGGGGTGCCCATCCGATATTTTTTTTCTTTCAATTTTTGCAGTTTATTTTTCTTATAAATTTTGTTTTTTTTTATGTTTGTTACCTTATAACTTTGGACTGAGTGAACCAATTTTGATAATTCTTCTGGTGGCTGTAATGTGGTCCCATTTCAATTTCGTTCATTTTTAGCCATAGGCACTATTAGAAAAACCATAAAACCCAGTTTTGATGCATGGAAGTCGGTTTTGTTTTTTGATAAAAAAGATTATGTAGTTGCACCCATGTATCTTTTTACTTGCTCTATAGATAGGACAAGTATTGGTTTCGTGTAGAAAAACAAAATTCGAGGTTTTAATCGAAACCAACAATACGATGATGGAGAAGATAAAAAAAGTGGTTTTCGTCATGCCGTCCGTCGGTCGAGCTAGGGCCTAAAATTTTTAATTCGTATATTTCATCAAAGCATAAGCCAATTTTATTCAAAATTTACAAAAATGTATTTCATATCATTTTTAAGTGTAAAATTTAAAAAAAAAACTTTCAAACGTTTTTGAAAGAAAAAAAAAAGAAAAAAATCTAATTTTTGTAACTTTATATTTTTTTTTTTTTTTTTTTTTTTTTGAAACAACAAAATCATAAATTTCCAATAGATATTTAAGATATCAATACTTTCAACTACAAGAGCAAGAACCTAAGTACCAGATATTTCCAATAATTTTACTCAATGCTTGGTATTTCGTCTTCTAGCGTATATGACAACTTGGAGTCGTCTATTCATTCCACGAATTAAGATTTGAACGTTTTATTGTAAGATATTTTAGAGCTCTTCTTTCACTGTAGTTTTCTTCTGACCAAGCCAATTTTGAGGTACATATACGATTTTTTCGTATCGTCCTAATAACTTTTAAATAATGGCAGCTTCGAAAAAACACAAGCTTTTTTATAAAAATCATCATGGGCTATAAAATAAATGAAAAATATTTTTCAAAAACTGTCTTTTAGAAGAGTTAAGTATCTACGAAAAATTGTTATTTTTAATTTTTGTCCAAATTAAAAAATTAATTTTTTTTTCTTTGTTCTATTAGCTCTGAGAAATAAAAACTGATTTAAATTATATAGACATCTACACATGTTGTGAATTTTTTTTTTTATATATACCACTCTTTTGAGCCAACGACCTTTCAAACGATAAGTGTTACTAAAGCATATCTTAAGCTATTTTGTGGAAAACGTTATAGTCATTGAAGTGAGTTAGCAAATAAAATTAAAAAAAATCAATTTTTAGAAGCGTAGTATACAAATTAGGAATTTTTTAATTTTGACACATTTATCTACCACTTTTTTAATTATAGACAAATTTTTGATAGGAGTCACCGTTTAAGTGTTATATGCAAAAAGACGTTATTTTCGACATTTGACAAATTTAAAATTGTAATATCTTCTAAACGATCGCTCGTAGAAAAAAAAGTATCAGAAGAATTAGGGACTTTTGGTGATTTTTGGCATTTTACTTTAATCGACATTTCAACGCTCTGTACCAATTTTCAATTTGAAAATATGCTCTTCTATAAACATAATGTTCATATTCTTATTTTACGTGATTCGTTGCGAAAGACCATGTTATTTGGTCAAAAAAATTTTTTCACATTTTTCCTTTTTTCTTGTCTTATTTCTAACGGATCTATCGAACTACAGCTCTTTGAACCATGTGTCAAAACATGTGACCAGACTTGAATCTACGAAAAGTTCATCTTTAATTTCAACAAAAATCACGTAAACCCCTCCCTCAGACATGAAATTATAGAAATTGTGAAGTGGTAAATTTTGGGGCCTGATTTATCACTATAAACAAGCAGAATAAAAAATTAGTAATCCCACTATTTAATGTGATACAACAAAAAATAGTAGGTACATACTAGACGAACCTTCGCCAAAAAATGAGGGATATGTCTTCAAAACGATAGTTTAACAATTTAATTCCTTGTTGTAAATCCATTTTGTTTAAAAATAACGCATTTTATCTTGTCTTAAATACATACCTACATATTATTTTGTTAATAACTTTGCTGATAAGACTTTATATTCCAGGCATATTAAGATAAGATACTGATTCGTTTTGACCATTATTGTCCGCTATACCTATTGTATTTCAAAACGTAAAACGGAATATTTTTGTGGTAGTAGTTATTATTGCAAAAAAATGTAATTTTTATCTTAATTCGTCCCTGGACCAATCGTTCCCGGAATGACACCTTTTATCAAAATATAAATAATGACCTTTTTTCCGTAATTGCATATGTTTGTGCACCAAAAAATAAACATAATGTGTTTATAGGAACCCACTTGAATTTCAGTGTTTGAGTTGTTGAAGTGTTCCGGGAACGTTTTTTGGGTATATTCAATTGAATAAAATGGAAGTTTACAATTTTATAACTACTATGCTTAATATTATTATTAATATTTTTTAATTATTTTAATCCATTAAAATACAAACAAATCATATTTTTTCAGTAAAAAAAAAAAAATTCATGGAAATCGAATTTTATGTAATTTGGAAAAATTTTATTTGAAAAGCGTTTTGAGCTTTTGATCTTTCAATTTTCGCGGATTATTTTTTTTTTTTTGAATAAGCTACAAGGTCACCCTATTTTCTAAGAAGTCAGGTATATTGAAAATGCACCACGCACCACATACCCCCTTCTATACTTTGTATTTTAATTTTGTGAAAAATCCTTCAGCATAAATATTTCAAAGTGTATCCTTGCTCTCATGGAAATGATGAGATTTGTCGTTTTATTGTGTACGACGACGACTTATAATGCTTAGCTTGTTCGTGTTGCTATTTTGATTTTGACTATACGAGTGAAGACTTGGATAAATAAAGTTCTTTTGTATAAAATTGTAAAACGTGATTTGCTTTTGAATTTCGATTTAAAATAAAAAAAAATCAAATAAAACGTTTAGACGGAAACATTTTATGATTTTGTTTTTGTTTTGATTTTTATTTATTTTATTTTTTGGTCTCTTTATTTTTGTCTGAGACTAAAAAATTTATACTGTCAATATTTTGATCGATTTTATTTTATTGGAAATTTATTATAAAAAAAAATTTACGATAATAAAAAAAATCTCAAACCTATTCTCACTTGAATGCAATTTCAAAACATTGAATATGCAATAATTTTTGTTTTGTGTCAATTTAAACGCAAACATGATTTTTTACAAATGTTTGCATTTTGGACACAACACATTGACATGTTTCTTTTCTAATTTATTTTGCGACCCCGTTTTTTTTTTACTGCAAGTATCCCCATAAAATATTATTATCTTCAAAGTCTCCATAGCTTGTTTTCAAGTTTTTCTCCATTTTTTATTTGTTTTTGTTGAATTTTTTTTTGACATCTTAAGCCGACAGGTATTAAGTATACGCGCAGTATGTCCAAAAAAAAATTATAAATAAAAAACAAAACAAAAAAATAACGCTTTTTTCTTGCACCACTTAGTGTGCGCGCGAAGTCAATAAACAAATGGCTAGTTACTTCTATTTGCGAATTTTTGTCACGTGTCAACCTCAAATAGATATCACAGTTTAAAAATGAAAATGACAAGTTGCCATAGACTGTAATGTGCCAAAGTTGCAAAAAAAAAAGAAGGTAAAAACAAAAAAATAACGCACCTTTGGCTTTATGTTACTTGAAGCCGCGCGTCTTAAAGAACCCAGATGCGTATGAATATAGATGCTTGAGTGCGTATTCATCTCTTGTTGCGTTGTGGCCTTTATAGATAAACATGTAACTTTAACAGTGCCGGAGTTAAAATGAAAAAATCTTCTGTGAAGTAACGCAGGGCTGAATCCTGTAACCGTTATTGGTGTAATTGGTTATTTATTAGATCACTAAATGATATCAATGGACTTCAACTTGAAGTCATGGAAAAAAATGTTTATTCTGTCAAAGGATCACGAATATCTGTCAAAACTCAGAGAAGAGGTGGCAGTAGCTGTCAAAATTTTTGTTATCTTGTTTTTAGATGTTATTCCTTTAGTATCCAATGTTTTTTACCAAGAGTAAATCCAGATCCAGCCCTGGACATCATGGACATAGGCAACAAAAGTAACGTAGTAATATCACCTTTAGATCTTAGACTTTTTTTGTTGCGTTTTTATCGCTTTGAAGATTTATTAGGCAAGTAGTTTATTTAGAATTCCAATGGAATTTATGCTGAAGACGGAAAAAAAGTTGCGAAACTTTTGAAAGCTTATGCGTTTACTAACTAATATTTTTAGAGTAATTTGATGTTGCGTATTGTTTCGGTTATTATTTTTGGTAAAGGGTGTTTTTTTGCTGCAATCCTTTGGCGCTAATTTTATAAAATTTTGTTTTATTTTCTTTGTGGGGCATTTTTTTTTTTTTTTTTTTTATTTCGGACCACTTAATGTGCCTTTAAATGATTCTTAGTTACTAGCTGCCCCTCCCGCTTAAAAGGAGAGACATAGACCTTCCCTCCCATGTGATTTTTTTCTTGTATGAGTGCAACCTACACGCCCTAGAATTTTTGTTACACCTTATGCAAATTACCCTGTATTAGTACCTTTGTAAAAAATTGCAACTTTTTTGAAGTTTTTTGCCTACAGATCGAAAACAGTCTGTTAAATCGAAAAACCGTTACTGTAAAAAATGAGGGTAAAAAAGATCTACAACTTTTACTACAAACTAATTTTCAAAAAAAGCTCAAATAAAAGACAAATGACAAAAATAAGAAAATCACAATTTGGTGTGTTTCAAAAAAACCACCCTAACTCTAACCGAAGGGATAATCGTAAAAAGTTATTTAACTTATATTGTAAGAAATTAAATTATCTTCAAGTTTTCCATACATTTTAATCTATAGATTCAAAAACACGTGAGTTATGTGAAAAAGTAAAATTTGTATAAAAAACAAAATGGCGGCCAAATGACTCTAGGTGTGATTGTGCAATTCGACTCGTGTCTTGATACTCTTTTGAGTCCTCAAGTCAAAGTACATTTATGATTTTTTTCCCAGCTAAAATCTAACTTTCCCGTACTACTTATGGGGATTTAAAAGGGCATTTTTTACTATGTTGTACTCATTACATTGTCATAAGAAACGAGTCTGAAAACAAGCATCTATAAAATGATGAAAATAAAATGCACGACTGATTCGCACGTACTTTATGCTATGGTAAAATTTGTTTTGAATTTAAAAGTGATAAAAGATAATTGTAATTAGTAAAAATGTAAAAAAAAACATAATTTCGGTTTTTAAAAATACAAAAACGTCTAATTAAATATGCCCTGTAAAGTCGTTGTTTTTTTCTTATATAAGTACATATTTGAATTCAAAACTAAATTTTTGGAAAGCAAAAAATTTTATTTTTTGTTTTTAAATAGTATCAAAATATTAAAAAATCGAAAAACAAGTGGCTACATTTTTTTTTTTGGCTTTTACTTTAGAAAAATTTAACTTAAAGGTAAAAGAATTTTGAACATTGTTAGGAACATCTTTGAGAAATGGGAACAACTTTCAAAAATTCAATTTTCGAACAAAGTGGAGTTCAAATACGGTTTCTGGCTACCTCCATTCTTGAAATGTTATTATAAATAAAATGCACGACTGGGTCGAACGAACTTGCTCTTAGAGTTAAAGTTTCTTAAATTTTTAAGACTTTTTATATAGAAATTTGGAAAATGTAGGTACCTACTATATAGGAACAAAACAAAAAAAAAAATTAAAAAAAATAAAATTCGTTTTTTAAAAAAATAAAATAAAATCTGAAATCTAATTGCCCTCCAAAACAAGTATGCAGTTTTGATAGATATATAAAGATGCATTTTTAGAAAAAAAATTTTCAAAATCGTTAGAGCCGTTATTTAAAAAACTAATTTTTTATAAATAATTTTTTGGAAAAAAAGTTTTAAAATAAATCACTTTTGGGTGTTTCTTCGAAAATAAGGGCGCGACAAATTATTTTTTGGCATAATTTTTTGAAAGTCGTCGAGTTACGATAGATTATGGCAAAATTTATAGGAAATAAGCATTAATAAAGAAAAAAAATCAAAATTAAAAAAAAATTTCTGATTTTAGTTGCCTCAGTTAAGCGGGTCTGGTTGCTAAAGTAAGGACGCGACAAATTTTTTTATGGCTGAATTTGATAGTAGACGTTTTACAACAATTGTTTATAACAAATTTTTATCAAAAAGTCCCATAAACAAAAAAATTTCATATGGTAGTGCTAGGTTTTGGTATTTCATTTTTCATATGGAAGTGCTAGGTTTGGGTAATTCACTTAATTGAGCATTATTTCCAAAATAAGGGTGGGAAAAATTTTTATTTTGCATAATCTATTAAAAATCATCGAGGGACAGTAGATTATGGAAAAATTTATAGTAATTAGGCATTTTGAAAAAAAAAAAAATTCCCTTTGTATGAAATTCAGTTTAGGGGGCCTAATTTGCAAAATGATGACGAGACAAATTTTTTTTTAATGCCATCTGTCTACGACAAAAACACGACAATTATTGGCATCCTTTTTTTCCATTTAAAGCTTGTATTAAGATTTTGGAGGGTAGGTAGTGCTAACTTGTATGTCAAGTTAGCACTACCAGGGGTTATTTAAAAAAAAAAAATTTTAATTTTTTTTTGAGTATGCCACTTTTCTACGACAATATCACGACAATTAATTGCATACTCAGTTTTCGTTTTAAAATTCGTTTTGAGACATTTTGAGGGGTGGTAATGCTAACTTGACTGTCAAGTTAGCACTACCAGGGGTTATTTTTAAAAAAACGCGCACGACAAATTTTTTTCTTTCACGACAAATTTACGACAATTTCACGACAATTAACTGCATCATTAGATTTTCGAAATTCGAAAATGGTAATGCTAACTTGACGGACATGACAGAAGGACTTCCGGGAAAAATGTTATCTCAACTTTTTTTTTGTACGAATGCACTTGTACTTGATATATAGTACCTATATCGCAAGTAAAAAATGGAAAAATTCCGGCACAAATCGGGATCAACTTGAAGGAACTTTTTGAAAACAACAACTTCAAAAAGAGGGAACTAAATTCACATAAAAAAAACACTGCACTTAATCCTTAACCCTCTGTAGGCACACCTCTTTTTTGCGAATTTGGTTCATACTTTTTCATGTCGCTAGAACTTTTTTCGGTCTCACAATTTTATAGAAAATCATATATGAAATTGATGTAGAATATTCCGAGGAATTCGAATATTGTATTCACAATTCAAAAAAATGTATTTTCACCCTTATAAAGACACTTTTAATTTTTGTCCTGCCAAATTCGCACCCGAGTGCCGACAGAGGGTTAAAAATAAGGCAGGTATTTAAAACACCATTTTTCGGTATAATCACTTTGTCGTCGGATAAATATGAAAGACTCGTAAATCAAATAATTAGATTTTAGGAAAAAAAGCTTCAAAATTTGTGTCCCCATTTAAAAAATGAATTTTCAGTTAATTTGGAAAATTTTTAAATGTTTTTATAATTTTCTTAACTTTGACCTCGAATATCTTTAGAATGGTTAGACTAATGAAAAAAGTTTACAAGCCTTTTTTTGTGAAGCAATCTGTTTCCACTAAGAATATGTCTTGCGTGTTTGATTATTATAAATTTTTTATTTGTTACAAAATTATTTACAAAAAACGAGTTTTTTTTTTTAAGATTTTCTCGATTTTTGGACCTCAAATATCTATTAAACGGTTAGATAAACGAAAAAAGTGTGTAAGGCCTTTTTTGTAGAGCGTTCAATTTCCTACAAGAATATGCAAAGAAATTTGCTTAGAAGTCAATTAATAAAAAAATGATTTTTTTTTTAATAGAAGCTTGATGTAAAAATGGAAAATTGCGAATCGGAGGACCTTTCCATTAATATAAAGAGCTCATATTTGGTGTGTATATTCTAGAGGTGTCTAGCAATCGATTTTTCGGAGTACAATATCAAAAATAGAATTGCAATTTTTTTTGAACCACCCTAATATACATTGTACACTGTACACTGTACCTGAAGTTGGAATTAAATTTTAATCATCTGATAAGTTAACACACATCAATTGATTCTGAAGCTGTATAAAGTTCAACGGGTTAGCTTGTTCTTGTACACACTTAGGTACATACCTACGTTTTAAAGAAAAATTCTATTATTTAATGTTTCACTCTAGAACATGTCCAAAATTGCTTATTTATCATTTTCTCCATGACAAATTTTATTACAAACCAAATTCCATTCACCCTATAATTTTAAGTAATAGGGTATGAAACCAATAAATGACCACGAAAATCCAATAAGTATAGGATTTTCTCATGTGGTTATTTTGTGTGTGTATGTCACAAAACAAAAAATTAAGATAAATCAGTGTTTGGCTGCGCATGAAATATTTCCACCCATATTTCTATATCTTCTATGGTTGATGTTACTGTTTGGTTAGATGAAAATCATACGATAAATGTATCTAACGACAACGATATACGATACCATACTGATTCTCTATCCTCTCTATGGAAGACCAACGATGTGTAGCGATGTTAATGATGATAAGCGAGAGATTCTGGTGCGGAACCAACCAGTACAATACTATAGTGACAAACAAGAACATTAGTCGAATTGTTATACATCATCATGCATAGAAATAGAGTAAGCTGGAGAGCATCTGATGGGGGTATATTGTTATATCCCCCCGATGTTGATGTTAATGTGCATCGCACAAAAGCTTATAGTTGAGACGACCAATATAACAAATTGGTCTATCTGATGTATGCGGTTTTTTAGAGAGATAAGGGATGGAAGTCTATTTTTGAAGCACAACATTCCAAGTGGATGGAATTAGTTTTTTAAAAATTTATATTCATTCTTCTGCTATAATGGATGAGTACCTTGAATGGCTTGAGTGAACAATATATACTCGAGACCAATAAATGAAAGTGTAAAAAACTTACACACCTTAGAGAAATTGCATCACAAATTTTTCATGTTCTTTCTTTAAAAAAAAAAAACCCTTTTTTCAATCGATAAATTCTCATCCACAAACTTCTTTTCTTATATTTCTTCCAGGCGGATCTGACAGCAACAAAGGAAAGAGTAAAAAATGGCGAAAAATATTACAATTTCCGCACATATCGCAATGTATACACCTCAAAGACAAATTAGGTAAGCAAAAAAACCATTTATTTTCCTTCGTTTTTGATAAATTGGCGCCCAATTGGGGACCAAATAAATTATATTTAAAAACATTTTAACAAAAACTTTCTTTTTAAAGATATAAGTTATGGTTACGTCATAGACCAACAACCAATCGGACGAATATTATTTCGACAATTTTGTGAAAACAAACGTCCAATTTATTACAGATACATTTCGTTCCTGGATCAGGTGCAAAGGTGAGTGAGTTCTAGTCTCCATGCTATATTTCCATTTGAATTCATATCTTTCTCTGACTGGCGTGATCATAGTTCATTAGTGATGATTGAGTGAAGTAATCATATTATTTCTAGATACGAAGTTGAATACGATGAACATCGTATTGCTATTGCCAAAGAAATTGGTCGGCGGTTTCTTGTGATCGATGTTGGTTCGACGGACACAATTGATGGCAATAATACAACAACAACAACAACAGCATCACCAACATCTCCTGAAGCTACAACCCAACAAACAGAGACTGACAGCAATCATCATAAACGTCAAACAAAACATCATATCGATGCGTCTGACACTTGCAATCATAATGGAGGTGGAGGTGGTGGAGAAGAACACAATGGTGTTGCTACTGATGACAGTGGCGGTGGTGGTGGTTGTGATAGTGGGGGTGGAGGAGTTGTGGAAACAACCACAAATAACACTGATAAAAATAACATCTCATATTGGGAAAGCAACAAAGAGAACTTCAATGACTGTCATAAAAACTCCGCCACAATGATGTCAAATAGCAAAGGTGTTTTTCGTTATGGAAATGACGATCATGTCCTTGATGTGCTTAATGATGATCTAATTGCCAGAGTGAGGGATAAAATAACAAGTAAGCTATGGTATTTTTGACATTTTAATATATTATTTAAAATATTTCTCATCACAGGTGGCAGTAAGGAACTGTTTGAGCCGTGTGTCAATGCTGTCAAATCATTTTTAGCTGGCGAACCATTCCGAGAATTTGAGACTTCCATGTATTTTCATCGGTAAGTATAATATTGCTATCATGTGTCAAATTATCTTTGACAGGTATGTATACGACATCAATATCCACTTTTCGCGCGTTGGTTGTGTCAGATGCGATTAATGTCATTTTTGCTTGTTAAATTATATAGCTTTTGATTGTTAATTGTAGATGTTACATTACACTATAATAAAGTGAAGTGTTTTTTTTTGTTGGTGTGTGAATATTTACTTACAAGTAATTTGATGTAAAGATGCGATTTCTTTTGGGGTGGAATACCTATTCAAATTGACAGAATGACACATAGAGAATTGAATAATTTACTTAACATAGAAAAAGAAATTGAGATGCTTTTGGTAGAGTTTGAGTTTACACGTGTACCTACTTTATTACGCACGTTTGGAGAAAATTGATCTGACAGCTTCTTTATGTAATGAAAATCGGTGGTTAGACTTGAAAGATAAGAAGCTACTTTAGCTTATTTTAGTATAAAAAAATATGCTTTAATACACCACTGTATTTTTTTTTTGTATAATGACATTAACGAAGAGTGACATTTTAAGAGGAGATTTTATCAATTTCATTCTATGCGGTTTTTCGACAGTGCTGCCAAGGTCAGATTTTTATAGCATCTTCGTGAGGTAGTAGTTTTAAATCTGCAAACACGAGACTGATTATTATAAATAAATAAATTCAGAGGATTCTCTTATCAATATGGTTAAGGGAAATTGAAATTTCAGTGAAAAGATAATTAATAAAACTGGCAAGGAAAGTCAAAGACTTAACAGGAACTAACATTTATTTTTTAAGACAAAATATAAAAGAATATTGATTTTTTACAAAAAAAATGTTAAGACACTTTTTGTTACGAGCGATCATTTGCAAGATGCGGCAACTTTAAAAACTTCAAAAAAATAAGCCTTGAAAATATAGGTCTTCTGCATAAAACATTTAAATGTTAAATTTTTACACATTTTGTATGTATTTTATTTATGTACATAGATATTTCCAAAAAAAAACATCAACCTGTTTTTTCTTATATTTACAATTTTGAAAATATATAAATAATTATTCTTACAACTTCGCCAAAAGTCCGAAAAGTAGTTTTCTGATATTCACTCTTTAAAAGTATGGTTTAAAAAAAAAACACGATATTTAACAGCCAGTATTCCCTTTAAGAAGTTCCACGAAAATTTATTCGATACGAGTGTTAAAAAGAGATATTGCTTGCGACTTGTTTTGTAATGTTTCCATTCAATGGAATAGATAAGTCCCAAAAGAGAACATTTATTTTGTATTCTTCTTCTGATTTTTCCTTACATTCAAAATTTGCATACAACATTTTAAATTTTAACCTTCCGATGACAACAGGGGTGCTATACCACCCCACACTTGATTTTTCTTTTTTTCTTTTTTTGTTTTTTTTTTTGACAACTTTTAATTTTTTTTTTGTATGAATTATCTATTTTCTGTTTGCTAAAGTCTATGAGTATTATGATTAAATTTAAATAATTTGGTTTTACTTTTTCATGTCGTTATAACTTTTTTCGGTTTCAATATTTTATAGGGAATATGCAAAATTTAACTTTTTTTTTCTCCTTCAAATAATTTTTTGATATTATGAAAGATTAGACTTTCCTGAATCTAAATCTGGTTTCAGAAAAATTCTATCAGGTACCATTTTTGTAAAAATCACCCTTTTAGATTCATTTGAACTTGTATAAAATTAAAACTATTTGTCGCATTGAGCTCAAACTTATTCTTCATAATATGACCTATCGATTGACACCAAATATGTTTTTTTTTATATTCATGTTTACTCTTTTTTTAAAATATTGATTGACAAAAAAAGCAGACATTTCGAAATCATTCACTTTTTAGTAAATTCTACATGAAGAAAAGCACCTTAATTAATTAATTAAAGAAAATGTAAAATATCAATGCCCATTATATTTAAAAAGTCAAATATGTAAAGAAAACCAAAATTAAATACATTAAACAAAATTTTTACGTGTTTTGTAATTTTATATACTATTTTTCTATTTAGAAATATCTTATTTGTAATAAACCATTCGATAAACTGCCTTGTAAAGCTTCAGATTTGTTTCTCCTAGAAACAATAGTACACTTTTCTTATAGCTTTTGATGTGCTGAGTTAGAATCCGAAGTCAAAAAAATTCTATCACGTCAGGATTTTAAGATATTCGCATTAAAGTATCACAAAATCAAGTTTTTTTTTAGAAAATCTCAAAAAAACTACTATATCTCAAAAACCGGAGCTGACCGAAATTTTTTGAGTTCGGATTCCAAATCAGCACACTAAATTCCATATATTAATTTTTAGAGATCAGTTTCTTTATGGTAAGATATGCCAAACCTACTAAACTTACTTAAATTAAGATATCTCGAAGAAGAAAAGAGATATTGAGAAGATTGAATTTGAAAGAAAAAAATGAGTTCTTTCATAAACCGTATCAATTTTAATTGTCCTGCCAAATTCGCACCCATGTGCCGACAGAAGGTTGTTAAATCGTAGCACCCATATAATATGCGTTGTTATCGGAAGGTTAAACTAATATAAAAGTGCTTTGGCCTACAAGAGCGTGGATTTAATTTTGAAAACAACTCCAATGCCAAAGATTTTTAACATTGTTTCTTATTTCTTTAAATGCATTTTAATAAAAGAAATCTAGCTTACTTTTTAGTGCATACAAATCACTGTTTCAATGTAAATTATTGTTTTAATAAAAAAAATTAAAGGTTCATTTTATATACTCAGAAATAAATTATTTATTGTACTAGAAAGAAAAACAAACTGGACAAAATAAAAGATTTTTTACCTATTATTTCCATCCAATTTATCCAATATTAAAAATTTGTTTTTGTTAAAAACCACTATATTGAACCCTAATTCTTATCTTTCATTTTTATAATTCAATTTATTTTCAAAAACAACCTTTAAATTCTAACAAAAATTTCAATTATTTGCTAACAGATATTTACAATGGAAATGGTTGGAAGCACAACCTGTAACATATAAAACATTTCGTATGTATCGTGTCCTTGGTAAAGGAGGATTCGGTGAAGTCTGTGCATGTCAGGTAAATATCATATTTTTTTATACACCTAAAATTATTTATTTGTATATTAATCAATTTTATATTTTTATTTCTATTAAAAAAAAGGTACGTGCAACAGGCAAAATGTATGCATGCAAAAAATTAGAAAAAAAACGTATCAAAAAACGAAAAGGCGAATCGATGGTTTTAATAGAAAAACAAATTTTACAAAAAATCAATTCACGTTTTGTTGTTAATCTGGCGTATGCGTATGAAACAAAAGATGCTTTGTGTTTAGTTTTAACAATTATGAATGGTGAGTATATATTTTTTTTTTGTCAATTGAAGTTTTGGAGGCATGTTCATAATGTAAAGGACTTCTGAGTGGGGTTGTTATGATTTTATAATGGCAGTCATATTAAAAATGGGATAAAAGTGTCACTGCTTAATGTTTCTAATAGTTATACTTCGATATTTTATCAAACGAGATGTTCCATTCAAAATATATGTTTTTTTTTTACTGGAAAACACACATTTTAAATATTTAGCAACTTTATATTCGAAAATTTAATGCTTAGGACCATTATTTGCTTAACAATCCTTTCAAATTAGGTAAATTTAGGCTCATACAAAAACTCGAAATTTCTGTGAAATTTATTTTAATGTCTTACGTTATTTTCTTTGGGTGCTTAACATGAATCTACATGAATCTGAATCTGTCCAACAAAAAATATGCAAACAAAAAATATGCAAACAAAAATGCATTTTTTTTTATGTTTTTAGATTAATATTTGAAAAGTGGGAAAATTATGTATTTTAAAAGATTTGTACCTAACAATCCCCTAAAAAATTTATTGATTGAAAACCCCAAACAAAGCAGCAATTTTTATTTTAACGACCAAATACTTTTTCCAGATATATTCTTTTTTTTTCATACAAAAACTATAATTTATTTCAAAGCTCTTTTCATGAAAACTACAAGTCGTACAAAAAAAAACGGATGAGGCATTATTGTTAGTACAAAAAACTCACTTTTCAAATAATTCTTCACAAATTCAGATTCGACACCCAAAAAAAAAAAAGTTAATAAATTTAGTCATTAAAACAATTACACCAAAACTTTATATTAAGTAGTTTTGTTTGAGAAATTGCCTTTTTATGTTTTCTTGAACAAAAATAAGAAAATTACATGTAAAAGTTGTAGATAATTTAATGAATCTAAAAATTTTATTTAGACAATTTTTTCACATAACATTTTGTGAAGATAAACGTTTTTTTTATTGTAGAAAAATACTTAAATTCTTTAACATTTCAATACAATCAAATAAATGATTGAAACTGTAACTTCAAGATGGTGAGAAAAAAATGGTTGCCTACACGGAGAAAAATAGTACACCTTAAAATAAAATGATGGGCACATTAAATTTCACTACCTCAAAATAAAAGGATATCCACTTAAAAAATGGTGATTCCATTTAAACTCAGTTAAATTTAAGATGAAATTCATCTTATTTCAATGTGAATTTTCAATTTTTGTAATTTTCTCGAAAACGGCTTTAACGATTTTGATTGAATTTGACCCACGTAATGCTGTATGTACATCGAACATAACTGCATTTTTAGTATTTCTCAAAAAATACGGATAATGGAAATATGAAATTTAATTTTTTTTTTTTTGAATCGCTAATTTCGGCTTTTCCCTTACATCGTTAATGAGTTATTGCCATTTTCTCGAAAACGACTGTAACGATTTTGCTTAAATTTAACACACGTAATGTTGTTCGTAAATCTAACATATTATCAAAAAATGCGGATAATGAAAATATGGCGAAAGAAATTATTACAAAAAAAAGTTAACATACATTTCTTATGAAATTCCTTAAAAAATCAAATTATAACTAGTTCAAAATATTTTTCCTTAAAAGCTTTGACATAAAAGCTACTTTTATTTTAAGAGCAAGTACGTGCGTCCCCAATCGTGCATTCTATTTGTTTTTTACGTTTTTCTTTTAAAGACGTTTGCCTTTGAAACTGACAAAGTATTCCTGAGAAATTTTACATACAAACCAAATTCAATGAAAATCCATTCAAAGCATTCAGTAAATTTCCCATCTTTTCGCACAAAAGTAAAAGTTTTCATTTTCCTATGAAAAACGCATGAAAGCATTTTTCGAATTAAAAAAGTATACAAGTTTTGTTCCGAGGTTTTTTGTCAAGGAACCTCCTGATAATATGATTAGCAGTAATCAGAAGTTTTCAACTAAAAAAATTCTCAAAAGTTAAAAGTTTTACTGTGTCTCAACACTGGAAAACGAAAAACGGTTACATAAACCTTTCTTTTTTACTTAAGTGTAAATTGACAACCCAAGTACTCAAGAACTGATATTTGTTTCGATTAAAATGGTTCCCCAATGTATTTCGAGTAAAATCCACAGACATCTATACCTACTATAACCGAAAGTGATTCTAAAATGTTGTATTTATAATCCCAAAGTTAACATTGGAATAAGAAATTTCAAAGATTTATTTTGAAACAAAACATTTGTTTTTTATACACACCCAGGCACCCACCCTTAAGGCACATTTAAGTTGCAAATATTAACCATTCTATATTTCTATATTCCATCATTCTATATTTACAAAATGTGAATAAGCTTCATTTGCTTTCTTCAACGGACGTTCAAAGTTTATTTACTGATATTCTCTAACCTCGGTTCTTCTTGGTTGAATGATTTCCCAAATGAAGCTGCTGGTTTGGTAATATTAGTTTGGGGTTTTGGGTTGAAAACCCATCCATTCTGTGGGTGTGGGAAATTACTGAAGTGGAGAAGCCTTTACAAAATTTTGCTTATACCAATACTTCTGTAGAAAGATTAGTTACCCATAATACATTACCTATACTTATACAACATGCCTTCATTATTATACATTAGTTTTGGCCTGCCTTTGGCTTTAGAAAAACACCCAAAGTACCGTTCTCTCTCACTATTTCCATTATTCTCAACTCTATCTATATGTATGTATATTTATAGGTGGTGATTTGAAATTTCACATTTACAATATGGGAGGCGATCCGGGATTCGAATTACTGAGAGCCAGATTCTATGCAGCCGAAGTGGTCTGCGGATTGGAGCACCTCCATCAACAGGGCATTGTCTATAGAGATTGCAAGCCAGAGAATATTCTGCTGGACGACCATGGTCATGTGAGGATATCCGATCTGGGTTTGGCAGTTGAAATACCAGAAGGCGAGATGGTTCGAGGACGTGTCGGGACCGTGGGTATGTATATAAAGTGAAGTGGTGGAGTGTTTTCGATTGAATTGACCCTTTTTAGAATGTTCTCTATTTTTTTTACTTCTTTTTTTTTTTTTTCTTAAAAATAAATTGAATTGATTTAGGATTGTGTTAGAGTAGTATGGTGTTGATGCTAAAATGGGTTAACATATTTTTTTCTCTGCTTTAAGAGGTTGATTGAAGAAGGACATTGTAAACATTTACTCTTGCTTCTCACTTAACAATTGATTATTGTTTGCTTGTTTTTTTTAAGGATATATGGCGCCTGAAGTTATCGACAATGATAAATACTCATTCTCGCCAGATTGGTTTAGCTTTGGATGTTTATTGTATGAAATGATTGAAGGACAAGCACCTTTTCGAATGCGGAAGGAAAAAGTCAAACGAGAAGAAGTGGATAGGCGAGTTAAGGTAAATAATATTGATTGATTATTTTTTTTACTTAAATTTAAGCTTAGCAATTTTTTTTTACACTATTTCTTAAGTTCAAAGATATATTTTATCTATAGTTATATTAAAATTCATAACATTTTAAACAAAATTAACGAAAAAGAATAAAATAAAATCTACGACTGGATCGCACGAACTTTCTCTTAGAATCCAAGTTACTTAATCCTTTAATCCCTGTGAAGTTCTTCACAAACGGATAAAATGCATTTTTGCATTTAATATTTCATATTGATTTTGTCAATATTATGTATTTTAATTGGAAATTATGATACTAGCTGTCATTTTTTCGAAGTCTGAAGAACTTAATCGTGAATATCCAAGCAATAAAACTCAAAGTATATCTTTGTGAGTTTTTGTTAAATTTTTGTTAGTTTGAATTATTTGAAAACTCTCCAACAAAATCTCGAAGTTATTCGTTTTTAAGTCCTATTGGTTGGATATTCGGGAATAGGTTTTTATGACTTACCTATAAAAAATGACAAAAAAAACAATATTACATTATCATGCAAACTTAATGCAATACCTATAGCGTCCAAAGTAAAAGTTTCTCCACTGTTAAAGTTCTTTCATATGATACCTATTTCATTAATGGCAGTGAAACGTCCAAAATGCCCATCCTCCTTTAGTAAACCTATATGAAAAAAAGCATAAAGTTATCTCATTTCAAAGCAAAAAGACAGCTACTTAAAAAAATTTGAGCCCCAAAAAAATATTCAATTGGATTTCTTTTATTAAGAATTAAAAAAAATAAAATTTTTAGTCTGACAAACACAAAATACATAGGTTGTACTAAAACAACGACCAAAAGTATCGTGTTTTTTACTCTCTAACTTCCAATTGCTCACATTCAGAAATTCTAAGTTCGAATATTTTAACCCTTCTTTATTAACTAAATAATAAAATTTATTTCATTCAATTATCTTTACAAATGTGAAAGTTATCCACCAATTTATAGACGTTGAGACGTTTATGTGGTGGTCTACCCAGCCTTAAGGTGCATTTTCGAAAAAAAAAAAAAAATCAAAATCGTTAGAGCCATTTAAAAAAATTAACAAAATTAGTTTGCCGGTTTGTTCTAGTTATTAATCAACATTTAAAAAAAAAAAAAAAATCAGTGACTCTTTTTTGAAAATTTGATTTTTCAAAATATAAAAAAAATCCAAATTTTTAAACTTTTATCAAATCATGTCTTTGTCTTACATAATTTTCTTTTTCAAAGAAAAAAATTGACAGTGTTTTTTTTACTGTGGCATCATTTAACTCAGAAAAATACGTTGTTTTGTAGAATTTTTTCTTCTGATTTAACTAAGATCAATTTATTCTCTTTAGCAAAAAAAAAATATTTCAATTTTTAAACAAAAAACAAAAAATTAAGGAAAAACCAAAAAAACTAACAACTTTTAATCAACAAAGAATAAAAAGATCCAAAAATCTGGAAGTTTGATTTTCGGGACATGCATTTATAATTATGGCTCAGTGAACGTCCTAAGTTTTTGGACATAAGTGTCAAACGCAACTCCGACTTTTTAGTCTTTTGGCCTAAAATGGTCTGTCACGGCTCATAAACTTTCAATAAAATTGGCGTCATTAATCATGCTTGTGGGACTAACGATTTGCGAGGTATCGCTCTTCAAATTCTGTTGGTTTAATAATGATGATAATAATGAAAATGATTTCGTTCAAATTTGTTTTGATATTAAAACTTATAAAAACTGGAATTTTCGACCTCGTGAGGGAGTTCAATCCACCATTTTTACTCAAAGATGCACAAAAATGTATTTCATCAAATAGCTCGTTAGAGCATAAAATAAATCTTTTGAAATCAAAATTACTTTAGTAAAGAAGCATAATTTAGTATTTACGTATAAATAAAAATAGTTCTTTAGTTCAAATTTAAAACCATTCTTTTTCATTTCAACAGGAAGACCCCGAAAAATATTCCACCAAATTCAACGATGAAGCCAAATCTTTGTGCCAACAGCTTCTCGCAAAATCTATTAAACTTCGACTTGGTTGTCGAAATGGTCGTCAAGGGGCTCGTGAAATAAAACTTCATCCATTCTTTAATGTTATCAATTGGAAACGTTTAGAAGCTGGAATGGTTGAACCACCTTTTGTTCCAGATGTAAGCTTAATTTTTTTTAAATTCTAAGCCATTTTATAAAATGTATTCGTATTTTATAGCCTCATGCCGTATATGCCAAAGATGTCCTTGATATTGAACAATTTTCCACCGTCAAAGGTGTCAACATAGACGATTCCGATTCAAATTTTTATACGAAGTTTAACACTGGCTCCGTATCGATATCATGGCAAACTGAAATGATCGAAACGGAATGCTTCCGTGAGTTAAATGTTTTTGGCATTGATGAATGTCCAACACCAGATTTATTAATAAATGCTACCCCAGTTATTGAAAAAGCTGGATGTTTTCCATTTCGAAGAAAGGTTTGTTTTTTAAAAAAATTATTAATAATATTACATTTTATTTATGATGAAAAAATTAAAATTCATTCCAGAAGAAGCAACCAGCTAGAACTCAGCCCATACCCATTCCTGAACATTTACTAACAACTAGTCACAGTGTATCATCGGCAACAGTTGAAAGCTGATAGAAATTAACCAAATTAACTTCGGTGTTGTATCATTTATCCTGAAAAATCGAAAATCAAATTTTAAAACATTTTGCAAAATTCAAATAGAATCCAAAAAGAAAACAAAAACAAAAAAATTAGAAGAAGAAAAAGATGAAGATAAAAAAAAATTGAAAACAAAAGACTTTTGCTGCCAGGACAAAGGGAAGAAGAAGAAGAATACTTTCAAATCAAGCGAATAAATCGTGCAAAGATAAATGTGTTCTATAAGTCTATATATATGTATAAATATAAACAAAAAATATAAAAAATAAAACTAATGGAACAGCAATTATAAATAATAAGAAAAAATATTATTTAAAACTTTCTATGTGTCGAGAAAAACAAAAAAAAACATATTGTATAACAAAAAAAAAAAAAAAAACATTCATTATATCCATAATCAAATAGAACATAAAAATATTGTAACAAACTCACAAAAAAAAAACAAATAACTATACGCATAAACTAAAACCATTTATATACAAAAAAAAAAAAAACATGTAATTGAAAAAACGCGCAATTTTTGAATCAATCATATTTTTTTGTAATTTATACAAAGGGATGTAAAAGAATTTTTTAAACATTTATTTGTTTGTTTATTTAACTTTAAAATAGTTGGAATTTATTTAGTGAATTTTTAGGAATATTTTTTTTTTAAGATGGAGGAATGAAATGATTGTGAGTTAAAATTTGTATTATTATTAATTTTATTAATTATTTTTTTTTTCAACATCGAATTTTTCTTTGTATTGTGTAATATATTTATAAGTTGACTATTAATATTATAAATATGTTTTTTTTTTAAATACATCTTTAAGTATAAATTTTACTTTTATGAATGTTTTATTATTATTACATTTTTTTTTTTTTTATTTTTAAAATATTTGTTTGTGTTAAAATTTAGTTTAATACTTAAATTGAAATGTTTTTCTTTTTTTTAAATTGAATTATTGATGAATTATGTTTATGTTTTACTTTTTTTTAATAAATAAAAAAAGAAAGATGAAAAAATGAATTTAAATTAGATATAATATACTCGTACATAATATGATTAAAAAATAAAATATGAAATATGAATTTGTAAACTTAGTTTAAACGAAGTAAAAAGTTGATAAAATAGATGAAAATGTTTGGTTTTATTTTTATTTTCAGTTCTGTTATTAGTTTGTTGTAAAAAAAATTCGTTTGTTTTTATTTGTCTAGTTGCTCAAAAAGTCTTTTAGAAAATAGGTTTTTGCCTATTAACAACAGCCTGTTGACAATCGAAAAATATCCCAACGTTATTAATGATACAAAATTAAAGTCATTTTTGGAATCAAATGTTCCATTAATCGAATCAGGATAAGGCAATTAAATGCAAAAAATAATATGAATGTCTTTCATAGATTTTATAGAATTTTTAAAGACTGCACTTAGTGTTTTGGAAAAATTGATAATCCTGCTTTTCCCTAGGGCTGACAAACCAATACTTTACATCTTCCTCTTTAATTTTAGGCTTATTTGAAGAATAAATTTTAAACCTCAAGTTCTCACAAGTTGATTTCTTTTTTACTTTTTTCTTTTCAAAATTTGTATTCAAAGATGATAATGTTATGACTGAATGAAGCTAAATATAAGTTGTAGAATAACTCAGCTTCAAATCTAAAAAAGAACTTATTTTTCAAGAGCATATGTGAGTGTAGCTATGTACTTTAGAATTCAACGTGGAAAAGAATCTTTTTTTTAAATTCTTGGCAGAAAATTTTTCCTGGCTCCTTTTTTTCACTTGAATTTTTAGAGCGAACATGAAACCACCACAGTTTCACTTTAAATGTTAATTTCTTTCGGCTGATACTGGCTGATACTTTTACAATTCTGATCGAATAAAAATACTTCGAACAGTTGTCCAGGTGAACCTCACAATAGGACTGACCTCTACTTTGATTACTACTTTTAAGACCACCTTTTTTTAATTTTCCGCACAAGTTTTAATCTCGCGCGTAAAAATCTTATGTGCTAGAAATTGTGATGAAGAGCCCTTTAAGTGAAAATCCGATTTACCAACCATAACAAATAGGTTGCATTTTGTTTAATAGATAAAAACATTTTTTATGCGGGTTTTAGTTACTCTTTAATTGAAAATATTCCTCATACGCCCCAGTGAACGTTTATTAAGTTTTTTATATGATATTAGAAATTAAAATTGGAAGGTCGATTTGAATTGGTTTGTTGTAGGATTTTTTATTAAATCAATTTTAGTACAGACTGTTTAACAGTATAATTTATTAGTTTTTATCTTTATTAACGTTTCGTTGTTACTCCCATTTTTTCAATCACCATCACAATTGGGTCGAATTCAGCTAGGACGATATTTGATCGCTTACAAGATTGGTATTTGATGGATGGCCGCCTTACTTAAAAGATTGCCGCAGGAATATTTTTGTTGGCAAAAAGCGAAAAGAGATTTTTTTTGTAAAATAGCTCAAATTGACCCATAAGGTTTAAAACGGATGGTTAATAAAAATATTGGTCGGATACAAATGAGACCTCTTCAGAAGAAAATGAATGTAATAATACTGCGAATTTTAAAAGAAAAATTGATTAAAAGACTTTAAAAATATATTAAGACTTCATTAAAGTTTTAATATTGAACAAAGTCATAAACAGATTCAGTATTTGCATTTTTGCAGTGATTCTTTTTCATGTCGTATATTTTATTAAATGTTTTTGGCAACAAATTTAACACATATGTATAAACATTTTAAAAAAATGGTCCTGGTCGTGAAACCCCAGGGAGAATTTTGTTTCACTAGAAAAAATTATTTTTCCTTCGGGATTTTTCGTGCGATCGTGAATCGCTCTCGAAAATTTTTTCCGGATAAAAAAAAATTGTATTGACTGACATCTTTTTTTCCCTGGAGAATTCATTGACGGTATCACTCAAATTTCGAAGGAAAACTCTCCGATTCGTATGAAATCAGACAAATTTCCTTTCCGACTGATAACTCCATATGGTCGATTGCTGGTAAGTTTCTTCACTGTATAATATTGTTAAAAAAAAAACAACAGAAATATGAGGAATGGTTTCAGGCGGGGTGCATCTGGCTATTTCAAATAAAACGAATTCTTCTGAAATTGACCTATCAGTTTTAAGTCTGTTTTAAAAGCAAGATCCTCCAGATTAGATATGAGAGCTTTGATCGCAAATCCTTAAAAAAAAAACAAACGCAAAATCTGGGCAGAAGATTTCAATTCGAACGGATTTTGTGGTTATTTATATCTTTAAAATCAGCAGATTATTTTTTACCATTCAAATCAAAGGTAAGTAAAACATGGAAGTTTGATCTCTGCAAAACAATTTAATGGTTTGTATTTACTTTGAAATTATTCCAATAATATTTTTTTTAATAATTACTATTTTTATCACAAACTGTTTTATAAGCGCAATTGTACTTTTTATTTCTTTTTTTTAATTTATATATTCTTGATTTCTTATTCTTAAAAAATTATTAAAAATAACAACAACTGATAGAATATAAAGTATAAAATAAAAAAAAAAACTATCAAGGTAAAATTGTAGTTAGATTGCATACAAAATTGCAGAGCAAAATGCTTCATCAAAATATTAGTGTTTTTTTTTTTATTTTGTTTTGTTTTGAGAAAAAGACATTTTTTTATACAAATATTTTAGGAAAACAACAAATTTTACAACAAAAACATGCAAAACAAAGAGTTTCTTGATAAAAATACATAAATTATTATTAGATACTAAATGCTACATGTCAAAAATAAAAGCAACAGGCATTAGTTGTGCAATATTAATTCAAGATAAAAATAAAATAAAGTCTTATAAAAAAAATGTAGTGTTAGTATTATGTAAGTAACTAATATTATACTGATATACAAATACCAAATATTTTAGTTATTTTAAGTAACATAATATGTTTAATCAATTGCATCACAAGAAAATAAAAAAAATAACAAAATACATTAATATAAAAATGAATCATTCAAATGCTAAGCAAATACTAAATAAATACGGAAAAATTATTAATTTTATAATGTAGAATATCAAGCATAAAAATAAAACAAAATGAAAACAATGTAATACAAAAAAGAGAAATAAAGCATGTAAACCTAAAACATTTTAAAAATAAAACAAAATAAATTCTTAGAAGAAGAGTTTTATTACAATAACACATAACACTGGTTAACAAATTTAAACTTTTTTTCTTGTTGCCGAAACAAAAAAAATTAATCAGCTCCCGAAATATTACCGTTAGAAAATGCAGTGCTTCGGACCTTATTCTTTTATATAAGGAAAATTCTTTGAGCAAATATATTAACGGTTTTTATAAGAACCGTTTTTCACCATTCAAAACCTTTTTAAATCTTTCCGATATCTTTATTACTGCCTGAGATATCCTCAGTTGTTTGACATGTTATACAAATTTTATAACATCATTATCTCCTTTATAATATATGAAGCCAAACCCACTTATTTCAATTTAAGATATCTCGGACAATACAAAAGATATTGAAAAGATTTAAACAGGTATCGAACGATGGAAAACAGTTCTTATAGAAGCCGTTATTTAATATGCTCAAACTATTTTCCTTATACAAAACAATTAGGTCCGAAATACTAAAAAAAAAACGTTTTTTTTTGCATTTTCTAACGGTAATATCTCAAAAATAGGAGCTGATTAGTTGTTTCTGAATTCGGATTCGAGTTCACCACACCGAAAACCTTCAGAAAAGTGTATTTTTGTTTCGGCAACAAAACCCTTGTAAACCAGTGTAATCGATGGTAAAATATTGTTTTTTAAAAATCACACTGTTTGAAAACTGATTTTTGGCTTTTGAACTTGGGAATGTTGGAAGACACTTACATAAGTATCTCTGAAAGATATAAAATCGTAAAAATCAGCGAAATATCTGCAACGACTTAAGCACAACAGTTGACTCCGGTCAATAGATCGTGAATAAAAATAAAGGCATTAGCCCAAAAAATTATATTTTTTGATTCAATTGAGACCAGAAAATTAAAGAAATTCTCCAAAAACAATGTTGGTAAGACTACAATAGTTGAACTATTTCTGAAATGGTCAAATAACCTATGTCATATAGCCCAGTCGGAATAAACATTGCAAATGAAAAAAATTTAGTAGTGAATTTTTTTTTATAGAGCAGTAGAGGAGGTCAGTGGGAGCTTTAAACAAGTTTTAGTGAATTACTCGGTCGTTTTCGATTTTTGACAAAAATTGTTGAGGCAAAACTTTTATTTTCAACAACTTTTGTCTTAATAATTTTTTTTTGAGTCAATTTGAAAATACTATCCCTTACTGAGCTTAAACCCCTTTTTGAGTATAGATTTTAAGTTCAACGCAATATGGGAGTGTTTTTATATGTTTTTGGGGGTGAGAAATCTAGCTGCGATGTTAGTTTTTGCAAATTCCTGAAATTTTTTAAACAAAAGTAACAAAAGTATTTTAAAACCGATAAATGTTATGTTAAAGAAAGTAAGTTAATATTATAACTTTTGATCTTTTACAAAAAAAAGGCAATTTTTGAATTTTTCAAAAATTGGTATATCGAAATATGTTCAATTGTTTATAAGAGAACATAAACAGAGAGAAAGTTATAAGCAATTGGTAACATATCTAAGGCAATAATGGACCGATTCGAAAAATTCAAAAACTGTAGGTATTCTTTTTTTAAGACATTAATTAAATCCAAGATGACGGCCTTGGCTCAAGCTCGATTTTCCCGAAAAAATGGTTTAAGCTCCCAGTGACCTCCTTTACCGTTCTATGAAAAAAATTTCACGATTAATTTTTTTCCATTTCAGTTTTATTTTTTTTACATCCCAACTGGGCTAGTATGAATGTTCGTTTAAAGATAGATAGCTCATTCAAAAAGACTCTCTTTCTCTATAAAAGGTCAAAGCAAACAGCAGTGGATAAGCTTCAGATTTCTAGATTTTATAAAAAAGCAGAAGATATGCCCTCAGGAAGTTCAAATTTGGAAAGTTTGGACATCACATCAATAAAATGAGTGCTTTTATGAAAGTTAAAATCAATATAATTTGAAATGAGATTAGTTTCTCTGACACAACGAGTTATTGGTTCATTACGAGCATAGTTTACTCTGTGTTCCTTTTCTCGGAATAGACAACGTTCTCTTATCTGACGCGACGGAGCATACAAATCAATTAATGATAAAAGCATAGGGCATATGATGTGACAAAATATCACTAATGAACATTACAGACATCATTTTTCTTCTATTTTCGAGAGATTGATCTCCAAGAAGTTTACATCTAGTTGAGTATGACGGTATTTCGATGTTCCAACCGAATTTCTGGATTGTATACCTTGTAAATTTTCTTTGGATCATTTCTATTCTGTTTGAATAAATATTGTAGCAAGGATTCGAAATCACACAGCAGTATTCTAAGTTAGAGCTAACATAGGCGTTATAGAGAGATTTAAGGGCAAAAGGGTCCTTGAAGTCTTTGGTATTACGTTTAATAAACCCTAGCATTGAATACGATTTAGCTACAATAAATTCTATGTGCTTGGTAAAACTTAGTTTTGAATCAAATATTACACCAAGATCTTTTTTCTCCAAAACTCTTTCAAGAACAAACGTATCAACTGTGTAATAAAATGTAATTTTTGAAAATTTCGAAAAAAAGAAAAAATTTAACATTTCTTAACATTCAAGAGTAATTGATTAGTTGAACACCATTTTGTCAACTTATGGAGATCGTCTTGTAAGAGAATACAATCATTTAAAGATTTAACGCATCTGAAAAACTTCAAATCATCTGCAAATAGAAGCCTACTGGAGTTCAAAAAGATATCAGCCATGTCATTAATAAAGATTAAAAAAAGAAGGGGGCCAAGATGGCTACCTTGGGGGACACCCGAGGTTACTACAATTGGATTTGACAGCACCTGATCTATAGAAACAAACTGTATACGACCCTTTAGATAGGATTTTAGCCATTGCAACGTGTTTGAATGAAAACCAAATAGTTTCAATTTTTCAATCAATATACTATGACTGACTCGATCAAAAGCCTTTGCAAAATAAGTATAAATAACATCAATTTGGTACCCTTCTTCGAGTTTATTTAAGATGAAATTGGAGAAAATTGAAAGATTAGTGGCTGTAGATCTACCTGCAACAAAACCATGTTGAAATGGTGAAATATGCTCCTTAAGAAGAAATGTCAATTTTCCACATATAATTTTCTCGAAGAGTTTCGGTATACTCGATAGTTTACAAATAGTCCTGGCCCTGCTTTGGACCAGTTTTATGAATTGGAGATAAAAATGATTTTTTCCAAACTGAATGGAATTCACCACTCACAAGGGAGGTGTTGAAAATGTAAAAAAGGGGCATAGCAGGTGCACATTTTTTTTAAATGATTGGTGGAATTTCATCAGGGCTGGCTTACAATCACTATTTAAGCTTAATAGACCTTCTTCGATTTCGGATATATTAATCTCTAACTGACCAATGTCAACCTTATAATTTTGATTATTTAAATCAGGGGTCGAATTACGGCATACGTTCGTTAACGAATGGTTGCTATGTGTCCCTATCGTTTTCTAATAATTAAATAGAGACAGAAATAGTGAAAACGTTAACGTATGATCGTAATCGTGTGCCGTAATTCCACCCCAGCTCTACTTAAATGATCTAAATTAGATTTCTAATAGTTTGATTCAAAATAATGGGCAAACGAATTACAAATATTGGGAAGATCCCAATATGTTGACCCAAGGTACTTCATACTACTAGGAATACCATTGGACATTTTTTTTTTTTTGAATTAACTGGATCAAAATGCATTTGCAGGACTAACTCTGAGTTAAAACAGTAGTAAAAAAAACGGCCCTAAAGCTGTTTCTCTTAGCAAAGTCGATTTTGGCAAGATGTCAATAGACAGAAAAATTATCGACAGAAAATTAAATAGACAGGAATTAAATCGAAATAAGATGCTCTCCAGTTTCAAGTTCAACAATCAACACATATTCTTTTAATAATCTGTAAAAACCTTGAACTTCGCTTGTAACATTAATAAAAAGGTATAAGTATAAAGTAACGTTCAAGGTTACAAGGTGTCAATATAAATATATAAAATGGAAATTGATCTTATCCCCATCACATATAATTGTATTCCCGATCAACCGATTCACAATATCTTTGTATAAAACAAATAGTTATTGCAACATTTTGTGCAAACTTCATGCCTGAATGAATATTGCAAAATTAAACAAGTGCCTGTTGTTTCTATAGCTATCCGGCCGTTATACTTCATTTCAATCTGTTACTACTACCCCTTTGATCGAATTTTGTGTGACACAGTGATCTTAGCCAATCAATGTCACATTTCACATAACATTGAAATAAATATATCACCAATCGTAATCCATATGTTTGTTTGTTGGGATGCTTTTATGAATAGATATATGGGACACATTAATGTATCTAACATCTGTTTTGAGTATATCGATATGAGTGTCTACAAAGAATTTACAAGTGATTTCATAGAAACATGACCGACCCTAAGCAACAAGATCGTTATTTGAATTCACCCTTTCATGCACAGGGTAGTTCAGGTTAGAATGTAATAAAGAAAAACTTGACCGAATGAATGCCAGCAATCTTCAATTTGTATTTTAGCTATTAAACTAATATTCACATAGCAACTTGTTGCCAGAAATGTTTTGTTTCAGCAACAATGTTGCTTTTTTTTAATTGTTTTTTTTTTTTATTAAAAAAAGTTATTGGATGGAAGTTTTTTGTATTGCGAGAAAAAAATTTCCAGCTGCAAAAAAATTCTTACCAACATGTTGCCAGAGTAAATCCCTTCTTTTAGAATCAGTGCAGTACATTCAACTAATCAATATTTTGTCGATCCTGAAGCTTTTAATGTTCAACAAAACGAGCAAGTCTATTGCTTATTCTATTTTCATTTTAATTTATTGTATTCTAAGAATATTTCAAGTTAACATCTTTGACGGGTCACCCTGTAAATTGCTTATAATGGTTCAATTTTATTTGATGAACAATCGAAATAAATCATTGCCATCTGGAAGTCGCAAGTCGATCTGTTCCCTTCGTACAGAAAGATGAGCAAGCCTGGAGACTGCTGCGATGTCTTGAAACTATATCTTGTTGGCGGATGGAAACCATAATCAAGTGTCATATATTTTTTGCAACCAGTAAAAACTGACAGAACCATGACGTCAGGATGATGCTAGAAATAGGAACAAAAAAAATTGTTCCTCACAGCTTAGAATTTATGTATGTGTGTTTGCTTCTCGATCTAATTTCGAATTGATTTTTTATTCTATCGAGTTTAAATGCTAGCTCAGTTTAGAAATTGGAACAGTTGTGGTTGGGACGGTTCAAAAGTATGCTGCGGTCAAGTGCGGGATAAAGAAATAAGTTTGATCGGTTTTTGTGTGTCTTTCAAATAAGAATGTTTGATTCAAGGATGGGAGTTGGGATATTGATGGTTTTTTGTGCATTGGCTGCCTTTTGTACGGCAAGTGTTCATAGGTCATTAGAGGATGCTCGAAGTGAACGCAATCGATTGGTGCAGAAGTACATTAAGACATTGAAAAAGGAAGAAGGTGCAATTAGACTAGTTGGGGGACCAAATGAATATGAGGGTAAGTTATGTTTTTTTTCAGTTTCTATTATTAGAGGTAAAAAAGTGAATAACTTCAGAAAAGATTTAAATTTTTTCTGAAGTTATTTTCTGGTGATTTTGGTTTCAAAATTTGTTTAATAAATTTTGGAAATGGTATGTCCTTTAGGAATAATAAATGTTATAACTTCACTTTCTCCTTTTCGTTTCTTGGTGATATATAAGGTGCAATCTGTTTTTACTTTTTAAGTCGTGTCGGTTTTCTCATTTGGTTTCTTAATTTAATTAAATATGTTTATTAAACACTTAAGTTTAAGATAATATAATTTAAATTTGTCTTCAATCTTCATATTTTTTTTTTATTTTTAAAATATGTTTAGTTTTATAAATTAAATGAAACGAAGAAACATTTTCTAAAATAGCTAAACCAAATAAAATGCACCACTGTATCTCACGTATTCGCTTTTTTATAGATTTTTTTTTAATTTTTCAATTCGTTCTCTAAACTTTCAAGAAAACTTAAAACAAAAGTTGAGCTCACACAAACTTAAAAAAATTTTCTTCTGCATATAATTTTTGAAAAATAAATTATTAGCAGAAAATTAATGGTGGTAATGGGAAAATTCGACTGAACCACAGCAGATGGAGGAGGGACGGGGGAGGGAAACAAAAAGGATCTTGTTGAAAAAATGAGATTTTTAAGGAATCCTGCAAAAAATGCCACTCTTATCAAAAAAAAATTGTGAATAAAAGTTGAAGATATTTAAAATATCTTAAATTTTTACTTACATCGGCTTTTTATGTTTATCTATTTATATGTCTATTTTTCAACTTTCAAGTGAGCTTAAATGTTGTTTAAAGCACAATATATATTTCAACCAAAACTTCTTTGATTAAAAAAATTTCTTAATTTTTAAAATTTCAATACAACATTTTTTTAATTGAAACTTTTACTTTAAAATGGAAATATGAAAAGTATCTTGACTATTAATGAACATTCTTTTAAACTATTTAAAAAAAAAAACAAACAAACATTCAAAACTTTTGAACGACGTAGATAAAAATTAAATGGGTTGGGGTCAAAATTCTGTTTTACAAAATTCTGCCAAAAATTGAAAAAGGTTTTGGAAAATGTTAAACATTTTGTAAAATCATCTTCTAGCAAAATTTGCTGCCTATTTGAGATTAGGTACTTACTTACAGTATTTTGTCAATTTTTTGAAATATTCATATTTTTTTAAAAATCAATAAATTTAAAAATATTGAGAAAAGGTTTTTAATGATAAATATCTTCGAAAAATAATAATTGAGCATTGTTTAATTAGTCAAATAAAAATTCATATTCAAAACATTAAATAAGAAAAGGAATATATTTTATCACACAACATCGCTTCTATAATTAGTTTTCAACGTTTTACTTGTATAGATGTAAGTTATAAAAAAGTCAGTAGGGGAGAAGGGGGTAAATTTGACATTTAGTTTTTAAAGGCCTGTATTTTCGAAAACTGTAAATGTATTCCAATGTTTTGTTTTGTATTTGATTTATTGACTATTCAAGATTATACTAACACTAATTTTTTTTTTTTACAACATTTCAACATTTAAAAAAATAATGTTTTCTACAAAAAGTCATTTTGTCTATTGTTTGATTATAAAAAAAAATAAATCTTCGGTTTTAAACAATTTTTTAAACAATATAACGAAAAAAATAAACCAAAAAATTCATTTTCTACAAAGAAGAAGAAAAAACAAAAAACCATAAAATTTTTCAAAAAAATTCCTCCATTAATAAAATTAATCGATGTCGATTTATTTTTAAATAATTTATTTAATATATAATTCCCCAAAATCAATGTAAATCTCTGCCCCCATTGCAAAAGTTAAAGGTGCCCCGAAGGAGCCTCATAAGTGTTTTTCTTTTTTTTTTCAATAACTAATACTATTTTTTTACAAAGCTGGTTTTAATTTACTAAACTTTAAGCATAGTGCTATCAAAATATTGATTCACCACTAAAAAAACTTTTTTATTAGGTTCAGAAATCGCTTAAATAACTGTGGTCAAAAATTAGATCAGAAATACAGAAAACACATGGTACTCCGCGAAAAGTTAATGAAAGACTGCGAAATTTCACAAAGTTTCTTTAAATCAAAGTAAGCTTCTTTCTTCATCCAAACTATTCTTTATTAAGGACACGATCATACCGAAAAACTCAAATTCAAATGTGCCCCGGTGTCAAATGTACCCCCACTTACCCTACTCTAAGCAGCTTAAAAATTATTTGTGATGGTTAAACAGCAAGCAGTTAAGAAAATACCAACCTAAAAAACATTGATGCGGTGTATTTTGGTATATTAAACGCATATGCTATGAAAAAAAAGCAGAATTAGTAGAATTTTTTTTGTTAAAAAAAAAAAATGCTGGCAGGATTTTGAAAAGAAAGCAGAATAGAAAAAAAGCAGAATTTTGAAAAACAGAATTTTCTTGAAAAAAGCAGAGTTTTGTAAATCAGAATTTTGAACCGCTCCCAAATTAAATACTTCGAGTAAAAAAGAGTGTCTAAAACTAAAAATCGTTGTCCCATAAAAAATGTTCCACATACGCCATAGTGACCCTCAAAGTTAAACCGAAATATACACTTGCCTTTTAGAAATATATTCACTATCCTGCACCTCGTTGCTTTGTCAGGTTAACAAGCCCCTCAATTATGGAATGTTTCATATCTCTGTCCAACTTTACTATGTTTTTTCTATTCGGTTACTGACCATGCATTTGCCTCTGGACAAAGTAAAAGTATAATGAATAGGTCATACTGTATACTGCCCAAGAAGGTTTCAACATGAAGGAATTTCCTTGCATATTATTCGATCAAGAAAAATAAATGGTTTTGAAATTAAAGTTTTGAATTAATTGGTTTTTTCTTCTGTGGCTACAAAGGACATACATAGATACTTACTACATCCTTATTATTTTTACTATATAACTAAAAATCATTTTCTTTTACTCTGCAGGTAATATTGAAATTCTCCATAATAACAAATGGGGTTCTGTTTGTGATGACGAATGGGATAGCACAGAAGCTCAGGTAGTTTGTCGCCAGCTGGGATTTCCTGGATACAAAAAATTCACCCACAGCGGAGCATATGGCCCAGCAAGACGTAAGAATGTGAGCATACACTAAAACTATTATCTTCATGATTATCTTTCTCTGCAGGACGTTTCTGGATGGATAATGTCATCTGCACTGGAAATGAAAAGGAATTAACTGACTGTCGTTTTGACGATTGGGGAAAAAGTGATTGTGAATCATCTGAAGCAGCAGGTGTTGTTTGCAGAGCTCCAATTTCATCCAAATTCACGGCTGTCAAACAGGCACCAAAAGAAAAAGTCCCAAAACAACGTATTCACTATTCACATCGAATGGATGTTAGGTTGATGGGTGGACGAACGAAGAAGGAGGGTCGCGTTGAAATTCAAATAAATGGTGGCGAATGGGGGACGATTTGTTCGGATGGATGGTCCTTGTTGGAGGCAAATGTTGTTTGTCGACAATTGAAATTGGGCTATGCCGAAGGAGCCTTCCAAACGGATTTCTTTGGTGGAGCAAATGTGTCCAAGACCATTTTGAGTGGAACAGAATGTTATGGGAATGAGTCTTCTTTGGCCGATTGCTTGCATCATGACCATTTGAGTGGATTCAATCACTGCCACGGAGCTTGGAATCATGTTGCAGCGGTAACGTGTAATCACCTGGCTCCAGATTTGGTGTTCAACTATCTGGAATTGGAACAAACAGCTCATTTGGAAGATCGACCCATGTTCTTTTTGCAATGTGCGATGGAGGAGAACTGTGTGGCTGCAGAGGCATACGAAATTCAGAAAGCTAATCCTGACTGGCATTTAATAACAAGGAGACTGCTGAAGTTTACAGCGAGTGTGCTAAATGCGGGAAATACGGATTTCAGACCCTCGATTCCGAAACATTTGTGGGAGTGGCACATGTGTCACATGTAAGTTGTTTGGGTAAAGCTCTGTTGTTCTTGAAGGTTGGAATTGGAATTTTTTTTGCAGGCATTACCACAGCATGGAAGTATTTGCAGTTTTCGACATTTTTGATCTGCATGGAAATAAAGTTGCGCAGGGTCATAAGGCGTCCTTCTGTTTGGAAGACAATCAATGTTTGCCAGGAGCTAAACCAAAATATGCTTGTGCCAATTTTGGAGATCAAGGTTAAAATAATTTGAAAAGATTTTTTAATAAATTAATGTACAATCTAAATTTTCTTGTAGGAATCTCTGTAAACTGTTCAGATATTTATCGCTACAACATCGACTGCCAATGGGTTGATATAAGTGAAATGGAAGTTGGTGATTATATCATGAAGATTTCGGTGAATCCGGAATTCAAAGTTTCGGAAATGTCTTTCGATAACAATGCTGCTGTATGCAAGTTAATGTACACTGAATCGTATGCTAGAGTATACGATTGTCACATGACACGACCTTAAAATGTTCTAATGTTTATTTTTTAAATAGCGTTAGATTTTAAGTTTTATATGTACAGTAAAATATTGATTCACTTTGTATTTTGTGTTTTTGAGAAAAAATTATATAATATCTTTTTCAAAATTTGACATAAACGTTTCATTTGCTGCATGAGAAGAAAGAATCCTAGTAGCATTCTAACGTAACGTACCTGAAATTTTTTGGTGTTTGCAGTAGATTTTAAGTGCTGTTACAGTTTTTAGATCAATTTAGACATTAAGAAACTATTCTAAATCGTATCTCAATCAGACTAACTAAATGTAAAAAAAGGGTTAAAATCTCAAAATGGAACATTTCGGGTATCTTTTCCGAAAAATGTTGGATGTTCATTGGCCAAAAAATCAGATCTGGTAGTTCTGACTAAGTATAAAGTGGTTTTGAAAAATGTTCGCATAATTAAATCCTATAACAATTTCATTAGATTTTTAATTTCAGTTTGATAAAATTTTGGAAACTTATGGAAATAATTAGATTATCAAAAATTTTGTAAAATTCCTTTTCGTTTTTAAATCAGGAGGATTTTGTAGGGGGTGTCAAAAATTATCTCTATTGAAAAAATGAAAAGAATTTTAACCAGTTTTTCTTAAAGAGTAAAAATGGTAAGTCAATTTAAAAAAAAAAAAATATGCCTGAATTAGATGCACGAACTTGCTCTTTAAATTTAATTTGCTTAGATATTAAATCTTTTTATAGAATTTATAGATGAAAAATTTAATTAAATTTAATTTTATCATTAATTTCATAATAAATTTTAATATTATATACAAACATTTTTGATTTATTATAATAGCTTTTTACGGGAAACCGACGAAGTTACGAATACCAGAGTTACGGGCGACAGAGTTACGAGTGTCAAAGTTACGCGAAACCGAAGTTACGAAAAACTAGAGTTACGAATTCTAAAGTTATGTTAAGCTATGACATGTGATTTTTGGGTTGGCAACAATTACGAGGAACGATATGGAATTATGGAAATACAAACAAGAGATTAATATTTTTCTCATTGGTCAGAACTAAATGAGTTAAGCGAAAATGGGTGTTATTTTATCTTGTAAAATTTTGATTGGATAGGTATAGGTAGATATACATATATGGTTGTGTTTTTGTGAGAAGATCGCAAAAACGTTGAAATAGAAAAAAAAACATAAGTATACTTATGTAAGTTTGGGGGACATAATTGAAATTAACTTCTTATTTATCCAACTAATATTGCACCTACGTATTTTTTTTTTTTTTCTATTAATTAATATAATTATTCATAGCGTATTTTGCAATACCCACTTTGTATATCTATATCTATCTAATCAAAATTTTACAAGATTAAATAACACCCATTTTCGCTTAACTCATTACTAAATTTTAATTCTGACCAGTGAGAAAAATGTTAATCTCTTGTTTGTATTTCCATAATTCCATATCGTTCCTCGCAATTGTTGCCAACCCAAAAATCACATGTCATAGCTTAACATAACTTTAGAATTCGTAACTCTAGTTTTTCGTAACTTCAGTTTCGCGTAACTTTGACGGCCGTAACTCTGTCGCGCGTAACTCTGTTATTCGTAACTCCGTTACCATTTCGCTTTTTACGATCTTCAGTCCGTACAAAATTTAGAATTCGTCCCGTTTGAGGTATGAACTAATGACTAAATGCCGTAAAAAGCTATATTGAATCAACAATTTAGCAAGTCAAATTCAAATATACACCCCTGTTCTGTTTTTCGTTTAGGAAAGCAATACTTTCGTTTTTAAAAAGAAGTCTTCCGCATTTCAATTCGTGTTTAATTCTTGTGAATTGTGGGTGTTGTAAAATACTATAGAGTTGCTTTAACTTTATTTTTTTTTTGACGTTTTCATTTCGTTTCGAATTTGGTAAACCATTTTTAAATCTGTGAGAAAATCAATTTTGGTAACGAATTCAATTCGGAGCGGAAATCAGAACAGGGGCGATATAGTGCTGAATCTTCTTCTTAGCTGATTTATAAAACCAATGTTCTTCTTTATTCATAAAAACTTTCGGAAATTAAAAAAAAAAAAATGGATGGTGGTTTTCCTTTTTTTGAAAAAAAAAAAAAATGATTTTACCTACAAAAAAAAAATGAAATTTATGGATTTTTTTAAACTTAAAATAATATATTTGAAAAAAACTCAACTTATAGTTAAAATCGGTTAAATGGTTTACTAGAAAGTCCGAAATTAAGAAAACGGTTATATATATAAAAAATATTATTTTTATTTCAAAAGCATAGGATGTTATATGCATATTCGTATTTTTTAGTCAAAATCGTTAGTGACGTTTGTAAGAATAACAACCTTTTACATTTTGGGTATATTGCAATTTCAATCAATTTTTTATTCCGAAAAAAAAAAATCAATGGAGATTAGATACAGACAGACAGATAGGCCCGCATTTTTGGCATTCTCCATCATCTTATTATATTAAAATTTTAAGAAGGATGCATGTCAATAACATATTTGTACCCTTAATTATGAAAGTGGACTAAGTCACTCCTAAAAATGGCATCAAATTAAGCCTAAAAATTATTGTTATTTAAGGGGTAGAGTTTATTTGAAAGCGAAATTGCAGTTAATAAACTTCTTTATTGCTCCTCTAGTGGTTTCATAAAAGAAATATAATTAAATCGTTATAAAAAAATTATTATGCAAGTTTTTCTTCAAACAATGCAAAAAGTGACTTAGTCCACTTTCATAATCATGGGCACATTTATCTACTGCTTATAGTACTTAAAGCTGCTTTGAACTACTTTTTCAGTATAGCAAAAGGAGTTCAAAGTAGTTTTAAGTACTAAGCAGTAGATAAATGTTTCCAAAGGAACGCAGCTAATAATCGTTCTCCAATTAGTTTGAACAAAATAGCTACATATATCCATTTAGTTTAATTTCGCTTTTAAATGTTATTTAACCCTCTGTCGGCACACGGGTGCGAATTTGGCAGGAAAAAAATAAAAAAATTACGATTTTTCAAAAAAGTGGTCACAAAAAAGTCTCTTTATAAGGGTGAAAATATTTTTTTTGGGAATTGTGAATACAATATTCGAATTCCTCGGAATATTCTACATCAATTTCATACTTGATTCTCTATAAAATATTGTGACCGAAAAAAGTTCTAGCGACATGAAAAAGTATAAACCAAATTCGCACCCGTGTGCCTATCACGTCAAGGCAGCACTCACTTCTAAAAATTGGTAGTGTGTCGTTAATTTTATTTCTGTGTCACCCATAGTTTCTTGCTAGTAACAAAAGGAGGAAAACGACTACAATTTTAAATTAGCATAGAGCTCGAAATTGGTATAATTGCTAATTACCTGGTAAAGAAAATACATAATTCATAATCATTCAGATTACACTATCTAACTTTTAAATGTATTTTTAAAAATCTAACGTTTAATCATTGAATAATTATATATAGAAGTGACACCGATAGTTTCTAGCGCCACAGAATTTTATTATTTTCGGCAATCAGATGTACTAAAAAATGTCCAGAGAGAATGGGGCTTGTCCTAGAAAATTATATTTCCAAAATTTTGTTTTTAAAAAAGGAAATTTCACTAATACAAACATTAGAAAACAAATATCAAATAAAAATAAAACGTATCGACATGTCGACATCCTAAATTAGAAAAAAAAAATTAGGAAATTTTACTCACACATAAAACATAAAACATAAAACAAATATCAAACAAAAATAAATCTTATCGACACATCGACATCCTATAAATGAAAAAAGAAAATATGGAAATTTTACTCACACATACAAAATTACACAAATATCAAACAAAAATATTGAAAAGTTATTTGACATTATAAATGTATCCATAGTAACTCGAAACTAAAAACAAAACATTTTTATTAACGACGAGAATTTGAACAAAATTAAATAATTATTGTTGTATATCCTAGGCACGTTATAGCTTATAGGGCATGAAAGTTACACTTATTTCAATAGTCCTATTAGCGTAGGTGACAAGGTGATTGCTCTTTACTTTTGCTCTTTGAGTTCGTATCCCCACAGAGATTGCTATTTTTTTATATTATATTTTTTTTGGCAATATTATAAAATGCGTAACAACTAGCGCCTTTTTTTGCTGAATCGAAACTCCACCTGATAACTTTACTTCATGACAAATAAATTTGTGCCAAAGAAATCTGAATAAGAAGTTTTATTCACCAAAACTTATAATTAGTAAATTTTATTTTCTACGGGCCTTACCAATAATCAAATTTAAGGCTGACTTAAATATTTAACTGAATTATATATATTTCACCCTACCAATAAACAATTTAATACTCAGGTACAAGGCTAACGCTCGGCTAAATTTAATAGTTGAGTTTCATAACGAGTGCAGCTTTTAACCTGAGTTGTTTTTATACACTAGTCCAAAAAGTTAAAGGAACAAAGCAGAATTCGTGATAGCTCCAACAAGTACCTATTCAATTTGATTTCTTCTACTAAGAAAGATTTGTAGAAAAAAAATTTCAAAATCGTTGGAACCTTATAAATAAATTAAAACAAAAAAAAATCAAAAATAAAATTGGTATGCAATTTCGTAGAAATCACTATTCAACATTCAAAACTAAAATGTCAAAGAAAATTAATTTCCGGTTTTCGAAAATTTGATTTTTCAAAAAAAAGTGTTCAATTTTTTTTATCCAAAAACTATTATTTTTCCAAATTGTCTTACTGTTTTATATTTAAACTATATAAATATTTAAACTATATAAAAATTCTTTAAAGTTGAATTGGCAGTTTGGCAGAAAATCAGATTTGAAAAAAACGGTTCTACGGTAGGTTAATAATAATTTTAAAAAATTTCCATGATTGCCCAAAAACTATTTTATAATTTTTTTAAACAAAATTACTGGTACCGTTTTCGAGATATGGCAGGTATCGTTATTTCTGGTAAAAAAAATTAGTTCTAAAAACCCCTTTGGAGAGTCTCCAAAAAATACTTCATACCAAGTTTGATGTTAATCGGTAGATCCGTTTAGCTATAGACAGACAGACTGACAGATGAACAAAAAAATCTACTATTAGTATTCTCCAATGGAACAGGGCTATAGTAATGCAATGTCTGATTGTTATCTCAACTTTTTTTTTGTGAGAATGCATAGCTTGACTATATAGTATCATGACAAAATAAAGAGCATGTAAAAGCTACATTCTTCTAGTTTTAGGATATTAGAACCAAATATTTTATTTCAAATGGTGAAATAGGAAAATCATTGGAACTATCCAAAACCACATTTTCATACATTTGCGATCAAAATAGACCTTTTTACAGTTTTTTTTTTCAAATAAACTGAAATTCTTGTGAGTTTATTTCAACATTTTATTAATTATTATCGTTTAAATTTTAGATTAAAAAAAATTAAAAACAGAGAAAAGTATCCAAAAATGGTACGAAAAGATTTTTTTTCCAAAATTTAACATTTTGTAAAAACTGCAAATTTGAACAAAGCCGTAAATCCAAAGTTCTTGTTCGCATACATAAATCATTTTAAGCAAATAATCGAGATAGTTTCGTATTGTATTAAAATATTTGAAATATGCATTAAAATACTTTAAAATAATGTATAATATGGCCATATTGTATGAACTTGATCCTTACCTACTCTTGCATATGGGGTTTAAGAAAATAGTAATTATATGCTACAGTGCATGCAGACAACATTTAAATAATGTGAACTACACCTAGATATTATTACAAAAAGCACCCTAGTCAAAATTAAATAAACTCTCTATAGTTGAAGAAAAATCTTCTTGTCGTTAATAAAAACAGAAAAACAAAATCCTTTCAAATATACATAAGAATCAAACATTCAAAAATAAATGTTCAATTCAAAATATTACAAAAATTAAAAATAAATTCAATTTGAATATTACAGAAACAAAAATAAACAAACACACTTCTAACACAAAACAAAACTAATACAAATACACCAAATATAAATAATATAGTAGTTGTGGTTACTTAGTAACCAAAAGTCCTTTTAAGGAATTTTTCGGCCATCGAATACACAATCCTAAAACGATTGTGGCGCCACTCTTGTAACGATTGTAGCGCCACCCCTCAAACAAAGCGGATGTTTTTTCCGGTGTCACTTCTATATATAATCATTGTATATATATTCTTAGAAATATATATACAATGATATAATTATTCAATGGTTTAATTTTTTCTTTTTTTCAGGAGGAACTAGCAAATACACATCTCAGATATTATCGTTGCCATCTACATTTCAACTTTAAAATACACTGCTGTGGTTCGAAGCTTATCTATCCTACAACTGTTATAATTTTACTTTCTGTTTCGGTTAAATATTTTAAAACATTAATGATTATTCCTTCAAATAAAGTAATTAAATAGAATATTATTCATTTAATTACTTAAATTCAATTGTTTTTCTATTATTGATTTCAAAATGAATAATTTTGAGCCAACAAATTCAAAATTATACCACTTTCAACTGTTATACACAAAAAAAAAATTAGACATTCAACTAAACGTCACATCGATTGATTCTGTAGGAAAGAAACTAATTTTTTTTTTATTCGTGAAATGGACAAGTGAAAGAAAACGTGTCATTCGGATTGGTGTGTGATTTTGTGCTCAGAAATACTATTTCCATCAATTTAAATACAATTTATTCATCATAATTATGTCCTTTAGTGAGTAAATTTATCATAATAATAACCTAATTTGAGCATAACCTCAATTTGTCAAAATAACCACAAAAGAAACAAAAAAATTCCAAGATGAAAAAAAATTATAAAAATCATTTTTCTGTCGCCACCAAAAATGGCGATTTCTTGAGTTAAAAAACTGTGATGTAATCGAAGTGGTGCGCTGCATGACAATTTCTCATGTCGAATTTTGTAATTGAGTTGCAAGTTTCAGTGATGTTTAAGTGGATAATTAGAGTTTGTTATTTTGTGTAATGGGAGGTTGGAAATATTTATAAATAATAAACATCCTTAACCTCATTCGGCCATAACCTCGTTTTGCGGTTCAGAAAAAAAAAAATTTAATTTTTGCTGGGAGGAATTTTTCTCATTTGTATGAATATTTTTTCCTTCTCCCGTGTGGTAGCCATTCATATAGAGGATAGCAAGTGTGAAAGAGACAGATATATGTGTTTAGAAAGAAACTGTCAAATATGTCAATTTTGATATTAGTACAGGGGCGTAGGCATAATTTGTTGAATTGGGTACACATAAAGTAGTGGGTGACGTAAATTTATTTTTTTACATAACTGGATTAAAATGTTTATATAGAATTTTACAAAATGCATAGCGAAAACAAAAATCAACTCAAAAGAAGAAGACACTTGCTATATCTCATTATCATAAATATTAATTTATTGCACTACTGCATAACACAAATTCTGTTAATTTAGCCAAGTACCTACCGTCCATGGTATAAAAAGACTAGAAAATGTATCTGACTTTTTAGAACTATTCTAAAAACGCGTACTCAAATTTGCCTATATTTAAGGCTTGGCCACACCGCACAGTGGTCGATTTTGAGTCACTAGGTGGACTTAATTCTTTTGTATGTCTTTTTGGTTTTGAATATTATTTTTAATGTGATAACGTCTTACAAATCGATGAACCCTGGTCTCCCGTTCTTCCCGTGCCTGTTAGCTGTTTTTTTCACCTTAGCTGCTATATTCATTATCAATGTACAGCTTAAACTATTACAATGGTTTATAAGGGTTATTTTGCCGAAACAAAAATATACTTTTCTGGAGGTTTTCGGTGTCCTGAACTCGAATCCGAAGTTAAAAAAAATTAGTCAGCTCCCGTTTTTGAAATATTACCGTTAGAAGATGCAAAAAAACGTTTTTTTGAGTACTTCGGACCTTATTCTTTTACATAAGGAAAATTGTTTGAACATATTTAGTAACGGTTTCTATAAGAACTGTTTTCCATCTTCCAATGCCTGTTTAAATCTTTCTGATGTATTTTTTATTGCCCGAGATATCCTTAATGGGAAAAAATATTTCTTTTTCCCAAATTTTTGACCGTTTTCGAGCCCTTTTGACCGTTTTTTATTTATATCTTTTTCGTTTTGATAGATATATTAATCAAATTAATAGGGAATATAAATAAAAGCCAGGACTATATTTGTGCAAAATTTCAAACATTTTCATAGTCACATTTTTGAGATAACGGTAAAAAGATGGTCTTTTTTTGACACGTAATATCTTTTTACATAGAGCATTTTAAAATTTGATTTATTTTTATTTTGAAAAGATATAATATAACCTTTCATTTCATATATCACACATAACAGTTCATGCTCTACAAGCTTGACAATCTTGAACAATGTCCTTCCGTAAAAAAAATGGTCACCTTAAAAAGAGCCGATTGGTACCTGAAAGAGACGAAAAAAATAGTTTGCGGCGGTTTTCGGCACTTAATTTTAGCATCAAATTAAAGGTAATGATTCAAACTACAAAATATAAAAAATTCACGATGGCACTCTTCGGCACTTTTTTTTAATCGTCCAAGAAGTAAAAAAACAAACATCTGAGAACTATCAAAAAAATGCCTTAAAACATTCAGTTAATAGAAATAGAATCCGACTATTTTTTTCCAAAAAACAAATTGAATTTAAAAATACATACCACTAGCATTTTCTGACATTTTTTTGTTCAACTCAATTACTCACTTTTATCATAAACTATCACTTTGTAAACACTTGTTTATTCGAGGACGTTAAAATAAAGAGTGAGCAAATCATGAATGATTACATTGAGATGCTTCCCATGAATAAAATAACGGAATCAAAAAATTATTTTTGTTGTTTTTTGTTGTTTAAGAATATTTACTTTCGGCCTAACAGTATTTTTTAAGTTGACAACAACTTTTTTTTTTCGACTTTTGACCAGCTACGATGTACTGAATCGACCAGTGTGCACCGGAGGGTATGCGGTAGAGGTACGGGTAGCGGTAACGATATTTGTATGAAAAAAATTCCACATCTGAACGTTGATATGTCAGTTTGGAATTTTTTTCATACAAGTACCGTTACCTCTACCCGTACCGCTACCGCATACCCTCCGGTGTGGCCAAGCCTTTACTCATAAAAAAGTCAATATTATTTAAGTACTTCAGAATGTACTGCTCGAGGATACTGAACATAGGTAAATTCTAGGAGGGAAAAAGTGGAGATTTTCCAAACTTTTAACGAGTCGGCTAAATTTTTTGTTGTTCAACTAGTTGTGTGCTTGCTATGACCGCTAATTTGTTGTTGCCCATTCCTTTGGATTATTTAGTACATTAACTTCTAAATCTACTCATGCTCTTCTTGAATAGATGAGAATTGCATTTATTAATTTAAAAGTGCGTTCCAATGAAAGTCAGTAGTAGTAGTACCAGTGGGACTTTACCACCTCTAAAGCAACCAGGCAGCTAGATGCGTTCCATTGGAGGTGGTAGACTACTCATGAGTATAAATCTAGTACTATAAGCCACAGAATCCGATCTCCTAGAGCAGAAGATCGTGTAAATTATAATTCTAGGTCCAAACATTTTGCACTCCTACCTCCTCCAAAAGAACCCGGCTATAATTATAGTGCATAGTATAGCCTAAGTCGTGTTTTTGTGAGAACTATGCAAAATTAAGTTACACATTTTCAAAGAAACGCTTTAAAGTCAATCTGATATTAAGGGAATTTTCGTTTCAAACTGATTCAAAACATTTATTCCAACTCTTGAACTTTGTGAATAGATTTATGAGCTTCTTAAGTATTTAACCCTGGAAGAAAAGCAACCTTACTCCAAGAATCGAAAAATATTTCAAATATCCCATACCAACGACGACCGACGACAAAAAACGTGGCCAACGGCTTTTTTGTATGAAATACTACACTGGGTCGTCGACGTCCAGGTATGGAATTTTTTTTTCATACAAAAACGCTAACGTGGGTCGTTTATAGTATGGGACAGCCTTTAACGTAATTTAAGAAGGTTCAAAATGTTTGTTATGTTGTAAGATGTCATCCTCCACACCCCTTCTGGTCTTAAGTTTTTTGTAAAACCGCCCGAATTTGACACATTTTTTATTGGAGGGAAAGAACAAGGATTTAGCAAAGATATTAGAGTTGCAAAAGACGATTTTCATGGGATTGCCGACAGCGAAATTAACATAACGTGAGCCATTTAAAACCAATTTTTGTAGAAATACCTTCTAAGCAGTCAGGAACACATTTACATGCAACAGTTTCCATAATTATTTTGGAACCAGCATTCTGCATAACTTAAAAGTATTCCTTCATTAACTCACAAGATTGATTAAGAATTTTTTCAACTCTCATTCAAAGTTGTGATGCAAATCGATTCTAGTTAATGAACGCATTTACTTCATCTTCTCCTTATTTATTCGCCTCTGAACCAGAGACCAGAAATACAAGTCAACCTTTATTTCCAATCGGTTTCTCTCTGAGAGTTACCACATTACTTTAAATAGTTTCGGTTAAGGTTTGAGATTTATTTTTAAAAATCAAAAATAAAGGTTATCGGTTGAGATTTATTTTTTATTTTTTTTAAATATCTCTCAATGGTTGAGATTTTTTTTATCTCTCAATGGTTGAGATTTTAAAAAATTAATATAAAAGTTCAACTTTTAACCGTTTTCGCTGAAAATAAATCAAAAATGGTCAATTCAAAGGAAAATGTCGAATATGTCAAGAATGTCTTTATATTGCAAAAATAAATATGAAAATGATGTTTTTTCTAGGTTTATGTATTAAATAATGTATGAACTAAATAGGCTCTCAAAGTTCTTTAGACCCAAGATTATATCTCTTTTCGTTTAAAGTAAAATCTAAAGATGAAAATCTGTTTTCCCCTGTGATTTGAGTCGCTGGGACGACAAGCACAACCAATGCCATTTAGAATATTACAGGAGACCGATGTTCTAATATCTAGGTCAAAGCGTTCAGCTTCCAGAAGCGTTTTCGCCCGCCCAATTTCAAACGGCTATATCTCGGAATTTTGAAAAAATGAAAAAAAAAAAAAAATTGATGACAAAAGGTAGCGGGGACTCTAACCTACATTTGGGTATAACTCCCATCCTTGTAGGTGCACGCGTTCTCAAACCGGGAGAACTTAAAGGTAAAAAAAAGTTAAACCCGATTCTGAAAAAATAGACATGATGTGGCGGTTTAACCCGGAAGATGATTTTTTAAAAATCTGACAATGTGCAAAAGGTAGGCCCATGACACAAACTATCATTTGGCATCACTCCCAAAAATTGCTCTCAAGCGGTTTAGCTTCCAGGAGCGTTCAAACCCAACTTTCAAACGCGATTTTCTCGGAATTTTGAAAAAAAAATCCAAAATCCGATTATACCACTATCGGGAAGCTGAGAATATAAGCTTTCATATGGCACCACTCCCATGTCTCTAGGAATTGATACATTTGCAGATGAGATTTATTTTTTTCTCTCAGCGATAAATCTCACTGGTTGACCGAAACATAAAAAAATACAAAATAAAGGTTTCTCTCAGACCTTGACCGAAATTTTTCTTTTTTAAAAATAAAGGTTATTTTATGACCTTTATTGAAAATGGCGACAAATAAGAGTTATTAAGGAACCTTTCAAAAGGTTGAGATTTATTTCTGATCTCTGCTCTGAACCAATGATTGAAAAGGAACTTGGATCTTTCCATGACGTCGATATCACCAGCAAATGCCATATTTTGTGTGGATGTTGGGTATGTTGACCTGGGTGTTGCATAATATATTGCCAAGAACAATATAGAATTCCTGTGGTCGGTTCGAATGATCTAATCTCCAGCGTTATTCTGATAAGGTGTATCAGTATATGCTGATCGTACGATACAGCTCTATTTACAGTGCGATAAGCAGCTTTGTAATCGATAAAAAGATAGTGTGTCTTCTCCAAGATGTGTCGCAGTGTAAATTACTTTCAATTATAGACCTTCTAATGTAAATTTGTTGTTTTGTAATCTGTCATACCAATATCTTTTGTGAAAAATCTTCAAAAATAATTACATATATAAAACATTATTTTTGTTAAAAACGATTTTCAAAAACAAAAAGTTCTAAAAATTCATTTTCATACAAGAAATCAGATGAAATACTTTGCGATCAAAATCATTTAAGTCGGGTTTTCGTTACATTAAAAAACAGATTTAACATATTTCTTACATTACTTTTAATTCTCTTATTAAATTAAATTATATTTTTTCCTAATTTTTTGTAATAGAAAGCTTTAAGATAAGAGCAAGTACGTGCGACCCAGTCGTGCATTTTATTTTTAGTAAGTTAATTAGAACTAAGCCTAGTTAAAACGGTTGCAACACCTTCCAATACTTTAAAAATTTTTGGAACAAACAATCATTAATTTAGTTTGGCAGTTAGAAGTTATCTAACTGATCTTAAAAGATTTTCCAATCATGTAAAGTAGGCTTTAGAAAGAACAACATATAGCATCGATTCCTAAATTTAAAATGTAAATTGAGTTCATCCTTCTAGAATTAAAAAAATCTGCAACTTAAATCCATGATAGGGAATATTTTTTTTTGAACAGTGGTTTAATTCAAGTTCGGTATACACCAGGGGTTTTCGAACCTCCAAAGTAAAAATTAAGTCTATCAAACTAAAAAGAGGGCTTAGGGGGTTTTTACTTACTTGTTTTTACTTACATCCTGCATCAATCATGGCTTATGCCCCTTCAATCCACTTTGAAAATAATTTTAATTAAAAATCGTATTTACTTTTGATAGTTATTAACTGATTATGTTAAACCTTGTATTGTAAAAAGAACCAACATAGAAACATTCTTATTATTTTGTTTCTTGATGTTTCATTCATTTCAGAATCGGAAAAATAAGAAAAATATCAATCACACAAAAATGGATACTCAAACATATGAGATCCCATCATGGGTACCACAAATCGAACGTGGTCATGTATCTGATCAAGGAATTATAATTGCCGATTCGGAAGGTGACAGTGGCAATCATACTGACTATCTGGTACACGAAGTGCCATCTAACATTGACCAAATAGCTGCTGAAAATCTTATCTTTATGGCTCGAGATGGACAAATGGAAATCATCGATGGTAGAAGTGAAGTACATCATGGCGGGAATGATGATAGTGGTATTGTGAACTTTCACGATGACTATGCCGAAACTCAAATGGTCACCGAAGAAGTGATCACCGATGATTGGGTTCAACATCAAGGTGAAGAAAGGTAAGAATAGAATTGAATTTGAATCTCAGTTTCGATTAATAGCTAAGTTTTGTCATTGTAGAGTTGAAATACCTGCTGAGCAGATATCTGGCTCTATGTCCCATGTCACAGCTCAAGACATTGAAGTGCCTTTGCCAACGGTGCAAGATGAATACACCGCCTTACGACCATATCCATGTGATTTTTGCAGTCGCAGATTTCGCAAAAAAGTTAGTCTGATGAATCATATGGTTGCCCATCAGAATGATCGACCACATGTCTGCAAATTGTGTGGATCGCGTTTCTTTCGACGAAGTGATTTGATAAATCACTTAAAAGCTCATGCTGAATCATCAGAGTTTGATGATAATGAATGTTAGTTTTGATTTCGAAAGTGTTTGAAAAGAGGAGTTTTTTGATTTTTGAAATTACTTTCAGTTTTCCAGCAGGACGAAAGACAATCACCCCCACCAAATGATCATTACTACGATCAAGAGTGGGAAACAGAAATTAAATCGAGTAAAAAATCTAGAGGAGGAAAACGTATTCCAAAAGGTGCACCTAAAGAGGAGAATTACACTATCGACGAGACTCTTCGCCAAAAGCATCAACAAGTTCCACAAGAACAAAATAATCACCAAGAGCCACAGGAGAGGCAGTTCTTTGAGGAAGAAACTAATGTTGTGGATGATATTAAGAACATTCAACGGTTTCCTGTCATAGATGAAAATAAGCCATTTGTGTGCCAACAGTGTGGTTTATCATTTGCCAGAGAAAAGGCACTATCATCTCACGTAAAGGTAAGCCTTAGGAGGATTTGAAAAGATTTTATTAAACCAAAATTTTTTATATTGCTAGGCTCATCGTAATGATTCTACATTTGAATGTGGAACTTGTAATGAACTCTTCTGGGATGCCAACACTCTGCAAGAGCATCAGAAATCACACCAATTCGAAGCGAGTAACTCTGAATACGAGCCGGACATCGATAATGAAAGTGATTCTGAGTCAGAATACAAATATGGAGATTTCTATTGCGCCCAGTGTGGGATGTCTTTTCATCGTCAGGATCTGCTAAGGCGTCACTCGAAGTCTCACATTAAAAAGGAGGTTGTTGATAAGGATCAGCATTGTTGCAATACCTGCGGTGAGTCTTTTGTTGAGGCATTAGACTTGTTAGCTCATGCCGAGATACATGCAAGATATCCTCCTTTCAAGTGAGTATTTAAAAATTTATTTTTTGGAAACAAAGACCTCTAATATTAATATTTTCCAGATGTGTTTTATGTGGTGAATCTTTTTTTGAAGAATGCACTATCAAACGCCATTTGACTAATCTGCATTCAGCCGAAATGACTTCTAATTCATGTATCCTATGCGGCAAAGAGTGTCGCGATCGCAAAGCCCTTATGAAACATGCTTGGGATCATTCGCGTGAAAAATGCCATTCGTGCTCGAAATGTGGAAAGAATTTTCACAATAAAGCACGTCTTAAGCGTCATATGGCATCACATCGAGACAAATCGGTTGTATGTAATGTTTGTCAGGAAGAATTTCCCGACGGAAGATCCCTATCGAATCATAGGCATTCGCATAGTGTAAATGCATCGGGGAAACTGTTCCCATGCAATGAGTGTGGAAAGACTTTTGGATCGAGAAGTTCACAACAGATTCATGTGCGTATTCATACTGGTGAGAGACCATATGGATGTCGTTATTGTTGGAAGGCATTCGCTGATGGTGGTACTTTGAGGAAACATGAAAGGATTCATACAGGTGAGATTTTTTCTCAAATGTAAAAAAAAAAATCAAATTAATATGCATTTTGTGAAAATATTTTTTAACTATTGATTGAAATACCCTTATTTATAATATAAAATTAAGTGGGGAATTCTAGTTTTCTAGTTGAAAGTGTTGCCGTTGTTAAATATTTGTTTTTTATTTAAAGTCTTTTTTAATGAAACAACTACTCCCGAATGAACGGGGTTAGCTAGATGACCCCCTCTCCCAAAGTAATAAAATGAACGACTGGGTCATACGTACTTGTGCTTATCATAAAAGTTGCTTAGAATGTTAAAACAAAAATTTTGCATTAAATTGTTTCATTAATTTTTTAAGATTGCAAAAAGGATCAAAAATTGGTATGCTATTCTGAAGAAATAATGACAAAGTCAGAAATCATAAAATAATGGTTCTGAAAATATTTTTTGTATTTCAAAACTTTCAAAAGTAAGACTTTATTTGTCCCAGTCAACTTTTTTAAATCAAAATCGTTAGCACCGTTTTTGAGAAATATTAACTTTTCCATTTTAGTTATATGGCAGATACGAGTGTTTCCAGAACCGGCTATTTATCGCCAAACATGCTCCTTGAACTTTTAACTCGCTCCTTAAAATTTTGATTTTCGATTTATCGGATATTGGCACTTTTCAGTTTGAACTTGGCGATTTCAGGTTCCTTTAAAATCAAAGCATTTTACACCAAAAATTCAACCAAAAATATGAACAAACAACCAATTTGCATACATTTTTCATTAGATTTTCTTTTAAATTTAATTTTACGCCCGTAAATGAGCATGAAAACCAGATAATATCAACAAAATAAAAAAAAAATTTAAATCTTATTCCACGAAATTTTTTTGCGTTTTTTTGGACCATTTTTAAAAGCAGCTATTTTTGGCTCCAAGATTTTTCATAATCGGCTCCTTGGCTTTAAAATATTCTGGCAACACTGGCAGATACCGTTAATTTGGGCCCCAAAAAAAATTCAATTTCCCCTCTAGGGAATTACCACAAACTCTTCACTACCAAGTTTGAAGCAAATGGGCACGTTCAAACAGCTATCCGATAGGCTATCTGGGATACCCGTATCTGGAATATCTCTTTGACCAAAAAGCTATCCAGATAGCTTGCCAAAGCAGTTACAAAAAAATATGAAAATATTGAAAAGAGGAAATTGTTTCTTTTGAGCAAATTCCTGTTTTTTTATTGTTGCATAGTACTTGCACAATCGATTTAACTTTAATTCTTGCAAATTTATTTTATTTTCAAGCTGAATAATCGCGCGAATAGAAATCAAAATAAAAAATAGCCAAATATTTATCAGCTGATCACTCGAATACCTGAGGTATACCAAAAACTCTCGGATACCTTCAGATTATTTTTTGACAGAATATGGTTCGTTTCTTTGCTAATTTTTAACATTGTTTACAACAACAAAAAGCTACCCGATAGCTTTATGTTAACTGTTTGAACGTGCCCAATCACATCAGTAGTTTGAGCTGTAGCTTGACATATAGACAGACAAAAAGACAGACAGACAGGATTGAGGAAGACATTTTTTTAGAATTCTCTATCATTGTAATGTCATGTCTGATTGTTTTCTCGACTTCGATTTTTTTTACGAATCCTAAACTTTCGTATTTATTGAACTCTCCGTTAATTCTATTATGTTAAAAAGTATATACAAAGCAAGATTTTCACCAACGTGAATATGCTAATTATTTTTTTTTCCAAATTTGACTGGAGAATAAGAATTTTCTCAAAGCACAAAAAATCTCAATAAAAATCTCAAAAAATAAAATAAAAATTCTACCGTGTCGAGGCTCGAATCTGCAGTCCCTTTCCTCTAGACCTAGGCTAATATCACTTCCACGATATGATTCAAGCCTGTTAAGCTTATACTAGAAAATTGCGTTTGTTATACATTTGGATATAATCTACAAATACAAATTTTCTTCAATTACATTCCCTACTTTTTTTTGTCAGAATGTTTTTGAGATCGATTCTGTTTCTAGTTTTAAAGATATCCTAAAGGCCCAATGAAAAAGTTTGACGATCTTCAATCACGCTTGAGTACGTTTTTCAGGGAAATAAATATTTTAAAGTACCTATAATAATCTACAATTGCGTACAAAACCCCGTCGTATATGAATATGGTAGCATTGACTTTCAAAAACTACTACTACTATTCGTGGGATTATATATGTTCTGGAGTTCTTTTTTGTTTTTGTGCTAATTTAATCCTTCCACTGAGAAAACAGAACAATCCACCATTAACTCAATTATAAACTGTTTTTGTCGATGTCTTACAACTTAAAAAATTGAGTTATCCAGTTTCCCTTTTCTGTAACTTTACCACCGAAGAGCTGTTTGGTCATTAAGACCCTGTTTCGGAAACTTCTTTGTTTCATATCCTGGGTTATTTGACGTGAAAACTCTTCAAAAGAACTCCTTAAGAACAAATAATGCAAAATAGTAGGTACTTGTTACCGCACTATCTTCAAAAAGCCCAGTTTATTACCTTTGACTAACGGGGAAAGCATCGTCAAACGGTTTTTGGGAGTTGCCTAAAGTAAATACCACATTCTTAGATCGATATTGTAAATCAAAGTATATCAAGGGAACTTCTTGAAAAATTTTGAGCAATGGGAATAAACTAAATTATTTTCATTTTGAACGAGTCTTGAGGTTTAATTGATATTCAACAATTCCGCAAATTCAATAAATCCTATGATTTTTGTATTCTTATTATCTACTAGAGTACTTAAGCATTTATTTATTTTTATTGAAGGTGAAAAGCCATACGCGTGCTCTGTGTGTCCACGCGCCTTTAACCAACGTGTTGTCCTGCGAGAGCACATACGTTCTCACCACTCTGGACTGGATTCCAAGAGGCAGACATACTACTGTTCGGTATGCTGCAGTGAGTTGCCATCATCAACCGAATTGATTCAGCACTTGATTCAACATAGTGACATCAATACAGCCATGCAACGGCAACCTGTGGTAAGTTTAAACAAAATTTATATCATATTCTGGCTAAAACGACTTTTATTATTTTCAGACTGGTCCAAGGAAGTATAAACGCCGCCGAAAGCTAAAGCCCCATGAGATTGATCGCCTGCGAACTGAGAACAAAAATAGCAGTGATATCGACATCTCTGACTTTGATATGGATAATGTCGATGATCTGCTAGGTATTCCGAACTCGACACCATCGTCAACTAACAAAACCCACAGAGGTCCCACGCCTTCTGAACAAACGTCTTCCACCACTGCCCTACTAGGATCATCCGAAGGTGATTCCAAAAAACAACGGTATAACTCGACTGGTAGTGACAAATATACCAATAACTGGCATACCAAGTTGATTAACTCTTCCACCGAAGATACATACAAATCACTTTTGTCGAACTTGGAGAATACTCTTCAGAGTATTGATACCCTGGTTGTGAGTACTCCTTCGTCGTATAACACAACAACAACTCCTGCAGAAGTTCCCCCATCAACTTCAACCACCTCGATTACTACAAGTCTTCCTAAAACGCCAAAAGGTGCACGCAAAAAGAACGCATCATCATCGTCAAAGGCATCATCTAGTCGTCCAAAGATGATACATACAGAAAAAACTCGTCTGCCGATCGAAAATGGAAAACGTAAAACGAAAACATTCGTTACACGCACGGAACCCACTGAATTGGACATGTTTAGCCAACGTTCCAAATGTTCCTCATCTCATGCAAATGATTACGAGATCATCTCACCTGACAAGTACCCGCCTAATCAGATTCAATCTAGTCCGGTTCATATCAAACAAGAAATTGTCTGCAGCCGAAGTGAACTTTACGATGCTCAACTTCTCCTTGAAGCAACATCAGCCCGAAGAGAGCTGGACAAATACAATCCCGCTATAGTTCATGATTTGGAAGAAATTCTTCGATCACCCGATAAATCCAAGTCACCTAGACGACGAACGATCAGTGATCGAACAGATGATGAAATCAAAGCGGAACCCTATTCACCGATTCAACAAAATTTCGACTTTGTCCGCAGATCAACTAGGTCCAGGCGACCAATGGTGAATAGAAAATACCTCGCTTATGAAACCGATTTGCCTGCACCTGCCCCATCAAAATCAAAACCGCGAACAGAGAAAAGAGAAAGTAAACCTTTTATAAGTTCGCCACCAACGGTATTGAAAAGTTCTCCAATACCATCTTCCCCGCCTACACCGCCAACGCCTCCGGTTAAGAAACAACACTATTTCGAGTGTGAGATGTGTTCTTCAGTGTTTCCAGATCGGGCACAACTGCTAGACCATGTACCTATACATATTTAAATGAAAAAAAAAAAAACTGAACGAGAAAAGATGGAGAAATTTTTTTAAAAAAGATCTCTTCTTAACATTTTTACCAAACCAAACCTTTTTAGAAAATAGATTGTACAATGAGTATTCCTTTGAAGAATTAGAATAATAGAATTTTAGATGGTATTTTAATTTACTACTTTATTTGTTGTTGTTGGAAATTGAAGAGCAATAAAATAAAAGCAAATATATTATTATGGTCGTGAGTCACTAACACGAAATTTTATTCTTTTGTTCAAATTTTTTGTATTGGAAAAAAAAAAACGGTAATATGAGGATTATATATTTTATATAACAAAATGGTGCCCAACCAACTTCTTTAGTAAGTTAAGGAAAAAATAAATCTGACCATTTTAATTAATGAACTAGTAGGGGTTCTATTATCTACAGCAGCCTTCAAAGAAACCCACAGAGGTTTCTTTGAAGGCGATTTCAAGTTATTAGTTATTAGTCGCTGAAGCGAATTCGCTTGCATGAAAAAATTGCCATTAGAAAAATCGTAGTTTTCATCGAAAACATAGCCTATAACAGTTACGACTTTTAAGTTCTTTGGCCTTAATTCGGTATCTGTCGGAGAGGAAATTTGTATACGAATCAGAGAGTTTTTACCTGTCTGAAATACATCTCGAAGAACGGTTCGTATGATATTGACGGATACCTCTCTAGGGCCGATTACAATTTTTTTTTCGAAAACGTTGAAACAAACGATTAGCTTCGGACATTGATAACGGAATTTGAAGCTTTAAGTCAATAATTTTGAAATTTTAATACACCGAAAATTTTTCCAATGTGGTATGCATCGCGCCATCCTAATAAACAACATATTTAGAAAAATATTTTCTGCCATTATTATTTTGAGGAGCTTTTGGGAAATGGCGTCCAAGCTATAAAAGCCTTTTAGGTTGTGAGGAGCAATAGTTCCGGTATGGGTTCCCGTTCCATCTACACTTGCAACTAGATGGATTGCCTGGATAAAGGCAATCTGGACCTTCTAAAAAGTTAATTCTCTCATTCAAAATGATTGAGACAGTTGGCTGGCCCAAATCGAAATCATTACCCAGGCAATTTTGGAAGCTCCCACTTTCGAGAAATCGAAGGGTACAGGCTAAATATAATTGAAAGTAGAGAAAAAACCTTTATTGAGAAAAACATACAAATTATACTCCCCCGCAAAAATTGCATATAGTCCTAAAACTGATTAAATGATTTTTTAAAATTTTTTTTCTCGCCGCTAGGGTTTTGCATTTATTTTTGGTTCAGAATATGTGTTTTATAAGCCTTTTTGTTCTTTTTTTTTTCAACGTTCAATGCGAATGCGAGATCCCTTTTAATACTTTTTTGGACCCATGCAACTTTTGTTTTATGTTTTTACTTTTCAATTTTAATTGTTCCCCATCTGAAACTATGTTTGTATTAAAAATAATGAAAAAATTTGCTTATGTACCTATCAGTTTTTTTTTTATTCAAACAAAACTTAAAATTCAGATATTGGCGATTCGTTAGTTTTTGAAGCGAGCTGTGATAATCGAAATTCGCTTATTTGCTCGCTACTGAGAGCCATAATCTCTTCAAAATAAGAAAACCTACGAATTTTTTTTAGTTAAAAGGTGTTTTCGTTATTACAAAAAAAAAGTTTTGATTTTATATTTCTTATAAAATTAGCGATATATGTACCTACATTTAAATTGTTTTATTTTATGAATGCTATATAAGAGCAAGAACGTGCGACCCAGTTGTGCTTTTTATTTTATTTTAGATGAAAATATAAAAAAAATTCATAAGAGTGCTAAGTTTGTGTGTGCAGTGGACGTCCATAATAACGAATGATATAATGTTCGATTTTCAATCACTATATCGAGCGCGTTCGCTATATCGAACGAATTTTCAATAAAAAAAAATCCAATAATTGATTGGTAAATTTATTTATAAATACGGTTTTTACAGCTTATATGAAATTAAATGGTTCTGCTATTTTTTACTCATATTTAACAAAATTATTTAAAGAAAATAAATCAATGAACGACTTTGTCCCACTTTAAGTTAAAATCTAAAGTAAACATGTCAATAACTTCATATCATCGAAGTATATGTATAACGAAATTCGCTATATCAGGTATTCGTTATACTGGACGTCCACTGTATATTGATGATAGATTCGCACACTAAAGACTTTCTACCGGCCAATAGTTAAGTCGGTCTAAAATGTATGAAATTACATACACTACGATTAATTTTATCGATCGATCAAAAAGTGTGAACGATCTGCACAATTACCATCAAACTACAATTTTTCCGAGTCGACTTTTTAGTCTGCAGACACTAGCAGCTCAACCCGACTAAATTATAGACCCATAGAAAATGTGTAGTGTGCGGAAGCTCTAAATACTCGGCTTGGTAGAAAATATTTTAATTTGAAGGAAACAAACTTTTTTGTCGGGAAGGTTTTATTTTTTTATTAAACGGACTCTATATTAGAGTCTTCGATTGGATTCAACTTGCATATAGTACCTACATATGTATATTGAATTTAGTTTTATCTTGCGAAATCTTGCTTTAAGTTTCTAAGGTCGTTCAAGTGAAAAAACCATAAGAATTTGCGAGTCACTGTGGCGTATGCGTAACATTTTTTTGCCTTAGCAAAACTATTTATACTTCATTATTCTAAAGTTGGTAAATATATACCGGAATTCGGTATTTGAACAAGTTAGCTTTCTTGCTTTTTTTCTTCAATTATTTATAAATTAAAGCCATTTTTACAAACAAAAAATCATTGCAGAGCGATTTCAAATTCAAATTTGTTGGTTTTTAAAATATTTTTTTCAGGGGCCAATAATTGTATCCTATACGCATGGTACGGATTCATATATTACAAAAATGTATTTTGAATTAGTTTTGGAAGCGTAAGTGATAAGCCCATCGATTTGCTGGTCACTGTGGCGTATGCGTAACATTTTTTTATAATGAAATTTTCTAAATATTTTCTATTATAGCGATTATTTTTGTCTTTTATTGGTCACAAATTAACGTCATTTTTAAATTTCGTAAACAACATTTTTTTTCAAAACAAACGAGATTATAATGATGTCCAAAAAATCGATTAAAAAATTTATCATGTTTCCCATACTCATCCCTTAAACCTTTTATCTCAATAAAGCAAGAAAAACAAAAATATAAATTCTTCCCATGTGGGTTTTTACTTCATCATTATACTATTTCCCCTATTTTGTTGAATTCAACCTTTTTATAAATTTCATCTGGGTGAGTATAGAACAAAATATACTCGAGGTAGATAAAAACCTAGGAATGGAAAAAAGCTTTTTCCAAATATATACTAACGTATCAGCTTCTTTAAGTAAATATTCCTCATTAAAACTATATCCAGATGATATTTTGTAGTTTTCTAGGCTAAATCTACCTCTGCCCCGCTATAGTATGCAACCTTTAAGCCACTCTATAGCAATAATACCTACAATCGTAAACAAACATGGTGGGTGGTATTTAAACTGTCAAAAAAAGCGACCTGCCACAAAATATGACTTCAATTTTACACTACGCAATTCCTTTCTCTCTATTTTATACATTTTCTTTGTATTGCGTGAAATATTTTTATGAAATAGTATCTTTGTGTAAAGTTCCTGAAAGAATTCTCTCACTCTCATTTTTTACTCCTGTCAAAATAGCAACAAACAAAACCAACAACCCTTATTTTGACATTCCACAACACACTTGCCAGTTATGCTATATAGAAAGACTATATCCTAAAAGCGCGTCTTTAAAAGTTCAATCTGCTCCGAAAAAAAGCTATCTCTTCCACAAAAACCTACCTACTTTTATCTCGTCATATAGAATTTCAATTTTATTTTTTTTTTTGTTGTTTTGCGGAAAAACCTTAAGAAAAATTTTCCTCTCCATTCAGTTTAAAAGCTGCTCTCGTCGAATCCGGTGAACACGTCTCTTAAATAGAGCAGCCTCATACCGGTTCATTTCAAGCAATTTGCATAATCATTTTATGGATTCTAAATTAAAAAAAAAATATATATACAAAATAGGGCAATTTTAAGGGCACGTTTTTGTTAGTAAATTAGTATCCCATCAGTGAATCTGAATATGAACTTGTTATCGATGTGCATTATTTGATTTGAAAAGACGTAATCTCTGGAAAGTCTCAGCGGCGCTAGCTGTTTTGATACATTTTTATCATCTCACTAAATCAGCAGCCAGCGAGAAAAATCGTCTAAACCTTCTATAACATACCTACATACAATTGCAGTCTAGTTTATAGACCTTGCGTGCAGTTCAAAACGTCTTAATTCGTTTTTATATTTTATGTTATTTTTTTTCATTCGTTATACCTACGCGAAATTGAAGTCTGAAAGCTAATTGTTTTTTTTTCGCATCTAAAGTGAACGTGTTTATCAATTAGCTTGTAAAAACAAACAAACCAAAAGATTTCTTTGAACCCGTGTTATACAATTCGAAGCGAAAGCAGCGTAGGGGTTGAAATAATTTGTCTTTCGAACGGTCATCGTCACCACTGTAGCTATTTTTGCTGTGTTTTTCCCACCCCCCAACACAATCGTAGACCTAGTTTCTGTGTTTTAATAGTAAAAGTTTTTTTTCCGAAACTTAAAAAAAAAAACTAGGAGGAAAATATATTCAGAATCCCCCATCGTCATATGGCCCACCACCCCCTTGTTTACCCTATGTCCATAGACAGCGTCATCCCCATGCTACACATCAAATATGAAGTTTATTAGAGCACCTTGTGTTGTGTAATCCATTTTATTGTAAACTTGTGTGCGTGTCAAGTTTTCTCTCTGCTCTCTTTTATCTCTCGTGTTCTCTCACTCTCTTTATAACTGTTTGTGTTCTCTCCCGTGGCCGTGTCTGGTATTCAAAAAATAAAAAAAAAAAAATAAATAAGGACACACAGGTAGAAAAACTCATATCCTTGACGGCGGCAGCAGCGGCGGGCTTCCTGATCCTGATCGAAATGGTTTATTATCATCAGCGTGTCGTGTAGTCATAGTCGATGATGTTATCAAGCTAAGAGGAGTTTTGAAAGAGGTGAAAAGTGAATAATTTCGATTCTAGTGATACAATTTTGAAATACAAAAATTTCAACAAAAAATGGTTAAAATAATTCTTATTGACCATTAAAAAGTGTTTCGAAAATTTAGGAAACCATTAATGTGAATTTATTTTTGAAATAAAAGCGAAATTTTTGAAAATCAAAATATTCGTATGTGGAAGATATTTATTGTTATTGCAGATACACACGTTTGCTATTTCACATTCAACAGATTCATTTGAAGTTTTTTAATTAAAAAAAAGTGAGTATATTGAAATTTGGACCTATCAATGATATCATTTTTAACTCGGAAGTGTATAAAGAAGTGTGAGAGAATTGATTTCAATGTAAGCATACTTGTATACTTAAATACAGACTGTTCAATAAAAATTGTTTTCATGCATTTTGAAATATTTGCATCATAATTTAGTCAAACTGTTTTTTTTTTCTACAATTTTTTATTGATAAAAATACTAACGAATATTTAGCTCAAAATTTGTTCAAAGTATAGTTATCTTAGGGCGATTTTGTTCACTAGAAGTTAAACATAACTTGAGGATTTTTATCTTCAACTTCTGAATTTGGTTTTGTTCACGAAAAGTTGACGTTTTCAACTTTCGATTTTTAACTCGAGAGTTAATAAACTTTCGGTTTTCTTAACTTCCGGAAAAAGTAGAAGTTGGGCAAGAAAACTTGAGATTTTTATAGCAAAGTTTCATGTTTTATTATAAACTCTTGTTTTAAACAATTTATCGTGGTAAACAAAATTATTTACCGACAAAATAGACGTTAAACGAACGGAAATGGCTCTTAGAAGTTGAAAGATTTATTAAATAATCAAATATCAAGGTGAACATCACTCATGGTTGCACTTTTTATTAAATATCAAAACACTAGTTTCCTGCCGAAGACAATTATAATTCATCAAATGAATCATTCACATTTCCCGCCGTTTTGTATTTACACACATATAAAAATATATAATATAACTTCCGAGTTTCGGTTGTCAAACGGCACATTCAAACATTTACAAAAAAGACAATTTTTTGCTTAAAAATTCAAGTAAAATTAAACAAAATAAAGTTAAATACCGATTGTTAACACAAATTTCATATTTTAAACACAAAAAATGCACAAAATATAAAAAAATTTCGATATAAATGACAATTAACTGGCAGTATTTTGTTTGCTGTCACAAATATCCTAGGGATATTTTTAAAACTGAAAGTTAGCCAACTTTTGTTTTATAAACTCGAGAGTTAAGAAAAATAAAGTGAACAAAATCAATTCTCAACTTTTGTTTTAACTCTCGAGTTAAAGTCAACTCTCAAGTTCGTCAACTTGAGAGTTTGCTAGAAGTTGAGCAATAGTGAACAAAATGGCCCTTAAATATCTATTGGAAATTTAAGATTTTGTTTAGTGTCGAGAAAAAATACAAAAAAAAAAAAAAAAAATGAAAGTTAAAAAAATTACATTTAGGTAAATTTATTTTTTTCAAAAACCTTTTAAAAAATTTTTTTCAAAAACTTCTTTTTAATTTTTTTTTTTACATTCGCCAGTTCACAATTATGTCTATAAATTTTGAATAAAATTGACTTATGCTTTGATGAAATTTATGAACTTTAAAAATATGTCAATTTTTGAAAAACGGCAAGGCTATATTTCCGTTCTCCGCATTTTTTGAGAAAAACTAAAAACGCAGTTTTGTTAGAATCAGTAAAAGTATTACGTACACTAAATTTAATCAAAATCGTTAGAGCCGTTTTTGAGAAATTTGCAATACCTCGAAAACGTTATATGGGAGATATGCGTTAAAACGGAGATATTACAAAAATAAAAAAAAAAACGGGTCTAGGGAATTACGTAAAAGTCATCTGTACCAAGTTTCAAGCAAATCCATCCATCCGTTTAGGCCCTAGCTCGATGTACAGATGGACGTACAGACGCACAGACCGACGGACGGCATGACGAAAACCACTTTTTTGATCTTCTCCATTATCGTAATGTTGGTTTTGATTAAAACCTCAATTTTTTTTTTCTACACGAAACCAATACTTGCCCTATAGAGCAAGTAAAAATTGTATACAAAACAATACAGGGTGTTTCAGGAGTTGGCTGGTGAAATAAAAAGTTTTAGTCAAGGTAATTAAAATGATTTTTACTTGTTCTTAGGGCAAGTATTGGTTTCTTTAAAAAAATCGAGGTTATAATCAATAAAAATATTACTATAAATAAAGTGTTTATCGTCATACCGTCCCACAGTCCGTCGTGTGTATGGAGGATGTGGACAAAAATCAGATTATAAAAAATGTTTGTTTCTTTGAATATAAGAAAACCCTTAGAAATACATATTTATGGTATATTTCATTAAAGTAATGATAAATTTTGCAAAAAAAAAATAATAAATATTTAAATAATATCGAATGAGAGCCAACTCTGCAGGCAAAATTCCTTAAAAAAAAGTCCAACTTCTTTAAATTCAATCTTAAGACTGTTTTTAAATTCCCCGATATTTTGGAACAAAAAATTTTGAAAGGCACATTAGCATCCACAGCCTTTTGTTTTACTTAAAACAAACTCATAAACCACCTTTATGTTTGAAAAATTTACAATTTAAGCCAATTTTTCGAAAAAGTCCTTGTTTTTTAGTACTGAAAATGAGTCTACAAAAATGTAAATATTTTGAAGATGAGCAAGTATGAGCAAGGTGAGCATGATAAGAAAGTAGAAATATAAAAGAACCTTGTGGCATGCAAGATTCTGCTACAGCTTGCTACAGTCTGATATAAATTTAGTTTTTGAGTCACAAAAAACAGACTTTTTTAGGTTAAATTTTTTAAATACTAATTTTACTTTACAAAAACAAACTGATATACACAACTGATCAACAGATATTCATATTTGATATTTAACAAAAAAAAGTCAAGAACATTTGTTTTCACTTAAAAAAAAAATGATAAACATCAATTTGAACCTAAGCTTGAATAATCAAAATATCATGAAAAACACCACTAATCTTTTTGAATCTTGTATTTAACAATGCTTGAAAACTGTGTTTTATTATTATCCAATAAACTCTTCATGTGAAGCACCGGTTTTTCATCATATAATGGACATGATTTTTTCCTTTTTGTCCACTGGCCAACGCACTGTGCGTCCGTCTATTCGAGCATCGCGTTGGTAGCTCAATACTATATTTGATGCTTCTTTACCGACTTCCAAAAAGGAGTAGGTATTCAATTCGCCTGTATTTTTTTTTTTTTTTATGTTTGTCACCTCATAACTTTGGACTGAGTGAACCAATTTTGATAATTCATTGGAAAGGTGGTGGCTGCAATGTGGTCCCATTTCAATTTCGTTCAGTTATAGCCATAGGAACTATTAGAAAATCCATAAAACCCAGTTTTGATCCATGGAAGTCGGTTTTGTTTTTTGATAAAAAAGATTATTGGCATTAAAAATCATAGAATTCTATTTTTTAAAAGAGAATATAATTTATAAATATAAGAGAATTTATGATATTTCGGTCCTGGATTTAGGTATTACCATGAAAATAAAAAGTCAAACAAATTGAAAACAAAGTCCAAAAAGTGCAAATTTGCAAAAAGTTCGACTTTTTTAGAAACAGTTAAGGAACTAAGTCCTAATTTATTTGTATGCGATTTGACAGATTTTTCATAATATTCTTTTGATAATTATGCATAGATAACAGTCTATTCCGATGTCCATTTTTGAAACATTATTTTTTGACACTTTTGTCATGTTTTAATATTTTATGGAATTCCATATAAAGAAAATTAAGAAGTTTTTTTGTATGGGGATATTTTTTTTAAAGTTGTCAGTAACATTAAAAAAAATATCCCCATACAAAAAAACTTCTTAATTTTCTTTGCCCTTTTCCTCAACAACCTACATGTTAAATGCAATAACTACGAAATACCAGCTTAAAATTTTATTAAGTTTCCAAATAGTTCAGAAACAGATGCCTTTCTTTTTTTTTTTTTCAAAACAAAAAATGTCAAAATTTTTCAAAAGAATTTAAATTGTTATTCCTATTTCAGCTATTTGTTGCAACCTGAAAAGATTGCCTTTTAATAGCCTCTTATCATTAGAGCCCAAATGAGATAATTACGCAAATAATCTCATTTCGAATGTCAAATTCTATAGAAAAAAAAAAAATTGAATTTGAAATATGAACTGACCTCATTTGCCAAATTATCTTATTTGGGCTCTAATGAAAACAGGCTATAACATTTGCAGACAAAATTTTTAATTTGCACCTTGCGCAGCTTTCTTATATTTTTTTGTCTACGATATTGGCCGGGGTTGAAATTTGTCGCCCAATTTCGTGGGTGTTGAAATCTTTACTGCATTTCAGGAATAATCCTGTGTCAGCAAGAAAGTATTTTTCATCGGAATTCATTTTTATAAAATAAAGTATCAGCATCAAAAATATGTTTTTTTTTTTTTACTTTTGACGTAATTCATTTGGTTTTTCTGAAAATTTTGTAATTTTGTACCATTCGCATTTCAATTTATTTAAAAAAATTCAATATCCGACAACTGTTAATTTTTTTAAAGTGTATTTGTGCCTTAACTTCTTGCTCCTGAATATTTTTTCGAGTTTTTTTTTTCAAGTTCACCCAAGTGAAAAAAAAACATAACCTTGTCCATTAACACTTTCTACACTTTTTTGCACTTCATATAAATCATCCGCTAAAAAAAACCTTTCACATTTAAATTTGAAAACAAAAAAATTATTCAAAAGTATAATTGTCATCAGTTCTAAATGCTACCAACTTTTCACTTCACTTTATGCATAATTTAGAACCACAATGCCACTTCCATTTGCATATAATAAAAAATTAAATCATAAAGCCGTGTGTCTCTCTCAAATGTACAAAATAATTCACCTCATAAGCAGCCTTTGAATAACTTAATTAGCTACCAGGAGAGCTCTTCATTCCCACTCTTTTATCATAAAACCGTAAAGTTTTCATTAACCTATTATTACATTAATGTCATTAATACATTAATATGCGTTTATAGTTGTGTTTATAATTACTCAAAAAAAAAAAAAAAAAAAAAATCATTTTTGCAAGTGCACTGTGGCGTATGAGTAACAAAAAAAAACTAAAAAAAACTCTTTGTATAATTTCTCTGTAAATCCGCGTCCCTGTTTGTTAAATGAATGATATTATCTTGGGTGCAGAAACAGAAATAGAAAATGAAATAAAAAGACAAAAAAAAAAAAACTAACTCATCCTCGTACATTCTTCGTCAGTCTCCCACGTCCCATAGATGGCGTATGTTTCCCACAGAGAGTTGGTAGATGACGAAATATAAAACTATAACTGTGTCAAATGATTTTCTTCCTCTTTCATGGGATTTTTTTTTGTTTGCTTCTTCCTTTTTCATCAATGTATATTATTTATTTAAACAGGACCACCATGTGTCTGTGTCCTTCAAGCTTATCCCCCCGTTAAGCTATGGGGTGGTTTTCGTCTATTTTTTTTGTCTATTTTTTGTTGTTTGCTTCTTGAATTTTAGCTTTTCGTTGTCATCTCTACTAGACACATTATTTCACTAGCTTTGCGCTTCTTTAACCATCGTCATTTTATTTTCGTCCTTTTGCAAATGTTTGGGTTCCAGTCAGTCAGCAGAGTGTATAGAGAACATATTCTGAACTCATTTGCTTTGTGTGCTGGTTTTAATGCTGTCGAGTTTATTTTTAGAATCTATGGTGATTTTTGTTCCTTCTCGCTGTGTATATTTTCGTCCTTCACGCTCGCTATGACAAGATAGCGATTGATATTATACAATTTGTCGAAAGAAAATATCTAAGATAAGGACAATTTATTTTTGTTTTTTTTATTCATTTTTTTTTTTTTGTTTCTAACCAATTTGGTGGGCAGGGAGGAATATGCCAGTGTATTACATAATCCTGTATGATTATGGTTTTTTTCCTTCACAGGAAGGTAGGTAGATTTACCTTTAGGGATACAACACATTTCTACATATATACACCAAAACCTTCCAAAATGAAGCTTGATAAATTGAAATTTGATTGGCGTTTTGGGAACTTGGTGTTGTTTTGTGGTTTTTCTTTGGGGTTTTTTGATTAAACAGGAATCTATATTAACAAACATGTTTATTATGTACAATTGGACGGCAAATTATTTTTTTCTCTTTCCTTTGGGGGTAAAACCCTGGGAAATATGTTCAATTAAAATTGTACAGGTGTGAGGTAATAAATTCTTCGGAATGGAATTTATTTTTGCTTTTGGTATCCCTGGGTGACAGATGGCAGACAAATTGAATTTTGCATTATTAAATTCTTTTTTTTTTTTAATGAAAAATTGAATTTCTTTATTTTTTCTGCTAGATTTGAATGCTTATTCGTGTGCACATGTTTGAACTTTTGAATTAAGATAGATGATTTTTAAATTAAATTTCTTGTTTATTTTCTTCAGTTCAAGCTTTTTTCTTTTTATTGGAGCATTATGGCTACTTACCTATGGCTTTATGCATTTATTCCAAAGTGGTCAGATTCAGATCAGATTTTTCGTTTCTTTTTAGTTTTTTTTAGAAAATAGGTCGCGCCTTTTTGCTTTTGTGACAAATTTGTTTAGCTTTAGTTTTTATATACCTAATGCTTGTTTAGAATTTTAAAGCTTATAATATTTAAAAATTCATAAAACAATAATTTTAATTATATTTTATAATACATTTATTCTTATTTATTCTTGAAAAGAAAAGTAAAAACAAAAAAAAAAAAAAAAAATCAAACAAAAAACATCTTTTGTGTTGGATTCCAAACGAATGTGATTTAATTTTTTGTGTTTCAAAGAATTTTTTGGAGAATAAAACTAAAATTCTAAGACTCGTTTTTAAAATAAAATAAATGCACTACTGGTTACCTCGTACTTGAGCTTACGGTAAAAGTATACATAAACCTTAAAAAAATTAAGAAAAATTATAATTTAAGTTTTTATTATTACTTGAACAACGTCAACGTCTTAAATGCTTTTGAGCACGAAATAAAGTATAGCAATTGATTTCTTGTATAAAAATGAATTTTTAGACATTTTTATTACATACAAATTTTCTAATATTTAAAAAAAAAAAAAAAAAAATTGGTAGGTATGCTTACCTTTTTTCACAGTATTTATTTAAAAAAAAAATAATAAAAATTCTATAAAAAAAAACATTTTTTTTTTCTTTTTGAAAACTTTGTAAAATATCACGGTTACTTAGACTGGGTCACACGAACTTGCTCTTAGAGTTGAAATTGTTTGAATTTTTAGGACTTTTTTTTATCGAAATTTCGTAAACTTATATGTAATTATTAAACCTATAAAAAATTAAAAAAAAAAAAAAAATTACATGAAAATCGTTTTTCAAAGGAATAAAACAACATCTTAAATCGAATTGCATTTTTAGAAGAAAAATTTCAAAAGCGTTACAGCCGTTTAAATAAAAATATTTTTTTATAAATAATTTTTTGGTAAAAAAGTTTTAAAATAAAATTGGTATGCCATTTTGTAAGAAGCACTAATCAACATCTAAATTTCAAAAAAAATTTTAAATTTCCCGTTTTCCAAAATTTGATTTTTAAAAAACAAAATTTTTAAATTAAAAAAAATTTTATTTTTGGCTTACCTACAATTAAAAAAATGTAAATACTTTTTTATAAAAAGTTTCTTTCAAATCGAATGAGTAGTTCAGAGAAATTGGAATAAAAAAAAAAAAAACGGTTCTATGGCAGGTACCGTTAATAATGATTTTCAAAAATTTTGTTCACTAAAAGTTAGAACTTGTCTTAAAATTTACATTATAAATTTAAAAAAAAAAATTGTTGGAGCCATTTTCGAGCAAATTCAACTTTACTAATATCGATATATGACAGTTACCGTTATTTTTGGTCAAAAAAAAAAATAATTCCAAAAATCCCTCTGGAGAGCCACCAATAAACGCTACATACCAAGTTTGATATTAATCGGTCCATCCGTTTAGGCTGTAGCTTCGTATACAGACAGAAAGACTGACTGACAGACAGACGTTCTCTATCATCGTAATGTCATGGAAAAATTTCATCTCAACTTTTTTTTCTGTACGAATGCATAACTTGATAATATAGTACCTATATCGCAAGTAATGGTTTTTTATAGTGACTATATCGCAAGCAAAAATTATTAAAATCGACTGAGTCATTTACAAGAATTCAGAAATTTTACAATTTTTTTAGAATTTCAGAACTTAAGTTTTGCGATGGTTACGTTGATATCATTTGAGTCACTTATAATCGGAATATTTCTTTTCCTAGTTTTTAAATTTAATTTTAATTTCCTCATTTTGGTAAAAAAAATTGCGATTCATTCCGTCCTTGAATCTTTTTTTTTTAACAATTCTTTTCCTCTTCTTTATCACCTTTTATAAAGGTGGCGAAACATTCTAGTTTTCTTTTGAAATCACCAATAATATGGTTCTGTTGGTTGTTTTTCGGTCAGTTGATTTTCTAAAAAAAAAAAGAATGGCATAAAAACGTAAGAGAATCTTCATCAAATTCACTAAAAACTTCGATTCAATAAATGAAATGACATTTTTTTTCAAGAAATTATTCACAAATACTTCGCAAGGATCTGCGAAAAATCAACAACACTTCCCAGATTATGATTTTCATAAGAAACCCCCGCAATCTTTAAAGCTAATTTCTCATGAGAGTTATATTCGACGAATATAACGTATGTCTCTTTTATTTTTTTCTTCTTAAAATTCGTGTCTGTTTTTGTCAATAAACCTCATTTATTTGTATTCCCTAAATGGCAAAAAATTTGATGAAACACCTTGTAATGAGATATTAAGTTATTTAAATGACATAAGCTCCACATTATACAACCCTTAATGGTATCATTAGCACTCATCAATTATTTGTGTAACATTTCATGTTTCGTGTGTGACATGACGTGTGGAATATTTAAATAGATTGATACTATTTTAAAATGAAAAATAATAATACAAAAAAAAAACACTTCATCCCTAACAACAAAATGGTATTGTGTGGTTTGAAAATAATAATAATGATACTCCTTCCTTCCCCCACTTGTAAAATTATGACTACAATTTTATTAAAAAGAACAAAAAATAACAAATTTAAAATGCTACTATACATTTCCATGTCAGCTACCCGTCATTTTTCCATTCAATAAGGACACGACAACAATATGACAATGAAACCGTGACACGATGCAATCATCATCATCATCATCATCATCTTCATGATGTGAAAATGACAACATGGCCCAGGACACACAAACACTCTATCTATATACCAAAACCTACCTATTCCTATCTACATGAAACATGGTTGATGGTGCCATATTGGCAATCGAATTCGTTAGAGGAATAGAAATATAGGACGAACAACGTATTTTTGTGAGAATGTACTATCTTGTATTATTTTAAAAAGGAACATCACACACCATCGAATGTCAATTGTCTTACAAACAAAGCGAAGTGTTCTCTTTTTGTTCTTTATATTGTGATTGTGATGAAAAAAAGGACACTTCATCATATCACATCCTTAATAAGTTTCTGTTTTGCTGACTTTCAACCATGCCACTTACTCTATCAACTAACATACCAATGCCACTGTCTCTCTGGGTGATGGTGACGTTGTCAGTGTGGTGTCGGTGATGGTGTGTCGAGTCGTCTTCTTTTTGCCACTTAACTAACATTGACAAGGACGACGACAATGTTCCAGTATGCATCCCATGTTCATGTTCCGCGCAAAACAAAAGAAGGTTTATATAAAGTTCTGTCTTAGTGCCAGGATACTTTATAGAAAATGAAAAAAAAAAAAAAAAAAAAAACAGAAAAGAGGATAGAAATATCGTGGGATTGTGGCGCACACAAAAGTGTCTATAAATTTCAATTATTATTATCATTGGTTTCGTAGAAACCATCAAAGAGAAAGGCGGTGGCGGGAATAAAGGACTCAAACAGCCTTATAAACATTTTACATGCATAAACTTTAGGAAAAACTTTGGAAAAACTGGAGGAAATTTTTAACCAGAATATTCTTGCCATTGATCATAAAAAAAAAAAAAACAATAGAAGTTTGTGTCATGCTAGTATGTGGTTGAAGTTAACATTTTGTAATTTTAAGTCGACATGTTTTGTCCTTTTTCACAAAAGAACTAAATTAACTTAATAAACTTTTCGTGGCTTTTTCAAAATAGATTACAAAATTTGTTCACATATGAAAATGAATACAAAAATTAAAATTAAATTTGTAGGGAGCGTATCGGAATCCCGCTTTTTAAAATCCCGTTTTTCGAAAATCACGAAAAAAAATGTTTAAAATCCCGTCTTCTGAAATCCCGCTTACTTAAAATCCCGATCAATTATAATCCCGCATTTTAAAATCCAGTAAAATCCCGTTTTTTACAAAATACATGCTAAATGCATTAATAAAAAAAAATCATGACAAATAGACAAAAAATTAGTAAAACTGATTTTTTTCGTCGTAAACCCCTGTACCTACAACATATTCAGCCCTATTGTGAGTTTCATGTGGAATGGTTTCCGCCCGGAATATTTTTGTTCGCCCGGAATTTTAAAAGCTATCATGAGTTTCACCTGAAGGCTAAACAAGTTTCTTGTTCGGCACCAAAATTTTAGTGAGAGAAGAGCTGTCAAATACCTCGCAAATTACCTGAAAAAAAGTTGAAAAAACAAGGAGATGTCCGAACGTGAACAACTTTTCGCCCGGAACTCAAAATAGGGGAAAAGTGAAATTCAATTTTTCCGGGCTGATTATGAAAACGGTATTTCTGTTATAAAAACATAAAATGATTAAAACCTTAAATTGAGTTCACAAGTAAAAGAAATTTCATTTGATTAAATATGAAAATTGTTAAACTGCATCCAAATAAAAGTTGAAATATAGTTAAATGAAATTTCTTTTGATTGTGTAGTGTGTACTTAATTTAAAGTGTTGTGATAATTTAATGTTATTATAAATCTATGGGATTATAACGATATTATTATTCTTCTGAAAGCTTAGAGTAAATATTAGTTTGTTAATTGATTTCTTTTTTTTTATATTACATTCCTTACTTATTTATATTTTTGTATATATTATATTTTTTGTTTAAGGTTATAATTAAATGCGTATTTAAAAATCTCCCATTTTTAATTTTAATCCATGTTTTAATATTTTACTATCTCGATTTTGCAATCAAAACTAGTTGTTTTATTTTAAAAAATCGTATGATTTTTTAAAATTAAACAACTAGTTTTGATTGCAAAATCGGGATAGTAAAAAACGGTATTATAAGAATCGGGATTATAAGAAACGGGATTACAAAAAACGTGATTTTAAAAAGCGGGATTATGAAAAAACGGGATTTTAAAAGCGGGATTTAAAAAAACGGGAATATAAAAAGCGGGATATCGAACCCAACCCAAATTTGTATATAACTGACATTATTTTTACGCAATTTCTTGCTCGGTATTTAAAGTTATACAAACATACTTCAACTTTTTCAACACTTTATGTGTTATTCTTTTTGTGATGTTCTGCGAACAATTTCGAAATATACATGAGTCACTTCGCATTTATTGTTAATTGCAAAGTCAAAAGGGTATGTATATGTATGTATGTTCATTTAAAAACATGTTCCTTATCCGCTGGTTATAGGCTTTATTAGGTCTCATAATTGAATGTGCCAACCTCTTAATTGAAAAACTAATAAAAAGAAATTATAAATAATACAAATAAAAATAAGTTTTTTTAATGCTGAATTGTTCGATTGGTGTTTGAGGATCACTTTATTACAGGAAGTGTATGTATAGATACCTACCTCCTATTTTTTCAAGAACTACAGGTATCTTTTTTGGACGATATTTGCCAGCTACAAAATGAAAAATCGTTTTTGTGCTAGAATTACATTCTTTGTAGGAAAATAGGAAACTTAGAAGGATTTCAAATATGGATTTCGGAATTCATTCAACAACTAAAACATTCGATGAGTAAATGTTTGAAAGTTTATTTAGTTGCGGAGTACCTGCTTTTGCTGACACTTGGCCGTCCGAGTATAGCCTATTGCTATAACCAAAGGACAAGTAAGAAACTTCCGACTAGTTGCCAGCAGTTCCATCATTTAATCTTAAAAGGCCCAAAAAAACCTCATTCAGGGTTTGATCAACCTTTTTGAAAAAAGTGCAACAATATTCCAATTTTAGATCATACAAAAAAAGTGACCACCAACATATTTTGAGCAAAAGTTTTTGCTTTTATTCTGCTTAGCTGGCCGTTTGTTATGAATTTTTTTTTAAATAAAGTCAAATTAAAACTAAAGTACCCATAAATAAATTTAAAAAAAATCAATGCTCTAAATGTAACAGGCATGTTTATTATTTTAACAAAATTATGATACAATGGACGTTCACACACGGAATTGAATATTGAACAAATCCAATGTCTCCCTTAAATTTTCCTGAAACTACAACAATCGATAACAATCAATTGTTGATTTTGTTTTTAACATTTGATAAAATTCTATTGAAAAGCTTAGTAACCTTGTTATATCAATCCCAAAGTAAAATGTTAAAACTCTACAAAACTTGTGACTCGTAATTTATACAATTCAATTCCAAGAATTAAATGAAAACAAGTTCGGCACTATAAGTATAAATAACTTATCTGACATGGCATCCCAAAAATATATCCTTGGATGCATTTCAATTCATGTTGTGTGTTTGTGTGTAGAAGACAAAAAAAAATTTTTTAAGTTTCAATTTTGCATAAATTTCTATGGAATATGAAAAGTTTAAAAATATACAAAGTTTTTGATGTTATTTTAGTTTTTCATTATCTGATACACTGGTTTCGGGTTAAGAATGAAATAGAAATAAGCTTGATGGAAAAAGTTGTACAAAAATTCATACATTTTTTTTTTATATACACTGCGCGTCACTTGAATAGAAACAACATTTTTTCTTTAGAAAATAGCGATTGGCGCTTTGGTGAGGTAACTTAGTAGATTTTTGGTTTTGCATTTTCAAAGAGGAACTTTTAACAAACATCGTTGTAAAAACAAAAAACCCAAAACAGAAACCGTATTTCTACTAGTTGCGTTTTTTCGCATAACTTCACAAAAAAACAGAAACAAGCTCTTAAATTAGATAAAAATGATGAAAAATCATGGACAACATTAATTTTAGTAAAGCAGTATTAAACTTTGACATTATTTGCACATTATATCCAATTGTGGGCTACGAGCTACCATTAGGCACCACAGAAAATGCATAAATAGAATTTAATATTGAAAATGCACTTGTACTGTACACAATCGTGGACCTAATTGGAGAAAGTGATAAAAGTGTTTGGTAACTTCTTACAAATTAAGAAAATGACATTTTCTACAATTTAAGGATTGAATAAGTGAAATAAACTTTTGTTTTCGTATGGAATGCATCTGTTTTGTTTCTTTTGCGTTGTTTTTTCTGGAACTATCCTTGTGCAATCTCTTTGTTTTTCCACGTTCCTGAACTTCCCAAGAGCTTCTTCCATTATTTCTTTGTAAAAGTTTGCATCTTTTTTCGAAGCGTGAAGCTTCAATTTTGCTATTGTACATCATAAAAACAAAGCGTATTACTATAACATTTTAGTGCCCTTTGGTGGCTATGCGATAAAAGTTATTCTTTCATAAACCAATAAAATAGGACTAATATTAAAAACTCAGATGAGTTGGTATGTTTTCCTTTGAAAACCACTCTTTACCTCACTTCTTTTCAGTTCGAATGCAACTATAAAACAGTTAACTTTTTTGTAATCTTAGTAGAACTTAAAATGTTGTTATTTTGCATTTTGAGGCTTTTTTAATGTTGTGCACCTTTTATAACTTCCATGATGGAACAAACCAACACATTATCATCGCACTAACACCACGTTTTTGACCGATTTTAGCGGCAAAGTGAAGGAAATTGCAGCTAGTTTTTAAATTATTTTTTCTCTGATCTTGATTTGGGTCTCGCCTGTCTTTTTTTTTTTTTTATTCAATCACTAGTTTACGATATTTTAAAAATATTCTCATCCAAATTTGGCAAATTTTCCAATATCTTTCGCGATTTTGCATAGTGCAAGTGCATTTCCAATGTTGCCTGCTATTTATACATTTTCTGATGTGGTGCCTATATGGTAGCTCGTAGCCCATAATTGGTTATAATGTGCGAATAATGTCAAAGTTTAATATTGCTTTACTAAAATTAGTTTTGTCCATGATTTTTCATCATCTTTATCTAATTTAAGAGCTTGTTTCTATTCAAGTGACGCAAAAAAACACTGTTTTTTGTGAAGTAATGCGAAAAAACGCATCTAGTAGCCATACGGTTTCTGTTTTGGGTTTTTTGTTTTTACAACATTGTTCGTTAAAAGTTCCTCTTTGAAAATGCAAAACCAAAAATCTACTAAGTTACCTTCTAAAGAAAGAATGTTGTTTCTATTCAAGTGACGCGCAGTGTATAGTCATAATTTTGAAAAAAGATATTAAAAAATGTTAATCCAGAAAGTGTTTTATTTTTTGGCTTAGAAGGAGTAGTAGGAGTATATTATAGCTCCATAAAAAAAATATTTTCTCAATTGTCTGACTTTTTTTGGTGGTCATGGGCAGTGCATGTTACTTATACTGAAAAAAAAAAACATTTTTTAAACATTGATTTTCATAGCTTGGGTTAGAAAATCTTAATAACGCCGAATTTTAAAATTCAACCTCATATCAATTTACGAAAGTGAAATAAAACCTAGTTCGGACGTTATGAAAATTTTTAGTGTGCAACACTATTTTTGGTTGAGTCGTTTTAAGAAAGAAAACAATCTTACTCTATAATATATCGATTTCGCGGCATTCCACAGGGTAGCCATTTAGGTCATATCATTTTTATTTTGTTTATTAATGACATTCAATATGTGTTAAAATACTCTAAATGTCTTATCTATGCTAATGTTGTAACAGTTTTCAAAACTGTTTCAAATATTCGTGATCGCGAAGAATTACAATGTGACCTTATTTCGTTTTTTGACTGGTGTACCTACTCATAACCGTTTGTTTATTAACGTCGACAAATGTAAAACAAGGCATGTATTTTACAAGAAACCGTCCTTCTACTTCTAGATCAGTGCATTTATAATTTGACCCAGCAGTTTGTACCACCCCCAAATTTTTTTTGCTCATTCCATAGAACATTGGCTGAATATCATTACCCTGATTTTTCGCACTCACGAAATTCACCTTTCGGCCGCCATCTTGGATTTTAGTTTTTGTTAAATATCTCGATTTATATTTATCCTACATAAAAGTTGTGTATACAAGAAACGTAGGCAATTAAATTTCGCGTCTTTTATGTTCAGAACACTTTTTCGATATTCTGAGATAAGATTATCACAACAAAAACATTACTGTTAAAAAAAGAGCCAAGTTATCCTATGTTGAAATTATGCTGGCACAAAAAGTACTGAGATGTAAAAGTGTATAAAGTTCTAAAGTTTGGGTTCAAATTCGTATCAATAAAATTTTGATTGTTCTCTTGACAATTTTTCTTAACCATCGATTTTTAAAGTTATTTCAAAAATTGCCAAGTAAACAATCAAAATTTTATTGATACGAATTTGAACCCAAACTTTAGAACTTGGTACACTTTTACATCTCAGTACTTTTTGTGCCAGCATAATTTCAACATAGGATAACTTGGCTCTTTTTTTAACAGTAATGTTTTTGTTGTGATTTCACTACTTTTTGCAAGGTATGGCTGTAGAATATAAAATCTCTTTATTTGATGAAAATTCAGTGAAAATGGGTGGTTGCAGCGCCCCTGCCTGAAATTCTCAAACTTTAAATTTTTTCCTTTGTGTAAACTACCAGCACCACCATTCTACCAAATTTCAAGATTCTTCGAAATACAGAAGTGCTCTACAATAATTTATGAAAATTCAGCGGAAATGGGCGGATGCCACACCCCCTGAATTGAAAATCTCAAATTTTCCTTTGTATACACCACAAGTCCTATCACCGTGTAAAATTTCAAGTTTCTACGATATCGGGAAGTTCTCCATAATTTTGATGATCTGTCAGTGAGTCAGTTACGGTTTTTGCGATTTTTGAAGCCCTATATCTCAGAAACTACTCATCGTAGGAGGCTGAAATTTTGTGAGGTGTTTGGTTTTGACGAGTTCAACAAATGTAGTGAGCATCTTGAAATGAAATTTCTAGCATCTTTGGTGTAGAAGTTAGAGGGGGGTCGAAAATGGCCTGAGTTGTTTCCTGTAAATAAGGGTGTAGTGCCAAAGTTGCTAGAGAACTTGGCTGGGCACTACCGTGCCCCTTGATTCACCTTAAAATTCTCTACAACTCTGCTGTACATTTTTTTTCTATGGCTAAAAATATAAAAAAGTTATTAATACTTTTTTTTGTTAAAAATGCTCTTTTTTGTTTGTGTTTTTATCTTTAATTTTTTCTTCATTTTTTTTTTACCAAATCTTGAATTTTAAATGATTAGTGAGTATTTTATAGCTTTATGTTACAAAAGAAAATTCAGGACCTGCAATTTTTTTATATTTAAGTCTCTTCATTTCATAAAAAAGGGGTATTTTTTAACAAAAAAAGTATTAATAACTTTTGTATTTATAGCGATAGAAAAAAAAGTTGTATAGCAGAGTTGAAGAGAACTTTAAGGCGAATAATCTTTTCCGATACGTTTTTTCATAATTTTGATAAAAAGTTCTCAAATTTTTAAAATTGTCATTTTTTTCGGTTTTTTTTTTTACTATTTTGGCTTGTAACTTTTTTAATATTCAGAATATCGAAAAAGTGTTCTTAACATAAAAGACTACGTTTCTTGTATACACAACTTTTATGTAGAATAAATAAAAATCGAGATATTCAACAAAAACTAAAATACAAGATGGTGGCCGAAAGGTGAATTTCGCAGCCAATGCTCTATCGAATGAGAAAAAAAAAATTGGGGGTGGTACAAACTGCTGGGTCGCCCATATATGAACATCATAAATGCACTGGACTATTCCTTCAATTTATCAATATCTAGTGAAAATGACGTTTCTGTTCTTGGTGTCACTTGAACTTGAATTCATTCAACATATAAACTAACAAAGCAAATTCAATTCTAGGGTGGATAATTTTTGTTTCTTCTTAAATTTGTTGACCTTGAAAAAGTGGAAATTCAACAAGTTAGCGGATTAAAATTTCAGTAAAGCTATATATTTTCAAGATCAATCGGCAATCGATATTGTCCCTTCACTAAATCGTTAAGCTGCCTTTGGAATTCACTCTAGGCTCAAAGATAAAGACTTGATATAAAAATCAGTTTACAAATATAAAAATAAAAACAAATCACTTTTTTTTTCATTCTATAAAGAGTCTTGAGTTTCTTAAACAAGAATATATAAAATCTAACATGTATGTTTGTTTGTATCTTGAAAGCAAATAAAAACAACCTTCTTTGCTTTTCTTTTTTTATTGAGAGAAACAAGTCATGTTTATCTATACATACCTTCCCAACCATTTAGAAGAGGAGTCTTCTATTCCTTCTATAACAAGTCTACCATTCCCAACAAAAATTCCAGGCAAGAGATGATTTATAAATATGTAAATCTCTTTTTGCATACGCAATATATTTGCTATGTCACAACAGAGGGTTTGTTTTTATTTTGAGTTAAGCAAAAAAAAAAAAGGAAATGATTTTTGACGCATATCAAAATCATCCGGATTTTTTGTCTAACATGTCTCTCCTCTGGAAAAGGATGTGAATTGGATATACCTTAAATGAAATGACAAAAACATCCATCGAGACAAAAAGAAAACATTGAATTACTCGCCTTTGCTTGGCTGACATGGTTGATGGGTGTAAAAGAGTTGAGTTGTCAACTTAAATCCATTCTAATAACCTTTGCGATAAGAACTTCAACACTGACATAATGAGGGTCAATGTTAATCTTTCAAAAAAATCAACAAAATTAAAACCATATTTTTTTGCTTTATGAAGTTTTTTTTTATGAACAAGAGTCCTTCAGAAGGATAGTATCCTTGAAAACCCTTTTTTTTTATTTCTGAAAAACACTTGAAAACCACTTTTGAGCTCTTGAAGCTTAACCCTTGTTAAGATTTTATAATTAAACTAAGTTAAATCAATCGTTGCAATAAATCCCTTAAGGATATTCCAGTGAAATGAATATTTAACACATCCAAACGATGTTTTGGTTCAACCAATCGTAATCCAAACAAATGATTAATTAGGATATATTCACAGAGAAAACACCAATAAGGAATTATGAAGCTCAAATGTTCAATATATACCAAAGTCTATAGGTATATCATCTACATTTCATATTGGTTTTTGGCTCATACAAACGATCAAATTGAAAGGACCTTCATCATGAAGCATAACGAAGAGCTAGCTCTTGAGCTCTCAAAACCACATTACCCCCCTCTTTATGTCCCCACTTAAGACTATAATTCTTCGAAGATTGAATGACTTCCCAATCAAACAGAAGAGAAGTTTTTAGTAAATATTTGCGTGATTGCACAGCACTCAACAAATCAGCTTAAATTTATGAATGAAATGGGGAACTTGAGCAAAAGACCAGACGCAGCCAGTCCAACCAAAAACATCAAAATCCTTGTAGACACCACACAGAACTCAAATAACGCTTCAATTGACATTTATTGCTTCTTTTTACCCTCTAATATGGTATAGAATTGAAATGGTTGCGAACGAAATTAGAAAACATAAAAAAAAACATGTTTTCTTATTTTTTTTTATTGCGAAAATGCGAGCAATGAAATTATAAGAGTTGTTCAAAGAGATTTGATTATTTGGGAAATAAATTTTTTTGGTTCTTAAGAGGAAATTAAGGAAAAATAAAATGAAAGTTCGTAGAATTCTTAAATCAGTGTGAATTATACATGGTGGCAACCCACGCAGCTCTTAAATGTCAAGTTGATTAACGAACAATTATATTTAAGGCGATTAAATTGACGCTTTGCCTAATTGCTATACATTTATTGTATGTTATCTCTTTGATGATTACATTAATCACAAGAAAATGCAAATAGAAGTTTAAGGTCATAAGACATTTTAAGAATTCAGTCACAAAAACAGTGTTTAATAAATTATAATTTTTTTTCAAAAGCGAATATGTTACTTAAATAATATTTCTATTTTTTATTTCTTATTTTCATTTGGGATATGTATGTATTAATAGGCACCAAGACCTTAGGACTCATTATTTTTGAAATCACTGAATGGTCAACATTTTCATAATGTGTTTTCATATTTTTGTTTTGCGATATAGGTAAGGGTCACTGTGGTGTATACGTACCATTTTTTATTTTAAATCTAAAAAAACAATGAAAATTGTTCTAATCTAGAGCCAGTAGAGTTGATATTTACTGACCACTTTTTGACAATAATTTTTCATTGGACATGTTTTGCTTATGAAATGCCGTATTAAAACAAAAAGAATGAATTGATTTTCAAATTCCCGGCTACGACTGAATGGATTAAAAAAAAATTTTTTTCATGGAATAGTAGTTTTGCATTTGTTTTTTTTTTTTTTCAAAAAATTCAAAACCCGCTGAGTTGCACGCTTTCTTGCTTTCATGGTAAAAGTTTAAGTTTATGTTCGAATCATAACACTTTTAGAGCCCCCGCACACTTTTAGTTTTGAAGGCAATTGTGTAGCAAAACAAACTTTTTTTTCGATCAAAGAAACTTTTTGATCGACTTAATACTTAATCGTTGTAGTGTGCGCACTTTCATACAATTTCATACTGATTAAGAGAACGACTAAACTGTTGGCCGATAGAAAGTTTGTAATGTGAGGGGGCTCTCAGTGATATAATATAAATTAGTTTGAAAAGAATAGTTTATAAAAAATGTAAAAAGTATTAAAAAATATCTTTTTTTTAAGGAGCCCATCTCGTTTGTGTGATTTATGATTATACCTTTGGACAACATTTTGTGGGAGATAAGTCAAATTCCTGATTTATAATGAGAAATAAGACGGATCGACAGGATCGAGTCGCGAATTCCACTGAATATGTTAATTTTTTATTAAAATAAAATATTCGAATGAGTCCCACGTACTTGCTCCTATGCGAAAAGTTGCTGAAAATGCCAATGCCATTTAAAATTCATAAAAGAGTATTTTAAATTTCATTTTATAAGAAATTTAATTGAAACTTTAAAAAACTGTAAAATTTGTTTTTGAAATTACAAAACATATCTTTAAGTTATTTCGACTACAACACAATGTAGGCCATTAAGTTTTTTTTTTGAAAATCTTGAGCCGTTTTTTTTTTAATTACATTATGTAGTTGTTTATATACTACTGAAAAAAATAAAGTGATAAAAAACAAAAAAATCGCACAAAAACCAGGTGCGGTTTTTTGAAAAAAAAAAAAAGTTTTTTTGCATTGAATTAATATAAAAAATCAAGATACAAAAAAAAGGCGTTTGGTATTTTAAGGATAATGAAGCGCGTATTTGGAATAATCGAGAAAAAAATTAATGTTGATTCTGAATTGTGCTTTTGCAGTTTAATATGTTTACAAAAACCCTACAAAGTTTCTATTCAATCTGTCGACCCATTTTTTTTTATTCGATCAAATTTTTGCAACAAAATAAAAGGATCACTTAAAAATAAAATCTTTAACAAAATGCAAAAAAAAAAAATGTTTTTTTTTAGCTTTCTTTGTATTTCTAATGCGATAGTTGTTGAATAGCGATAATACAGAGATGACATTCAGAACTATGAACGGATAATGTCGAGTGCTTTGAATTGGCCACTAAAACAACAAAAAGTGAAAGTAACATGTCAAGGAGTGAAAAGACAAAAATTCACTCTTAAAAAAAGTCATAAATTTGTCAAGAATTTGACTGTTGATACACTGAACCAAAAAGGTACATAAAATTAATGAATTCGTACATTAATTTAATGTAAAAATTCATTGCAAATGAGCCAATGTACAAATTCATTAAATTTAAGAATCTTTTTATGAACAAATTCATAAGGGAATGAATCTTTCTTAAAAATTAAGAATGAGTTCTTAAATTTTATGAATTTGTTCATAAACGAATTCGAAAATGTTTGAACATGTTTAAGAAAAGTTTCTTAGATTTTAGGAAAAGTTTCATAGATTTTAAGAAAAGTTTCTTAGACTTTAAGAAAAGTTTCTTACATTTTAAGATTATTTCTTGAATTTTATGATTTTTTTCATAAATTTCGTAAAAATTGAAATGAAATGTTGCTTTAATTTTATGAAAAAAATAATAAAAACTATGAATTTTTCTTAAAGTTGTATGATTGTTTTCATATATAATACTATTTTCATTAAAATGTATGCATTTATTTATATAAATGCATATAATACATTACCATTTCCATTCCAAGCCTTTAATTTGTTCCTAAAAAAATTTTTATCCCAAACAAACAAACAGCAAAAGAAAACAACCCAAAATCTAAAACAAAAAAATGAAAATTGTTTTTAAAAATAAAAGAAATTATTAAGTTTAAACGTTATAAAAATGTTTTATTGATCATTATCACTATAAATTTCAGTATAAAGTTAATTTTTAATTTAATTTTACTTTTTTAATGGATGCATCATCTGGAAAGATAGAAAAAAGATTGTATTAGTAAAATTGATATGTACTATTTGATTTAAAAAATTGAAATAGCTAGAAGGTTAAATTATCTTTTACCTTATTGTAATCGGCAGCATTAGACTATGGAGCTGAAAAAAAAAAAAACAATACAAAATTGAATAAGTTGGGGGAAAAATAAAAATATAAAAAATTTAGGTTGATAATATTAAGTTAAAACAAAATTTAAATATTTAGAGAAATAAAATAAAATTCAACACTTACCTACTAAATTCTATGTTTTGCTTTAGTTTGCAATGACAATTTCAAGTGTACAGGATTAGTTGAGAATCGCCTTTAATATGATTTTTATTTTGTTTCGATTTTTTCCCCTTTGCCGGTTCAAAGTTGAAGATTACGTATGTGCCTCCTTATTTCACAAAAATTTCAAATCACGATTTTTAATTTTAAAACATGCCCCTATAACAAAAAATAATTAAAACATGTTTAATATATAAAAGAAAGCAATTTTTAACATTCTATGTTTTTATACTTATCTGAGTATATGGGAAAGAGGCAACGGGAACCACCAATATTTTACACTGCTAAATGTACTTATACTCTTCAAATTGCCTACGTGGTTGAAATGCTTAACACTGTTTATAATAAATATTGTCTTTTATTCACAAACTTTTATAACTTGTTTCGGCAACAACCGTCCACTTTGAACATCATATTTTAAATTAAATCCTCAAAGAAATCTTTCTGAGGCATAGATTCAGAACAACAGTTATTATTTTATAGATTGATGAAAAAGTACATAGACTTTAAGAAAATATACTTAAAAACTCAAAACGTAAGAATTTTTTCATAAATTATATGTATACTTTCATAATATTTAAATAATTAATTCTTAAATTTTGGAAAAATATGAATTTCGAACTTAAAAAGTATGAACAGATTCTTAAATTTTAAGAATAAGTTCTTAATACCGAATACAGGATAACGGTAAAATATTCGTTATTTTTCGATTAATGAAAAAATACATTCATTTTAAGAAAAAGTACTTAAAAACACAAAATTAATGAACTTCTTACAACTGTAATTTTGAAAATTGATTTTATCAATTTTAGAAGGGAAAAAAAGTCAATTTTAAAAATTATCTTAACTCAAAATACAACTGAATGGAAAATAATAGTGAATTTCGTTCATAAAAGTATGTCTAGATTCTAAGATTCAGTAAAATATTCTTTCGAATTGGGGCTAGAAGTTTATGAATTTATTCATTAACCTTCGTATTTGTTCTTAAAAAAAATTCATAAAAATATTTTCCATAGGAAATTTTTTATGAAAACTGATTCTTAAATTTTATGAATTGTTCTTAAAAATAATTTTTTTTTTAAGAATTCGTACTTAAATTTAATGAATATTTCTTAAAAATGTATGAATTTCGGTTTATGAACGAGATTCATAGTTTTTAAGAATAATAATTTTTCAGTGTAGCAATTTTACTTTATTCTAATATTAAAGTATTTTTAATTATCGACGTTTGAAAAAAAACGATCATCAAAAACAGAGCTGTTCCCCCGGTTAGTTACTCCACTATAGGAAACAGTTACATAATTCGGTTTCGATTTACATATAACAAAATATGTTGAAATATTTTAGCCCAAAAGAACTCTCCGTTGAAAAATCTTATCTTTCATATTCCTGGTTTATAGATGAAAGCATTGGAAATCAACGGAAAGAAACATAAATTACTACTAACCTCTTTCGAAAGAAAGAAATCATGAGGCATGGAAAATCAACGGACCGTGTCTACTGAAACTAGAACCCTTTCAAGCATCGGCTTCCTAATATTCAGTAAGTAAAACGCCTCCAGGATTTAGATAAGAACAAAGTGGCAAAAAATATTTTATGAACTTTACTTTGCAAGTTTAGCTTTTTTATATCCTTATTGCATACATTCATAGATATGAATCTTATGAATTAATAATAATGTACATATGTAAGGGAATATTGTGAAGCCCAAAAACATATTATATTTTTTTCAAATTTTTATTGTAAAAGTTTTGTTGAAAAGTTAAGGACTCTCATGAAGCATAATACAAAAATGCCACATAAATTGAAAGGGTTGAGAAAACACAATATAATAGAAAAAGGTTAGGTACTTAGAACTTAAGAATTCTCTTAAATTAAGGATAAACCTATTTAATTTGAAAAAGTTTTGAATGTTGTTATGTCTAATGTGTAAAGTGCGATATCATAGACATAAGTGGAAATGGCATAATATTCTACGCAAAAATGTACAGTTATTATTTCTTTTAGTATGAAATTATATTAATAATTTAGCATGGAAATGGCCATTGTTTGAAATGCTACTATGTATGTAATAAAAGTTTAAACGAAAAAGGGGCTATTAAGTGGAATAAAAAGTGTTTCTCATTGTTAATTTATTTTAAAGAGAGTTTAATCAAAGATATAAAGTAAAAACCTTGGTCAGTGTTAATTGAAAAAAAAAAAACAAACTAAAGAAATATTATTTTGAAACCGAACAAAATTAAAATTTCAAAGTTAAATTAAAAGTTGGAAAGAAGCCATAATTGGCTTCTTTCCAACTTTTAATTTATTTGTTTTATCGAATTTTTATTTAAACTTTTCAGTATCTACTTTTTATGAATGAGGTTGACTTGTCACACAGTGTTGCCTTACATGCTTTGAGGGGGTAAAAATCATTAACATGACAATTTATAAACGAAAAGTGATGAAATTTAGTAAACTGAAGAAAATTTGTTTGAAAAATACGAAAAAGCTGCAAACTTTTAACCATATTTGACACCAAAAAGCATGAAATGCTAGACTTTCCTGGGTTCCGACTTTCATTCAGAAAAGAAGAGCCTTAAGCCGAGTTCATCGATAAGGGGATCCAGTGGGAAAATCTTTTGCTCATGAGTAGGTATAATTACATAGTATTTAACAAGACGTGACCGAATTATATGACCGACGACCAAAGGTCATAAAACGAAATAATGAATTGATAAATACTTACTTACATATATCTATGATCCAAATATAAAGGTAATCCACTGTGGCGTATACGTAACATTTTTTTTTTATTCTATAAAAAAAAATTAATTTATAATATAAAGCCATTAATAAATCAATTCATAGACTAAATTCTTAATTTTTGTTTACCCTCATTTGTCTCCTCGAAATTTTTCCCATAAGATACCAAAAACGACCTTAATTCAAAAGTCCTTTAAAATAGGAAAATTTAAAAACCATATTACTTCTCCTTTCCAAAAAAAAAAATAACTGCCCATGAAACGTTTTCGGTAATCTCACTTTTTTCCTCATTTTTAATTCTATTCCCCTTGATTGCTTTGAGGTAAGGTTTTGTGGTTGTGGGTTTATAAATCTTTGCCATTCCTCATCCCCAAACGTGACTCTCTTTCTCAAAAGCTCAATTACCTACCTTGAAATATTTATCTATCCATTTCAATGGCATTGAGGCACGAAAACAAACAAATTCATATCTTTATTCAAGTGTGCAAAAATAATATAACCAAGCTACCTACGTTACCACCGTCGTCGACAAATGTGCGTTCAAGAGTCTCAAAATGCCAATGATGGTTTTGGCGTTTGCGGCAACAACCACCATCACCGCACCAAAATACAAAACAGTGCCAATGGGACATTTTGAATAATCCAAATACAAAGACGCATCATATATGAACATGAACAAGCAAGGTACACATCAACACATGTTGACACAAACAGCATCATCTAAACTGAAATTACCGAAATCGATTTGTTTACCCATTCGTTTACATTATTATTTGTTTTATCCTGGGAGAAATTCTAACAAAACACAAACAATTTTGCCTTGGAACAGATGGGAGATACAAAAAAAATATAAAAACAAACAAAAGCTACACCTGACAAAGTACCAAATCACTTTGCGCCTTCATCTCCTTCCAAAACGAAGCCATCCCAAGAAGAGACACAAGACAAAAATCACAAACTTCTGTTTTTAAAGTGAATACTTAAAGGAGGACGAATCACCTTTCCTTTATCTCCAGGTGGCGTACATTCTCACCCACATTCCTACCTGCCTTCCATCTATTTCTCTATAGAAAAATGTGAGCTTCTCTTATTTTCAATATTTGCCTCAACGAATCCCAGCAACTGCCATCCATACTTCTTTAGATTTAAGGGCATCTTCTCTCTGTCCACAAAGAATATGAACGAGCTCATACAAAAGGATATATTTATAGGATCCCAGACGACTGTGTTATACTATACCGTTACCGTAGTTACCTTTTTTGCTCTACGAGTGTTAAAGTCTATGGCTTCTTAGCGTTTATACTCACATCCATATAAGTACCAAAGCAAAGTAAGAGGAACCTTAGCTACTCTCATCTCATCCACCTGTTCTTCTAATGTCTCTCAGCAAACGTGATTCTAAACACACACAGACACCAGACAGTGGAGTGGGTAAGTGGTAAGCAAAGCAGTATGGCACACGCCAAAGGAACGAACTCTTCCGGAAGCACAGTGACAGTCTTAAGCAGAGTCAATTGAATACAATAAGCAGCAGTTGGATGGGTGATTTGCAAGAAGGAGCTCCAGAATAACTCAGAAAAGAGAAACAGAGAGAGATTTCCAGTTGGCATTTAGGCCAAATCACATTCTCATAGCAAATGTAAGTGTGAACGGAATGTTGATGAAGATTTACTAAAAAAAATGTTGTTGTTGTTGGAAATATAAGGTACAATCTTTGTTTATTTTACTTTTGTTTTTTTGGAAGAATTTTCTAAAACTATACCAAGACTTGTGGGGACAGCGTTAATATTTCATAATTTTAATAGAAAATTCCGTATGGGTATTAACTTTGGGTTACGAACGTGACTGCGGGTTTCAATTTTCTTGGAAAACAAAAATAATTTTATTTTTTGTTATTTTGTATCATGCTGCTGTGATGAGCTTCCCATGAGAATGGTAATAGGAAATGATAGTATTCTAGGTCATCGCTTTATTTCCCATCTAAATTTTTCTTACTCCACGTTTTATAGAAGATAGGCTATAAAAATATCATTTTTCTAAACAAAAATAAAGGGCCAAAAAGTCCAAACTATCGAAAGAACACGTCGAGAAAGACCACATTGTATTTGGTGCAATAGGCTACTGGTATTGAAGTTTTAAACTACTTTTTATGGAAGTATACCCACCATTTTAAATGTTGAGTGGACAAATGTTTTTGATCAGAGATACGTTATTGAACGGCTTTGAGAGAAATTTTAAAATTTGATCAAAACTCAAAAAATATCCAAATAAAAAATGGTTTCTATTCGTTTTCAACAATTTTTGAGGATTTATGGTTTTGTAATCAAAATATGGTAGCGTGCATTGTTTTCATGGGTATCAATGGGAAACTACCAGTAGGTACTCCACTCAGCCACTTTTTTAAAAATTTTTTCTTATAGTAAAAAAAAAATTAAAAAAGTCAAAAAACTGTCACATTAGTAAAACATCTTTTAGAACCATTATTATCTGGATTTTTTTTAATTACACTGGTCGACAAAAAACAAAATAATTTGGGAGCAAGAACTTTGTAAGGTGATTTTAATTAACTTGAGTGTGCTGAATTTAAAACTGTTTACAAATTTATTCTATCACTTCTGGTTTTTAAGCTCAACTCATCACTATTTTCGCTATAAAGTCTCAAAATCTAATTTTGAATGAAGTGCTTTTTGATGTTTGATCTGAAATACTTATATATTTTTCCGTAATATTTTGCTTTTGTTATCGAAATCAGTAGTCGAAAACTCTAATTAACTTCAAATCTGCTTCAAAAAACCATTAAAATTTTACGGTGATGTAATTCGACGGCAAAAGTCCCAAAAAACGCGTTTTTGACCTATTAATATTGAAATATTTCAGTGAAATTTTGACAAATTTCTTATTTATTTTCTTGAAATAAATTGACTAATGGCCATTAACGAAATATAAGCGATTTTATTTGATATATCACACATAACGTTACGTGCTCTACAAGTTACACAATCTTAAATTGAAAAAAATTTAAAAATACCTCAAAACACCTGTGGAGATCTGCTCGCTATGACCAGCTACCAGTGTAGGATAGGAAGTACCGTAATCTCAGTCTGGAAATTCGACATGGTTGACTTTAAAAAATTCTAACTTCTCTTGTAGACATCTTTGAAATAAGATTTATACATCATTATACAAGGTGAAACAATAAGCTTTCACATGGTATAAAATTTTTTATAGGTTGTCAAACAATAAAATTGATTTAATAGCATGAGAACATAAAAATAAATGTTTTTTTTTGCTTTTTGGATGAAGTTTAAAAAACTCTAGCTCTTTTTGTAGATGTCTCATAGACTTGATCGATATATATATTTTGAGCTAAGACAATAAGCTTTCAGATGGTGTAAAAATGGTTTTAATAGCGTGAGAAGATAAAAATACGTGTTTTTTCGCTTTTTTTTGATGGAAATTGATCGAGTTCAAAAAATCTAGCTCTTTTTGTCTCATAGACCTGAGCGATATATATATTTTGAGCTAAGACAATAAGTTTTCAGATGATATATAAAATTTATCTAGGTTGTCATATGTATAAAAAACATGGATTGATAGAATAAAAATAGGTAGATTTTTTTCTATTTTTTTTTTGCATGAAAAATGATTTTTAAGGTTTCACTTCTACCACATGTGAATTGCACACATGATTTTTTTTTTTATATATAAATTAAAAACAGAATTTTATTAAAACCAGTAAGACATTGACGTACACTAAATTTAATAGAGTTTTTTTTTCGAGATAACTGCAATTCCTCTAAAATTTCATGTTGGAGATACTTCAAAATGACTTAAAAATCATCTGTAATTAATTTTAAGTAAATCCATTCATCACACTGATGGGCAGATAGACGTGAACTTGTAATCATCTTGTTTAAAACCTCGCAGTTATTTTTTCTACACGAAGTTAATATTTTTCTCGTAGCTCTTCTAGATTTATTAAAAAAGTCAAGCTCTTCCAGTTTCTAGTTCTACCATTATTTTTATTTATCTAATCATAGCTTTAATCTAAAATTTTTACTCTTGGTTTCGTGGCAAACAAATTCAAAACCAAAATTTTGATTATGGAGAAGTCTGAAAAAGTGGTTTTCGTAGGTAACTCCAATCGGCGGCGCGATCTTTGCGTCAATCTACTACAAACGGTTGTACAGACCTTCTTCAAATTCGGTATTGATGAATTTTATGGAATTTTAAGTTTTTTTTTTTTTGCACATTTTAGAACATTCACCCATACAAAATTTTTGAGATAATGCTTCTAAAGATTTTGATCAAAACACGTAATATTCAAAGCAATTGCAAAAAAAAACTGCATTTCCTCCTGAAGTCCCCATACATTTAAGGTTCTGATAAGGTTTTTTTTTAAATAACGTTCATATATCTCAATATTTGTGAAAATAGTTTTCAAAACAAAAAATCTGGCAAAATTCTGCGTGTTTTGGGACTTCAATTTTTAAGATAACTCCTTTTTACTAATAAATGTCCCCCCACAACTACCTCATAAAAACATATCTGGTATTTTACCAAAATATTTCTGGGGTAAATTTCAAAATAATTAAAACACTTTAAAATCTGTTTGTGACATAAGACAATAGTAAAGGTGTCACTTATCCTGACACGAAGCAGGTGTCTTATTCAATTTATTTTAAATTATTTCAACAGCTCTTAAATTTTAAGATATATAATACACTTGCCATATGTTTGGCTTCATCAACCCACTTCAAATGAAATGTTTCAGCTACTGGAAATTTTAAACAAAAAAAAATATCATTCAATTCAATTGCACACGAAGATATGCTTTAGTTTAGAATATTAAATAAATTTGTAACCACCTACGTACATAAGGTATATGACATTTTAACAAGATATGATATGTCAAACAGATAACTGCCACTTAACCAAGAATATCATCACTTTTTATTCTGTATAATGTCATGTATTATGTGTGTATAGGTACAACTCCTCCGAGTGTATCTATTGTGTTGTTTAAGAATCCTTCATCATACAATAATTATTATAATATTCTTGATTCTGTTATGTGATACTGTTGCGCTTCTGAATATCATAAAGTGCAATTATTAACAAGTTCATATATATCCACCTACAAACACACACACACCCATATGTATATGTGTAATACTTAACAAAACCATAGAATGTCCTTGGGGGATATGAAACTATATTTTATGTCGTAAAGTTTGTGTATATGAGGACAATGGCTAACCGAGAAAACTTATCTATAAATTTTATACTTGAAGCTTGTTTTATATATTTTTTGTTGGTTTATACCTCACACATGTACAAACACCTTAATACTTAAGGGATATATGGGGGACACAATAAATTCACTAACCCGAGTGCTTTTTTATCCCAAACAAAAGGGACAAAGATAGAAATAAATTGGTCGAGAAGTTTTTGAAGTTTTAAGATAAATTCATTTTTATGTTTCAATTTGTCTATTTTTAGCCTGGGGTTTTGGCTAAGAGCTTTTTTTATTTAATTCAAACCTCAATATTGCGGGTAGTGAAAAATTGAGTTTTTTTTTTAATCGAGAATCATAAGACTAGTAGACAGCTGCTGCCTTAGTCAATAGATATAATTCAGCAGTCCTAAATCATGCCATTATTATTTCAGCAATAAGTCCAATAGCTTTAATCAAGTAATTAGAAAAAAAAAAACTGAGCTATATTCACAGGTAGGTAGGTACTATTCATCCTTAAGAACACACGAGTGAGTACTCTTCTCCCTAACAAAATGTTTTTTTTTTTTTATTTTTCGGTATAGGTCCTCCAATAAACTTTCAATGGTGATCATGATGTTTCGGCCTTAAAAGACAAAAAGCAATTTCATTTATTAGTTTGAGCTTCAAAAAAGGTTCGCAATCTGATTTATTTTACTAAGATGCAATTTTAGAAAAAAAATTTAAAATTTCTAGACCGTTTTTTAAATCAATATTTTTTGAAAATAATTTTTAGAATTTTTTTTTTAAATAAACTTGGTATGCCCTATTGTAGTAATTGTCAATCAACACTCAAAGCCAAAATATCAAAAAATACATATCCTTTTTGAAAAATTGGTATTTTCAAAAAACCAAAATTAAAAAAAAAGAAAGTTTTATATCTTTTTTGGTTTTTTTTTTGCATTTTTCTCAAAACTGGAGGGTGACCGGAAAAAACGGACTTGAAATTCTGATTCAGCGGGTCCAAAAATATATAGAAAGATAGGTCTGGTCCCTGGTACATGACACTTTTTTTTTCTGTGTGCCCAGTGCCGGTTTAAGCACTACCGCCCGAGTCGAACTTTATGTACGAATTTAGAATTCAAAGTACTTTATAGAATCTATGAAAGTACTTTTCATTTTAAAATAAACCTAAATATGAACTTTGTATACTTACTAAACTTAGTATCCCCTCAGAAACCTTCCGGACTGATAATTAACGACTTTAAGAACTGAAAACACTAGTTTAATCCTAAGTTTTCTATTTTTGACCTAAATTTAAAGACCTTATTATGTACTTGTAAATCTCTTTGACCTTGGTAGATACTAGATTAACACTATTTAAGCTAGGTTGAGACTATTAACTAGCAAACACTTTTTAAGTGTTAAATGATCTTCATGTGTCTACAATGTTTAATCACTAAATTTGTACTCTTTAACCTAGGTTGAGACTTTCAAAACTCCAAATACTAGTTAAGTCCTATTTGGACTAAAAATACAAGTTCGGACAGGAACCCACCTTGACTATTGTCTGGTGCACCTGACTCTAGAGGGCATTTGAAGTAGGTCATTTGGCAAGTGCGGGTCGGTGTCGGTACTAACCCATTTCACTCACGGTCTTAAGTCAAAATTTTATTTAACTTGTTCAATCCTGTTAATTCAATCTACTAATACGAGAAAAAATCATTCGTAAAAAAAACTCTTGAGTTATTTTTTTTTTTTTTTTTAATATAATTGTGAAAAGTGAAAGTGATTGTTTAAAATTTTTTGTTGAAAATGCAAAGGTAAAAAGAAAAGAAAATAGCAACAAAACTCAGCTGTCCTGCTTCTATTCGACAGAATTTTTCTATCAAGTAAAAAAAAAAATCAGAGAAAATCCATAATAAATTTTTATTAACAAAACAAAAGTGCTTGGTGTCTTACAGTGTTTTTACTATTAAAATAATAACCAATTTATTTGGCGACAAAATAAATTCTTTGCTTTTTTGAAAGTTTGGTAAAAACACGTTTTGATTGTAAATTTCAGAGATGATATCAAAATGGAGACTTGTTGCTTACAATAGCTGCGTTCCTTTGGGAATATTTATCTACTGCTTAGTACTTAAAGCTGCTTTGAACTAATTTTTCATATAGCAAAAGTAGTTCAAAGTAGTTATAAGTACTTACAGTAGATAAATGTTCCCAAAAGAAACGCTAATAAAGTACCATTTCGGCATTATGTATTAAAATCATTATTTGTTGTACTTTTTGTTTGACATTAGCTATTTGTCTAAAAAAAGTAAATTATGAAGGTAAGTGTTCAAAATTATATATTCGTGTCGTGTGTTCTTTTTTTTACCGACTTCTAAAAATGAGGAGGTTTTCAATTCGTCTGTATTTTTTTTTTTTTTTTTTTTTTATGTTTGTTACCTCATATAACTTTGGAATGAGTGAACCAATTTTGGTAATTCTTTTTGTATTAGAAAGCTGGTGCTGGTGGTTATAGGAAGTATAAGATAAACCATAAAACCCAGTTTTGATCCAAGGAAGTTTGTTTTTTTTTTTTTTTTTTTTTTGATAAAAATGATTATTTTTATATAAATATGTTCGTAGGTATATACTATAAATGTATAGAAAGAAACAAAGATTTTTATTAAAGCTAACCACCATTTATATCGCATATCATTACGAATTATGTGTAAATTTGAAATTTGAACTGTAACGTTCATATCATTAATAAATCATTTTTATAAAAAAAAACAAAACCGACTTCCATGAACCGAAACTTTGTTTTATGGTTTTTCTCATAGTTTATGAAGCCAGAGCTGGTATTGAAATTGGAAATAAGAATTTGAAGAACCCAGTAAGGATATCTAGACTATAGAGAATTCTTAGAAATAAGTAGAACAAATAGGACTCAATGAGTTTTTGTAGAATATAGGTTTTAAAAAGGATTTAATCATATTTTTTTTGGTCCTAAATAACTACCCAAAATGGGATTTTTTCCGATAACCGACTATTTGCGGTCTTAAGTAGAGGTTATTTTCTTTAGAAATTTAGTGATATTTATGACCTATTGAATCTAAACAAAGAATATTTGGGTTTTAAATAGGATTTAAATAGTGCCAAATGTTCGACTCGGGCGGCGCCCCTGGGCAAGATTGCAAGTGGCGCCTCTAAAAAAAATTCATTTCAAAACAATTTTTTAAAATCACGGAAAAAAAGCAATAGCAGATTATGTCTTACCTCTCTTATACTTGTTAATGCATTTATTAACAATGTGCAGTTTATTAAAGTTCATAAGGTTAACTTAAAAAAAAATTAAATATCGATGTCATTTAGGCTCAATTGACAAGTTTACCTTTATCTCTGACTTTTTTGTTTAAACACATTTAAAGAGTAGGTACATTTGGTTTTATTTGAACAATATTTTTTCAAAAACTTTTTCAACTAGGTACAGTAGCGAGCAAAAAAAATGCAAACAATAAAAACATTTACATTTTTTTGCTCGTCTAAAGACGCATATTTAGGTAGACTTTTGACCAAATAATGGTTTTGGAGTAAAATATTCCACAAATTGATTCTGTTTAATGAAAATAAAACAGTTTCAATATGCCAAATTTGGTAACTTAGTTCTTGTTGAAAACTCTTTAAACCTCTTTCGTTTGCATTTTTTTTGCTCGCTACTGTACATTAATGTCGTTTTCGATAGGAATCACTCAATGATTCACTCATTCTGAAATCCAATAAAAAAGTTTGAATAGCTTTCACCCAATTCTGAAATTTAATATCTGTATTGGTGAAAAATCACATAATTTCTGTTTTGTTTTTTCACTAGGGGAATAAAAAACTTGCAGCAGGCTTCTGAATGATTCCGGACGTATTAGGTATTAGGTTTGTTCGTTGTGAGCTCTAGCGCACTCTGGGTCCCTCCGAATTCGTTGACAAGCGGTTTTTGTAGCTCCTTTTTCAACCAGAGTTATTTCCTCTGTGTTTGATGTTCGCTGATGAAACTAAAGCTCTGAGGTGTTCGATGTAATATGAAAACCCAAGAAACTCTGATTTTTTTGACAGTTAATTGACATGACTTAAGAACGAACAGACCTATTTTTTAGTTTCACACACAAACGTAGTTTTTATGAGAAATGGAGGAGCTATCAATTTTTGGCCTTTCTGGATTTTGGGTTTTCGGGATTTTGGTTTTTCGATATTCTGGGTTTTCGGGATTTTGGGCTTTCTGAATTTTTAATTTCGGGATTCTGTCCGTTTTCCTTCTGTTTCTTTATTCATTATTACAGTCTGGATATTACCAGTTATGATTTAGTGATTTATATATAGGGGCGCCCCCCCCCCCCTAAAACCGGCCCTGTGTGTGCCGGTGTAATCTTTGTCCAAAAAGTTATTTTGTTTAGTTAAAATCGAATTTTAAGTCTTTTTTTCTGTTTTGCTTACCTATAAAATTAAATCAAATTTGTCCTTAACGAATTTTTTCTTAAGAGCAAGTACGTGCCACCTATTCGTGCATTATTTTTTTTAAATATCATTTTTTAAGTATAAGGCCATTCAGTCATTGTTTTAATTAATAAAAAACTCTAAGATTATAAAAAATCTTTCCTACCATAATAAGTTTTGTTTTTTATTTCAGGTAAGAAATCTCAAAACTAAGTAAAATCCAAAATTGATACTTTTCTATAAACTTTAAACAATACAAAATTGAAATTTTCTATAAATAGTCGAGTCAAATTAGACATAAAATTTGTAAAATCTCGAAATCCAGGGAAAGTCGATGCATCTGAAAAACGAGTATAGGGCTGCATTATAAAAGGGTCAAATAAGAAAGTTAAAAAAAAAATTTCACCGCTCTCGATTACAACAGTTTTTATGGACCGTTAACTGTCATTCCGTATGCAAGCGTCAATCGAAATTGCTGTCTCATTTTAGATTTTGATCAAACTTTGTAGGGATGTTCTCTAGGACTGTAAGGAAGCAAATCCATGATGATTTAATTTTAAGTTGCGTGGTTTCCCCGCTACCTGCATTCGAACTTTTTCAGAAGGTCATTTTTATGTTATTATAGCTTTGCGTCTACTAAAGATATCTTTTTGTTTGAAACGCCATTTTAAAGCTTAAGAGTAGTAATTTTTGAATATATATTAAAAAATTACGTAATAATTATCCTTGAATTAAAAATAATTTTTGAAAAACTGGTAATTTTGCTGATTTTTCATGGTTTTTGACTGGCTCCAGAACCTTGGCTATTATATGTAGGAAGTTTATACTTACCAAATATTAAATATAGATATTTTTTAACAAAATAAATCTAAAATGAACTCGATGGCTGTACTCCTTATGTAAAAAATTTAAGTTCAAAGTATTGAGTATTTTAAAAAAGCTAATTTTTATACTGTCATTTTCTACGATTTGACTAAACGAAGAAATGTGAAACTTACAGTGTGTTAAGCTAAGAGTACGAACTAAATATACTATTGATTTCATGCTTCTATCTTATGTCAAACATAGTGCAATCATAGCCTTAAGTAGCTGTTTTTTTGGCTTTTTAGCATTTTTTGCGAATTTTCAAACAAGCGGTACACTAAGAAGATATAAAAATAACACAATTTTATTTAGAGGACTTAAAGTTAAAAGTTTCAACTTAACACACTGTTAGTTTCATGTTTCTATCTTTAGTCAAATCGTAAAAAATCATAGTATAAAAAAATATTTTTTCAAAAAACTCAAAACTTTGAACTTAAAATTTTTGCATAAGGAGTACAGCCATCGTGTTCATTTTAGATTTATTTTGTTGAAAAATATCTATATTTAATATTTGGTAAGTATAAGCTTCCTACATATAATAGCCAAGGTTCTGGAGCCAGTCAAAAACCATGAAAAATCAGCAAAATTACCAGTTTTTCAAAAATTATTTTTAATTCAGGGATAATTATTACGTAATTTTTTAATATATATTCAAAAATTACTACTCTTAAGCTTTAAAATGGCGTTTCAAACAAAAAGATATCTTTAGTAGACGCAAAGCTATAATAACATAAAAATGACCTTCTGAAAAAGTTCGAATGCGGGTAGCGGGGAAACCACGCAACTTAAAATTAAATCATCATGGATTTGCTTCCTTACAGTCCTAGAGAACATCCCTACAAAGTTTGATCAAAATCTAAAATGAGACAGCAATTCCGATTGACGCTTGCATACGGAATGACAGTTAACGGTCCATAAAAACTGTTGTAATCGAGAGCGGTGAAATTTTTTTTTTAACTTTCTTATTTGACCCTTTTATAATGCAGCCCTATACTCGTTTTTCAGATGCATCGACTTTCCCTGGATTCCGAGGTATAAAGCTAATTTGACTCCACTATATGATGATTATGAAATGAAAAACATATTTTACAAACCTAATGTCCAAAACAAATCAACCGATTCGTTTTCAACTATCAAATCTCTCAAGTTACATATTACACAACCACATCCTTTTCTACATTATTTATCACCAACAATGACACACCCTTTCCTCATGACACTTTCTTCTATTTAAAGTATTACTTCTCTTTCTAATCCAAAGTGCAATGAATTGATATAAACTCTATATACAAGTACGAGTACATGCAGATGTAGATAGGAAGTCGTATTTTGTAGTGGAAAATGTGTGACATTTTTAGATTTCCAAAACTTACAAACATTGCAACAATAATGACTCATCGTCACAAAAGTCCTTTGCGCAAATAAATCAAAACTTACTCGACTATCTATCAAGGTCAGTGTGCGTCAGATTGTTGTGTGTATGTCTCCCTCTGGGTTGTGTGTACACTTAAATGCAATGCATGTTGGTTCGGTACCTTCTACATAAAATGCAAACTCACAGATGTCACTTTTGACGTAAAGGACAAGAGGGAAAATATTGTCGGAAACCAATCCCCCAAACAACACGACACGGACGAACGTCCATCTCGAGTGTTAAAGTGCGATATAGGATGTCTGATTCAACTTCCCCCACATTTTATCCCTGGACAATAATATACTCTGATAAGAGATTGTTGCAAAGGGGATATATTTTTTTGATTGTTTTATCGCACAACTTACATACATCAAAAGAATTAGATTTATGAAATTGATGAGAGAGCAATTCATGAAAATAAAGAATTGCGATATCTGCTATGCAACTTGATGGAATTTTCCAGTTTCGGATGTGACAAAGTATTTTCGGTTGCGATTTTCCATTTTCAGCTGTTACTTTCCAGTTTTTTCTGCAACTTAAGGGATTTTTGTTAGGGATTTTTCAATCTTAATTATTGGATTCTGTCTGAGATTTAACAGATTCACTTGCAATTTTGAGCTTTACTTGCAATATAATAGTTTCGGCTGCGATTTAATAGTTTCTACTGCGATTTTATCAATTTCGGCTGCGATTAAGCGGTTTTGGCTGCAATGTTGGAGTGTCTTCATCAATTTTAGCAGCAATTTTCTGCCAATATTAATATCGTATGTGATTTACTAAATTTGGGTGCGATTTAACAGTTACGGCTGCAAATCTACCACTTTCGGTTCTGATTTAATATTTTTTGTTGCGATTTAGCAGATTCGGTGCCGATTTTTAATTTCGTTTGCAGTTTAGCAGTTTCAGTTACAGTTTTGGTTGCGAGTTTTCAGCTTCAGCTGATCACTTTTGGCTAGGATGTACCATTTTTGACTGCTATTTACAGGTTCCACTGTGAATTTATTTTTTTCGGTTGCGATTTAGTAGTTTCGATTGCGATTTAACAGATTTGGTTGAAATTAAGCAGTTTCGGTTGCGATTTAGTTTTTGCTGCAATTTGTAGCTTCAGCTGTCCAAGTTCGACTATGATTTAGCAGTTTCGGCTGAGATTTATCAGTTTCGGTAGCGATTCTTGTTGCGATTTCGGTTGCGATTTATCAGAAACTGCTGCGATTTACCAGTTCCGGCTGCATTTTCCCAGTTTAGCCTGAAATTATTGAATGTGCCCATGATTTATTAGTTTTTTCTGTTATATATCTGATTTGGCTTTAATTTATCAGATCCAGCCGAAATTTACCATGTTTTTTGAAAATTTATTTAATGGAACACTCGCTCTCTGGACTATCTTCTCAAGGAAAAAGAAAATTCGCACATATTGTAGATTTATTTTCGCAATGTGTATTTACAAATTTCGAGGAAGAGGAGTGTGACTTTAAGTGTGACATCGTATTCATTGATCGACCGAAAAGCGAGCAAACAATATATATACGGGTAACGTTTACGTAAGGTACATTTGTGCGAGCTCCTCTCTGAACGAAGTGATTGCCATGTTTTTTTTTTCTTTTCGTTCAGATTCAGGTGAGTGAACCGTGTAGATGGAACGTGAACGTGATAGACATGACATCACACCCGAGTAAGATACGGATAGGAGTCACCATTGTTGGCTGCGGTTTCACAATTTTTTTTTTTATTTTTATTTTTTCCTACCTCAACCACTTACCTTAGCTATTACGCCCTCCGATGGGGGTAAATATTTGCTGTTATCATGCTTTCAGGTATAAAAAGAATTTCCTTCTTTTTTTTTTTTAGATATTTTGTGATGTAAAAGTGGCACCACATGGTACATTGGTTCAGGTAATAAATTTTACCTGCATTTTGCTATTCCAAATTATCATAAGTGTATTGGAAAATTCGAATAGTGCTGTGCAAAAAAAAGTGTTGGTGTTTTTTTGCATTAGTTGCTGAAAGCTTCCACTTATGAAAAATTACTCCACAGCTTTATTCTCTAGGACATTAACGTGTTGGTTGGTGGAAAATTTTGTTTTTAGAGGAAGCGTCAACGAAGGAAATCTTAAGGGAAACGGAGAAAGTCTTCGCATTAATTCAGCTTTTTTTTTCTATGAACTCAAGACCCTTTTACAGGCTTGCTGAACTTTGAAAGCCTCCTTAGATGTCTGAACGTTCATACTGTGAAATATGTCAGTAATGGTAACAGAAGCCTGTACGAAGAAGGGAAATTTGACATTCGTTCTAAATTATTTAAGAGATAAGGTACTTGACTTATTTATCGGACCAGGTACACTGGGTTAGCTATTGTCTACATGAACAACTTTAACAGCTTTAAGCTTTTCGATCAGCATGGCTTAAGTTCTCTTCTCGATATCAATTCAGTTCGTCTTGATTTTTCTAGTCTACCAGGTTTAAAAAACTATAACAACTGGAAACGTTAAAGATTGATAGGTGAAATGTTAATATGGTAGTATGGTTGGTGATCATCACGATGGGTACCCTTCCTTATTAATTCTAGGTTCTCTACTCGAGACCCAATATCTGCTTTTTAATTTTGGTTTGATTTATGTATATGTATAATATTAAAATTTTAAAAACTTAATAAAATCGTTGCATTTGAATACCTTTTTTCCTGGGATTTGAACTCGAGTTCCTTCACTTGCAAGCCCAATTCCTTACAGATTTTTATTAAAAAAAATCGAAAAAATTAACTTATTTTGGTTTATACATCATATTCTCAAGTAGCACAAAAGTCTAAAATACACCAAAATATTTGCGCTTTCGTGATATACATTTTTAATATAAAAAATACACCATTTGCTCGTATATAATAAACTCCGGTGGTTAAAAAAATATACCGATTTTTGGTGTATAAATGGCGCTAGTGGTATATTAAATGATCTGGTTTTTGGTGAAAATTATCCCTTTGAAATTGAAAAATACACAATAAATCTATGGATAAAATACACCATTTAAATTATTCTGATTTAAAATTTGAGCCAGAGTTTATTTTTTACCTCAAACAGTTTGATGAATTCTAATTCACACCATTTCTTATGAAATAAATGAAAATGAATTTTTATTCACTTTCATAATATTCCCATAAGAAACTAATGGTTAAATATGAATTTGTTTGCCAAATTTTAAAACGAAACACATTCTGTCTACTAATTTCAGATACTACCCCCTCTAAAAATCGAACGCCTCAAAAATGTCAGTGAATTAATGATTTTTTTTCGATTTTAAAGAATAGTTTTTCAAAAATTATAATTTTTTTGTTTTTTTACATTTTTTAGAAGAGTTCTTTTATAATATAATATACCGAATCGAAAAAACCAAGAATGCGGGATAATTAGGTCGAAAAATATACTATTATAGTAAAATAATTAATCGATGTCTTCTTTTTTTAAATGGCGGCCATTGAAAAATATGTCGTCTCCCACTTTTGCATTCTGGTGAATTTTATGTCCACAGGGTGTACTTCCTATACCAAAGAGATTGTACAAAATATACCGTTTTGGTTGATTTCAGAATCGAATAATTTTATGCACCATTAATGGTATATTATAAAAACAACTTAATATAAGTGTATTTTTTGCACTGAATTATTAAATTTTTTACAGAAAAGACAGTGGTATAATTTCAATACCAATAATTTTGAGAAATACACCATATTTTTTCAATTTCCTCAATTTTACACCAAAATTAATGAATTTACACCAATTTATACACCAGTGTGTTACTTGAGTTGTCAATATTTTTACATGACAATCTATAATAAATTTTTGTATCATCTTAAAGCATATTATTTTAGCTTTCAATATTCACCTCAATCATGTTTGTTCTACATCCAGAAAAAAAAAACCTGGAATTTTTTGATTGCAATCAATTTTCTTAAAAAAAAATTAAAAAAAAACTTTTTTTTCTTCCATTTCTATTTGGTTTATTTTTTTATTTGACAACTTATAATAAATTTGATAGCATTGGAAAGCTTATCATTTATCCTTATGCCTCAACCATATCTGTACGACATCTACAAAAAAAGTTACAATTTTTTGAAGAGAACCATATCAAAATTAAAACTGAGATTACGGTGTTTTGTTTTCGCTCGTCTCGATCCATGCAAACTTAATACAGTCGTACCATATAAATACACGTTAAGGCTAGGCGCACACATGCGATTTTGATCGCGCGATTATTCAATCGCAAATTAGATGACAAGAGTTTCAATGACTGTGGACACAATTTTCAAATTTTTAATCGCGGGAAGCATGTGTGTTCACAGGCATTGAACTCCTTGTGATCCATTTTTGCGACTGAATAATCGCGCGACTAAAATCGTATGTGTGCGCCTAGCCTAACACGTTTTCAATAATTCCAGAGCCTTTGGCGTGACAGTCCATCGCACTAACCTTCAGGTTACGGGGTACTCCTAATGATGAAATTAATAATAGATACCATTTTGAGAAGGAGTTAGAAGTATTTTAAAAATCAAAATTCTGTTAGTTTTTCATATACAAATGCTTCAAAATTAATATAAGGTCCTTTAAAAACTAAAAAAAAAAATTAAATTTATTCTTATTACCATTTTATATTATTTTTCTTCACAAAATTGTCCCCTTTTAAGTGTATGCTAACATTGCTAACAGCTTATACCTATTATACCCAAATCACTTTCGGCTGCTACCTATAAAAATCCTCATAGGTCTTCATTCTACAGTTTAAAGCTCCTTAAATGTAAATTTATTTTCAATATTGAAAATTATTTTTACATCAATTCAATTTTATAACAGAAAAGGAAATTTACTGTGACAGAATTATTAATATTTTGTTTTATTTATCATAATTCACTAGACTATATGGATGTTACTTCAATGCATGTCCTTATCCCCAACGGAAACAAAATTGGAAAATCGAGGTGAAAATAAAAACACACTTACAAACAATAAGAAAAAAACCTAATCCCTAAACACAGCACTCTCCCTTATTTTTTTTTGTTATTGTGTGTTTTTGTGTTTTCCCTCGTCAAGGCTGAAGTGTCAATTTCCATTGACTGATTGCCCAAAATCTACTGTATCTCAATTTTCACATGTTTTTTTGTTTTTGAGATGGGTTTGTTGTTGTTTTTGTTCTTACTTTTGCTGTTGTATTTAATTTTTGATTTACTTCCATTGAATTAGGAAGTGCTGTATTAAGATGGAGGTGGTTTTTTGGGGCCAGGATGTGACGTTCGAGTATTTATTGGGGGGGATACTACCAAAAAACATCGTTTTATTTATTTAGTTTTGTTTTCTTTTCGTGTTAAGAATTTTATTTTCCCAAAACATTGTCATCTTTTCTGTACAAAGTGACAACAAATAAGAGATTATAGCTTTATGAATAAAATTTTAAGTCTTTCAATTCAACTTATTAGAAGGAAAGTAACAAAACAATAACAAGAGAAAAAAGATGGGAATATAAAATTGACAAACAAAAATATGTTTTTACTTCCATTAGTGAAGCTTGATTTTTTTTTTGTCAAGAAATAATATAAAAAAATATGAAACAATAAAGTAGAATAAAACTGAATTGAATATTTTAAAATTGAGACTTTTTCTTATTTTTTTTTTTAACAAAAAGTTTTCAATAAAAAGAGACAATCAGGAATTTATTTGCATGACGAATTCAAAAAGTTGGCTTAATTTTTTTGTATTATTTGCCTCAAGTTTCCAGAGGTTGAAAAAGTACATTATTTGTGAGGGAAGATAAGTAAGTGGAAGTAACTGAATTTATTGTTGTGAAAAGTCATTATGAAATGAAGTGAATTCTACTTATTTGGAGAATTATTTATTTTGTATTACTAAATTGAATGTGTGTGATGGAAAAGTTTGTTATTCAGTAAATTCAGTTTCGCTAAATTCTTCTTTAAATATTTTTTTTTTAATGAATTTCAGAAGCATTCACCATTTTGTATCAGTTTTAAAAGTAAAAAAAAAGTCACTGTGGCGTATGAGTAACATTTTTTATTTTTTTACAAATTTATCAATACAAAAACAACCACTAAACCGGACCTTTTCCATACAATTTAAGAAGTTAAATCCTTCATTAACTGAATTCTATTATGAAAATATATTTTACTCTTAATGATCTTAACAAAAAAAAAAAAGCTAATAAGAAATAAATTACCTTCTAAGTTAATTCCCCAAATGCTAAAATTTCTTGATTTATTCTTTTCCAAAAATTGTGTAAGTTCCTTCACCATCAGCAAGAATTTAGTATATCTTTGCTTCCTTCTTTTACGTGAAAGTTTTCCTAAATAAACACCATTCTTAATTATTCTATGTTCTCTATATCAGCAATAAACACACAGTATAAGCTGTTGTATGAATAATATTTTTTTTTTTCATTTGATTAATTGGTCTTTAGAAGTTGTCATCCCAAAAATAGAAACTTTTGCTGACGTAGCTTTAATCTCAAGCACATTTTACCCAATTATGTTTATAATAAGAATGCAAATTACTTTTTATTTCATGTTTTTGGATTCTTATAATATTAAAATACACAAAATTCTCCTAATATTTCATAACAAAATGTCCCATTAAAGTATGTATGGAAATATGTATAATAAGTCAAAGGGTCACTATTAATGTCATAATGTCATAGTCCACAGATTAAAGTTGTAATTTGCAAAAAATAATTTAACTGTGCTTGCCAAAATAAATTATTAAATTTTTCGAGCTTCTAAAAGAAATAAAAAAACACTGAAGTCGATTTATTTTTTTTAAAAAACAAGATATTGCAAAAAAACACGAACAGTTTTAAAGTGAACAAAAAAAAAATGCTGCAATTTTTGACACAAGAAAATCTTTTAACCTTACAAAACATGGCTGATTTTGAAGATGAAACAAAAATCTGAGCTTCTTGTCACGGATTTATTTATATTTCTTTTCATGCTGATTTTTATTTTTGATATTTTTAATCTAATAAACAATTTCAATAAAAGTGTCCTTTAAAATCAAAAACAATGTATTCCACTTTTTCTTGTATTGAGATATTTAAAAAAAAGTTCTTAAGCACTTTGTCCCGCTTTATTAAAAAAAGACAACTTCTGAATCGAATTAAACATGTATTTATGATTTTAAACCGCTAGAAAAACGCGTGTGGGAAATCGTATGTCGACACCAGCCACCAGTGAGAATTACCGTAATCTCAGTTAACATGGTTGTCTTCAAAAAATTGTAACGTTTTTTGTAGGTGTCGTTTAAATATGGTTGTTGCATATTTTTAAAGGTTAAATGATAAGCTTTCCAATGATGTAATAGGTTGTCATGTAAAAATATTGACAATTTGATGTGTAAAGAAAAAAAAAAGTAAATTTTTTAATGAGAAGTGTGTGATTTCATCATTTTTCGATTTTTTATAACATATGTTTTGAGCTTCAAAAACTATATGACGTTAACACATATCGTGATTTTCAGACACCAACTTTTTTTGCTTTAATAATAATTGTAACTTTAATTAATCAGAGAAAAAACTTGAATTAACATCAAAAAAAAAAAAAAAAAAAAAAAAAAATACTGCATAAATAAAAAATAAATATGCTTTATTATGGCAGTCCCTAAGTTCCACGAAATTTTTTTTTTATTAAAATGTTTACACATACAAATTAAGATGATTTCCGCTTTAATTTAGTGGATTTCTTTTAAATGTGCGTATTTAAGAAATAAAGATGATTTATCTGCTTAAGGCATAAGTCATTTTGGCAAAAAACCATGCAGAAATCCGGTTAATTTAATGCGGAATCCGCTTGATTTTAAGTAGTATTTTTTTGCTCCGTGAGACAATGGACCTTGTTTCCAACGCTGAAAAATAACCATAAAGGAAAAATTGGTTTTCTCAAAAACAGTTCTAACTATATTAATACAAAAAATTGTGAGTGCTGTAGCAAATTATGTAGCTTCGTACTTTGGAAATAAAAAAACTTGTTTTTTTTAACAGTTATTATCAGTAACTTTCATAAAATCGTTTTCTTGATTTTTTATTTTCCCCTAATTAAAAAAAAAAGTGTTAAGAAGTGATTAAGGGGGGATAACCCTCTGGAATTTTTTTATTTTTGCATTATTATTTTAATTGGAAAATGTATAGTACAGGAAAGATAGACTTTTTCGTGGAACGAAATACAGGACGGCTGAATTTTTCAAATCTGAAAAAGGGGTATTAGAAAAGCTTAAGTCCTGGTTTTCGGGACGCCACCCCCCTGGCGAAATCCGCCATTTCGAAAAACGCGAATCACTCTATATCTCCAAAACTATGGGTCCTATAGAAATGGTTGTCAGACCAAAGTTCTTGGAAATTTAATTATCTTTTTCTTTGTAGTACATTATTTTTCTCAGCAGGCAATAGTTTTGAGGTTATGTTGTTTTAATTTATTTTTTTTCGGTTTTCTTAAGATTATAACAATCCCGGTATCAGTTACATAATTTTTTAAACAGTAAAAGTTATAGACCATCAAATTTCCAATAATTTGGTATATTTTCAAAAGTCATGCGATGTATAAATCGAAAGTCATTGATCTGAAAACTATAGTCTAAGTACAGGAAAGTTAGTAAAGAAATCAGGCATTTTGTGGAACGAATTAAAGGGAGGCTGATTTTTTCAAACCTGAAAGAAGGGTATTAGAAAAGCTTAAGTCCTGGTTTTCGGGACACCAACCCCCTGGCAAAATCCGCCATTTTTTAAAACGCGAATTGGTCTATATCTCCCAAACTATTGGCTTGATCGAATAAGTTACTGAACGAAAATTGTAGGTAATATAAATATCTTTTCTTGTGCATGCACTGTTTTTCAACGAGGACAACACTTTTTAGGTTATGTTGTTTTATTTTTTTATTTGTTCTGTTTTTTTAATTTTTCTCAGTCTCTATGATAGAAACATAATTTTGTAGCATCATTAAAGTTGTAGAACATCAAATTTACATTAATTTGGGATACTTTTGAAGATTATATGACTTTTCAAACCAAAGATACGGAACTTAAAGAGCAATCCCTCTCAATATTTTCAAAAAATATACTAATATGTTTTTGCATAAGGTATGAAAAAAAGGCTAAATCGGGTACCTAATGTAAAAACAAGAAATAATATGATATGAGGGGGAGTTATTAAGGTGGGTAATGGTAAAACTTACAATATTGAGGTACACATATTTTGTTTTAAGTCAAACATCATACTTTTATGATGCTAAAAAAATTATGTTTCTATCTGTTTCTATCTTCTACTGAGAAAAAAAAACAGAAAAAAATAAAAAATTAAACAACATAACCTAAAAAGTGATATCCTCGCTGAAAAACAGTTCATGCACAAGAAAAGATATTTCTATTACCTACAATTTTGGTTCAGTAACTTATTCGGTCAAGCCAATAGTGTAGTAGATATAGACCAATTATCGTTTTTCAAAATGGCGGATTTCACCAGGTGGTTGGCGACCCGAAAACCAGGACTTTCGTTTTTTTACTATCCTTCTTTCAGATTTGAAAAAATCAGCCGTCCTGTACATCGTTCCACAAAATGCCTGTTTTTTTACTAATTTTCCTGCACTAATATTGTAGTTTTCAGATCAATGACTTTCGATTTATACATCGCATGACTTTCAAAAATATACCAAATTATTAGAAATTTGATGGTCTATAACTTTAACTGTTTAAAAAATTATGTAACTGATACCGGGATTGTTATAATCTTAAGAAAACCGAAAAAAAATAAATTAAAACAACATAACCTCAAAACTATTGCCCGCTGAGAAAAATAATGTACTACAAAGAAAAAGATAATTAAATTTCCAAGAACTTTGGTCTGACAACCATTTCTATAGGACTCATAGTTTAGGAGATATAGAGTGATTCGCGTTTTTCAAAATGGCGGATTTCGCCAGGGGGGTGGCGTCCCGAAAACCAGGACTTAAGCTTTTCTAATACCCCTTTTTCAGATTTGAAAAATTCAGCCGTCCTGTATTTCGTTCCACAAAATGCCTGTTTTTTTACTAACTTTCCTGTACTAGTAATAAAAATCAAATATCTTCAAGCTTTAAAATAACAATATATTTGAATCAGAGTTTTAAGATACATAGAATAAAAATTTTCATTGAAACATAAACATAAACATACTACAAATAATATTGACGCTAGATATATAAAACAAGTAATTTACAGTAGATTCTTAATAAATCATATAAAACTTCAACAATTTTGTTCCCAAAAAAATTCATTTATCAACCGAAGAAACAATTTTATTGGTCTTAGCCTTGAATAAAGTCTCAAAAAACCTCAGATAATCCCGAAACCCATGCGTTCCGAGCCTACCACAGTACAAAAACGAAAACTATAAACGCATTTTTCTCGAAACACGTTATTTTACGCGTCGTGCATCGTAACTCAAAAACTAATGAAGCTGTCGTCTTGAAATACAGTGCAAATTGCTCGTTAACTTATTGGTCATTGCATGAACTTAAAAGTTCAATATAATTTTAACAATAAATATTTTTTTTAACAATTTGTTTATTGTGTTTTTTCGTTTTTTTGGTCTCTAATTTTTATTTTACACTTTTTTTGCTAAATTTAGGTTCATGCAACGCGTATGAACGTATTTTAATGGAAAAAAAATTCTCTTTTGATTATAAATAATTTACTGGACCTGGGAATTTCACGGCGAAAACGCGAGGCGTCAACTTTAAACGGCTGTAGAGCCGCCATTTTGTTTTTTTATTACTTCAAAAAAATTATGTTAATACTTCATGGTATCAATAATATCATGTTTTTTTCCAAATTCTAATAAATGCTTTCAGTTTCCCAAAAACAAAATCTTGAAAAACCCGTCGTCCAGAGGGATTTCCCCCCCTTAAGTAGCCGTCTTTTAAAGGTATAGTTCTCTATAATAAACAGAAGAACTGAAAGAATAACAAAACTTTGGAGCCCGCTTTTATTCCAAATTCCAACACTACCACCCGTACTTCATTTAAATTACTCGCGTGTAGATAAACTTGGCTTATAACCTTTTGCTAAAGGTAATAAAAAAAAAATATCGCAAGTAAAAAGAAAAACTAACAACAATGGAAAAAACAATTATTTTTGACGCTGTCAATTTTATTCATCTAATAAAGATTTATGATTGTTTCTTGCTGTTGTTTTTATTGTTGTTGTTAATTCTGAAATAGGGTGGTAAAATAATAGTAATGGATTGCAAATGTTTCCGCTATTTGCCAAGCTCTAAATCTATCTACTAACATACACCCTCTATATATTTTTTCAAAGTTATTGCTTTATTGTTTCTCTTTTCTTTTTTCTTTGGACATAACTGCTGCGCACACTACCAGGTAATTCGAGTACAATTTCCTTTCGACACGAACGAGCTATTAATTTTATAAGATACTTGGCCAAAAATTGTACATAAAAAAAAAATAGAAAAAAAAAATTTGAGAATAAACAACATCAATGGAAAATTTCTTAAGTGTCTTTTAAAGTCACAAGTGAGTCAGAGGGACAAGTCTTCTAGGACATTGCTCTTTTTCCACATACGTGACTGTGAAATAAAAAAAAAAAAAACGAGGCTGATATTTATTTAAAGTTCCTGGGTTTCCTGGAATGGAATTTTCCTATCAAAACCTTCCTAAAGCATCAATGCCTTCAGGCAGGACACAAACGAAAAATGTTTTAGACATTTTGAATAAAAATTAAAAAAACAAAATTGATTAAATATGAATATCAAATAAAGTTAAATCAAATGTCGAACAAAGCTAAAAGGATTCTAACGTATTTAGAACTTACATTTGATTTTACTGTTGGTTAGGCTAATTGGTTTTTACCCACACGCTCATTACAGGAAAACACGCTCCAATTCAATTATATCGATGGAAAATTTTAAATCGTCCCATGTATTTGTTATTTGCGTGTGATTATGTCCTTAGGCCAGAAAATGTACAGTGAAACAATTTTAAACCAAACAAAAATCAAATAACAAATGAATTTTGAATCGAATAAATAATTTAAATGGAAATTATTATCCTTCTTCAACAAAAACCATACCATTAAGGTGAAATAAATTCATAAGTAAGTGTCCTTATTTTTTCGACACGCACATTTCTGGTCTGCAAAAAAATAAGAAAGAAAGAAATCTGGAAAGGTTTTTTTTTACTGACAAAAAAACGAATCACATTCTCAAGCTGACATAAATAAATTGTTTCTTCGGTTTATGATTCTTGAAGTCTTTTGGGGAAGGAACGACAATATCACCTCCATAGAAAGGACGAAGAGGGTCGGGTAAAAGCATAGAGACTGATGGAGTAATAACTGTGAGGCACCATTCGAAAGGACTTCTCATATTTCATATTTTTCTACTCTCTACCTATAGATATATTTTTTTGATTTAATGTCCCATGATACTCATACACAATAAATAGATTGCCTGTGGGACTCTCTTGGTGGGTATATATCTTGAAATGTGTCCTATAGTTAGCTTAGGTAGAAAAACAAACAAATTTTTTTTTTTATTTATGGAGACCTCTTACTGCTTTTTTTTGCCTTTCTGTTGTGTTTGTTTTTTTCTTTTTTTGTTCTGATCCTAGAGTAAACATTGAATGAAAAAAAAAAATAAATCAAAATACTATCAATTTTATTGCACACTCGTAGCTTCGATCAAATAATTATTATGTTATACTTGTCCTTTTGTTGAACTAGACGCTATTGAACTTGAACAATTTTTTTTTACTGTTTTTTTTGTGAATGAAAAAAGAAAATCAATCTTGGGATTATATGATGCTCTATGCGTTGACAAAAAATTGGCAGATCTTGACCTATAAACCCAGATAAACAAAAGTGTCTAATCATCTAAATGTCTAAATTCATTGCTCCAATCAATAGTGTCTTGTGTTGCTTTGAAATGATGTTCTTTTTAATATAAAAATTATAGAGGATTTTAACAAGTAAAAATAAAATGCACAACTGGGTCGCACTTGCTTTTGTGGTTAAAAATTGATTAAAGCATTTATAAACAAAAATTTGAGTTTAATTTTTTCATCAACTTAATAAAAAAAGTATTAAAATTAGATTTTTAAATGAAAAATACACCTTTTTAAATGATTTCAACCTCTAAACAAAGACATATATGGGTCAAAATGATGGAGGTGGGAAATTTCGATGACCGAATTCTTAAAAAATCAACTTTGTTTTATGATACAAATTTCATGCTCAAATGTTCGCTTTAGCCATAATTATTTGTCGGCTCATGAACGGGCAGAGCACAAAAATGTATATTTTTCAATTTACCGCAAAACCCCAAAAATTAGTAGGTATCTACTAGAAAAACATTTCTCGAAATGGTGGTGATCTCTTCAAAACGACTTTAGGGGTCTAGAAATATAGTATCAATGTGAATGATATATTATTATTATACTAAGATAGTAGGTCTTAAATAAATCAAATATAACTTTATTTCTTGGGGCAGAGACCGATTTCAACAAAAAAAATGCTTCTATGCACCTCCGAAACACTTAGGCCATAAGTACCTAATTTTCCTTTTGCTTTTGTAGTAACTTTTTGATAAAATTGTTTATTACAGCCATACTTAGATGGGATACTAAGTAAAAATACCCAAAAAATGCAAAATTATAAGTGTAAGGCTACATTATTTATTCAGATTCTAAGAGCGTTCCCGGAAATGACATGACGTTGCCAAAAATGACGTTTTGACCTTAATTTATTTTTATTTTTTATGTAACAAAGTAAAACGAAATATTTTTGAGATTAAATTGTAGTGGCCTCGATTCATGATCATAATATCACCAACAAATTTAAATTTCAATCTAGCTATTCCCCAAAACAAGCGTTCCCGGAATGACTGTTAATTGATGCACGGTACTTAAAAATGAAACTAAAACTAGTTTCTAACATACATTTTATGCATGTATTTATCCATAAAAAAAGATGTGGAATGATAAAAATCTATATAAAATTAACTTTAAAAACTGCTTGCAGCACCCTTTTGTATGTTAGATGATTAAAATATTGATACATTAATAAATGTTGGTATTATGCGTCATTTTTCTTGGAACAACTTTTATCAATGTATAAAAAATAACAAAACTTAATTTTTTTGTAAGAGATGTACCAATTAATAAAGAGTATTGTGTATATGTAGTGTTAAGAAAAGAAATACTCAAAAATAATTAACTTTTATGTGATTTTAAGCCATTTGATTTTCAGTTTTTGAGTTATGGACATGTCTGGTCTGATAAAGAAAGTAGTTTTCCTATTTTAAAATTTTCTCAAAAACTAGAAGGCATAGAAACATATGGTTTTCAGTATTTGATAAGGAATTTATTGAGATAGTTTACTTTATCAATTTATCCCGTAATGAAACCCAAAGTCTTGACAAAAATAGTATTCAATGTATTTTTTTAAACTTCTTATTCACAATTGTTGACTTTGAAATCGATTATTTCGAAAACAACTGTTTAAAATAACTTGGTTTAAAAACTATAATTAAGTGTACAATTCTAGCTTTTGAAAAAAGTATTATTCATAACTGTAAGTGTTGCCATTGTTTTTTAATAATTTTTTGTTTGATTTTTTAGAAAACTGACCCTCCCGCCTAAAGGGGGGGGGGGGGGGCATAGACCCCCCCTCCCAAAACCAAAAATGATTGTATTGAATACCTCTACTAAAAACAGTTTTCAATTCTCGGCGCCTATGTTATCGTACTCGAGCCTTGCGTTGATATGAATTTTGTTTCGAAAAAAAAAACACGTTTACCCGGGGTATCTCGAAAAAGGAAGCTAATCCGATTTTGGTAAAAACGAATTATTATTGCTGAGGCCTTCAGGAACAAAGCCTCATCTTTACTTTTTGTCGTCATTTTAGGTCAACCTTAAACTTGTTCAGGCTCACTGTGATTTGATACCTGCTATGAGAAATTTTTTTCAGAAAAAAAAAAAAAAAATCAAAATTTATCTAAGCCGTTTTTAAATAAGAGAATACAAATTTGAAAATTAAAGAAACATATTATGTAATTTTTTTATATATAAATATTTTCAATAATTGAATCATTTATTTGCAAAACATGATAAGTCCATGATTTTAAATTTTTCAGGAGAAGAAAAAAACGTTCTATTTTCTTTTGATATGCGTAGAAAAATTTATAAAAAATATATTCTGTAGAACTCTTGCCTAGCTACAAAATACCGTTTCGTTTTTAATTTTTGGAGCGATAGCTCAAAAGATAAAACATAAAAACGCTTTTGGACTTATCATACTTTGAAAATAAACGGATGTGAAATTAGTTTTTAAATGGATATGCAATTTTGCTTTTAGCCCCAGTCTATCAAACAATTGTATTTGAGTATAAAATACAATGTCCGGACTGCTTATTTAACTTTAAAATAGCTTTAAACTTAAGATTTTCACCCATTAATCTAATATACCATTTACACAAAAAGAAGCTGTTGTTTATTTTCAAAAGATGATAAGTCCGGGACTTATTCTGTTTTTGATGCTAAAAAAATATTTCGCGTAGCTGTAAAATCGGATATAGATGGAGTAGATAGTTGATATTTTAAAGACAGACGTGGTTATCCCTGGAGTACAAATTTAGTCAAAAAAACGAATTTTGAAAAAAAGTGGACTTATCATGTTTTGCAAATAAATGATTCAATTGTTCAGAAGAAAAATTTAGTACCTAAGCCTTTAAAATCATTAGTTAATAGACACATATCTATAAACAAAGTTTCAATATTTTATTATCAAGTTTTAAAAAAATTGATTCATAAGAAAAAAATGAAATTTGAAAACTGTACTTCTTTTTAATGTTATAGTTTCTAAAATACTTTTGTGTAAAAAATTGAAATCGTTTGAATTGATTACAACACAGAAATAATAAAATCCATGTTTTAAGAAAATCACATTGCTCAGTGTTTAAATCGTCATATCTTCTTAAATACGCTTCCAAATAGCATCAAAGACGAAAAAAAGACGGAAAAACAGACAAAGTTAGAGACAGATATTGATTGTTAAGCAATATTTTTGAGACTATGTAATCTATATAGAAACGGTTTTATCCTGAAAAAATATGAAATTATATTACCTTAAAAGCTGTTATACTTAATTTTTGTCAAGAAATTGTCAGTTAAAATCATTGTAGCTAAAATTATCAAAAACTGAAGAAGCAGTTTATGTACATTTTATATTTTTGAAGTGAAAACTTCTTTAGTATCGTAGTGATTTGAAACAAGATGAAACGAAAACGCGACACGAACATTTAACTTTTTTGTTTTAATAGATAGATAAAAGAAATTTGTACTGTAGATAGGAAATTAAATAAACTATAAATGTTAATTTCATATTCAAAATTCTGAGATAACGGTAAAAAGATGTTCTTTTTCTACAAACGTTATATCTTTTAAACTAGTGCACATACAAATTTGATTTAACTTTAATACGCATGCTGATAACATAACCTTTCATTTGATATATCACAATTACAAGTATTACAAGCTATACAAGTTACACAATCTTAAATTGAAAAACTTGAAAAATACCTCAAAACACCTGTATAGATCTGTTGACGATGACCAGTGTAGGAAGTACCGTAATCTCAGCTTGAAACTTCGACATAGTTGGCTTTAAAAAATTCTTAATTTTTTTCTATGCATGGTAGAAATATGATTCATACGTCATATAAAAGGTGAAATAACCTTTCAGATGATATAAAATTTAATATAGGTTGTCATTTAAAAAAATATATTTAATGGTGTTAAAAGAGAAAAAAGATTTTTTGCTTTTTTGATGAAAAGTGATTGGGTTTGAAAAATATAAGCTCTTTTTGTAGATGTTGTACAGACATATAAATATAAAGATATAAAATTAATATAGGTTGTCATATAAAAAACAGGTATTTAAAGAAGATAGAATAAAAAATAGGCAGATTTTTTCTTTTTTTTTGCAAGAGATTTTTTTTTTTAAGTTTACACTTCTACCACGTGTGAATTGCACACATGACTTTTTTTTTTCTTTTATTTATACCTAGATTTGTGCGTTTTTTATCAAAACTTGACAAGAAATTGCGTTTCTAGTTTTTCTCAAAAAATTTGAATAACGGCTTTGTCGCTTTTTGGGAAAATTGACATAATTTTAGGTAATCTCGAATATTTCATCAAAGAGTTAGAGAAAAATAGATAGTTCTTATAATTTTGAATGATAAAATGTACCTACAAAAATTTTCAAAAAAACTAAATCTGGAAAAAAATGTATAACTTCCATTTTTATTTCTTTTGATAAGTCAACCATATTTCCAATAGTTATCTAAAATAAAAGATTAAGGTGGTTTAAAATTTTTTTTACACAGTATGAATATTTAATTGAGTAAGGTCCAGTTCATTCACACTCCATTAAATTTAAAGACGCCATTTAAAAAGGGAAATTTTAAAATTTATAAGCGATTTGACAGATTTTTCATTTTTAATGGAGACTTTAAACATAATGGAGAGTGAATAAATTGGGCCTACGACTGAAAAAAAAAATTTTTTTAAATAATCATTTTTATCAAAAAAACAAAACCGACTTCCATGGATCCCAATGGATAAAAGGCTTCAATTGAGCTGCTGTTATTTTTGAAAACCCTATTTATTGCGAAAATTATTATTCAAAAATTTAATTTACTATATTTTTTTTTGTTGAAAAATTGAAATACTCCTATTTTGTAAAATTAAAAGTTTTATGTGCTAAGTTCGATGTTCTGAAGTTAAATAAATCTGTGACATAACAATCTTCAGAAATAGTAAATACAAAATGCATTTTCATCTTGAAAACGAGATGTCATGGATTTATAACCTTCGTATTCTTTGTACTAATATCATACAATGAACCTAGTTTGATTTTTTCCAGTCAAGAAATGGCCATGCAAATGATTTTTTGACGCCAAAAGTCATTCGAAGAAATTTGTTCAATGAATTTTCACACTAACAATTTTCATGATAAAAACCTTGGTGATCAAAGGATATAAAAAGGATATAAATAAAAATAAGCACTGGCGTGCAGGCCTTCAATACGTTTGCTATTGCATTTTTTTTTTCAATGGGTATGATTATAAAAGTGTTCTATTTTATTCTACTGAAGTAGCAGTTTTTATCCTTATTTTTAGGTCTGGGATTTTGAACCTCGATTGAAAGTCTCATAACACGTCTGATATCCTATCTTTTGTAAAAATAATTTCTATTCATTAAAAACAACTTAGGAAGTTTTTTTTAAGTTTCTTAAAAAAATTAAATTTTTTTTTAATAAAATAGAATTAAATTTTTCAGCCCTCAACTTTTCAAAAGAAAACTTTCAAAACTAATTTCAAAGGTTATTTAATCATTTTCCCTTATTTTATAAAAGTCTATTAAATATTTTGTGTAAACAAGTGAAGAGTATACTTATATATTTCAACCATTGTGGGTATCCTGGGACAAAAATGTTATTCTATCACTTGAACAAAAAAAACAAAATATTTAAATTAGATCGAAATTAATTAGCCTCAATTTAAAATCCATTCGATTTTTTTTTTGTCAACACTATACCCTATATACACACAAACACACATTAGACCTGAATTCATTAAGGCGAATCTCAAAATCATGTAATTGACACAAGTGTCAAATGTTTACCTTTCACAAATCCATTAGCAAAAAAGGAAGTGTAGATACTCAGCTCATACATACGACCACTCTAACACGACACTTGATAGGCTTTAGCTTGCATAGGGCGAAGATTAAGTAGAAAATGGAAGAGACATCTTTGCTTTCTAAATGTTATTTCTAAAGAGAATCAAATTTGAATATGTATATCCTTGCTGGGGTATATAGTATAATGAAAACGGGGGGATTGAAAGGTTATACAATGACGAAGACGCCCGTTTGATGAATGATTGAAGGGATTGGCACACGCACGCACGTCTCCAGCATCCAATTAGATCTGCTTTCAAGATACTTAATAGCACCACATTATTGCAAATCTGTTCTTTCCCCTCTCTCAGGTCTCTCAGCATATAACTCTCGCCTCAGTTCTTCCTGACAAGCAACCGCAGTGCAACGGTTAATGAGATTTCCATTAGGACTTGAAGAAAAGTTCAACCAGCCACACCAAGACTAAGGCACCAATCCGACCCACCGACACACAGCATTAGCAGCAGCAATTGCAATGCCAAGGAGCTGATGATGATGATGATACCGTCGACGATGAAAGAGGCCAAGGTCATGAGAAAAGGATATTCTCTGTTGGCACACTGGCATCGCCTCGGCAGCATGATGATGATATTGCAAGTAGCACATTTGTGCTCTTTGATTATAGAGGGGAAATGTATAGGAAAAAAACGGAAATAGAAAACCTTATTTTGTGGGATTTTCTTGGATTTATCGGACGGAACGATGTTACGTGATCCTTGTCACTCATCAGAACTGGTGGTTTTTTGATTTTTTTTTGTTCTTTGTTCATATCGAGTCTCAAAAGCAGACCAAATTCGAAATTGAAGAGGATGTCCGGAGGGATGCTTATTAGTGCTGACCAGTGAATTAAGTTATTTGTTTTTTTATATTTAATTGCTTTATAGACAGATATTGGTTAAATAAATCATCTCACTGATAACGTATGTTTGAATGAAATAAGTTAGTTTTGAGAAATTTCGGAGTTTATTGGTATCGACTACTTATGTACCCATTTTTTTGTATTTATTTATATTTATTTATATTTATTTGTATTTATTTATATTTATTTATATTTATTTATATTTATTTATATTTATTTATATTTATTTATATTTATTTCAATTTATTTATATTTATTTATATTTATTTATATTTATTTATATTTATTTATATTTATTTATATTTATTTATATTTATTTATATTTATTTATATTTATTTATATTTATTTATATTTATTTATATTTATTTATATTTATTTATATTTATTTATATTTATTTATATTTATATTTATTTATATTTATATTTATTTATATTTATTTATATTTATTTATATTTTTTTATATTTATTTATATTTATTTAAATTTATTTATATTTTTAATTAAATTAACCTTAAAACTGTTTATATTTATGTGTTAAATAAATTTACCTACCAAGGCTAATTAAAATTTCACTGAACGGTGAATCTTTTCAATAAAATAAAAAAAATATTCCTCATACGCCACAGTGACCGTTTATATTTTTGTATATTCCGGTGAAAGAAATAGCATTTTGAATTGTGAAAAAGGCATATAAAGAAGAATACCACTCGTGTACAATAAAGTACCTACTTAATTAGAAAATCGCTGTATTTTTTGGTAACTCAGCCGTTAATTTTTGGAAACCTTTAATTTTGTTCGCAGGTTTTAATCTTTATAGGTGTTTTCCAAGAAATTTGCCCATTATTTAATATAAATTAGCTCAACTGTTAAATCTAAATTTAAATACCGTAATAATTAGTTGTTCCAACGACTAAATATCTAAGTATCAGAGCTTCAAAAAATAATAATCGTCGCAAAAGACCATTAAAAAAGTCTTGAGTGTACAATTAACTTCTGCTTGAAAGTACATAATTTTTTCTTGTGTAAGCTGTTCCTTTCAAAGAACTCGTAAAGTGAGTTAATTCGAATGTAAAATGAGTTAAACATCCTTGTTGTTGATCTCTACCCTTTTGCTATTCTACTAATAGCACACTTCTAGAACTGTGCACAACAATGAACCAAAAATAAAATGTACATAGGTACGTAAAATAATTGCACTTACAGTGGAACTATTCCAAAATAATGTTTCCATGAATTAATATTTTTCCTATTATATTTTTTTCGTTTAAATAAAATAATTTATATAATTTACTTGGAATGCATTACACTGAATTAAGTTATTGAATATAAGATAATCCTCAGAGTTTATAAAAATTTATTTCGATATTTTTTTGCAACAAAAAATTTAAATTCTTATTATTCTTTTAAATCCATGATTCATATTTAAATAAATGTTAGAAAAATGATTCATATGAAAATGTTGTAAAATTATTTGTTTCGAGGAATTGAATTGAATTAAAATAGGTAAATAAATCAATTATAATGCTTTTAGTAGAAATAAATTATGTATAATAAAAACAGAGTTAAATTTTCAAATAAAGTAATTGTTTCATTGAAGTCAATTATGGTTCTGTGAAAAAGCATGAAATTTTTATTGTTGCTTGGTTGGCACATGTTTCGTTGCATTCTTAAGATATTTTTGAACACCCGATCTAATCAAACCAAAAACAGAATGATTTGGCCACCAAGTTAAAAGTTATTGGTCTTTTAATAAATAGTCTTTTATTCAAAGAAAAAAAAAAAAAAAAAACAGTCAGAATACTACTGATTGCACTTTCATATTTGGCACTCACTGGAGCAATTCACGGTGTTACAAAAATGAGGTTTCAAAATATACGCAGGCGGAGACCTATCCGGTTTTGTAGAGCTAGTCGCACTGATTACGAAACGGTTTTTGAAAATCCCCTAACACCCCCAAAATCTGGAGTTACGGGCAAAAAACGGTTTTTTGGATCTTCACCCATTGAAAAAATTCTAGCTTCGACAATTTTTTACCCATTTTCGATTTGTTTACAGTTTCTGAAGATAAATATACCTTTTCAACAATGTATAAAACATGTAACTCGGTTAAACAACTTAGAATTTATAAGCTTTCAAAGTTCAAAAATTCCATTTTTTTCGTCATTTGCCCAACTTCGGCATCAATTTAAAGTATATGTTTTCAAAACAACATGCTATTTAAAAAATATATTCTGAAACTATATCTATTTCTCAATCAATCAAGGTATTTTTTATGAAAATCACTTCAAAATTGGATTAGAAAAAAAAATTTTTCGATTTCAACCCAAATACAGAAACTCGAACTTTTAGGTATAGAACAAAAATGTTGTTTCGGCACGTAGTAGGATTACTTGGGCGCCAGGATTTGATAACGGGTTTTTATAGAGGAGCTCAATACAAACATTTTTTTCTTTGAGAGGGGGGTCTATCTCTCCCCGTTTAGGTGGGAGGGGCATTTTTCTAAAAAAAAATTATCAAAATAAAAGAAAATTATTAAAAAACAACGGCAACACTTACAGTAATAAATGATACCATTTCCGAAAGGAAAAATTGTACATTTGGTTCTAATTTTTAAATCAATATAATATAACCAATAAAAAAAATTTTTTAAACTCATTTTATACTATTTTTGTCCAGACTGTGAATTTTAGTAAAAAAATTAATCACACAGAAAACTGCCTCAATTGATTCCTTAAAGAACAGTGAAAACTATATGTTTCTATGTCTTCTAGTTTTTGAGAAAATTGAAAAATAAAAACAAATAAAAACAAAAAATATTTTGAAAAAAGAAAAATCTGATAAAATAATTTTTCAATTTCCTCAAAAACTAGAACCCTTCTTCTTCTATTAGAAACTGTAAACAAATTGAAAATGGGTAAAAAATTGTCGAATCTAGAATTTTTTCAATGGGTGAAGATCCAAAAAAACGTTTTTTGCCCGTAACTCCAGATTTTGGGGGTGTTAGGGGATTTTCAAATACCGTTTCGTAATCAGTGCGACTAGCTCTACAAAACCTGATAGGTCTCCGCCCGCGTATATTTTGAGTGTTACACCGTGTTATGAACGACTTTTTAGTTATTTCAATTTTTAAACGTAATGAACTTATGAAATATAAGACAAAACTCTTTTGATTTCTTGCCCAACACTCATAACTCATTAGCATCATGCCATTAACAATGCTAAAAGAGAGTTTATGCTTTGAGAATTAAAAAAAAATTAAAATTTTCCACTCACAAGTTAAGTGGATATTTCTACTGTGAAAACAAGATGCAAGTTTTTTTTCCAACTCACATTTTAGAATTACATAATAAATGAAAGACATCGTTCCTTTGACACATTTTGAGTTCTCTTCCAGTCAAGATAATTTACTTATGAGAAAACATCATGATATCTCATAATTTTTAAGTTTATTATATCCAAATCAACTTTGTACTGATTCATTTAGGATTTGAAGATAAAGAATATTGGCATTAATGTTCATTAGGATGGATAAAAAATGTACAAAGACATTTTTAACTTTGTCGTTTTTTAATGCAATAACATTATTGAACGAATGAGCTTGTACTTTTGATTTGAAACTAAAAATCAATGATTTTTTTCTCTTCTTTTCCAACATTTTATAGTATTTTTTGTTTCCTTTGAAAAATTGAAGCAGTTCATGGAAATAATAATTAAAATTTAATTCTCATCAGTAAGCCAATTTTGTTTAAGTATTAAAATTGGCTTTGTTTATCAATAAGTTTTTAAATTCCTTAATCCAGGAAAAGAAGTTTCTACGATTGTTATCTTTAGAGATTATAATAGAGAAAATAAATAGCCCCTGCAACCCCAAGATTATAAATGTAGAATTTCAATAACTTTCATTAAAAAAAAGATAGACAAATGAAATAAAATTGAAATCATAAATAAACTTGTTTGAAATAAGATCTTCTTTTTCAATTAAGAAAATAATTATTTAAAGAACTTAATCCTAAAGAAATTACTTCTAAAGAAAATGACAGTAAAAGATAAATACGATTTTATTGAAACATTATTTTATATTTCTTTTTAACTGATTTAAAAAAAATATATTTTCCCATTCAATGAGTCTTTATGTATTTTTTGTTGTTATTTTATTTTTTCTTTTCATCAGAAAGAACAGATGAAGAAGCTAAATAAAAAAAAAAAAAATTGAAAATTGAAGAAAGTAGGTATTTATTTACTGCGAAAAAAATAAAAACTAGATTAAAGTTCGAGGAATATTGAAATAATTTCAGAAGACATTTCTGCTAGGTTTGTCTGGAATGTTAAGAAAAGGGTAAACCGATATTATGATTTTTCGTTTGAACTTGGTTTATAATATAATATTCGTACATAAGTAAAATTATTACATTAATAACACCTGTTAACAAGGGTTCTGTTGCCAAAACAAAAAATATACTTTTCTGAAGGTTTTGTGTGCTGAACTCAAATCCAGAAAAATTTAATTAGCTCCCGTTTTTGAAATATTACTGTTAGAAAATGCAAAAAATAATAATAATAAAATAAAATAATCTTCTCAAAGACTAGAAGACATAGAAACATATAGTTTTCACTGTTCGATAAGGAATCAATTGAGGCAGTTTTCTGTGTGAGTAATTTTTTTTATTAAAATTCACAGTCTGGACAAAAATAGTTTAAAATGAGTTTTATATTTTTAACTTTGAAATCGATTATTTCAAAAACTATTGGCTATAATACATTGATTTAAAAATTAGAATGAAATATACAATTTTGCCTTTTGGAAATGGTATCATTTATTATTGTAAGTGTTGCCATTGTTTTTTAATAATTTTTTTTTATTTTGATAATTTTTTTTTTTAAAACTGCCCCTCCCACCTAAACGGGGGGAGATAGCCCCCCCTTTCAAAGAAAAAAAATGTTTGTATTGAACTTCTCTACAAAAACCCGTTACCAAATCCGGCTCCCAAGTTATCCTACTACGTGCCAAAACAACATTTTTGTTCTATACCTAAAAGTTCGAATTTCTTTATCTGGGTTGAAATCGTAAATTTTTTTTTTTCTAAGCCAATTTTAAACTGATTTTCATAAAAAATACCTCGTTTGATTTGGAAATAAATATTATTTTAGAATTAATTTTTAAAACAGCATGTTGTTGTGAAAATATATACTTTAATTTGATGTCGAAGTTGGGTAAATGACGAAAAAAATGGAATTTTTGAACTTTGACAGCTTATAAATTCTAGGTGGTTTAATCGAGTTACATGTTTTATACATTGTTGAAAAGATATATTTATCTCCTAACAGAAACTGTAAAAAAATCGAAAATGGGTAAAAATTTGACGAAGCTAGATTTTTTTCAATGGGTGATGGTCAAAAAAACCGTTTTTTGCCCCTAATTCCAGATTTTGGGGGTGTTAGGGACTTTTTAAATACCGTTTCGTAATCAGTGCCACTAGCTCTACAAAACGTGATAGGTCTTCGCCGCGTATATTTTGAGTGTTACACCGTGTATGTAATTGACTCCGAATACGAGATGGCGTATTTTAAAATTTGATTTAGCGTTTGCTTGATTTAAAAAAAAAAACATCTAAGACTTATTTTTCTTGTTATTTCAAATTCATGTACAAAATACGCAAACAAAATTCTTAAAAAAATGATGGCTAAAGAAAGCTCTTGTATAAAAGATTTGAAAAATGATAAATTGAACCGGAATAATCTAGTTATCTGGTATATCGACGATTAAACTTCATAACATCGTAGGTCGTTTTTGCCCTTTTTTAGTAATCGAAAAAAACCTCTTGAAACAATTTAAAAAAATGAAAGAAATAAAAAAATAGTTTTTTTAAAAACTCAAATCAACTATTTTTTTATTTCTTTCATTAAAAAAAAATTTAAGAGGTTCGCAAATTCGATTTCTAAAAAAAACGGCAAAAATGAAGGTTATGAAGTTTAACCGTCGATATGTGGGAATACCCCTTGGTATTTTGTATCGCCCTAAGATATTCAAATTTGATAGTTTAAATTGTTTTTTTACGTCTTCAATACCAAAATGATGAGGCTAATTGAAAAATCATTAACAAAGTTAAGCTTTGTTTGATGTTTTGAACACAGACCTATTTTATCTAGTGTTAATATTTAGCATCTTTATAGCTAGACATTTTTTTAAATAGTTAGAAGGGGTATAGTTCCATCTCCATGTGGCTTTTGATAAAGAATATACCCGAAATTAACATATGACGTACAATAGGGCAAAACGATTAAATATATTATGGTATTTAACCCTCTGTCGGCACACGGGTGCGAATTTGGCAGGACAAAAATAAAAAAAATACGATTTTTGAAAAAAGTGGTCACAAAAAAGTCTCTTTATAATGGTGAAAATATTTTTTTTTGGAATTTTGAATACAATATTCGAATTTCTCGGAATATTCTACATCAATTTCATACTTGATTCTCTATAAAATATTGTGACCGAAAAAAGTTCTAGCGACATGAAAAAGTATATAAACCAAATTCGCACCCGTGTGCCTATCACATCACAAAAAAGAGGTGTGCCTACAGACGGTTAATTAGCCAGTACAGCTAGGAATCTTAATTCAAATATCTTTGGTGCCGGGTACAAAGGTGTTAAGTCAGAAAATGTAGTTTTGAGGAAAATGAAATTAAAGTTTCAATTTTTGTTTTTAAATCTGAATATTATTATTTAAAAAAAGTAATGATGCAGAAACATCATTTATAAGATCTATTTTAATATCCATATGCTGTTGACCAGAAAATGACCGATTAAAAAAAAAAAATTGTGTTGACTTAACACTTTAGAGCCATTTAGTCTTTAAAAATAAACTTGGTCCAAAGGTGTTAAGTCAAGAAAAATCTTTGTTTACATTGATAACAAGGTTTAATTTATAAAAGAAAATTGGAAATATTAATTTGATTAATTACCAAATGTGAAAATTCTTTTTGAAATAATATAATACAGTAGAAAAAACGCTTTTCGTTTTTTTTTTCTTCGTCTTGACTTAACGCCTAAGGAGCTGCCTATAAATTTTAAAGAAATTTTGTTGATATTGAGGAAGAGCCGACATTTAAGGCAAAATTTTTCTAAATTAAAAAAAAAATTTCCTTGTTTAACTTTTTTGAGAAAAACTTAAGTCACTTGTTTCCGTAAAATTTCGTGCAGTTTTTGCTTAGGTTACAAAAGAAAAGAAAGAAATTACTTATTAATAATGGAGTAATGTGAAAAGAAATTTCTCAAAAACACTTGGTTGCTTCAGCACATTTCAGCACATTTACAATGAAAAACAAGTAAAAACGTAAGACCCTCCTCTTGAATTTTTTTACTAATAAAATCTATATATAAGTACTTGTACAAGTTGATAAATCAATTCAAAGCATTCCTCTAAAATCATTAAACTTCACCTTTTCATCTAACTTGTCACGTATTCAATTAATTTACCAACGTTTAACCGAACTACAAAATTGATTTTTTAAGGTGCTTAAGGTTCGCGATTATAATAAATACCTACTCTGTAAATTCACCCTCAAACTTTCGATAAAAATCAACTCTTAAATTATAATCCTTAAGGCAAAGCAGAAAGTAGACCCAATAATCCTATTTCGACCTTTTAAAATCCAAAAAAAAAATTTGTATTCACTTTTGAATACCATCCACCTACAAAAAACAAATTTACACTTTTAAGGTTCCGCCTTGAGGTACTCCCATTGCCAAAAAAATTTATTCAACCTCACATCAACTCAACACCTCGTTGAATTTAAAATCTCTTACGAATACAATCATTTTGGGTGATATTTAAAAATACAAAAATAAAACGAAAAAGGGAACATGGTAATGGTGTTTCGAAGGACAGGCGAGAGTAACTTCCTGATGTGTTGACTGTTGACCTAATGGAAATTTGTATTGATTTGATTTTTACCATCGTCATTGCCATTCACTAGCCATTGGTGTTGGGCAAGGATTTTTAACTGTATGGTGCATGATTGTAAGTAGAAGTTTGGGTAAAAACAAGGATATATACATAAAAGTGGGTTCTTTTGATTCAAATGCATAGCGCATGGCAGAAATGAACGTAGTGTTGGGCAAATATACGGTTGAAGTTTCTCGTCAATAAAGATTGGTTGCTTAACAAACAAAGAGCATTTAACTTTTTGAAGTAGAATGAAGATTTGACTTTCGAGTTGAAAACTTTCACTTTTTTGTAGTTTCAACTTTTCATCTGTGAACTATATAAACAGACAAAAAAAATGTATTCCAAACAAACCCATATATTTTGTTGACCAATTATCACCCCATATAAAATTTAACATCATCTGGGTGAAAAGGACCATCACGTTCCGAAACTATAACATTTTAAGTATATTTTGTCGAAATGCATTTGGAATTGTTAATGAACCCTGCTATGCTTTCAATACAAAATTCTAGTCACGAGAATGATGCATAATGCATTTGTGCCACAAAAGTATCAATAAATGTTGTATATCGTTCCTATACACTTCGTTTCTTTGGTAGTGGTAGTTGGTTCTTGGTCGATTGAGTTTGAGCACAAGTCATGGTGATTTAACTTTAGCCCTTGGCATCTTAAGAAAAAAAGAACACAAAAAAAAAAGAAAAATGAACTTCCACTATCAAACTGGGCAAATTAACGCCCCGGAAGTTGTAAACACCAGTATCAATTAGTTAGAACAGGAAACCACCTAAGTCAAGTGGGATCACAAAGTGACGTTATGGTGTGTTGTCGTCCTGTGTTATGGGGTGAAATGCAATAAATGTTAAATAAGCCATACACCACACATGCAACCCATATTTTGTTGCTGCTGGTGCAATGCAGTATAGAGGCAAGGATTGAAATAAAGTGTTTGGAGCTGAAGGAACACAGGAAAAAGTAGTCACCTGGTGTTGTTGTTTTATGATTTCACCAGATGTGTAGTAGAAATTTAAATATCTAGGAGCAGAATAGAGAGTAAACACTTTTTAACCACAATAATAGCCTTTCTTTCGTTTTTTTGAAGTTATACTTCTTATGGGAGGGTGGGTATGAAAATTTACTTTTTGACAAGAATGTCAAAGGGATTATGACGCGATCACCCTGGGTAGCAGGGCTGTCGTTTCACCTTTAGAGTACGCAGTACTTAAGTATTTAAAAATGCAGTACGCCGCAGTACGGCAAACATAAACCACACAACACGTAACAAGTTACATGTTTCATGTGGCAAGTTGAGTGTGGCAAGTTGCATGTGGCAAGTTGCGTGTGGCAAGTTGCATTAGGCAAGTTACATGTGGCAAGTTGCCAGGGTTGCAAAAAGCTAACATTTCAGCTCAGCTCACAGCTCAGCTCAAATTTGAGCTAGGTACCATAGCTTAGCTCATTTGAGCTGAGCTGAAAGTGAGCTGAGCTGAAAGTGAGCGCCCCAACTTCCAACGCCTATATCTCGGAGTTTTGAAAAAAATGAAAAAAAATTTTTTGATGCCAAAAGGTAGCGGGGACTCTAACCTACATTTGGGTACAACTTCCATCCCTGTAGGTACACGCGTTCTCAAACCAGGAGAACTTAAAGGTAAAAAAAAAGTTAAGCCCGATTCTGAAAAAATAGGCATGATGTGGCGGTTTTACATGCAAGGCGATTTTTTAAAAATCTGACAATTTGCAAAGCGTAGGCCCATGACACAAGCTATCATTTGGCACCACTCCCAAAAATTGCTCTCAAGCGGTTCATCTTCCAGGAGCGTTCAAAGATTCGGGGATTTTTCGAAAAAAAAATTTACCCCAACTTTCAAACACGATTTTCTCGGAATTTTGAAAAAAATCGAAAAACCGGATTATACCACTTTCGGGTAGCTAAGAATATAAGCTTTCATATGGCACCACTCCCCTGTCTCTAGATCAAAGCATTCCAACGCCTATATCGCGGAATTTTGAAGAAAATGAAAATAAAATTTTTGATGCCAAAAGGTAGCGGGGACTCTAACCTACATTTGGGTACAACTCCCATCCCTGTAGGTCCACGCGTTCTCAAGCCGGGAGAACTTAAAAGTAAAAAAAAAAAAAAACACGATTCTGAAAAAAAGGCATGATGTGGCGATTTAACATGGAAGGCGATTTTTTAAAAATCTGACAATTTGCAAAGCGTAGGCCCATGACACAAGCTATCATTTGGCACCACTCCCAAAAACTGCTCTCAAGCGGTTTAGCTTCCAGGAGCGTTCAAAGATTCGGGGATTTTTCGAAAAAAAAATTTACCCCAACTTTCAAACGCGATTTTCTCGGAATTTTGAAAAAAGTCGTAAAACCGGATTGTACCTGATTTTTTTTATGATAAAAAAAGAAATATTTTACTAAAAAAATAGAAATATATTTACTATTAACCCTAGAAAGATAATATACGTCTGTAAGACGTATGGCGTGTAAAGAACTGTTTTATCTAATTCAATTCAAATTTCTGGGTTTTTGTTAAATTGATTTGATTTATTATATCACTTCTTTAAAATAATCTAAGTAATGAGTTAAATAAATATAAATATGACAAAAAGTGTTAACATAAGACCAAAAATCTTTTTTAGAATCATACGTCTCTGAGACGTATAGCTATTATGATTATCTTTCTAGGGTTAAAAAAACCAAGAGAAAGATCACGAAAAATTATCTGTTTTATTTATAAAAATATCCATGTGTTAAAATAATTCCATTAATAACTAGAACCAAACATCTTCAAACTGTTATTCCTTTTTTCGTGACCTTTGTTAAATAACCTAAATATATTATAATTTTTTAGAATAATTTTATTTTTTAGTCCTGAAGAAGAGTGTATTCACACTTGAAACGTCGACGAAAAATAATAATTAGTTATCAAAAACGACCTATAGCCTACACAGAAAAACAAGTTAAGTCAAACATCTTCAGCTATGGTGTTATATAAAAGTTTAAAATATCTTCATATTTCATTATACTTTCCAAATAAAAATCAATGTATCCTCTCACATATCACAGCTCAGCTCAGCTCACTTTACTTTAGCTCACCCAACAGCTCAGCTCAACCATCAGCTCAGCTCACTTTCAGCTCAGCTCAAATGAGCTGAGCTATGGTACATAGCTCAAAAGTCAGCTAGCTCAAAATTTGAGCTGAGCTGTGAACTGAGCTCAGCTCACTTTTGAGCTTTGTAGCAACCCTGCAAGTTCCATATTGCTACTACAAGTGCTGAAGCACACACAATTCTCATAAAATTACCATATCGCACATTTTATGCGCAATTCATTTAGTTTCGTTAAGCGTATACCGTACGTTCTGAACGGCACAACATGTGTAAATTTCACAGAATAAATTGAAAACTACATGGACGCAAGGAGGATGAAAGAATTAATTTATTGTTCACTTGATAAAAATGTAAAAAAACGAAGTGTGGATTAATTAATTTAATAATAGAAATTAAAAATATCAAATGAAATTCATTTACATATACTGAATGAGAAGTATAACTTCAGTCGCGTGTACATGTGTACACACACTCTTTTTTTCAATTTTAAAATGGCCTTGTTCTTGCAAATTGCAGTTTCAAACTAATAAGTATTTTTGCGTTTTAAGGCTAATTAAATAAACGACTTATTGGGAAAGAAAACGAAATTTAACGAAATTTTTAATTAAGGCCTCCATAGAAGCTTAACCTGCAATGTTATTACCCTCTAGCGACTTTTCTCTGTTATAAGCTTCAGTAGAATTCAGTAAGATAAGAGTTTTAGATAAATTTATGAATATAAGAAATTAAGTCGTAGTCAAAACGGAACCCTGGTGAACACCAGGAATTTTTGTAGTGAATATCAGTTTTGAAACTATTCAACTAAAGTAGTATTGAACGATCAGAAATTTAATTATTACACTGTGCTAGTTAAAAAAACCGACAGATGGCGCTCCTATCTACTAAAGATTTATTGTAGGAAATAACATCAAAGTAGTGTCATTTTATTGGCCATGAGATATAAAAGTGAAATAATAAAATTTAAAGAAAAACTGAGTAAAATATAAAGTTTTTTTTTTTTAAAGAGAAAAGAGTTTTTTGTCAAACATGTACATGTACATGTACATATGTTTAAAAGTTTCAAAATAGTCATTTTACTGATTAAATATCTTCTACAAACTGTAATTCTACTAAAAGACCCTATATTTGGTATAAAAACGTCGATATAAAACCAATAAATGCCAAATTTGTATGATGCTTTTCGATGATTTTGGGCTTAAAACAGAAAATTTCGGGGGACAAAATCTTTCTTAACTGAGCCAATTTTCAAAAACTAAGGACGCCATCGTCTTCAGCATACTCAAATTATCTTTAGTACATAGGAGCGACATCTGTCGGTAAAAAAAGTTGCATTTTCGAACACAGTGTTATCAATCCAACGTAGAAGGCTTTTAACGATAATAAAAGGACGCATTTTCTATAAAAGAGTGTAGTGGCAAATTCTTTGGAAATATCAAGCGAGGTGGCAGCACCTCGTATGTTTCGAAAAACTTTGGTAAGGTTTTGAAGAACTTTGTAAGATAAAACAGTTGGGTTGGAAGGCTGATTTTTCAGATTTGAAAGAACGGTCCTAGAAATGCTAAAGTATTGCTTTCAAAAAGCCATCCTCTGACAAAATTAACCGTTTTGATAAACGTGAACTAATCTTTATCTTCGAAACTTAGTTTAGCTGAAATAAAAATTGTCGGACCAAAAATATTTATAAAGCATAATTTTTAAATTGCCATACATTTTAATTTTAATTTTAGATTTTAATTTTAGATATTTTTTTTAAATTTTTTGTTACCTAATTTTTTTCCCAAAATTAAATGCAAAATATATCCTTAAAAACATGCTAGCTTTGCTATTAACAGCACCTCTCCCACAAGAGCTAGTAGGTGTGACCCAGTCTTGCATTTTATTTTCTTTGTTTGCTTTTATTGTAAAAAAAAATTGAAGTAAGCTCGTTTTTGTTTATTTTGTATTACTTTTTAGTATTTTTCTGAGGTTTTTGTTTAATCAAGGCATTTAATTTAAAAACAAAAATTCTAGACATTACAGCGGATAAAACAAAAGGTGGCGTGTACAGTACAACGCCCTGCTTCAGGTTATGAATTGCAATGCATTAAATCCGAATCTAAGTTCCCATAAGGGTCAAGGTTTTGAGTGAAATTAAAAAAAAAATAGCAAACAAGAACCTGATGACTTCGGATTCAGTCCATCAAAATATGGTTTTTGTGTGCCGGTGTTAAAATTAAAAAAAAAAAAAAAAAACAGTTATAGGAAACATTTGATTTTGATAACGTCAGCCCAATTCTTGTTTTACTTTGGCTACTTTTGATTATACAAATTATTTTAAAATCACTTTTTTGTAATTATAATGTCAAGCAAAAGAGGCAAAGCGGCAGCTTACTACCTATTTTCTGCATGACGTTGTCACGTAAAATTATCGTCCGTAAACCAAAACTGGTAAAACTACAGACAAACAATTTTTTTTAATTCAAAATTTTGAGTTTGCAAATTAATTTTTGAAAAATTATTTATTAAAAATTTCATTAAGTATTAAAATTTAAGAATGAAAATGTTGGTATTGGTCTTATATTTTCTTATATGTAATTAATTTACTAATTTTAAGACATTTTTTAGAAAAAAAATTTTTGATCCAACTTTCACGTTCTAGGTTTTTGTTTGTATTTTAGAGAAAAAACTTTCTTAAGAACTGAAAAAATAAAATGAACTACTGGGTCGCACGTACTTGCTGCGGCAGTTCAAAGCACTTTTGTGTCAGTTTACTTGTATATCTTAAGAGCTGCCTTTATATACACTTTAAAGAAATTTTATTAATGTCGGTGAAGAGACGACTTTATTTAGGGCAAAATTTTGTTAAATGAGAATCAAAATCAAAATTTTAAAAGCAGTTTTCGAGTAATTTGCTACTTTCTAGCGAGATATAAAAATAAACAAAAAAAAAAAAATTACTTTTAGTAGAGTAACTAAAGCAAATTATTAGGGAACCCGGCCGGACAGCTCTGATTTTGACGATTTTTTTTTTAAACGTAGGTAATTAAAAAATACTTTAAAGTCTATTGATTAAAAATTGCCGATGTTGCCGTATTGCTTTTTAAAATTAAAATTAATTTTTTTTTTAACAAAACCATTTTTGTTTGCTTAAATTTCATAAAATAAATGATAGCAAAAGATTTTCTAGGTAATTTAAGAAAAAAAAAAAAATATAAGGGAGTGAGGGACAATCTTCCATCGTTTAAGCGATAAATGCAATTTTCTCACAATCTGACTTCAAACACAAAAAAAATAATTTGAAAACAACGGCAACACCTATTTAAAATACATTTTTAAAAAGCCAGAAGCTCATTCTTATCTCTTAAATTTAAATCCACTAAATTTAATTAAGAGTTTTTGAAAAAATCGTCATCAAACTCAGAATTAAAAAAAAAATGTTATTAAAAAAATTTAAAATGACTTTTTTCCAACTTTTCCTAATAAAATATGAATTTATTTAAATTTTTTTTTTCAAAACTTCTGTTAAAAAAAGTTCTTCGAAAATTAAATACTTTTTAATTTTATTCATAAACTGTAATACATATTGACATTTCCTTTTATAATTTCAAACCATAATAAACGTGGCCTAAAAAATTTGAAAAATAAATGCATTTTAAATTACGAAAAAGTTTTAAAAACGACATGTTAAAATTTTGTCAATAATTTTTTTTTTTCAAAATCTGAGTTCAATTATCAATTACTATTCTTTCAAAAGCCCTTCATTCAATTAACTTAATTTTAATTTTACAAATGTGACTAAGCTTCTAATTTTTTAAAAATGTATATTTAAATATTGTTCAAATATTTTTTTTTTTTTTATTTGAAGTCAATTAATAAGAAAATTGTATCTTTCGCTTGAAAGATAGAAGATTGTGTTGAATTTCCTAGACAGTCTTTTGGCATCAATAAATTTATGAAATTTAAGAAAAACTTTGGAAAAAAATTTGTTGTTCACAAAAATCTTCAATTAAATTTAAAAAATCAAAACGGCAACATTAGCAATTTTTAATCTATAGACCTTAAAGTATTTTTAATTACCGACGTTTGGAAAAAAAGATCATAAAAATCTAAGCTGTTCGGCCGGGCTCCCTAATATTGCCAATTTTTGAGCTTTAGTTACTCCACTATTTTAGAATAGTAGTTAGAAAATCATTTGTACCAAATTTGAAGAAAATTCCGTTCACACGTTTAGAATTTGAAAATGTGTACAAATGGAAGCACAGACGGACGAAATTGCAAGACCCACTTTTTCAGACTTCTCCATCATCGTAATGTTGGTTTTGATTGAAACCACAATTTTTTTTTTCGACACGAAACCAAAACTTGCCCTTAAGAGCAAATTAAATAAATTGCACGACTGGGGTCGCACGTACTTGCTCTTATGCTTAAAGTAACTCTAATGTCAAAGCTTTTTATTCAAGAAATTTAAAATTTGATATTTTGAAGAAATTTCATAAGTAGTATAAAAAAATTAAATCTGTTTTTATAATTAATAAAACTCAGTTTTAAAATATCTTTAAAAAAAAAAACAAATATGCCATTTTATTTCTCGTATAAAAAGGTATTTTTAGAAAAAAAATTTTGAAAATTGTAGGAGCGGTTTTTTAAAAAAATAATTTTTTATATATAAAATTTTTTTAACATTTTTCAAAAAAAAAGTTGGTATGCCATTTTGAAGAAATAATTAATTTACACATAAAAACTAAATTTCAAAATTTTTCATTGATCCGTTTTCAAAAAATTGATTTTTCAAAAAAAAATTTTGAAATATTTTTTAAAAAACCAAAAATGCGTTTTTTGAAAATTTTCTAAAATTTTAATATTATCTTTACTTACACACTTTTGTATAAAAATTTTCATTTAAATCGGGTTAATTTTGTACGAGATATTCAGAAACGAAAAAAACCGTTCTATGACAGGTACCGTTAATAACGGTACAAAAAATATTTTTTTTATTTAAAAAGTTGTCCCTTATGTGTAGTACTACACACAAAAATTTTAATCAAAATCGTTAGAGCCGTTTTTGAAAAAAATTACCTTTTCTATTTCCGTTATATGGCAGGTACCGTTAGTTTTGGTCATAAAAAAAAAATTTCAATTTCCCCTCTAGGGAATCACCAAAAACTGCTAACTACCAAGTTTGAAGAAAATCACTTCACTCGTTTAGGTTGCAGCTCCAGATAGAGACAGACACACAGACAGACAGACAGACAGACAGACAGACAGACAGACAGACAGACAGACAGACAGACAGACAGACAGAATTGCCGGACCCACTTTTTTGGCATTCTCCATCATCGTAATGTCATGTAAAATTGTTATCTCGAGTTCGATTTTTTTTACGAATCCTAAACTTGCCCTATAGTACCTATATCGCAAGTAAAAATAAATTATATTTGCTGTGTAATTTTTTCACCTGAAAACATTTTTGGTCAAATTAATAGCAGCAAAGACAAGAAGGTCCAATTAACATATTTCATTTATTTCACCATCAGGATGGCTTTTTACAGCTTTCAGATTTGAAAAATCAGATGTTCTTTGGGTCGTTCAAGAAGAAATCGTATCTATCTTTACCTAACAGTATAGAATAAAAAAATACTTTAATTTTAAACCATAGTGTTATAAATTTTTGACAGCAGTTTAGACAATAATATAATTTCTATGAAAACAAAGTGTTGATAGTGTTAACCGAAGGTTATTTAATCCTGACTTACAACAGTTTTCCCTTAACAAAGGAGAATTTTTAACACCCATCTATTTAAAAAGTTTCACAATCAACTTTAATTCTTATGAAATTTTTGATAGCAAGAAAAAACTTTATTATTTCTTTCTTTTAAATTGAATACATAATTACCACACCTCCACAACATAAGTTTAAAAAGAATCTTTTCAAACAAATTTATTTCTACAAAGTATTTATTTGCTATTCAAAATCTTAAGTATTTTGAGGTTATAGAGGTTTACCAAAACTTCCTACAAAAACCAAACAATATTTTTCTTTGTTTTTGAATTTCACTAAATGAAAGTTAAATAAATGCATTTTAAATGCGGTTATTAGTTTTAAAAGCTGTTGATGAAACAACTGATATAGGTGGGTCGTAGGTTCATTTATCCAAGAAGTTAATTTTGAAATAGTTTGAAAAAAGTAATAACAGGGAAAAGTTCCTCATCCTTTTAAATTATTCTTAAAAAATCCATTCTCATGTAAAATTTAAAAAAGCTTACTTATGTATGTATTTACTTTTTCATTTAATTTCAGAATTTTCTACAAAATCAAATTTGAAAAAAAAACTTGTCTTCAACAACTTTTTAAGTTCCTATTTATGTTGTCCCCCCAAAACAAGACAAAACCATATCATCAACAAAAAAACTCCAAGAATTAAAATCCTATCTCTCCCATTCAAAATCCCCATGAATGAAACTGAATGAACTCCCCGACTGACAATTGTTAGATGATGCAGTCAAATCAAAATGACAGAGAACCTCTCAAAACCAACAGCATCAGCAGCACAACAAGCTACCGAATCACCACCAACATCATCAGCAAATACAATCCTTTCCACATCAACAACAACAACAACTCCATCCAAACCCACCACCACCGGCGATAGTGAAAAACCCGAATTAGAAGTTGAAATACGTCGGCTATCTAATGGACTGCATAATGGAAATTCAAAATGTCACAACTCTGCAGCTGCCACAGAGATGGAAATAGTAAATACGATACCAAAAATTGTAGACTCTTCTTCTTCGTCTGCAACACCACCACCACCACAAAGCAATAGTAGAGAATTTGGGGATGAAAATGAAGACGAATGGTCAGTAACGTCCAAAAACAAACACAAAAGAATGGGTAGTGTGTCAGTGAGTTCACCGACCCGAGGTCATTTGTCTCCGATTTCAATAAATCTGCCATCAACAGATGGCAATACAAGCGGCACAAATAGTCCAGCGATTAATAGTCGACCGGTAACGGTGCAAGATGTCGATGAGGTGGCCAAGTTGTTTGAAGAGAAGCCAGAGGCTTTTGAGAAATGGCTGACGGAAAGAGCTCCAGCTGAAGCTTTGTTAAGACTGCAACAATTCATTGAAAGCCGAAAGCCAGCCAAACGGCCTTCGGTAACATCAGATTTATTTCAACAATGGATGCAAACTCCACCAATTCAGGTATGTTTGTTTATAAATTTTCATATTTTTGTCTGTTAACTGATTTGAAAAGAAACTCAGAAAGTCAGTATAATTATATTGTGTGTAATTCAGTGACATTTTGATTCATTCCAAATCAAAAGTAAATCATGGAAATCCCATTCAAGCTAGCAAAACCCATTTCAAAACGAAACAAAAGAATCCTTAATGATGTTTTTCAAAACCCATTGAAAAAGTTTCTTTATTTTTTTTGTTTCTGTGCCTCCTTTTCAACAACAACAAATATAAAGTCTCATATCGCAGATTCTTTGTGTATGAGTATCTTTTTGAACACCTCTTTTTTTTATTCAACAACTTTTGTGCGAAAAAAAATTACTCATACGCCCCAGTGCACATGCGGATGTATATATTCCCACGAGTTAAATCTTTTAAATAAGGAACAAAAAAAAAAATAAAAATTAAAACAAGTGGTTGGTTAATTTGATTTATTTTTTTTTTCTCATTCTTTTGTTTTGTAAGTCCTTATAATGTGTCCTTAATATGTTTCATGTACAGTTGTAATTTTTCATTAACACAAATATTGATCGAATGGATTTTATTTTTTAATTTGTATTTATTTCCTCACCACATTATTTTTAATTAAACAAAAGGATATTATATATAGTTAAATGATGACAATGTTGGAATGCATACCAGAGTAAAAATAACAATAATTCATACATGTGATAATTGCCTCATTTAATTTTTAATTAATTTTTTTTTATATTGGCATTGGCACATGGTTGGAAATCGATAGCGCGAACGAATAGTGTGGTGGTGGTAATATTCAAAATTATTGCTAAAGAAAATATGTGTGTATTTATGTATTTTTCCCAGACATTTAATTGAAATTTATTTTATTTCATCGTGGTTATTATTTGTAAGCTTTTACATCACAGCAAGAACAATTGCGTTTAAGAGGTTTTGTTATTAATTTTTTTGTGTGAGGTTTAAGCGGTCTTTAGTGATAAATTTATTATGATGACCATGGAGAATGATGCTTATAATTTGCTATGGAAACATCTTCAATCAACACGCTTCTTCAGTGTATTTTATGCTTTCATCATTTGGATGTCTTTTTATAAATAAAGGAGGTGGAAAATTTCAAGGTTGAAATTATTAAAAATTTCATTAATAAGTTAAAATTGCACTCAACATAAGTGACGCATTAATTTAATATTAAAATAACTTTTAAATCACAAACTCTTTTGGTTTCCGGGAATGACATGGCTGGAAATGATGTTTTCAGGGTTTTTTTTTATATTTCATGTCAAACATAATATTTTTCAAATTATGTTTGTGTATCGTTTCGACAAAAAATACATATAGTTTTTGTGTAAATTCATCTCAAAACTTGCGTTCCCGGAATTTCTTAATTTGTGCAATGTGCATGCTATTATTCATTTTAAAAACTAGAACAGACTTTGAAACAATAGATAAAAATATTTATCCAGTAAGGTAATAAAACACCGATAAATCTTACCAACGAAAAACTTAGGATAAATATTTGAAGTTCCGTTCGTAGGTAGGTTAAAATAAGAACCTTTTGATAAGACATTTGATAAGACATAAGACATTTTCAAGATCTTGAATAAAATAATTATTTTTGTAATTAAAAAAAAAAAACCCACGACTGGGTTGATCATACTTCTTTTTATTATGGTGTACAAATTGGTTTTTAAAATCGACAAAAAAAGTAAAAGTGAATAAAAATTCATTTTCATTTAATTAATGAAAAATTTTGTAAAGTTTAATTCATCAAACTGTTTGAGGTAGAAAAATAAACTTCGGTTCAAATTTTAAATCAGAATAATTTTAGTGGTGTATTTTATCCATTGTGTTTTTTTTTTAATTTCAAAGAAATAGGTTTTCGCCAAAAATTAGATAATTTTTTATAACTACTTATATACCGAAAATCGGTATAATTTTTTAACCGCCGGCAATTATTAGGTATATACGAGAAAACAGTATATTTTTTAAAATTCAAAATGTATGTCACGAAACTGCAAAAAATACTCCAAATATTTTGGTGTATTTTAGGCTTTTGTGGTACTTGAGTTAGAATACTGATATTTATGTAATTTAATTTTATAAGAAATTTATTAATAACTAAAAAAATTGATTTAATAATAACAATAAAAATTTTGTTTTTTAAATTTTTTCGACTTCTAAGTAAATTTTTTTGTTAACAAAGAATTTTCGGATAATTTTTTTTATAAATATGTATGTATTTACTAATAATTTGAAAACATTTTTCCAAAAAAAAAAAGTAATGATATGTTAATTGGGCCATAAAAAAAATAATTTAAAAAATCATTATTTTTATTATTTATTAGGTAAAAAAAAATATTTGAATAAAATAAACTGCAAACATTTTTTTTATTTTTTTTTTTTAGTTAAAAAAAAAAGTTAAGTTTAGTTTTATTAAAAACAAAAACAATGTTTTGTTGAAATCGGTGTTATAGTTTACGGAAAGTCAAAATTTAAGGAAATGATAGATACCTACCATGGCTAATGTTTAAAAAAAATATTTATTTTTATTGCTAAAGTATTATTATTTTTATTTGCGAAAGAATACGTAAAATCGTTAGGCAGTCTTTGAAAAATGAAAAATAACTTTTACGTTCTGGTCATATGACATATGTATGAAAATATGTATGTATGTGTGTTTTTGTTATTTAAAAAAAGTTTTAATTGTTTTTTTTTTTTTTAATTTCTCGTTCATTTTTCCATTGAAATAAATTCAATTAATTTTTTTTAATGAATTATTTCGTTCATATAATTTTTTTTTTTTTATTTTTAAATAATAAACGTTTTCGGGTATAACAATTCCCATCTTCAGATTATATAGCAAAATTAAAAATATTTAAATAATTTTGTGCGTAAAATTTAAAGTTTAAATAAACATACATTTCAAAAAAAATTTATTTGAAAAAAAATAATAATAACAATAAACGAAAAATATGATAAAGTCAAAGTAAATACATCTTGATTTTTACTTTAATGTTTCTTTGGTAATTAATTTGTAATATTTCAATACAAATTTTACAAACCTAAAGAGTTGTTGTGCATTTTATTTTGGTTATTATTAATTTTTAATTTTTTAACTTAACTATATTTAGTCCCTCTTTTACTTCCTGTATTAGGATTTAAGTTGGACTTTAACACTCTAAATTAATTTCCTTTTGTATTTGTAGGTACTAATGTGCTTTTTTTGTTCGAAAATAAAAACAAAATTTAAAATTTTGTATTCAAAAATATAAACTGTTTATAAGAGATAATTGAATCACTCTATTCTACACTTTCAAAAATAATAACTATGTAGCTATGTGCTAAGATTTATAATTTTTGTCCTCATTTAATCATTTTAGTTCTAATTCCTTTCAAAGAACAAGTCAATAAACACCATAAATGTGTACGTACACGTACATCTTTTGACCTTTCAGAATTTTATTTTATTAAGTCCGCTTTTTTTTTTAGAGAAGAATTATTCATATTAATGTAGGATGTCTATAAAAAAGATAAAAAGAATAAATAAAAGTAGATTCCCTTTTATTCTGTAGTCTAAATCAAAAGGACATAGATTTCGATAACCCCAAGAACAAAATCTGAAGTACCAAGGTCGCATTGCCTCTCTTATAAATAGAACAAAAAAGAAGTCATTCATTTATATAAAGTTCCTTTCATTTTTTTTTAACAAATTATCCAATAATTGTTTTTTTTTTTTGCTTTGACCATTGTGAGAGAAAAAAAAGAAATTCAGAAATTCATTTTTTTACTATTATTTGTTTTATCTTCTTCTGAGCAAATATTTTTTTTCTTTCTGAAAAGATTCATTTAATATAAAAAAAGATATGACATGAAAATAATAAAAAAAAAAATATTTTTTTTTATTCAATTGTGTCTTTGTTCTTTCGAGTTCTTTACGGAAACACAATTTAATCTAAGGACCACTTTTAGTCGCTATGCTGGCCGTTAAGAGATCCTTTTATTCAAGACATTTCATTATGAAGTTTGAGTTTTGGTTATTCTATGAAAGTTAAAAATTTTTTTTCCGCCTTTTGTTCTTGGATGAAATCAAAATTCAAAAGAAAAATGATTAAATTTGTATTTATATAATTGAAATGTACTAAAATTAGGTCTTGGAGGGTAAAATATAGAATTTTTATCGCAGAGCGAAATGGAAGTTTTTTTTTTATGTGGAAAAGTTAAATAGACTCACTTATTATTTATCTAGAAATGTTAATTTGTTGACAAAATAGTAAAAGAAGCAGACAGTACAGGCATACAAATAAATGAAATATTAATAAGTCCTTTTTTCCTTTTCTAATTTACTACAATTTTCTATAAAAAAAGGAAAAGTGTTTTATTTAATTGGGAAATTAATAAATAATTAAATTTTATTTATTGATTATTTTCATTCTGAAGCTTGTTTATAAATAGAAATATGACGAAATATTGATAATTATTGAGCACATTTTTTCAAAGCTCTTAGTACAAAAAAAAAAACGCGATATCAATTACCCATTTTCAAATTAAACCTCAAAAATAGATATGCAAACCCTCTAGTTTTCAATAAAACCCAACCAAGGCCCATAATTCTTCAGCCTCTCTTATCCAATTTTACTAGAATTTTATGGTTAATAGGTATAGTGTTTCTGTGTTTCGAAAGTTAAAACTAAACAAAAGATTTACGAGCATCCATTAAGACAGAGATTTTTCGTTTCTTTTTTTTTTTAATTCCAAGGTAAAATCAACAACAATATCAACAACAAAAAGAATAACAAAAAAAAGAGCGCCAAAAAAACAAAGTTAAAGTAGATTACTATTGTGATTTATAGACACGTTATATGGAGCGTAATGGTGGCACATCCACAAAAATATAAAACGATTGAGGGCAAATCCTTTTTTTTTTTTGTTTTTGTTTTTCTTTTGTGTATTCTTCTTTGAAAATACAACTAAATATCTCACATCTAGCGCAGCGCAACAAAATAAGAACAACAAATCCTTTAATCCTCTCAAAAAAGGACACTTGCCTTCATTAACTTTAATTCGACTACTTTGTTTGCATAGGAAATATATAATTCGAAAATTGTAAGTAGGTACACTCAACAAAATGAAAAAAAAAAACTAAAAAATAAAAGTTTCAGTTAAAATAAATCGATTTATTTTACGATAAAATCATAATCCGCTTCCTTGATTTATTGTCTGTACTCTGTACCTACATACTTACATTTTATATCCGTTAAGCTAATTTCTTTTAATTTGGTAGTTGAAGCAAAACATGCCTAAAGTTGGTGAAAATGGGTTTGGCCTACATGTTTGAGGTTAAAAAATAAAAATATATATAAAAATGCTGGTTTATGAACAAAAAAAAGCTTTTTTAACCTAACTTTTAACTTATTTTGAAAATAACATTTTGAAAGTTTTTCCAGTCATAAAATTTGTTCCTAACAATAATGTTAAAATTTGTCAGTCTTAAAATTCAATTCCTTTTTCAACTATTCAGCATTTATTTTGTTTTTTTTTTTTAATTTAATTTTTTTTTTAATTTAAGAAATTAATATTTCTAAAACGTAGTTTCTAAAAAATGATGATAGTTTTTGCACACTTTTTTTCGTCTTTAGAAGAAACCGTAGTTAAAAATTAAATAAAATGGCCCAGTCGTGCACGACTGCTCTTAAAGTTCAAGATATTAAAATTTGTAAGACTTTGTATTAGAAATTTGATAAATGCATGTATGAAAAAAAAAATTAAAACTAAAATCAAAATTCGTTTTTCAAATTAAAATAACAACACGTTCAATCGAATTGAACTCCAAAATAAGTATGCAGTTTAATTTCTGTTATTAAGATGCGTTTTTAGAAAAAAATATTTTCAAAATTGTTAGAGTCGTTTTTTACAACACTAATTTTTTATTAATAATTTTTTGAAAAAAAAAATTCTAAAATAAAATTGGAATGCCAGTTTTTTGCAATTTTTAATCAATACCTAAAACAAAAATTTCAAAAAAAATGGTACCCGGAAGTCCGTCTGTCTGTCTGTCTGTCTGTCTGTATAAGGAACTAGAGCTTAAACGGATGGACCGATTGACTCCAAACTTGCTAGGTAGCAGTTTTTGGAGACTCTCCAAAGGGATTTTTGGAATTAATTTTTTTCGACCACAATATAAATATAAGCCAAAAATATAATTTAAAAAAAAAAAAAAATAATTTTTGGATGTTTAAAAAAATTTTGAAAATTTTTTTTTTGAAAAATCAAATTTTTGAAAATGGGACATTGAATTTTTTTGAAATTTTGTTTTTAGATGTTGATTAGTGATTTCTACAAAATGGCATACCAATTTTATTTTAAAACTTTTTTTTCAAAAAATTATTTATAGAACATTCATTTTTTAAAAAACGATTTTGAATTTTTTTTTTCTAAAAATGCACCTTAATATATCAAATAAAACTGCGTACTTGTTTTGTGGGGCGATTTGATTTCAGATATTGTTTTATTTTTTTGAAAAATGAATTTTATTATTTTTTATTTGTTTTTTGTTTTTTTTTTTTATATATATGTACCTACATTTCCCAAGTTTCTATATAAAAAGTCTTGAAAACTTAAGCAACTTGAACTCTAAGAGCAAGTTCGTGCGACCCAGACGTGCATTTTATTTATTTGCCAAATTGATAAATTTTTTAGTTAATTTCGTATATTTCGATAAAGACTGAGCCAATTTTATTCAAAATTTGCAAACAGATATTTCTTGTCAGTGTCATTGAAGTGTTAAACGTAAAAAAATTTAAAAAAAAAGTTTTAAAATAAAAAAAAAAATTTTAATGGAATTTTTTCACCTACCTACTTTTATTTGTTTGTTCAAAATTTAACCAAAATCTTTAATCCAATAGTTATTTAAGATATATTTAGATACTTTGAACTACAAGAGCAAGTACGTGAGGCCCAGTCGTGCATTTTATTTTTCTAGTCTCAACGCAACGTGTAGGTTGCTCTGGCTTTTTGGCACATTCCCCGATGAATCACTCTGATATACCTATTCAACTTTTCTAAAATTTGGTGTGCTATTAAAAAAAGTATATAAATCGACACACAAAACGAAATTTTAATACAAAATCATCGGTTTTGTTTTCAAAAAATTGATTTTCAATTTTTTTTTAAATTTTAAATTTCAGGTATTTAAATTTTGTATGTGCCTGCACAACTTTTCCTTTTTTTTCACAGTGTATTTCGCTACCTCTTAAACAGATAAAGTCTAAACAGACACAAGCTCTTAACTATAAAATGAATAAACAAAAATAAAATTGAGGATTGCGTTGTACGCGAACACAACGAAAAGGACACAAAACTCAATTGCATCTGAGACTGAGAAAAAGCCATTAAGGATATTTTGTGCTAAGCAGTAAGAATTACTTGGAAACATTTTGCGCCATGAAAAGGATTTACACAAAAAAAATATGCTTCGTCCTGATTTGTGATACATCTGCATAGTTATTTTTTTTTCTTGTTTATTCTATTTCCATTTGTAAAACAGATTGTTGCTTTTAAATTTCAACTCCAAGTGCCCTCTTATTCTAACTTCATGTCTTTTATGTCCTCAATGTTTTGTTTTGTTTTTTTTTTTTTTTTATTTTTTCTCTCTGTGATCCTTTTATTCTTATTACAACTTGAAGTTCAGCGTTTTGCATGTAATTTAAATTAAGTGCCAACTGCAGGACTAAAGAGATTTTTACTCGTTTTTTGTTTATTTGTATTTATTAAGACAATACACACGGAATAGCTAGCTGGATATATATATTTTTTTTATTTCAGTTGGTTTAACCCAAAAAAGTACGAAAAAACGAGAGATACACAACAGATATATACTCTGATTATTGTGATGGGTCATGGATGATGAAGGATGAATGATGAAAAAGGGGAAATTTGATGTTTAAATTAGCAGAGAAAATTCTATTATCTTTATGGACAGAGAGAGTCCTTATTAAGCTACTTTGATGATTATGATAAATTTTGTTGAAAATATACAAACATAATTTTATTTATGTGCTAAAAGGTAAAATTTGACAGGTTCGCTTGCTCGTACTTTGAATCGTTTAATGGTTAAATCGTTAATGGCCAAGCTACATTGGGTTATTTAGAGTGGTTAAGTAGTTTTGCAAATTTAAGGATATTTTAATTTAATTTTGATTTAATTTAAAATTCGTCATTTGGAAACTTATTTCATTAAAAAATCAGGGAAATAAGGAAAATAACTTATTTTGTGGATGTTATTAAGGGAACCTAGTGAAATAGTGATTTTTTTGCATTGACTACTCAACCGATTCAAAATTTTTTTTTATACTTGAACGCCTTAAAGTTCCTTTAATATAATTCAATAAAAGGTTTTATTTTTTCTAGTCTTTTTATCAGAAAACGAAACTATACGAAAGGACATAAGAAGCTTTTGTAAGAAATATGTAGTAATGAGTAGCATAGGTAGGTACTTTGAAGGAAAAATAAAAGTGCAGACAAAAATTGCAAGGAAATATTATTTATTTATTAGAAATTCGCTCGATTTGAATTCGAGGAAAAATGAAATACTCTTAGAAGAAACCAACAAGAGTTTGTCTGCTATTTTAATAATAAATATACTTTGATCTGTCATTTCTATTGAAAATGTTTTCTACTTTCTGCATGATGATGCAGAAGAATAAAATGCAATATTCAATATTTTTTTTTCTTCTTAGCTGAGTGCAAAAAGTGGTTGCAAGAAGCATTTTTTTTTTTTATTGTAGTCAGTTTGATGGAAAGTGATGGAAAATTAATAACTAGAATGTACATACTGTAACTTTTTCCATTTTACTATGCTTGGGGAGGAGTTTAAAAATTGCATCTCTTATTTCTGGAAAAATATTCAAATATTGTTATGATAAAATTTCATTTTGAAAAAAAAAAGATTGCTGAGGATAAAATAGTACAAGTTTTGTTGTGGTTGTCCTTTAAATTATATTATGTGACTTGGTATTTCTCATGTTCTTTTATTATATTTACTTCCATGGATTTCATTGAAATGTTTGAGCCACTGTTAATTTTTGAATAACTGAGGCACTTCTCCATTGGATATAATCTTAATACAAATATATAATGTTGTAAATTTGTTGTACAAAGAAAATTGTATGTACTGTCTTTTACACGAAAACCTTAAGAGAAATTATATATATCTCTATATTTATAACAAAAACTTAAGATAAAATCTTTTTTATGATTTTAAAAATTTTGCTATACAAATTACAATAAATTAAATAATTAAAAAAAAAATAAAATAATTAAAGAAATTAAAATTAAAATTCTGGATCAGCCATCTACTTCGTTTTCAGAATATTTTATAAATAACGGCGTGTTAGCCTTTAGGCGTAACAAGTTTAAAAAACTTTTCGAAAAAATACTTTAACTTCTATATGTTAAAAATTTCCGCTATTGTTTTCAAAAGTTTTGCTTAAATTTCATTAATGATAATTGGTGCGAAAAGATTTGATTAAATGCATCCCATATACTTTATGGGAGTGCGGGACAATTTTCTCAGAAATTGACTTCAAACACAAAAAAAAATTATTTGAAAACAACGGCAACAACTACAATATTTAAACATACAATTTAAAAAAGCTATGAACTTATTACTTTTTATAAAATTAAAATTAAGTTAATTAAATGCAGCGTTTTTAAAAAACTGGTCGTCAAACTCAGAATCTTGAAAAAAAAATTTATTGCAAAAATTTTAACATTTCGTTTTCAAAACTTTTTCGTACCTACATTTTTTTTAAATTTGTTTGGCCATATTAATTTTTTATTTGAATTCGTATCAATAATCACCCCTGTTCTGATTTTCGTTTACGAAAGCAATACTTGCGTTTTTAAAAATGTAGTCTTTCACATTTCAATTCGTGTTTAATTCCTGCGAATTCTTCTGTTCTAAAATAACTAATATGGATTTGTTTTTTGACGTTTTAATTTCTTTTCGAATTTGGTAAACCATTTTACAATCTATGAGAAAATCAATTTCGTACCTAAATGAAAATCAGCACAGGGGTGAATGTATTACAGTTTATGAAAAAAATTAAAAAGTATTCCATTTTCGAAGAATCTTTTTTAGTAGAAGTTTTTGAAAAAAAAAATTAACTTATTAACTAAGTTTGAAGGTCTTATTTGTCAAACTGTTAGAGAAAATCATTTGTTTCGATACAAAAATTCAGTTTTTATCAAAAAAAATCCAATGAAATTGAAGTAATTTTTATATTTGGTTCAAAACTGTAAACTTTTCCTCTATGGCCAAAAATTTTTTTTAAATAAATGGATTTAAATTAAGGATTGAGCTTCTACCTTTTAAAAAATGTGTTTGTGTTTGAAGTTAGTTTGTGAGAAAACTTCATTTATCGCTTAAACTATGGAAGATTGTCCCTTACTGCCATATATTTTTCCCTTTAATTACCTAGAGAATCTTTTGGTACCATTTAAGTAATTCAAAAATTTATGCAAAAAAATTGGTACGGCCGGGTTCCCTAATAATTTGCTTTAGTTACTCCACTACTAATGTTAATGTAAAAGGTTTCTTGGAAAGCTTTTTAGAAATTCTGCAGATTTAGACAGACAGAATTGCAAGTACCAATATAGTCTCTTACGAATCCTAAACCTGCCCTATAGTTCTTTTCCTATAGGACGTGGAAACATGTACAAAACAAAGTAAAAGTTTACATTAATTAGTAGCAGCGTGTTCATGGTTTGGCAAAACACTTCGAAAATACGGAGGTAAACTCTTAACAACAACTCTACAACAACGAGCTTTACGGGTTGTACAAGGACGCTAACCTAGCCAAGAGAGTGAAGGTGCAGCGCCTGAGATGGCTAGTTCACGTGGAGCGCATGGACAACAATGCTCCGGCCCGGAAAGTTTTCGACTCCAACCCAGAGGGACGGCGCAGTAGAGGAAGACCTCGTCTGAGGTGGCGCAACCAAGTGGAAGGGGACCTCAATCAACTTGGCGTGCGCAACTGGAAGCAGCGAGCTAAGGATAGAGCTGGCTGGCGAAGCTTGTTGGTTGAGGCCCAAATCCACAGCGGATTGTAGCCGCCTTACGGCGCTGATCACCCTAAGTAAGTAAGTAAGTAAACTCTTAACAAAACTAACTTGAAGTTAAAAAAAAACAAAAAATCGATACGGTACGAATTATGCAAACCTAACCTTTAAATGTGTTTTCTCGAAAAAGTGCCTATGGCGTATGTAACAAAACAATTCTAAGGCGAGGCTTAGTTTAAGTTAAATGTTACGCTTCCAAAATATTTAACCATCCAACTATAAGCAAATCCTTTATTAAAAACTACAGTATATGGAGTTGCAAGCAACTAAGTAATCTCATTACAAACTCTTATCTCAATTTAATGCAATATATCTTTATAGGCAATTTCTTAGAAATAGCTGATGCACGGCAATTTTCTTCGTCTTTTGTTCAAATTATTCGCTATGTTGGCTTTTCAAATTCATGTTGTTTCAAAATTACCGTGAATCATGGAATTCAAAGAATTTTACCACAAAATTAGTTTCCCTTAGAATTTAGTGGGATGGGGTTGCATTTCATCAGATATGGCTGGTATCTTTTGTCTTTGCATCCGGAAATATCGTGTTAATTATGAGAGCATGTGACACTAGCGCATAGTGAATTGGCATGTGAAGATAATTTGTGTGTTTCCGGCCGTTTCCGACTCTACACCACTGACGTCATCATTGCCGCCACCTTTGCCTGCACATATTTGCTTGTAGAACAAGCTTATACTCGTCGTCAAATTCTCCCTCTGCAAAAAATACCCACATACACGCTTTTGTGCTATGTGATGTGTTCATTCAAAATTGCGCTAACAATTTGTGTGTCTTTGGAGCTAGGATAGTTTTTCATGTGAATTTGTAATCAAATATCCAAGGATATATTGTTCGTAGAAAACTTTGAGCAGAAATTTGAGAGTATATTCTCTTTTTCTTTTGAGAAGAACAAAATAATGACTACGTTAATCAAAAACAAATTTAAAACAATATAAGTTCAAGTGACCTCAACTCCAACGCGAAACGCTTTATACATTTTTGGAGTTGAGGTCACTTGAACTTATATTGAATTATATTCAATCACTCCACTTAAAATAAAAATAATTTTAATAATTTTTTATTATTTTTGTTATTTTTTTCTTCGTTATCAAATTTAAAACATCTACTCTATGCATATTGCGGGTATAATAATGCCTGTTAGGTTTGATACTAAAGAATTATGAGGATATGCACAAAGCCTCAATGAATTTCTGAAGAATTTCCTTTGATTCGTATTTGAACAAAGTTTAAGGCTAAATTGCAAATGGAACTCATTAAAAAAATTGCCTTAAAATCTAGCATCAGCGTCATAAAGTATTTACAGAGCAGTCGCACATTCAAATTTGTTCTTATGTATTTTGCCTCTAGAGGGCGCCACTATTGATTTTATGCAACGTAACATAGCCAATAACTAGCGGACAAATAAGACGCTTCCAACGATACTTCATTTCTCAAATTGTGACAGGTTATTTTGGAGTTATGATGTCACAGATGAAATACATAACTTTGAAAAAAGCTTGTTTTTAATTTTTGGACAAAAATTGTCTTAAAACAAATACAACAAGTTTACATTCAATTCTACAATTCCCTTATTTCTCACAAAGCTTTATACTGTAACACATACTTACCAACCCAAAAGTCATTCTTAGTATGAATAATAAATTTTTATACGAGACTAAGTCGGTCCCATAAAACCAGAAAAAAAAAGCTAGAAAGCATATTATTACGTTAAATTAAGGCTCTTTGAAAAGATTCAATTGAATAGAGAGAAAGAAACCTAATGGTAACCAACGACGACATTTCCATTAAGTGTTAGTGTATATTGTGTACAATACATTACACATATGGGTCTGAAACGACACGACGAGTCCTAGGTACCTATTCTAAGTTCTAACATGCATGCATGTTGTGTACTTTTGTTACTCCACTCGTATTCACTTTTCTCACACTCATTCTCATTCTTCTTTTAAAACATTCATAGGAAATAGTAGTTTTCGTATAAATGAATAATCCAGCACAGAGCCTGTTTGGTTGTCCTTTTTATTGGAAAGTCAAATTAAAATTTATTTCTTGAGTGTCCTTCGGTTCGTATATATTGTTCTGCATACAAACGCGATATGTGTGCTGTGTATGTGTGTTTGTTGTTTGATATTAAATTGAAAGAAATGTAAGGGAAAAGGGTGTTTGTAATAAGACTAGAAGTAAATCGATTTAGAAATTGTTTTTTATTTTTGTTTTTGTTTAATTTCATGTCAAGTTAAATGCACAACTGAGCTTTTTTTGGCCAAGAATAAATTATTTAAATTTAGTAGATACACCAGATGTAAATATTTGTAAATTTGAAATTGCTTTTTACTCATATTGATGACTTTTTGATGTCTGATACTTTCTCGTAAACAACTTATTTTAACAAAAATTTGCAGACAGACATTTGATAGAAAAATAATTTTTGGATTTACAAAAAAAAATCTTTTTGTTTTTGAAAAATCAATTTTTCGAAAACCGAAAAAAGAATTTATTTTAAACTTATTCTGCTAGTTATTTTAATAATTTTTTTTATGAAAAAAGATACTAAGAAACATCTATCACTTTTCAATTTTTTTATATAAAAATTCTCTGTTATGCAGTAAAATAAATGACATAGGTACTGTGTTTGTATGTCAAGACAAACCTAAAAGTTATTATTTAAATCAGTTTTAATTATTTTTTAACAAATTTTATGTTATTTTTATATATGCTATGAGGTGGTTAAAAATAACTGTGACTGGGTTCCAAAACCTTGTCCTTAAAAACATCTTTTAGAGCATAAAAAAATCACTAAAAACCAGATTATTTTGCAAGCAGTGGGGCAGTGATAGAACTTTTCATATAGTTATTTCAATTCTTCATTTTTAAATTTAATTTTCATGCTAAATGCTAAGTTTAAACACTTAACCATTGTTTGGAACATAAATTTAATCTTAAGACATCAAAAAAAAAGAAAATGTTTAAGACAAATTGTTTTATCCTCTAAAAGCTTAACTATGAAAAAAATTTAGCTGTTTTAAGTAAGAAAATGAGAGTACCACTTCAAGAAAAAAACTTATATGCAGAATTTTTAGAAAATTGAAATTGGAGTTGGATAAACAAATTAACAAAAAGGTTAAAAAGCTATTTTCTTAATAAAAGAAGATAAAAATAAAATTGATATTGGAATTGGTAGATATTTAAGAAAAAAAAAACTGTTTTTTAGACCATTCTCCGTCAATTGTGAACCGAATTTAGTTAAATATAACACTTTTAGGCCTCTGCACTCTAAATGTGGTTAAAGTTTTAAACCTAGACCTCATTAACTCAAAAATTTAAAAAATAGTGTTTCTTTTTTATATTTTCTCCATTTGGAACTAGAACATGTAAGTTTAAATTATTATTTGAAAACTATATTTATTTTCAATCGAACAATTTTTTTAATTAAAATCAGTCAAACATAAAAGTATCTAACATTTTCACAAAAGCTGAAAAACCGTTTTTGGCCCTAAATCCGGACTTGGGGGATTTTGTTTAAAAAACGTACTTAGTCCTGAGAAAAGTATTTTTTAAGGCAAAGCCTAGTAATTTTTTTTACTCTCAACCATCTTTTATGCATGTAATTAATTTGCAAAAATAGAAGGGATCTATTATTTACGCCGAGGTCCAAATGGCGAAGCACAGGTGCACTTTTTCATGGCAACGATAGGCTTGGAGGCTTTTTTTTTATTTTAATTGGTGGAGGCTGGAAATCGAACCCCCACCTCTGGCGACATAGTTTATCGACCTTACCATTGCACCACAATGTATTATTTATTTTAGACAAACCATTGATTTAACAGTGGTTAGTCATGAGTTTTGTGTGAAATTTATAATTTTATAATAGAATTCACGTACACCGAGATGGGGATATATTACCAAGGAATTCATTATAATGAAATGCAATGCAAATGCAAAAAGTATTAAAACCACTCGTACAATTTCTTATTAAAAACAAAAAATAGCTTTGAAATTAAATAAACACAATTTAAACTACAAGTTTAGTTTTCGTTTGACATTGGATGTAAACAACGAATTAACATAGTGTTTGGTAGATATCGATAGTTTCCATTATCGATTGTATCGATAGTTTTAAGAAAAAACTATCGATAATATCGGTAGCCCTGTGGTAAAATAATTTGGAAGTATTGAAACTATCGATAGTTTTGTGAAGTATCGATATACTCGATACTTCACAAAAATTCCGATTTTTTTAAAAAATGTTTCAAAAAAAATCACTAAACTTTCAAATAAATTGTTCAAAATTGTTTATAATGTCTTTCAACTGGTAGCAAATAACGTTTGAGCAGAATAATTAGCAATATAAATATTGTTTTTGGTTGAAAAATGACTAAAAACAGTGAAAAATTCTCAAAATAATTGAAAAAACTTTTAAAAAAATTTTGTTCGAAGTCGTACCGATAAATCGAAAAACTACTGACGCCAATCGATTTCTCGGGTCCGAAATAGGGCGAAACAGTTAATCGCGCACCTGCCTCAAAAACTTTTTTCAAAAAACTTGCACAGTGTTATTGATAGGTAGCATTCTCTGATTTTACAAAAACACTTGATTTTATCCGTGACTTTTATTAGGGGGTCGTTGTGGTTTTACAGAATATAAGTATCTTTGATTTTACTTTAACAAAATGTCATTTTATTTTTAGAAAAAAAAAAAATGTTACTCATACGCCACAGTGACCGCACAAGTTTAACAAACGATACAGACATTTCTTCCGATCGAACAGTCTTTTTGATCAAAAAAATAAAAGAAAGTATGGAAAATATTGACACACATTGTTTAAGCTGCTTTGAAGAAAAACTTGAGTTTATGCTAATTAATTTGCATTGAATAAACTCCAAAAAAAAAAACCAATGCTTTTTTAAAAAAATTTCTCCAAAGCACCCTGTGTCCATGCAAATGGATAAAGCTTATATGCACGCAATTGGCTTTAAAAATTTAACAACAGCATTTATATGGTTGTTGTTGTGTGCAAGTGCAAGAAACATTTATGAGAGTATGCGCTACATAAAATATAGTCAAGCTGAAATTGTATACGTACAATGTTTCTTTCATTTTATTTTTTAACTTAACTGTATAACTGCAACACTTTACGTTACAATTTTGTTCTGTAAAATTCTGTTATATATATTTTTTTTTTCTTGTCAACTGCACCTGTGCAGGTATTTAGGGTTCGTATCATATCCGTGTTATAGATACAGGTAACCTGCACTCTGCTATCTTACTTTTCCATAGCTATTTATTTTTATTTCAGAATATCAGCAAAGATATACAGAGTGAAATTGTGTTTTTCCTAGAAATGCTGCAAGGAATATTTCGATATAAGAATTTATTGCGTTTTTTATTTTAATATTTTGCAAGGTTTTTAAAATTATGCTTGAATTAAATGTTCAGGTTTAATAAATTTAATTCATTACACAATATTACTGAATGGAAAATTCTCGATGATAAAATTTAAAAATTAAATTTAAAGTTTAAGAATTATTTCATTCTAATGTAGTTTAAAAAAATAATTTTCAGCATTATAAATGTTTATATATGGTTTATAAATACATGATCAAAATCCAGTATTTTCTTTTTTTTATCTGAGTCAGGCGTTGCGAAAAATAAGATAATGTATTTAAACGGTTTGAATGCATGTGGTTTTGTATGTTCCCTCATAGCTTCCAAGCTACTTATCATAACGAGACAAATGAGGCACTGTTAGAAGCGTTTAAGTTGCCCGCTGGTTATAGGGTATGTAAAGTTTCCATATATGAAGCCCTTCTCTGTTTTAATTTCCAATTTTTGGAATCTCTTAAGAAAAGGTGTTTTTCTTAAAAGCTTTTGAATTTTTTATTTGGCTCAAATAAATCTTTTTCCAGAGTTTTTCGAAGCCTATCATATTTAAAAACTAAGAATAAAACAAAGTTTTGAAATTGGTTTAATTAATTAGTTTTTGTTCTCCTTAAAATGATTTTTTTTAAATACCTGAATAAAGCGACAGAATCCCACACAGATAATTCAATTTCAATGGTTTTTCAAAAAAAAAAAAAACACAAATTTCTCCCCGAACCTGTCAAAGTCTCTTCGAACTTTTAATTTCCTTTTCTCCCAAAATGTCCTTAAGCTAAAAATAGAATGTTTTTGCTTTTATCCTTTTGTATCCAAAGTATTAACCAACATTTAAATGAATATCCTTGCTTATACCTAAAAGTCAAAGGAAAATTCAATTTATCAACGACTTTGAATTCTCATTCAAATTTTCTCTTTGAACAGCTTTTTGTATCTGTACCTCTTACTCTTATATGGATGTTTATCAAAAAATACGAGAAACCAACTAACCATATTTTAATTAAATAAATAAACAATTTCTTTTTCCATGACCAAATTGTGTTTTATAGTTAGATCGAGACATTTTTATTCACTCGAGTTGACTTCTAGTTTGAAATTAACTAATATTCTATAAATTTATGCTTGGGAAAATTTTGGTTGAAGGGATTTTTTAAATTATAAAAAAAAAAGAAATAAAATCTAAAAAAGACTTTCATTTAATCCCAGAAACTTTTAGTTGACCTGATTTGAAATCGCGCAGCACCATTTCTAAATTTCATGGCTGAGCAATTGGATTTTATCAAAAAAAAAAAAAAACTTTTTTAATCAAGGAACTTTTGAAATTATATCAATTATACTGAGAGAGAGAGAGCATCCTTAACTACCTACAACTCTAATCTTCTAATTAATTGTGAAAGTTAAGCCATGAAATAAAACCCCTTTTGATGTCTTGATTTTCTATTAAATTTTATATAGGTATAACTTGCTAGCAATTTATTTCAATGATTTATTGTAATCTTCATAAAGGTCTTTGCGATTCATTAATATTTTATTGAAAATTTCAAATTAAAGTGTTTTTGGTAAAAATGATATACAACTCATTAAGAGATCAAGCAGGATTTCGGAAATTTAAATTTTCCAAAGTTGTAATACCTATAAAAAGTTCAATTTAATTAAAAGGTTTAAAGATAAGCTCTCATGAAATTAAGTTTTTAGTTTGACAAAATGCTATACCTTACAATGATGGAAAAGTTTTTATAGTTACATTGGAAAAATTAGGTGTTATTATTTAATTCCTTTGTTGCTAAAGTGATTGATATAAGTCACTTGACTATTATTAATTTTTTTTTATGTTAAATAATCTCTCTTTCTTATTTTGTCTTTTTTTTATTTAATTTTTTTTAATAATTGCATTATATAAATTCATTAACTATAATGTTTAATGTATGTTAATGTAGGTATAAGAAAAAAAAAATTTTTTGCAAATGAAAAAAAAAATGAAATGCATTGAAAATAAAAAAATTTTAACAAATTAATGTATTTTGCATTGCAAAAAAAAATTAAAAATTTAGTACAAATAAAAAAAAAAATTCTGCATTGATAAAAAAAATCAATGCAAAAGTGTGCATTAAATATATTTTTGATGCTAGTCGAATTTCTTACAAATTTGACTTTAATTTATCCTTCTAAGTCGAACTTTGTCGAAGTTGAACATGAAATTTGGTTCGAGTTATAGAGAATAAGTTAATTTTTTTGCTTTAAATGTTTCCATTAAAAATGGTGAAAAAGTTGGAGTTAGAGGGAAATTCGACTCCACTGTAATTGAAAAAGTTTATGTATGGTCAGATAGCCAAAATTGTAAGACATTTTTTTCAATGCAAAACTTTTTTTTTTGCAACAAAAAATTTTTTTTTCAATGCAAAATATTTTTATTTGCAAAAAAAATTTTTATTTTCAATGCAAATTTCAATGTCATCGAATTTTTTGTTTAATGCAAATATTTTTACGTTGCAACAAATGTTTTTTTTTTTATTTGCAACAAATACTTTTTTGAAACTTTGTAATGGAAAGCAAGTGCAATAAAAATAAAATGATTTTCTACAACCCTGGTTTATACAGACTACTCTAAGGCATTCGATCAACTTTCTTATGATATCCTATATGATTGTTTAATCACATGGATTTCATCTTAACATTTATTGAATTTCGTGAGGGTACCTTTTATACCATTGATTTTATTGGACTTATCGCGGATTTTCCCTATTTTCCCTATTTTCCCAAAAAAACACCCTTTAACCTAAAATATTTGTATAGACTTTTTGGGTTCTTGGTTAATATAATAATAATAATTTTAACTATATGCCTGTAAGACCTAAGGTCTTTTAAATGCAACTGCACGGCAGTAGTTAGAAGGAATAGGAAAGAATTTTTTGTTGGTATTGGTTTCTGTTATAAATGAAACATTTTTAACAATTTTCATTGGTGTAACAATTTGTTCCCAGTTTTTATAGTACTAATTCCGAATTTCTTCATTTCTTGAAAAAAACACCCTTTTACTTTATAGATTCTTAATTCTTATACCAACCAAAACTTTTACAACAAGTTCTAAAAATTAATAAAATTAAAGTCAGCTGTTATGATACCTTTTTCACACACAACTTAACCCATCAAAAACATCCTATTACCAAAAATAATTTTAAGAACTTTATGAATCCCTTCTTCCTGCTTTGCCTAAAACCTTCACCCCGAATCTTATCAGTGTAGCATGTTTTTCTCATGGGTTTCGGTTATATTTTACTTGTTGAAGCCAAAAAACAAGCAACCTTGTTTTTAATCGACAATAACTTTTCTCAGCATCAAAAAATACCTTGAAAACATGTGTCATATGATGATATTCGACTAACAAATTTTTTCAGTATATTTTTGAACTTCACCCCCTCCCTCTTGTCCGCGAAAAAACACCCTTTCACCCAACTTTTTTTTATAGACTTTTTTGTCCTTGGTTTTTATCCCAAAAGCAAACGTTTAGCCAAGTTTTATGAGTGTAACAATTTTTTTTTAAATGCCTTTTTTACCTGTACTAAAAACCAAATTTTTTTGACTTTATTTAATCATTTAATTGATAAATAGGTATCGTTTAAATTTTAGATATATGTATAATAGAAAAATAAAATATTTTCAAAATTAAATTTTTTTTTTGAAATAACGGCTTTCTACTTTAAAGATATGCCAACCTTTTGATTGACCTTAATCGTCAATAACCCTGCTGGTGTTTCAATTATTAATATATTGCTTTAATTTGATAAAAAAAAAACATGCCACAAGGGCTAATAGAATTTGACACCAATCTTCCTTAATCGTAAAAGGAAGACACAAATATTTTACCTGAAGCACAGTAAGTTTGTAAGTATAGTGTCTTCTATTTATAGCTTCATGACTGTATCTAATTATATCCAGCTTTAAGCTTCCAACAGTTTACAGGAAGAATACGGACGAAGGTGTTTATAAAAATGTTGTCGGTAAAATATCCTAACAAAAAAAAAAAAAAAACAAAAATAATAAGACTCCTAACCACGACAGATATCAATTAAAAGTGAACGACACAACACGAAGATGCGTGCCCAAATCGAATAAACTTTGACTCGTGTTAGTTTACATTTAATAACATCACCTCCAACCCCCCCCCCCACCGTTAAGGGTGATGGTCGTCCAATAGCGGATATAAAAAAATAATAACAAAAAAAACAACATGACTCCTCCAGCAAAAGCCGCACATTTAATGCTCGAGGTTGGACGTTTAATGGTTGCGCAAATTGACAGGGCATTTTTGTGCAAAGGTTGTACCTTTGTATTTATATTCAAAATGGAAGAGAAGTGTTCATTAGTTTGTCGACAACGGCGAGTTGAGTCAAGCCCAAGGGGAGTTTTTTTTTCCAGAGCAGACTTTAGGTGTAATCGAGATGATGACAACAAAAACACTATTTTCCTCACATACCTTCGCATAGTAGTTATTATCAAAATTTACACCCTTGGAGAATTTTTTTTGGAAAATAATTTTGTTCGTCTGAAGATATTATTACACCGAAAGAAGGTATCCTTTTTTTCATGATGTGGTCGAATAAATTAGTCTGATTGCCTTTATTTTCTTTTTTCCTTTTTTTTATTTTGAAAAAAAGGAAATGGCAAAGTGGTTGAAATTTCTGAAGGAAATGACTTCCCGTATTGTCGGGGCATTGTGAACACGATAACAATGGTTAAGATTGCGGCCACACAGATAAGATATTTCCTGGGGTAATTGATTGGCATTATTGTGGCAAACAAACATTCATCAGATAATAGCAGAACAACAACTCTGGATGACTATGGTTTCTGGTGGTATGCTTGTACCTTTTTTTCTTAGGAATTTCTATATGTGTTTCGTGCTAGGAGATGATTATTTTTGTCAAGCATTTGAAATGATTATTCAATTTGTCTTGGATTTTTGAGATATTACAAAGAGTATATATTTTATATACAGGTGTTGGGAAAAATAGATCCTTTGATTTGGATGTAATATTTGGGGATATTGAAATTTCCACCGGATATTATTTGGGAGGACATAAATTCTTTGGTATTCTCAAAAAATATAGTCATGGAGGAACCGAAGAGAGACGAAAAAATAAATCTGAAAGAATAGTTTCTTCAGCTTATGAATTAAGATATAGAATGAGGATTGAAAAAAAAGTTTTTATTGAAGGTTAAATATTAAGAAAAAGGTATTAAGAAATAAAATAAAAACTGATAGGAATTTTGTCTAAGTTGTTGCTAATTTAAAAAAATGATCCAAGAAATAAATATATAATAATAGCGATTAAAGTGTGTTTTACCGATTTGGACAATTTCGTGTCAGATTGAATTTTGTTTTCAAAATCATAAATATTAAAAGTTGTACCCAAAACCGAGATCGAACCTCTTTTGATATCAATCAAAGCTAAATTTCTACTTTAGGTATGTATTGTTTTATAAAATGAAAATTCTTGTCAAAATTTTTATTTTCCATACTAACATACTTCAGTGTACCAAACTTCATCATTTTTGTGTAGAAATACCCAAGAGTTGTTTATTAGCCCGCAATTCTTTGTGCAAGGAGGGTGAACGTAGAAAAAGCTACAAAGCTGGAAAACATACATCCTTTAAGGGTGAGGTTTCACTAAACAGGTATTAAACTATAGAATATATTCTTCAACAATAAGTCATCTTTATTTTTACCGATAGGCGAGTTAAATTACTCATCATATTACATCTGTCATATTACATTCCAACTCATCGGTGGAGATGGTAACGAGGTGTAACGTTCACCTAATCTCCCGACCGACGCGACGACTAAATATAACCACTCGTCGTCCTCGTCATCCAAACAACCGACCTACATCACTAACAAAATTTCAAGTGTATCAAATAAACGAACCCAGAGTGTATAGTAACACGATGCAATCTTTGGACTCAGAGAGTGCCTAAAAAACCAATCCGAACTAGAATCAATGAACATCAAGTAGCGTTAGCAGAAGTTAGCAGAAGTAAAACCGATTTTTTTTTTACAATTATTTTATATTTTATTTTTATAATTCACACGAAATCTGTATTACTATAAAAAGGGAAACCGACGAAGTTATGAATACCAGAGCTATGCGCGACAGAGTTACGAGCGTCAAAGTTACGCAAACCGAAGTTACGAAAAACCGAAGTTATGAAAGACCGAAGTTATGAAAGACCGAGGTTACGAAAAAACGAAGTTATGAAAAACTAGAGTTATGAACTCCAAAGCTATGAAACGATGTTTTAGGGTTGGCAACCATTAAGATGAACGATATACGGCAGGAACGTTCCAAAAAGCTAGAGCGTATAGGTTGAGTCAAGGAAAGAAAAAAATTGTATGGGACGGGGGTGTCTATCCCCCTCCGTTTAGCCGGGAGGGGGGATTTTCTAAAAAAATGACTTAATTTGGATAAAAAATTATTTAAAATCAAAGGTTACACCAAAAGTAACGTACTGTACGTTTTTGTAAAGCTAAAAACTATATCTTTCAACATGTTTTTAAATATAGCTGTTTGATTGACTAGTTTTTGAAAAATTAGTTTTCAAAATCAAAATTTTGAATAAATTTCGAACTTATATCTTTCAAAATTTTATGTAATTAAGTGCAAATTTAAATTATATAATTTAATATTCTTATTTGTTTTCAAACGAAAACTGAAAACTGGATCCAAAAACGTTTTGTCGTTTTCGATAAATTAAAAAAAAACTAAAACTACTTTTTTTCAAAAAAGCCATATATTTTTTTTTGAAAATTAATTTTTCAAAAACTGTTTCATATAACAGATTTATTTAAAAACAAGATACAAGAACAAGTCTTTGGCTTTACAAAAAAGGACAGTACGATATTAATGGTGTAACAGTTGATTTTGAATATTTTTTTTTTTTAATTAAGTCATTTTTTTAGAAAATCCCCACTCCCGGCTAAACGGAGGGGAATAGACACCCCCGTCCCTTACAATTTTTTTTTTGCCTTGACTCAACCTATACGCTCAAGCTTTTTGGTACGATCCTGCAGTATATCGTTCTTCTCAATGGCTGCCAGCCCTAAAACATCGTTTTATAGCTTTGGTGTTCATAACTATGGTTTTTCATAACTTCGGTCTTTCATAACTTTGGTTATAATAACATCATTTTTTCGTAACTTCGGTTTTGCGTAGCTTTGACGCTCGTAACTTTGTCGCGCATAACTCTGGTATTCGTAACTCCGTTACCATTTCATGAATATCGCGGGACATTCGACATCGGCTGTATTTGATGTCGTTCATTCATTTCCAGAACTTTGAAATGTTAATGCTCAACAGTTTCAGGTTCCAATCTTTTTGAACTATGAATCAGTTCTTCTCATCATCATCGATTCCTCAGTCACTTAAAGATCACTCCAATTAAAGTAGACTATGTGTGAATTGCGTTAAATAGTAAACACACCGTGTAAAATTTTTGACACTATTGAGTTGAATAAAAAATTTTAAGCTGTTAAAAATTTATTGGGCTCTGGGACCTGGTTAAATTTGAGTTAATTTTTTTTGCAGATGGTTTCGTTTAGTTTTTTTTTTTTTACTAAAAGGAGTTTCATGGCAGAAAAAAGGAAATTTTTTGTTCACCTCAATAGTATCAAAAATTTTACACGGTGTGTTTACTATTTAACGCAATTCACACACGGCCTTAACCTTAAACAGCTCAAAATAACATCTTACAAAAGCACTAGAAAACCAGAAAAAAAACCAAAAATATAAACAAATACGGAATGAAATGAGGAAACATTGTCATAGTGGTAGACGTAGACGGATTGCACCACTAATCAACTATTTTCACTATTTTCCTTCTTACTAAGAGAAAATTATTCATTCAGTTTTAAAACTGTAATTTAACAGTAAAATTTATCAAAGCTCGTGTCATTCATAAAACGAAGCTTAGGGGAGAAGGGGGTACATTTGACATTCAGTGTTTAAAGGTCTGTATTTTCGAAAACTGTTAATTTATTCCAATATTTTGTTTTGTATTTGATTTATTGACAATTCAAGATTATACTAACAGTAAATTTTTTGTTTTAAAATATTTCAACATTTAAAAAAATAATATTTTCTAAAAAAAGTCATTTTGTCAAAAGTTCCCTGGGACCGGGGCGGATCTTGCTCGTCTATTGTTTGATTAGAAAAAAAAATATACTTTGGTTTTAAACAGTCTACTAAACAATTATAACGGAAAAAATAAATCAAAAAATTCATTTTCTAAAAAGAAGAAGAAAAAACAAAAAAACCATAAAATATTTCAAAAAATCCCTCCATTTAAATCTTAATCAAAATTAATCGATGTCGATTTATTTTTTAATAATTTATTTAATAAATAATTTCCCAAAATCAACGTAAAACTGTGCCCCCATTGCAAAAGTCAAAGGTGCCCCGAAGGAGCCTCATAAGTGTTTTTCTGTTTTTTTTTTTTTTTTAATGACTAATACTATTTTTTTACAAAACTGATTTTAATTTACTAAACTTTAAGCATAGTGCTATCAAAATATTGATTCACCTTTAAAAAAACTTTTTTATTAGGTTCAGAAATCGCTACCGGTGTTAAAAAATTAGATCAGAAATACAGAAAACACGAAAACACGTGGTACCTCCGCGAAAAGTTAACGAAATACTGCGAAATTTCACAAAGTTTCTTTAAATCAAACTAAGCATCTTTTTTCATCCAAACTATTCTTTATTAAGGGCACGATCATACCGAAAAACGCAAAGTCAAATGTGCCCCGGTGTCAAATTTACCCCCGCTTACCCTACACCATTCCTCAAAAAAATATCGACCGGTATCGAATGGGCGTCAAAGCTTAATCTTTTCAAATGTTTACAATAGCAGAGGCCCGACAATAAGATGGAAAAGTCGGAAATTCTGATGTGCATCAAATATCTGTATTAACTAGAAAATTAATTTTCTATTTATTTATTTTTCTATTCTTTAAGCCACAACTCAATGACATTGATAAATCAATTGAACAGTTCTCGTTGAAACGTCGAACTTATCACAACATTCTTATTACCCCTTACAAACTTCCCAAAAAAAAAAAAAAAAAAAACATATAAAAAGTTTCTTACCTCCCATGTCGTTAAAATAAAGATTCAATTCAATATAATTTTTTTGTCAACAAGTAAAGCATAATTAAATTTCTTATACCTCTACGAGTACTTTCCCTAAAAGGCTTTACGACAACACAAAAACTTCCCTATCCAGAAATTAATGGCAAATGTACGCGCCGCATAAAGTGTTAATGTTTTTATAAACTTCAAGTATAGTAGTTAGTGGTAGCTTTACGACACGACGCGTATAATTTTGAGTGTGTTCGCTTAATTTGTTTTAAGATGCTTAATCGTTTATTGAGTTTATTCTTATGAAGTAGAAAAACAAAAAGTGAAATACCTTCCGCAAGCTTAGAATACAAAAAAAAAAAAATATTAATGAGTGTTTTGGATTTTTACGACGCTTTAAGTGTTTGAATAGTTTGGTTTTATTAACTTCGGCTTTTTTTTAAATTTTTGTTTAAAAAAAAAACGCAATAGACGGGAAACTGAGACTCATTTATGAAAACACAATCTTATGAATACAACATAAAACCGATTAATTGTAATTTTGCCTTTAAGTAGGGTAAGTAAATGATTGAAGATTGATTTTTGCATCTTTTTGTCCATTATGAAACATAAACAATGACATGAAAGCTTCTATATTTTTCATATTTTTTTCTTGGTAATTATTTCACCTTCAAGATTAGAATTATTACTTATGAATGATGTTGACAGTTTTGATTTTTATAAAACCATGCTGAAGGAAAGAGGCTTGATATTTTATTTTCAATGTATAGCTATTATGGAATAAGCTTATAACTCTTGAAACAACTAACTAAGAACATAGAAACTGCAAACAAGTAGTTTAACAGTCATTTTAAATGTAAATAAATATTAAAAGTTAAAATAATTTTTCTTTAAGGACGGATTATAAGAATATTAAAACTAGACCTGTTTAAAAATAAAAATATTGTTCTGTAAAATATTTTTATAAAATTGATAATTTATGTGCAGCAAGGACTAATTTTCAAAGAATTGAGTTTTTCACAAAAAATAAAAACCAAAATGGAAAAAAAAATTTTTTTCTAGTAGCTACTCAATTTTTTGTTTTATTCATTAAATTAAAACAAATTACACGACACAATACACTATTTGTTTTAATTTTATTTTTCGAATGAAATCCAAAAATGAGTGGCTACTGAGCTGTAGAAAAAACAGACTAGACTGATTCAAAAAAAAAAAATTTTTTTTGGTCAAAGCACTACCGAAAATATTGTTGGAAATGACGAAAAAATATACTGTCAAAGTTTCAGCCCTAAATGTTAAGATTTAGTACCACCGCAGCGCAAGTTTCTATTTCCCTTACGATTTGTATTTGAAAGATTGTGTTTTTGTGTTTAGAATTTTTTACCTTTTTAATGGTTCATCCAAAAGGCTTGACAAAATCTTTTTCTTTTATAAATGCAACCCTTAACACCACACTGACCCTTAAATGCTCTACAAAAAAGCTCTTATTAATTTTTTTTATTTACCCCCGCGTTTCGAAGTTATTCAACTTTAAAATATAAAATGTAATTTTTTCTCATTTTTTCCGATTTTTTGAATATTTGTATTCTATGTTGCGTTTTAGTTTCACAGATCCTTTTATATAAACCTCAAACCCTTTATAATATCATATTAGATTTCTTCAATAAATTCGAATTATTCATTTTTTCAACTAAAAATTATTTAAATTAATTTTTCGCCTCCGTTTTTTTTTTTTTAATTTTATTAATGCAATTTTGTAGAGCAATTATATACAAGAAAATGATTAAATCTAGCTTTTTTGATGAACCATTAAAAAGATAAAAAATTCTAAACACAAATACACAATCTTTCCCATACAAATCGTAAGGGAAATAGAAATTTGCGATGCGGCGGTACTAAATGTTAACATTAAGGGCTGAAACTTTTACAGTATTTTTTTTTTGTCATTTCCAAAATATTTTCGATAATGATTTGAACAAAAAAAAAAAAAATGTTTGAATCAGTCTACTATAGACATTCTTAAATATATTTATTTATTTATTTATTTAATATCAATTAGAGTTTACAATCTCAAATAGACTAACGAAATTTTTAAATTATACATAGAATCATTATAAAATTAAAGCTACACAAAAAAATAAAATTATATATTTACATTATTTAATTAGTTAAAAAATACAAATTTAACATATTTTTGAATGAGTTTCTACTCAAATGGAAATTAAAATCTATATTATTTGACACATTATTAATCTCCCTAACACTGCGAGTCATAGGTTCATTAAACGCATAATTTACTCTATGAACGTTTTCGCGGAATAAGATTCGAATTCTTAGTTCTCTAGAAGGAGCGTAAAGATCTATCAGCGATAACAAATAGGGACAATCAATATGATATGATAAAATATCACTGACAAAATTTATAGCAAACATCTTACGGCGGTTTTCTAATGTCTGTATACCAATAAGCTGACATCTAACGTTATACGAAGGCATTTCAATGTTCCAGCCTAGTTTGTGTACTACAAATCTTGTAAATTTTTTTTGGACATTTTCTATCCTTGTAATATGAACATTGTAATGAGGATTCCACACTACGCAGCAATATTCCAGGACCGATCTAACATACGAAACATAAAGGGCTTTTAGAGTGTATGGGTCCCTAAGACCAAACGAATTACGAAAAATAAAACCCAACATAGAGTTGGCTTTGTTCACCATGAATTCTGTGTGATGTACAAAGTTTAGCTTGTAATCAAAAATTACTCCAAGGTCTTTTTTAATAGAAACTCTTTCAAGGACATGATTATGCATATTGTAATCGTAAACGATAGGTAACAAACGACGAGTAAAGGAAAAACATTGACATTTGGATATGTTTAGGGCTAATTGGTTTATATTGCACCAGTTGATAAGATTTTTAACATCATTTTGGAGAAGCGTACAGTCTGTTAAATTTTTTACACGTCTAAAAAATTTTAAATCGTCCGCAAACATAAGACACGTTGAGTTAGTAAGGACATCAGGAAGGTCATTTATAAAAATAAGGAACAGCATTGGACCTAAATGACTCCCTTGTGGAACGCCGGAAGTTACAGAAAAGGGATGAGATAAAGTAGTTTTAATTTAGTTTTATAATGATAAGAAACGGGCAAGAGCCAGATTACTCCAATTTTTGATGACAAATGACAAAAATACCGCTTCGTTTTTGGTTTATATAAGTCATTATTCGCTGACAGTGTTGTTAGGGCTCCTATAGATTTTTAAATTTGGCTCATTGCCTTTACAATATTCTGGCAACACTGTAAGGCGAGTCAAAGGTAGAAATACGCATTTTCTTAGAAGTGTTTTTTGGTTTTGTACTGGAGTTATCCAATTCTTGCACCGTAAACAAGATCCAAATACTATAAAAATCGAGACGAAAATAATCATTTGTTTGTTAAACGAAGCAAAATGTGTGACATTCAGAAAAAGTTTTTTCGTTTTTCAGAATTTCACTCTAGGAGATTAAAAGCTAATTAAAACTGTTTTAGATTTTAATGTAAAAAACGGTACAAAAACCAGAAAACTCCAAAAACAAAACAACTCTAGGAAGGTACGGAAAATGGGTGCGTAATGAGAAAGATTCAAATGAGTAAAAATGTGCGTCTTTTCATCGCTATAACCTTTCTGAACTATCTTTCCATTAAATGGTGTTATCACAACTGTCAGGTCAGCTTCATTAATATTAAGTTGTGATCCCATTCTTTTCAGCTTATCTGCACTTTCATTACTTAGAACACCGGTGTGTCCATTGATCCAGCAGGGTCTAATGTTAAGCTGTGTACCAAGAACCTGAATCTCTTCGTGACAGATTGAACAAGCTTCAATCTTAGTTCTATAACAGATATAGCTTTAATTGCCGCTTGGCTGTCAAGGAAGAAGACTATGTCCTTTCAGGGATGTCCTTATTGAGATTTCCTTATTCGCATTATTTACTGCCAGAATATTAGCTTAGAAGACACTGCTGTAATAACGAAGTCTGTATGAACTGGCTATTTTAAGACTTTCGCAAAAGAAGCCTACAACGATCCCGACCGCGACCTCCATATTACAAAAAGAAATGTTCGATTCTCTTCGATTCCCACTAGGAAAGGTCGTGAAAGGTCTTCGAAAATCCATTGTATGTATGCAGAATCTGTGCATGACCATTTTGGGTGAGTGGATGAATGGTGTTAGCTTCCAATTCTTGTGCAAATTATTGCTTCCAGGCCCACTGACGGTTCTTATTACCCCTGTTTTGTCAATGCATGCCTTTGACCTTTGTTATGGTTCTTACAACATTTTTAAATATTGCATTTGAAGAGAAAAAGTAGGAAGGTACCTAAGCGTTTTTAAATATTTTTTCGATTCTTTAGTTATCGGTGTCTAAGGGCCAAATTTCCAGTCAAAGTTAAAGTCTACCTCGAGTTAAATCACCACTGAAAAAAATGTACTTAAATTTAATTATATAAGCTTTTTAGACTTTCGTTCATGTGAAAGCTTATTATTTCACCTTTCATATGCCGTATCAATCTCATTTCAAAGATGCCTACAAGAGAAGTAAGAATTTTTTAAAGTCAACCATGTCGAATTTCCAGAGTGAGATTACGGTACTTGTCACATTATAGCTGTTCGGGGGGCAACAGATCGATACTGGTGTTTTGAGGTTTTTCGCAAGTTTCTTGATTTAACATTGTGTAGCTTGTAGTTAATCTACCGTAATTCTATCAAGATGCTCTGCTCTTGGTCAAAAGTTATAACCTGTTGAATTCTAAAATTTTATTTTACCGTTATATCTAAATTGCGTTTACAAAAATGATTAAAACTTCGCACACATATAGTCGTAGTCATGGTCTATCATTACTCCATATACTTTATTCCTGTATCTATAAAAGAAAAAAAGATAAAAATAAAAAACGATGAAAATCGGTTAAAAACGGTCAAAAAACGTGTTTTTTAAAAACTTGTTTCTTCCGTTATTCAGTCAAAACTCACTAAACGATTTCAAGTTCTTGCACATGTATGCATAAAGACCTACATGTCCTATAAGTTTGAGATTTTTTGAACGCTCCAAAAAAAAACTAAAAATCAAAAATTACCCAAAAATACCCCTAAAAAACAAGGTGTTTTTCAAAAATTCATATTTCGAAACGCAGAGTGTTGGAAAAAAATCCGTATCAGACGCCTAATTTTTTTTCCCTCATCTTTCACCTGGCATCTTTAGAATTGTCAAAAAAATTTCCTTTACCCAAAATCATCATTTTGTAATAGCCCCAACACGTGTACAACGTTCAAACAAAACGTTATAGCTTAGTTTCAAAATTTTTTAGAATTTTTTCTTAAATGCAGTTATTTTTATATTAATCTCATCTATCTATAGCAAAAAAAACAATTCTCTACAACTTCGCGTTTAGATTTTAGCCCAAATTTCATCTTTCCGTTTTACCCCTGTTTAAGCTGTAGGTTGTTATCTTTCAAATAAGCTATAGGAGATGACTATTAGATAGTTTATTTTTAATTTTAAAATGAAATTTTTTGCCGCATTGCGAAAGTGCGAGAGTGTAACTTTAGAAAATGGCGTCACTTTTTTGTGGTGGCTGCCATGGTTCATCGATTTATAAGACGTTATCACGTCAAAACAAAAAAAAAAACAAACAACAAATTGGGGAACGTGAACCGAATCTAGACTTGTAAAATTTTGCGTCAAATACTAACACTACGATGGTGTTTTCTATTTGAGGTATTCGCATAAAAAAGCTCTTATATTGAATCTCAAAAAGATTTTTTTTTATAGATACAGGAAAATTTATATGAGCGGAATCATGGTACAAGTTCTTGCTCCATTTCTAAAAAATATTTTAAAAATTCCTCTAGCCAATACCCAACAATGATTTTTGGAATTTGAAACTACAAGATTCCCAAATATAACAATTTTATTGAGGTCAATTTGGGTTAAGCATCCTTAAACCTTCTTGGAATTCTAATCTTTTTATTTGAATTCCGAAAAGGATTTCAAAAAATAAAATAAAAAAATATATTTCTTCTTTATTTAAAACACTGCACTAGGAAGTTCTTAAAATAATATGTATAGGAAGCTATTTTACAATAAATTCTTGATCTATCTGGCAAAACAATCATTCCAGTTAAATATCTATACGGAAGTTTTATGGACACTTACAATTATTATGGAGAAATAAAAAAAAAAAAAGGGTAACCAATACTCCTTTCGAAAGTATTAAGTGCAAACGATAAAAGTACGGAATACCTCCTCCCAGATAATAATGGCTCACATATGAAAATGGAAAATAATCATAAGATTTATTCTGAGTGTAGGTGAATTAATTTTTTATTACTTTCTTCATCATAAATCGAATATATATTTGTTTGTATGAGAGTGGTTGCTTTTGCTTTATTCTTCCTTTCATTCTTTTGTATGAAATAAATTGAAATCTACTTCAAAAGTGAATTTCTTTTTTTTTTTTGTTACCAATTTATGTACATTGTTGGATATGTGGATTTAATATTTTTTTATTTTGTTTCCTTTTTTTTTTCTTTCTCTCGTAGAAATGCCGGTCGTCCTCGTCGGTTGTTGGATCTATCATCGATAGCCGACGGCATCTAATGGATCTGGATGAAGGTGAACTGTTTATGGAATTGATTCGTGATGTGGCCAATGAATTGGATATTGATATCCTTTGCCATAAGATTCTGGTCAATGTTGGTTTACTCACACACGCCGACCGGGGATCATTGTTTCTGGCCAAAGGAGGGCCAAACAATCGATATTTGGTGGCGAAGTTATTCGATGTCACACAAACTACAGGTGAGTTTTTTTTTTTATTTTGTATTTTCAATTGTGTTTCTTTTCGTATTGTAGCAAGTTGTTTTGAGGAAAGAGTAAAGTAATGTGTTGGGTATTTGATTCAATCTGATTTTTTGACAAATTAAAGTTCAATCGGAAGGGACAAACGACCTATAAGAATTGGCTGTCGGAAGTAAATTAATAAATCTCTAACAATTGTAAAAGTGAGGAAATTTAGTTTAAATATTGACAAGTTTGTAAAAAAAAGTATACCTACTCACTACAAACATTTTGCAAACTTTAAGTTTCAACGAAATGTCTCAAAAGATCATTCAAAATATACAAAATAAAATTTTATTTCTTATTGCTATTAAAAAATTTGTTCAGAAAAAACCTATTCAGCATCCAAAAAATATCCGAAGTTTGCACCTCGCATTGTGACTGTGACTTTAAAACTTCCTATCAAAAACCTTATGTTGTCATGTGTTTTTACTTTTTGACGTGATAACGTCTTATAAATCGATTAAAGCATCCATGAAAAAGTGAAGCCAATTTCTTCCGTTCCACTTGAAATTTTTAGCAGTGCGGCAAAAATTTTAATTCAAAATTAAAAATAAAGTATTAGAGATACAAAAAATCTTCTAGGGCTTATAGGTAGGGAACATTTTTTTGATAATAACAAAAAACAAAGTTAGGGGTCTGATACGGATTTTTTTTAAGTTTCTGCGTTTCGAAATACGAATTTCTGAAAAACACCTACATTTTTTGGGGTATTTGTGGGTGGGCTTTTATTTTTATAAATTTTTCGTAGCGTTTAAAAAGGGATCGGGTCAAAATTCTGGCTTCAAAATTCTGCTTTTCAAAATTCTGCTTTTTCAGCGAAAATTCTGTTTTTCAAAATTCTGCTTTTTAAAATTCTGCTTTTCAAAATTCTGCCAGCATTATATTTGAACAAAAAAATTCTGCTAATTCTGTTTTTTTTTTTTTTATAGCATAGCGCATATGCGAAAGAAAAATACACCTCATTAATGTAATTCATTGGTACTTTCCTAAATTTTTTTATTTAAGTGTCGCAAATATTTTTTGAAATGCATATCATGACTTTCTTTCAAATAAAATATGTATACTAATTGGAATCAGTGGCGTATTGAGGGGGGGGCTCAGGGGGCTCAAGCCCCCCCCAAGCCTTCCAGATCATGTTATTTTTTACATAATTTCATTGTAATGTATATGCTTCACTGAAACTTGTTCGTAAATCTTATAGATTTAGAGGCAGCTCACATGCTCGAGCCCCCTCCAAGTTCTGAAACGGCTATTTGTGTTTGTTTGAGTAAGAGCCTTAGCTGTAGCTGGGGGTTGGGTGGTTTTTTTCGGATTTAAGTCCAATTCGAAATTCTTCAGATCACTTTTTAATATAATACGTACGTCGAATATCATCACCGTGTAATTTTGCAAAAGTTCTTATGCAATCTCGATAAACACTTTTTTCAAAAATTATATACTTCTCAAAGCTATTGGAAATAGAAATATTTGATATCTCAAAATCTTAGTGGTCAACATATGTAACTAATGGTTTCTTTCAGCAAATGCCAGTTTGGACTTCGAATTCGGATTATAAAAGCAACATATTACGAAAAAATATATATTTCGAATTAAACATCTAAAATAATTTAATGGAAAATTAGTTTCTAGGCTTTCACTTTCTGCATTTTTCACTCATTTAGATTTTCTGATCGAATTCAATTCACATTATTTCTGTTTGTAAATTTGGTGCCTTTTTTAATGAATCTATAATTTTTAGACAAAATATTATCATAACTTATTTGTGTCTCCTTATTTTTTCTCTTGAATTCTTCTTTTTTTTTCATTAAAATTGCCGATAAAATTGCATCCAGCAGTAATAATTTAACTTCAGAAACAAAATTAAAAAGGATGATCCTTCAGCTATGACAGTTCGAAGCAATTTCGAAGTTTTTGAAATTGATCCAAATGAAGAATATGATATTTTATTTCACGTGAAATCTAAAAGTGATTTCAATTCACTTTCGGTCGAATTGCGGAACAAGAACTTTAAAAACAGGAGACAGCAGTACGAAGCTGTCGACGTCGAGAGCAGTTAAATGCTACTATACCACTTTCAGTATCGCAGCACAGCGCTTCACTCCCGATCAAAGGTGAATAAAATAGAGAGAAAAATTTTTCGTACCCCTCTAAAAAATGTTTGAAAAATTTTCTAGCCCCCTCCAAATTTTTTTCTGGATACGCCACTGATTGGAACCGATGTTGTATATTCCTTTTCTTATTCAAATTTTTGAATATTCATCTTTATTTGATAAATTAATAAATTTTTAGTTATTTTCGGAAATGTTTAATATTAAAAACCTTTTCTTAATATTTTCAAATTTATTCATTTATAAAACAAAAATTAATTCGCATTTAAAAAATGACAAATTATGTAGGTAAGTAATCAAATAAGCAGATAATTTTTCAAAAAGATGATTTTACAGAATTCTGCAAAAAATTAAAAAAGGGTTTGGAAAATGTTAAAAAGCGCGCGCTTTTTAACATTTTCCAAACCCTTTTTTAATTTTTTGCAGAATTTTGAAAAGCAGAATTATGAAAAGCAGAATTTTGAAAAACAGAATTTTGAAAAACAGAATTTTGAAAAGCAGAATTTTGAAAGCAGAATTTTGTAAAGCAGAATTTTGAAAGCAGAATTTTGACCCCAACCCGTTTAAAAAATCTCAAACTTAGGTACAGAACACATACATATTTTATAATCGTGCGAATGCTTGCGCAAAAAATTGGTATTTTAAAATGATTTTTGACCGAATAACGGGAAAAACAAGTTTTTTGACCGTTTTTAACCGTTTTGTTTTTATATTTTATTGTTCAACAGATAAAAAAATGTATGCTGTAGATAGATAAAACGCAAGACTATATTTACAAACAATTTTAATCAGATTTGTAGTCACAATTTTGAGATAACGGTAAAATAAAGTTCTATTTTTCATCACGTTTTTTTTTTTTATTTAGAGCAGATAAAAATTTTATTTAACTTTATTGAGCATGATAATATTACCATTCATTTGATATATCACACATAACGGTACATTTATTACAAGCTACAAAATGTTAAATTAAAAAACTTCAGAAATACCTCAAAACACCTGTGGAGATCTGTTGCCCTTGACCAGCCACCAATGTGGTTCAGTTTGAAATTTCGACATGTTTGGCTTTAAACAATTCTAACTTTTTTTGTAGGCATCTCAGAAATATCATTTAAACGTCATATGAAAGGTGAAATACTTAGCTTTCTTATGATGTAAAATTTAATATAAGTTGTGAAAGAAGAAAATTAATTTAATGACGTGAGATTATAAAAAAGATTGATATTTTTGCTTTTTTTGATGAAAACTGATTGGGTTCAAATAATTCTAGCTCTTTTTGTAGATGTTGTACAGACATGGTCGATATAAATATTTTGAGCTGAAATGATAGGCTTTCATATTATATAAAATATTATAGGTTGTGATATAAAAAAATGGATTTTTGGGTGATGGAAGTGATTTTTTTTTTAACAAAAGCACACAGTCTGTTTTCTTATGACGTTATCACGTAAAATTTATCGTCCGTAAACCGACGTTACAGACAACCATTTTTTATATTTAAATTTGTTTGAAAACTATCAATTTAATTAAACTAACTTACTGCATTTAGTTATTGTTTCTAATAAATTTTTAATAAACACTAACGGAAGTAGCATAGGATAAAAGCATTTTTAAAATTTTACATAAATAAATTATGAATACTTTAAGACCATGTACATATCACCATATACATTTGTAAAGTTGATTTCAATAATTTTGCTCTCATGGAAACTTCATAGTTCCCAAATACCTATCAAATATTTAACTGATGAATAGAAAAATATCAAAAACATGCTTAAATGCTTTGTTTGGGTTGTTTTGTGGTTATATCGATTAAATATTTCAGCCAGATTTGAAATGGAAATAAAATCTCCTTTATTTTTTATAATCTGAATTTTATGATGAAAGTAACCAGGCAATCCGATAAAATCCACTGAATGAACCAAAAAAAAAATTTAACTGACCGGAAAAAAATCGTTAACTCTGTTACAACAAAAGCCACAATCGTTAGGGTTATTTTACAGTGTGGTGAAGCAAATTTTGCTTTCTTATTTTTTTTTATAAACCATTTTTTAATTTGATCAAATTCTAAAGTATTTAAGTTTTATTTTTTTTTTTTTTTCAAGCAGATAAATTCAAAATAATTTTAAACTGCAGTGTATATTGTCAGATTTGTTTTTGGGGATGTTAAAGATTTAAAGGATAAATCTTCTCATAAAGGATAAGAAAATCTTTCTTTTCTTATTTTTGGTTAAGCTGACAACAGCAGAACAGATAAAATATAAAAATATAAAATGAACATATCCAAAGGTAAAGCCAATGAATACCAGGGTTTGAGATAAAGGCATATTAATTAAGATGTTGAATTATGGTTTGTTGTTGTTTTGTTGCAATGAAGACAAAAAAAATAAGGGAAATTCCTTTTTATCATCTTTTAATTACACTCTGTTATGCCAAAGAAGTTGGAATAAATTTCAAATTAATGTAAGATTAATAGCTTTCATTTTCTTTTTATTTTTTTGTTGCTTTTTTCTTCTTTATTAAAGTGGCTTTTTTTTTGTTTATTGAGTAAAAAAAAAAAGGGATAGGTAGGCATATAACAGATAAAATGTTAAAGTAATTAAGTTTGAAAAATTGCTTTGTTTTTTTTTTTTTGTAAACACTCATTATTATTTGGTTTTCACCTTAAAAAAATTTCTTGGAAAGCTCCTTGAACATTGAATGAGAAAATTAAATTTCATACGTAATTGTATACTTTATTGCATATTCAAATTTCAAATTTTCACTTCATAAAGAATTTTTAATACTTAACGGAATTTATTTTATTATTTATAATGCAAAGCAATTTGCTTTAATGTGTTTGGCTTTGAATTACATGCTTTCATTGAGTTCGTCGATTTTTGAAAGCAAGAGTAAAAGCAATAAATTTCTTAATTTTCGAACTTAATAACAGGGTAACACTCATTACAAAAATACAAAATTTCAATTTTCTTTTATTTAGTCATTAATAAATTGATATAATCCAAATGCAGTAATATAGCTACTTGTCCAAAAATGGGATATCCATTAAGTGAGCTCTTGCTCATAAGAAGTGATACCTTTTTCACTTTTAAGATGATTTACTGTTATTTATAAATACGAAAGCATTTTTGAAGTTACACTTGCCATGCAATTTTACTTTTTGACAAGAATGTCAAAGGGATTATGACTTGATCGCCATCTTCGAGAATGACAATTGGGCAGCAGAGCTGTCGTTTAACCTTTAGAGTTGGCAGTACTTTAGTACATATTTAAAAATGCAGTAAATTTGCTGGGCACTTCAAAACCAAAATTGACCCGACATCAATTTTTTAATAACTATAAAATTAAATAAAAACCACTTGACCTTCTAGGTACATATATAAAACCATTTTAAGTTACCTCTTGCTCATAAGAAGTGACAAAGGAGATATTTTTCACTTTTAAGATGATTCATTGTTATTTATAATCCCGAAAGGAATTTTTAAATTGGGCACTGGCCCTGGTTTGAATGTCAAAAAAAGAATATTTCTATATGAAAGCTGCTGACAAATATAGCAGAACCCGCATGAACAAATCATCCAGATTTTTGTTTAGCTCCGAAGAAACAACTCTTAGCATATCGTCGCTTTCAAGGCAAAGTGGCATAAGTCGGAATTTGCTAATTTTCAGGAAAGACATTGAAAGCTTTTTTGAATCATTAAAAAATGATTTTCGTTGTCAATAAAAAACAAAACTCAAAAGTTATTTACACGGAAAAGTTGCATTTTTTTTGCTATAAGAAGGTACGAGTATACTAAGTTTTATAGAAAAAGCAATATTTAAAAAAAATAGTTTGGAGTTATGCCGTTTTTCGAAAAAATAGAACTATTTTCGAAATTTTTTTTTCTGACTATATTGAAAAAGTGCTAAAAACATAAAAATATTATACTATTTTCAATTAACTCGATTTAATTTATTTAATAACGAAAAGGATACAAAAAATGAGCTTATTCTAGCATACATATATACGAAAAACATAAACAAAAATTTATTTAAATTAATCTTTTCACCTAAGTAGTTACAGAACCGGACTAACGAATCGTATAAAACGACAAAAAAGCCGAAATGATAAAAAAAATCTTACAGGGTTGCTCTTTTACTATTTGAAATTTTCTTAGTTGTGCAGTTTTCTTCAAAAACACAACACTAATTCTATTGACGATAACAGCATAACTAAAGAAATGCCATTAATGTATACAAAACTAGCTGACCCGGCGGACTTCGTTCCGCCATTTTTTGTATTTATTTTTAATTTTCGACTCTACAATCAGTTAACATTTTAAATGAAAAAGGGAATCAAAACTTGAAAAGTTCGTAAAATGAGTTTAAAAAAAACTTTTAGCAAAAGTGGCCTATGTAAAATATGGCCTATGTTAAAAACGGATTTTTTTCAATGACAACCTATAAAAATTTTTATATCATGTGAAAGCTTATTATTTCACCTTTCTAATGACGGTTCAATCTTATTTCTGAGATGACTACAAAAGAAGTAAGAATTTTTTAAAGCCAACCACGTCGAAATAACACACTGAGATTACGGTACTTCCTGTTAAAAACGGCCAAAAAACTTGGGACAAAAAAAAATTGTTTTTACCGTTATTTGGTCAAAAATCATTTTAAAAATTCAAAAGTTTGTACATGCATGCGCATGATTAAAACCTATATTTCCTATAAATTTGACTTTTAAAAACTCCAAAAAAATAAAAGACTACTCAAAAATGTATCTAAAAATTACTTTGTTTTTCAAAAAATTTTATTTCAAAATACAGGGCCTATGAAAAAAATCCGTTTTAGACCCCTAATTTTTTTTTAAATATCTTTCTCATGGTGTAACTCAAATTTCTGTGCAAAATTTTGCGTACCTGTAATTAGTCTTTTGCCGAAGGTCTATGACTGCAAAAAAACCTTCACAACTTGGTTTTGAAATTTTTTTGAATTTTTTCAATACCTTTTTTAACTATTGAATAAATTTGTCTATCATTTAAAAAGAAAGTCAACTCTTTACGACTTACCGTTTAGAAAATAGCCTCTTTTTTCAATGTCTTGTTACCCCAATTTACCCTATAAAATCTTAAATTTTTTTTTTGCCTTAAACCTTCTCCTCTTAACTCTTTGATTAAAAAAAAAATTAAGAAAATAAGTCAGTCGGTGTGGCCGGTTAGCGAACGTACACAAAACTAAACTTTAATATATATAACACTGGTTAACAAGGGTTCTGTTGCCGGAACAAAAATATACTTTTCTGAAGGTTTTTGGTGTGCTGAACTCGAATCCGAAGTCAAAAAAATTCTAGCAGCTCCCGTTTTTGAGATATTACCGTTAGAAAATGCAAAAAAAACGTTTTTTTGAGTTTTTCGGACCTTATTCTATTGTATAAGGAAAATTGTTTGAGCATATTTAGTAACGGTTTCTATAAGAACTATTTCCCATCTTTCGATACCTGTTTAAATCTTTTCAATATCTTATGTATTGTCCGAGATATCTTAAACTGAAGTCAGTGGGTTTGGCTTCATATATCATAAAGAAGATAATGACATTATAAAATTTTTAAAAATATCAAACAACTGAGGATATCTCGGGAAGTAAAAAAGATATCGGAGAGATTTAAACAGATTTAAAAAGGTGGTAAATAGTTCTTATAAAAACCGTTACTAAATATGCTCAAACAATTTTCCTTATATAAAAGAATAAGGTCCGAAGTGCTGCACTTTCTAACGGTAATATCTCAAAAACGGGAGCTGCTAGAATTTTTTTGACTTCGGATTCAAGTTCAGCACATCGAAAACCTTCAGAAAAGTATATTTTTGTTCCGGCAACAAAAAAAAAGTTTAATTTTGTAAACCAGTGTAATAGATGACAGGGATTTCACAACTAGGGAACCAGAAGAAGAGTGAAAGCGCTGATTACACAGACATTGCGCTTTTTTTTTTTTAATCAGTTCTATGCTCTAAACTCAAAAATGAAAAATTTCGACGACGATATGTGATTCGGCGTTTTTTTTTTGTAGATGGACATTGTAGTAGTAGTTAGTTAGTGAATGCAAAAAACATAAAAATGATTATTTTAGGTCGTTTAGAAGAAGTCTATTCGATTTTTTCAACTAATCAATGAGCGTTCATTCCTCTTAGGGCCAATTTTTCAATAGTCAGTTAAGCATTCAGTTAGTACTTATTGAACAGATATAGAAAAAATCAATTCTTCAACGGTCAGATATACATGTAACATTTAACATTTATTATAGCAAATTAAACTATGTACATATCTGGTTCTTTCAGGGACGAATACAAATTATTCTAAGGAATAATCTCAACAAAAATAGTGTGTCAATTGTCAAAGCTATATTTTGAAGAAAATATTGATAAAATGGATTTCTTTGAGATTATAAACTATAAAAATGCTTCTTTTCACATATGTATTTAAAAACGAATGCGTTTAAAAAATACAATTGAACGCAAGAAAACAAAAACAATTATGAATAAAAATGACATTTAATTTTGAATATTTTTTAATATGTCCGAATTTGACATTTTGTTTTGTTATTCTGTAGAATAGAGTTTTCTTGATTGAAAAATTCAATTTTGTTATCTGATTGTTTATGAGCCTAATAATTTTATTCGTCGAACAGTTAACTGACTGTTTATTAGAAGATTGAATAATCGACTCTTAAAACACACAAATTGACCTCGAGAACAATTCATTAATAACTAAAATTAAATCAAAACCACTCAATCTTTTTCATAGACATATGCGCCTACCTCAATACATGCCTCATAGCTTTATCCCCCAAACATTGAACAGTGTGAATTGTTTTGGTCGTTTTGACTATATGCAACCATCAAGTTACCAGTTAGGCGTCCATTCACTTGCACTTGATTGACATATTTGATTAAACCCATCAATACCGTATCATCGTCATCGTGAAGGTACAAGTAGCTAACAAATTTACAAAATTGTGTCAAGTGAATACCATGGCTATGCTCCGTTATACCGTCAATGTGTATATAGTAAACGACAGTTTATCCTTCGAATTTATCGGAACACAGATTTAGATTGGCATCAACATGGCACCATGATGGAAAAAAAATGTAACAATACCTACACCAAACTTGGTATGAAGTTGAAAATGGTAACCAAGTTGGGACATGCAAAAGGGTTTCGTTAATCTTTCGTTAGCCTTTATTAAACTTTTAAAACAAAACCATTTTAAAACCCATCAACCTGGTAATGATTTTTGCCATTAAAATATAACCCCTACCTCTTCTACTCCAAACCAATGAATTATCTATTAATAAAAAAAAAATTAAAATCCTTGTTCAAAGATTGTTTGTCAAAGAAATAAAAATTAAGACAAAAATAATCCCATTATGTCTGATCATAAAGATTAGAAAATCAATTTAAGGATACCCACATGAGTGCTTAGTGCTTATATATCCACGTTCTTGCATATTTAATGCTTCTTAATGAATTAAGCCCGACACCATCATCATTGATGACGAGGCATTCAAGCATTATTTTTCGTTACACCTACTTCTTCGTCTCTATTTATAAATATGCTTGTCTATAAGGATCATTAATGATTTTGCGGTCCACCGCCCACAAATGACAACTTTCAAGCTCTCTTTTGGAAAAAAAAAACTCTAAATAATCGTTGTCGTCGAACGAATATGGAGGATTCTACTATAGCTTTCGATGGCTGGCTGCTGCTGCTGCTGCTAGATGTAAATTACTTTAATTATTATCAGTTTCTATATGTTTGGTATACGGTATAGGTATGGTATATAAACACACTCATTGAATCGTAACGAGTCTCTTTCATACCGTGTTTCCTGGGGATATATCGTAAATTATTTACAGGGCTGCATTTGAAATCAAATAGTATCCAAGTGGCGCATTTTCTTTTAATCAATATCGTATTTGAAACCTCTCTTAGCATGTTTCAGCTAACATCGCCAGAAAACTTTCTTTCTGTTTTCACAAATTTTTGAAGTTCTTCAAGATTATTCGGGCAACAAATTACAGAAAATATTTTTGTTTGCTTTTTTTTAAGTAGCTGCTGGAAACATTTTAAAATTCGTGACAAAAAATGTTAACAATTCCTCGCAATAGGTAGGTAGCACCCTTAAAAAAAATGTACATACAAAATTTACTTAGGGGAGAGTGGGGCCAAATGTAACACTTTTTTCTAAAACCGATGGTTCTCCTACAAATTGGAAAATGGGTCAACCAGACCTTTTTTAAATTAAAGACCCATGTTTTATCTGCAAGATCCATCACAAAAATTCAGCAAAACATAAGGGTAATGTTGAAAAATAAAGCTTCCAAAAAAAAAATCGTGTTGTTTCAACTTACCCCACATACGGGGCAAAGTGTAACACATACCGGGGTAGGTTGTACCAAGAACTAAAAGTAAGAGAAAAATACCTTTATTTATGTTTGTATTTATTTATTTTTAATTAATAACAATAAAAACAAACCTCAGTCATGAAATTTTGGTGCAAATTTAAAAAAAAAGTGGAGCAAATCCAAGATTTCCAGAGAAAATTTAACAGTAGTCTTAAATTAAAGTTATTTGAATTCATAAATTGTTTTATAAGCTTTATGAATTCAAGTGGTGGTTCAAAAAGTGTTTCCAATTTAAAAATAAATACAAATTCAATTACAAGCATTCATATCCAGGGTTGTTTATTATATTAGGTAAACAATTTTTCAGTATAGGTAGGTTTTTACATGGTACAACTAGTATAACTTCTCACCCTGTCGTCTAATCTTCAACTGAAGAAAATGTGATGGTAGATATGGAAAAATTGAGCATTTTTCTCCTTAACGCGTTTCTTAATATTGAAAGGAACATCGCTTTTTTTAACTGTTAATTCTTACCCCTGTTACTTTTAGCCCCACTCTTCCCTATACAAAAAAAATTTTAGAAAAAAAAAATTCAAACATAGTTGGAACTGTAAATACACTGAATACGACTGAAAAGGTAAAGTATCTTAAGTCGACTTAAGATGTTTTGCGTTTTTTTTTGTTGAGCCGCAGTGCCATCCTAAAGGCCTACAGTTTAGTTCTGTCTGATCGGTATCTTTCTTCATTCCTTTGCTTTTTTATGAACCAAAACAATTTCATCTTATGTTCAAAAGACATATATTCAAAACCTTAAGTAGACTTAAGATTTTATTGGGTTAAGATTTTTTTAATTATTGTGAAATCTTAAATTATCTTATGTTGGCTTAAGATATTTTCGTTCTTGCGAGCAGAAACAAAAAGTCATCCTTAAGTTGACATAAGATACAATACCTTAAAAAATTCCGAAAGAGTGTGAAAAGGCAAATCATCTTATGTCAACTTAAGATTTTGGAAATTAATATGAAATAGAATTTATAGAAAAGCCAAACTATTTTAAGTCATATTTTTCCTTATAACTGGAAAAATATTAAAAATATATTTTTGAAATAAATTTCACAAAAAAGATCATAAAATTTGACATCTAAATGTTTTATACAATTAAATATACACTTGAAAGAATTTTTGGGAGGCAGCTTTGAAGTGTTTTTTTGCTCTCCTGTAAAAAAATTTTGTTTAGCCATTCTTAAGAAATTATTTTTCAATATATGTATAAACCAAAATTTCTTTAAAAAAATCGACCCGTTTTCAAATTATTGATTAAAAAAACAATATTTTTAAAGCGAAATGCACGGCTGGGCAGCACGTACTTGCTCTTATTATTAAAGTTGCTTAGAATGTTTAATTTCATATACCTAGCATTAAAAAGTAAAAAATTTTATTTTATTATCGCATAATTTTATAAATTACATATAAAAAATGTACAAAAACATTAAAAATTGTTTTGAAAATAGAGAAAACACCTTTTTAAATAGTCTTTAACCAAAATATTTCTTTTACGGCAATGAGTATTTAAATTTTTGTTTCTGGAAAATTGTTGGAACCTTTGAAAAAAAACATAATTTTTCTTTTTTAAATAAAAATGTTCAAAAATTAGAAAAATGCTTTTCTTAAGAAATTATTTTTTAACAAAATGATTTTTTTTTTTTTCAATAAAACAAATAGAAATATTTTTCAAAAATCGATATTGCGAGTTTCAAAATTTTGGTATACATTGATGTTACGGTTAAGTAATTAAGGAGAAAGTCAAAAAACAATTAACAATGGTTCGAAAATATTTTTTTATTCCAAAAGAAGGACCTTATATGCGACAGTAGGTACCTACACATATTTTTTTAATCAAAATCATTATTTGAGCCTTTTTTTTTATTTTGGGTGAAAAAAATCTATTTCCTCTCTAAAAAATCTCTCAAAACACATAACTACGAAGTTTGAACTAAATCCCTTCAGTGGTTTAGGTTGTAGGTCAAAATAGAGACAATGTTTGTTTCTGAATACATAATATCGACGCGTTTTCCAATTTCAAATGTTTTTTCATGCTTTATAAAACGTGATTTAGGGAAACCGACGAAGTTATGAATACCAGAGTTATGCGCGACAGAGTTTCGCGCGTCAAAGTTACGCAAAACCGAATTTACAAAAAACCGAAGTTAAGAAAGACCGAAGTTATGAAAAACCAGAGTTATGAACACCAAAGCTATGAAACGATGTTTTTGGGTTGGCAACCATTGAGATGAATTATATACTGGAGCAACGTACCAAAAAGGAGGGGCGATTTTCTAAAAAACTGACTTAATTTGAAAAAAAAAAAATTATTTAAAATCAACGGTTACACCAAAAGTACACAGAGAAAAATATGACCCGCTAAAAACTAACAGATTGCCATATTGTTTTACCGTCCATACATTTCATAAGGAAATCTTATTAAAATCAACGATTAATAAGGTTTTTTTAAGGAGATTTCTTATTATTTTTATAGAGAAAATCTTATTAAAATTTGACTGAAAAGTTGATTTTTTTTGCAACTAAGCACTAGAACAAAAATCGCGATCAATATTTTCATGGCAGGTTGGTTCAGGTGGTAAGGTGGGCGACTAATGATTTGAAGTCTCCAGTTCGATTCCCAGCCTGGTCATCGTTTTTTTTTATTTTTTTGCAGATTTTAAAACAATAAGGAAAACCCGATTGTTTTAATAAGGTTTCCTTCTTGGATGAAAATCATAGAGAAATCTTATTGTTTTTGTTCTATTTTATGTGGTCTATTTTTCTCTGTGTAACTAACTGTACGTTTTTGTAAAGCCAAAAACTATATCTTTCAATATGTTTTTTAATAAAGCTGTTTAATTGACTAGTTTTTGAAAAATTAGTTTTCAAAATCAAAATTTTGAAAAAAAAGTAAAAAAAAATTCAAACTTATTTCTTTCAAAATTTTACGTAATTAAGTGCTCATTTAAATTACATAATTTAATGTTCTTATTTTTTTTTCAAACGAAAACTGAAAACTGGACCAAAAAATGTCTTGTCGTTTTCGATAAATTAAAAAATACCAAAACAATTTTTTTTTTTTTAAAGCCATATATTTTTTTTCACTTGCTGCTCGCCCATCTCTTACTTCAAGACTTTAACCATTTAAAAAAATAACAAAAACTACGGAATAAAACACGGATATAAATTTTTCAATTGAAAAACAAAAGGGCTTGTAAACTTGTAATGAAGGTAGGAGTTGGCCCCATATCCGACAGTATTTTTACTGAATTTCAATTCAATTTCCAATTTAAATCCGCCTCTGTTTTAACAACGCGAATAATTCTGTGTGCACACAATTTGAATAAATACACATCAGAGCACAAGCAAATAATTAATTAGAAAAGTTGCTGAGTAAATTCGCGTACTTTATTTTCGGGGGACCATTATATAATTTAATTATACCTATTCGAATCACTGAGTCTATACCACATCATCGTGTCGCTAAGTTTTATTCATCCCATTTGTCAGGACGCAGATGATTACGAGTACGACTTTATGCGGAGTGCCTCATCTAAATGTTTAGTTACGCGGGTAAATTATTTAATGGGAATATAGTCCTTAATTCGTATATAGAGATTATAGTCAATGGGCAATGTAAGGTGTAGTAGGTATAAGGTGTTATGCGTGAAGGATTTCATCATTAATCGACAATGTTTAATACTGTTTGGAGTTTTAATGTGTTCGACGATTTAATTTATGGGTGTTTTGAATTAATAAGATTTATAAGGATTTCAGTCAACAAAAAATTTAAATGACTATGTAGATATGTATTTTTGAATTTGTATAAATTGAATTTATATATTTTTTAAGCTGAAATTAGTTTTAATTTTTTGTTAAAAAGCTGAAAACAGGTTTAAAAACATTGAAACATTTAACTTGACTGATACTTTTGTTAAAAAATCTTGAACTCGAGATTGCAATAAAGTTGTTTTTTTTTCGGTTTTGTGTAACGTCGCATGACCTTCTCCCACTTCGTCATAAAATTTTGAGCAGGAACCTTTCGCCCAAGTAGCCTAATTTGTTTTTTGGAATGTTTAAGTGTGGTTCTGTACGAAGAATACGAAAAACTATGATCACTGATTGTTTTGGTAATTAGCAACGGAGCTTCGGAATACATTCATTCCGTCAATTTCGGACTTAATCATAGCTAAATAAAATGCACGACTGGGGTCGCACGTACTTGCTCTTATGCTAAAAGTAGATCTAATGTTAAAGCTTTTTATTCAAGAAACACCGTCTTAAATTATGTTTTGCAAAAAACCAAGTATACCATTTTATTACTTGCATAAAAAAGGAATTTTTAGAAAAAATTTTTCCAAAATCGTTAGAGCTGGTATGCCATTTTAAAGAAATAATTAATTTACACATAAAAACGAAATTTCAAAATTTTTCACAAACCCGTTCTCAAAAAATTGATTTTTCAAAAAAAAATTTTGAAATATTTTTTAAAAATCCAAAAATGCACTTTTTGAAAATTTTCTAAAGTTTTAATATTATCTTTATCTAAAGGCTTTTGCATAAAAATTTTAGTTGAAATCGTGTTTATTTTGTACGAGATATTCAGAAACCAAAAAACCGTTTTATGACAGGTAACGTTAATAACGGTACAAAAAATATTTTTTTTATTTCAAAAGTTGGCTATTATGCTTAATACTACACATAAAAATTTTAATCAAAATCGTTACAGCCGTTTTTGAAAAAAATTGACTTTTCTATTTCCGTTATATGGCAGGTACCGTTAGTTTTAGTCATAAAAAAAATTCAATTTCCCCTCTAGGGAATCACCAAAAACTGCTAACTACCAAGTTTGAAGAAAATCACTTCACTCGTTTAGACTGTAGCTCGAGGAATATACAGACAGACAGACAGACAGACAGACAGACAGACAGACAGACAGACAGACAGAATTGCCGGACATTTTTTTGGCATTCTCCATCATCGTAATGTCATGTAAAATTGTTATCTCGAGTTCGATTTTTTTTTACGAATCCTAAACTTGCCCTATAGTACCTCACGGTGGGCAGGAAGCATCGATAGGTTGCACAAAAATGTCGACAAAAACTGCAAGTTGGGTTGTATTTGTTGATGATTATACTTGCAAAATCCGTTGGAATTGAAATCTTAGCTGCTCCTTTTCAAAAGTTATTCATATTTTTGTATTTCTAATCCGGACAATTTTAAATAAAAATCAAAAGTTCTTAGGCGACAAGAATTGATAACGGTATTTCGTAGAGTAGTTTAATACAATAATTTTTTACTATGGGAGACCTATATCGCAAGTAAAAATCGGCATCACACCCCATAAGCCAATACAATCACCAATATCAATTGTCAACAAACATCTGCAACTGTGCCAGATTTATGAAAGTCTGACAACAATACCCCCCGTACTATATTTAGCCTCCAGCAGCCAGCACGTCATCTCATCGCATCAACATTACCTAATTCTAGTTTATTTTTATTAATATTTAACCTACCAGATTTTACTCTTTAACTTATAGATAGCAGAAATATTATCAAGTAGGTATATGTACCTAGGTACCTATGTATTTTTGTACTCACCAACAAGTTGCCTATTTGTCCCAAAATTTGTTTCGCTTTTTGCTCTTTCCGAGCTAGGTCTTCTTATTGCAGCATACCCATCCGAGATTCTCCCTCAATTTAAGGCTGTTCCTATATCATCTACTAACGAGATTCCGACTCCATCATTAGGAAACCATGGTAAAACACTGGATTCAGAAGAGCCGTAACTCAGCTTTTGAAATCAAACATCACACTATGAGCCTCACTAATGTCTTAAGTATAAACGTGATAAGACTAATGGGCTCTAAATTTTTGGGGCTTTAATGACCTCGCCCTTCTACATTTGGTTACATTTTTTTGAGATAAAATACAGTAAAACCTGCTAATCGGCACACTCTTTAATCGGACCAAATCTTATACGGAACGCACTTAATGCTTTGCCCGCTATTTTTCATACAAAAATTCCCCCTATACTCGGGACAACTGATAATCGGGCCATGGACCACATATAACAAGGGACGGATTGGCAAAAAATCAGCAATAACAGTTAGAAATAAAGTGAAGTATCATACGACTGACTGACAAGCAGCGAATTTTAACGACGCACAGTGCGGTATTTCGGTCTAAAACGTGGCCAAAAATAGTTGGGCACATTTTCCACATCAAATAGGTGCCAAATGACAAAATAGTTATTCGGAAGGAAAAATTTTCATTTTCTTGGTACAGTAAAAGCCACTTAAGTGCTTACCCACTTACCTCCCGAAAAAAAATATTAAAAATCATAAAATGCACGTACGATCCCGTGCTATAACTTTTCTTAAAGTTAGTAATTTATTCTTTATTTTATTTTTCGACTCAAGTTGTTTCATTAAATAGTTTTTGTGAAATTAAGTTTTAAAGATGAAATTTAGAAAAAAAATGTTTTCGTTTTTTAATTGATTTTGTATAAAATTTTGCAATATTATGGACATATTTATTTATTATTTAATGACCTGGTAGTTTTAAGTCAAATACTAAAGACTACATTCTAATAAATATTAATGTTAGTAAGAATTTAAAAAAAAAAACTGAAACATACTTTTTTTCCGGGAAACCCAGTTTTTACTTGCGATATAGGTACTATATATCAAGTTATGCATTCGTACAAAAAAAAAAGTTGAGATAACATTTTTCCATGACATTACGATGATAGACAATGCCAAAAAAGTGGGTCCCGGAAGTCCGTCTGTCCGTCTGTCTGTCAGTCTGTCTGTCTGTCTGTCTGTATAAGGAACTAGAGCCTAAACGGATGGACCGATTGACTCCAAACTTGCTATGTAGTAGTTTTTGGAGACTCTCCATAGGGGATTTTGGAATTAATTTTTTCGGACCAAAAATAACGGTACCTGTCATACAAAAATTTCGGAAAAGTTTAATTTCACGAAAACAGCTCCAACGATTTTGTTAAAAAAATTCAAATGTTAGTTTTTAAACAATGTATATCTTTTGAAGAAAAAATTTTTTTTTGAAAATCGTTATTAACGGTACCTGCCATAGGACCGCTTTTTTCAAATCGGATTTTCTACAAAACTACTCACTGTATTTCTACGAAATTTTTTATACAAAAGCATTTATATAATTTAAATATAAGCCAAAAATAAAATTTTGAAAAAAATAATTTTTGGATTTTTAAAAAAATTTTGAAAATTTTTTTTTGAAAAATCAAATTTTCGAAAACGAGACATTGAATTTTTTTGAAATTTTGTTTTTCGATGTTGATTAGTTATTTCTACAAAATGGCATACCAGTTTTATTTTTAAACTTTTTTTTCAAAAAATTATTTATAAAAAATTAGTTTTTTAAAAAACGGCTCTAACGATTTTGAAAATTTTTTTTCTAAAAATGCACCTTAATATATCAAATAAAACTGCATACTTGTTTTGTGGGGCGATTTAATTTCAGATATTGTTTTATTTTTTTGAAAAATGAATTTTATTTTATTTTTGTTTTTTTTTTTTCTTTTTATGTACCTACATTTCCCAAGTTTCTATATAAAAAGTCTTAAAAATTTAAGCAACTTCAACTCTAAGAGCAAGTTCGTGCGACCCAGTCGTGCATTTTATTTTATTTGCATTAAAAAATTGTTTTATATCTCAAAAATATTCTGTTCAAATTGTAGGTCTATTGGATACAAATTGACCAAATTATGAGTACTGTAATATTTCCCTACAACTAATGTTTTTCAAAGCCGGATATCCCTAGAGAAATTTTCTCAAAAACATAATATTTATAAAAATCTATAAGTAAGGGTCGCTTTTGAGGAGTTTTTTTTTCAAGTGGTCTTTATTTTCGGGGGTGCAAACTTGGGGAAACTCTTGAAATGTAAGATTGTTCTACATATCCAGCAGTTCAATTATAAAAAAGTTATGCAATGGTAAGGCGTGTTGCGCTATTTTAAAAACACTAATGTTAAAAAAAAAAAAAAAAAAACAGCGAAAAAAGTGCAATTTTTTAAGTGTGTCATTTTTTCAACAGGCAAATAAAGACGAATAAATATCATTCTAAGGAATAATTTCAACAAAAAAAATTGTATCAATTGTCAAAGCTGCTTTGGAAGAATTTTGACAAAAAATACAGAGGAACACAAGAAAACAAAAACAATTATGAATAAAAATGACGTTTAATTTTGAATATTTTTGAATTTGACAATGTTTTTTTTTTGTTATTCTATAGAATAAATTATTCTTGATTGAAAAATTCAATTTTGTTATCTGATTGTTTATGAGCCTAATAACTTTATTCGTCAAACAGTTAACTGACTGTTTATTAGAAGATTGAAAAATCGGCTCTTGGAGCAATGTTTAACAGAAAAAAAAAACTTTTTAAAAATGTAGGTACTTACGAGGTTCAAGTAGAAACGGGACGATATACAATAAATTTTTTTTTTAAATACCATTCATACCTTGATTGTCGATGTCCATATCAAAATTTTTCACCAAAATCACTTTGAAGTTAAAAAAAACACTTAGAAAATTCACTTTTTTTTAAATCGAAAAAAATTCGTGTTTACCAAACAAAAGTCGTTTATTTATTTGGAGTCACTCAAGTTCTTTCTGTTACTATTCATATATTTTAACAACTCTTATAATTTGATTTGCTTTAAGTATGAACCAGTTGTGGGGGGGGGCACGCACCCCCGTGACCCCCCCCCCCTGGTTCCCCCGGTTTGTAGGTATATAGTGAAATTGATTTGGAAAAGAAAGTTAAAGTTATAAAGCCCTTTGAAATTTGTTGGTTCCTATATTGGCAGTAATTTTGTACGTTGTTTACAGGTATGAATGAGAGAAAAATCTTTCTAAATGGCACTGTCCGATTAAAAAGTAACCTCTATCAGTGGTGCACCTCCTAATCGGACCACTTTGCTTCGGTCCCAAGGGTGGTCCAATTAATCAGAATTTATTGTATTTAAAAAAAAAAAATTGCAACACTTGTTACAGGGATCAAAAACGACTAAGAAAAAAATTGAGTGAAAGGGTGTTTTTTTTCGAGTTACAGTAAAATCTGTTATTAGTACAAAAAAGCCAATTTTATTTATAGACTTTTTTGATATTATGCTTCTTATCTCTAGAGCAAAATTTTTACCATGTTTAATGAGTGTAATAATTTTTTTTTATTTGTTGATTTTATGTATGCTATTTAGGAGCTTTATAGAAGTTCTACGAAATTGTTGAAAAATTCGTTATAGTTTAATATTTTTTATAAGATTTCCTCAATAAAAATTATTAGGTGTAACCAAAATCCTCTCTTAGTCTCCTAGAAATCTTTCAAAGAAATCATTACCGAAGCATCTTCGTACTCACTTACTTACCAAAGTTTTACCGAAGTTCGATGGAAATAGCAATATTAAACCCAAAACAAATCAGTTTCTGTGAAATTTCATTTTTGCAGATTCTTTTTAAATAATTTTTTTTTCAATAATATACCACCTTTGAGTTCTTCGTGACATTTTTTTTTTTTCCTCTTACCAGGAAATTCTGTGCCAATTTCCTCTGAAAAACTTCTACAAGTTATCAAAGCAGTTATTAAAAACATTCTGTTTGTATTGGTTTTGAATTGAAAAGCACACAGTTTTAAATTGAAATACCATTTTGTCCCGTATTTCTCCGGCTCGCACCCTCAAGGCTTTCATCCTGACACTACCACCACCATCGCGCATTGAAGTGGATTGGATCAGCTTTGTCTCTGCTAATAAGCAATTCCATTTTCATTTATGGTTTTGCACAAAATGAATTTAATTTGCCTGTGCTCAAGCCCCAGCAGTTGTTTTATGCATCATTAACTTGCGCTGCTATACAACATCTATATCCTCCAAAATCATGATCCTTAAAAGTTAGCGAGACAAATTGAACTTGAAAAGAGAAGAAATTTTTTTTTTTCGGAACTACAAGAGTCCTTTCAGTTTGAATTTCCAATTTAAATTTCATAAATTTTGTTTTTTTTTTTATTTCAAACAAAAAAAATTCTAAAGAGAGTTTTTGAATGAAGATGGATGAGGGTTTAACTTTTTGTTTCACTTTTTTATTTTTTGTGTTTATATAGCCCTGCGGGAAGCAGTCACCAAAGCGAGATCTGAGGAAATCATTATCCCATTTGGTGTGGGCATTGCCGGTACAGTTGCCCAGACAAAAGAGATGATTAACATCAAGGAAGCCTACAAGGACTCACGTTTCAATTGTGAAATTGACTTAAAAACTGGCTACAAAACGAACACGATACTCTCGATGCCAATTTGCAACTATGAAGGCGACATAATTGGCGTTGCTCAAATTATCAATAAGACAAATGGTGAGTAGTCCTTTTTATCTCCCTCTCTCTTATTTTGGTATTTCTAATTTAGAGGACCGTGTAAGCGGATTGATGATTTATTTTCGGTTCCATTTCAGGTTCATTGGAATTCGATGAGCACGATATTGAGATATTTCGACGATATTTGACATTCTGTGGTATTGGCATTCAAAATGCACAGCTTTTTGAAATGTCCGTCCAGGAATATCGCCGAAATCAAATACTTTTGAATTTGGCCAGGAGCATTTTCGAGGAACAAAATAATTTGGAATGCCTGGTAACGAAAATTATGACTGAAGCTAGAGAGCTGCTCAAGTGCGAACGGTGTTCGGTGTTTTTGGTGGATTTGGATTGCTGTGAAGCGGTAAGTTGAATTTTGGTATAGTTAGTTATCATTTTGAATTCGTTAGTTCTGTTTAAATGTGGGGACGAATTTTTTATTTCAATTTGTATTGAGATTAAACGAAATTGTTTTAAGATTATGAGAAAAACTGATGGCGAATTTAGTTTTTCGAGTTTAAGCACATTAAGATATCTTCACGTCATTAGAGTGACTATTTTGAGAACTGAAACTAACACGACCAAAAATTTGGCATGAACATTTATTTTGTAATGAAAATTAGGAATCAAAAGAGTTAATTTGATAAATATTATCAGTACACCATTGTTTGAACTGGCTTACATATATAAACAAATATTAAATGCCTTTTTTGAGCTTGTAAAATTCAGTATTGATGCCAGCATTACTACAAGGTGGTATGAAATTAATTCGGGAATTATTTTCTTAGAAATAACCCCAAACATCTAAAATCAGGACTGTTATTTTGTTTTTTTTTTAAGAAGACAGATAGATCTTTTACATGTACAATTGCTTAAAGCATTAGGCCCAGCCTTTGACTTCAAAATTAAATGCATGACTGGGTCACCACACATACTTGCCCTTATAGTAAAAGTTGCTTATAATGTTTTTTAATAGCATTCATAAAACAAAAAAAAAAATAGTTTTATAAAAAATCAAAAAAAGTACTGACAATATTTTTTTTTTTAAATTACGAATGCCGTTCTAAAGAAAGTATTAACCGACACATTCAAATAGAATTTCAATAAAACTCATGGATCCGTTTTGAACAAATTGATTTTTCCAAGAAAAAAAGGTTTTTCTAATTCCAATTTTTTATTTTTAAGTTTTGTTCTAAAATTTTAAAAAAGATTACTAAATTATTTTCGTACAATTTTTTTTTGTTAAAATTAGTTTACGAAAAAGTAATAATAAAATAAAAATAATGTATATTTTTCAAAAAAAAAAAAAAAAAGGTACGAATGATTTTATGGAATTATGAAAGTTATTTTTTTTTTGTTTTTGAATGAAACGGATGTCTTAAGTTTCATTTTCGTATGTTTCCATACTTGCAGTTAGGCTGCTATTTATTCCGTCAATTTCATTAGGATGTTCGAACAACAACAACAACATCTTGAAGATGCTACCACCAAGTGTTTTATGGCTAGAGTTTCACGGATGCCAATCCAATCATCAGACTCCTTTTTTCCATTTGTGGTGCTTAGTCTAGTAATTTTTCATTTAATTTGAAAAACTTTTTCCGTCACACTTGAGTATTGAACCTAGACCCTAGGATGCCACCCATTAAATGGTTTTCAGCTATCGCCATTTTTTTATACGAAAATTCAAATGTTGTTCTTTGAAGATATATATTTTAATAAACTTGAATTTTTTTTTTCGAAATCCGTAATTAACGATAAACTGATTTTTTTTTAATTTTTAAAAAATTCTACGAATTTTTTTTGGACAAAAAATATAACCTTAATAAATTATAAATCATAAATAAAATTTTCAAAAACTTAATTTTCGGATCTTTTGATCAATTTTTCGAAAAACGGCCAGTGATTTTTTTTATTTTTTTTTTGTTTTAGGACTATCCAATAGTTATTGTAAACAATAGTTGCTTCAAAATAGCTTACACACTTTATTATTAATTTGTTTAAATCACTTTACAAACAATTTTCAAAATTAAAGTAACTTCAACTTAAACAGTAAGAACACTGAGGGAAAAAACGCAACGTAAAATGTAAAATGTTCAACGTTGATTTAATGTTGAAAAAATCAACATGAAACTTCTTCATTTCATATTTTTGTCTGACTTCAGCTTTTCTTGCATGTATTTCCTACAAAATAAAGTTACTTTTATGTTTATTTTTATTAAAAATATTATTTATAATCAAAAAGTTTTGAAATAATAAAATTCTTTTAATTGATTTTCGAAAAACAATCTCTTAATAAAATTTTTCAATCTCGTTAATGTCATAATATGTTTACTTATATAAGGCATCGTTGATTTTTTCTAAGAAAAAATTGCTATTCCAAGGAATCATCAAAAACCTATATTTACCAAAATGTATCCTTTTATCCGCTTACAGATAAAAACACACACCTATCTCTTTTAATCTATGGAAACATATGTTAATCAATTGGGACATACAAAATTTTTTCCATTCAGTTTTTTTGTTTGTTTTAATTTATGTAAAGTAAGTTCTCTGGAAATACTAACAGCAGGCGATGTTAAAAAAAAATTTGACGTTATAAACCCTTCAAATGAGACCATTCATATGTTATTTGCAAATTGTTCCTTCCTAAGTCTTCTCCCATAAATTTTAAATTGACGGCGCACAACTGTCAAATTAAAACTTCAAAATGTTAACTTAACACGAAAAAAAAGTAAAGTGCCTACAAAAAAAAAAATAAGTTTATTCTAATATGCAAATACCGTTAACCAAATTTATTTTCCGGATGTTCCACCGCACATAAACATTTGAATGTCTTATTTTTGTTGTTTCTTCTTTGGATACAAAAAAATATTCCAAAAGAGATGAATGCCATAAGGACAACGTATACGTTCTTTATACCTGAAAATATTAAAAAAAAAAAGCAAACTCAAAGTGTTGAGAGGTAGTGTGCAACACTTGAAAGTTCCTCTGAGAATAAAAATATATGCAGAGTGTTGTGAGTCAATAAAAGAAAAAAACACAACAACAACAACACCTTATAACCCAGTATACGGTACGTATGTCCTAGCACCGAAGAGCATTACGATTTTATAGTAATATGTAAATTTATACAGCGTCATATCCTTACTTCATAAACCATTTAGCTTTTCACCCTAGAGTCCTTTCCATATACATATACCTTTCCGACTCAACTCAACTAACTCACCGAGGACGTCCGTCACCGCACAGCACAGCTCCAAAGGTAGTTTTTTGATGATTTGAAATATATTCTCGGATAAAGGATAGATTTATATGCAAATGTTTAAAACATAAAACTCAAACGGGAAGGAGTGTGGACTGTAGAGTGATCATCATTTACTTTCAAGTTGATTTTTTTTTTTCTATAATTTGTCCAAATAGTTATGACGACAACGATAGTTGAGTGGTTTTTTATTTAAAATTAACCCAAGTGATGTTCATTTTTTTTTTAAGGACGAAATTTTATATCACGAAGGTAGATAGAGAGCAACCTAATTGACATAATTTTGTTTGCATAATAAAACCATCGAACACTTTGACAGTTTTAATTGACGATAAAGTTATTGCGTGTCCAACAAATTAAATTAAAAAAATCGAAATAAAAATGACGAGAAGGACACACGTTCATCAATTGACTCCTTTGAACGTCGTCGTTCGCTACATATTTTTTTTATCCGATGTTTTTTTATTTAATTTTTTTTTGCAGCAGGTTCACTTTTGATTGAAATTTTGACTTTATCGATGAAAATTCAATTAACTTGTGCTTCATGACACGATAGGTTGTTCTTTTTTAAAGAATTTAAAATTGATTTTTTTATTTTCCTTTTGGCTTCAACATATATGAGAGAAAATAATTCTTGTGGACAAATTACAAAAAAAAAAAAGGATACAAAAATGAAAAAATAAAAGCAATTTGAGTTGGTTCTTTGATATTTAAAATCTTAAAATAAATATTTTTTTTTTTTGTTCATAGGAAATTAATATGGATGAGATTTTAATTTAAAAAGGATTCATTGGATATGGTCTAAAGAGGATAGTTAGTTACAACAACATCTTAAGCTTAATTTTGTTGCCTTCAAAGGAACCCATAAATCTAATTTCAGAAAGTAACTTGGTTTAAGAAAGAAGCATTTTTGAATATTTTTAATATTCATTACAGGCTTTTGTTTCAATGTTTTATTTTTTTTTTTTTTATTTTACTTTACAAAAAAGCAAAAACGGTTCGTTCAATGTTAATGTTCAAATTTTGCAAGGCTCTAGGAGTATCTTTTAATAGTTAAGGGTTTTTGGTGAAATTAACGATATACCTGCCACATAACCAATGAGATTTTTTAACAATAATCATTTTTAGCAAAAAAACAAAACCGACTTCCATGGATCAAAACTGGGTTTTATGGTTTTTAAAATAGTTCCTATGGCAAAAAGTGAACGAAATTGAAATGGGACCACACTGCAGCCACCAGCTATCCAATACAAAAAGAATTATCAAAATTGGTTCACTCAGTCCAAAGTTATGCGGTAACAAACATATAAAAAAAAAAAAAAAAAAAAAATACAGACGAATTGAATACCTCCTCCTTTTTGGAAGTCGGTAAAAAAAAGAGGTTGTCTGTAAAGCTGGTTTACGGACGATGATTTTACGTGATAACGTCGTAAGAAAACAGGTTGTGTACTTTTAAAATGAGCCATTTGAAGCGTTTATTTATTTCAAACAATCATAATTTACAAGAAAAAGCTAAAAAAAAATACCTTTTTTCTTTTCTCATTATATTAATTTTTTTATTTTAAAAGCTCACAAAAAAAATTAAACCACTAAAAAGCCAAATATTTCTTCTAAATAATAAAACCATTTTTTAAATTTTTACAATGAGCAAAAAGTATTAAAATAATTTATTGAAAACAATAATTTCTTATGAAAAAAGTGAAAAAATCACTTCACACAAAAACTCATTTTTTTGATGCAACAACCTATAATAAATTTTATAACACCTGAAAGCCTATTGCTTCAGCTCAATATATATATATAGATCATGCCTATTAGACATCTACAAAGAGAGCTAGAATTTTTTGAACTCGATCAAATTTCATTAAAAAAAGCAAAAAAAAACATGTAAATTTATCTTCTCACGCTATTAAATCCATTTTTTTTTCAACAATCTTTACAAATTTTTACACCATCTAAAAGCTTATTGTCTTAGCTAAATATATATATATAGATCAAGTCTATGAGACATCTACAAAAAGAGCTAGAATTTTTTAAACTCGACGAAATTTCATCAAAAAAAGCAAAAAAAACATTTATTTTTATGTTCTCATGCTATTAAATGAATTTATTCCCTAAAAACCTATAAAAAATTGTATACCATGTGAAAGCTTATTGTTTTACCTTTCAAATGACGTATCAATCTCATTTCAAAGATGCCTACAAGAGAAGTTAGAATTTTTTAAAGTCAACCATGTGGAATTTCCAGACTGAGATTACGGTACTTCCCACACAGGTGGCTGTTCATGGCGCAACAGATCTCCACTGGTGGTTTGAGGTTTTTCGCAAGTTCCTTGATTTAACATTGTGTGGCTTGTAGTTAGTCTAGCGTTATGTGTGATATACCAAATGAAAGGTAATTGTATCAGAATGCTCATAAATGTTTAATCAAATTTCTATCTGCTTTTGGTAAAAAGTTATAACCTGTTGAATTCTAAAATTTTATTTTACCGTTATCTCAAAATATTGTTTACGAAAATGATTGAAATTTCGCACACATATAGTCGTGGTCATGGTCTATCATTACTCCATATATAATATTCTATTAAAGAAAAAAAGATAAAAATAAAAAACGGTGAAAATGGGTGAAAAACGGCCAAAAAACCAGTTTTTTAAAAATTTATTTTTCTCCGTATTCAATCAAAAGTCTTTTAACGATTCCATTGCATTGATCAGCCCTACATGTCCTATATAACTTTTTGATCCCTCCAAAATAAAGCTAAAAATCAAAAACTACCCAAAAAAAAATTTCCCCTACCCATAATCAACATTTTGTCATACCCACAACACCTGATCAACGTTCAAACAAAACGTTATAGCATAGTTCCAGAATTTTTTAGAATTTTTTTTTTAAATGCAGTTATCCATAAATCAGTCTCCTCTATCTATAGCAAAAAGAATCAACTCTCTACAACCACGCGTTTAGATTTTAGCGCAAATTTCATCTTTCCGTTTTACCCCTGTTTACCCTATTAAATGACGGAATTTTTTAAAATCCTTCATTTAGATTAAGCTTTAGGTTATTATCTTTCAAATAAGCTATAGGAGATTTTTGTATCTCTAATAGTTTATTTTTAATTGAAATTTTTGGCCGCACTGCAAAAGTGCGAGAGTGGAACGGGAGAAAAGACGCCATTTTCTCCCGTTTTTTGTGGTGGCTGCCATGGTTCATCGATTTATAACACGTTATCACGTCAAAAAGGCCTACACGATACGTACGTAAGTGTACGTGCTAAAAAAATAGAACTATTATTAGGACCCGTCTTTTAATATCTTTCATAGAATTGTTTTATTCTCGTAAAAAATTCAACCAATTTCTACGATCGCTTTAAACGAAAGTGCTTGATTAGTTCTAATATATGTATTTACATTTCTTAACCTATGCCAAATAAGAGCAAAAAGTAGTTTTTTTTTTTTAAATTCGTAAGGTACATGCCTCCTTTTACCGAGGAACAAAGCGTTGAAAAAAAAAATGTTTCCAACTCGAGTACGAAAAACCCAAACTGAATTGTATTAGTAATTAATTTTGATGACCAATCCACTAGCACTCAAGATAATTTTAAAAACATTAGCTTACAATAATTTTTGGTTTTGAAAAATCAATCACATTTTAATGAGTATATACGGGCTCAAAAGTGCCTTACAAAATTAAAAAATACTCACTTAGTTTCAAATCTCTATCATTTAACCAATGAATTTTCAATGTTTCCATAAAAAATATCAATAAATTGCATGTAGTTTTGAAGTGATTTACATGAAAATTCAGTAAAACTGTAAAATGGTGATAAAAAATTTTGAAAACTTGCAAATGTCTCAAATAATAAAGGGAGTGCAAATAAAAATTATTTTCAATTTTTTTAAACCATATTTACTCAGTAAAAACCTTCAATTTAGTTGTTTTTAAGATATTGATGGTTATTTTTAAATGGCTAAGCATTTTTTTCCAGGCAAGGGTATCGCTTGGAAAAGGATTGCTGATTATGAATTTTAAACACGTTATTTTCAAACAAACACATATGTATGTATTAGTCTACAGAATAAAGATGTTTGAAAAAGAGAGGGTAATGTGGAGGGGGTTTTCCTGTCCTAATTTTTTTTTTTTTTAAGTAAAGATTTTCTGTATTGTAATGATTTCCATACAACATCTATCGACCTTTTTCGAGAATAAGAAAATTTGACATCAAAATCAATCGGTGATACAAAATATATTCATTGAACCATTGTACATCAATTCATATAAAATAAATAATTGAACTTAAATACTTAAAACTAAAATATTTAATTTAAAATATTGTCGTCGTTCAATGAAAACTCCCTAAGATCTTTTTTTTTTACTTTTTGAGAAAACGCGTAAGAAATTGGTTATCCAATATTAAAAATCCAAAAATGGGTTAATCTACGTGTTCGTTAAAATTTCGGTAAGATAAATTTTTTTGATACAACTGAAAAATAATGCTCCCGTTATTAGTTAACTTGGAAATGTAATTGAAGTCGATATGGACTTATGGAGTTTTCATTGATTTAATTTTAAAGAATATAGGGGATATAAGTAGGGACAGGAGATGGGCTTGATGAATAAAAAATCATTGCTGGAGAATGTCATGATCCCCCTGAAATTCTCTATAGGAACAGTAAACAAAAACAGATCGGATAACAGCTTTAAAAAAATAACCTAATGCAATAAACTGGCTAGCACTCCATTTTTTTAAATCTGTTTTTGGGATTTTTTCATGGTCGGATTTTGTGTGTTTATGCTGTATAGTGAATACGACTCCTTCAAAATCAACTGAAAAACGCTTCTGTTCCAATTTTGCCCATGTTCAGTGTAATTTTTATGTTGTTTTCCTGATCTATTATAACCTATCTGTGTCATCATGTTTAATAAGTTTTTTTTTTGTGTTCTTTTCAGAGTCATTTGGAGAAAATTTTAGAAAAACCAAATCAAATCATGTCAACAGCAAGACGATTTAGCAATAACGTTAATGTAGAAGAAATATTAAAAGAGCAGGTAAGATATTAAGATGTTGAAGAGATAAAAACTTGCGCCGTTACAAGTTAAGGAAATACGAATAGCCTAAGTTTAATTTAGAAGCTTTGTCGTGTTTTTTTTTTAAGATTCCAGCTTAAAAATTTTTCTTAACGTCATTAATAACGGTTTTAATGTATAACTTTTGGCATATCGCATCCCATCTAATTACATGCCTGAATGGCTATAATACATTACACGTCAATGTGGTGTGCTAATCCTTACAGCTATATAATTTCTCAGTGCATTAAATCTAGAAATTATTTTGGTGGTAAATGCCACAGGAAATAACACTTTAATTGACCGTGCAATTAAAAGTCTGAATATATTTCACACGTCTGCGATGCTATTCCATAATCCTCTCTTGGTAGCTATGCTAACCAAGCAAACCAAATATTAATTAAATAATTCAAAATCTCACGATTTAATTATAAATTATTTATATATATATATATTTTTTTTGTAATTTTTTTAGCAAAACTCACGCACTCGTTTCACAGTCCTTTTTGAATTGGGTGCGGAAAACCAATCGGCCAACATATCCCGACCATCGGTAAATGATTTAAGCAACTCAACTCTGGCCCAAATAGCACAGTATGTGGCAACAACTGGCCAAACTGTGAACATATCGGATGTAAGGGAATGGGTGCGGGACCACAATAAAATACACAGCGAGGGTGAAATCGATTGTACTAAGGCAATTTTATGCATGCCAATTGTGAATGCCCAAAAGATTGTAATTGGCGTTGCACAGCTTATAAACAAGGTATGTATGTAGTTTTAATGATAAAAATATAAATGTAGGCGTGCAAATAACAACCAGAGTTGTCACTTTGGAAATTCGTATCGAATAAAAAAACGTATGGAAATCCAAATACAAAAATCTTTAAAAAAAAGTACGTATACGCCACAGTGTACACCACTAAAGTGTCTCTGGCTACTTTATTTCGACAACACTGTATTTACAGACCAATTTCATTCATATCACGTATTAATAACAGCTTAATGGTCATATCCTAATTGCATTTGAATTTGTATTCGGTTGTGGTGGTTAAATTTTGTAGAGTTTACATTGGAATCAGATGTGCTTCAATCAAGAGTGGCATTGTGCCCAATCATGTTTTGAGATAAATTAAGATGGAAAATTGATTGTATCCTGTCCATTTAAATTATAAATTTCAATTCCATTTATGTTTTCAACAAATTTTCCAAAGTTATCATTTCGGTAATTTGTAATTTTAAATAGCTGCAACCAAAGCTTGATTATGTACACTTGAGTGGTAAAATGGGCAAAACTAAACTTTCCTCGTTGTTATGCAAATTTCGTTTTGTATTAATATGTTTCTGTGTTCCAGTTTGTTTGATAAAGCAGCTGTAAATGTGAACTATGTTATCCATACAAATGGTATTGAAATATAACCATTGACCAGCGCCAGAAGCGTGCTGTTAAAAATTTATACTCTAATGAACTTTTAATTGCTATTATTTTGCAAAGAAAAAAATTGAAAGTCACGAAACAACAATTAAAAATAAATCAGAATGTTTGGTGGGAGTCTAACTTAAAAACAAAAATAACCTAATTACGTTCATTTGGGGGTAGGTAGAGTGTTTAAGGATTCTAATTTATGCCAACAAATAAGCTTTAAAGGTTATTTTAATGGGTAAATAAATAAGAACAATAGAAAAAGCTACGGTGGAATACTTTTTTTTCTCTTAAATTTAAAAAAAATTTGGAGTTATTTTTATCACAATAGAAAAGCAAGTAAAAATAGACAGAAATATAAGGAGAAATGCCCTTTACTTTTTGAGAAATTGTTTAAATTGATATGAAGACTTTAAATTTCGTAAAGTCGTAAAGAAGTCACACTTTTAAGTTAGTGAACTTCTTATGCTTCATAAAGACTTCCTATTTCATAGTAAAATAAATTGATTTCTTGAAAAATCTGAAATTTTTCTGAAATAAAAATTAAATTTAAAATTGAAACTAAAATATTCATTTGAATCTTCCTCAGAACAATATTGCTGTCGATTTTCATGAATCAATCATCCAAATCATTCATCCAAAAAACTTGGCCTTGAGAGTTCATATATTGAATTTTGGCAGAAGACAAAATATTTAAACATTTCTCTTTCGCCTAAGAAGCCTTATAAAATAAAATTTCTTAGAAACAATTTTCTTTGGATTCAATTTACTCAAACGCAGCAGGTAACAAAAATTCTTGGAATCCAGCTTTTAATTTCTCATCATTCTTTGAAATTGTTTACTTTCAAAACAAACAATTTAAACCGATATGATTGAAGTCCTTCAAGCCTTAACTTAAAAAAAAAAAAAAAAAAAAAAAAAACAAATTCCCCAAACACTTGTAGCTATTTATTGTTAACAAAATCAATAATAACATAAAAAAAAAAGTTTAACGCAAACAACTAAACCAAAAACGGTTTTTCTGTTTCTTTTATTTTTATTGGAAAATTGGAAAATTTCCCAAGGAACTTAATTCAAACAACACAAAGTTTGGGACCGTAATTAATCCCAAATCGGAAAAACCAAATAAATAAATGAAATTGAACAAAAAAAAATTCCAAACAACAATGGAATGTTAATGTTTGCCGGATGATATTGAATCAACACGGAACACACACACACACACACACACACAAAAAAGTTTCGTCGGCTTAAGAAGAATGAATGGAATTTTGAAGGGATGATGGTTTGACTTGTTGTCAGAGTTTTTTTTTTTTTATTTCAAGTTTATTTTTTTTTGAAGTTGGATTTCTGTTTATTTATTTATCTAAAATTAACTTTTGAGTTTAGTCTACCTTTTCCTTAAAACTATTTTTTAATTTCTGAAAATTATAAAGAATTTTTGAGAATTTTTGATAGATTATTTTCATCCAAAATGGATAAAAATAATCACAAAATTGCATACAAAATAAAAATTCGTTTATGGGGATAACAAGTTTTTGAAAGAGCACATGGTTTCAATTTCGGGAACGTATTGCACTCATTCTAAATTTGTTTCTGCTTTTTACAACGAATTCAATTGGAATGTAGTTTTTGCTCTATTGCTTCTTCTATTCATATATCCTCACGAATTCAAAAATGTTTTATACAAACTTTCCACTATCCACTGGTACCTATTTCCCGAATCAGGAATAAAAGGAGACGTATTATTTTTAGATAAATCCCAATGGATAAGATGACAAGCACTTTATTATAAAAAAATATAATATTTGTGGAAGCCAAAGGGAACCAAGATTTCTAATTGTCATCAGTAATATAGGAAGAATACGGTGATAAGGTGTGAATAAATCCCCATCAAAATACCTTTTAGATTTTTTGGAATTATGGGTCCATGATACCAGGTATCTTTTAAATCAAAATAACATTTAATTAAAGTTTTTTTTTCGCATTTAGCAATATGGATGTTTCGCTTAGAAAAGTTCCCATTTCTTTTGAAGTGAAAACTTCTTTAGTATCGTAGTGATTTGAAACAAAATGAAACGAAAACGCGACACGACTTCAACTTGTTATAACTTTTTTGTTTTAATAGATAGAGGAATGAAATTCGTACTGTAGATAGGTAATTAAATAATATATTATTGTACAAAATTTCAATTAATTTCATATTCAAAATTCGGAGATAACGGTAAAAAGATGTTCTTTTCGAACACACGTTATATCTTTTGATCTAGTGCACATACAAATTTGATTTAACTTTAATACGCATGCTGCTAACATAACCTTTTATTTGATATATCACACATAACGTTACGTGCTCTACAAGTTACACAATCTTAAATTGAAAAAAATTTAAAAATACCTCAAAACACCTGTGGAGATCTGTTGGCGATGACCAGCTACCAGTGTAGGAAGTACCGTAATCTCAGTCTGGAAATTCGACATGGTTGACTTTAAAAAAATTCTAACTTCTCTTGTAGACATCTTTGAAATAAGATTTATACATTAGACTGATTCAAAAAAAATTTTTTTTCTTTTGTTCAAAGCATTGTTGAAAATATTGTTGGAAATGACGAAAAAAAAATACTGTAAAAGTTTCAGCCCTTAATGTTAACATTTAGTACCGCCGCATCGCAAATTTCTATTTCCCATACGATTTGTATGGGAAAGATTGTGTTTTTGTGTTTAGAATTTTTTATCTTTTTAATGGGTCATCAAAAAGGCTAGATTTAATCATTTTCTTGTATAAAATTGAACGCTCTACAAAATTGCATTTATGAAATTTAAAAAAAACGGACGCGAAAAATTAATTAAAATAATTTTAAGTTGAAAAAATGAATAATTCGAATTTATTGAAGAAATCTAAAATGGTAGTATTAGGAGTTTGAGAGGGGTTGGGGTCAAAATTCTGCCGGGGTCAAAATTCTTTTGTCAAAATTCTGCTTTCAAAATTCTGCTTTACAAAATTCTGCTTTCAAAATTCTGCTTTTCAAAATTCTGTTTTTCAAAATTCTGTTTTTCAAAATTCTGCTTTTCATAATTCTGTTTTTCAAAATTCTGCAAAAAATTAAAAAAGGGTTTGGAAAATGTTAAAAAGCGCGCGCTTTTTAACATTTTCCAAACCCTTTTTTAATTTTTTTCTAAATTCTGTAAAATCATCTTCTTGAAAAATTATCTGCTTATTTGATAACTTACCTACATTATTTGCATTCTTTGAGTGCATATTAATTTTTGTTTTATAAATGAATAAATTTGAAAATATTAAGATAAGGTTTTTAATACTAAACATTTCCGAAAATAATTCAAATTTTTTATTTGTCAAAGATGAATATTCAAAAATTTGAATAAGAAAAGGAATATCTTGTATCAAACAACATCTGTTCCAATAAGTTATAGATTTTATTTGCAAGAAAGTCAGTCTTTGCATTTAAAAAAATATTTGCGACACTTACTAAAAAAAAATTTAGGAAAGTACCAATGTTGAATTACATTAATGAGGTGTATTTTTCTTTAGTCAGCGCATATGCCATAAAAAAAAAGCAGAATTGGCAGAATTTTTTTTGTTCAAGTATAATGCTGGCAGAATTTTGAAAAGCAGAATTTTAAAAAGCAGAATTTTGAAAAGCAGAATAGAAAAAAAGCAGAATTTTGAAAAACAGAATTTTCGTTAAAAAAGCAGAATTTTGAAAAGCAGAATTTTGAAGCCAGAATTTTGACCCGATCCCGTTTGAGAGTTATATAAAAAAACTAGTGAAACCAAAACACAACATAGAATACAAATATTCGAAAATTTTCCCAAATTTTTTGAAAAACCTAATAATTTCGTCAAAAAAAATCAAAAAATCGGAAAAAAATGAGAAAAAACTACTTTTTATATTTTAAAGTTGAATAACTTCGAAACGCGGGGGTAAATAAAAAAAAATTAATAAGAGCTTTTTTGTAGAGCGGACAATTTTATAAAAGAAAATGATTTTGCCAAGCCTTTTGGATGAACCATTAAAAAAATAAAAAATTCTAAACACAAATACACAATCTTTCCCATACAAATCGTATGGGAAATAGAAATTTGCGATGCGGCGGTACTAAATGTTAACATTAAGGGCTGAAACTTTTACAGTATTTTTTTTTCGTCGTTTCCAACAATATTTTCAACAATGCTTTGAACAAAAAAAAAAAAATTTTTTTTTGAATCAGTCTATTATACATCATTATAAAAGGTGAAACAATAAGCTTTCACATGGTATAAAATTTTTTATAGGTTGTCAAACAAAAAAATTGATTTAAAGCATGAGAACATAAAAATAAATGTTTTTTTTTGCTTTTTAGATGAAATTTCATCGAGTTAAAAAAATTCTAGCTCTTTTTGTAGATGTCTCATACACCTGATCGATATATATATTTTGAGCTAAGACAATAAGCTTTCAGATGGTGTAAAAATTTGTATACGTTGTTTGGAAAAAAATGGATTTAATAGCGTGAGAAGATAAAAATACGTGTTTTTTTGCTTTTTTTGATGGAAATTGATCGAGTTCAAAAAATTGTAGCTCTTTTTGTAGATGTCTCATAGAACTGATCGATATATATATTTTGAGCTTAGACAATAAGCTTTCAGATGATATAAGATTTATATAGGTTGTCATATAAAAAACATGGATTTGAAGGTGATAGAATAAAAATAGGTAGATTTTTTCTATTTTTTTATTTTTGCAAGAAAAATGATTTTTTAAGGTTTCACTTCTACCACGTGTGAATTGCACACATGATTTTTTTTTTTTATTGCATATATAATAAACTTAAAAACAGCGTTCCCGGACATATCCATAACTCAAAAACTGATATTCAAATGACTTAAAAACACAATAAAGTCAATTACACACCTATTTTTATGGATAAATATATAAAATGTGCGTTATAAGCTTGTTTTAGTTTCATTTTTAAGCAGCGTACATCAATTAACCGTCATTCCGGGAACGCTTGTTTTGGGGTATATTTAGGCTAATTTTTTTTTCTGATATTATGGTCAGGCCACTACAATATAATCTCAAAAATATATTGTTTTACTTTGTGACATAAAAAAAAAAAACAAAACGTCATTTCCGGGAACGCTCTTAAAATCTGAATTAATAATGTTGCCTTACACATATAATTCTGCATTTTTTGGGTATTTTTAATAAGTATTCTGGCAGTAATATACACTTTTATCAAAAAAAAAAAAATTACCAAAAAACTAAATAAAAACTTACTAAGTATTTTTTCTGTAGAAATTGGTCTCTGAACCAAAATATAAATTTATATTTGATTTATTTAAGACCTACTATCTTAATATAACGATACATCATGCACATTGATAATACATCTAGACCTCTTAAGTCGTTTTGAAGAGATCACCATCATTTCGACTAACGTTTTTCTAACACCTACTAGTTTTTGGGGTTTTGCGGTAAATTGAAAAATATACATTTTTGTGCTCTGCCCGTTCAGGAACCGACAAATTATAGCTAAAGCGAACATTTGAGCATGAAAATTTTATCATAAAACAAAATTGATTAAGATTGATAAGAATTCGGTCCTCAAAATTTCTCACCTAAATGATTTTTACCCTTATACATTTTTGTCTTAATATTCTTAAACTAGCATAGAAATAAAAAAATCCAACGTCACTTAGCTCATAATCATAATTGCAAAGGCATTATTATGGTTGAAAGGTTATTTTTTTGAGTGAAAAAATACATTCTGAACGGAAATAAGGTTCGGAATAAATTTCTGTTTCCTCCCCTAAAAAAAAAAAACTTTCATCAAAATGCTCATTTTAATTTTGGTTCCCATTCGAATTTGTATACCTACCTACAAAAAAATTTAGTAACGAATTACTGGTTTTCCAACTTTTCTAATTTATAATTTTTTATTTATTGTTTTTTTGAAGTGAAAACTTCTTTAGTATCGTAGTGATTTGAAACAAGATGAAACGAAAACGCGACACGACTTCAACTTGTTATAACTTTTTTTTTTTATAGATAGATGAATGAAATTTGTACTGTACATAGGTAATTAAATAAATTATAACTGTACAAAATTTCAATTAATTTCATATTCAAAATTCTGAGATAACAGTAAAAAGATGTTCTTTTCCCACACACGTTATATCTTTTGATCTAGTGCACATACAAATTTGATTTAACTTTAATACGCATGCTGATAGCATAACCTTTTATTTGATATATCACACATAACGTTACGTGCTCTACAAGTTACACAATCTTAAATTGAAAAAAAACTTAAAAATACCTCAAAACACCTGTGGAGATCTGTTGGCGATGACCAGATACCAATTTAGGAAGTACCGTAATCTCAGTCTGGAAATTCGACATGGTTGACTTTAAAAAATTCTAACATCTCTTGTAGACATCTTTGAAATAAGATTTATACATCATTATACAAGGTGAAACAATAAGCTTTCACATGGTTTAAAATTTTGTAAGGTTGTCAAACAAAAAAATTTATTTAATAGCATGAGAACATAAAAATAAATTTTTTTTTTTGCTTTTTGGATGAAATTTCATCGAGTTTAAAAAATTCTATCTCTTTTTGTAGATGTCTCATAGACTTGATCGATATATATATATTTTGAGCTTAGACAATGAGCCTTCAGATGGTGTAAAAATTTGTATAGGTTGTTAGGGAAAAAATGCATTTAACAGCGTGAGAAGATAAAAATACGTGTTTTTTCGCTTTTTTTTTATGGAAATTGATCGAGTTCAAAAAATTGTAGCTCTTTTTGTAGATGTCTCATAGACCTGATCGATATATATATTTTGAGCTAAGACAACAAGCTTTCAGATGATATAAAATTTATATAGGTTGTCATATAAAAACCATGGATTTGAAGGTGATAGAATAAAAATAAAATTTTTTTTTTGCAAGAAAAATGATTTTTTAAGGTTTCACTTCTACCACGTGTTAATTGCACACATGATTTTTTTTTTATTATTTCACCCATATTATAAACTATTTACTGCGGCAAACATTTTATATTGAGTTTTTCTTTTTTTTAATTTTAGTCTTTTCTTAGACATTTCTCCTCTATTATTATCTGCTAGTTAAACTGTCTAAATTTTATAATTTTTGAGGAACCCGTAATTGTATAACAATTTTTCTACCTTCATTCAAACGTGGAAAATATCATTATTTGTAATTTCTTCTCTATAAAAACAAATAAATGCAGTCATAAATGCATAAAAAATACTTCCACACAGAATAATCGTATTGTATCACGTTTCTAATCAAGACCATAAATAAACAATTCTATTTAAATTAGTATTTTGAACAAGGTATCAAAGTTTATTATTCAATTGCATTCATTGTGGTTTACTTACTGCTATTTCCACTCCGATAAGAAAATTTAATTCATAAAATTCTCTTTAAATCCAGGTCAAACTGGTTAAAAGGCTAAACTTACCACCACCTATTCATATACGAATTCAAAGTGCATTATTGAATTGCTTTGCTATTTCAAAGCCATAGGTACAAACAAGTACACAGAAATTAGAATGTCAAAAACAATATAGAAATTTTCATATGAATTCAAGATAGATTTTAATAATTAATTTTTGGTGAAAATATCAAATTGTACATTCAAAATGTATATATTTCTGGTTTGTCTTTGGGTTTCTAATAATTAAGATCTTCCTTAATTGTAACTATTAGTATAATGCTGTTTATGAAGTAGTTCCAGGCTTTTCGATATAAATTTGGTGACATGACAATACACAATTCTAAGTAACAAAAAGAGAATTTTCTTAAAAAAAACTTAATCATATTTTTATTAAACTATCTTATTCTACTTATTCATAAATATTCATTGCTGTTTTTCTTTCTGTGCAATTTCTACCATTTTTTCTGCCATCTTAAACGATAACATCACAAACATATTTACAAATTTAACAATTAAATAAATTACACAACATAATATCACAAAAACATCTAAACTATTTGCCTCAAAGAAATTCATATATTTCAATGGACTTTGCATATGTTGAGCACCGCTATGTCTTATCACATATTCAATCCAATAAACAGCATTTTCTCGTGCTGTTATCGGTCGATCACGATAGACTCTTGAAAATTTCTGCACTGCATTTTTATATTTTTCATTTTCTAAAACTTCCATAATAGTTTTTCGAAATGATTCTTCAGTGAGTGTTCGATAATCTAGGACAATACCATGTCCTTTATTTTGCATGATAGCTGCATTTTTAGGATGATCACCATAAACTGGTAATGCAACCATTGGAACTTCATGATATTCAGCTTCAGTAATACTTCCTTTACCACCGTGATTGATGAAAAGTTTTATGTTTTTATGAGCTAGAATATCGTCTTGAGGAAGCCATTTTGAAAAGTAGATATTTGTTGAGTTCCCTGGTAGATTTTCTCCATCAAATTTCCATAAAATCTTGTAAGGAAGATTTGAAAGGACTTTAAAGATGATTTCGGTACCATTTGGTCCTAAATGATGTTCACGAACATTTGATCCAAGACTGAAGAGTATTGCACCTTTTTCGGAATTTTCTAGAAATTTTTCAATATTCTAAAAATTAAAAAAAAAAAATTATATGATTTCCGAAGCAGTTATTAAATTTGATCAGAAGTTGATCACATACCTTCGGCAATGGATTAGGTTTATCCTTAATTTGTATACCTCCAATTTCAACCAGTCCAGGAACTAAAGGTCTAACAGGACCTTCACTAAAATGATGGTTAAACAGGATAAGTGATATATTTTCCTTCATTTCGGAAAGTGTTCGATATCTATCCGATGGAAAGTTTTTCCTAAAAATTAATTAGATTTCGTTAAAGATTTGTAGAAATTGTCATATTCTAATTCTACCTACTCATATAGTCTTTCAGAAAAAAAGTGAAGAACTGCAGTAAGAATTCTCTCGGCAGTGCTAAGAAAAACATTTATAATCCTCCTCGATAGATCCATTTGACTTGATTCCATAAATGGTGAAAATGGAACAAATGCTGTATGCGTTGGATTGCCAATCATTCGTGAAACATGACCAAAAGGTTGAATAGGAAATGACATCACCACAGGACATTTGAAATGAGCTGCTATACCCAATGGAAGATCATTGAAGGCATAGCCGAGGATCATCAAATCGAAATGATTTTCTTCCTTCAGGAAATCAATGAAATCCGGATCAGATGTGAATTCTGAATATTGGTTTATAATTTTCTTGATTAGAGAATACACTTTGAAGATCTTAAGATGAACTGGTGTAGTTTTGGCATCATTGATTATTGTGTCCATATCCTTTTGGGATAGTTCCTGTTGTTTCAGAAAAATATGTCTATAACCAGGATTTTTTTCCTTCAAAGGAATCGATGTTATCACTGTTAAATTATGGCCACGTTCAATTAATGCCCGAGCTACAGCCATATGATGAATCACATTTGATGGACTGTGTGTTAGAAATACACCAAGGATATTTGAAGATTCTGTTGATTTGAAGAAATGGACGAATGAAAAAATCATCAAAAGAATTATTTGAGACTTCATTTTTACGTATGTTAAATAAGGACGGTAGTTAAAATTTAAATGACTAAAAAGGTTATTTTGCAGCTCTTAATAAGTACTTTGACTTATAAACCACTTTTTCATTGGTAAAATGGTATTGGTTGCACTTGTATAGTACATAAGGGAATACAAGTGCAGCTACAACTACTATTAACTTTTGATATTGACCAAACCATATTTGAATCTAAAGTAAATAAGTCATTAACGGACTTACTTAAATGTGCCTTCTTAATTATATATAAATGTTTCCGTGATATTTATCTATAAGTACAGTATGGTTCGATCAAATAGGGACATTTGGTTTTTTGTTAATTTTTCTTTGGTTCAGCATAATCGCATTCATACTTTATTTGCACCAGTCTCTGATAATTTTTTAAACTTTTTAAACACTTCAAAAAATCAAAAGAACCGTAGTGTTATCACTTCAAAACTCTTTTCCAATATAAACAAAACTAATCTTTTTCTTATCGTTTCTTCTATTCTTTTCACGTACACGAACAAGTTTTTTGATAACAATCGGTTCTTTTTATTATTTCCGATACGACTTCAATGATGACCCTTGTTAGCGATCAAATCAATTTAATGTTTGTTTTGGATTTTTTTTTTTATCATTCATGTGACTTTTGTCATATGCATATTATTGTGTCATATGAGAATTCTTTTATTGATTAGAATGATACTCAACTCAGGTGGTAAAGTACCTTGGATCATGCAAAAGAATTACGTAGAAGATTTTAGAAGATAAGAACTCGTGAGGCAGATAAATATTTAATTTTAATTATAAAAGCTTTCATCGAAGAAAAATGGGGTATTTTACCAATCGATGATGATGATGATGACATGTGAGTGATTTAATTTGATTACGTTAATGGGTTTGATTTATGGAGGTGTGTAACATAACAACAAAAATATTACCTAAGTTATTTAGTGAAATGAATTTCTGTTAAAGGTGGTTTCCACCATACCATTCGATCTTAGATGGAGGTTTTAAACTTTGTTTTCAATTACGCACCAAATCTGGAAATAACATAATGAACTTGCTCTCAAATAACCATTTTTAGCAAAAAAAAACAAAACCGACTTTGGGTGTTTAACCCCCCCCCCCCCCCCGAATTTTTTTTCAGAAAATCAAAAGATACCTATATTATAAACATATACAAGTCTAATATGTGCAGCACTAAATGATTTGTTTTTGTATTTTAGTGATTTGATTACCTATAAGAAAATCTCCCTTAAAATCACTACCAATTTTGCATCGTTGCAGAAGCTGTCGATGAAGTTTGTATAAAGGAAAACGAAAATTGTTTGGTCCATTACAAAGAGTTTTTATCTCTTTGACCATTTCCTTAAGCACTATGTTAACAGCTTAAAATGCTCTTTTAAGAACCTTTTAAATATTACAAGTACTTATGCAGGGAGACTAAACTATGCTTTTTCAAAGGGTTTCGGTGGACGAACTCGAATCCAAAGACGGACTTATTCGATCACATCTCGTTTTTGAAATATTACCCTTAAATCTATTTAAATCTTTCAGACATCTTTTCTACTGTCCGAGATATCTTCAGTTGCTTATTACCCACTTTTGTTCTATGTTAACCTTAAATCCAGTATGTAAGCGAAAATAAATGTATCGATTTATTCAGAGACTGTAGTACCTACCAACGCTAGGAAATCTTCTTCTTCCTTTTTCTCGGCGCTGTTATGATCTCGATGTCGAGGGGATCATAACTATCCCACGTAACTGCTTCACACTAGTGATCCGCCTGTGGGGTTCGCCGGGTTGACCTCAGAAATCGGCGGCAAGCCTCCCGGTTTTGTATTGTTCCATTTCTAAGGCCAACTGAATGCTGGTGGTTTTGCATTTGCTTGTACCAGGAGTTTTTAGGCCTACCTTTCTTTCTATTTCGTGTTGGAACGTTGTATGATATTGCTTTTTTGACGGGGTTCTCAGGATCTCTCCTTTGAACATGGCAATACCAACTGAGTCGGTCGTGTTCAATTTTTTGGGAGATGGTGTTTTTAACATGAAGGCTTCCTCGGATCTTCGTACTTCTAATTCTATCAAGCTTCGTTACTCCTGCTGTCATACGAAGCATCTTCATCTCAGCTGCCGTTAACTTACTCTCATACTTTTTGTACATTGTCCAACATTGTGAACCGTATGTGAGTGCTGGACGCACAACTGCGGTGTAGAGTCTTCCTTTCAGCTTAGGGGGCATTTTTCGATCACAGAAGATGGCAGAATTTTCCCGCCACTTCATCCACCCTACACTTACGCGATGATTGATATCGTCATCACAAGTACCTTCGTTATTTATCATAGACCCCAGATATTTAAACTTTTCACACTTGGGAAGCACTACACCATTCAAATAAATGTCAGGAATAGGCCTGTGTGGATCAGAAAATGGGCAGCATAGGTATTCTGTCTTTTTCGCGCTTATGCGGTACCCACTACCTTCTAGAACATCCACCCATACATCAAGTGCTCGTTGCAGGGATATCGGGTCTTCACTTATGATGGCTCCATCGTCAGCAAAGAATAACTGATGCACTTTTGGGTCCGTCACTTTGCCTTCAAGCAGGTAATCAAGAACGGTAATAAAGAGCAGAGGACTCAAGACGCTTCCCTGGTGTACACCTACTGTGATTTCGAATTCTTCGGTGACTCCAGCTGCACATCTTACTTTAGTTACTGCTCCATCATACATGTCCATAATTATCCGCACATAGGTTTCCGGAACTCCTCGTTGTCTGAGGGCCACCCATATCAGATCTCGTGGTTGTCGATCGAATGCTTTTTCAAAATCAACCAATACCACATGCAAATCCTCCAAGGAATCTCGATGTTTTTCCATAATGATTCTTATACTCTGGATTGCATCTGTGGTTGATTTACCCGCAACAAACCCGCACTGGTCATCAGATAGCCTTATTATTTTTCGCAGTCGGCTACCCAAGACTCGCTCAACGATCTTCATGGTGTGTCACATCAGCTTAATCGAACGGTAATTATCACAGCTTCGAGTATCACCCTTTCCTTTGTATATTGGAAGAAGGTAACTTTCCCTCCATTGATTAGGCATTCGATCACCTCGTATAAGCTTGGAAACAAGAACCATGAGCCATCTAGACCCGATGTCTCCCATCTTTTTCCAAAACTCTGAGGGTATTTCGTCTGGCCCAACAGCTTTTCCCTTTTTGGAGTATTTTACAGCCTCACTAACTTCTTCGACTGTGACATCGGATACTTCGCTTAAGTTAGGTGAAGCTATTGGAAAGTGTAGCCTTGGAAATTGTTCATTTAGAAGTTCGTCACAGTACTGTCGCCACCTGTGGAGGATTTCGTCATTTTCCACAAGTAGTTGGCCTTGGGCATTGTTAATAAACTTCGGCGAACAGATCTCCTGAGCATTTCTTCTTCTTTGAGCGGCTATTTTGAAAATGGTTGCGCCCTTATTCACGTTTTGTCGTAGCTCTTGAATAGCACCAGCAGTCGGGGTAGAAATTTCATCTAGCTCCCGATATAGGTCTTCCGTATTCTTGGCTTGAATTTGGGCACATATCTTCTTCGCTACCAACGCTAGGAAATAACCTCGAAAACTGGTAAAAAGCGGGATTTTCGATTTTCTAACGGGAATATCTCACAAACGCGATGTGATAGAATTTTTCTGAGTTCGGATTCGAGCTCATCACATAAAAAACTTTTAGAAAAGTATATCTTGGTTTCTGTAACAAAAACCTTGTTGGCCATACTGAAAATAAAAAAAATGCGATTATAAGAGAAAGTAACGGGACATTTTGTTCTTCTCAATATTCTTGTTTTTTGATCCCCATTTTTATATGATGCGATTATACTTTTGCAAAGCATTGTATTTACAACATTCCGTTATTCTTTTGTTTCAGATTATAAAATTAAACAATTTCAGTTTATTGTTAAATTTCAAAGTGAAGTATAACACTGGTCAACAAAATTACAGTTCTTTTTTGTTACAGAAACCAGGGTATACTCTTCTATAGGTTTTTTGTGTGCTGAGCAGTCAGAAAAATTCGATCACATCACGTTTTTGAGATATTCCCGTTAGAAAATCGAAAATGCCGCTTTTTACCAGTTTTCAGGGTTATTTTTTAGCGTTTACTTATTTTTTTTTTTAAATTGAATTTGTAACAGTTTCTAAAAGAATTAAGTTAAGTCTCTCTAAATCCGTTTAAATCTTCCTCGAGAAATCATAACTTGAAATCAAAGTGTTTGGGGCATCTCATATTTATTTGCTTTTAATAGCAAATATCGAAAAGTTCTGTACCAATCGCTTTCAAATTTTGACACAATTCTTTTAGAAACTGTTACAAATTTAATTTAAAAAAAATAAGTAAACGCTAAAAAATAACTTTGAAAACTGGTAAAAATCGGCATTTTCGATTTTCTAACGGGAATTTCTCCAAAACGTGATGTGATAGAATTTTTCTGACTTCGGATTCGAGCTCAGCCTATAGAAAAGTATACCCTCTTTTCTGTAACAAAAACCTTGTCGACCAGTGTAATTAGCTCATGTCAAACAACTTGGATTATTAAAAGTATTGCTAATTTCATTTAGAACTCAATAGATAGAATGTACCTGTCAATTTTCTGCTACAAAATTTCAGTGCAAGAAAAAGTCCATTTTTCAATGTTTTATATATTAAATTGTACGAAATAATTTTTTTTTATAAAGCCTTAGAATGGTTAAAATTTGTTTCTTAAAAAAAATTTTCTTGCTCGCTAACGCTCGCAATTTATATCAACCAACTTACCACTCTTTGTACCTACAAAACTAGAGATGCCGCTGAACTTTTAACTACGAATTCCTCTCCTAAAAAATACTTAAAAAGGATATTGGCAAATTTTTCGCTTCTACACAGTTCAAATGGGAAACCGACGAAGTTACGAATACCAGAGTTACGAAAGTCAAAGTTACGCGAAACCGAAGTTACGAAAAACTAGGGTTACGAATTCTCAAGTTATGTTAAGCTGTGTAACATGTGATTTTTGGGTTGGCAACAGTTGCGAGGAACGATATGGAATTATGGAAATACAAACAAGAGATTAACATTTTTCTCATTGGTCAGAACTAGGTAAATGAGTAAAGCGAAAATGGGTGTTATTTAATCTTGTAAAATTTTGATTGAATAGGTATAGATATACATATATGGTTTTGTTTTTGTGAGAAGATCGCAAAAACGTTGAAATAGAAAAAAAAAACATAAGTATACTTATGTATGTTTGGGGGACATAATTGAAATTAACTTCTTATTTGTCCAACTAATATTGCACCTACGTATCGATATTCTCTTATTTATGTTTCCATAATTCCATATTGTTCCTAGCAATTGTTGCCAACCCAAAAATCACATGTCATAGCTCAACATAACTTTAGAATTCGTAACTCTAGTTTTTCGTAACTTCGGTTTCACGTAACTTTGACGGCCGTAACTCTGTCGCGCGTAACTCTGTTATTCGTAACTCCGTTACCATTTCAGTTCAAATGACTATTTGATCAAGCGGGATTTAGAATCGACTGCAGTTACATATAGTTGATACAAAGTTTTGTGATTTCTAAAAAAAAATTTTGTTTGGTCTGAGCTAAAATCAGACCCAAAGTCCATGTACAAGAATTTCACCTTGTTACAGGGCCAGTTAGGGGTATATAGATAAAAATATGAAAAAATTACAGGATTTTTTTTATTTATTTGGAGACGATTGAGCGGATGTCTTCATGAACTTTGTGTTAAGGACCACCCTAATATACATAGTGTATTAGAATGAATTCTTGTCCAATAAGCCTAGCATAAGAAACGGAGGGATCCACTAGAATATCGGAAATTCGCCGATTCATCATCAGGCATAAATCCAGTGCACTTTTAATTTTATTTAATTCACTTGCACTTAAAAAAAGCCAATATAGGAATTCTGGGACCCTGTGCTAAAGAGGTTGAATATTCGCGTGAAAACTTATTATAAAATTTCATAAATTAATTTTCTGACTCGGCCCTCGGAAAGGAGTCCTGTTTTTCCGGTCAAAATTGTTTTAATGTACTGCATAACATCACTACAAACTTATTATAGTTATTAGTTTTCACAGTTAATTTCTCGAAAATGTGATGTTGAACAAACAAAAATTTAATTTTTGCAATTTACAAGAGGATTACTTAGCAAATTGTGGTGCAAACAGTGGTCGAAGTAACACACCTACAGTTTTATTTAAAATTACACTTTCGGTATAAAAGTGACATTTTCATTTTGAATTACAAAAATTAAATGTTCATGAATTGATAACTCCTATAGTTCCTAAGGTCCCCATTCGTTAATAATGTTAAGTTGCCTACTTTGTGCTGAATTGCCGATGTATGAAAAATATTAAGTTTCATACTTTCAGGCATTCTATTTTGTAAAAATTAAATTACATTGCTTGTATTTTGGAGCCTGTATAACAAAAAAAACAAACAGCAATTCCACTGTTTAACAATTATTAGTTCAAATAGGTAAATGTTTGTTAGTGGAATTAAGATATCTGAATCATCAAACAATATAAAATGCACGACTGAACCGCACGTATTTTTTAAAAAATTGCTTAGAATTTTTGAGATTTTTATAAAAATTTAATTTTATTTTATAATTAATTTTCAAAGTAAAATTTTATGTTACGAAAACACCTTTTTTAATTGTTTCAACCCCTAAATAAAGCACGCCATTAGATTTCTTGTATAACAAAAAATTTTGGATTTTTTTCTTTTGTAAATGGAAATTTTCAATCATTAAAAAAAATAAAATGCACGACTGGGTCACACGAATTTGCTCTTAGAGTTAAAGTTGCTTTAATTTTTAAGACTTTTTATATAGAAATTTGAAAAAAAAAAAATAAATCGTTTAAAAAAAATAAAATAAAGTCTGAAATCAAATTGCCCTCCAAAACAAGTATGCAGTTTTGATTGATATATCTTTGATGCCGGATACAAAGGGGTTAAGTCAAAAAAATCGATTTTCGGATTTTTATTGGACTTCAGTCAGTTTTTTTTTCTCTTTCGTTTGGTCCTATCGCCATAATTCTAGCGTATCTCCTTCCGTTAGAAATGATTCGGTACAAAGGGTTTAAGTCAAAATTTTTATAAATTGTATGGTACTAACTGCGTAAGTTGACTTAACTCCTTTGTTTTTGCATTCAATTTTAATTTTTAAATAAAAAAATTGATCCTAAAGCGTTAAGTCAAGAAGAAGAAAAAAAAACGAAAAGCGATTTTTCTACAGTATTATATTATTTCAAAACGAATTTCCATCCACATTTAGTAATTAATCACATTAATATTTTCAACTTTCTTTTATAAATAAAACCTTGTTATCAATGTAAACAAAGATTTTTCTTGACTTAACACCTTTGGACCAAGTTTATTTTTGAAGATAAAATGGCTTTAAAGTGTTAAGTCAACACTTTTTTTAAAAAACGGTAATTTTCTGGTCAACAGCATATGGATATTAAAATAGATCTTATAAATGATGTTTCTGCATCATTACTTTTTAAAAATAATAATATTCAGATTTACAAACTAAAATTGAAACTTCAATTTCATTTTCCTCAAAACAACATTTTCTGACTTAACACCTTTGTACCCGGCGCCAAAGATATTAAGATGCATTTTTAGAAAAAAAAAATTTCAAAATCGTTAGAGCCGTTTTTTAAAAAACTAATTTTTTACCTATAAATAATTTTTTGGAAAAAAAGTTTTAAAATAAAATTGGTATTCCATTTTGTAGAAATCACTAATCAACATCTAAAACCAAAATTTAAAAAAAATTTAATGTCAGGTTTTCGAAAATTTTTTTAATAATCCAAAAATTATTTTTTTGGTTTATATATTTAAATTATATAAATGCTTCTTCACAAAAAGTTTCGTTGAAATCGAATAAGCAGTTTCGGAGATAATCGGATTTGAAAAAAAAAAACGGTTCTATGGCACCGTTAATAATGATTTTCGAACAAAAATTTTTTCATTAAAAGATAGACCTTAGCTTAGAACTAATTTGAATTTTTTAAACAAAATCGTTGGAGCCGTTTTCGAGATACATATTACAATTTTACTAAAAGCGGGTTTATGACAAGCACTGTTATTTTTGGTATAAAAAAAATTTATTCCAAAAACACCTCTGGAGAGTCTCCAAAAAATGCTATGTACCAAGTTTGAAGTCAATCGGTCCATCCGTTTAGGCTGTAGCTCCTTATACAGACAGACAGACAGACGGACTTCCGGGACCCACTTTTTTGGCATTGTCTACCATCGTAATGTCATGGAAAAATGTTATCTCAACTTTTTTTTTTTTTACGAATGCATAACTTGATATTATAGTACCTATATCGCAACTAAAAAATTGTAATGTCATCCTGAAGAAATTCTTCTTTTACTTAGGTATTAAAACAAAGTTTTCAGAAAATTCAATAATCCATCTTAAAAAAATTCATTTCTCAAAGAAAATTTTTAATTATATAGGTAATTGAACGCAAGCATACAATTTTATTAATCTTTTTTGTGTTTCGAGAGCTTCAATAATTTTCTAATTGTAAAACTTACAATCATTACAAAAACTTTTACCAACTTAAAAACCAAATAAATGACAACACTTAAAAACAAAATAACATCGATACTGTTCTCTTGCAAAATATTCATCGTCTTCAAAGGACTCTGCATATGAGGTGCACCTCTATGTCTTATCACATATTCAATCCAATAAACAGCATTCTGCCGTGCCGTTAGTGGTCGATCACGATAAAGTTCCGAAAATTTTCGAACTTTATTTCTATAGTTATCATTTTCCATTACTTCTAGGATTGCTTTTCTAAACTCATCCTTTGTCATAGTTGTATAATCAAGTGCAATTCCATGACCTTTAGCTTGTAAAGTCTCAGCATTTTTAAATTGATCAGCATAAACAGGCAAAGCTACCATTGGAACTTGATGGTATTCAGACTCTGTAACGCTTCCCTTGCCACCATGAGTAATAAAAAGTTTTAAATTTTTATGAGCCAATATATCATCTTGGGGTAACCATTTTCTAAAAAGGATGTTTGATGAGTTTCCTGGAAGTTCGTCAATGTCAAATTTCCATATGACATTGTACGGGAGGGTAGACAATATTTCATAAGTCATTCGTAGAAAATTTGGACCTAAATGATGAGCTTTAACATTTGATCCAAGACTAAAAAATATTACACCCTTGGGGGAATTTTCAAGGAACTTGAGAATATCCTGGAAAAATGAAAAAAAAAATTAGTGTTTTTCTAAAAAAAATTGTGTGTTGAATTCTGAACTAACCAATGGCAATGGATCTGGTTTGTCCTTAATTGTAATACCTCCAATTTCTACCATTCCTGGAACCAAAGGTCTTACAGGACCTTCACTAAAATGATGGTTAAAAAGAAGCAGCGAAACATTGTTCTGCATTTGTTTGAATGTTGGATATTTGTCAGGAGGAAAATATTCACTTCAAAGAAAGAAAATGAAAAAATTGATCGAAATTTTGAGGTCCGTCAAAAAAACTTACTTGTACTTCCTCTCATTAAAGAACTCCAACGATAACGAGAAAATTCGTTCACCAATATTCACCAAAAAACAATAAACACGATCAGAAAAATCCATTGGTTTTGGATCCATAGTCACATATGGTACAAATTCTGTATGAGTCGGATTTCCAATAAGTCGATTGAGATGTCCATAAGGCTGAAGCACCCAAGACAAAACTATTGGGCATTTAAAATGGGCTCCCAAACCGAATTGGTAATCATTAAATGCATAAAATTGCAGCAAAAGATCAAATTTATTGTCCTCTTTCATAAAACTGATAAATGCTGGATCATATTTGAATTGTGAATATTTGTCAAACATTTTTTTAATAAATACAAATGTTTTTATTGTTCTGATAAAAGGTGAAGAATCTTTCATATCATTTACCACTCCGTTGGCTTCAACTTTTGAAGTATCAAGAGTCTTTAAAAAGACATGTCGGTATCCAGGGTTCTTATCTTTAAGTGGTAACGATGTTATGACAGTTACATTGTGGCCTTGTTCGACTAAAGCTCGTACTGTGGCCATTTGTATAATTAAATGTGATGGACTGTAAGTTAAAACCATCCCGAGTATATTTGCCGCATTTGCACTGACAATTATGTGGGCAAATAAAACACAAACTGAAGCTATTTGGAGTTTCATTTTTTTTCGTTCTTTAACCACCGAGCACTGAAATCAAAATTAAACTAAAGACATGTGGATTATTTTTTAACAAAAGAAAACCAAATTATACCTATAATCTTGTTTTGTTTTTTTCTTTTCTGTCTGGTAGATTGTTTAACAAGAATGATTAATTTTTGTTTATAATTGATTGATCTTATCACTGTTAGTGAAATAAAGTACAATTTTGGTGAAATAAATATAAAAACCTTTATAATCTTGTTTCGAACTAGCGATATACTAATGTATTAAAATTTTTTTGTTAATTTGTTTATATTGTTTTAGACACTTTTTTGATCAAGTGATAAATTATACTTTTTTCTTATATTTTCTAATATAAATTTTACTATGAATTGCGAAATGAAAAAAAAGCTCTTAAAAAATTCAATTGATCAGGGTCATAGCTTTGATAGTGTTTTGGGATCTTTTATCTCTTAAAAAATTTAATTGATCAGGGTCATAGCTTTGATAGTGTTTTCGGAGGGGATTTGGTATGTTTTTTTTTTTTTTTTTTGAATTTTTAACAAATTTTAAAACTGCGCACGGATTCTCGATCGCTTAACTGTATTTAAAAAATAAAATGAAATTTCCAAAATTCACTGACTGAATTTTCAAAAAATGCTTATTTCTATAATTTTTTAAAACATTTTAAAAAAATCCAAAATTGCCTTACTGCAGATTGAACGTTACTGTGTAAAATAAAACAAAATTTCAAAAATTCATTAATGTCTGAAGAGAATAGCGTATGACAATTTAACAAAACGCACATAGGGGTATTTTGGTCGAAAAGCTGGACAAAAGTCGATTTTCTTAAAATCAAAATTTTGAATTAAATTTTTTACAAAGCGCATGGTAAATATACAAGGGCTCTTTTGAATTTGATGCACTTCTTTTTTTTTTTTTTTGTGGTAAAGTGTGTGATGTGACAAAACAAGTTCAAGTCAGCTGTTTATTTTCTGATTTTTTTTTTTTTTTTTTTATATTTGTGGTGATTTGGTGAGTATTGTTAGCTGTTAGGGGATTGATTGTAAGCGAGGGTGCATTTAAACATAAAATATTCAAATAAAAAATACAATTGCAGGTATGGAATAATAAATTAAAGAATAGTTATGGAAATATTAAATGTTTTTTGTTCAATTACATAAATGACAGTGGGAAAAGAGTCTGCCACACATAGATATTTGTATTGCTCTTTTTTTAGTCTAAGTGCTTTGTTATAGTATAATGTATACCCTACTATTCTACTTCAATACATAGATTTATGATAACTTTCACTATTCTTTTAATTTAATATCAAAAATTTGGGCGTGAATTTTTGCGATTAACAAAATATTTTGCGAATGAAATTTTCACTTTGAGTAAAAAACACTCATACGCCTTAGGTTTTTTTTACGGGTTTTTAACATTTTCCAGAAATTTTTGTTATTGAAATTGATGCATTTTAATTCACTAAGCCTAAAAATCACAATGGTTCCTTTCTAGAAGCTCTAATATTTTAGTTATTTTAATTTTTTCACATTTTGGGTGTATGAAATTTTATACTATTTTTTTAAGTTTTTCTTATCACAAGCGTTTTTAGAGTTTTTCAACTTATTTACTTAAAACCGCCTTTCATTGCATAAATAATAGCAAAAATAAATTGTTTTACTTCAAAAAATAATTTTGTTCAGGTTTTTTGTTCGAAATACTCCTATTAGTACACAGTACAGGTAAAATAGGCATTTATAAAAAAAAAATTGTTACACTCATGAAACTTGGCAAAAAGTTTGCTTTTGGGATAAGAACCAAGTACAAAAAAAGTCTATAAAAAAAAGTTATGTGGAAGGGTGTTTTTTTGCGTACAAGAGGGAGGAGCTGAAGGTCAAAAATATACTGAAAAAATTTTTTTGTTGAATATCATCATATGACACATGTTTTCAAGGTATTTTTTTGATGCTGAATCTAATGACATAAAAATAAAGTCAATACGATTGCTCTAAGAAAAGTTATTTCCGATTAAAAACCAGGGTGTTTGTTTTTTGACCTCAACAGGTAAAATATAACCGAAACCCATGTGGAAAACATGCTACACTGACAAAACTTGGGATTTAGGTTTAAGATAAAACAGGGACAAAGGATTCATAAAGTTTTTAAAAATATTTTGTGTGAAAGGGTGTTTTTTTGATAGGTTAAGTTATGTGTGAGAAAGGTATCATAACAGCTAACTTATATTTTATTAATTTTTAAAACTTGGTGAAATAGTTTTATAAGAATTAAGAATCTATAAAAAGTAAAAAATTATTTTGAGTGAAAGGGTGTTTTTTTTTCAAGAAATGACGAAATTCGGAATTAGTACCACAAAGACTGTGAAAAAATTGTTACACCAATGAAAATTGGTAAAAATGTTTCATTTATAAGAGAAAGCAAGAACTCAAAAAGTCTATGCAAATATTTTAGGTTAAAGGGTGTTTTTTTTGGGAAATAGGGAAAAATCCGCGATAAGTCCGATAAAATCAATGGTATAAATGGTACCCTTACGAAATTCATTAAATATGTTCTCTTTCCCATGGGAACTACGAATAATGTAAGTCTATAAATTTTTTTATGTGAAAGGGTGTTTTTTTTAGAAGTAAATAAAATATGGGTCTATTTGAAAAAGTGTGAAATACTAGAGTAATATTAGTGGGACCGTATTGATATTTAGCAATTATGTTACTTTTAAGATAACAAACAAGAATCTTAAGTGTCTATAAAAATATCATGGTTAACAGGGTGTTTTTTTGAGTGAAAAAAAAAATGATGGGTCACCCTAATGAAATTCGATAAAAACATTGATTTTGGGATAGAAAGCAAGAATAAAGAGTTTTAATAAAAAAAAAATTTGTGAAAGGGTTTTTTTTTTCGAAGAGACAGTAAAATCTGTAATTGTTCCCAAAAAGCCAATGATTCATTTTATTTATGGTTTTGATGACAAATTAAACATTTATAAGTAAGTTCTTACACGTTTTACGCGAATCATTGGCTTTTTGGGACCAATTACAGATTTAACAGTCTCTTCGAAAAAAACACCCTTCCACCCAACATTTTTTTATAGACTTTTTTTTGTACTTGGTTCTAATCCCAAAAGCAAACTTTTTGCCAAGTTTCATAAGTGTAACAATTTTTTTTTTTATTTCTTGATTTTATGTACTATTTTACCTGTACTATATGTGGAACGATGGTGTGAAGGCATAGGTTCAAAAATTTCAGGAAAAAACTGATGCAAATGGTGTGATGTGTGGCCTTTTTTTTTTGTAAAAATTTCCCGACTTCGTTAATTTTTACCTTCGCCCGTTTTTTATATTCAGGTTTATTTGCTTTTTTACACAGAAAAATGAAATAAGGCACTTGAGCGTGAGTGAATTTGCGTTTAACAAAAAGACTATAGGGTGGGGTAATTGCTTTTTTTCGTCAGTAGCGGAACATTTTCAAAAAAAAAAAACACATACAAAATCCTCTTTCAATACCTTCAATTAATCTCATATATAAAAAAATTTTTGCAGTTTTAACAAAATACAAGAAGAATTAAATCAGTCCCATCATGCTACGTGCTCGTTTTCAACTAAAAAAAAAAAACTCAATAAAAATGTACAAAATTCATTTTTCTATAGCTTTTTTTTGAATAGCTTTTTGTAAACATACTAAGAAAAAAGATCAGATCATCAACAATCAAGCTTATATGCTCCACAAAGTGGATGACTTCATTTTAAGCGAAAGTGTAAGCAAAAAGTTCACATAGCTTTATTTCATCTTATAAATGATGTGGTTGAAATAATAGTGCCAAAAATTTAAATTTCATTAATTTTTTTTATCAATAGTTTTTTGATTGGACTTGCAACTATTTTCGACTTTTAAAGGTGAAAAGGTCACATTTTAACATGCGGTTTAGGTTTGTAATAGGTAACTTGCAATCAGGGTGATCTGCATAAGACACGACAAAAAAAAAGTTTGTGACCGGAAAAAATTAGATATATGGAAAAGAGAACCAGCTCCTCCCATTAAGGTGGACAGGAAAATTATCTAAAGAAAATGTTCAAGAAAAGCTTAGAATTTTGAATTAATTTTGTTTTTTTTTCACATTTTAAACCTGAAGTTTTAAACCTTGTCCCACAGTTAATAATTTTTTTGGTACCCTTTGATAATTCACCAGACCATCTAAATCGGGCAATTTGCCCAGTGCTTTTTTTTACGATGGCTTAATTCATTTATTTAATGGCTAAAACTAGTGTCAAAATATGGAGCTGGACGAGATTGAGGATTTATAACACGGTGCGACACTGAAAATACACCCGAGAAATAACATAGTGTAGGCTGTTCGTATGGTCGAATAATGCATACAAATATTTTTGTTATATTTTTGGAACCCTCTATTTTTTTTTTTTTACAAAAAACCATTTTTACAGACCTTACGATATAATCTATCAATATTTCAGTCATTTTTATAACAACTCTCAATATGTTATATGTTTTTGGAAAGAGGATTTCCAGACCTTTTGAATGATGTACATAAGTCTATTGTTTAAACAAATTAAGTGTAGGTTTTCATCCCACAAATCTTGAAAAAGTGATTTTTTTCCCAATTTTTTCAACTTTACCCAATTTTTTTTGCAAAATAAAATAAACAAAAGAATAAAATAAGGTTATATTCTGAAAGAATATACATTTAGGCACAAATTGGCGTATTTTTTTATTGAATTTGACCAAAACTGCGGAATCTATGCTATTTTTTCGTAAATAGAAAATGTGGCTTTTCATGATGTGAATTGCAAGGTGCACAATAGGGTGTTCGTTATTTTCAAATAATAAGAATTTCTATGCTCCTAGGATCTTATATGGTTGGAAATAAACTAAAAAAAATATTCCCCAAGTTTCAAGTCTCTAACTTAATTCTAACCCGTGCCGCCAAGCGGTTGAAATATCTTATGGGAATAACATGGGGTTTCTTGGACCTTGTTCGATCAATTTTAAATTCCAGCCAAACAATTCGTTCAAAAAATTTAAAACTTTACAGACTCAAATTTAATAAGTTTAGCTATCATGTGAAAATTTTTCAGATTTTTAATTGTTATAATTTTAGAGATTTAGCTTGGTAAAAAAAGTCATTTTTTCAGACTTTTTCAAAAATCTCTTTTTACCCGTTTAATGTCAAAAAATTAAAAAACATACATTTTTATTCACAAATAAGCGTTGTATGTATATTTATTATAATTATTATATTTATTATAATTAATGTTAGGATAAACATCGATTGCATCCCATCAGATGACCGGATGATGTCATGTAGGTCAAAAAATGATTTTTTTTACGATTTCTGTTAAAAGGAAGAAAAAAAAATACTTATAAAAGTTGTAGATTATGAAAAGATCAAGATATCGTAGATTTGAATAAATAAATAAAAAAAAAAATAAATAAAAAAGATCTACAGTTCTTACTTCGATTATTTTTACATAAAATATTTTTTTTTTTAAATGCCAAAAACAATTTTCTATTTCTTCTTTAAAGGAAAATTGTACAATTTTAATAAAAAAAATTGGAAAAATGTAACGTTTTTAGTTCTTATGTAAGTAATCTTTGATTTTGTTTAAACCAAAATATAAATTTTACAAATATCAAACGTTTTTGAAAAAAATAATATTTTTATTTCCGTTATATGAAAGTAACCGTTAGTTTTGGTTCTAAAAAATATTATAATTCGGTGATGTTAAATTCCATAAATTAGAATCTCCCAAACTATTATCTACCATTTTGAAAGACAATCGCTCCAGAGACTTAGACTGTAGGTAAATATTCAAAAAATATGTTGAAACAATAATGGGCCATATGAGATTCCTTCAACATGAATTTTCCGGGTTGATCGATCATAACCTACAATACAACCTTACCATTGCATTTTAAATGCGTTTTTAAAGAAAGCTAATCAAAATTCATGAACTTATTTTCCGCCCTCCTGAGATATATGATTCGAATTAATAAAAAATCACATGAGTGCAAGTCTACTTCTTCTGTTTCCTTATTTTTCTTTTTAAATCTCGACTTAAATGGAAAAAAACGTGACTTGATGTAAGACCATTCAAAAAGCTGTTCACTTTTTGGTCTTTCATTTATGCAAACATTTATTGAAGGATTAATTCGAATCTTAAAAAAAAATTCATTAGATACTTTAAAATTCAGTTTTTTACCAAACTAAATATTCTGGTTTGTCAAAACCATGACCATCAAATAATGAAAAATTTGTATGTATTTCTGTGTCCTTGTTCGAATATTGTAAAATGACTTCCATCTCATGTCTGGTTTAAGGTAACTCAATAAATGCAGATGTTTGCATTTCCAATCAAGTTTTCAATTTTCAAAGGATGGGGATTTTCTTTGTTTTGCGAATTTTAGAAATGTGTCCTGCAGCTGGCACCATAAGGAAATACTATCTATCCTATTTCGTATACATCCGTTTTACCCTTTCTCGATTGTGTTTTCTGTCTTGTTTCTATTTATTGATTTTGTGTTCTCCAAAGAGACAAACATATCAATATCTCAGTTTCTATTGGCATGAAGCTTATAGCCAAAGTCACAATAATTTGGATTTCCATCTCGTGCAAAAGTCGAAAAAGATCCTCCCGAAAAACCCAATTTCTTGGAATGAGCATCTACCAACCGAACTGATATGAGTTTCTCAAATTTGCATGACTAACAACTGACTGGTGGTATATCCTTTTGTTATCCTTTTTTTTTTTGTTTGTTTTTGGTTTTTGTGCACAGGGAAACGGTTTACCATTCACTGACTCGGATGTCTCAATTTTCGAGGCGTTTGCTATTTTCTGCGGACTTGGTATCCATAACACGCAAATGTATGAGAATGCATGCAAATTGATGGCCAAGCAGAAAGTCGCCCTCGAATGCCTTTCGTATCATGCTACAGCTAGTCAGGATCAAACAAGCAAATTGGTTCAGGACACTGTGGCCAGTGCAGAAGCGTACAGCTTGTACAGTTTTAAATTTATCGGTGAGTATTCGATTTCATTGTTGTTGTCGATGTTGTGTGTTTGTTTGTGTGTGTGTTTGTGTTGGATAAAAAGGATTTTTGGGATTGTTCATTTAAATTACAGATTTTGAACTGAATGACGATGACACGTGTAAGGCGGTGCTGAGAATGTTCTTGCAGTGTAATTTGGTTCAACAGTTTCAGATTCCCTATGATGTGTGTATTATTTCCTTTTTTTTTTTAAATCACTCTTATTGTGAACCGTTTTTTTTTTTTTTAATTTAAATTTAAAGGTCCTTTGTCGATGGGTGCTAAGTGTTCGTAAGAATTACCGTCCTGTTAAGTATCACAATTGGCGACACGCCTTAAATGTGTCCCAAACCATGTTTGCCATGCTCAAAACTGGCAAAATGGAACGCTTTATGACTGATTTAGAGATATTAGGTTTATTGGTGGCATGTCTGTGTCATGATTTGGATCATCGTGGAACAAATAATGCATTTCAGACAAAAACCGAAAGTCCTTTGGCGATATTATATACAACTAGCACAATGGAACATCATCATTTTGATCAGTGTGTTATGATATTGAATTCTGAAGGAAATAATATTTTTCAGGTAAGTTTGGAAGTGTTCGCCGTAAAGGATGTTTAAAAAATGTCTTTTTTTTATAACTATTGCAGGCACTTTCACCGGACGATTATCGATCGGTTATGAAAACTGTTGAAAATGCTATTCTATCAACGGATTTGGCAATGTACTTCAAGAAACGAAACAGTTTTTTGGAATTAGTTGAGAATGGAGAATTCGACTGGCAGGGTGAAGAAAAAAAAGAACGTAAGTATAACAACTTTTATAGTCGCCAGTCGGACACGTGTGAATTTAAGTGCAAAAAAAAAAGAGTTTTTTGGATTGAAATAATTAGGTCTTATGTGGTTAGTAAATCCAAAAAAAGCATTTTTCACAAATTGAAATGAAATTGCAAAATTTACCATTTATAGGACTACTTGTAGTAAGAACAGTACCTATTGAAAAAAGTAATCGATTTTGACGAAACTGACAAAATTTGAAAAACAAATATCCTGGAAACCATTAGCCCGATACAAAAAATGATTTAAAAATATCAAAATATCGAACATTTTTCGAACTTAGTATTGTTACAAACAATTTTTGTCAAAAATAAGTCCTTAAGATTAATCATAAAAACTCAGGTGTTTGTTTTTGATTTTTCGCATTTTTGACAGTATTTTGTTCGAAGCTCATGTCTGGCTTTGGACATTCATTGGTACATTATCAGAATAAAAATCAGAACGAGGAAATTAACTCCGAAATAAATTTTCATTTGTCAAAAAAAATAAAGTCTTTTTGCTCTTTTCTTATCAAAGTGCAACAATTTCACCGAATTTCACTGGTGTTGGATTTTATTCAAAGTGTGTCACATTTTTTTTTCTTGAATCAAATCAAAATAGAAAAAAATAATAAAGAATCTCTATTTTTATAACAAATCTCAGTATAAAAATTAAGGTTTTGAAAATCTAACAATTTTTCTTGAGTTCAGAAATTTTTACCATGAATACTATTAATGATTTCCACACTTTTTTTAACATTCCTTTTTTGTATTGAAAATAAAAGTACGCATACGCCTGAGTGTCCTACAAAATAATAATGCATAAAGTGGGATGAATGAACACATATTATGGTCTTTCAATTTGGCACTAATTTGTTCCAATGTTGTCTTGGATTCGTTCCGAATCGTTTCAAAAATATTCAATAATACTCAAAAACTGGAGTCAAAGAGCCAAAACAACTTTTTTGACATTTTAAAAATTATTTTTTATGACAGCTTATTTTATTCTATTAAATATTTGAACTTTTACGACCATATTATTCACTGGTTTAAAAAATAAATCTGGGCCCTATTTCACCAACTACAAGTTAAAAGCACAAATTTGTAACTTGTAGATCACAAGTACAAATTTATACAATGAAATTCTGTTTCACAAAATACAAATAAGTAGTTCACAAATTTGTGATTATCCAAAAAAAAAATTACAACTAAATTTTGAAAACCACAAGTTGTCAAATAACTAATACTGTTATATCTTAGTAGTTTGATCACGGCGAACCCCACAGGCAGATAGTGTGAAGCAGTTACGTGGGATCAGTGTTGCCATTAAAATATTTTGAAAAATCTGCAGAAACTATGAAAAAAAATCTGCAATGAAGAAAATTGCGAACAGGTGTCAGCTAAAATTAATTTCGAGAATAATTTTTCTCGCTGAAATTGTTAAATTTGTATCAATAGCTTCTTCCCTGGAACCCTGGAAGTGTTTATAAATACCTAATTATATCGTTAGGCTTTTTCCTCTATAAAATCAAAATCGTACTGAGTTTTGTTACAATTTGAATTTAGAAAATGAAATCAAGAAGGAAAAATATAGAACGTTATGAACAAATTCCAGCTGATTTGAAAACTAAAGTTAATACCATTTTACTGGATTTTTTTGAAATGAAATCTATTTTTGTTATTGAAACGTTAAGTTTCAGTTGCAGATAAAATCTGCACTGCAGATTTATGGTTCTTAAAAGTCTGGGAATGTGTTGAAAATCTGCAAAATGCAGATAAATCTGCACTATTGGCAACACTGCGTGGGATAGTTATAATCCCCTCGACATCGAGATCATAACAGCGCCGAGAAAAAGGAAGAAGAAGATCTTAGTAGTTTGATCAAATAAGAAAATTTTTTAAATATATGTAAATATAAAATATGTATATTAAGATTTTTGTATTGCTGGATTATTTTTATATTTATTATTTTATAATGACATCCATGGATTTACAGAAGTTAAACAAAAGGTAAAATAATAATATTGTAAATAGTGAGGAAAATTAGTAAAATAATTTAAGGAATGAAGAACTACAAATATGAGAAATAAAAACAAGCCTCTTTGATCAAAAGACAACGAATTTTTACATTATGTACTTAAGAGGTAGGTTATAGCGATCAGGAAAATTTTTAAATAGATATTATGTGATGTTTTCATTCGATTTGAAACACAAATTCTATACCAATTTTTAAAGCATTATTTGTTTTCCATTACAAATTCAAAAAAAAAAAAAATATATTTATTACAAATAAAAAAAAAAAAATTGCATTAAAAAAATATTAAATGCAACTGAAAAAAATTGCATTTAAAAAAATATTGCAACTGAAAAATATTTGCCTTGAAAAAAATATTTAATTGCAAAAAAAAAATTTGCATTAAACAAAATGTAATTGCAACTGAAAAATATTTGCATTGAAAATAAAAATTTTATTGCAAAATAAAATATACTAAAAACAAATTTTATCGCAAATAAAAAAATTTCTCAATAGAAAAAACAATCAAGGCAAAATGTGTGTGCATTAAATATTTGTTCTTAATATTCGCCTACATTAGTTATTTCAACTACCTTTACTATTGAACCTTATCTAAGGCCAAAAAGTCAAAGCTGTAAGGGATTCGACGAATATTAAAAAAAAAAATATTTAATACACAATTTTTGCATTGATTTTTTTTTTTAATGCAGAAAATGTTTTATTTGTAATATAATTTTTTTTTTTTAATGCAAAATATATTTATTTGCAATAAAAATATTATTTTCAATGCAAATATTTTTCAGTTGCAATAACATTTTTTTTAAAGCAAATTTTTTTATTTGCAATAAATATTTTTTTTAATGCAAATATTTTTCAGTTGCCATAAAAATTTGTTTAATGCAATTTTTTTTTCATTATGAATTTTACTTGCAATAAATGATTTTTTTTTTATTTCAAATTCATTTTTACCCTGAATAATAATAACATGGCTCTTCTAAAAATAATAATAATGGCCTTCGGCCGGCGTAAGGCCATTTTAAACACTTTAATCACTCAAAATACGGTTTTTACAAAAAATTGTAGCAAAAATGACATACGTCTTGGCTCTTGTAGAAAATTTTGACAAATAAATAGAAACTTGTAACTTTTTTTTTTGGTGAAACAGAAACCCAATAAAAACTTGAAAGCTCACAAATTTGTTACTTGTAAAATACAAGTTTCGGTGAAACAGAAAATGGATTTTTTCACAAATTTAAAATTGTAGTGAAACCAAGTTTATCGATTTTTTCACAAATATTGTGAAAATTACTTGTAATTACAAATTTGTAAGTTGGTGAAATAGGGTACTGGATGTAAAATTGTCAAATGTCAAAAATAAATCCAAATCCAAAATAGTTATCCCGATTTTAACTAGAAAATAGTTAAAAAATAGTTGGATTTATTTTTGACATTTCAATTTCTTTACATCCAGATGCATTTTTTAAGCTAGTGAATAATATGGCCCGTAAAGTCAATATTTCGAAAGATTTAATTATTTTGAAATTTTTAGGTTTTTATTTTTTTGAGTTTTTGAAAAAATTATTAAAACACTGAAATTCATCAATACAAAGTATTTTTACCCAAGGACTTATTCAATTCGTTTGTATTTTTTTGTGTTTGTAACCTCATAACTTTGGACTAAGTGAACCAATTTTGAAAATTCTTTTTTTATTGGAAAGCTGGTGCCTGCAGTTTGGTCCTATTTCAATTTCGTCCAGTTGAACTATGAGAAAACCATAAAACCCAGTTTTTATCCATGGAATTCGGTTTTGTTTTTTTTTTTTTTGTTAAAAATGATTATTTGTGTTGAAGTTTTTAAATATACCTAGTTTCTAATGAAAAAAGATTTCGATGAAAAAATAATAATAAGTATATTTTTATCACAGTAAAAGCTCTCTTCAAATTATTTCCCAGAATCTAGTAACAAATACAGATTTAAAATCAATTCATCCATATGCCACGTGTGCTATAAACTTATTCTGTAAATGAAACCATTTCAAATAATATGATTCATGATATAAAAGTTTCTGTTGTGATGACGATGATGGCGCGGATGAAATGAATCAACAAACTTCAAATAAAAAAGGCTTAGTGACAAATGAAATTCATCAATCTCTCAATGGTCCTTGAAATAAATATGAATTTCCTAAAACAACTCAACCAGCTTAAAAAAAATTGATATGGTGCCAAAAACAGTACTTGGAACATTGGAGTTCCATTGAACAAAAAACAAAACTATATCCACCTATTTCTATCGAATTCCTGACATACAGTTTAGTTTTTTATATTTTATGCCTTTGGGAGTCAATTTATTTTTTCGGGTTTTTACTTTCCTTTTGCTAATCGAACTTTTTTTTTTTGTGTTGTTTTCTATCCTTTGTATAGTGTTATGTGGAATGATGATGACAGCCTGTGATGTGAGCGCTATTGCTAAGCCTTGGGAAGTGCAGCATAGAGTGGCAAAGCTGGTTGCAGATGAGTTTTTTGATCAAGGTGATTTGGAAAAATTGCAGTTGAATACGCAGCCTGTGGCAATGATGGACAGGTAAGAATTTGTTTTTGTTTTTTCTTGTATGTCATGATTTATGATGTTTTTTTTTGGCGATACAAATGGCTTATAGCAAGTTGATCACAAAGGAAAAAATCGAATTTGTCCAATATCTTGCAATTAAAATTGTTGTTCTTTGTGTGCGTCAATATTTTTTGCATTCACAAACACATAAAATTTGTTTTCTAATGCATTTAGAGAATATATTCAGTTTTCTACCATGTGTCAAAAACTTTTTTTATTAAGAAAAATTAGCTAGATATAAAAAAAAAAAATGTGGAAATTGACAAATTAACAAAAATGTTATTAGGTTGCGTTGACAAAATCACAAACTTTTTTTCGCGCAACTTTTTAATTGATTTTGCTACTAAATACGTTGCAATTTGTTTAACCTTATCGAATTGTGGTGCTAAAATAGCACGACTTAAACTCAAAGTTCTTGCGTTTTTGGGCACTTGAAATTTATTTAATAAACAACTCCAGAAAATTAATTCAATTAATTTAAGTGCTTAAAATATTCCAAAATAACGTTCGGCCCTGCAGATGATCTTGTTTGTTTACGGACCTTGTTCTATTTCGTCAGAAAAAATTGTTTGTAAACCTCATATTAGATAAAATATGTTTGCTCTAAATATTCGTTTATACATTTAAACGAAAATAAAAATAAAATAGAAAAATCTCATCCCGGTTTTCAAGGTCAAAAATTTTTTTAGAAAATGAGTAATGAAGAATTTAGTTTAGTTTTTATTTCGATTAAATGCTTACACATTAAGACTTAAATTATCTTATAGCAAGTGAAGCTTAAAAATTTGATTGAGTTGAGAAGAATATCAAATAAAAAGTGAATGTGAGATGGGAAAAATTGGGATGGGGAAAAAAACGCGATTTTAAACGTTCTTTCAAAAGTTTCTCTCTTTAAAATTCAACTATCGAACAAATTAACCTATACACTGACATACAACCTATACAACGTTGATTTAATGATGAAAAAACTAACATAAAATATATTTAAATTAAAATTCAAACAACTTAAGAAATTTTTTTATTTTTGTCATACTTCAGTTTTTGTAGCATTTTATCACTTTAATTTAGAACAGTGAGATAGCACAGTGGTAAAGCATTCGCCTAGTGACCCAAGAAGAGTTGTAGGTTCGATCCTCAGCGGCTGCCAATTTTTTCTTTTTTTTTAATAAATTGATGCTTTTTTTCAAAGTTGAAACAACTTTGATTTAAAAATGTTTTATAACGGCAAACGACTTTAAACTTACGATGTTCTACTTTGATTATAAAATTTTCGTCTTCAACGCAAAATCATTCCGAAAAATTGTTGAATCAACGTGGTTTTCGTTGATTTAAAAGTTGTTTTTTCCCTCAGTGTATAGGGGAAGTGGGGGCAAGACGGTTTTTGTACTATGTTGAATGAAAAAATTTTAAATTGGTAGGATTTTTAATATAAAGTAAATGGCTTCTGGTAAGATCGATTATGTCTGTAAGTATGAGCAAGTTTGGTTGAAATTCTGAAAAGTTATAGTAAATTTTGTGATTTTTCATCAAATCGTCATGTTTTATGTGAAAAGAAATTTGTACTTTTTTAAATGAAATATTAAAAAGTCTTAACTTTTCCTTTTTTTGTAATAAATGTTGGGAACCAATGAAAATAAAGCATATGTTTGTGATTATTGCAAAAAGATTCCAAATTTTAAGACAGAAACGGTTTTATTATCAACTGAAGTTGATAGGGCGGTCTTGCCCCCATGTGGGGGCAAGACGGTTTTTTTTTTTAGATGTTTTTTCAAAACGTATTATCTTTTGTTCAGCAATTTAAATTTTTTTTTAATAATGAGATTTCCTACAAAAACATTAAAGTTAATAAATAAACACTTTATTTTAATTAAAAGACGTTTTTTATTGGTTTTTACGACGGTTAAACACTAAAGGGGCGGTCTTTCCCCACTTCCCTTATTATGAAAGTTGCAAATAATTAAAAGATCTTAAACTTTTTGATCATTTTTTTTCACATAATCTAAAAAATATAATGAGAAAAAGGTCAAAAACAATTTTTTTTTTCGTTTGTGTTTTTGTTTTTACTTATATCTTAAAATAACATTTTTTGATTTGATGGCAAAAATTGTCACATTACTAATACCTGTAATAATCTTTGTTGTTTGCCAAACAAAAGCCTTTATAGTGAAAATAATTAATAAGAATAAAATAATGAATGTAAGCCTACAAACCTAATCAAATGAAAATAACAAATAGAAAAAAAGAATTTTTTTTATTTTTCAATTTTCTCAAAAACTAGGAAGCGTTCAAACATGTGGACGTCAGTATTTGATAAGGAATCAATTGTGACACTTTATTTTATCAGCCATTTTTTGTATTGTAATCCACAATCTTGACAAAAATAGTATTTAATGTGTTTTTTTAAACTTTTTTTTCCAATTTTTTACTTTTAAATCGATTATTTCAAAAACAATTGATTGAAATAACTACACTTTAAAATTAGAATAAAGTGTACAGTTCTAGCTTTTGAAAAAAGTATCATTCATAACTGTAAGTGTTGCCACTGTTTTTTAATATTTTTTTTTATTATTTAAAGTCATTTTTTAGAAAATTGCCATTCCCGCCTAAACGGAGCCAGATAGACCACCCCTCCTATAGTAAAAAATGATTGTATTTAACTCCTCTACAAAATACCGTTATCAAATCTCGGCGCCCAAGATATAGTACCCTCCCCCATTTTTCCTTCACTTGTTTTGGTACGATCTTTTTTAAAAATTATTTTTCTTTTATCAATTTAAGAAGAATTGAGCAAAATAAAAGCACTGTTTTTATAGTAAATTTGATGAGGAATACGATAAAAATAATTTTAACCGTTATAAAAAAGAGTAAAACATAGTTTTAAGGCTTTTTTCCCAGCATTTATCAGTAATTTCGACTTCTAACGATTGGTAATTAGTCAAAAATATTTTTTTTTGAAAAAAGAAAAATTGATGTAAGTAGATCTATTGAAACTCAATACTTTTTAATCAAACAGTTTTTCGATTAAAAAATTATTTAAGCTATAAAAAAAATAAAAACTAAAAGAGCTTATTTTTTTTTATAAAAGGGGTGCGCGCAACCCCTAAACATCATCGAAAAATTCTGAAAAAATTATGGTAGCATTATTTTGTGTCGAGAAAACAAGTTATCGGTAGAGCAAATCAAAATAATGAAAAATAATTTTTTTGGTCCACCCTAGTATATATGCTTCTCCAATTTAAATAACTTTCTTATCACAAATAAAAATATTAAAATCCTATATTTTAAACAAATACCCCGTTATTTATAAACTTTGTATAACTTTATACAACTGTTTAAGTTTGGAAAATGTGATTATTATTTTTACTAAATAAAGCATATATCCAACAATTTGAAAAAAGTTGTGTAGTGTATAAGTAGACAAAAATCTAATAAATACGACTGATAATTTACTATTGTGTTTATCACAAATTAAATCATCGATATCATGATATAATTTTTTCTAAAGAAATATTTATTCTATAAAACAAAAATATCAATTTTTGAACCTCAGGAACAAAGATAGTACACATCAAAAATTAAAACATGTTTAACTCAATTCAATAATTTATATGTTATTGGTTTTTTTTTTTAAATATTATACACTTTGTCTTTTGCTAAGATATAAAAATAAATTATTTGATCAAAACACTCATGATAAAAGTTCAGGTCCGGATTTTATTCTGACAAAACTTTAAAACAAGCATCCTCCTACTCCTTTTTATTTTCCAGCTTTGTATTCCTCCGAAAGACGTAATTTCGCACAAATTTTATCATTAATTTGATGATCATTTTTCCTAATTTCCATGTCAAATATAAAATACCCATCAAAAACAATATAACATCAATACTATGCTCCTGTAAGACATTTAAATCTTTCAAAGGACTCTGCATATGAGGAGCACCTTTATGTCTGATAACATATTCTATCCAATAGACCGCAGTTTGTTGGGCAGTTAATGGTCGATCTTTGTAGAGTTTTGAAAATTTCTCCACAGCCTTTCTATACTTGTCATTTTCCATAACTTCATTGACAGCATTTTGGAACATTTCCTTCGTCATTGTTTCGTGATCTAAAACAAAACCATGTCCTTTTTCTGACATTATCTTTGCATTTCCATGTTGATCGTCCATAATAGGCAATGCAACCATTGGAACTTGATGATACTCTGCTTCGGTTACACCACCTTTGCCTGCATGAGTTATAAATAGTTTGACGTTCTTGTGAGGTAATATGTCATCTTGTGGCAACCATGTTTTGAATAGGATATTTGATGCATTTCCTGGATGTTGGATTTCATCAAGCTTCCAAATTACATTGTATTTGAGAGAACTTAAGACTTCAAATATCATTTTGATAGTTGTTTCTTTTACGTGAAGACCACAAGCATTTGAGCCAAGACTGAAATATATGACTCCTTGTGGTGAGTTGTCCAGAAATTCTTGAATATCCTTTGAAAAATAGAAGAAAATTAATAAAATTTATTTGAAAGTTTGTTAAAAAAAATGTAAGAACCTTTGGCAATGGATCTGGTTCTTCTTTAATTTGAATTCCTCCAATTTCTATAAGACTCGGTACTAAAGGTCTTATGGGAAGTTCACTAAAATGATGATTGTAAAGTATAAGAGAGACATTTTTCGACATCTCCTTATATGATGGATACTTAGGACTTGGATAGTATTTGCTACAAATAAATATAAATAAAAGTTTGAATTTTAACATTTGGGCATTTACTTACTCATATAAAGCTTCCAAAACACAATTTGAAAGTTGAGAAACCATTGCTTCAAATATATAAATTATATAATTCAACACTCTATTAAAAAAGTTCATTGCATTTGGAGTAATGAACGGAGAAAATGGAACAACTGCCGGAAGATTGGGATTACCAATCAATCGAGAAATATGTCCAAATGGTTGCATCATCCAGATAAGGACTGTGGGACATTTGAAATCAGCAGCTTCTCCCAAATTAGCTTCATTATATTGATAGCCCAATAACATTAGATCAAAATGATTATTTTCTTTTTTAAAACTTATGAAATCCGGATCTGAAGGATAGTTTGAATATTTATCGACCATTCCTTTGACAGCTTGATACCACTTAGCTGGCTTGAGATAAAAAGGTGCACGGTTGATATTGTCAATCATTGTAAATGTTTCATTTTGTGTATGCTGTAAAGTTTTAAGATAGATAAGGCGATAACCTGGGTTAGGATCATTTAATTTCATTGAAGTTATCACGGTTACGTTGTGGCCTTGTTTAACTAGTGCCCGCACTACGCCCATGTGCACAATTACATGCGATGGGCTATGAGTGAGAAAAATTCCGAGTATATTTGAAGAAATGACGTAACTCATGCATTGCATTAGAAACACACCAATAAGTACAACTTTTTGAGACTTCATTTTTAGCTACACTACAGATTGCTACCGACTGGGGTCGTGCGTTTAGATCGGTAAAAGCTGCGAGCACAACTAAACTCATGAGTAGCTGATATTATGAATGAAAAGATATGAACGCTAGACATTGGCCTACGATTAGATTAGATACATACATATGTACATAAACTAAATGAAATGGTTGGTGGCCGCGGCCGGTGTGTGAACGCGTAGGGGCTTTTGGATTGATTATGATGAATATTATCATGTTGAAGTGTGACGTATGTTAGATATTTACATTTTTGATTGACAAATTTATTTTAAATTGCAGATTAAATGATAAGATAGTAAAATCTGCTCATTTAAGAGTGAAAAGCTGATTACGACTCACATAGGGGTATTCAACTCCAAAACCCGCTCATATAACTTTTTTGCAAAATGTGGAGTTGAGAAGTGATTTTTTGTTTGGCTACTCTTAAATACCCACGGAATAATGTCCCGTTTTTTTTTTTTTGTTTTTATGCATGCATTTAGCCACAGCATCAGTTGAAAGTCATTGATTGTAATCCTTTAATGTGGTTCAGTTATTTTGTGTGAAAAATAACATCGGCAATTATTATTTTTTTTTTGTTTCTATTGTTTTACATAAAATTTTTGTTTTGGAAGTTTCCGTTGCAGGTGTGTACTTTATTTAAATATATTTGTTGTACTTGAAGCTTTAATTTATTGTTAAATTAATTTATTTTATAGTAGAGTAACTAAAGCAAATTATTAGGGAACCCGGCCGAACAGCTCTGATTTTGACGATTTTTTTTTCAAACGTAGGTAATTAAAAATACTTTAAAGTCTATAGATTAAAAATTGCCGGTGTTGCCGTATTGTTTTTTAAAATTAAAATTAATTTTTTTTTAACAAAACCATTTTTTTTGCTAAAATTTCATAAAACAAATGATAGCAAAAGATTCTCTAGGTAATTTAAGGAAAATATATTAAAGGCAGTAAGGGACAATCTTCCATCGTTTAAGCGATAAATGCAATTTTCTAACATTCTGACCTCAAACACAAAAAATATATTTTGAAAACAACGGCAACACCTACAATATTTTAAAATACATTTTTAAAAAGCCAGAAGCTCATTCTTATCTCTTAAATTTAAATCCACTAAATTTAATCAAGACTTTTTGAAAAAATGGTCCTCAAACTCAGAATTAAAAAAAAAAAAAATGTTATTAGAAAAATTTAAAATTACTTTAACAAATTTGGTGACTTTTCTTATATATTATAATTAACACGGCTAAAAATTTTATAAATAGAGTTTTGGATAATAGTGACTCTTCTTTTATTCAAAAAAACATAAAAATTATCTCAGAAACACTTTCGGCAAATTCATTTCCAATACAAATTACTAAATCTTTGATTGCAAATTATAATAATGGAAGAACAACACCTGGAAATGTTGATGGTGGTCAACAAAGAATATATAGAAGTTCTATATATGTTCCACAACTTTCGGAAAGACTAACAAATGCTCCAATAAGAGATAAGGAAAGGATAAAAATAGCTTTCAAATCTTCCAATACACTAAAAACAAATGTGTTTACCAAACTAAAAGACGAAACTAAAAAAGAAGACAAATCGGACGTGGTATACCAGATTACTTGTTTAGGTGGAAATAATACTTGTTCAAAAGTTTATATTGGAACATCGAAACAAAAACTAAAAAACAGGATATCCGGACACAAATCAGATGTGAGAACCGGTAACTCACAAAAAACGGCGCTAGCTATGCATTGTTTAGAGGAAGACCACAGACCAGATTTTGATAATGTAAAAATCTTACAACAAGAAAATCATTATTCTAAACGTATGCTATTAGAAATGCTGCACATTCAAAAGAACGAAAATGTTGTCAACAGAAGATCGGACTGCGATGGTCTTAGTATTATATATAGTCATTTAGCTAAAAGTTAAATTACCTTACTTATGTATTTTTTACTACTAAATTTTGAGTTTGTTTTCATTTTAAATATTTTGCTTATTTTGTAAAAATCATAAATAATTTTGTTTTCATCAAATATTGTTTATATTTTGTAAGTTTTCCAACTTTGTAATTTATAAATATTTTATTAATTATTTAAAATATTTTTATTTAAAGGCCTGATGAAGGGGATAACCATCCCTGAAACGTTGCGCCAAAAAATATAATATATAAAAATTGAATAAAATTGACTTTAAGCCCACAATAAAAGAATTTATTTAAATTTAAAATTACTTTTTTCCAAACTTTTTCTAATAAAATATGAATTTATTTAAAAAAAGTGTTTGGCCATAAATATTATCAGTTGAATTTCGAAGCAAAAAAGGTAAAATATATCACACTTTTGAAAAAAAAAATGAAAAATTACTTCAATTTCAATGGTTTTTTTTATTAAAACTGAATTTTGGCATTGAAATAATTAATTTTCTCAAAGACTGTGGTAAATAAGAACTTTTAATTTTTGCTATTTAACTTTCAACAGTAAGGGTTATTAAATGAATAAAAAATAATTTTATGTTTAGATGTTGAACTTTAAAAAAAAAATAAGTTACATTTTTTTTCAAAACTTTTATTAAAAAAAGTTCTTCGAAAATGAAATACTTTTTAATTTTTTTTCATAAACCGTAATACATATTGACATTTCCTTTTATAATTTGAAATCATAATAAATGCGGCCAAAAAAAATTTGAAAATAAATGCATTTTATATTACGACCAAGTTTAAAAAACGACATGTTAAAATTTTTTCAATAATTTTTTTTTTTCAAAAATTTGAGTTCAATTACCATTTTTTCAAAAGCCGTTCATTCAATTAACTTAATTTTAATTTTACATATATGACTAAGCTTCTAGCATTTAAAAAATGTATATTTGAATATTGTAGGTGTTGCCGTTGTGTTCAAATATTTGTTTTTTTGTGCTTGAAGTCAATTAATAAGAAAATTGCATCTATCGCTTGAACTATGGAAGATTGTCCCTCATTCCCATATATTTTTTTTTCCTTGAATTTCCTAGACAATCTTTTGGCATCAATTAATTTATGAAATTTAAGAAAAGTTTTTGAAAAAAATTTGTTTTTGTTCACAAAAATCTTGAATTAAATTTAAAAAATCAAAACGGCAACACCGGCAATTTTTAATCTATAGACTTTAAAGTATTTTTAATAACCGACGTTTGAAAAAAAAAGATCATCAAAATCTAAGCTGTTCGGCCGGGTTCCCTAATATTGCCAATTTTTGAGCTTTAGTTACTCCACTATTAAATGTAATTAAAAAGACAGTTATTTTTTTAATGTCTGCTTTTTCAATGGACCTTTTGTTATATCATTCGGTGTTATTCGGTAACATTTTTGGTATCATATTAAAAAAAGCAAAAACAAAAAAAAACACGTCTGCCCGTTTTTGCCCGTCTAGCTTTTATCGTCTTTTATGTGAACCTGGTTTTGTGAAAACTATGGACTGTTTTAATTTAAAAAAAAAAAAATGTTTTTGACGAATTGATATTTTATTATCAATTAAACAAATATAACCGTGACATTTTAACTATCAAATATTTATTGATACCTATTGAAAAATATCAGAATTCACTATTTTTTTTTTTTCAGTGTATCCAAATTTTTTTGTATACCTAAATTCATTAGAAAAAAGCTCTATTACTGTTAATTAGTGGTTTTAGTCAAGTACAATTTCATTAAGCACAAAAAATTCTCATGAGCGGTTTTAAAGGCTAATTTTTTCAATAGTCAGATAAACCTCAGTTAGAGCTTATTCCTAGGACATTTATTCTTCTGATAATCTAACTGACGATTAAAAAATCAGGGCTAAAATGACAAAACAATTACAAAAATTCAAATTAACAATTGTTCACTATGGCGTATGCGTACTTTTTTTAATTTAATTTGTATTAATTTTAAACGTAAAAACTTACATGGTATAAAACAACCGTGAAGCATTCAAAGGTGGCAATCCTATGTTTCAATGACCCGGCGGACTTCGTTCCACCTTTTCTAGTATTTATTTCCAATTTTTTACTCTTTAGTGTGTGAGCCTTTTTCAATAAAAACACATATAACAACAAATCTAATACATACATAAAATTCTTGTGCCTTCTTATGAAACTCGTCCAAAACGGCTGAGCCAATTTTTATGATATGAAAAATCGGCAGACGCCTTTTTTCCATACCCTTAAATAGTGAGGTCGGTGCGACCAAAACATTTTTTTTATTAAAATGATTTTTTTGAAATTTTATGTCTTTGGTATTAGACCGCGAACCCACAGCAAATTTTGGGAGTGCAAGTATAACCAAAATGTGAGTATGCAGTTTTAAAGCCTTATGCGTATAACTAATTTAAAAGTCTAGCAGCTTTAAATCGCTCACTGTTATGTTTTTTTGGGGGTTCAATAATGTGAGTAGGCTAAATTAACACAAATTCATATTCTGAATATGTATTAAGACTGGGGTCGAACTACGGCATACGTTCATTAACGTTTTGACTATTGCTCTCTCTATTTAATCAGAAGAAAATGATAGAGACATAAAACGTCAATACGTATGCGATATCCTGTCAAGGCATAGGGTTGCCAAGCCTTAAAGTTTATTTTTGCGTATTTTTGAATACGTGACCCTGCTTATATGCCAAGCCTAAGAGTTCTAAAAAAATAATACATATGTCATAGGAAATTTAATTTCAAAATTTTCATTTTCAGGATTTTTTAAAATTTGAAGCTTGAGTAGGATAAACAAAGGTGAATTTAGAAAAAGGGCAAAAATCTATTTTCTAAGCAAAACGTGATAGAAATAAAATTTAAATTGGTATCGATAGAAATTATAAATATATGAAAGCCACACATACAAATAAATAATGTAAAAAGTCTACAACTTGAGATATAGTCTTTTTAAAGTCATGGCACTCAAATTCAATATTTGAGAAATAATTCACCAAAAATCAGAATAAAAGATTTTTTAAATAAGTTTTATTTGATAAGTTAGAAAAAATTTTAGTTTTTAGAAATTTTACATTTTAGAAGGGGAAACTGAGGTAAATTTAGAAAAAGGTAAAAAAGCTATTTCCATAACAAAAAGTGGTAGAAAAAAGATTGATACTGTAATCGATAGATATTGTTAAATTATATAAGTCACACATACAAACCAAAAATGTAAAAAAATCTGCTACTCGAGATATTCACGTTTAAAAGTCAAAACCGTGAAATTCAATGTTTGAGAAATAATTCACCAAAAATCAGCACGAAAGGTATTTGGAATAATGTTTATGTTTATTAGAGAGCAAACACAAAATAACTTGACACGTATCTGCCAAATTTTTGATTTGACTTAGTTTTTGGCTCCTGTGTATTTTAGTTGAATTACAGATTTTTATAATTCAATTTAATATTTCGGTGATTTAAATTTGATCTCCTACTATTAGGAAACCAAGCATAAGTAAAATATAGAATTCCAAAAATGTTTACAATATTTTAATAATACCTACTTAATTTAAAAAAAATACAGTATTTTAAAAACAATGTAGAGTTTCGAACCTGCTGTAAGATTTTCACCGAAATTAAAATAAAATTGTTACACCTAAAGTCTTTATTGTGTCTGTCTTTTACTAAAATCTTCATTTTCCAAGTAATGTAAATTCATTTAAATCCTGAAATACCAGTTTCATCTACACTTGCATATAAGTCAAAGCTGAAAAATTATACTATTCTTTTCTGTTCTCACTTAATAGGACATAAATAACATTTTTCTTTCCTTTTTTTCTTCTTTTTCTTTCAATTTTCCACAGAGAACGCAAGGACGAATTACCAAAAATGCAAGTTGGCTTTATTGATATCATTTGTCTGCCATTATACCGTGTATTGTGTGATGCCTTTCCATGGATAACACCATTGTACGAAGGGACAATGGAAAATCGACGTAATTGGCAGGATCTGGCGGAAAAAGTCGAAATGGGTTTGACATGGATCGACCATGATACTATCGATAAGCCCGTTGAAGAATTTGCAGGTAAGAAAGAAAAACCAAACAAAAAAAGAAAGAGGTATTATTCTTCTCTTTTTTTTTGTAACTACATTTTTAAGTGTCAGATGCAGGCGACGATGCAGTTAAGCAATTTTTTTGGTAGAATTTTTTAACATGTAATAAAACACATTGGGGTATTTTGATATAAAAGTTAACAAAATTTTAATAACTTCGAAAATGTTTAACGTCTTTGGTAGAAAAAAAGAGATATGAGACAATTTTCTCCACCAAAATTACCAAGCTGTAAATAATCCCCCTGACAGTTTAATTTTTTTCCACTTTTATGTGTCAGTATATCACGTCAAATACCCCAATGTGAAACACGCGTTGAAGACAAATTACCTTCCCTTTTTTATGTAAAAATCAATTTCACTTAACTCAATGCCATCGTCCTTCTTTTTTTTTGTTCCTTTTTACAGCTTGCAAGGAAGAGGAAATAAAGGATATTGAATTCACAGTTACAACGCTAAACTGTCAACATGCCAGCGGTGGTGAATCAAATGACACATCAACACCTGAACACCGTGGATCGCGATTTAGCAGCATGAAAAAGACCGGAGCACTTGGCAAAGTGGTTCGTTCCAAGCTTAGCAAGACCTTGTACAATAGCATGGATGGAGCAAAGCCAAAAACACCCCTAAAACCACTCTTGGATATTCAACCAACTGACATAACGTCGTCTAAGGACTCTAAACTGTCATCTCATGATTCAACAAATGCAGACAAGAGTCCCACAAGTCCACAATCATCAAACCAAATGCCTGACAAGTCAAAGAAGCGCTCAAAGCTGTGTGCGCTTTTGTGACGAAAACCGTCCAATTAGAATTTAAAACACCCATCTTCAGGTAACGCAACATAGTATGCGCCCTGGAGTTGGGCTTTTTTATTGTGAAAAACAAAAATTCTAATTGGTTTAAATTTTTATCACAAAACAAACAAAAAAGCAGAAATGCGATGTTGTATGTGTACAGGAGCAAATTTGTAGACTCGTGTAAAAGTAGATAAAGAGGTTTCCTCAAGCAACAGGTAGGTTTACTGTAACACGCCGCGCTCTGCCGCCGGATTATTATCTTTTTGTAATAGTTTAATTCTTTCGTGTTGACTTGACTTGACTTCATCGTATAGTCATGATCTTCGCTGCCTTCATCGTTATCGGCGTTATTATTTAGTCCTTGAAGAAGGTTAGTGATTGTTTTCACTGTTAGCTTCTTTGTTTCAAGTTTACGAAACTTGTTAACCCAAAAAGTTGCTTTTTCCGTCCTTTCTCAGTCAGTGTTTACCTCTGGAAATAATAATCTTTTAGCTTTTCGTGGTTAAGACTGCTGGGGGTATATACATGTATCGCATGAACCAGTACCTGTTGAAACACAAAATCTACGCTAGAGGGGTTATCATACAGAAAGTTTTGGTTTTTTTTTTTTTTTTTGTTGAAAACAATTTTTTTTTCGCTATTTTTGTTTTTGTTAATTAAATGAGATTACAAATTTGAGTTGTGTGTTTCTTAATATGAGCAACACATGCTGTGTTCTGATAATAACAAAAAAAAAAAAGGAATGTGTGTGGTGTATTTGAATTAACATGGTTTAATATTGATTAAATTAACCTTTTTGTTACAAAAAAATAAATTAATTTATGTATTTTTGAGGAAGAAAAAATTATATTGTGAGAAATCTAGGATAGAGGTTTTTTTTTGGTTTAAGGAATTTACGAAAGAATGTTGAACTACGCGCCGCAGGTGTTTTTGCACGTATACATGAATGAATGTTTTTTTGATAAAAGCTTCATTTTTTGTTAAATTTTCTTTGAAGGTAAAGATGAAAGGTTAGGTACAATTTTGTTTTAATTTCTCACAAAGCAAGGCCTTATAAAGGTGAAATTTTTACCTAGATATAGTACCTTGCCTATGTTAAACCAGGGTTGTAAAAATATCAATTTTTAAAAAAATGCATTTGAAATTAAAAAAAAATATTTATTGCAAATAAAAAAATATGCATTGAAAAAAAAAATCATTGCAACTAAAAAATATTTGCATTAACAAAAAATGTATTGCTGTTATATTTTGCATTAAAAAAAGTTTACTGTAAATGAAAAAAAAAATTGCATTGAAAATAAAATCATTATTGCAAATAAAATAATTTTGCATTGAAAAAAAAAATTGCATTTTAAAAAATTTGCTGCATTGAAAAAAAATATTCAAAAAATATTCAAAATAAATAGTAATTAATGTGTACATAAAATTTTTTTTTAATACCTACTCATCGAATTTCTTACAAATTTTACTTTTTGACCTAATATTATCATCAATATTATAGCTGAAAAAGTATTTGTATGGTCAAATTGACAAAATTGTAAGAAATTCGACGAATATAAAAAAAAAAATATTTAATGCACAAATTTTGAATTGAATTTTTTCTTTCAATGTAAAATTATTTTATTTGCCATAAACTGCAAATATTTTTCAGTTGCAATACAAATTTTTTTTAATGCAAATATTTTTCAGTTGCAATTAATTTTTTTTAATGCAATTTTTTTTTGCAATAAATATTTTTTTTTTTTTAATTTGTAATGTAGAGTATTAAAAATAAAATGATTTTTAACAACCCTGTATTCAACCACCAAATTTTAAACTCTGAATTCAATTTTTCAAATGAGAAAATACAAACTCTCTTACGAAATACGAAATCGAAAAAGTCTTCTTTGGAAAACATATACTGAACATTACAAAATATTGTAGTGAATATTATAGACTATTTAATTAAGTATTTTGACGTTACGTTAAGTTATGTAACGTTACAGTAAGTTACGTTAATTTACGCAAATTTTTAATTGTAATGCCGTCTGCACTGAAGAGTCAGCGGAGGACATTCATAATTTCAGATTTACAGATTAACATTCATGGCCTAATTAATTGATTGATTGCATTGTGACACCTCCAAGATTTCATGGCATGTAAAATTAAAAGCTCAAATTTACTTCTTATTATCGATTTTAAACGGCGAATTTTTTACCAATGAATGAAAGCAGAGTAAAAATAAAAAAAAATAATTTTTCATGGTTAGGGGGACGATTTGTATCGCCTTTTACCCTATATCTTTATACCCAATAACTTAAATTGTGAATGATGGAAGTCATAATATTTACGGTACTATGAATTGTCAGTTTAAAAGTTTTTTTTTTTTAATAAAAAAAAAATGTTACACATACACCACAGTGACCGTTTATGTTTAATCTTAAACAAAATGTTAAAACAAGTTTCATGGTTGGTCAAAAACTTTAAACTTATATCGAAAATTTCCTGAATATTTCTGTGCGAAAAAAAAATTATAAATTTCTTTAATAATTAATTAAAATAGATTTTGTGAAAGTTCTGTCTGTAAAATAGTTAATTTATATTTATATATTTAATCATTTAAGTTACATTTTAAAAATGGAGAAAAAAGAAACTATGCCAGAGGTAAATTACTTTCAATCGTAACTAGGTGTTATTTCCAAAAACAGAAACTTAACTTCTGTGTACCCAAAAATATCTTAAAAATACATAATTTCGTTTTTTCTAACTGTCATTATACAAAACCAAAAAAATACCAGCACTTGACGCATACCCATTTTATGTGGTAGCTTATTTGTACATTAAAAACCGACTATTTAATACTAAACTTAATATTACTAAAACAATAAAATCTAAAATCAGAAACTAAAATATCAAAAAATGCGAGCACAAAAACTTAAATCAAAAGCAATTATATAGTAAAAACACAAAAACAGAGGAAATTTCTACGTTCAGAAGCAAACATTAAAAAAAAAAAAACAAATAAATTTCTATTGAATGTAGCAACATTTTCGTTATTCTTTATGTAAATGTCAAAATATGTGATCTATTTAAGGTCAACCATGGATTTCTGTCATAGATTTCTTAAGAAAAATACTTACACAAAAAAAAAAAAATTCAACACTAAAAAGCTAACCTATACACAAACAAATAAAAAAAAACACACACTATTTATACTTAAACTATATATCTTACATAAGTGATAAGCTTTGCATTTTACAATTCAAAACACTAAGTCAAAAATTAATTAAAAATTTGTAAATTAATCTAAAAAAAAGAATATATTTTTAGTGCTATAACAACTTTTACTATAGAGAAAATCAAAAAAGAAAAAAAAATGTGCTTATTTTAGTCTCTAAGCTACTATTTATAACTTCAATAAAAATCGATACTATTTTAAATGAAAAAATATTATATTTTAGTTGACTAAAATTTATGTGAAAAAAATTTAAAAAAAAAAACTATTATTTAAGAATTAATATTAATGTTATTAATCTTTATACGAAATTCTGTGAGACATATATTTTCAAATATAAAAAAAATCTATAGCAATAAAAGAATAAATAAAATACACATTTTCACGTTTTTGAAACAAAAAAAAAAATTTTTAAAGTAATAAAATTAATGTAGAATAAACCTTACTTATGTAGTAACTGTTTACTTAAACTAAAATCTATAGTGCAATTTACTAACTAAGCTTTTGAGAAAAAATTTATAAAAAATCTTGATTTTTTTTTTTTTTTTGTATATTTAGCTACCTATATCTTAAAAAAATCTCAAAACAGATTTATAAATATTAGAAATATAATAAAAAAAAAAAACATAAACTCAACAATGTACTTGTGATTGTTAATAAATAATTCCTTCTCTGTTAAGTTGTGAATTTATTGAAATTACATGTAAGAAATTAAATTAGATAAATGTTAAAATTATAAAAAACAAACAATGTAAAATAAAAAAAAATCAATATTTGTGCATGTCAATTTATTTCGAATAAAAATAAAACAAGAGAAAATGTTTGCAAACTGTAAAAAAGCGTTAATAATTCTTATTCGTCGTCTAAAAAAGTTGTTCAATTAATAAGATCTCTTTAGTTTAGCTTTTATAGGAATTGTAATGGTTTTTTTTTATTATAGTTATATCATGACTTATGCTCAATTGAGGCCATATTTATAGTGAATTACAAAACAATTTTACAAGAGATGGCGCTGTAGTCGAATTTCATTGAATCGAATAGCAAGGTACTGCCCAGCCAATTTCTGAAGCAATTTTGCCATTATAGTGGAGTAACTAAACCTCAAAAATTTGCAATATTAGGGAACCCGGCCGAACAGCTTAGTTTTTGATGATCTTTTTTTTTCAAACGTCGGTTATTCAAAATACTTTAAATTCTATAGATTAAAAATTTCCGGTGTTGCCGTTTTGATTTTTTTTTTTTTAATTTAATTGAAGATTTTTGTGAACAAAAAATTTTTTTCAAAAATTTTTCTTAAATTTCATAAATTAATTGATGCCAAAAGATTGTCTAGGAAATTCAAGGAAAAAAAATATATGGGCGTGAGAGACAATCTTTTATCGTTCAAGCGATAGATGCAATTTTCTTATTAATTGATTTCAAACACAAAAAAAAAATATTTGAACACAACGGCAACAATTACAATATTTAAATATACATAATTATGCACATTTTTTAAAAGCTAGAAGCTTAGCCACATTTGTAAAATTAAAATTGAGTAAATTGAATGAAGGTCTTTTGAAAGAATGGTAATTGAACTCAGATTTTTGAAAAAAAAAAATGATTGACAAAATTTTAACATGTTCTTTTTAAAACTTTTTCGTAATATAAAATGCATTTATTTTCAAACTTGTTGGTCACATTTATTATGATTTGAAATAAAAAAAATATTTTTTGTACCTTTACTAACGGTACCTGCCATAGAACGGTTTTTTTGATTTATGAATTTCTCGCAAATGACAAAACGGATTTCGACCAAAATTTTTAAACAGAAACCTTTAATCAATCATTATTTAAAAAAATTAGGTAAAAATTTTTCAAAAAACACATTTTTCGATTTTTAAAAAATACTTGAAAATTTTTTTTTTTAAATCCATTTTTTTTAAACGAATTGGTGAAAAATTTTGAATTTCCATTTTTATGTGTAAATTAATTATTTGTTTAAAATGGCATACCAACTTTTTTTTGAAAAATGTTAGAAAATTTTTATATATAAAAAATGATTTTTTTAAAAAACGGCTCTAACGATTTTCGAAAATTTTTTTCTAAAAATTCCTTTTTATATTAAGAAATAAAATGGAGTACTTGGTTTTTTGTAAAAGATCATATAAAGCGGTATTTAATTATTTATAAAAACAGATTTTTTTTTTTTGCACCACTTATAAAGTTCCGTGAAAATATCAAATTTTAAAGCTTTAACACTAGAGTAACTTTTACAGTAAGAGCAAGTACGTGCGACCCCAGTCGTGCAATTTATTTAATAGAAGTTTTGAAAAAAAATTAACTTATTTTTTTTTTTAATTCAACATTTAAATATAAAGTTATTTTTTATTTATTCAATAGCCCTTATTGTTGAAAGTTAAATAACAAAAGTTTAAAGTTCTTATTTGCCAAATTCTTTTAGAAAATCAATTATTTCAATGCAAAAATTCAGTTTTTCCAAACTGTAATATTGTATATTTTTTCTTTTCCTCTTCGGAATTCAAATGATAATATTTATGGCCAAATATTTTGTAAATAAATTCATATTTTACTACGAAAAAGTTTGAAAAAAAAGTCATTTAAAATTTCTTAATACGTTTTTTTTTCCAAAATTCTAAGTTGAGGACTCAGAATTTTGATTAAATTTAGTGGATTTAAATTTTACAGATAGAAATGAGCTTCTTAAAAACGTGTATACAAATATTGTAGGTGTTGCCGTTGTGTTCAAAATATTTTTTTTGCGTTTGAAGTCAGATTGTGAAAAAATTTCATTTATCGCTTAAACGATAGAAGATTGTCTTTTACTTCCATATATATTTTTTTTTTTCATTAAATTACCTAGAGAATCTTTTGGTATTTTATGACATTAAGCAAAAAAAAAATGGTTTTGTTTAATAAAAAAATTTAATTTTAATTTAAAAAAAACAAAACGTCAACATCGGCAGTTTTTTACCTATATACTTTTAATTATTTTTAATTACCGACACGTCTGAAAAAAAAAGATCATCAAAATCAGAGCTGTTCGGCCGGGTTCCCTATAATTAGCTTTAGTTACTCCACTTATCAATATTGCTGTTTTATGAGGCCTCGTTTATCCGAAAACTTTTAACTGCTTTTCGATCTAAATTGAAATTAAGTTATGTATATTTTATATATTATATAAAAAAACTTCAAAATTAAGAACTCACCTCTATCATGAACGCCATACACAGAAACCCATCCAGGTTTAGAATAGAATACCTTGTAAGTCTTACGAACTTTCAATTCAATACAAACTTCATTGTTCTCAACAAAGTCAAAATAAACTACGACCTTGTCCCGATTATCATTGAATTCCACTGCCTTAAAATGGTCAAATATAGATATCAGAAAGCTGTAAAATTAAAAAGTAGGTATAACCTCTTTACCTTGATATCTTCCCTTATTTCTTCATCTTCATCTTTTTTAGAATCTTTTTCATTGAAAGTGTAACCAGATTGAAGATCGATTTCCATTACTGTTAACTTATCTTTGGGGTTATTTTTTAGAAGACTTGAACATACTTTCAAGACTCTAAAAAGTTTTGATGTTTTCTCAGACGAAATACGGATTGTAAAGAACGAAGAAGATTGATTTTTCGGTACAAAATTGTACTTGTATTTGACATCTACCACAGCAAAACCTTGACCTTTACTTTGAAAATTTATTTTACGAGCATTTTGAGACACCTTAAAAAATATCATCAAATTCATTAAGAGTGAAACAGAAGAATCAGATCTTTTTGGTATAGAACTTACCTCAAACTTTTGTAAGACCTTAGAATTTTCTGAATTTATTTGAAAGTTTCCAGACTTATTTTGATCATCATTAAAGGTTATGTTAAGATTCTTGCTTCCTAATGGAAGATCTTCAAGAAATGTCATCAATATGTTCAAGGCTACCATATAGTTTGTAGATGATGTTTCTTCTTCTTTCGACAAAATCAAGCCCCTAACAATATGCAGTAGAATTTTATCTGACTTATTTTGAGACTCAAAAAGACTTATTAAGCTAGTAACAGTTATTTCTAGATGTGATTGAAGTGTATCAGATTTTGTCCATAACTTTTGTTTATCTTTGAAAAAAAAAAACGATAATTTGATAGTTATTGATTTTTTAGAAATTACAACTTACTTTTCAAACCACTCCTAGCGACAATACTGTCAAAAAACGTATCAGCTCTCTCATGTTTCGCCAAAAGGAAAACATATTTCGACATAACATTTGCTGGAGAATATTCCAAATCATCAAGAATGCCATTCAAGCATTCAAGACCTTTAGTTATGACCTCATTATACTCTTCTGCTGCGTACTGTTAAAAAACCCAAAATTTTACTGAAACCTTGTGAAGATTCTTTTTTGAAAATAAGAACTTACTTCATCCATGATAAATACCATCAATCCAAAAGCTGTAAGTTTAACATCGTCTAAAATGTTTTTTTCAGATCCAAAGCATCCATTTTCAAGTTGATTTGATGCAAGATATTGAAAACCTCTTTGAACGGACTGAAAATCTATTCTAATAAAGTCATTTGCATGGTTTAAACCCCACAATGCAAAAGCAGTTTGCCAAAAGTTACCACTTCTTATGGTTTTACGATCAAATAGTCCAAAAGAACCATCTAAATATTTGAATGATAGCTGATTTTGATAGCCAAGTAGGATATTAAGCTTTAATTTTTTTTCCAAGCTTGGATTTGAATAATCGAGGGTCTGAAAAAAGTAAAATTTTCGAACAAAAACAGTCAATATTTCCCGCATCTACTAACCTTAAGATATTTTAAAACAAGACAATTTGAGATAATAAATCTCATATTTTCTTCACCATTTCCATATGGAACTTTGGCACGTTTTTCAAGGGTCTTCATTAGAGGTCGAAATATATCACCACATGCTGTAACTTCAACTTTTTGAGATCCGGGTACAGCGTCTTCGGGAATATCAAGTGTGATTTCGTCGGTTTGAGCACCTCCTTTGGGAAGATGAACCAAACATCTCTTCGATATTAAATGGGGTACCCCTTGTGATTGAACTCGAAGGGTCTTTTGTACAGCATCACTTGCCATTGATGAAATAGCTTTAACAGTCACATTAAATTCACCCGTTTTGAGTGGTTTTAGGTAGAAAAGAATTTTTTCTCTCTTCTTGGAGGGTATAAGCTTTACAATACTTTGTTTCGATTGGGGGATAGCTTCGGGGTCTTCTAGAATTTCAAGGCCTTCAGTTTCACTTTCAATTGTTACATTAGTCATTGCAGCTTGATTAAGATAATTACTTAGATAGATGGGAACTTCAATTATTTCACCTATAAAATGAAAAGTCTTAAAAAGCTTTGCTTTTGAAAACATTCAAATTGCAATTTAACCTTCTTTCACTAAGCTTGGTAAATCAAATGATAGAAAAAATTTTTGAAAAACTTTAAGGTCTGTTATGTTTTTTGTAAATGTCAATCCAGTCTCAGGATGAATTGAGAATCCAGTTATAGCCCAAGTTGTAATTGTATCAGGTGTATTTTCCATGAAACTAAAACTTCCTTCTGGGGTCCTAAAAAATAGTTTTTAGTCCACTTTTATATTAGAATTTCTTTTGTTTTTTGGTTTTACATTTCAAAATCCATAAACAACCAACTTTCAGGAAAATGTTTTCGAAGAACTTTTGGACCTGGTCTTCCAGCTAAAGAATTTTTAAGTTTAATAGTTAAATAAAAATAAAAATTAAATTCTATAAAATTACCTCTAGGTATAGGGGGATATGGTAGAGGTCTTTTAATAACATTTGAAAACGTTATAACACCTGCTGATGATCTACCATAAAATGGAGCAGAATTGTAAGATTTCAAAGAGATTTCACTTGATAGTTGTGAATTTACTTTGTCTTCATTTAAAATTTTATCTTCATCTACCATGTTCTCCAAAGCTCTTCGATCAATTCCCATCAAACCAACATATGAGCCTTTATCTGTGGTAACGTTGATATGAACTGATTTTCCAGGGTTAGTTTCACTTTCGGTTGTTATTTCGATCTGCGAAAGTATTTTTTTTCAAAAATTATTAGCTTAGACTAACGTATCAGACTGATACTTATCATACGGTGCAGGGAACTAAGTCCACTGAGGGACTGAGACTTTTTTATTAGGCAATTTTTCCATATTATTTAAGTTTTTGTATTCTGAAAGGTTCTGAAAGGGTTAAAAACTTAAATAATATGCAAAAATTACCTAATAAAAAAGTCAGATTTCTTAAGAAAAAAAATTTTATCTCGGTTACTTATGTTACAACGTTATATGTACCATTTTGAAAAGAGAATTGTTCAATTCTCCAACTTTTAAGGTAACTTGCCGAAACATCGTAGTGCATTTTTTTTTTTTACACTACGGTTCATTAAATTAGAGTCATGTAAATTTTTTTAGTACTTAGTTGGGCAAAAAAGTAATATTTGTTTTAAAACTGATGTAGCTGAGTTAAAATTTTTGAATGCATTTGGTAGCAGGTTTATTCAAGGTTCCGTAACAAAAAAATGAGAAAAATTAAGATTTGTAGTCACGGCACATAAAAAACCGTCACAGGGTGACCATATTTTCGATTTTTTTTCTAATACCCATAACTCACAAAATATATGGCTGCGTTTTTTTACTTGCGATGTAGGTACTATATGGCAAGTTTAGGATTCGTAAAAAAAATCGAACTCGAGATAACAATTTTACATGACATTACGATGATGGAGAATGCCAAAAAAGTGGGTCCGGCAATTCTGTCTGTCTGTCTGTCTGTCTGTCTGTCTGTCTGTCTGTCTGTCTGTGTGTCTGTCTCTATCTGGAGCTGCAGCCTAAACGAGTGAAGTGATTTTCTTCAAACTTGGTGGTTAGCAGTTTTTGGTGATTCCCTAGAGGGGAAATTGAAATTTTTTTTTTATGACCAAAACTAACGGTACCTGCCATATAACGGAAATAGAAAAGTTAATTTTTTTCAAAAACGGCTCTAACGATTTTGATTAAAATTTTTGTGTGTAGTACTACACATAAGGGCCAACTTTTTAAATAAAAAAAATATTTTTTGTACCGTTATTAACGGTACCTGTCATAGAACGATTTTTTTCGTTTCTGAATATCTCGTACAACATTAACCCGATTTAAATGAAAATTTTTATACAAAAGTGTGTAAGTAAAGTTAATATTAAAATTTTAGAAAATTTTCAAAAAACGCATTTTTGGTTTTTTTAAAAATATTTCAAAATTTTTTTTTTGAAAAATCAATTTTTTGAAAACGAATCAATGAAAAATTTTGAAATTTAGTTTTTATGTGTAAATTAATTATTTCTTCAAAATGGCATACCAACTTTTTTTTGAAAAATGTTAAAAAATTTTTATATACAAAAAATTATTTTTTTAAAAAACGGCTCCTACAATTTTCGAAAATTTTTTTCTAAAAATACCTTTTTATACAAGAAATAAAATGGCATATTTTTTATTTTTTTTAAGATAATTTAAAACGGAGTTTAATTAATTATAAAAACAGATTTAATTTTTTTATACTACTTATGAAATTTCTTCAAAATATCAAATTTTAAATTTCTTGAATGAAAAGCTTTAACATTAGAGTAACTTTAACAATAAGAGCAAGTACGTGCGACCCCAGTCGTGCAATTTATTTTTATTATTTTTCTGATAACTGTCACCACCTACCCTATCTACCGTTTTCGTTTCGACGTTGACTTGTGGGACACTTTATATAAAAATTAAAAAAAAAAACTTTCAAAGAAAATTTGTATGCCAATAATAATATTTAATCTACAGAAAAAGAAAAACAAAGTTTCAAAAAATCCAAAAATTGATTTTAATTTTGAATATCCAAAAATAATACAAGCTTTTTTATTTTGGTCATATGGCAAGTACCGTTATGTTCGGTCCTAAAAAAAATTCCATTTCCCCTCTAAGGAATTAGAGCTGGGCAAATCGTTCATTTCAAAAAATCGAATCGTTCAAAGATGGATTTCACCAAAGATTCGGTCTTTTCTATCAATCGTTCTTTCGTTCATTTTATCAAAACCATTTCTTTTTCACTCATTTCGTTCTGACAAATGAGAGAAGAAACAAGAAATCGGAGAAACTTATGGAATCGAAACAGAAATAGTGAATGCGTTTCATAGTACGACAAAATAAAACAAGTCTGGAAAAAGGAGTGTTTGCGTTTTCATAAAAGTATTTATACTAAAGATTTACACATGGCGATTGTTTTCACTGTCGCAGAAAAAAAGAAGACTTTTGAAAAACCGACTAAAGAAACGCATTATCTTGAAAGAGAACATTTTCAAAATTAGTTTTAGATCGTTTCTTCGAGTAGAAACTTTACTGCAATGAAGCAGAAAACTTAGAATTTGGTTAAGAAAAAAAAAACCTTTTTGTAAACCAATTGTGATAGCAAGAGAAAAATTATATTTACTTTTGAACTTTTAATATTGCTATACTTCCTTAAATTTTTTGGTTTGCTGGTCTTAGGGGCTATTGGGTCCATAATGGGTCAATGGGTGGGCATTTTTTGAGAGAAATAACAAACATTTGTATAATCTAAGCTACATTTTGTGGCCATAAACACTAACATTAATTGCGGCTTTCTTGTATTATAAGCGTTTGAAGGTAGCCATATTGATTTTTTTTAAATCAAACGTGAAAACCTTATTGTATTTTTGTTTAATTTTTGACAAAACTTTGGTAATATTATGTTTATATTCGTCCAATAATTTTATACCAATTCTTTAGAGAATTTTGTCTGAAAAGTTCTTCGCGTATATCGTGAAATATTAACATTTCAATGCTCTGCTTTTTTTTTTGAAAATATATTTTTGGAAAATTTTAATGGTAAATTTGATTATTAGTAAGACCCTATGTCTTCGCCAAGTTCAAAACGGCGAAATAGATTAATCAAAAATAAAAAGAAGACGAGGTCAGATGTTTGATAGAAATTCCCAATCGAATCCGATTCAATTCAAACTCTGAACGTCTGAACCTGCTCATATAAACTTGCATCAGTTGTATGCATTGAATCGAAATGATGATTGAGAATGAATGGAATGAACGAGATCCGAGTTTAGATGATTTTTGATTGTGAACGGTTTGAATGAACGAAACGTTCTTTTCCACTTCGTGGTTTTTGATTGTAAAGAATCATCCCAAACCAATCACTACCAAGTTTTCAGCAAATCCTTTCACACAGACAGACAGAATTGCGAGACGAGAAAAATTATTTTTTTTTTCTAAAACGACTCTAACACTTTTGATTAAATTTTTTGTCTGTAGTGCCTTCTTTTGAAATTAAAAAAAAAATATTTTTTGTACCGTTATTTACTTTACCTGCCATAGAACGGTTTTTTTTTTTTAATTTCTCGTAAACGACAACGCAGCTTACAACAAAAACGTTAACGTTATATAATTTTTTGACGTGATAACGTCTTATAAATCGATGAACCATGGCAGCCACCACAAAAAAGTGACGCCATTTTCTAACGTTACACTCTTGCGGCAAAAATTTCGTGGCAAAAATTTCAATTAAAAATTAAAAATAAACTATTAGAAATACAAAAATCTTTTATAGCTTATTTGAAAGATAATAACCTAAAGCTTAATCCAAATTCGGTCATTTAATAGGGTAAACAGGGGTAAAACGGAAAGATGAAATTTGGGCTAAAATCCAAATGCAAAGTTGTAGAGAGTTGATTTTTTTTTGTTATAGATAGATGAGACTAATTTAAGAATAACTGCATTTAAGAAAAAATTCTAAAAAATTTTGAAACTAAGTTATAACGTTTTGTTTGAACTTTATACACGTGTTGGGGCTATGACAAAATGATGATTTTGGGTAAATAAAATTTTTTTTGACAAATCTAAAGGTGCCAGGTAAAAGATGAGGGAAAAAAAATTAGGCGTCTCATACGTATTTTTTCCAACACTCTGCGTTTCGAAATATGAATTTTTGAAAACACCCTGTTTTTTAGGGGTATTTTTGGGTAGTTTTTGATTTTAAGCATTTTTTTGGAGCGTTCGAAAAATCTCAAACTCATAGGACATGTAGGTTTTGGCCTTATGTATACATGTGCAAAAAATCGTTCAGTGAGTTTTAACTGAATAGCGGAAGAAACGAGTTTTTAAAAAACACGTTTTTTGACCGTTTTTAAACGATTTTCATCGTTTTTTATTTTTATCTTTTTTTCTTTAATAGATAGAGGAATAAAGTATACGGAGTAATGATAGACCATGACCACGACTAAATGTGTCGTGGTCAATCATTTTCGTAAACACAATTTTGAGATAACGGTAAAATAAAATTTTAGAATTCAACAGGTTACAACTTTTGACCTCTTGGCCAGATAGAAATTTTATTAAACTTTTATGAGCATCCTGATACAATTACCTTTCATTTGGTATATCACACATAACGGTAAACTAACTACAAGTTACACAATGTTAAATCAAGAAACTTGCGAAAAACCTCAAAACACCAGTGGAGATCTGTTGCGCCTCGAACAGCCACCAGTGTGGGAAGTACCGTAATCTCAGTCTGGAAATTCGACATGGTTGACTTTAAAAAATTCTAACTTCTCTTGTAGGCATCTTTGAAATGAGATAAATACGTCACATAAAAGGTGAAATAATAAGCCCTCACATGGTATACAAATTTTATAGGTTGTCAAAAAAAAAAATTGATTCCATAGCGTGAGAAAATAAAAATAAAAGTTTTTTTTGCTTTTTTTAATGAAATTTGATCGAGTTCGAGCTAAGACAATAAGCTTTCAGATGGTATAAAATTTTGTATAGGTTGTTAGGGAAAAAAAATGGAATTAATGACTTGAGAATATAAAAATTCATGTTTTTTTTTTTTTTTGCTTTTTTCATGAAAATGATTGTTTTCAATAAATTATTTTTATACTTTTTGCGCATTGTAAAAATTTAAAAATGGTTTTATTCTTAAGAAGATACTTGGCTTTTAAAATAAAAAAATTAATGTAATGAGAAAATAAAAAAGGTATTTCTTTTAGCTTTTTCTTGTAAATTATGATTGTTTGAAATAAGTAAACGCTTCAATTGACCCATTTTAAACAAAAGCACACAACCTGTTTTCTGACGGAAAATCATCGTCCGTAAACCGGCTTTACAGACAACCTCTTTTTTTTTAATTTTTTAAAAATATTTCAAAATTTTTATTTTTTGAAAAACCAATTTTTTGAAATCGGGTTGATGAATTTTATCCAAATTTCGTTTTTATGTGTTGAATAATATTTTCATAAAAATGGCATACGAAGTTTTTTTTTGAAAAACAACTAAAAAAAATGCAACTCACCGAATTCCGAAAAGCTTTTTTAATCCGAACATCCTTAAATTGTCCAATAAAATTCATATTTTGTATAAAATGAATATAAATTGTTATTTTCGGAACCATTTCAAAAGTCACATTCAGGCAGAGGATGTATATTTTTTGTTTTCCAGGTACCTTATATTGAGAGTATTTTTAAGTTTATGTTTAACCAAAGTTTTATCAATAAAAAAATTACATTAACATGACCTGATTGAATTATATCTCTTTTTGATACAATTTCATATGAAAATTCCTCCATTGCATAAGGATAAGTAATTTCAATTTCGAGTATTTTACCTTCTTCTGGACTTTAATTAAAAGAATACAAAAATAGTAATTAATTTAACTATTTTTTTTTTGTTATTATTGAAAAATCTATACAAATATTATTACCTTTTAGTTAATATTTCAATCCTTAACGGTGTTTCGGATACAACTATAGACTCTTGTTGAGATGCAATTTTTTGATATTCTGCATGCATAAAACAATTTGTATAATTTTTATTATTATTATTAGTTATGTTGAAAACAGACAAATCTTGTCCAATTTGAGTTTTATATTCCATTCGAAATGAATCATAGACACTGTAGTAATCCTCTTCTCTACATAGAACTATAATTTCAATTGGATCTTTGATGTCCTCAATTAAATTGTTATTGAAATCTTTTATTAAAACTTTAACCTAGGTAAAAAAAAAATAAAATAAAATAATAATTAATTACAACAATACAAATATTCGTTGTATATTAAAGAAACCTTTAAAGTAATGACTTCAGCTAGATAAAACACTCTCGGAACTTGGACTTCAATTTTATAAAATTTATCGTGAATGTGAATTTCTGTAAATGCCCATGATTGTTCTTCACTTAAATCATCTATTACAATTGCTTTTACATAGTATGTGCCAGTTCTTAATTGAAAATCTTTTTCCAAATCAAAAACAAACTTGGCTTTGCCATCGATTTGAACTTTACGTGTTAAATCGAATAAATAATATACGTCGAATACGTTTAATGATAAATTTCCTTTAACAGGTTCACCATAAAAATAGCTGGAAAAAAAATAATTCCGAAATACAATTTTAGAAGAAAACAAAATGTAAAATAATGTTAATTTAATGTTAAAGTTCTTCTTAATATTGTTAAAAACGATGGACCTCTAAATTCAATATTTCGATAGTTATATTTTTTTTTTTGAAATTTTGTATTTTTGGCAGCTTTAAGAAAGTGTTTCAATTTATCGCCCAAAAAACTGAGGTCGTAAACTTGATATTTTTAAAGACATCGTTTTCGATTTTTTTAATAGGTCTTGCAGAAAATTTTTTTCCAATTTTGACCTGTAAATTCAATATTATGAACATTTTAAGGCAGAAAACCAAAAATTATAGCCCACCCCTTATAAAAAAGTGTTATGATATTAATTACTGTTTCAAGATTGATAGACATAGAATTTGATTACGTTTTTGAGAACAACAAAGCAAGATCTTTAAAAAATAAAATTTTTAGGACCTCAATTTCATCAATGTTAAGAATTCGTTTTTGGTTCGTAGCTTTAGAAATGCATAAGAGACTTAAGAGGTTCAAAATTTGGAAAATTGTTAGAAACAAATTTTTTTTTTTTCAAATTGAAACAATTTCGAAAAATTCTATTTTTGACCCAGAAACCCCCGTGTTTGAAATTAGGAAATTTGTTAATTTTTTTTGAAGAGATGGCCTTAAAAATTGGCAATTTTTTCTTAAAATTGTCAAACAAGGTGTTTGAAAAGACTATGTTACTTACGAAAACACGTATACTAAAATTTATGATACTTTCCTGGTACTTATTTCCAATTCCAATTGCTTATCATAGATCGATACTTGTTCTTTTGTATTAATTTGCACATTAAATTTTGGCAAATTATATCTGTCAACTTCGAATTTTTTGATGGTTTGAAAGTCTCCATCAATTTTTAATTCAATATACCAATCGCCCAAAACAGGATAATCAGATAGTTGAAATTTACCTTTGAAAACACCTTGAACAAATTTAATGTCATAAAATACCATAATAATATTAGATTCATCATCCTGTTTAAAAAAAAAAAAAGTCATCAATTAAGTACATATACACAATTAAGAATTAAGATCAAACACATCTCTGTTCAACTTACAAGGATTTCAACAGTTATAATTTTATCGTCATTAATTTTTGCCGGTCTTTTCAATTGATCAATGTAAATTACTCGAAATTCAACCTCATCACCAGGTTTATATATGATTTTATTAGTTTGAATAAACATCCATTTTGGTTCAGTATAAACAAACATTATATCTGAGTCCTTGCTAATGATACCTTTATATCCATAAATATCTAAATTTGCAATTTGGCTATCGAAGTAGGGTGCATATAGTTCGACTAATTTGGTTGTTCCTGGCTTAACTTCAATGCTATCGTATCTATATTCATGGTTGTCGTTGTAGCTTGTCAAAGTTATATTAAACCAGCAGGATTTATGAAACTGATTTAATGTGAAGGAAACATGAAAAATAGATTCTGATCGAACATTTCCGGGTGCGATAATTGTGTAGTATCTGAAAAAGAGTTTAAATTAGTTTAATCTAGAATAAGTACCTACTCGTAAGTTGAAAAATTAGACTAAAATTTTAAAACTCTTCTTTTTCTTTTTCTTCTTCCTCTTCTTCTTCTTCTTCTTCTTCTTCTTCTTCTTCTTCTTCTTCTTCTTCTTCTTCTTCTTCTTCTTCTTCTTCTTCTTCTTCTTCTTCTTCTTCTTCTTCTTCTTCTTCTTCTTCTTCTTCTTCTTCTTCTTCTTCTTCTTCTTCTTCTTCTTCTTCTTCTTCTTCTTCTTCTTCTTCTTCTTCTTCTTCTTCTTCTTCTTCTTCTTCTTCTTCTTCTTCTTCTTCTTCTTCTTCTTCTTCTTCTTCTTCTTCTTCTTCTTCTTCTTCTTCTTCTTCTTCTTCTTCTTCTTCTTCTTCTTCTTCTTCTTCTTCTTCTTCTTCTACTAATTAATTAATATTCATAGCATTTTAGTGATTTAAATGAAATTGTATGTATCTATCACCATATTCAATTCATATTTCAACTTGTCTTATTAACAACTTATCATCAAAGTATCAATATTATTCTATTAGAAGAGTGTCTCTGTATAATTAATCCTTGATTATTATTCTTAAACAAACTGGTTTGTCATTGTTTAATGTTTCATTGTTACTTTTACTACTACACCAACTTAAAAATTTCTTACGAAAAATATTAAACATTAGCAAATTGTTAAATGTTTTTTTACAAATTTTCGTCCACTTAATTAAATTTTGATTTCAATGAATTTAGGAATTATGCTCACACACCCTTTTTCAAATGATAGAACTTCACGAATTACGATCAATGCAATCCATAAGCTCTTCATTTTCATTAACATTTTACAAACAAGAAGTAATATTAAAACACGAACTAACAACAGGGAAATTAAAATAACGACTGCTCAGTGCTCATTGAACAAGATGTTAAGCTTGAGAGTGTAAACAGCTGGCCGGTAAAGCTAGAAATGTTGTTGAAGGTAATAATTTATTAGTTATTAAAAAAAAACCTGTTAGCTATGATAAAAATTGCGTACATAGATTTGTATTAATCTGCAATTTATTGTATAATGGTCATCATTTGAAACTATTTTTTTAAGAAATTAATTTTAAGGTTTTATTTATGTAGATATATAAACTTTTTGATGTCAGCATCGTTTAATTCCTTAGTTTTTAGCATACCAATTTAAGCACTTCACCCTTATAAACAGGATGCAGCCCAAGCCATTATCGAATCCCCTCTACCTCTAACGTCTAATTTCAAACTCTTAAGATTTGTTGAGCTAGTTCAAAACAGTCACTTCAGAAAATTTCAGCTACTATGTAGTTCCTGAGATATAGGGCTTACATTTTTTACAAATAACATTATTTTTTTACAATTCATATTAAGAAGAAGAAGAAGAAGAAGAAGAAGAAGAAGAAGAAGAAGAAGAAGAAGAAGAAGAAGAAGAAGAAGAAGAAGAAGAAGAAGAAGAAGAAGAAGAAGAAGAAGAAGAAGAAAAATAAATAGCGAATTTATTTCATATAAAATAAATAAATAAAGGATGAATTTCATTTGAATTCTAGGAACAAAGGTATTATTTAAATCGCATTAATTTCGGGAAGACAAAACAACCCCACTCGCTTACTGTACGCCTTGAAAGTTGCCTTGGGCAGTTAAGTTTACCTCACTGATACATATCTTCTTTTTCAGGGCATTTGATCCTCTCAAGGAGACTCGATTCCCGTATCAAGTCTCCCATACTTGATGGGATCAAGTCTCCCAGTTGGGGCATATTTACAAAAAGAATGACAACTTTTTTGAAGTCTCATCTAATTGTTTATAAAGTCACTAAAAACACACAAAAAATATCTTGTTGAATTATACAACGAAAAACAACAGCCCGATAGAAATTACAAAAACCAAAAACTCGCACGCACTTTCTCTTGGAAAACCAAATACTGGCTGGTATAGACGCATGGATATGATTTGAAAGATTCTAGTCAGTGGTGCCAAAGTAACTTTATTAATTCTTTCGGAAGTGGTGATATAAAGTCTTCCTTTTATATCCAGTGGCGTATCCAGACAAAAATTTGGAGGGGGCTAGAAAATTTTCGATTTCATATCCTATACAAAATTTGATACGGTTAAATGTACGAAAATGTTTTCTTTTTTTTTATGGCTAGGTGAAGCTGGCACCCCCAAATGCAAATTTTTTTTCAACCTGTCTGGTTCGATTACCCAAGGTTAGCCCAGGATAGCGCAAGATTATTTTTCGCTAGGCCTACCTAAGTTCTAAAATTATAATGGTATTATTTTTATTTTTTTTTTTCACCTCAAAAATCACAAAAAATATTTCTTTTTATTCAGTGTAAAAATTGTTGGTTTTGCACTATGGTTCGTTTGCCCAACGTCAGTTCACGAAAGCCCAACTTTTTTTTCTTGATTGCACTATTTTTTCAAAAGATACAACAAAAAACTTTCTTTCATATCAGAAACCGAAAAAATTGTGATTTTTTTTTTCCTGTGAAAAAATCGTTACTTTAAAAATGTGGTTTGTGCCCAAGGTTAGCCCAGGATAGCCCAACTTTTATTCTTGCTATCCTACGCTTAGTTTAAAAATTATAGAAGAATTAGTTTTTATTCACCACATCAAAAAAAAAAAGTACGTATACACCACAGTGACCTTTTTTTAACTTATAATTAAGAACAATTAAATTCACCACTTGCATTCCACCTCAAATGTTTTTAATTTGACTTAACATTTTTACTTGATTGAATGTTGTCCATATAACATTCCAGTTAAGAAGCTTAAGTTGACATTTAACATTAAAAACAACATACAAATAATATCAATAATTTTTTGGTTTGCCATATAAGTAGGTACCTAGAAAAGCTACATGCCTAGTAAAATATATCCAAACATTTTTCAAAAGTAACAATAAATATAAAATGGTGTAATTTCTTTTTTAAAACACGAATAAAAAACTTTTTTCAAATAACAAACCTCTTAAAAAACAAAATTTGTTTTTTCAGTGTAAAAATGATCCTTTTTCCATTTTTTCTCAATTATCCAAGTTAATTCCAACAAATTACATCACTTTTTTTCGTTAGCCCACCCTGAGTTCAAGTTTGTTTTATTGAACTTCATGAACTTTTCGGAGCAAAGCTTTCGGTGCGGGCCATTTCGACAACTTTTGACAATGCCAATTTAGGCTTTTATAGTAGAAATAACACTTTAAAAAAACGTTTACCTACCAAAAAAAATTAAAAAAAGTTAAATTTGGAAGCCTGAAAGAGACAAAACAAAGACACTGCTATTTCAATGTTCGGGCATAAACTAGAGTATTTCAATAAATGCCTTATTCAAGACAGTGATAAGCACAATTAAAAAGTTAAAAACCTTGGATATGATAACTGAGGTCCCGCCCAATTCAAAATATAATTTTAAACTTTTTTGCAAAGCAGCACTTTAAAAATATTTAACATTTTATGAAATTTGTTTAAGCACTGCTATTTTCGTGTTCACAACTCTATGTAAATAAAAGATCAAAAGTGTTAGAAAATTAACAGACTTTTGTGTTTTTGTAGATTAGGTATGTACATTATTGTGGTCCTTAGGAAAAAAAAAATTGGGGTCGCCCCCTTGATTGGTTCCATATCAGGAAATTTAATTTTTAATTTTTTCAAAGTTTTATTCCTAACCCCTCCTGACCCTATTTCATTAAAAGTTTATACGTATGAATGATCAAACATCCGCCATTTACCCAACACTTGACATAGAATATTGCCCCTGCTCTAGTAACTTCTTATCAAAATAGGGCCATGAAGGGTTAGAGATAAAAATATGAAAAAAAAAAATAGGTTATGTTTTGTCCCTGATTTGGAACCAATCTAGGGGGCGTCGCACTCAATTTTCACAAAAAAACTAAAATAAGGACCACCCTAATGTACATATAAAACTGTGATACTTAAGTGTTTGATATGATAACATTTACCTGCCTCAAAGTCGATCAGCCAGATTATCCATCTGCGAATCAAAACCCCCCTGACACTGCGAAGTCGAATTTTTATCACTATTTTGAAAGATTGTATATCTCAATGATAAGACCTTTGAAAAATTATAGATACCTAGTTACACCTTACACCCCATTGTACCTACATTCCCGATTGAATTAATCTATAAAAAGATACTCTACACATTGTACATGTATACTGTACATATAGTTACCTACATAATTATTCAAAAAGCTCAAGGTGCATCCGTGGTGTTCTCTTTATTCATAAAAACTCTGTTCAGCTGTATTTAGTAAAGCTTGCAGCGTGTTAACGACGCGACGGACGTGAAACAAACAATACGCTTAAAAAACATGAAGTTCTATAAATTTTTACTCACTGGTATCTTGCTAATACAATCAATGGCTTACGTCATCTCCTCAAATATACTCGGAATGTTTCTCACTCATAGCCCATCGCATGTAATCGTGCACATGGGCGTAGTGCGGGCCCTAGTTGAACAAGGCCACAACGTAACTGTTATAACTTCAATGAAGCTAAATGATCCTAATTTTGGTTATCGGCATATTTATCTGAAAACCTTAGAGCACACTCAGAAGGATACTTTTACAATGCTTGATAAAATCAATCGTGCACCCTTCTATCTCAAACCATTCAAATGGTTTGAACTTGGCAAGGAAATGATCGATAAGTTTAACAGCTACAACATGGATCCGGATTATATCAAATTCAAAAATGAAAACAACACTTTTGATCTAATGTTATTGGGCTATCAATATAATGAAGGAAATCTTGGAGAAGCTGCTCATTTCAAATGTCCCACAGTGCTCATTTGGATGATGCAACCATTTGGTCATATTTCTAGATTAATTGGTAATCCCAATCTTCCGGCGGTTATACCATTTTCACCGTTTATTACACCAAATGGAATGGGTTTTTCTGATAGAGTCTGGAATTTTATTATTTACATTTTCGAGGGAATTGCTACCAAAACGGCTGAGTATTTTATGGCAAATATCTATGAGTAAGTGACAAGATGTACATTCTTCTAAATGTTTTCTAATTCTTTTGTTAAATTTTCAGTCAAATGTATCCAAGTTACAAGTATCCATCGTATAAGGAAATGGTGAAAAATATCTCTCTGATACTTTACAATCATCATTTTAGTGAGGCTCCAGTTAGACCGCAAGTACCGGCTCTTATTGAAATTGGAGGGATTCAAATAAAAGATAAACCTGATCCTTTGCCGAAGGTTCATATAAAACGTACATACTTACTTTTAAGTCAACCATTAACCCACAATATTATTTTCTGTAATCCCATTAGGATATTCAAGAATTTCTAGATAACTCTCCACAAGGAGTCATATATTTTAGTCTTGGCTCAAATGCTTGTGGTCTGCACGTTAAAGATGTGACTTATAAAATAATATTCGAAGTCCTAAGTTCTCTCAAATACAATGTTATTTGGAAGCTCGATGAAATCAGCCATCCAGGAAATTCATCGAATATCCTTTTTAAAACATGGCTGCCACAAGATGACATATTACCGCACAAAAATGTCAAACTTTTTATAACTCATGCAGGCAAAGGTGGTGTTAGCGAATCAGAATATCATCAAGTTCCAATGATAGCTTTACCCATTATGGACGATCAACATGGCAATGCAAGGGTAATGGCAGCAAAAGGACATGGTATTGCTCTTGATCACGAAACAATGACAAAAGAAATGTTCCAAAATGCTATAAATGATGTTATGGAAAATAAAAAGTATAGAAATGCTGTGGAGAAATTTTCAAAACTCTACAAAGATCGCCCACTTACAGCACAACAGACTGCTGTTTATTGGATAGAATATGTTATCAGGCACAAAGGTGCTCCTCATATGCAGAGTCCTTTGAAAGATTTAAATGTCTTACAGGAGCATAGTATTGATGTTATATTGTTTTTGGTGCTTGTTTTATATCTGACATGGAAATTAGGAATCATTTTGATCAAATTAGTTTATAAGTTAGTCAGAAGTTTTTTGTTTAGAAGGCAAACTAAGCCTAGCAATAAAAATGACTGATGGAGGTTACAATATTATGGTACATATAATAAAGTTTTGAAAAACTAACCGTTTTTCATAAATTACTGTTCAGAGTATCTTATAAAGGGTATTGACACAGCTTAAGCATGTTTTTAAAGCAATTAGCTGCTCGTAGAAATAAACTGACATGTCTAAATAGTATTTTTCTACCAGGAACCTATATTTCACCATCTTACAAATTACAATTTCCAAGTTTGTACTTTTTCACCAAAAATTGTAAAATAAATTAACAAATTTTGTTTCGCCAATTTTTAAATACATACAAAAAGTTAGAAAGTTATTAAAAATAAGTAAAACTACAAATTTGTGATTGTGAATTGTATTTGGTGAAAGAGACTGTGGCGATTCATGAAATTCATAAAATCCACTTAGTTTTAAAATCATTTTCAAATATTATTTTACTTTAAGAATGTTCAATAATCCGTGCCTACCACGGAGAAGAAGACTACCAACACACACGCATGACATGCCAACCAACGACACCAACCAACGATCGTGTGTGTTTCCTTATTCCTTATTCTTCCCTCCCTCTCCTCTCGTCAGTCTTAACAAGATCTCTCAATAAAGAGGACGCGCAGTCCAATTAATAACAAAACAATGTGTTGTGTCTTATTTATATTATTTATTATTATCAATATGTTATACAGTCCACTTAAGTTACTAATAGATTATTGTTCACGGTCCTTCGTAGCCCAATATTGAGCTATGCACCTAAGTACCTACATTTATTAACAAAATAAAAAAAAAAAAAAAACATTTCGAATTGAAAAATAAACAATAACCACCATTGGTGGTGGTTACGTGTTTGTCCGAGTGCAAGTGCGTAGTACGAAGAATAGAAAAACAAAAACAAACAAAATTCTCGCGATTAAAAAAAAAAAAAGAATTCAAACAGAAAAACAATAATAAAAAAAAAAATAAAATATCTGTTCACGTTTTGCGTGTGAAGGAGACAAATTTGGTGACAACTCAGCTGGGCACACAGGAAAATGCTTGAAATGGAGTTCATGAACGCGGGAATAAAGAAGAACAAAAAAGGATAATCAATAAGCTGCTCTATCTGTAGCACATGATTCAACAGGAATGGATCTATAGATAATGGCATTTTGCAATTCAAATACATTCCTATGGGAAAAAAAAAATGTAAGTAATTATGTCATGATCTTACAAATCAAACAAATACCTACAAATATTAAAATAACAGTATACCCAGCACGTTATACCTATATATGTACAGTACAATGTACATCATACATACATAACAACATATATAATATATTTTACTATAATTTCTCATATACATTGCAAATTTATTTATTTAATTTTGTTACAACATCATAACAAAACAAACACAAAGATTTACCTTAAATACAAAAGGTATCATTATTTTTCAACATACATGAGATCGTTTCCTATCAATATATTTTATAATAAACAAAATACAAATCAATCACCATACCTATATTATGTAGGTACAATCGTATTCCACTTCATTTTCATACTACAAATACTTTCATTAATAATAGGTATCTCTACATACCTATTCAAAATGTCTGTCTACTTATTTATAAACGAGGAATCGCAACCAATGTCCTCGGATAAAATTAATAAACACTTACAAGGTTTAAACAAATAAAAAACAACCAAAACGTTTATAAAGAGTAACAAAAAAATTATAAAGGAGCAATGGAAATTATTTTCATACTAGTGAGCTCCTGAAAATGGCGGTAGGTAGCAAATGCATTCATAGGCCATGCTTCAAGAAAGTTTATGTCTATCAATCATTTTACTTTTCAATAGACACATCCACGTATACCTACTTACTGACATGATCATTTCAAATCAAGCCAATAATGTACAAATACCTTCATTATGTAGGTACCCACACATTTTCATAACATTGCATTCACGTAATGTTAATCATATTTTCTTTCATAAATCCGCATGCGTGCATGACATTCAAAATTTTAATAGGACCATTTAACCAATTTCTGCGTTTAAATAATTAACAATTCTATTTCATACAAGACAGATTCTCCCAATTAGATTTCCAATAAGAAAAAACAAAAGATCAGTATAAATTCGATATCCAATATCCAATATACATAGATACATAAAAATATAATTCAACCTCAAAACTGACAACACAAGAGACATCGGTCTATGGTGTCGCGGTCACGTATACATGCATCAACCACCGAAATGTATAATTCTATGTAGGTAGATGGTAGTGTATTTTGCACTATGTACATAGGTACGCAAACAATCTATTTACTTGAACATCTATCCCATCTTTTTCTATTTATTTTGTATGCCACCAACTTGGTGATGCAGCTCTTGGAAAAGAAAGCCCCGTTAGGTCATCTTCATAGCCTTTTTTTTTTATGTGTGTAGCAAGAATATTGTTTTCGTCAGTCATTTAGAGATACATTATTTGTGTCGCGTGAACACATAACCCTTTTTGTTGTTGTTCGTTCAGATGGAAAATTGTTTTTATGCCGCAGGTAGCTTTGTGATCATCCCATCCAGCACAGGCGAGGCGCACAGGATCGTTAGGATTACTTTTTGAAGTCTAGATAATGTTGTTTTCTATTAGGTATACCTATAATCTCGCGCCGTTTTAGTGTCGGTTATTTGTAGATATTGCGTTTTTTCTTTCTTTTGGGTGGCTATACTTCCAAGTTTTTATTTGTGATGACTGATGATTCTGATGGGTATCTCTGATTCTGGGTGCCTATGCAATGCTACATTTAATTATAATTGAGCGGACGCATGATTGTGATTTGGGATTTATGTCTTTAAAAATGGAGATAGTCGATAGGTAATAAAGAAATGAAAATTCATTTTATAGTAGGTAGGTACGCTACAGACCTATCTAGGACCTACTTACCGATTTTATAAAAAAAAAAAAATATGATAAACGAAAGTATGTATTATGATTCGTGTACCTACATCTGTACATACACATGTACCTATACCTATATTACTTTGAAATTAAAAAAACAGAAACCAAATTGCATACCTTAAATTGCTCGTTTAGAAATCAAACTATTTCTAGATATATCAACCACCGAACTTTTTGTATACTGATACCTACATGGGTCGTATGCATGCACATATCTATTCTTGGAAAATATATCAAAATCTATTTGTATCGATTTGTTGTTGTGATATAATATGTCATGCAGATATTAAGAAAGCAAACCCGTTAGGTCATCTTTATTGCCCTTTTTATTTGTATAGGTAACAAGTTTTGTTTTCGTTTTCATCAGTAATTTAGGGATGCGTTGCTTGTGTCGCGTGCCACTCGAGTACACATTACCCTTTTTATTTTTATGGCGAATTGTTTTTATGGTGCAGGTAGGAAGATTTGTTTTCTTTTAGTGATGAGTCTGTGTACCTACAGAAGTGCCAAGTAACAACGTACATACATCTCCACACACAAAATATGCAATAAGATGATCGCGGATACGATAAGTAAAGTAGGTAGGTAGTACCTACTAGGTACCTATGAATCAAAACATAGCAAATAAAAATATCAACTGACACGAATAACATTTAAGACCAACGATACTTTTATTAGCTTTACAACAAAGCAGGATTTTGTTTTGTTATTGTGTTTAGCAAATAAATCAATGATCTGATCTAGATCACAAGGAAAATAAAACACAGCTATTTACAACTTGTGCTATATGTAATACATATTATGTATGTATCTTGCCTATGTACAATGTCAAATTTAACCAGACTTGTCACATACAAAAAGGAGAAACATATACCTAAATTCTAGGTACATATCAAGAAATAAAAAAATATAAAGATTTATTTTCGTTAAAGTAATTTAGATTTTAAATGTCACATATTGGCATCTCCAGTATGAGCCTCCAAACTATTAGCGAGTAAATAGAGAAAGTGGTCCTTCACCAAATAGTGTATCTTTTTATTCGAGAATCTACCTACGCGCTACGCATTTATCTATTTGTTTTGCAAAGTATGTATGTAGCCCAACTCGTTTTTTGTGCGAACAATTTCTTTTCCTTTGTTTTAGGGTTTGTTGTTGTGAAGAATCTATGCAGCTGTTGAAATAGAAAATTCCGTTAGGTCGTTTATTGCCCTTTTTGTAAAAAAAAAAGAATTTTCTTGTCATTGGTTCAGTCAAGTAGGTAGGCAAGCATACATTTGGTTGCACACCACACATTTTACTAGACAGTAAGATCATTACCATTTTTTGTCGGCTCAAATTGAGAATTCGTGTTTTTTTTTTTTTTTTTTTTTTTTGGTGTAGGCAGGTATTTTTGAGCGAAATTCTTTTATGAAGGATGGAATCATAATCTTAGACAGCCGCATCACAGGCAATTAAGAATTATTTTATGATACCTATTTGTATTTTATTTTCGTTCTGATTTAGGTGGTGAGTTTGAAGTTCAGATGTGCCAAGGCTTAATTGAGTTGTGGTCATAATTCAATTACTTACAAAGCCAATTGAAATACATTTTCCTATCTCATAGCGATTGATAGATAGTGGCTGTTAGCTTTTCAGTTGTTGTATCTCCTTGGGTAGGATGTGGACACAAGACAATAAAAACAATATCACTTTTCCTATAATGTTTTATAGTTTAAGGCTATAAAACTTTATGCAAATGTATTCATTTCGTTGTTTGAAGTAATACATACAAAACTTGAGCGCTTGTACCTCATTCAAAAGCAAATGAAATAAAAAAAAAAAACAATAAAAATAAACAAAAGCAAGCAATAATAATATAAAGACAACTGCCATATTTCACCACCTAAATCGTTTGTTGACCTAACTAAAGGTTTATCACACACTTATGCACTTAATAGGAAGTGTATATGTTAAATTTCTGGGGTTAAGAAGAAAATTGTCTCAGAAGGAAATAAAACAACGAAGACTGCAAAGAGTCCGGAACAAGTAGAAAACCATTATACAATCACAATTTCATATCATATCAAACGTTTAAATCGATAAACAAACCCACCTTCTGAATGCGCAAACAGTTGAACTCAATTAATTTTTCATTTGAACGAACTCATATTTTTGTTAAAAAAGACAAACAATTAAAACATAATAATTCATTTCATAAAAGAGGATTTGCTTATATAGAACTAAGAGTGTGAAAACATACATTCTTGCAGGAAAGTTGTTGCCTGCAAAGGGTGCACTTTCGATATCTTTTATTGAGTGTGCGTTCTTACAAAACGCACATTCTTGCAGACAAGTTGTTACAAACGATAACCTTTTAATTCTTATATATTCCAATTTTGAGTGTACGTTCGCAGGATGAATCATTTGTTAATGAGACAAAATTCATCCCAGCGTACATTCTTGCCGAAAAGCAGATCGCCTACATAGGGTGTCCTTTTCTCAATTACATTTTGAGTGTGCGTTCGCGGGATGAATCATTTGTTCAGGAGACAAAATTCATCCCAGCGTACATTCTAACATGAAACTAGGATGAAGCATTTGTTCAAGAGACAATATTCATCACCAATACAAAACACTTCAAACAAACATAGCTACATAATAAAAAAAATGATAACTCCATTAAAACTGCTTAAAAAAAAGGCAGCTATATCAGATCGATCGCATTTTATATCCATAAAAACAAAAAAGGTTAAGCAATTGAAAAATAATAAATTGATAAAACCAAAAGCTTTTCATTCACACCTATGCAAAAACCTGTTCAATTGGTTATTTTCAAATAACACAAATTAACATAGGAATTAAATCATTGGAAGCAGAGTCATAAAGCAAGCTCAACTAACAAAATTCAGCAAACCAAGCAAATCAAATCATAAAAAAAATTCAAAGACTATCATGCAGAACAAAAATGCTAATACATTAACATCTATATATGTAATATGATAGGTCTATTGCGCAAGAGCAATAAATACCTTAAACCAGCAATTGCTTTCTTTAAACGAAAAAAAAAAAAAAAAAAAAAAAAAAAAAAAACAACACATCTTAATTTTTGTATTCGCCAAATATTAAACAAATGCAAGTATTTATTTACATCACATACCTACTATACAAAAAAGGCACGCAAGGTTGGTGTTCGGGGTTTGACGTATATATGAATTAATGAATACAATTTTTCTAAAGGGGCTACTAGCATCTCTCATAACGTATCTTAAGTTGTTTCCTCACTTCAGAGAAAAATTGTTTGATTTCCACCTTTTTCTTGATTGACGTTGGGTTGACATTGGGTTGGCATTGGGTTGGACTAAGAGTCTGCGTCCTTACAACGCGCACATTCTCGCAGAAAAGGATCTACCTACAATGGGTAACCTTTTGACTTTGGGTTGGACTAGGAGTGTGCATCCACACGAGGTGCACATTCTTGCAGAAAAGGATCTACCTACAATGGGTAACCTTTTGACATTGGGTTGGACTAGAGTGTGCGTCCTTACAACGCGCACATTCTTGCAGAAAAGGATCTACCTACAATGGGTAACCTTTTGACTTTGGGTTGGACTAGGAGTGTGCATCCACACGAGGTGCACATTCTTGCAGAAAAGGATCTACCTACAATGGGTAACCTTTTGACTTTGGGTTGGACTAGGAGTGTGCATCCACACGAGTTGCACATTCTTGCAGAAAAGGATCTACCTACAATGGGTAACCTTTTGACTTTGGGTTGGACTAGGAGTGTGCATCCACACGAGTTGCACATTCTTGCAGAAAAGGATCTACCTACAATGGGTAACCTTTTGACTTTGGGTTGGACTAGAGTGTGCGTCCTTACAACGCGCACATTCTTGCAGAAAAGGATCTACCTACAATGGGTAACCTTTTGACTTTGGGTTGGACTAGGAGTGTGCATCCACACGAGGTGCACATTCTTGCAGAAAAGGATCTACCTACAATGGGTAACCTTTTGACTTTGGGTTGGACTAGGAGTGTGCATCCACACGAGTTGCACATTCTTGCAGAAAAGGATCTACCTACAATGGGTAACCTTTTGACTTTGGGTTGGACTAGAGTGTGCGTCCTTACAACGCGCACATTCTTGCGGAAAAGGATCTACCTACAATGGGTAACCTTTTGACTTTGGGTTGGACTAGGAGTGTGCATCCACACGAGGTGCACATTCTTGCAGAAAAGGATCTACCTACAATGGGTAACCTTTTGACATTCAAGAAAAGGACCTACCTACAATGGGTAACCTTTTGACGTTCAAGAAAAGGACCTACCTACAATGGGTAACCTTTTGACATTCAAGAAAAGGACCTACCTACAATGGGTAACCTTTTGACATTCAAGAAAAGGACCTACCTACAATGGGTAACCTTTTGACATTGCAGAAAAGGACCTACCTACAATGGGTAACCTTTTGACGTTCAAGAAAAGGACCTACCTACAATGGGTAACCTTTTGACATTCAAGAAAAGGACCTACCTACAATGGGTAACCTTTTGACATTCAAGAAAAGGACCTACCTACAATGGGTAACCTTTTGACATTGCAGAAAAGGACCTACCTACAATGGGTAACCTTTTGACGTTCAAGAAAAGGACCTACCTACAATGGGTAACCTTTTGACATTGCAGAAAAGGACCTACCTACAATGGGTAACCTTTTGACATTCAAGAAAAGGACCTACCTACAATGGGTAACCTTTTGACATTCAAGAAAAGGACCTACCTACAATGGGTAACCTTTTGACATTGCAGAAAAGGACCTATCTACAATGGGTAACCTTTTGACGTTCAAGAAAAGGACCTACCTACAATGGGTAACCTTTTGACATTCAAGAAAAGGACCTACCTACAATGGGTAACCTTTTGACATTGCAGAAAAGGACCTACCTACAATGGGTAACCTTTTGACGTTCAAGAAAAGGACCTACCTACAATGGGTAACCTTTTGACATTGCAGAAAAGGACCTACCTAAAATGGGTAACCTTTTGACATTCAAGAAAAGGACCTACCTACAATGGGTAACCTTTTGACATTCAAGAAAAGGAACTACCTACAATGGGTAACCTTTTGACGTTCAAGAAAAGGACCTACCTACAATGGGTAACCTTTTGACATTCAAGAAAAGGACCTACCTACAATGGGTAACCTTTTGACATTCAAGAAAAGGACCTACCTACAATGGGTAACCTTTTGACATTGCAGAAAAGGACCTACCTACAATGGGTAACCTTTTAACAGTAAATTAGAAGTATGAGCCCACAAGAGGCGCACGAGATAAAACGTAATAAAAAAAAAATTTTAAACATACACATTTCAAACATACATTTATAAAATATATTCCTTCAAGTAGGAAGCATGACTAAATATTTTCTTCTTTATTTTCTTTTCTTCCGAGCATTTCCAACACAGAGAAATGGCTAAGAAAGCCATATGAGACACGACACAGCTTTCTCAATTCTCTTGATTCTGTAGAATCAAAGTGGGCAGGGACATCTGTTCATAGATCAAACCCACAACACAAGGCACACAATGCAGTATATCAGCAATATTTCGTCATACATTAGTATTTTAACGAGGATAACAACCAAAGCAGCAGCAAGAACTATAAGAACGACAGCACAGCACCAACTTCTGATTCATCAAACCATCAACAGAATTCACCAACAAGTTTCAGTAGCTCTTCAATTTTAACCACAAGCATTCAGCAGTATCTACAAGCCTCACAACAATCATCACCAAAAATTTGCAAAATAAAACGGATCAAGTTTTTCCACACACAAAGTAAACAAATTTTAATCTCAAAAAGTTAAGCAGACACTGAAAACACACCAAGAAATCTCCAGATATCTGTTTGCCAATACTGGCAGATATGACACAACCACATAAACAGCTTTCACAACAACAAAACTGGCCTTGGACATTGTCAAGTTTCAAAACTCTGGTTCATGAAAACCACCAACTACGATATTCTCACGACTCTCAAATTAAACTCTCCAAGGCATCTAACAGGCTTTCAGTCTGGAGATTCATTTGAACAACGATCTCCTCTGTCACTATAGTCACTTCTGTACATAATTCCCGAATCGACTTGGTTTTTTCCATTGGCATTGACAAACACTCAGGGGCGTCAATGGTTTTCCCAATGTCCTTGAGCAAATGCTATTCGGAAGGAGCCCCAAAGCAGAACTTAACTTCAAGCAAAATAACAATCAGAAGATATTAAACCGAAGGTTTAAAGTGGGCAGGATGTTCAATAATAGAGATGGGTAGTTCCGGAGCCAAATAGTTCCTGGAACTAGTTCCTCACTCGGAACTAGTTCCACTCGTTCCACAAAATTAATTTAAACAGTTCCATCGTTCCGACACAGCCACACACAAAAGAAAGAAAGAAGAAGAGGAACAAAAAACAAAACGAAAGCAAACATGTCTCTGACTCTGTTTGAAATACACAATACACACACGCATGTCATAGAATTCTCATCCAAAGCCAACACACATGGATGCGAACGAGTTGAGCGTCAAAAATTCACAAACCAAAACCACAAATACACTCTTATGAATCATGCTCATGGACATGGAACTACATTAATAGTTCCAGTTTCATGTCTTCCATCAGGAAAAAATTCTTGATAGTTCCGCGGAACTAGTTCCAGGAACTAGAAGGAAAAAATATTCAATATCATACTATTTCTTTTTTTGGTGCATTTTCCTAAAAAAAAACTCAAATTCTTGATAGTTCCGCGGAACTAGTTCCAGGAACTAGAAGAAAAATATATTCAATATCATACTATTTCTTTTTTTGGTGCATTTTCCTAAAAAAAAACTCAAATTCTTGATAGTTCCGCGGAACTAGTTCCAGGAACTAGAAGGAAAAAATATTCAATATCATACTATTTCTTTTTTTGGTGCATTTTCCTAAAAAAAAAACTCAAATTATTGATAGTTCCGCGGAACTAGTTCCAGGAACTAGAAGGAAAAAATATTCAATATCATACTATTTCTTTTTTTGGTGCATTTTCCTAAAAAAAAACTCAAATTATTGATAGTTCCGCGGAACTAGTTCCAGGAACTAGAAGAAAAATATATTCAATATCATACTATTTCTTTTTTTGGTGCATTTTCCTAAAAAAAAACTCAAATTCTTGATAGTTCCGCGGAACTAGTTCCAGGAACTAGAAGGAAAAAATATTCAATATCATACTATTTCTTTTTTTGGTGCATTTTCCTAAAAAAAAAAACTCAAATTATTGATAGTTCCGCGGAACTAGTTCCAGGAACTAGAAGGAAAAAATATTCAATTTCATACTATTTCTTTTTTTGGTGCATTTTCCTAAAAAAAAAACTCAAATTCTTGATAGTTCCGCGGAACTAGTTCCAGGAACTAGAAGGAAAAAATATTCAATTCCATACTATTTCTTTTTTTGATACATTTTCCTGAAAAAAAAACTCAAATTATTGATAGTTCCGTGGAACTAGAAGGAAAAAATATTCAATATCATACTATTTCTTTTTTTGGTGCATTTTCCTGAAAAAAACTCAAATTCTTGATAGTTCCGCGGAACTAGTTCCAGGAACTAGTTCCGACCGAAAAAAGAACCGTTCCATGTTCGTTCCGGCTTTGGAACTGTTTTGCGCATCTCTATTCAATAATCCGTGCCTACCACGGAGAAGAAGACTACCAACACACACGCATGACATGCCAACCAACGACACCAACCAACGATCGTGTGTGTTTCCTTATTCCTTATTCTTCCCTCCCTCTCCTCTCGTCAGTCTTAACAAGATCTCTCAATAAAGAGGACGTGCAGTCCAATTAATAACAAAACAATGTGTTGTGTCTTATTTATATTATTTATTATTATCAATATGTTATACAGTCCACTTAAGTTACTAATAGATTATTGTTCAAAGAACAAATTTTATATTAATCACCGATTCTGTGCAAAGTTTGTTTATCGAATGTAAACAAACTTTTTGATATAAATAGTGCTTAAAAAATAAAAATAAATCAGTTCTATTAAAGAATTCAAAGAAGTAGTTTCTATTCACCCGAAGCTACCACATTGGTGACCCCGAGTAAACACTCTAATAGGTATCCCCCGACCAACGGTAAGGTACCACACTCAATTAACAAGGTATCCCCCGACCCACGGTAAGGTGCCTCACACAAAACATTCACACACAGTTAAGAAGGTATCCCCCGACCAACGGTAAGGTGCCATCATTAACCCATACGACAGTTGACACCAACACAATGCCTGACACCGTAGACAAGGTCCAAGAAGAGGTTATTGGCAGAGTTTCCATCAAAGTGCCACCATTCTGGAAGCGGAGCCCTGACCTGTGGTTCCTCCAGCTTGAAGCCCAGTTCCACACCAGTGCAATCACATCTGATGTCACAAAGTATTTCACTCTTGTTGGAAACCTTGAAGCAGATGTCCTGACCGAAGTTCGAGATGTAGTCACCAGCCCTCCTGCTACAGAAAAATACAATGGTCTGAAGAATCGACTTCTAGCAGCGTTTCAAGAATCTGAGCAGAAAAGACTCCAGACCCTTCTCAGTGGCATTACTCTCGATGGAAGACGACCAACTCAGCTGCTTTCTAAGATGAGAGAGCTTGCGTCATCCACTATTTCTGAAGACATCCTCAGAACCTTATGAAGCAGCTGCCGAACACCACCCAGTCCATCCTGTCGTGTAGTGCCAACCAAGACCTCAAGACTTTGGCAGAAATGGCAGATAAAATTTCTGACGTTTATTCCAGTTCAGATGTTGCTTCTGTCTCAAAGCCCTCCAATGTTTCTGAAATTTCTGAGTTAAAAAATCAGATTGCTTCTCTTCAAAAGGATATTGAGCAACTTAAAGTATCCAGAAGCCGAAGCAATTCACGTTCCAAAAAATTTTATCCGAAATAAATCAAAGTCAAGAAATCAAAAAATGTGCTACTACCACCGTCGATTTGGCAAACAAGCAAGAAAGTGCCAAGAACCTTGCCAGTTTCAGACGGGAAACTAATTTGTGGACAGCAATCAGCGACTAGCCAGCCCGCAGACACCATAAGTCGCCTTTATGTCAATGAGAAATCTTCAAATAAATGTTTTCTCATTGACACTGGAGCCACAATTTCCGTCATTCCACCATCAAGCATAGAAAAGCGGAACAATCAATCGAACCGTGTTCTCTATGCAGCAAATGGCACTGAAATTCCAACTTATGGAGAGCGTTTGATGTCCCTCAACCTTGGTCTTCGAAGAAACTTCACCTGGCCTTTCATCATTGCCCAAGTCACCGAGCCAATCATTGGTTCCGATTTCCTGTCCTTTTTCGATCTTTTAGTGGATGTTAAAAACAAGAAACTAATTGATCGAAAAACAAGTCTTCAAACACATGGCTTTGGCGCAACAACATCTTCAAGTGCCGCAAACATCCAAACAATAAATCCTTCCTCATTCATTTACGATTTATTGAATGAATTTCAAGACATCACCAAGACGAATCTGTTGGCTAAAACCAAGCACAATGTGACACACCACATCCAAACAAAAGGACCTCCTGTGTTTTCAAAAGCAAGGCGTCTATCTCCGGAACAGCTAAAGACAGCCAAACAAGAATTTGAGTTCATGATCAACCAAGGGATTTGTCGACCATCAAAGAGCAGCTGGGCGAGTCCTCTTCACATGGTCAAGAAAAAAAATGGTGACTGGCGTCCATGTGGCGACTATAGAAGACTCAATGCGATAACCATCTCAGATCGCTATCCCATGCCTCCCATTGTAGATTTTGCTCATCATCTGAAGGGTAAGAAAGTCTTCAGCGTCATAGATCTGACTCGTGCCTACCATCAGATCCCTGTGGAACCAGAAGATATCCCAAAAACAGCTATCATCACTCCTTTTGGACTGTTCGAGTTCATGGTGATGACTTTTGGTCTGTGCAACGCTGCACAAACTTTTCAACGATTCGTTCATGAAGTGACCAGGGGCCTTGATTTCTGTTTTCCTTACATTGATGACTTCCTAATCGCATCAAACTCATCTGAAGAGCACCAAAATCATCTCAAACAGCTTTTCCAACGTTTTCGAGAATTTGGTCTTACCATCAATCCTTCCAAATGCACTTTCCAGTCATCATCCGTAAGCTTCTTGGGTTATCTTGTCACTGAAGAAGGACTCAAACCATTGCCATCCAAAGTTGAAAACATCATGTCATACAAGAAACCATCAACAGTCCAAGAGCTCCGAAGATTTTTGGGCATGCTTAACTTCTACAGACGTTTTTTTCCAAATGCTGCTCAAATCCAAGCTCCACTTCATGCATATCCATGTGGCAACAAGAAAAATGATAACACACCTATCAATTGGACGGCCGAACTAGAAAATGCTTTTCAAGCCTGTAAAGAAGCTCTAGCTAACTCAACTCTCCTAGCACATCCAGATACTGACGCTCCATTGTCAATCATGACAGATGCATCCGATACTGCTGCAGGTGCAGTTGTTCAACAGCTTGTCTCTAACCATTGGCAACCTCTTGGCTTCTTTCACCTACACAAAGGAAATATAGTGCCTATGACCGAGAGCTGCTAAGTGCTTACATGGCAATCAAGCATTTCCAGCATATGGTGGAAGGAAGAAAGTTCGTTCTCTACACTGACCACAAACCTCTTACTTTCGCTTTTCAACAAAAGCCAGAGAAATCAAGCCCTCGTCAACTCAGACATTTGGACTTCATCGGACAGTTTACAACTGATATAGTTCACATCAGCGGCAAAGACAACGTAGTCGCTGATGCTTTATCCAGACTTAACGCCATTTCTTCACCATCCTCAATCGATTACAACAATGTGTCTCATAAACAACAAACCGATGAAGAACTCAAGAACCTCCTCAACTCTACTTCTTCGTCTCTACAGTTGAAACAAATCACTCTACCAGATACAAATCACCAAATCTTTTGTGATATTTCAACAGGCAAAGCACGACCATACATTCCATCAGATCTGCGACGTCAAGTTTTCAATACAATTCACAACATGTCACATCCCAGTGTTAAGAAAACTACCCAGATGATAAAAGAACGATACATATGGCCTGACTTGAAGAAAGATTGTCGCAAATGGTCTCAAACGTGCCTAAGCTGCCAAAAAAGCAAGATTCAACATCATATCCGATCTCCAATTGCAAATTTTTCACCTCCCGAAGAAAGATTTCATCATGTTCATCTTGATCTTATTGGACCCTTACCATACTCAGCCGGATACTCGTATGCCCTAACCTGTATTGATCGTTTCACAAGATGGCCAGAAGTTATTCCAATACCAGACATCACCGCCGAAACAGTGGCAACAGCTTTTCTTTCTGGATGGATTTCCAGGTTTGGAATCCCTAAAGAAATCGTGACGGACCAAGGAAGACAGTTTGAATCCTCTCTTTTCAATGAACTGTCAAAACTTCTGGGCATTAAGAGACACCGTTCATCGCCTTATCATCCCCAGGCAAATGGAATGATAGAACGATTCCACCGGACTCTGAAGGCAGCAATCAAATGCCATGAAACAGAAGATTGGGTTGCCAAACTCCCAATTGTTCTGCTCGGCCTAAGATCATCCCTGCAAGAAGACTTTAAAGCAACTTTAGCTGAACTTGTCTATGGAACAACATTGAGACTCCCAGGCGATATGTTTATTGCAACTGACTCTTCATCAAGCCATGATTTTCTCAACAAATTTCGAGATAATATGCAAAATATTAAGCCTATTCAACCTGAACGTCATGGTTCAACCAAAATTTTCATCGATAAGAACCTTCAACATTCAAGTCATGTTTTTGTTCGTAACGATGCAGTAAAAAAACCACTACAACAACCTTATGATGGCCCATATCTAGTGAAATCAAAAACAAGCAAATACTTCACACTAGAAATCAAAGGACATCAGAAAAACATCTCCATTGATCGCCTCAAACCAGCATTTCTTTTAAATGATCAACACCAAATCCAAGAAAGAAATTTAACACCTACTTCACCTCAGATGCCAATCACTCAGACTACAAGAAGCGGTAGACGTGTCCATATTCCAGACAGATATCGTTGCAACTAGAGGGCGAGTACTGTGGCGATTCATGAAATTCATAAAATCCACTTAGTTTTAAAATCATTTTCAAATATTATTTTACTTTAAGAACAAATTTTATATTAATCACCGATTCTGTGCAAAGTTTGTTTATCGAATGTAAACAAACTTTTTGATATAAATAGTGCTTAAAAAATAAAAATAAATCAGTTCTATTAAAGAATTCAAAGAAGTAGTTTCTATTCATCCGAAGCTACTACAAGACCACAGTTTGTTAGTTGTTTTATTACATTTGAAAATGATAACACATATCAGCTTATCTGGTTCTAAGATTTCGAACATACTTTGAAAACAGGAGGTGACACTAACCAATCTCTTGCTAAATTTTTGGATTCTAAGGGCCATTTGCTGAATCGAGACTTTAATAATTTATGTAGAACATAAGCTCTTATTCTCTACTTTTGCCTCTGCGTAAATTGTCACATAAGGATTTATGTTTAACTTAAATGCTTAAGTTTCGATTCAGCAAACGGGTCTAAATCAATGATTGAATTTTGATTTCCTTGCAGTCTATTCAAATAGTTGTAAAATAATTTATAATTTTAAACATGCAAGGAAAAAATAATAGTAACATAGTAAAATCGTAGGTGTCTAAAATGTGTATTTACATTTTATATAAGTCTCGTTGGTCGTTGGTCTAGTTAGATACATAGAACTCAATTCTACACAAAAATCTAGGCCATCACTTGTATTACCCGAATAAAAATTACTCCTTCGTAATATTGGCCATGTATTTTCTATTTTTTATTCTATAAATATGAATGTGAATTCACAATTCACACAGTGGTCAGTTTTATTTTGTCATTACATTTAATTTTTATTATAATGGTGTACAGTACATAATAATTTTATTAATATTGTAGGTATAACGTTAATACTAGAAATAACTTTAAGCCTAAAAAGAATTTCGAACAATGAAACACCGTTTTATAAGAATGTATAAATATGGGGGATATTTTTTGTTTGTTTTTTTATATTTTAATTATTTTTTTGGTTTATTGTGGGTGCAGTAAAACATATATAAATTTTATAAGAATTCCGCATGCAAATGATATTAATCAAAATTTTGCAAAATATTTTATATTTATTTTTTTTTTTCATTTCAGTACGGACATCTATTGGGATGTGGGGGAAGTTATATTTTTTTTTTCACTAGATTGAAATTTTTTTCACTTCAAATTTTACATTTAAGAACAATTCGATTATGACTCAGATTTTCATATATAAATGTATTTAAATTCTTAAGGTATTTATTTTTTTAATGTTTTTGTAATAAGAAATGAATCTTGTTCATTTATACTGATAATTGTTTTTTTGTTTATTTTTGTTTACTTGACTTCCCAACTCGACAGATTAATACAAAAAGTTATGGATTTTCTTAAATAAAAGTTAAACATTTGTTACGAAAAAAAAACTATTTAAGGGAATGATGTGTTGATTGTGATGATGTTGATGATGAGTATTGGACTTAGTTAAGCCAATTTTTTGTTTTTGGTTCAATGAAGCAATTATTATAAAAATGTAAATCGTTTGTGTTATATAAATAAATAATTCGTAACATTTTGTTTTAATTTTTTTACTACAAAAAGAAAACACTGTTATTTGCTTGAATTGATTAGAAAAAAAAATTAGACTTGGTCCTAAGACTAACTACACGTTTTCCATGGTCAAAATAATATAACGTTTGCCTTATAATTAATAACCTAAGAAACATGATTTCTATTAAATGTCTACACTCAAAAAAAAAAAAAAAAAGAAAGAAAACAATAAGGATGTATACAAAAAAACAAAAAAGAGAAAGAAGAAAAGAAAAAATCGTTTGCTTGGCCAACAAACGTTACATGAAAAATTCCTCTGTTGAGTGGGAAAGCGGAAGTCACGTTCGTCCTGGACGATCAAGTATGGAAATCTCTATAACTCGTAGACCACGGTATGTTGGGTCAATGACTTGCAATCCTTTGGGATTGTAAATGCGTTCATTTTGGGCAGCAATAAATTTTGATATTTTACGCAGGACCTTAAAAAATGGAAAATTGTAGTTTGTTGTTTTTTTTTTTTTAAATATAAATTAAATATTTACCTTCTCGTAATGCGTTTCCGAGCACATATATACTAAGTAAGCTGTAATGCATCCAATGCAGCCTTCACAGTATGTGCTGCAAGTGCCTTTTTCAGCTTCCGCAAAAAACTCATTTAATCTATTTATTGTTGACTCGAAAATCTGACGTTCAATCTAAAATTAAAGAAATTTGTATGATGCACATTAATACATTTTTGAACATATGTATGGGTACGAAAACAACATGATGTTCTTCTTGAAGTTAATTATTTCAATTAATTTATTCAAAAAGAATTATTCTCAGCATTTTCTACCTTACGTGTAATAAAATACTCCCATACGTGCATAAGCACATGAAAATGTTAACTTTAGAACATCAAAAGACATGTTTCAAATACTATTCTACTTTTCTTGAACTATACACATGTACGATTTGATTGTTAATCTTGTATATTCTGTAGCACTCTTTAACAATAGTTTTGTTAATTATGAAATATCTTCTTCGTTTAAAAAGACTTAATATTTCCCATTCTTAAAAAAGGTGACAAAAATACTGTTGAAAACTATAGATGTATTTTTTGATGAATACTTAATGAAAGTATAAAAATAATTTTTTTTTCGCAACTAGGTGTGTTGAACAAACTTCTTCATGCCATTAAAAATATGTACAAAAACACTTTTGGACGTATCCTCTTTCATTGATTGGTTAAAACTGACACAGGTATTAAACAAGGATATCCACTTAGTGGTTTATTATTCTCACTATTTATAATTGACAGTTCACCATCTTACAGGAGGAATAAGAATATAAAATAACAGAAACTTCAATCAATGTTCTAGTATACGCTAAAGCCGATGACCTAGTCATACTATCAGCATCACAAAACAATTTACCCTTGATGATAAACCATCTCGGTTTCAATCAAAATCGAAAACTTATTTTTTTTTTCTCGATCCAATCAGCCCGTAAAGTGGAAAACCTTTGTAAGTGGCAAAATAATACCAAACAAGCTTAATTCAACATTGGACTTCAAAAAGTACCATAGTGAAAAATCGAAAGCGGACCAAAATTTTCGCAAACAACTAAATAAATTTATTTACCAAATTTTCAACTTAGTTTTAAAGTTTACACTATAGCAAGATTAAATGGAAAGAAAACAAAATATTCGGTTTAGTGATTAATACGCTTAATACGCTTAAAGTTAATAACTTATACACTAAAAATTGAAAGGGGATTACTTTCTTAAAAGGTTACTTAAGTTATTTGATATTCAATTGCATAGATTGCAATTTCTTATCTACATCTCTGATTGTAAAGGGAAATCGGTAGAAACGGCCTTACGCACTATTGAATAATCACAAAAATTTCACCTTAGTTGCATTCCTTGACATCAAAGGTACATTCTACAACGTGATCAACCTAGCAATCAAAACCCAATGAAGAATCTTAAAGTTGATAGCTCAAAGCTAAAAGATGTCAGGCAGAAAAGTATAAGGAAAAATTATTGGTATGCCAATGCTTACTTTATTTAGTTAAATTGGTAAAATAGTCGGCCCTAGGGAGGTATCCTACGAAGCAGAAATTTGTCTGATTTAATACGAAGATGGTTGTCAGATGGTTTCGAGACGAACAGCTGTGCTCTTGGCTCGCGTTTGCTAAAAATACAGAGAGGAGATAGATTGAGTAATATATCTAATGCCTCAGAAGGTATCGAACGAAAGGCTCTGCTGATTACATACATGCAGACTAAACTTCGGGCTTTACTTTGCTTGTCGCGATATGTTACTTTGTCCAAAGTGTTTACTAAACTGTCACCCTGTAAGTTAGAATTGGTCTGATGACAGCTGTGTATAGCCAGTGAGTTATTTTTGGGGATAGCCCTCATTCATCCCCAAAAGCTTTTTGCAGAAGAAATGATTTTTCTTATTCATTATTGAATATTGGTCTCTTAGTTAAATTTTCAATTTAAAATAGGACGTAGATATATAGCTTTGTCTGAGAAAGTAAGTGGAACACCATTGATAAAGAGAGGGTCTACGAAAAAATTTGAAATTTTATATTTTGTTTGTAAAGAGGATAAGTACAGTTTTTGAGGATTCACCCCTTATTCCCAGTTTGTTGTCACTTTACTTGTCTGAGAGCAGTCTACATTATTGTTCGATTATGGTTTGGAATTATTTTCCTGATACGGTAATGTTGACATCGTTAGGGTATGCAATCACTTTGAGTCCATCTGTTTCTAGATCGACTAGTAGTTCACTAACCATCAAGTTCCCACATGAACGGGGAAAGCACCTCTCCTTACTGTGTGCCTCTCCTAATAGATATTCTTCCTGAAAAGACACCTAAAGTTGAGTTTATAATATTTGCTATCAATTCAACACACATGAGATGGCCAATCATCAAAACATGCCAAACGACCAAGTTAAGCTGGCCTAAGCCGGATCCAAAACGTGAACAAAATCTGTGGTCACTGAGAAAATCGCATATTAGCTCCTTAATAGGTGTTCTAACAGGAAACTGAGTCATTGGCAGATACGCCGCCGTTTGACTAGACGACTTCTGCTGTTTTGATGAAGAATAAGAGGAAATATTATCAGTTGTTTTCCTGACAGCCATTTCTATCTAATCTAACCTAAACATATGCTGTCCTCAAAAAAATACATTCAACATGGACGTTTTGGACAAACACCATACTTCTACATAGTAAAGCACTTGTTCTACCCAGGCTCCGCTGCAAGTACAGACAACAACACCAGCGTTGAAATAAAAATTTGGTTTAAAATGGCAATTGACCAGCAAAGACTCTTCTCGAGTAACTAAGGGCCATTTTTTTCACTCGAAGTTAACTTGAGGAATTTTATCTTCAACTTCCGAATTCGGTTTTATTCACTCCAAGTTGACGTTTTCAACTTTTGATTCTCAACTAGAGAGTTGATAAACTTTAGGTTTCTCAACTCTTAGGGCGATTTTGTTCACTATTGATCAACTTGAAGCAAACTCTCAAGTTGACAAACTTGAGAGTTGACTTTAACTAGAGAGTTAAAACAAAAGTTAAGAATCTATTTTGTTCACTATTTTTTTCTTAACTCTCGAGTTTAAAAAACAAAAGTTGGCCAACTTTCAGTTTTGAAAATATCCTTGGGATATTTGTGACAGTAAACACAAAAACTGTAAGTTTATAATCATATTTTGAATGTTTTACGTCAGTTAGAATTTTATAAAGGTTTGTGTTGTATTTGGTCTTCAAAATGTCGAAGAAAGTAAGTCTGAGAAAGTAAGTGGAACACCATTGATAAAGAGAGGGTCTACGAAAAAATTTGAAATTTTATATTTTGTTTGTAAAGAGGATAAGTACAGTTTTTGAGGATTCAGTTTGTTGTCACTTTACTTGTCTGAGAGCAGTCTACATTATTGTTCGATTATGGTTTGGAATTATTTTCCTGATACGGTAATGTTGACATCGTTATGGTATGCAATCACTTTGAGTCCATCTGTTTCTAGATCGACTAGTAGTTCATTAACCATCAAGTTCCCACATGAACGGGGAAAGCACCTCTCCTAATAGATATTCTTCCTGAAAAGACACCTAAAGTTGAGTTTATAATATTTGCTATCAATTCAACACACAAGAGATGGCCAATCATCAAAACATGCCAAACGAAATGACCAAGTAAAGCTGGCCTAAGCCGGATCCAAAACGTGAACAAAATCTGTGGTCACTGAGAAAATCGCATATTAGCTCCGTAATAGGTGTTCTAACAGGAAACTGAGTCATTGGCAGACACGCCGCCTTTTGACTAGACGACTTCTGCTGTTTTGATGAAGAATAAGAGGAAATATTATCAGTTGTTTTCCTGACAGCCATTTCTATCTAATCTAACCTAAACATATGCTGTCCTCAAAAAAATACATTCAACATCGACGTTTTGGACAAACACCATACTTCTACATAGTAAAGCACTTGTTCTACCCAGGCTCCGCTGCAAGTACAGACAACAACACCAGCGTTGAAATAAAAATTTGGTTTAAAATGGCAATTGACCAGCAAAGACTCTTCTCGAGTAACTAAGGGCCATTTTTTTCACTCGAAGTCAAACATAACTTGAGGAATTTTATCTTCAACTTCCGAATTCGGTTTTATTCACTCCAAGTTGACGTTTTCAACTTTTGATTCTCAACTCGAGAGTTGATAAACTTTAGGTTTCTCAACTCTTAGGTCCATTTTTTTCATTCGGAGTTGAACATAACTTTAGGATTTTTATCCTCAACTTCCGAATTTGGTTTTATTCACTCCAAGTTGACGTTTTCAACTTTCGATTTTAAACTCGAGAGTTGATCAACTTCCAGTTTTCTCAACTTCCCTAAAAAGTAGAAGTTTGCCGAGCAAACTTCAGATTTTTTTTTATTTTTCTGTCAAAATTTTGTGCCCTTCTTTAGTTTTGTCATAATAATTTGATATTTTTTTCACAATTTAACAAATTAAACACAAAAAAAAAATACAAATATGCTAACGATATGACAAAATAAAATTTTAATTTAAATAAATGACAGTTTTTTTTCCATATTTCATAAATATCCCAGGGATATTTTTCAAACTAGAAGCTGGCCAACTTTAGATCTTCAACGGGAGAGTTGAGAAAATAATTAGTGAATAAAAAGGAATCACAACTTGCGTTTCAACTCTCGAGTTATAGTCAACTCTCAAGTTGGCAAACTCGAGAGTTTGCTTCAAACTTCAAGTTGAGCAATAGTGAAAAAAATGGCCCTTAGAAAAGTAGAAGTTGGCTGAGGAAACTAGAAATTTTACGAGAAAAATTTTGTGCTCTTTTTTAGTTTTGTTTCAAAAGCTTGTTTTTGCTTTAGATAAATAAACTCCTGCTCAAAATTAACGCACACATTTTTCGTCTGAAGTTATACCCCTGCATCTTATTTTAAAAGGCTTTAAAATTCTTTGGTGCATTTTTTTGTGTTTTGTTATTGTTTAGCAAGTCGAAAAAATGCTAAACTGCAACAGTATTATCAACCAAAAAAAAAGATAAACCAAATTTAACAATTCCAGGTCTGAAAACTGATTATAAAAAAATTTTTATTTTTAAGAAGAAAAATTTTTTAAAAATGGAAGCGGGTGACGGTTCTTTCTCATAATTGTATGCAATACTTGGTATAGTCTCCTCTAGCGCATATGACAACCTGGAGTCGTTTGTCCATTCCACTAATTAACTTTTGAAGGTTTTGTTTTAACACTTCTTTCACTGAAGTTTTCAGTTGATCAAGACTGCTTGGAGGTGGATTTCGGTCGCGAATGCATCTTTTCAATATTTCCTACACATGTTCTATTGAATTCAAATCCAGATTTCTGTGTGGTTAATCCGAAGCTGGAATATTAAAATCTTGAAGATATTCTCAAACTACTCTAGCATGCATTATCGTGCATCACACTAAACTGTGGACCAAATCTAGGGGTGATTGGAACCAGATGTTGTTCGAGGGCATCAGTCAAGTATTTTTGGGTACTTAACTTAGGTCTAGAAAGGCTCGCTAACTCCGTAGGTGTTGTAAAGCAGATTTAACTCCATGAAATTTTATGACTCTTCTTTAAAAGGCTCGCGGGTTAACAGACAGACTTCAGCAAATCTCTCCCCAAATCTTCCCGACAAACATATTATTCCATACCTTTAATTTAAGATCACTATTGTCTCATTTGAGAAAATAACCATGATGCTGTGGCATAAAGTAATAGCAGGACTTTACTTTAAAATAACTAGGATGTGCGTTAAATTTGAGCAGGAGTGTACATAAAAATTTGATGTTTTTTTCACAATTTATCAAATTAAACACAAAATAGAATACAAATATGCTATCGATATGACAGATTGAAATTTTATTTTTAAATGACAGTTTTTGTTCCATATTTCATAACTATCCCAATTGGCCAAGTTTAGATCTTCAACTGGAGAGTTTAGAAAGTAATTAGTGAATAAAAAGAAATTACAACTTGCGTTTCAACTCTCGAGTTATAGTCAACTCTCAAGTTGGCAAACTCGAGAGTTTGCTTCAAACTTCAAGTTGAGCAATAGTGGAAAAAAATGGCCCTAAGGTGTCCCTTTACAAAACAATCATCATCCTAGTCCTGTAATATGGTACAGACGTCCCCTATGCATTGATTAGAGAAGAAGATACAACAAAGAAGTGCACGGGTTTTACGGGGACACTAACTTGACTAAGAAAGTAAAAGTGCAGCGCGTGAGATGGCTAGGTCACGTTAAGCGTATGGACAACATTGCTTTCGCCTCCAAACCATGAGAGTTGAAAGCCAATGTAATCGCTTAAAAAAAATCTTAAGGCTTCCAATCAGTTCCCAGACAGCTAGAAAAGTTGTATAGGTACCTACTGTGTGCTAGGAGAGATAACATAAATTGTCTGACGTCAAGGAGATGAATAAATGAAGACAATAAATAACCAAAAAGTTTATATATTGGAACACAAGGCAGAGGGCCTGTTAAATGTTGAAATTTAGAATGAAACATTCCACTCATTCCGATTGGAAAATTTAATAGGGATGAAAACAGTCAGGAGAAAAAACAACAAAAGAAAACAAAAGAAATGAAAACTCATGTCAAACTAATTAAAGCCAACCTATTGTTAAGGAACGCGCTCGGGGCAAAGTTTCTATTTCATTCTTTTCTTTTTTTTTTGTGTGAGACTTCTGCATTAAATTTTGTGTCAAGGACTTTTTTGTTAGCTTATCAGCGCATTGCCACATAAATTAATTTGATTAAAATGTAGTAATTATTGTTGTTGTTTTTCTATTTCTAATACTTACAAGACCCTCCAATTCACTGGGAAGTCTCGTATGGAATTTGACTGATGTTCCTTCGCTGTAGTCGCGTTGTATAAACACCTTTGTACAATTTGTTGACTGAAGTGCTGTCGTCGCTGGAGTCCCTGTTTGTGACATCTTGCAGCGGTATATCCTAAACATTTTCATTAATTCAATTGCAATAAAGTATTTTGATAAAATAAAATTCACATTTTTCATACCGATTACAGCGGAAATTCCTTGAAAAATAACAAATTTGTTGGATTTCTTTTTTGGTTTCTGTGGGTGACTATGATTTTTCTTTCTCTGAACTGTGACCAAAATTAGATCTTTTTATTTTTTCGTCACTGACGTTTATATTGGGAAATGTCAGAAATTGTTTAGAATTGGATAGAAATTATTATGACATTTTACCAAGTTTTAGTTTATTTATGTTTTGAAAATGTAGGTGGCAGTAGTAAAAAGGTTGAAGTCATGGATGAAAACCAAGTTTAAAAATATTTATGATTAGTACTGTACTACAGATTAGGTTGGTGAATTTACTTAAATTTTTAGTACAGTACAAACAAAGTTTATGAATAGGAGAATGGTAGAGTTGAAATGTGCTACGGGTAGTCAAAATATGAATTAAGTAGAGGAGTTAGTGAAAGTATTTTTGTTTATTTGGAATTGTTTTTTTTTCCAATTAACGTGCGAACACCATTTTTTTTATAAAAAACTGAAAACAAATAAATAAATCTCTTTAAAAACTATAAGGCCTTCCCAACTAGCACAACAGCTTCTATAAATTGAAATCTCGCAGGATCTACTTTCTATACAGCTTGTATTGAGCTTGCTTCTGAATTTAACTGCTTATAGAAGTTCGGACTTGTTTAAAAACTTCTAATAAGTTGTTTAAATACTGTTAAAGAAACTTAAACGATAAGCCTGTTTAATGAATTTATAGAAGCTTTACAGAAGTTACCAAGTTTTGTATTTAATTTTTGGTTTTGATATTAAATAATCTAGCTCGTACACTTTTTGGTTTTGACATTGAATAATTTAGCTCGGACATTTTTTTGCTATTTGAACTGATTCAGTTTTTGATTTCATCAATGAATATACTAGGATGGCCGAGTGGGTAGAGTGATGGACTACCATCAAGCAGATACGAAGTTCAATTCCTGGGTGTGGTAAACAAATTATATACTTTAAAAATTATTATTAGTAGATATACTAAAAACGAATGGAATGTTATATATAATATCAGATCAAAAGATAAAATTCATTCATAAAAAAGAATTCTTTTTTTGTTTTTGTAGTTGTTTTTTTTTTTTTTTAATTGCGATAAAACATGTATTAAAGAGCTATACAAGCTCTTCCGAAGCTATCTGTCAAACCTCAAAGCTTCTGTAGAGCTTCGGTAAAGCTTCGTTTAAGTTCCTTATAGAGGGTCAAACTTGTATAACGTTCTCCTTTTTCCATGCCCAACAACCTTACTAAAGTTTAAAAGAAGCTGAAATGTAGCTTTTGTAATACCTTAATCGAAGCTGAAATTTTAGTTGGGAACTGAGGTTTATCTGACTATTGAAAAGTTGGCCCTTAGAGCAATAAAAATAACAAGTTTCTTAATACTAAATTTTTCTTAATTAGGTAATTTAAAAATTAAATATCTATTAATGAAAATTAGGTTCTTTTGTCTCTCGAAATAAGGAATTTTAATAAAATAAACAAACATTTGTACATATCTTGAAGGACTCGATTTTTTAGGTCCATTTTCTTCATGTAAAATCCTTAATTATTTTACTTTCATAAACGGTGGCGCACGTTCTCATGGACCGGGATAGCAAGGTTAGGTGGTTAAGTGGTTAGGTTGTAGTGGTTGTCAGGCAAATTACCCGAAACACTTTGACGCCAAGTGATAGTGGGGCGTGCAATGCGGCACTTACGCCAAACGGTTTTTTAGTTCTCCCGGTTTAAACCGACAAAAAACCGGCTGACAAAAAAAGCGTCGAACAAAAAAAGATCCGACAAAAGACAAAAAACTGAAAACCCTCAAAACTTTCATTCCCTCTTTCAACTAACCATATTGTAACGTGTTATTCCGGGTTCACAATAAAACTTATTTCGATTTATTTAATCTCCACTTATTTTCCGTTCAAATAAAAACACACTTTATTTCAACTCAATTTACTTTTATTATTCGCTCAAAAAAGGGGGGGGGGGGGGGCACCCAGGACCCCCCCTTCCTACGCGCATGTTGACAACACAAAGTTGCCGGTTATAAACCTTAGAGGCGAGTACCCATCAAGTAATCGCTGTAAATATGTTTATTTACAAAAAATGAAAATGAATGCATTCGGAAGAAAATCTCATTCAGAAAGAAAATCACAGTTTCATTAGTTGTACCTGTAATATAAAGTCTGTACCTACTTAAAGTCGTGTTCATCCACTGTGTGTGGCATTAATACTTCTTTTTTTCCGAATCGATCGATACAAATCTAAATGAAAAAAAAAAAAAAAAAACAATACAGACATAGAAACGTATTTTGTTGCGTTTTTCTCATTTTTCTTGTTACTTTCGTTTTTGATTAATTTTTATAATGTTGAGAGAAAAGTGTTTACCCGTCCTGTAGGTATATAGATACGTCATATGTTTTATTGGTTTGTATATATTTTTTCATGAAGATTTAAACTTTTCGTACGAAATGGATAGATGATCATCTGTTGCCGTCGTCGTATCGTCTTGTTGAACGTCATCTTCTCATCATCATAATCATATTTCCCTAATTATGTTATCGATAGTGTTTTGATTATCGCTATCTAGGTTACCTACCAGTTAGCGTGCATAATGTATCATTACCATGTTGTGCTTTGTGCACTTGGTGCATATTTTGGTGCGTGCGAAACGTGTGAACACAAAGTTGTTGTGTTCGATATTGATCTCAACGGAAGGTTAAAGAAAAGTAGTACGTAATGTCTTAAGAAATTGAAAGCATTTTTTCGAAAGAACGATAAGAAGCACTAAAATGTATAACGTTTAAATACCCGAAAGATTATTGTCGTTTAAAAGATCAACACCGATAGCAACGTCTCTGCTCATCACTATTTCTGATTCATTAAAAATTGGTATATTTAGGTATATGATAATATTGATTAGTGAAGAAACAAAACTTATGTTTAATCAATTTGAAAATAATAAACATGTGTCTTCTTGAAGGTAGAAGGTGGAAGACACGAACACAAGTGCATTCTGACTATTAAAAAGTTAGTGTTAACAATTCGGGACACATTCGGGACACGTTCGGGACACGTTCGGAACACGTTCGGGACACATTAAAGACACGTTCGGGACACATTCTGGACACGTTCGGGACACATTCGGGACACGTTCGGGACACGTTCGGGACACGTTCGGGACACTTTCGGGACACGTTCGGGATACATTCGGGACACGTTCGGGATACATTTGTGTTTTTTTAGAACTATGTAAAAGGAAACACTTTCTTTTTCACGGAATTCTTAATTTTTGAGATGAATATTAACACCTACTGGTGTTTTGAGGTGTTACTTCTAGTGACGCTCACCCCTACTCAAAAAGTATTAATTTTTTCATAAAGCATTATTTAATTTTTATAGTGATGGTTTCGGTTCTCATTCTATGGAACATAATAAAATATGTACTTTAAAATAATGTGTCATAAGTACCTATATATTTTTTTTAGCTTGATCAACCATCTTCTCCTACCCCTACTCTTGTACTATGCTTTTGAAAAAAAAAAAAAAAAAAAAAAAAAATTAAATACAAAATAGAGCACGTATACGCCACAGTGCATGTAAACAGAGGCGGATTTACCAGAAGGCTGGCGGCAGATGACTTTTTTCTCCCATTAGTCATTGCACATTCCATATTCTAGACTAAAACAGCAAGTTCGCCGCCCCGCAACTAGTAATCGGCATTTGCGCATTTTTCCCATACTTTGTATGAGAAAATCCCCCCTATTACGTAAGTCGTTTGAACGACTTGCTCTGGGAGCTACAATTTGTCTTAAATAAGAAATTTATCTTTGCAGTCCGATTTGCTCTTCTCCCCTCCTTCCAATGAAACGATAATTGCTTTACTTGCCTCAATTTTGGAACAATATTGTTCGTTTTTTGTGTCGTTTTAATACAAACGACTTAAGTAATAGAAGTGAATGTATTCCCCTTTTCCCACTAACAACCTATACATGCCAGTCCAACTACTGGTTGGAGGCTGCGAACTGGCTAGTTTATATATAACTTTGTGATTTTTTTGTGTTATTTTAAACCGTGATTTCAATTGTTTTTGTTTTTTTTTTATGAAAATCTAAAAAAAATACGCTAAAATAATATAACAATTACACTAATTAAACCATATTTTAACCTTCGTGTTTTTTTTTAATAATCACGTTCCTTAGGAGTTTTCACGTGAGAATGAGAAGGACTAATGAAGCTATCATATATGTATGTACATTAGGGTGGGTCAAAAAAATCGAAATTCTTTTTTTTTAAATTGGTACTCCGAAAAATCGATTGCTGGACCCCTCTAGAATATACACACTAAATATGAGCTCTTTATATTAATGGGAAGGTCCATCGCTTTGCAATTTTCCATTTTTACGTCAAGCTTCTACTAAAAAAAATAATTTTATTATTAATTGACTTTTTAGCAAATTTCTTTTCATATTCTTGTAGGAAATTGATAGCTCCACAAAAAAGGCCTTATACACTTTTTTCGTTTATCTAACCGTTGAATAGATATTTGAGGTCCAAAAATCGAGAAAATCTTTAAAAATTCGTTTTTTGTTCTTAATTTTGTAACAAATTGAAAAATTATAATGATCAAACGCTCAAGACATATTCTTGTTGGAAATTGATTGCTCCACAAAAAAGGTCTTATTAACTTTTTTCATTAATCTAACCATTCTAAAGATATTCGAGGTCAAAGTTAAAAAAAAATATAAAAACATTTTATATTTTAAAAAAATTTCTAATTCACTGAAACTTCATTATTTTCAAATTAGCAAGATATATTCTTGTAGGGGCTTAAACGTTCTACAAAAAATTCCTTGGAATGAAATTGATTGCTTTAACCGTTTAGAAGATATTCGTATCCAAATCACAATGCATACGGGTCATAAGAAAACTATTGAAATCAGTGAGCATTGGTTTGGATACGAATATCTTCTAAACGGTTAAAGCAATCAATTTGATTCCAAGGAATTTTTTGTAGAATGTTTAAGCCCCTACAAGAATATATCTTGTTAATTTGAAAATAATGAAGTTTCAGTGAATTAGACATTTTTAAAAAATATAAAATGTTTTTATATTTTTTTTAACTTTGACCTCGAATATCTTTAGAATGGTTAGATTGATGAAAAAAGTTACAACCCCTTTTTTGTGGAGCAATCAATTTCCAACAAGAATATGTCTTGCGCGTTTGATCATTATAATTTTTCAATTTGTTACAAAATTAAGAACAAAAAACGAATTTTTAAAGATTTTCTCGATTTTTGGACCTCAAATATATATTCAACGGTTAGATAAACGAAAAAAGTGTATAAGGCCTTTTTTGTAGAGCGTTCAATTTCCTACAAGAATATGAAAAGAAATTTGCTAAAAAGTCAATTAATAAAAAAATTATTTTTTTTTTAGTAGAAGCTTGATGTAAAAATGGAAAATTGCAAAGCGGAGGACCTTCCCATTAATATAAAGAGCTCATATTTGGTTTGTATATTCTAGAAGGGTCTAGCAATCGATTTTTTGGAGTACCAAATCAAAAAAAAATTTTCGATTTTTTTGACCCACCCTAATGTACATATTTGAAAAAGTTGAGGTGAAACCCATGGTTGTACAAAAAACCAGCGATTTACCAAACCTATCCGTGTTTAAATGCGAAAATACAGCATAGATTCGGGTAGAAACCGTGACTTTTAAAGAGGAATCTCGTGATTTTAAGGGGGCAACCAAATCATTAATTTAACCGAACTAACCCTACCCTTGGTAAGAATTGTTGTCCGTATTAAAGTTATTTGAGTTTGTGCTTAGGTATGCCATAATGCCCTAATTTACCCTGCTTGTAAAATACAAAAATTATTAGAAAATAACCTCCGTGGGTTCAATTCTAATCTTGTATGAATTTAAACATCGCTGTATTAGATTTTAATATTTTTGTAATACATTTTAATATAATTGTATTACATTTTAATATAATAATTGTAGATATGACATTTTAATACAATTGTATTTAAATATAATACAAATTTATTAAAAACTAATATAAAAAGTATTAGATTGTAATACAAGAATATTAAATTTTTTTTTAATTTTCAGTAATGAAGTTTGGAAAAAGAATACATTTTATTAACTTTCAATACATTTGGTATTGAATTGAAATATTTTTGTATTATCTTTTAATAAAATTCTTATTAGAAATTAATATAAAAAGATTAAATTTTAATATGGAAAACTTGAAATTTAATACATTTGGTATTAAATTCTAATATGAACTGAATTATTTTTTAATACAACTATATTAAGTTTTAATACATTTTGTATTAACTAAAAAATTTTAATATTTGTCATGTATTAAATTTTCAATACATTTTTTGTGTAGTGTAGACCTACATACCTATATGTAACCCAAAAAGTATTATAAATTCGGCAAAAACTGAAAAGCCTATACCTTGAAAATTTGTAAATCCGCCTCTGCATGTAAACAAAGTTTAATGTGCAAATAATGTGAATTACAACCTTGGTCTAGTTTATTAAGAAACTAAAAAGTATTTTTTACGCATTTTTTTTTTTCTATCAAATATAATAATCTTGTAAGGCGACTGTGTGGTGTCCCACCTCGAAGCGGATGTTTTTGTCGGTGTGAACTCCAGATATAATTATTCAGTGGTTATATCTTCTATATAAGAAAATTTCTTTTGACAGCTTTTGATACAACCTGTGAAATTTCAATTTTATTTATTGTTAACGTAGCTGTTGTATTAGTTTGAAACTAATCGTCACTTTCAAGTAGGTAGGTATTTTTCTTAACTTTGACCTATTTTATTAATTTGATATTGATTAGCTTCTATAACTTTATGGTTTCAAATTGAGTTTGAACTGTGAACCCTATAAACAAAGTCTTACCTTGCACTGAATGCAATATGTAATACCTATAATTTCTGCTTTCTATCGATTCAAGTTCATTAAAACAATGACAATGTGCCTGCATCTGCTGCCATTTGTACCTTTTAATTTAGAAAATTGAAAGAAAAAGGTGCCATCTATCATGACATGAGTCTTGTTACATCCCAGAAGAAATGATTTCTTTTTATTTCCTTCAAGCTAGCAAACAAACTCATTATGGAATCTAAATTAGAGAAATAATTTATGAGAAATAAATCGAACGAGTGCGAAAGTCTTTGATGATTGCTTATGAATAAGTGCGCCAACATTTTTAAAGATACTTGCACGTCCAAATGCATCACCCATCGTATAGATACATTTCTTTATCTTCTTCTTACTACTCTACTCTTTCTCTTGGGTTAATAAAATGCTACAAGCAACGTGCAATGCAAGGTAAATGTATTTCCAACAGCACTTCAAGTTCTACGATTGTTTTAATCACCTTACAAACAAATGACCCACTTTGTCGAGTGTCCATTTATAAGAGGAAACATCTATTAGCTCATGGATCCATTTGACCATTGTCCATCATATGGAACGTATTTACTCTACTCTTACTCATTCCGGTGTCCATTGTTCTCCATACGGAAACTCTTTTGCTATGATCCGTTTCGTTATATTGTGTTCGGTCTTCATTGGTGCAGTATCGATTTCGTCTCATCAAAACTCAAGTGCTATTTCGGGCGATGAATATTTGAAACTTAATCAAAATGAGTGTTTTGTTTCACATAATATTGGCTCTTGCTTTAAATATCGACTAGCTAGAATTCTATGGAAACTTGCTACAAACAATTTGGGATATTTTCCCAATGAGAACAGTCGGGATTTGACATCAAATGCAACAAGGATAATACGATTGGTTCATCTTTCGGTACCGAGTAATTTGTTGTTGGGTGTTGATGCGAGACAATTAAAAGGTTCGTTCCAAAAAAAAAGAGAGTTATTTTTCAATTTGTCATTTGCATCTGACATAATGTACTTGATTTTGGTAATATTGTTATGAATTTCATCTACACACGTGTTGTCGTTAAGTCCTTATGAATTGTCCTTGTTTTGATGTTTGTTGAGTGTGTGGATTAATTTTATTGTGTTAGCTTCAGCATGTGTTTATGCTGTTATCTCCAGTGCTAATATGTATGTTTCATTTTGAGGTAACAGTTTGTTTGGTTAATTAAATAGTGTTAACAAGGATAACTAGAGGATGAAAATATCAATGATATGATGTCGACAGATGTTAAAGTTATTAGATGAAAGTCTGAAAATGTGAAATTAAAATGGAAACGAAAACGCGTGTTGACTTAATTGAGTGTTTTGTAAGATTTTATATACTAGTTGTCCGCACGAGTATAAAAGTCGGTGTCCATATCAATTACACTGGTCAACAAAATTGAACAAAACATACTTTTCTATAGGTTTTTGATGTGCTGAACGCGAATCTGAAGTCAACAAAATTTGATTATCCTCCGTTTTTGAAATATTACCGTATAGCCCAGTCATTTTAGTCATTTTTAAGCCCAATCTGCGGAAAAATTCCTACTGGGCTGAATTTTGGTATACAGCTTAATGACGGCTTTCTTATGAAGATGTGAAAAATCGACATTGATATCGTGTCCGCGTTAAGAGTTATAGGGGTCAAAAGGTCACAAAAACTGGTTTTTCACGATTTTCAGCAAAACGGTAAGTCTTATCAAAAAATTTTCAATGCAAGAATTGTAGACCAGATTATTATATATAAAAAGTGTCATGACACTTTTTTTCCTAAGACCCACCGTTTCTTAGGTATAACGATTCAAAAAGTTGAAGTTTAGTTGTAATCGTCATAATCCTATTCCTGAAAAAAAACTCCTAACTGAAAAGTTCCTGAAATTTCATTATTTTTTTAGCTTGAATTTCGTTCCTCAACTGTTAAGAATATGGGGAAACCAAACAAAAATGGAAATTTTCGCCATTTTTCCGATTGGGGCCCTTCTCCCGAAACCATTTCCCTGGGAATTTTTGTTTAGAATATGTCTGAAAATATACAGGGTGTGCAATAGAGAATGGACAACCCTGAAACGGCTTATAGCTACACTTATGATTGTTCTAAAAACAGATATAAAAAAGTTCTATCGCAACCAGTTCATAAAATATGGACTTTTTTTCGTTCAGTGTATTTTAAATTTTATCATCTTATGTTTTCGTTCACTACAACCACGAATGAATGAATTTTATTTATTTCTTTTTTTATAATTTTCTACAATAATTGGATGAGTACATAAACACTTTAAAAATTTCATAGCTATTGCACATTTTCGTAAAAAAAATTTTGAAATCTGTTTTTTGATGCAAAATGTAAAAAAAGTATTTTATGAAAAATTTTAAACACCTGTGGTATAAAATAAATCTATAGAAACCTAGGTGGCCAACTTTCTTAAAAATATTCTGGTATAAGGAGAATATTTTTAAGAAAGATGGCCACCTAGGTTTCTATAGATTTATTTTATACCACAGGTGTTTAAAATTTTTCATAAAATACTTTTTTTACATTTTGCATCAAAAAACAGATTTCAAAATTTTTTTTACGAAAATGTGCAATAGCTATGAAATTTTTAAAGTGTTTATGTACTCATCCAATTATTGTAGAAAATTATAAAAAAAGAAATAAATAAAATTCATTCATTCGTGGTTGTAGTGAACGAAAACATAAGATGATAAAATTTAAAATACACTGAACGAAAAAAAGTCCATATTTTATGAACTGGTTGCGATAGAACTTTTTTATATCTGTTTTTAGAACAATCATAAGTGTAGCTATAAGCCGTTTCAGGGTTGTCCATTCTCTATTGCACACCCTGTATATTTTCAGACATATTCTAAACAAAAATTCCCAGGGAAATGGTTTCGGGAGAAGGGCCCCAATCGGAAAAATGGCGAAAATTTCCATTTTTGTTTGGTTTCCCCATATTCTTAACAGTTGAGGAACGAAATTCAAGCTAAAAAAATAATGAAATTTCAGGAACTTTTCAGTTAGGAGTTTTTTTTTCAGGAATAGGATTATGACGATTACAACTAAACTTCAACTTTTTGAATCGTTATACCTAAGAAACGGTGGGTCTTAGGAAAAAAAGTGTCATGACACTTTTTATATATAATAATCTGGTCTACAATTCTTGCAATGAAAATTTTTTGATAAGACTTACCGTTTTGCTGAAAATCGTGAAAAATCAGTTTTTGTGACCTTTTGACCCCTATAACTCTTAACGCGGACACGATATCAATGTCGATTTTTCACATCTTCATAAGAAAGCCGTCATTAAGCTGTATACCAAAATTCAGCCCAGTAGGAATTTTTCCGCAGATAAAACCTAAAATTACTGGACTAGTATAAAATGTTAAAAAACGTCATTTTGGCTGTTTTCGAGGTTCTGTTTTTATGTGGGGTAATTTATTATAAACAAACTTGAAACGGTGATTATAAGATTTCTTTCAAAAACAGTTTAATTTTTCCCGATATCTCTATTACTACTCGAGATATCTTAAGTTTCAGTTAATATAAGCCAAAGAGAAACTAAACTTATTCTAAAGTTAAAGTCACTGGGTCACATAATTTTTCCCACAAGAACAAAAATATACTTTTCTAAAGGTTATTGGGTTGCTGAACTCGAATCCACAATCAGAAAAATTCGATAAGACTCCATTCTTGAGATATAGGCGTTATAAAAAAAACTTTTGTTGCATTTTATAACGGTAATATTTCAAGAACGAAGGCTAATAGAATTTTTTTGATTGCGGATTCGAGTTCAGCACCCCAAAAACCTCTAGAAAACTATATTTTGATTCTTCTGAAAAAAAAGGCCAGAGCTGTTTCTGAGTCAAAGACCACTACTTATATTTTAAATATCTCGGGCAGCTTAACAGATATCGGAAAGAATAAAACCAGTTTTTATAGGCACAGTTACAAATTTATTCATAATGAATTACCCCACATAAAAACATAACCTCGAAATTTGTTCGTTTCGCATTTCGAATCGGGCCTTTTCTGATAGTTCTAAAAATTAAACCAAACGAAAACGGTATGTTTGTGATTTAGTTTAGCCAATTAAGACCATCGATTACATTGTACGTGTCGATTGAATAATCTGTCTTCATAGTTAAAACTCAGTATTGTTTTTTACTAGCCCAAAATTATTTATTTATTACGGTCGTAACTCTTAAATTAAAAGTAGGTACTTCTAACCTTTGGCAATACGAATGGCAAAGTTTCGTAAAAAAATTGCATTTGAAAAATAATTTTTTTTTCAAATGTTCTTTTAAAATTTATGCAAATATAAATATTTCAATGACGAAGGGATATCAATTTTCAGATGCTTTTCACTCGTTATTTAGAACTTTAAAAAAATTTTACTCTGATTCCTTCAGTCTTCGGTTATTTATCAGCGGTTTAAAATTTAAACACATTCAGTTATATTTTAGATTTTCTTAAATTAGTTTCTAAAATTCTTAACTATAATACAAATAATTGCTAGTTGTTTCGAAAAAATGTAAAAGATTTAAATAATCTAGTACAAAGTAGGTATTATTATAGGTAGGTACATATATTTAAAGCAAACAAAATTCACAAATATGATCGGACTAATGTATTGAACAGAAACATTGCAAAAACATAAAAAAATTGAGAAAAGAAATTTAATACAGTCAAATAAGCTGAAAATAAGGGATAAACTTCGGAATGAATGCTAATAGAAATTTTTTTGCTCAATACCTTCGTTTTGGCATTCTATAACATAGGGTAAAAGCGGGTGAGATGGCCCGGCGGGTGAGATGGCGCACTTGAAATATCTTTTACATTTATTGCTCTAAAAATATATGAAAAATATCTTTAGCTTTCTTTAAATATTTTAAATCGAAGTAGCCAATATTCGTTTCTTTGTCTGTGATAGAAAAAATAAAAAAAAATTTCAAAGCAAATCATGTGATGACATTGAATAATTATATATAGAAGTGACACCGGAAAAAACGTCCGCTATGTTTGAGGGGTGGAGCCACAATCGTTTGAGGGGTGGCGCCACAATCGTTTTAGGATTGTGTATTCGATGGCCGAAAAATCCCTGAAAAGGACTTTTGGTTACTAAGTAACCACATTTACAATATTATTTATATTTGGTGTATTTGTATTAGTTTTGTTTTGTGCTAGTAGTGTGTTTGTTTATTTTTGTTTCTGTAATATTGAAATTGAATTTATTTTAAATTTTTGTATTATTTTGAATTGAATATTTATTTTTGAATGTTTGATTCTTATGTATGTTTGGAAGGATTTTGTTTTTTGTTTTTATTAACGAAAAGAAGAAGATTTTCTTCAGTTATAGAAGTGTTTATTTAATTTTGATTAGGGTGCTTTTTGTAATAATATCTAGGCAAAAGTTGTAGTTCACATTGTTTGAATGTTTTCCACATGCACTGTGGCATATACTTACTATTTTCTTAAACCGCATAATGCAAGAGTAGGTAGGGATCAAGTTCATACAATATGGCCATATTTCACATTATTTTAAAGTATTTTAATACAATACGAAACAACCTCGTTTATTTGCTTAAACTGATTTATGTTTGCGAACAAGGACTCTGGATATACGGCTTTGTTCAAATTTGCAACTGCAAATAAAAATTAAAAGTTTTTATAAAATATTAAATTTTGAAAAAAAAATCTTTTCGTACCATTTTTGTATACTTTTCTTTATTTTTAATTAAAACATTTTTGTTATCTAAAATTTAAACGATATTTATAAATAAAATGTTAAAATAAACTCAAAAGGTAAAAGGGCATATTTTGATCGCAAATGCAAGAAAATGTGGTTTTGGGATAGTTCCAATGATTTTTCTATTTCACCATTTGAAATAAAATACATATTTGGTTCTAAGATTCTAAAACTAGAAGAATGTAGCTTTTACATGCTTTTTATTTTGTCATGATATAGTCAAGCTATGCATTCGTACAAAAAAAAAGTTGAGATAACAATCAGACATGGGATTACTATAGCCCTGTTCCACTGGAGGTGGTAGTCTGCTAATAGTAGATTTTTTGTTTAATCTAGTACTATCATCTACCTACTCATGCTCTTCTTCCCGAGTGGATACGATTTGTATTGAATTCGTTGAAAGTGCGTTCCATTGAAAATCGCTAGTTAACTATTAGTAGTACTTTGCCACCTCCCAAAGGAACAGCTAAATGGATCTACCGAGTAACATCAAACTTGGTATGTAGCATTTTTTTGCAGAATCTCCATAGGGGTTTTTAGAACTAATTTTTTTTTATCAAAAATAACGATACCTAACATAAACCAATTTAGGAAATGTTTAATTTTCTCGAAAACGGTACCAGTGATTTTGTTTAAAAAAATTATATAATAGTTTTTGGGCAATCATGGACATTTCTTAAAATTATTATTAACCTACCGTAGAACCGTGCCAAACTACCAATTTAATTTCAACGAATTTTTTATACAAAAGCATTTATATAGTTTAGATATAAAACAGAAAGAAAATTTGGGAAAATAATAGTTTTTGGATTAGTAATTTCTACAAAATTGCATACCAATTTTATTTTTGAGTTTTTTTTTTTTTAATTTATAAGGTTCCAACGATTTTGAAATTTTTTTTTTCTAAAAATCTATCTTAGTAGAAAAAATCAAATCGAATTGGTACTTGTTTTGGAGCTATCACGAATTTTCCTTTGTTCCTTAAACTTTTTGGGCTAGTGTATAAAAACAACTCAGGTTAAAAGCTAATGCTCGGTTAAATTTTATGGTTATGAAACTCAAGTATTAAATTTAGCCGAGCTTTAGCCTTTAATCTGAGTATTAAATTGTTTATATTGGTTGAGAGAAATATGTATAATTCAGTTAAATATTTAAGTGAACCTTTAATTTGATTAAACTGGTCTGCAAAATTTAACTATTTTTTTCTCCTTCAAATAACTTTTTGATATTATGAAAGATTAGATTTTCTTAAATCTAAATCTGGTTTCAGAAAAATTCTATCAGGTACCATTTTTGTAAAAATGATTTTTGAAAAATGTGGGTAGTTTCTAAAAAATCATCCTTTTAGATTCATTTGAACTTGTATAAAATTAAAACTACTTGTCGCATTGAGCTCAAATTTGAAGTACTTATTCCTCATAATATGGCAGGACAAAAATTAAAAAATTACGATTTTTCAAAAAAGTAGTCACAAAAAAGTTTCTTTATAAGGGTGAAAATATTTTTTTTTCGGAAATGTGAATACAATATTCGAATTCCTCGGAATATTCTACATTAATTTCATGCTTGATTCTCTATAAAATATTGTGACCGAAAAAAGTTCTAGCGACATGAAAAAGCATAAACCAAATTGGCACCCGTGTGCCTATCACGTCAAAAAAAAAGAGGTGTGCCTACAGAGGGATATGTAAAGAAAACCATAATAAAATACATTAAACAAAATTTTTACGTGTTTTGTAATTTTATATACTATTTTTCTAATTATAAATATCTTATTCACTAAACCGCCTTGTAATGCTTTTTTTTCTCCTAGAAACAAAAGTATAGGGTCAATGTGGGTAAATGTAAACAATTTCATGTCTTTTTTTTCTTTCGACTTTAGATTTTTATATGTTTTCACGGAACAACTTGAATGGTATCTACAAATGCAAATATGAAATGATGGCAATTCTTCTTTATAAATATAAACAAATATTTCCCAAATTGTTAACATTACTGTCAAATATGGCATTTTTACAAATACCCCACCATGTTTGTGTTTTTTTACAAATTCGGGGTAAATGTAAACGGTGGTTTAAAATTTAGAATTTCCTCTTTATCATATGGATAACAACTTGAAAAACGTTCAAGAAGGTATTTGACAAAAACTTTTTCAAATTACGATAAAAGTTTTTGTTTTCTTCATTTGATTCTTTATATAGGCGCCCAATATGCATCCTGAGCAGCTCTGAACGTCATATTTTTTGTTTTTTTTTACGTCAAAGACCGATTTGCAACATCATTCAATGAAAATGATGGTGTTGGCTACTTTAAAATGTGACTCCGCGGCACTTTAGCAATAGTAATTGACTAAAAATACGTTATTTTTATCAAAACCAATAATTTCAGCAAAAATATATGTCTATATTTACCTCCAGAATACGTTGTTTACATTTACCCATTATGAAAAATATTCTGGGGTAAATGTAAACACATGCAAATCGACATAAATGTCCTGTATTTTAAAATTTGCTTGTATCACATAGAATCTACATCAAAATTCAAAACTAAAAAGTATTTGCAAATTATACTGACTTAATTGAATCTCAAAAATATTTATAATCCAGTCAAATAAGGATTTAACCTCGGAATGAATGTTAGTAGAAATTTTTTTTGTTCAATATCTTCCTTTTGCCATTCTATAACATAACTCAAAAGTCTAGAAAAATCTCATGTCCGCTTGTCGCGATTTCAAGGTCAAATCGCGAAATGGAGATTTTCAAAATTAGCAAAAATAGGCTATGGTATTATATACACATATGATACATGATTTCAAGGTATTTTTTAATGTTGATTCCAAAAAATCTAAAATCAAGACAATCTGACGTCTCTGAAAAAAGTTATACCTGTTTTTCATCTTTCAACCCATATTATTATAACAGTTGCTAACTTACTACCGAAAAACCCTTAAAAGTAATGGTAGCGGAACCAAATTTTGCATGAAGCTTTTCATATCCATTATTATTAGGAATCAAAACAATGCAATGCAAAAAAACATTTATATCTATGACAAAATGGTATTTTTTGAGAAAAGGGGAAATTTTGGGATGTGCACTAAAAAACATCCTGGTACAATCTTGGAATTAGTGCTAATAGGCTAATTTTTTTGTTTCTATCTTTGTTTGGATATTCTATAACTTATGTCAAAAATCTAAAAAAATCTCATGTCCGCAAGTTCTAATTTTCCAGGTTAAACTAAGTTAGGTGCAGATTTAAAAAAAATAATAAGAAAACTTTAGATTCTTATATGTATACCAACATAACCCATATCATTTCAAGGTATTTTTTAACGCTGATTCCAACAAAACCCACAAACAAATCAATATGACCATCCCTGAAAAGTAATGTACCTTATTCATGTTGATCTGACACAAATATCTGAAGAGTAGTTTTTCAATTTTTTCAAATCTGCACCTTATCTTCAAACCAAGAAAATTAGGACTTGTGGACATGAGATTTTTTTAGATTTTTGAGGGTAGTTAAAGAATATCCAAACAAAGATTAAAATGAAAAAATTAGCCTATTAGCACTTATTCCTAAGATGAACAAGAATCTTCTTTAGTGCATATCCTAAAATTTGCCCCTCCATCAAAAAATACCATTATTTCGTAGGTATATATAATTTTTGTAATGGATTGTTTTGATTTTTAATAATGATGGATTCTAAAATCTTCATGCAAAATTTGGTTCATCTACCATAACTTTTAAGGGTTTTTCGGCAGTAAGTTTGCAACTGTATAATAATATGAGTTCACAGATGAAAAACAGGTATAACTCTTTCCAGAGACGTCAGATTGTCTTGATTTTAGATTTTTTGGAATCAGAATTAAAAAATACCTTGAAATCATGTATCATATGTGTATAAAATACCATAGCCTATTTTTGCTAATTTTGAAAATCTCCATTTCGCGATTTGACCTTGAAATCGCGACAAGCGGACATGAGATTTTTCTAGACTTTTGAGATATGTTATAGAATGGTAAAAGGAAGATATTAAGCAAAAAAAATTTCTACTAACATTCATTCCGAGATTTACCCCTTTTTTCTCCTTATTTTACTGTATTATTAATATTTCTGAAAGACTAACAACTTGTTTGGCACTTTAAAAAAAAGAGTGTGTGTACACATGTACATTGTACACGCGACTGAAGTTATACTTCTCATTCAGTACCTATATGTATGTAAATGAATTTCATTTGATATTTTTAATTTCTATTATTAAATTAATAAATCCACTCTTCGTTTTTTTACATTTTTATCAAGTGAACAATAAATTAATTCTTTCATCCTCCTTGCGTCCATGTAGTTTTCAATTTATTCTGTGAAATTTACTCATATTGTGCGGTTCAGAACGTACGGTATATGCTTAACGAAAGTAAATGAATTGCGCATAAAATGTGCGATATGGTAATTTTATGAGAATTGTGTGTGCTTCAGCACTAATAGTAGCAATATGGAACTTGCAGGGTTGAGCTGAGCTGATGGTTGAGCTGAGCTGTTGGGTGAGCTAAGGTAAAGTGAGCTGAGCTGTGATGGGTGAGGGGATACATTGATTTTTATTTGGAAAGTATAATGAAATATGAAGATATTTTAAACTTTTATAAAACACCATAGCTTAAGATGTTTGGTTCTAGTTATTAATGGAATTATTTTAACACATGGATATTTTTATGAATAAACAGATAATTTTTCGTGATCTTTTTTCTTGGTTTTTTTAATAGTAAATATATTTCTATTTTTTTAGTAAAAAATTTCTTTTTTTATCATAAAAAAAAATTCCGGTACAATCCGGTTTTTCGACTTTTTTCAAAATTCCGAGAAAATCGCGTTTGAAAGTTGGGGTAAATTTTTTTTTTCGAAAAATTCCCGAATCTTTGAACGCTCCTGGAAGCTAAACCGCTTGAGACCAATTTTTGGGAGCGATGCCAAATGATAGCTTGTGTCATGGGCCTACGCTTTGCACATTATCAGATTTTTAAAAAATCGCCTTCCATGTTAAACCTCCACATCATGCCTATTTTTTCAGAATCGTGCCTATTTTTTATTTATTTTTAAGTTCTCCCGGTTTGAGAACGCGGGGACCTACAGGGATGGGAGTTGTACCCAAATGTAGGTTAGAATCCCCGCTACCTTTTGGCATCAAAAATTTTATTTTCATTTTCTTTAAAATTCCGCGATATAGGCGTTGGAACGCTTTGATCTAGAGACAGGGGAGTGGTGCCATATGAAAGCTTATATTCTCAGCAACCCGATAGTGGTATAATCCAGTTTTTCGATTTTTTTCAAAATTCCGAGAAAATCGCGTTTGAAAGTTGGGGTACAATTTTTTTTCGAAAAATCTCCGAATCTTTGAACGCTCCTGGAAGCTAAACCACTTGAGAGCAATTTTTGGGAGTGATGCCAAATGATAGCTTGTGTCATGGGCCTACGCTTTGCACATTGTCATATTTTTAAAAAACCGCCTTCCATGTTAAACCGCCACATCATGCCTATTTTTTCAGAATCGTGCCTATTTTTTTTTTACTTTTAAGTTCTCCCGGTTTGAGAACGCGTCTACCTACAGGGATGAGAGTTGTACCCAAATGTAGGTTAGAGTCCCCGCTACCTTTTGGCATCAAAATTTTTTTTTTCATTTTCTTAAAAATTCCGAGATATAGGCGTTGGAAGTTGGGGGCGCTCACTTTCAGCTCAGCTCAAATGATCTGAGCTATGGTACCTGAAATGTGAGCTTTTTGCAACCCTGGCAACTTGCCACATGGAAATTACCACATGCAACTTGTCACATGCAACTTGCCACATGTAACTTGCTACATGCAACTTCCCACACGCAACTTGCCACATGCAGCTTGCCACATGCAACTTGCCACACGCAACTTGCCACATACAACTTGCCACATGCAACTTGCCACATGCAACTTGCCACATACAACTTGCCACATGCAACTTGAAACATGAAACATGTAACTTGCAACGTGTTGTGTGTTTTATGTTTGCCGTACTGCCGCGTACTGCATTTTTAAATACTAAAGTACTGCCTACTCTAAAGGTGAAACGACAGCCCTGCTACCCAGGGTGATCGCGTCATAATCCCTTTGACATTCTTGTCAAAAAGTAAATTTTCATACTCACCCTCCCATAAGAAGTATAACTTCAAAAATTATCTTTCACGGAAAATACGCTCGTCGAATGAATACTCACTTGACAGCATTGAGTTTGACGTATAAGTTAAAAGATGCATGCGTCCGCGATTTGTACTTATGTATACGTCACAGAGACTTAACTGAAGCTTGTTATGAGCCATGTTCTCATTTACCCCTGTTTACATTTACCCACATTGACCCTACTTGTCTTATAGTATTTGATGTGATGAGTTAGAATCCGAAGTCAAAAAAAATTCTATCACGTCAGGATTCTGAGATATTCGCATTAAAGTATTTTGAAAATCTCAAAAAAAACTACTATATCTTAAAAATCAGTTGTATAGATCTCGCCAAACTAACTAATTTAAGGTGTGCGTCTAATCATGTGAACCGAAAAAAGCTGCCCTTTTTCTTACATCAAGGACAAGAAGGACTAAAAAGTACCGTTAACTTCCACTCACCCACTAATTCTTTTTGTTTTTCTATTAAGAACTAAATAACCATTCTAATAAATACAATTTTTTTGGTTATTCTTGCACACACACAAAAAAAAAATGAAATTTATGCAAACGAAAATTGGTGCGTCTAACCAAGTGAACCGCACTGTACATATAAGCGTGGTCGAATGTTCGGTATTCGACCGAATCATTATTTGCAGCATCTCTAGTTGGTGCCGTTAAAAAATTTCAAATTTCCCTCCTTGGAATCAAAAATAAACAAAAAGTTTGAGCCAAAACGACTTATTGGTTTGAGCTCTTACTTCATTTAATTTATTACATTGAGTTTTTCTTAACGTTTTTCTTTTTTTCTTTAAGGGCCATTAGCTGAAACGAACCTTAAATAATTCATGTTGAACATAAATTTTAAGGCTCTATTTTAACTTCGGCGTAAACTGTCACATAAGGATTTATGTTGTAATTAAATGCTTAAGTTTCGATTCAGCAAAAAAAGACTCTAATTGTTACGCATTTCATAATATTCCAAAACAAAATATAATATAAAAAAAAATAGCAATCTCTGTGGGGATACGAACTCAGAAAGCAAAATTAAACAGCAATCACCTTGTCACCTACGCTAATAGGACTATTGAAACAAGGGTAACTTTCATGCCCTATAAGCTATAACGTGCCTAGGATATACAACAATAATATTTAATTTTGTTCAAATTCTCGTCGTTAATACAAAATTTCTTGTTTTTAGTTTCGAGTTACTATGGATACATTTATAATGTCAACTAACTTTTCAATATTTTTGTTTGATATTTGTGTAATTTTGTATGTATGAGTAAAATTTCCTTATTTTATTTTTTCATTTATAGGATGTCGATGTGTCGATACGATTTATTTTTGTTTGATATTTGTTTTATGTTTTATGTGTGAGTAAAATTTCCTTATTTTTTTTTCTACTATAGGATGTCGACGTGTTGATACAATTTATTTTTATTTGATATTTGTTTTGTTACGTTTGTATTTGTGAAATTTCCTTTTTTAAAAACAAATTTTTGGAAAAATAATTTTCTAAGACAAGCCCCATTCCCTCTGGGGATTTTTTAGTACATCTGATTGCCGAAAAAAATAAAATTCTGTAGCGCTAGAAACTACACGGTGTAACACTCAAAAAATACGCGGGCGGAGACCTATCAGGTTTTGTAGAGCTAGTCGCACTGAATACGAAACGGTATTTAAAAATCCCCTAACACCCCCAAAATCTGGAGTTACGGGCAAAAAACGGTTTTTTGGACCTTCGCCCATTGAAAAAATTCTAGCTTCGACAATTTTTTACCCATTTTCGATTTTTTTACAGTTTCTGATAGAAGATAAATATACCTTTTTAACAATGTATAAAACATGTAACTCGGTTAAACCACTTAGAATTTATAAGATGTCAAAGTTCAAAAATTCAATTTTTTTTGTCATTTGCCCAACTTCGGCATCAATTTAAAGTATATGTTTTCAAAACAACATGCTATTTAAAAAATATATTCTAAAACTATATCTATTTTCCAATTGATCGAAGTATTTTTTATGAAAATCACTTCAATATTGGCTTAGAAAAAAAAAATTTTCGATTTCAACCCAGATACAGAAATTCGAACTTTTAGGTATAGAACAAAAATGTTGTTTCGGCACGTAGTAGGATAAGTTGGGCGCCAGGATTTGATGAAGGGTTTTTGTAGAGGAGCTGAATACAAACATTTTTTTTCTTTGGGAGGGGGGTCTATCTCCCCCCGTTTAGGTGGGAGGGGCATTTTTCTAAAAAAAATTATCAAAATAAAAAAAAATTATTAAAAAACAACGGCAACACTTACAGTAATAAATGATACCATTTCCAAAAGGCAAAATTGTGCATTTGATTCTAATTTTTAAATCAATATAATATTACCAATAGTTTTTGAAATAATCGATTTCAAAGTTAAAAATAGGGGAACAAATTTTTTTTAAAACTCATTTTATACTATTTTTGTCCAGACTGTGAATTTTAGTAAATAAGTTACTTAGACAGAAAATTGCCTCAATTAATTCCTTATCGAACAGTGAAAACTATATGTTTCTATGTCTTCTAGTTTTTGAGAAAATTGAAAAATAAAAAAAAATAAAAACAAAAAATATTTTGAAAAAAGAAAAATCTGATAAAATAATTTTTCAATTTTCCCAAAAACTAGAAGACATAGAAACATATAGTTTTCACGGTTCGATAAGGAATCAATTGAGGCAGTTTTCTGTCTAAGTAATTTATTTACTAAAATTCGCAGTCTGGACAAAAATAGTATAAAATGAGTTTTAAAAAAAATTTGTTCCCCTATTTTTAACTTTGAAATCGATTATTTCAAAAACTATTGGTAATATTATATTGATTTAAAAATTAGAATCAAATGCACAATTTTGCCTTTTGATAATGGTATCATTTATTACTGTAAGTGTTGCCGTTGTTTTTTAATAATTTTTTTTTATTTTGATAATTTTTTTTAGAAAAATGCCCCTCCCACCTAAACGGGGGGAGATAGACCCCCCTCCCAAAGAAAAAAAATGTTTGTATTCAGCTCCTCTACAAAAACCCTTCATCAAATCCTGGCGCCCAACTTATCCTACTACGTGCCGAAACAACATTTTTGTTCTATACCTAAAAGTTCGAATTTCTGTATCTGGGTTGAAATCGAAAATTTTTTTTTTCTAAGCCAATATTGAAGTGATTTTCATAAAAAATACTTCGATCAATTGGGAAATAGATATAGTTTTAGAATATATTTTTTAAATAGCATGTTGTTTTGAAAACATATACTTTAAATTGATGCCGAAGTTGGGAAAATGACAAAAAAAATTGAATTTTTGAACTTTGACATCTTATAAATTCTAAGTGGTTTAACCGAGTTACATGTTTTATACATTGTTAAAAAGGTATATTTATCTTCTATCAGAAACTGTAAAAAAAATCGAAAATGGGTAAAAAATTGTCGAAGCTAGAATTTTTTCAATGGGCGAAGGTCCAAAAAACCGTTTTTTTGCCCGTAACTCCAGATTTTGGGGGTGTTAGGGGATTTTTAAATACCGTTTCGTATTCAGTGCGACTAGCTCTACAAAACCTGATAGGTCTCCGCCCGCGTATATTTTAAAACCTCATTTTTGTAACACCGTGCTATCGGTGTCACTTCTATATATAATTATTCAATGGTGATGATTTTTTTCAAATTTTTTTTTCGCTCTTTTTTTTTTGTTCCGATATTTTGTGAGTCGTTGGGACCTTAGATGCCCTTGATGCACCAATACATACAAGAGAGTATAAGTTATGCATTGCGTGTGAAATCTGAGCTCTATTCCTATCTGCTTTTTATGGGTGCTTACGAATAGGAATTATGCGAAAAAAGTTGAGATGGCGCAATTTTTTGCGGGTGAAATGGCGCATTCCGTACTAGAATTTTTTAATTGAGTATAGTGTTAGCATGTGCCATATCACCCTCAAAATATTTTTTAAGTAATTCAGCCAAGTTCAAATTTTATAAAAAAGACGATCAGTTGTAATCTATTATATGGCATGCATTGGTGCTTGACTCCTTTGAATCGTTCAACCATTTGTGCAATGAGTTTGGCAATAGAAACCTAAAACAAACTCATGCGCCATCTAACCCACCCTATAGGGGGAGATGGTTTTTTTTGTTAACTTTTTTTCTATATTAATTTAAAAATATAAATATAAAATATAAAATTCTGTAAAACAAACAATACGTTGGAAATTGAATATAGAACATTTTTGCATTGTTAGAAATATGAAATGTGGTTTACTTTGAAAAATATGACAAAAACAAAAAAGGTATGCCATCTCACCCGCTTTTACCCTACCTCAAAAGCCTGCAATAATCTCATGTCCGCAAGTCGCAATTTTCAAGGTCAAAGCGCGAAATGAAGATTTTCAAAATTAGCTATAATAGACAATGGTATTATATACACATATTATAATTGATTTCAAGGTTTTTTTTTAAATGCTGATTCCAAAAAATCTAAAATCAAGGCAATCTGACGTCTCTGAAAAAAGTTATATCTGTTTTTCATCTGTCAACCCATATTATTATAACAGTTGCAATCTTACTACCGAAAAACCCTTTAAAGTTATGGTAGAGGAACCAAATTTTGCATGAGGGTTTTCATATCCATTATCATTAAGAATCAAAACAATGCAATGAAAAAAACATATAAATCTATGAACAGATGGTATTTTTCGAGAAAGGGGAAATTTTAGAATATGCTTTAAAATACGGGTTGGGTTCGATATCCCGCTTTTTATATTCCCGTTTTTTAAAATCAGGCTTTTTAAAATCCAGGTTTTTGTAATAGCGTTTCTTATAACCCGATTTTTATAATCCCGTTTTTTATTATCCCGATTTTGCAATTTTTATTTTAAAAAATCGCGCGATTTTTTTGGAGTCAGCATTAAAAAATACCTTGAAACCAAGTATAATATGTGTATATAATACCATTGTCTATTATTGCTAATTTTGAAAATCTCCATTTCGCGCTTCGACCTTGAAAATTGCAAAATCCCCACAAAACATCAACAAAATTGACCCAGTCACAGAGTAGGTTCATCAACAAAATGTACTACACAGCAAAGCCACATAAAGCTCATTTAATATTCATGACCCCGTGACCCCCCCTGTTTTATGGATATTTGGGAACTTGGACATTGGTCAAAAATCAAAAATAACGTTTTTTCTTGATTTTCTTTTCAAATATCTACGAAAATTAAAAAAAAAATTAGGCTAATCTTTTAGCAAATTATGTTTTGTTTTTTAAAAAAAGGGTTATCATACCTTTTTTCGCAATTGCCCACGTTTATAAAAACAATTTTTTAAAGTTGTCAAATTTTAATCTTGTTTGCGTTTTTCTCTTACGGGGAAAAATGTAATCAAAACAAATATATGAAAATATTTAAAAATCAAATGTACCAACATTAAATTCTTAAAAGAAGATATTGACAAACAAACAAAAAACTTTTTTGTTGCATACTTAAGTTCCTATAATTAAAAGGTACACTAATAGATACTTTGCTGTGCGACTTTTCCAGGACGAATTTTTTTGATTTCGAGAATTTTATGAAACTTTTTTAACTTCAGACCAAAGGAATACAAATTGTTAAAAGCTAAAGAGAAATATCGACTTTACTGAAACTAAGCACACACTTTAATAATATCATGTCCCAACAGCTGTATGAAATTCCTATTAAGATTCAAGGTTTAACATTGAAAGTTTGTGCAAAATATTTTGATAACATAACATAATTTTCACTAAATATCTGAGTTAGTTTTCAAGTATTTTTTATGTTAATGGGTAGACAAACAAACTACAAGTTTTGTTTGGTAGACTGAATAGCCTCTCTCTGTTTATAGGTATTCTTACACTAAAATACTAAAAGCTTCACATTTCAACTGATACCGTAGGGTTTACAAGAAGTTCATATTTTATCTATACATAAAATTAAAAGACTTTTCCAAAAATTCTAATAAATTTTATGTTTTCACTTAAATTCAAAATATCGGTGGGCATTTGTACTATAAAATAAAACTAGCTATAAATAATATTTTTGTAGCAAGTCATTGAATATTCATAGCCTCAAGAAGACTCATGATTTCGACTATCTATGAAGCAGTAAAATTCAAAAGTTTTATGTTATACTCATGAATTGAAAACTAAATTGAAAACTTTACATTAAAAATATCAAATATTTTTTAGAATTATTGCTTATCTTCATATGAAATATAGAAATAGCCAATGTGTTTTTAGAAACTAACGAATTCGGTCAACCAGTTGCTTACTTCAAGCTTTAAATTTACTCACAAACTAACTAAAATTAACTTAAAAGTTGCATTGAATTATTTTTACCTACAATAATTTTAAACTTTTTTATCTTGCAGATGATAATGAAATAACAAAATTAATGAAATTTCTTCAACGCACAACAGAGCTATTCGCACGAAGTCATGGAATTCAAATTGAAATTTCTGGTGAGGGTGGCACAAGAATAACCAGTGAGGACGATTCCATCATGGGTAACTAAATTATTACACATATAAACATATATGTACATATTTCTTTTAAAATATTTTCACTACCGTGACTTTTTTTCATAATAAAATCTTTTTCATTTTTTTCAGAAGGTCGTGCACGTTTATCTCGAGGTGATAAAAAGAAAAGAAAATGGCTCCTCATTTTGCCATTAATTATCTTAATGAAAATAGCCCATTTGAAAATGACAGTAGTGCCGTTGCTTTTGGCAACACTTGGTCTAAATGTGGTTTTAATTGGTGGCGGTGGATGGTTAATACACTATTTGAAATATAAGACTTTGTGTAAAATTCATCCGCATTATATTCAAACTCAAACACATGTCTATGAGACGGATCCTAATGGTACGTATCTTTACTGCTTTATCATCCAATTTTTATATTATTGACTGTTTTTTTTTTTTTGTTTTTTTTTGTTTTTAGACTATTCAACATTTTTGGGAAGCAGTGATGTTTATTCTAGTGGAAATACTGGATCGGGTTATAATACACCACATGATCAAGGACCTTGGAATACGAGAAAGAATTTTCATGCATATGGTGGATATAGGGTCAACGATAGGATAAATTAGATACAAATTAAGAATAATTTTCGTTAGTCATTTTGTGTGATTTATTCAAGTTTTAATAAAATTAATATTTCATACAACAACAAAATTTTTCCAACAAAAGTCAGCTTTTGGTGAAATGCAAAGCTCTGCCAATATAAAATATAGTTAGATGATGGCACTTACAGCTTGAAACTGATTACATTTCCCTCATCAGGTCACTATGGCGTATGTGTAACTTTTTTATTGAAAAACTTGAAAGATTTAAACTTTAAAAAGTAGAATTTCGGGAACTTTTACACCCTCTATTTAGTCAATAAGTAACTGTTTTAAACGTAGAAAAATCAATACCAGATAAACCCGGTAACGGAGAAAATGCGTCATCTTCTTTAGGTACTGTCTTTGTCTGTGAATAATTAAGCAACGTAATTTTGTCTTGAAACTTTAAAACATCAACTTTAACACTAGCCCTTATGACTCATCAGGATTCAAGAAAAAAAGTGTTAAAATGTCTTTTAAGTTACTTTGGATTTGCCGTTTTATCGATTCCTATCAAAATTTCCAATGTATTATATAATATTTTTTAAAACTGTCAAATTCGACGAAACTTTAAATGCATTTACTGCCATCTAATAAATTTATAATTGTCAATAATTAAGCTATACCTACTTAATAAATTAAAATAAAAAAAATAATGTTACGTATACGCCATAGTGAATAATATTCACAGAATAAGAGTTAGTTGAGTGTGTAAAAAAATATTGACACTTTTCTGTAGCTGCACACAATTAATGTTTTTTCTTTGTGTTCTTTTTTGTATTAGAGCTGCAGAGAAACAAGAAATTATGCAGAGCATTTTTGTATAGAACAGTTATTTTGATACAATGCATGTGGAGAATTTATTGAATTGAACATGGCATTTGATTTTAGTTGAAACCAGTTCTTGCAACAAAAATAAAAAAATTGTAGAATTTTTCGAATTTTTAAACCTCTTTACATCTGCTTGTAGTACAGGTAAAATAGTACATAAAATCAAGGAATAAAAAAAAAATTGTCACACTCATGAAACTTGGCAAAAAGTTTGCTTTTGCAATAAGAACCAAGGACAAAAAAGTCTATAAAAAGAAATTGGGTGGAAGGGTGTTTTTTCGCGGACAAGAGGGAGGGGGTAAGGGTCAAAAATATACTGAAAAAAATTGTTAGTTGAATATCATCATATGACACATGTTTTCAAGGTATTTTTTGATGATGAATCTAATGACATGAAAATAAAGTCAATACGAATTCTCTAGAAAAAGTAATTGGTGATTAAAACAAGGATGCTTGTTTTTTGACTTCAACATGTAAAATATAACCAAAATCCATATGAAAAACATGCTACACTGATGAAATTCGGGATGAAGGTTTTAGATAAGGCAGGGACAAAGGATTCATAAAGTTCTTAAAATTATTTTTGGTGAAAGGGTGTTTTTTTGACAGGTGTGACATTGTGTGTGAGAAAGGTATCATAACTAGTCCGGTCAATTTAGACATCCGAGGTTGCATTAATTCCCAACAAGCTGAAAATTGGTAGGATTGTTGGAAACGCCATCATAAATTAAATCTAAAAAGTCCTCATCGATAAGAGACCTATATAAGAGTCAATCCTACCAATTTTCAGCTTGTTGGGAATTAATGTAACCTCGGATGTCTAAATTGACCGGACTAGTTATGATACCTTTCTCACACACAATGTCTCGGATCGATGAGGACTTTTTAGATTTAATTTATGATGGCGTTTCCAACAATCCTACCAATTTTCAGCTTGCTGGGAATTAATGTAACCTCGGATGTCTAATTTTACCGGACTAAACAGCTTCTTAAATTTTATCAATTTTTAAAACTTGCTGAAAAAGTTTCGGCTGGTATAAGAACTAAGAATCTATAAAAAGTACAAAATTATCTTGAGTGAAAGGGTGTTTTTTTTTCAAGAAATGATGAAATTAGTACTACAAAAA